>NC_083807.1:12871416-14318916 GCF_015708825.2 Lethenteron reissneri | reverse complement strand
GCCTGACGGATCCTTGGGACATTCTGTCTACAGGAAAGCCACCCACACAGATTCCTACTTGAAACCGGATTCCCACCACCACCCATCTCAAAAGAATGCTCTCATCAAAACGCTATACCACAGAGCCCATGGCATTTCTGACCAACACCACCTGGCCGGTGAATTAAGACATGTACATCGGGCCCTCAGGATGAACGGATACTCTGACCGCACAATCCGCCAAGCTGTTTCTCCCACCATACAGAAACAGCCACATGAAACTCCGACCAAAACTATCACGTTGCCATACATAGCAGGCGTGACCAAAAAGATCTCCAAAATTCTAAACAAACATAAGATCCAAGTCCGATTCAGTACAGTGCATAAAATCCGTGATTTGATTCCATCTGTGAAGGATGTCGTTCCTGACTTACAGTATCCTGGAGTCTACAAATTGAGTTGCATTTGTGGTGATTGCTACATTGGAGAAACGAAACGTCATGTTTCTAATCGTGTCCGCGAGCACAAGTCAGATCTGAAACACGGCAGAACTGATTCTTCGGCCGTTGCCGATCATTGCTACAACTCGGTGGGCTCTCATGAAATTGTATTTTCCGAGACCAAGGTTCTCAGCAAACCTCCTGGCTACCATCAAAGGTTTGTACACGAAGCCATACAAATATACAAACACAGACATAATTTCAACCGTGATGACGGTTACAAACTGAGTAATCATTGGAAAGATGTGATTAACCATGCAAAAAAGATTTAACTACACTTATTTGCCAATCTTATTTGACAGACAACCATCACAGTTTTACCATGTTTAGTGGTGGTCTCCCTGTTACAGGTTGAGTCACAAACCGCACCTCTCCATAACAAAGGCTCAGCCTTTGTTGTGCAGTCTATTCTTAGTCTTCAGCCTCACCTTACCATATTAATAAAAAGTATGCGGCCCTTGCCCCACCACCTTCTCCAACCATTATATAAACGGAGTGGTAGCTCCTGCAATCTCTCATTTACTTGATACAGCTGTCGTGGCTGTGACGGTACCACCTGAAGACGGAAGCTTGTGTTGCCTCCGAAACGTCGTGATTTTTATTTTATTTTACTTTTTAATGTTTTTACCTACGTGACTTTACTGAAAAAACCTAAGAATATGAATCATTGCAGTCACGAAAGCTTCAAATCTAGAATGTGTGCAATTTGCCTCGACGAGAATTCACGACGTGCGATGTGTTTTGGGAATGCAGACACCATAAATAATAAATCAATGAATACTTTGAACAGGAATACAATTTCTTTCTTTTTATCCAGCCACACAAGTGCAAGTCAAGCCCTGTAGAAACTCACAGCACATTTTCTGTCACTATCGGTGATAAACATAGCATTAAGTGCATTCATACTGATAATAATAACGTACAACTCTTTGTCAGTCCAATGCAGGATAAAAGTCTGCCCATGCCTCGATGGTTATGAGGGTTGTTTAATTATTCTTCACTATGCTGGTCAGTGCACGTTGAAGGGATGTGAGTGGTGCAAAACCGGTTCAAATGTCACTCACCAATGGCGTTAGACTTAGTCAAGACTTGAACCGAGGTCACTGGGTTCATGGTGCAGGTTGCGAGCCACTGGCGTCACCACTCCACCAATTAATTCATATATGAGAATTGAATTAGTCTTACAATGATTGCATCGTTAGTACGAACAAGGCATGTAATGCTGCAGCAATTAAAATCGATTCCTATACTCGCAATACAAACATAATATTGTGCAAAACTATTATTTTACGATTTATGCAAATAGGACCACGCAAGTGGTATGCTAATAATGTTACACTTGGGCTCACAAAGCAAGCGAGGCCTGTACAGATGTGACGCAAATAAACCCATGAGAAACAATACAAGTAAGTTGGTAATAATCGCACAAAAACGAATGCTTCTGGAACAAAAATCGCTTCTGCTAAATCGCAACGATTCATCGAATCTCTTGGAGGTGTTGAATCATTCGGTGACTATTAATAACATGCGGTTAAGAAAGGCTCGTACGACTGTGTTATTAGGATGAATTGTACAAGCGACAATTATAGAACCATGGGCACGTCTTAAATCTCAATAATCTGAATTGCGTGAGATGCGTATCCCCCGGTTTCTTTTTTTTACTTTAAAAAGATTTCAGATAACAGGACCTGTCGGCGATGCTTGACCCGCAAGAATAAAATCTCATTTTGCTCATTTACAACCAAATTATGTTAATGGTTTTCATGCCCAGTAATAATGCAAAGAATTATCTCGAATAAATCTTAACCAAATGAATTTCTTGGAGCACAAATCATTACCATAAATTATACAAAAAGAAAAAAGTGTGTCAATAGCCCTTTTTAATACGTTTTTTCCCCAGTTCTCATAATAATTTAATACATTGAAGTCCGTATATGCATATGCCTAGGAGTGAATATTTTTTATTACGAGTCTCTTTTTGGGGTTCTATTAACATCTGCGCTTCAGGATGTTTAACAAATCTATTGATAAATTTCTACCTCCTTTAGCTCAGAGCTGTAATTATTTTGATAGATAATGTGCAATTGATTAAAAAAGGCCTTTTTGAGGTGCCATTTGTCTAAAGATCAATAATCTGCCACTGTTAATGAGTAGCAATTGCAGAATTAAGAAATAATAATGTGTCGTTACAGTGCACTACTTTAAGAGAGCCTTATAAGCAAAGTAAGAAATATACAGTATCACATTGTAAGCAATAAGTGAATGGTGTTATTTTAGTCGCCATTAAAATATAGACAATTCAACCATAGATTTACCACTACGATTGTCCTCCTTATGGATTTGTGCATGCCCAGATGTTGAAGAATCACTGTGGACGTCACAACATTTTGCCTGTAGCATGAGTGTATATAAAAAATATCCACAATATATGAACTGATATACAACCAATTTTGGCACAATGCAATGCATTTTCATGCATGGGAACGTGGAAGGCTTGTGTCAACATCAACTTGATGGTGGCATTGAGTTTGTCTTTCTCAATGCTTTGCTAAAATAGTTAATTGAAAGTCCATGTTTCATTTAGCAATGAATGTGACAGTATTGTGACGCAATAACTCTTGCAAAGGACTTTAGACAGAGCTGCCGTAAACTGAGAGACAATTGTGATGCCGATGCTTCGTGGAATTATGAAAACATACCCGCACAGACCAGAGAGATGACGCGTGGCTAAACAACTCCAATAACTAACATCGCACGAATGAGGCCTTCATCCAGCAGTGGATTGGCAAAATGATGTTGATTCTAATTATTACTTCTTACAATCGGGGTATTTCACACCGTTAAAAAAAATAAACTCTCAAACGATCTATTGTTAAAGAATGTCTGGTGCATTAGTTGTCCCCCTCTAATGGGGAATTAACATTATCTGTACATTTGATTTAGAAATCCCGCTGGAAAGCTGGAAACGATGCGAATAACGATCATGATAGGATCATTCGGTCTCGTTCGTTTTAACATTTTCATCTTTCCTGCATAACCCAAGAAGCCATTTGTTATTTTTCCCCGAAATTATTTTAAACTGTGTACTGTCCTCACTATCTGGATAATGCCATCCACAAATTTTAGACATTCGATCTGGAAGAGTGCCAGATATGAATACCCAAAAATTACAATCTGGAGCCATTAAATACAACGCACAGTCTAACCTTCATGCCTGAATAATTATTAACCCTCAGACAAATTGTTCACAATTATAATTGTAACATAATTTTTTTTAAGTTTTCGTGACTGCAGGGATCAATACTCTTTGGTTCTTTCAGTAAAATCACGTGACTTTACCGAAAGAACCAAAGAGTATAGAAAAAAGATCTCTTAAAATCCAGTGTACACTCCTATTAATTTAGTAACTTTTTCTTTTTACAAACTAAGCTCAAAGTGACGTTCATGTTTTCATAAGAACAATAGCAATAAGAAAATTAAACTAGCGACTTACGACTCCCTTCCCAATTACACTTCGACGAAGAGGTGGAAAACAACTTGAGGGGCAAGGAAGCAATAATAACTCACCGCTGTTTTAATTTTAATGGTTTATTGGACTGCATTCGTAAACGTGTACGTGAAGCAACACAGCACGACACAAAGTAGGCTTCTTTCATGCATTTTTGAACTCCGCACCAAGACCAACGGAAAAACCAATGAAGCGTTCTGCTCTTGTCCTTGTATGCTAAATTAGCCAGAAAGTGGCTACAACAATAATCGTCGAGGAGTGTAAACCATCTTCTTGATGAATCCCTGCAGTCACGAAAGCTGTAAATCGAAAAGAGTGTAAACCATCATCACGCAAACTCCGGCCATCCTCGCAGCGGTGGCTATTGGCTAACAATCGAGCAAAAGGCGGTCGCCGCATCGCACGCTTTCAGATGCACTTGTGCGGTCGTCTGGAACGCGCTCTTCCTTCCTCTATTAGGAAGCCACTGGAGTTATGCACTTTTAAATCTCGGTTGAAAACTCATTTCTTGAGAACTGCTTTTCTTCGTTTAGTTTGTTGTCCTCCCCCTGCACCTGGGATTGGCACGGTTGGCTATGTACGGTTCGAAAGAATGTCAACATGCACACGTAGGTGGCCGTCTTTGTTCGTGGCTAGCCAGTAGCCACTGCGAGGATGACTGGAGTCCGTGTGATGGTTTATGTTCCTTGACGAGATAGGGTCAAGTAGCCAAAAACATTCTTACCAGGCTAACAAAACCTGTACAGCCACACTGTTTTAGAGAAATGGGGCTTCACTCAATGGAGAATTTATAATTTTATACATTTGTTGAGGACGTCCCCATTTTACTCCTCTACATATTGTCAAATATGTGCACACTTTGATAAGTTAACGTCTTCCAATTATCTAATTTTCGGGTTCACCCTATGAAATGACACGATATGGTAAGATATAACAAGCCACTGGAATGCTTAATAGCCGAGTGCAAGTCGTCTTGTTTCATACGTGGCTCAAAGTGGCAGGATAGAAATCCACCCATTAAACGATTGCTCAGTAATAATCAACGCTGTCACTTGTAACCGTGTGGAGCGTATTTTAATAAGCTAACCGCATGCTTGCGATTCTTTTTATTTTATATACTGTGCTGTTTGTGAGGGAGTCTGGTGTTGCACTATGTTAATGCATCGCGATAATAAGAATAGGAAGTTTACACTTAATAATAAATTATAATACGCATTTATTATTAAGGCGCCTTAATAAATGCTTAAATCGTCGTCATCATGATCATCAACTGGAGCCACACCCCTTCTGGGTGAATGTCTCCTCGAGCGGTAGCTGCTGCTGCTGCTGCTGCTGCTTCCAAAGATACTGAAATGTTTTTTTTAATCCAACCAGCGCTTGCACATGAGCCGATTCCATCGCTCCATCTCCTCAGCTGACGGACTCTCGGATTAATTCCATGCCCCAAAATGTTCGGGTAAATTATGACGACCGGCTTTAGAGATGCTTCCGATTTGGCTGTGGACAAGGAAGGCTTCCGTAATGTATTGAGAGTTCCGATAACCAACTGGATTCGACATACTAATGATGAGTGCTATGTTTCCTTCGATCAGATTGCCTAAAGGCTTCAAGATAATGAATGAAAGAATACATGAATATAATTTGTGTAAGTACCTTTCATAAACACTAATACATTGCAACTCAACTGATTTTTTTAAAGTGCTATATGGTACAATTTCGCATACAATTACTACGCAAGTAAAATAATGATATGTTTATTTTAAGCGCATCGAACATCTCCATCAGATAGCGATAATTAGAATAGTGTAGCATTGGCTTTGTAAAAGCCATAGTAAGCCGTTGCTTCTCTCTTGCACCCTCTTACTTCTTAAGAAGAGGAGAGATAATTAAGCGATTATCTCTCAAGATTCTCACACACACACATTGGGCAGGATTTAGCATTTTATTCTCATTAACATAACAAGTCCAGCCAGCTATCGGCAGCAATAAGTTCAAGATAAGAAGCTACTAGTGTGCACTTCCAACCACATTCATTATTCAGCTCATCGGCTGATGGTGGCGACTTAACTTCCCTTCTAATGCCACATTGGCCCTGTGATGCATGCCATGAACACATGAAAGCCAACTTGGATTATACACGAATGGCCATATGCACCAAGACAAAAACAATCATTGCATAAACTTTAACAGGGTGTTGACTATCGGGGCAAAGTGCTGCATGCGATCACCTATGAAGAGTAGCAGAATGCACAAGGCGATGCTGTGCCTAGCACCACACGTGGCCGGCTTTGCCTCGCCGGTGCTGATGCTTGACACAGTGTGCCAGGTAGTCATTTAAGTCGACCTAGGGGAAACCCGAGAACAGTTCAGTGATTTGGCATCAATGTTGGCCGTGAGTGGGAATCAAAGCCAGGTTGTCGTGTTCGTAGTGCAGTGCCAATAACGCATGCATGCACACGTACATGTACTCTCCCACACACACAACACGCGCTTGTAAATACATACTCACATATGCCCTTGGAGTGTAAGACTGCACCAGTTCACGAATATTGATTCTTCACCTCACGATGCATCCATCAAATCGCATGTGTAAAGAAAAAAATCGATGTTTAAATTTGACACAATGTAGAATAGAGACCAATACACAAACCAATGTATACAACGGCTCCACGTTATTGTGTGCGAGCCCACTGTTGGCCTCCACGCCAAAAGACAAATATCCCCCGTATAGCCTTAGCAGACTGTTGGGGCAAGTGCTGTTAGCGAGCACCTACGAAGGCCGGCACGGCACACGAGGGGGTGGGTGGCCAACACCACGCTCAGCCGCCTTTGTGTCCCCAGGGGCAATGTTTGCACACCACACCATGTACTCATTTGAGGCTAAGTCGACCTAGGGGAGGCTCAGGACCGGTTCAGATAATCGTCACTGGTGTTGGCCATGTGCGGGAATCGAACTCGGCTCGCCAGGTTCATAGCGAAGCCCGCTAACCACTACACTACCGCCTCCACATTTACCACACACATACACACCTATATATAGATGAGTGATCAATTTATAGATAATTCACAAAATCACATGGAGAAATTATAGCAAAAGCAGTATTTTATTTCAGAGTCTCTACATTATAACACGCTTCTCTCTAACATATAAAGTCATCGCTGTCACAACAGTGTATGGAATCACCTGTTGAGATTAAAGAGGTTATTAAAACCAATGGGTCATCTATTCATGGATCACCATCTATATTCCGTGAATTGTAAAAAGAGAATATTTATCAAATCTGGCAAAACTTCAGGGTCAGAATAAAAAGTCAGACTCAAGACTTAATCCATACCCCTCTGATATTTCCACCCCCCCCCCTGCTCTACCTATGTTTTGGGAATTCTAATCCACGTGCATATCTGCAGACAGGTTCCGATGAAAAAATATGGGTGCTTGGTTTAGATTAGAAAATCGAGCTTGGCTGGGTCTTTCGCGGAGATTTATATTTCTGCTCGGGCCAGATTGCCAAGTAGAATGTCAGGCCTGCCCTCGAAGTGAATTGTCCACCACAAGCGACCTGCCGATCAATGAACTGCGGTCTACCTATTTATATTGCCGTGTGGACATCAGCACAGATGTGGGATGAATATAGCAACTTGTCCATTGTTTCAGCTGCCTCGTCCGGGGAATCGAACTGGTGACCTCTAGGATTGCAAGTCCAGCATGCGAACTATTGCAGCACGGCAGCATCCCTGATTTCCATCAATGTGAATTTAAGCATAAGCATTTGATTCAGTGTACACGGAGAGCTTGATAACATGCGGAGTGAAGGGTGCATGGCTGGCTGTAAAAATGTCGACTCGTATTTTGCTACTCTATAAATCAGACATTGAAGATACAGACTTGGCATCAATGCAGCGCTTTGCACTTCATACCAATTCCACATAATGTGTGCATGATTTATGCTGCAGCCTATTTATTAGCTTGACTTTCAGGATTTGATATATACATTGTGTATTTTTCAATTTCAGTTAGAATAAATTCAATACAATTTTATTGATAAGGTCAATCCCTTGTTAGCTATACAGAGGCACAAACGCTGATGCAGGTGTAGTGTCATCATGCAGATTTAAACTTTTTTTATATTCATCATCAGCCATGATCTGTCCACTGCTGTACGAAGGCCTCTACAAGCAGGCTCCATCTCTCATGGTTCTGTGCTGCAACAGTCTATCTAGTACATACTCGTGAGCTAATGTCATCACTCGGGCATGCTTTCTCCTTTGGCTGCTTCTCTGTCATTAGTCATTAGCCTCGGATCATCATTCTCCTTATCTCAATATGTATTGCCCCAAACCTACTTACTTTCCAAATTATAACCATTTGTGTGATTTGGAAGAAATGCGCTGAATTTCAAAACCAATTAATAACAATCAATCCCTCTTTGTGTGCTCGACGGCCTAAAACATAATCCTCGACCCAACCACCAACGAGACGGTGTGTCGAGGTGGCCTTCACTAAGACACAGTCGCGCGCGCTCAATTACCACGCACGACCACGGTGATCGCACAACACCGACATAGGTGTCGACCGCCAAATTGCTCAAGTGAGCTCAGCATTATGGACGTGTAAGTAATTTACTCTCGAATGCAAAAAGGCAACCAATACAAATACTCATTTTCTCTGACTCTGACAATGGCACAGTAAGTGTTCCGTACGCGTAGAAACTATTAGGGGGTGTAATGACTCGTTGCAATGCAATTATGTGGATATTATATGTAATTAATGCTGATTTCGGCAGGGCTAGGAGGCAAATGGCTTTTATAAGAGACGACGAGGTCAATTCCTTAATCATTTTAAAACCCCAGTTTGAAACGGAGCCAGACTGAAGGCTAAAAACTACTTTGAATGTTCTCCAAAGTGATGGGCAAACCTCATGTATATGGTCTCTTACTCGCAACAATGTCCTGACAAACACCGTCGACCACAACATTGCAGCAATGTCAACTCCACCAGTAATTGGCAATGGTGCCAAAGTGATTTTGGTGGGAGCATGGCATGGTGCTCATGCCAAAAAGGCCATACTGCATTCACCTTACTTGTCAAAGGGTACAACCATGATACCTGATAGACAATTTCTACATAATTATACTGAGAACTTTCCTTTTTATCATCATCATCATCATCATCCACCATGATCAATCCACTTCTGGATGAAGGCCCTCTTGAGCCGTCGCCATCTCTCACAGTGCTGCGCTGTAACAATCCATCTTGCGCCTGCACGTGAGTTGATTGCATTGCTCCATCTGCACGAGGGATGTCGTTTCTGGCGTGTCCCCTTCCTTTCGCTGCCACTCCACCCTTAGTCTCGACCACTGGCAGTCATCCCCGCGAGAGATGTGCCCTCGCAGCGGCTTTGTGGACAGTCATCGGACAAAGACGGTTCACTGCATCGCGTGTTTTCAGATGCGCTTTCACGGCCATCTGGAACCCTCTTCCTTCCGATATTAGGAAGCTACTGGAGCTATGCACTATTCAATCTAGATTGAAAACTCATTTCTCTATAAGCGCCTTTTGTGTTTATTCTGTTGTCCTTCCCCTGCACCTCCGATTAGCACGGTTGGCTACATACGGTGCGAAAGAAGTTCAACATACGTCCTACCGATAATATCTCTGCTGTCGCACGCTTTGTTATTTATGCCCAAACCACGTGACGTGTTACCGGCATAGGATGAAAAGTTGCTAATGGACTGCAACGCATGTTGTGTGTAATAATAATATAGAACGAAATGGTTCATGCAAAGCATTACTAAATGTACGGTTTCTGACTTGACTCAAATATAGCATGGTGTTAAGGACCGCCAAAAGGAAGTTTAAGATTATGCTTATTAGTGAGCTATTAATAATTTCAAATCTATTAAAATATGGATCTTTTTTTACAGCCAGCTCATTCTGCATGTTCAAATGTGGCATATATTATGGTGGGGTTGAGCCAATTACATATTGTACGTAGATTAAGATTGAACTCATATCTCTGTTTAGTGAGATGTGTCCGCGTATTTTATTTTACAATGTCTTAAGATAGATAACTATTTGGCTAATGCATTGCAACCAGACCTACACTTTTACCTTTATGTCAACGTTCAAATACCTGCCTTAATTTACTTTCAGGCCACCCTTTTATAATGTCCTTCAGAGTAATTTTATTTGAAATAAAAAGAAATTCTTGAAGTATATTTCACTTTCTTACATATGAAATGTATCATAGCCCACAGGGATCAACATAGATCTCATTATTAAAATACATTAACATGTATATCTATGATTTAATACTGGTAATGCCAACTTTAGGAACAGCAGTTTATCATTCACACTTGACTTAAATCACTATAACCAATCACCACTGCTTAATATCTAAATGACATTGGAGGGAATGCATTTGTAGGTTGTCAGCGTTAATATCAGCTGTCTGAAGCCATCAATATGGCAATATAATGAGAACCAGTTAAATGGGCTCTCAAATGAGAATGCCAATTAAAATGTATCATACAAATGGTTTTCCGATTTCAGAAATGGCAGATATTCATTAAGCGGTTTAATCATATGGACAAGCTGGGCATGAAAAATGAGATTGAGCCTTAAAAGCCAGTGCTGTACCCATAATTCACTGTGGAAATCAGATTAGGCTGCAGCATCAGTGCCGAAAAATGCGCTCGGCGCTCAAGTGCCTATAAAATGATAAATTCTCAGTTTAACTCGGATACTATAGCAATATGCATTACATGCATCATATCATTTTCCAGTTAGTAAAATATGTATAAATCACATGTGATGGAAGGTGAAACTGTTTTTTTTTTTAAATGACTGCCTTTTTTTTATTATTGTTTTTTTTTGAAAAGGTTAAGGGCTAAAAGGACTGGAAGTGAGGGGGTGGGTGAGGGGGACTCGGTGCCCATTTGGCAAAGAAAATGCTCCGGTGCACGTACCGCTTGTACAAATAAACCGACGCAAACTAGACTGTAACTAGCATTTTCAGCAATGACGTGTGATCTGCTCCGAATTGGATAAGAAAGCAATGGGTGCCCAAAGCTTACAACGCGGGGTTTCCGTTTAACATGGCAACTTGTGAAGGTCTAGTAATTGGATTTTAACTTCATATCCTGCACACAATCACATCCATTTCTTCCCCAGGCTGTGTTAGACTGGCCTGGCCCAGGCTGACCCCAGGGTCAGGCTCCAGCCCTTACCTCCAGGGCATCCCCCTCGCCTCCTCCCACCTCCCTGCCTTCTCCACTATTCCTCCTGCCAACCCAGCACCATCCCGCTTCACATAACTAAACCCGTCACCACCCCCGCCTCCACTCACACATCGCCACCACCAATGCCACCACCGCCACCACCTAGCTCCACATATTGGGGGGGGGGGGGGGTGGCGAGGCAGTACATGTGGCTGAGGCCTTCCTGTTCAATACTTAAATCCATTGTAGTCGTCACTGTGTCGTGCCCCCCCCCCCCCCCCCGACTTCTTTCATACCCACCACCCCCACCCCATTCAAACAAGGTCACACGACAGGGTCGTCCACCACTACCACAGCCACCGCCACCACTACCGCTACTGCTACCACTACTATCGCCGCCACCACCACCACCGCTACCACCACCACCACCGCCCACTTTCCCTGTCAAGCCAAACACGGCAGTTTACCCTGCCCACGTTCTCACCAGGCCCGAGAGTAAATTGTGCCACGGTGTGACGACACGCCGGTAGCACTGAGCTTGTCGCCAGCGAGCGTCGTGGGAGTGTGCCGTCCACTGTGGTGCACACGAGGCAGATGATATCTGAGACCTTCAAGACCGTTTTCAATTCTGAGCGCGCGGTTCGTAGTGGCAATCGCAGAGGTCCATTTGTTCCAGCACAAGACAGCTGTGGCTCTGCAGGTGCGTGAACCGCCATAGCAGATGTTGGCAATTTGCTCAAATAAAGGATGAATAAATAAAACATCATTTTGATGAGTATAATTTAACGTTATGTGATATTTAACAGAAAACATAATTAATTTGCAGCTGTGAAAAAAAAAACTATTCTCGAAATGTAAATAAATTGTTATGTTTCATTGCAGAACAATTACTTACAGTGTAGCAATTACATTAACATGACATTTAATGAGTATTTACTTTCATTCGGCTCTCTCAGTTACATGCACTGTTTTTGAACATCCGTTACTGGGCAGTCGGCATTAGATCCAAGTTGATTTTCACAAAAGTAAAATTTTCTCCGGAAAACAGATTTGTTTGTGCTGCCACATCGTTAAATAATAGATGCCCCAATGCAGGTGATGTATGCAGAGCAACAGAGTGAACACACACACAATAAACAGTGTTGTATTATTCATCAAAGGAGAAAGGACACTTTGCCGCGATGCAATTTTAACGACGCCACAACCTAACGTGCGTACATCTGTATCGCGATAATGAGACTATCATCTGTGAGCTGAAATTAAAGCACGGTGACATTGGTATGACAAAAAAGAATGCCTAATTGCTTCCTTGAAAGGGTTAAGGTAAAAGTGCAATGAGACAAACAAGTTCGTCTGCGTTTCATCAACAACCAGGAACAATCCACTGCTGGATGAAGGCCTCAACCAAGCCGTCATGGTTTTACGATGTCACAATGCAACTGGCTGATTGTATTTGCGCCATCTCCACGGGAGGTTTTCTCTCCGACGGATTCCGTTGATGCAGCATATATTTTTGTTAAGTATAATATTCAGCAAGATAGAAACAAATTTCCAAAACTATATACCAAAAGTATAAGCTTTGGCCACACAGCGGGAGAAATGCTATTTTAAATAAAAAAATAAACCTTTCACCATAAAAAATGTCATTATTAGTGAACCAATCTTGGTGCAAAATTTCTAAATAATGCACCTCATAATGACCGAAATCGCGCAAAAGAAAAAAAAGAAAGTTTCAGTGTAGGGAATGGATTTATAGCACACATGTATCAACCAGAATTGATTTTTGGAATGTGACATATTGAAAATGTCATACCTTTAATGTACTGCGAAACGAACTGCTGACATTTGTACGGCGTTGACCATTAATTTAAGCTCTACCATTGCTGTCCGCTGACCGTTGAACTTGGGTTCTGGAATTGCAGCGGCATGCGACTGCAGGATTCCCGCTCGTAGGCTAATTGCTGCGTAAATGTTCCCCCCGAGACCCTTTGGGGGGGGGGGGGGTGGTCAGTAAAGCTCTCAACAAAATGAATGTCCCCTTGAGACCTTTAGGCAAATAACCTCGGCATTAGCCTCTTTCCATTCCGCCGCGTCACTTTTCGTGAATTTTGTGTAAGGTTCACAGCTTGCTCCGCCCCTCGCATTCCGTCTCAGTTCAGCTTGGTGTTAAAACAAGCTGAACGTGTGGCACCCGCGTGCGTGTGTGTGTACGTACACACACACACACGCATACACACGCGTTACTAAGTGGAGGGCATGCCTTGCTGACAAGCACACGTGGAGAATGCGATGCATCTGAGATCAGCTTCACGTTGTTCACAAATCTCCAATGTACACGTATATATATGAGGTTAATCCGCGTTAATAGGTACTGTATTGGGAGGAGCGGTGACGCACTGGTTACTATGCTGCTGAATAGAAACCTGGCGCTCTGAGTTCAATTGTCAGCTGTGGGTAACATCAGTGGTGAGTGGCATCTGAACCATACCTGGATACCCCTCCTACCGCCCACCTCTCTCCACAAACCTCGACTGACCGGCGTGGTGAAGTATGGCCAAACAGCTGCCACAACCAACATGGCATGACCTGCACCTCGTAGTGGATGCACAAAGGGCTGTAAAGTAATATTAAAGATGATTTATCTTACTTAAGGTTTCCGTGCATTCACAAGTTTGTTTGTCATTAATATTTGTATTTTCTTGGCTAGTTCAGAGTAGACTAAAAACACCCATTACTCGAAATAAACCAACATTTCTTTCAAAAGCCGCATTTATAAAGACGTTCATTCCTTGGCAATCTTCTTTGCAATATGTAACAAATTCAACCTACAGGAGCCATAGTACAAGTTTGCACATGACTTTATGAGACACCCGTGTGTGTGTGTGGGTGCGCATGTTGTTTGATCGGTCACACAGGGATTGTGTGAGCAATACGTGGGTTGAAGAGTGTAAATTAATGACCAGACCCAGTGCTATTAGAGAGTGATACATTTGACAAAACAGGAGGCAGCTTGCTCAAAAGACATGGAAATATTGAGAATTTCTTCTCCATTGCTCACATTCTAATATCGGTGTATCCTATTTCAATGTACTCTAAACATACAATTTTCCTATGGAATGAAGCTACAATTTTCATTTTCCACCAAATGTCAAGCTAGGATTAGATTTAAACTGTGTCAGCACTTACATAAGTGGTGGGCCGTTGATGTCTCTATATTTCACAATATCACCTTGCCAAACCTCTGCTTATCTCTCAAGCAATTGTTTATTAGCTCCTGGCTTATATTGACAGACAGACTAGAAACCATATTAAAAAAATTATTAAAACAAACATCTAATATTACGCATCAATAAAACAACGAGGTATACATCAACATTTAAATGGAACAGTCGAGGGAGCCGAGATTCAACCGATTTCTTTTTTTAGCGTGGCCGATTTAGCAGGTGCGATACCAATAAGGTCTTTATATTGCTTCAGTACAGCATGTGGGATCTGTTACTCATCACATATTAAATGCACCTTATCTGGTATTGTACAAGCATGAGACACCTGCTTTGAAAATGTTCCCCTTTGTTCTTCAAAAAAGCGGAAAGTAAAGTGTGTTTCCATCTTGCTTGGGAAAAGTGATCCGACCGTACGTGTCACTCGCTATGCATCTGGGCTGACGGATGATGTTTACGCCACAAATCACTTACAGATGGAGAGCAGATTAGTCTGCTTCGGCACAACCGACAGGGCCTGCAGAGCTTCTGTGGGGAGGTGGCCAATTGTTGGGCCCAAAAAATTATGCCAATAATTATCTTTGACAGAAACGGGAAGGCGACTTTTCTGCTAAACAGCTCTGTCCAGAGCTCACCGAAGGCACGCAAACCATCGCTATAATAACACCTCGGCTAATAATAGTTGACAGTTTGCAGCAATACATTATCTTCTTTCGAAAGGCGACCATGGAAAATTACAACCGAACTTTTTTTCGTCCTCGCTTTTAACAAAAAATAAAGATTACATGCAAACGTTTGAAAGTCTGTCTCCGTCTCTGGTAATTACCGATATGTGGTATGCAGACGCGAGCAGCTTTACATCTTGTGTGTGTTTCACAACAAGCCACACTCTGCGAGACTAAGAAAGCCAAACGAGTTATCGGAGATTGAAAGGGGCCAGACTCTTGATAGATGCGAAAAAGAGATTGTAACTGATATATATGAAATAGTTATAATGGTCTAAGTGGAAATGGGAAGGGTCACCTGTTGTTTCAACACCACTATCCCCACAATTCAACCTCCATGCCTCCAGGGGGCTACAGGGACCCAGGGTGGGGTGAGGAGGCAGTCAGGACACCACTGAACTGGGAGTGAGAATGACAAAGGAATTCTTTTCTCTCGCTATTATGTTTATTACTTTTTCTCCACTTGTACAGGTTATAATCCATCAACAGGAGGATTCCAGAAAAGAACACGCAGACACGCTCGTTGACTCTTTGAAATTTGTTTTTCACGCATATAAATAGTCGTCCAAACATATCCACATTGGAACACGGATGCAGGTATTTCATGTAAAAACCGTGTTTGTCTCAATGGGCTTTCACCAGGTTTAAATATATTATATCACCAATGAAACCAATCCATAATATACACATGAACATGTATAGATACACGCTTATGATTTACATGAGTAAATCATGCATGGTATATCGCTTTAAAATGCAATATAGTACTCAATGGTACTTCCATTACAAACAGTGTGGTAGGTAAATAATATATATATCACGGTATATATATATATAATTCAAAGTGTGGAGTGTTGGTACAGTGGTTAGTGCACTGTGCTTTGACCCGGATGCCTTTCAGTTGAATTCCCAGCCATGGCAAACAGTGGCAAATGATATCAGTACCGGTGTAATAATGGTCGTGGAAGCGACTTCTGGAATCCGGTCTTTATTTGTCTTTTGTTCACAACACTCCTGTCTTACTCCTTCACACTGCTAACAGACAGCGTGAGAGAGAGACTCGCGTGACCACGTGGCAGCCTGGACCCCGCTCCCGCGTGGCCTCAACCTCCGTTCGTTCCAGATCTGACCACGTGTTGTCCATCTCCACCCCTTTTAATACCCGGGTCACGTGGTACCTTCCCACCAATCCTGGTTAACCTCCATGGAATCTTCTAGACTCCATCGTATGATCCCAAGAATGCGCCCCTGACTCGTCCCCCCATTGGCTGTGGCTAAAGCCAGCAGATCCAATCATCTACTTACAGATGTCACCTTCCCATTACGTCAGGGCCACGCCCCTACACTTCCCCCCATTGGCTATGGGCCAGGAACGGTTGAGCCAATCATCGTAACGAGGTGTGATCCATCAACCACCCGGATATATCCTCACATTACATCACACCCCCCAACCCCCCCCCCCCCCCCCCGGTGTAAAAAATCAGCCGTCTCGGCTGGGAAAAGAGTTACAGCCGGAATCCTTTGAATAACATCTTAGGGCGTCCATGACGCATTAACAAGGTAAGGGGAGTAGGGCGCCAACACACAGAGGAATTAAAACATTAGAACCGTAAAAACAACCGACATACATTAGGGCACCCCTGTAGCGCAGTAACACCAGGGCGACAGACCGCACGGACAACAGTATTAGCGAAATTAGAGAGACTTCGACCGCGTACGCGACGCCGGACCCTCTCCTCCCCTCGCGCGTGGTTGCCTCGCCGACTGTTCAGCAGGAGGTGGGTGCAGTGGAGAAGAAGAAGAATTTTCGGTTTCCCTTGTGGCTGGGACAGGCCCCGCTGGAGGTGGAACGTCCGGGGTCTTGTCGTCCTTCAAAACCTGTGCGTCTGCAGGGGGTAGAACACGGCCCCGCTGGGGATCAATCGGCGAGGCAAGTGGCACATTCGGCATGCCAGACCCTGGCAGGTCAACAAGTGGGGATGAAGGGCCAGCACACGGGTCAACATAGGGCTTGAGCTGCGACGAACCCGGTTAAGCGAATCCCGCACGTGGTCAGGCAAGGACAGGGATGGTTGTTTCCCCACGGGCCCAGGATATCAAGAGCAACCAGCTCATTAATACGGGACACCTCGATCGATCGTAGGGGCGGGACATAATTTTGACGTGGCGGTTTCCGCTTCGCACAATCATGGCATGACTGGATAAAGTTGGTGACATCCGCTGTCATGCCTGGCCAAAAGAAATCCTGCTGCATCGTGGCCAATGTTTTCTGCACGCCAAGGTGCATCAGCTTGTCGGCGTGCAACGCGCGGATCAGATCGTGGCGAAGGGACGTCGGCACAACCAGGCGTGAACGGTCCGACAACCCATCCGTACACATTAGTAATCCCGCCTGGCCCCGAAACAACTGCCATTTCCATCCTGCCAAATGAGATCTCAGTTTCCCGACCAATTCCCGCAGTGGATCCAAAGAGGCATCAGCCTCTGGCTTCCCGTAGCCACACCGAGTTCGGCAAATGCAGCGTATTGTCGGCGCCAACGGGTATATCCTGGCCTTCATCCTTTGACATTGCCCCCATGACTGGACAGGGCGGGGTAGGCAGCGCCGCATAGCGGTGCGTACCCGTCAGACAAGCGCAGGGAGGGGTCGCGGGCAACCTAGAGAGATCGTCCACGTTGCCATGGCGAGTACCCTTGCGGTACGTGATCTCGGAGGAAAACTCCTGCAGAGATTCCAACAACCGAGCCAATTGACCGGACGGTTGTTCCAATTTCAATGAATATTGCAAGGCAGCATGGTCAGTGCGCACGAGGAATTTCCTTCCATACAGGTACGGCCGGTACTGGCGAACAAAATGGACGATTGCCAGCAATTCACGTCGCGTCACGCAATAGCGCGTCTCGGCAGGAGACAGAACCCTGCTGCCGTATGCCACCACTCGCTTGAGCCCGTCTTTCCGTTGCGACAAAACGGCCCCTATGCCGATGTCGCTAGCATCCGTGTCAAGGATAAACGGCTGGGAAAAGTCTGGGTAGTCGAGTGTCGGAGCGGTGGCCAGGCGATCCCGGAGAGACTGAAAAGAGCGCTCCTCTTCCGGGCCCCATTTAAATCTCTGATTCTTCCCTGTCAAAATATGCAGCGGCTTAGCCAGCATCGCGAAATTCTTAACAAATCGGCGATAGAAATGATATCGGCCGCCAACATGTCGTCCACCGCGCCACGTATGTGTTCCCTTTCTGCGGGCTCATGCGATGAGGGTGCACACAAATCAGTCCCGCCGCACCGGTGTCGATATGGTGCGACAAGAGCGAGGTATGGCCCAAATCCAAAAAGTTTTTACTGAAAACGTCAGCGTACTCCGACAATAGTGAATGCAAGGCGCTCCGCTGCGTGGCAGACAAGGACATATTTTCCCGGCACAATTCCGCGATCCATCGATCGTCCGAATGATCGGATTGTGGCACGCCAGCGGCCGGTTTTGTGGGTTGGTCGCTCTCAAAGCTGGTGAAATCAGTAGTGGCGTGAGCCAATACCGAGCCAGCCGGAACGACCACCCAGTCCGGGCCCCCATTTGACACTTGTATGAACGGGGCCTGACCAGGCCGATTGATAGTTTGAGGTTGAACTTGGTGTCCAAACAGCGCGCCGCCCATCGAGTCGTTAGCGGTTCGTGGCCGCACACTGGTAATGATATGTTAAGTTCCTGGGACAACTCAATCATTCTAGAAAGGATGAGAGGATCCAGGAGATCGGCTGACGAATCGGGGTAGGCGGCCATGGCAAGCGCCAACAGCGCCCCTTGGTAGGCCAAGGGTGATTCATCCGCTCCTCGATGCCGCTGCATGAATTTCCTGGTAGCCACCATCGGTGGCTCGTAGAACTCCGCCATTTCCACGAAAGCGTCACGCAGCATCTTTTTCTTACTCGCCGGGATGGAGCGGAAGACGGCCAAGGAGACATCGTCCAATAGCGTGGGCAGAGCCTCCAGCGCTTCTGCCTCCATCCATCGCACTGACCTGAAGCCTGACTCGAACCGCCACGTGAACGCACTCCAGTCGCCCCCGGCGACAAATTATTTAATTTGAGGAAGGCGATGGCCGCGGTGAATATCTGAGGCCTTGTGCGTGTCAGATCCCGCTCCCCGCGCAGCACGCGGCTCCGTCAAGATGGCGTCCGGCGGACGCGTGGCAGCAGCCCCGCCCACGATGGCGTGTTGTCCGTCTCCACCCCTTTTAATACCCGGGTCACGTGGTACCTTGCCACCAATCCTGGTTAACCTCCATGGAATCTTCTAGACTCCATCGTACGATCCCAGGATCGCGCCCCTGACTCGTCCCCCCATTGGCTGTGGCTAAAGCCGGCAGATCCAATCATCTACTTACAGATGTCACCTTCCCATTACATCAGGGCCACGCCCCTAGACTTCCCCCCATTGGCTATGGGCCAGGACCAGCAGAACCAATCATCGTAACGAGGTGTGATCCATCAACCACCCGGATATATCCTCACATTACACCGGTACTGCCATTCCCATCTCCCCTCCTCCCTCCACCAACCAGCACTGACCAGCGTGGTGAAGTATGCCATTCACAACAACAACAAAACGTAACTGACATGGTGTTGGGGAAGCCTGCATTTAAATGATATAGTCAATTGAATTTCCATTGTTCAAAAAATATGTGGTCGGTTAACAATACATATATCGATGAAAAAAAACGTATAAGAGGGGGGGTTACCTTTTCAAGCAAGAGTGAATTACGAAACTGGACAACCGAATGAAAGCCAGAACTAAGTTACCTTTGGGGCGCCCCTGGCTACAGGGGCGTGTGGTCCTTTCCGCCGTTGCACTGCCTGCCTGG
The DNA here is from genome assembly GCF_015708825.2 of Lethenteron reissneri. NCBI lineage: Eukaryota > Metazoa > Chordata > Hyperoartia > Petromyzontiformes > Petromyzontidae > Lethenteron > Lethenteron reissneri. Next base: position 14,298,902 of record NC_083807.1, on the reverse strand, counting down.
TGCACTCTTGTCTGTTACACACGCAGAGCTCCTGGCCACACCACCCACCCGCAAAGTGTCTCTCGTGACTTTCTGTTGCACAAAATATTTGGTTAAAATTTACTGAAGGCTCAACAGTGAAATGACAACGGTGTTATCTTTGCACCGCCTTTATTTTAGAAAATTTTAAAAAATTTGCTCTGTTTTTGTTTTGGCGAGCAAAATGATGAGATTTATTCCATGGCTCTGAGAGCAAGGCTCCGCGATGGCCTTGCCACTTCGTGTTGTGGAGGCGTAAGAGGCTCTTTTGTACGGAAACGTATCACCATTTTTGAATAATAGCATTCACATGGAGTGCAATTAAATGCTAGGGGGAAATATATATAGGAGTTAGGGTGTTCTGTTTACGTGACAACCCTTACTAATTGGCTGTGTCGGGTGGTGGTGGGTTTAGCGACACATTTATATATTTACACGATTTAACCCAAAAAAATTGTATTATGGATTATATTGGTTGCGAAAGCCTACGTGTTAAACTGTATTGGAGTGTTCATACATAAATGTACATACAATATTGTATGATTTGTATATATATAAACAACATACTTGGTTTACTTATCCACAAACATCCGATGAGCTATGAAGCTTTTTTCCACAGATGTCCAGAAGGGGCGGGTCAAAAAGTTACAACAGAAAACCATGCAACAACAGATAGGTCAGCAAAAAAATAAGTATATAAATAGAAAAAAAGTCTGTAAGAGCGGTCAAGCAAGGAGATAGACGCTCACTAAAATTATTCACACTGACATTCGACAATATTTTACGATCAGTGAAAAAAAGGTATAAAAATTGTTAAACATCGTAGACTTGCTGATGAGATGGTCGTTATGCCAACCAATGGGAAGTAATGATAGGAAACGATTGAAGAACTTCACAAAGAAGGATGCAAAGTTGGTGCCCAAGATATATGTTGCGTGTAAATGAAAATACAAAATAAATTGTGTGCGTCTAAATCGATGTGTGTGAGTCGATGTATCTGTGTGTGAAAGTCCATGTGTGTGTGTTAGTCCATATGTGTGTGTAAATCCATATGTGTGTGTGATTCGATGTGTGTGTGTATAAGTCTATGTGTGTGTGTGTGAGTCCATGTGTGTGTGTAACTCCATGTGTGTGTATCTTAAGTCGATGTCTGTGTGTGTTAGTCCATATGTGTGTCTGTGTAGGGCGTTGTGTGTGTGAGTCTATGTATGTGTGTGTGTGAGTCAATGTTTGTGTGTGTAAGTCGATGTGTGCATGTGGGTTCATGTGTGTGTGTCTTAGTCGATATGTGTGTGTGTAAGTCCATATGTTTGTGTGTGCGTGTGAGTCTATGTGTGTGTGTGTGAATTTTTGTATGTGTGTACGTCGATATGTGTGTGTAACTCCATGTGTATGTATCTAAAGTCGATGTCTATGTGTGTGAGTCCATGTGTGTGTGTGTGTGTAAGTCGATGTGTTTGTGTATGTGGGTAAATGTCTGTAAGTGTGTGTAAGTCGATGTGTGGGTCTGTCTTGTTCACCCGGGCAACGCCGGGTACTTCCCGCTAGTCTTACCTATAAATATCATTTTTTGTCTGTCTGTCTGTCTGCGCGCACACTTATGAGGGATTTTTCTCTCAAACGGTGGGGTAAATGTAAAAAAAAAAAAAAAATAGGCAGGTACCACGCCGTAAGCCCCACGGTGAGCAAGCGCTATTCCTCTTTCCCATCCGTCAACTTTTTAGTACTTTAATTTAGCGATTTTGTGCCGTTTTCGTTTATGTATTTATGAAATAGCTCGTGATCGACCATACCAACTCACATGCCTTCGCTGGGGGGGACGGCCCCGACCAAGTGACACGCGTTCGGTGGGGATGAGGGGGACATTTTCTTTTACGTGGTAAACATTTAATAAAAATACACATAATGCTTAAGGTTAATTCTTCATAGTGTGATGTCCTCTTCTCCCCCACCACCCCGATGCATGCAGTTACTACTATAGAGCCCGTAGATATTAATATTACAGCGCTTAGATCGTATTATTGTAGCGCGGGCAGGGGGATGGTGGGGGGGGTAGCGGCCCAGCCCCCAGCCTGCCAAGGTGCCACCTCGGCCGGCTGGACAATCTAGGTGAGCCCGGGGGCTCTGCACGGGACTAGGCCTCACCACGGCAATGTTAAGTACTCTTTTCCTGCTTCTTTCGCTAAAGTCATGTTGATAGAAACCTTTCATTTTAATGATCACCTTGCAAACATTACACTAATCATGTTTGTGTGCAGACAACTAATATTACTATTTCTTGCTTCTTTCGCTATACTCACGTACATACAAACCTATTATTTTAATAATCACCTTGTAAATATTAAAATATTTTAGTTTGTGTGCTGACAACTAATGTTTTACTTGGTAAATATTAACATATTTATAATTGTGTCCAAGTTCTTGTGTGCGTGTGAGTCCATGTGTTTGTCTGCCACAATGTGTGTGTGTTTGTACGTCCGTGTATATGTGTATATCAGTCGATGTGGGTGTGAGTTGATATGTGTGTGTGTGTCAGTAAATGTGTGTGTGTGTTAGTCAATGTGTGTGCGTGGTGTGTGTGTGTACGCAACTAATATTTAAGAATTAGGTTACTAAACTTTTTAATAATAATGTGTGTGTCTAAGTCCATGTGTGCGTGTGAGTCGATGTGCATGTCTACGTCGATCTGTGTGTGTGAGTCTATCTGTGTGTCAGAGTCAATGTGTGTGTGCATGAGTCGATATGTGTGTTTGTCAGTCGATGTGTATGTGTTAGTCGATGTGTGTGCATGGCTCCATGTGAGTGTTTAAGTCAATTTCTTTGTGTGTGTAGGTCCATGTGTGTGTGTGAGTCGATGTGTGTGTTTAAGTGAAAATAAAAAATACATTGTGTGTGCGTATAAATCGATGTGTGTGAGTCGATGTATGTATGTGTATGAAAAAAGTCCATGTGTGTGTGGGAGTCGCTATGTGTGTTTTTTAAGTCGATGTGAGTGTGTGGGTCCATGTATGTGTGTAGATCGATGTGTGTGTGAGTCGATGTGTGTGTGAGTCTATGTGTGTTTGTAATTCGATATGTGTGTGTGTCAGTCGATGTGCGTGTGTCAGTCAATGTGTGTGCGTGGTGTGTGTGTGTAGACAACTAATATTTAAAAATGTAGTTGGTAATTTTTTAAATAATGTGTGTGTCTAAGTCAATGTGTGCGTGTGACTCGATGTGCGTGTCTGCGTCGATGTGTGTGTTTAATTCGATGTGTCTGTGTATGTGAGTCGATGTACGTGTGTGTGTAAGTCAATGTGTGTTTGTGAGTCGATGTGTGTGTGTTGGTCCATGTGTGTGTGCAAGTCTATGTGTGTGTGAATCTGTGTGTGTGTGTTGGTCCCTGTGTGTGTGCAAGTCTATGTGTGTGTGGATCTATGTGTGTGTGAGTCGATGTGTGTGTATAAGTCCATGTGTGTGTATGTAAGTCGATGTGTGTGTGTGTGCAAGTCGATGTGTATGGGTCGATATATGTGTGTGTGTAAGCCCATGTGTATGTGTCCGTGAGTCCATATGTGTGTGTGTACGTCGATGTGTGTGTGTGGCTCCAGAAGTGTGTAGGTCGATGTGGGTGTGTGGCTCCATATGTGTGTAAGTCAATGTGTGTGTGTGTATGTCGATGTGTGTGTGCGTAAGTCCAAGTGTGGGTGTCCGTCTATGTGTGTGTGTCAGTCTATGTGTGTTTGTGAGTCACTGTGTGTGTGTGTGAGTCGATGTGTATGTGAGTTGCTCAATGTGTGTACGTCCATATGTGTGTGTAACTCCATGTGTGTATATCTAAAGTCGGTATATGTGTGTGTGAGTCGCTGTGTGTGTGTGCAAGTCGATGTGTGTGTGTGGGTCGAAGTATGTGTGTAAGTCGATGTGTGTGTGTGTGGGTCCATGTATGTGTGAGTCGCTGTGTGTGTGTGCAAGTCGGTGTGTGTGTGTGAGTCGATGTGTGTTTGTAATTCGATATGTGTGTCTGTCAGTCGATGTGCGTGTGTTAGTCAATGTGTGTGCGTGGTGTGTGTGTGTAGACAACTAATATTTAAAAATTAAGTTGGTAATTTTTTAAATAATGTGTGTGTCTAAGTCAATGTGTGCGTGTGACTCGATGTGCGTGTCTGCGTCGATGTGTGTGTTTAATTCGATGTGTCTGTGTGTGTGAGTCGATGTGTGTGTGTGAGTCTATGTGTATGTGAGTCGATGTACGTGTGTGTGTAAGTCAATGTGTGTTTGTGAGTCGATGTGTGTGTGTTGGTCCATGTGTGTGTGCAAGTCTATGTGTGTGTGAATCTATGTGTGTGTGTTGGTCCATGTGTGTGTGCAAGTCTATGTGTGTGTGTGGATCTATGTGTGTGTGAGTCGATGTGTGTGTATAAGTCCATGTGTGTGTATGTAAGTCGATGTGTGTGTGTGCAAGTCGATGTGTATGGGTCGATATATGTGTGTGTGTAAGCCCATGTGTATGTGTCCGTGAGTCCATATGTGTGTGTGTACGTCGATGTGTGTGTGTGGCTCCAGAAGTGTGTAGGTCGATGTGGGTGTGTGTGGCTCCATATGTGTGTAAGTCAATGTGTGTGTGTGTACGTCGATGTGTGTGTGTGTAAGTCCAAGTGTGTGTGTCAGTCTATGTGTGTGTGTCAGTCTATGTGTGTTTGTGAGTCACTGTGTGTGTGTGTGAGTCGATGTGTATGTGAGTTGCTCAATGTGTGTACGTCCATATGAGTGTGTAACTCCATGTGTGTATATCTAAAGTCGGTATATGTGTGTGTGAGTCGCTGTGTGTGTGTGCAAGTCGATGTGTGTGTGTGGGTCGAAGTATGTGTGTAAGTCGATGTGTGTGTGTGTGGGTCCATGTATGTGTGAGTCGCTGTGTGTGTGTGCAAGTCGGTGTGTGAGTGTGGGTCGATGTGTGTGTGTAAGTCGATGTGTGTGTGTGTAGGTCAATGTCTGTAATAGTGTGTGTACGTCAATGTGTGTGTCTGTCTCTTTTGCCCGGGCAACGCCGGGTACTATGCTCTAATACATGTATATAAAAAATAGCTTTTTGTGTTAAATTTGTTGACCTTCCCCCACACCTCCGATTAGCGTGGTTGGCTACGTACGGTGCGATAGAAGTTCTACATACCTGCACACGTATACTTACAAAGTAAACATTACTTGCTTAAGAGACATTGCTTCAAGACGTATCATCATTTTATATATATACACAGTAAGGCCTCAGATTACACGGGGGTTAGGATCAGTGTACCCCGCGTAAGTGCGACTTTGCGTAAGTTGGGGTTCGCCTATACGAGTGTACTATATACAATGTAAGAGTGGCTATAAAAAGTATATAAATGTGCATAAATGTTTAATAAAATACAGTACTGTACAGTAAATGGTTCACTAATCATCGGTAGGCACGAGTCACAAAGTGGAAGTACCAATCACGGTCGGTCGCTTATGAGCGGGTCCGCGTACTCGGATCCTGTGTACTCCGAGAGCTTCCTGTAGTCGGTTTTAATCGATGGCGGTAATGTACCAATCAGTGGTAATGGATTTATTTTAAAATAAGGGAAATTAGTTATTTGGGGAATTATTGTTGGCGCTCTCCGTGGTTCATGAAATGTCATCTGGTGTTGGCCTGTGGCCTTTGGTCGGTGGTCGGGGTGTCACTGGTGCCCAGCTTTCCAGGATGTGTGTATATATATACTACGTTTGCCACCTCTCGAGGAATAACCCAGAGGCAAAGTAGCATTTCGCAAACCGCACAAGTTTCCTAAGCGCGGATTGCTCTAATCAAGACGCTGGTGTTTCGCCAAGGGGGGGGGGGGGATAACGGACTGCATTGGGCCCCTTTTTGAGTTAAACCCCATCTGCTTATTTCCATTCCTGGATGCGGTTGCAAGTAAATTTTGAGTGTACACTCACTGCACATTCACTGCGCCAATGTAATCAGCAAAAAAATACCAAAATATAAATACACGATAAGCACGAAAAGTAGGTGTCAAAAAACTAGTAAATAATACACATTTAAGAATATATATCTCAAACTCCATTACAAAACTATTTATCCTTTATTTCTCCTTGTCAGGAAACACTCAGTACGCGTACCTTTTGGATTTTTAAAAATTATTTATGCAGAGCGATGGGGATAAAAAAACACCATACAAATTAAGAGACATCATGATGATGACAGCATGAAGGAAAGTGAAGTGTGATTAGACTGGACGCAGTCCTGGAGGATGGCCATGCCGAGACAGAGGGGCGACATACACCCGATGTGCAGCAGTGAGAACCATTCAGCGCTCGGGGAACCGCCGAGGCATGCAACGGCGTCCTCGGTGGCCACGTGCGGTTCTTGTAGAGCTTCACTGAACTCTGTAGTGAGATGGAATCAGAATCTTTATTTGTGCTGGAGGAATCCGATGAGCTGTAAAGCTCTTTTTGTTCACGGATGTCCACTTGGAGTGTGGCATCGCAAGGCCGTGGGGGGTGGCACCAGCTTGGGTACGCCTTCATCCAGCAGTGGGTAGATATAGGTCTCTAAGTTAATATGTTTTGTAACTATACACAAAGCCAGATATAGTCTATTTACATAGCAACTCCTGGCTAACGTTGCTTTTTTGCTGACGTCAACGGTGGCTGGGAATCAAACGATGTTTACCGTTTTCATGGCCGAGTGTGCTAACCACTGCGCCAGCCATCCTGCCCCACCACTTCTAAGTCGCCTATTTATTTACGCACACGCCTCAAGACACACTAGGTTTGTGTTGAGCGCGATTAGGAAGGAAAGTCCAAATGCTCCGTTTAAAAGTTAATACTATTCCTCCTTGGAAGACATTCTCTGTAAAGATCAACACCGGAGAGAGTCCATCTCCATATACATACACATTTCTCACAGTTTTATTGACATTCCAGAATAAACCATGCATCTCCGCTGGGGCAGCTTAATAGCGTTCTTTTATCAAACGCTTGTCCTGTCAAGATTATCCACGAAGCCGTCCCTTCAGAGTGTCAATCTTTCGAAATCCTGGGGTTCCACAAGATTAAGTGGTCTCCCTTTCTCAGAGGCTTGAGACTGCATGTACGATGGCATTGTTGGGGGACTTTATAATCCACGATGGCTGGGAAAAGATGGGCAAAAATCCACAGCTGGAAGCCCACTTAGAGTAGAAGTGGGTCAGATGATGTCACTTATCGTTAACAATTTTGACATCCACAGGACAGGAAGCTGTTAATCGCTTTTGAGCCGTAATTATCACAGTATTTCGTGGTGTTTATTATTGTGTTTGTTGCTTTGTTTTTTTTTGGGGGGGGGGGGATTGTAGAATATATGCTTCTTTAAAAGAATGGCAACAAAAAACGGACAAAACTATGTAATAATAAATAACGAGTCCCCTATTCACCCCACAGCACTTTGGTGACGTGACCTGGCATCGCCGCATGGTAATGCTGCCATGCTGCACAGCCATTAGGAAAATGTAGCAACAACTCTACAAATATAGCAGTTTTAGTATTATTACAGCTAAATCCCCACCCACAAATACGAAGGAGACATCACAGCGATGATAAACTCCGCTGTCCCTGAAGCGGTTATCTGGCTTGACCACCTGCATGTGAAATTGTAGCTGTTGCTCTGCATCTACACCAGCCGCACGAAAGAACACGAATCACAGCTCACCATAGCAAGTCTAAAATCAAGAACCCTTACAAAGGCAAAGATCACCCGTGTAGCCCTTGAAACAGACTTTAGACAGAAGTCCAGCATGATGGGGTTGACGTGGCCAGAAGCACGCTTGGCCGCCATTGTCTCGCCGGAAGCTGAAGTCTACACGCAGCACCAGATACTCATTTATGGCTGAGTCGACCTAGAGGAAGCCCAGGTTTGCTTCAAATTTTGACCAATGATGTTGGGACTCGAACTCTTGTCGCCGGGTCGGTAGCTTCGTGCGCTGTCCATGAGGCAACCACTCCCCAGCATCTGAAAAAAATCCACATTCACCAATGTTGTGTTTCCAGGTCAAAGTATTTTAAACAGTCCGCGAGACATCACAGCTGTGAAATATCTACAGTATCCATCAAACTGGGCTGATTCTCATTATTTGACTCCATTGTCCTGCTAACAGCAGGCGTTCAATAAACCTGTACACAGCAAATCGGTTGCTTTGTGCTGCACAGCTGCAATGGCGTTCGCCACTGAATGAATTCTAAAGCATCATAGCACTTCCTCGTCGTCTCAATCGGTGCCATCGTCCTCTTTATCGGCGTGTTGGCGGCACACGCCACATCTTTCCACTCCTCTGTCAGTCGCGTTGCGTTGCTGATCCGCATCCCCATTGACGCCACTCACGTCATCTGCCCATCGCTTCCTTGGTCTTTATCGTGACCATGCATGTGTGTATGTTGAACTTCTTTCGCACCGTATGTAGCCAACCGTGCTCATCGGAGGTCATTGTATTCAGAGACCAACTTCTGCGGGAACAGGCTGACACACTGCTCTGGGCTCTGGGGGAATTATTGTGACATGCCACGTTTACGGTGAGTCCATCCGTCTAGTTCTTATGCGTCTCATTAAAAAAAAGAATAAACCCATTCAAATGACTTGAAGCTTTCGTGACTGCAGGAATCCATACTCTTTGGTTCTTTCGGTAAAGTCACGTAGAAATAAATTAAACAAATCAAGACGTTTCAATCGCAACACAAGCAATCTTCATCAGGTGGAACGACCACCCTTGCCTCCTCCCCCCTCTCTAACCGAGATAACCTCTTGCCACGGCAGCTCTCCCGCCGACTTCAGCATTTTCTTGCTGTGGTTGTTCCACCTGATGAAGGCCGCTTGTGTTGCGATCGAAACATCTACCGACGTGACTTTACCGAAAGAACCAAAGAGTCATGTTCAAATGACAATAGCAATATAGGGTACAAATCATATTTAATTGTCATGTATAGGGCCTATCTTGTTCTAGAATGGTAGTGCCTTCTGCTGATAATTCCAACTCAAAGATGGAAAATATCGAGCGAGAAATTAAGCCCTGCATGTGTTATAACTTTTCCGAACAACCACCAGGTAATTTCTGTCTTTGTCTACGTTCACACAATTCCCCATTCGCCGCTCGCGTTACCAACAGCCAGTCGTTTGTTTGGTGCTACGTTCATGACACCCATAGTATCTGTCTGTAACGCCATCAGAACGCTTACAAAAGTAATTACCAAACTTAAAAGAAAAAAGTTAAGGCGGTGCTCGCACTCTTGAATCTGGAGTCAAGTTACCCAAGTGCATGCCACGGCCATTACATCTCCAGCGGGTTGGAAACCACAAGGCATGGATAATTGACAATGAAGGAGCTTTGCGTGAGTAATGGGCTGCCATTCCTTGACCCAGAAACATATTGTATGGAATCTTTCCCCCCCAAAAAACCTCTGGGTTTAATCTCACGTCCATCGCAAACAGATACTTTGTACAGTATGTCTGAGAGTTGTGGGGCGCAGTTACTCGTGAAGGGCGTTCATCAGGTTCGATCACAGGCGTAACGATTTGGTTTCGGTTTGGAAAACAAATCTGCGGCATTGGGGAATTTATATTGGCCGAGCTTTCAGTCTTAATGGGGCTCAAACCGGTTACAAAGGCCTCCGTGACAAGTAATTAATGATCGGTAAATACGATAGATTAAAAAGTGCGCTCAGGAAGAAATATATCACGTGAGCGTTTATAAAGCAGCCAATTGTATTTCCTTTACACAATGGCTAATTCGCAAGTCGGTAAAATATTACGAAAGGTCTCTTGCAACTTTCTTCTTCAACGCTTTGCCTTTTAGCAATTACTGCATTAATAATAATAGTAAATAATGAATCTAGAGCCCTTTATCAAGCCACTGCTGGGTGAAGGACTCCACACGCCTTGTTAAGTTGCGCCGTGTGTTCGACCATACGTCAGGTGTTTGACCATACGTCAGGTGTTTGACCATACTTCACCACGCTGGTCAGTGCAGCTAGGTGAAGGGCAGGAAGGGTCCTAGGATTCTTAATTTTGGAGCTTTCGTGACTGCAGGAATTATTCTTTGGCTTTACGGAAAAAAACAAAGAATAGGTCCTAGGATTGTTTCAGATATCACTCACCACTGATGTTACTAAACAGCTGGAAATTGAACTTATGGGGCCAGGTTCATAGTAGTTCGCTAAACACTGCAAAACCATTTCATCCCATTCATGTATTGTCGCAGGTAAAACATATTTTTTAAACAAAAAAATGTGGTTTGTTTTACATTACAGTAGAATTATTGTCTATGGTGAATTTAGCGTTGACAAGCAAGAAAAAATGTGTCTAAATTGCAATTTAAGGTAAAATAGAAAAATTGTTAAAGAAATTGGCTATATTTGTCACCACCGATATGCCAAATAGAGTTTTAAGCAAACATAAGCATTCGCTATACGTTACAGACGATCACACACACAAGAGGTATACCAATTCACCCTTGCGCCCTCCACTCCTCACTCTGATTCAGTGAATCGATACAATAAACTATAATTGTTAATATTGTTGTGAATGTAACGGTTACTAGTGGCTGCAACACTTTCAAATAATAATATAACAAATTCCTACACAAGCGATTGAATGCCAATCAGTCAATGCATGTACGTGTGTTGAACGTGCGGGGGGAAGGACAACTAACAAACACACACAAAACTGTTTAAAAAATTTAGTTTTCAATCTAGATTTAAAAGTGCATAGCTCCATTTACTTCCTAATATCAGAAGAAAGAGCAATCCACATAAGTGCATTTGAAAGCAAATCTTGACCCATACACATTTTATGAACATTTACATATATTAAAGTCATCATCAAATAATACTGAATTATCTGACTAAAAATGTTGTTTCTCAATTACTCATTACAGGTCATTGTTTGTTATTTCATGGCTTTGGCTGAGCTGTTCAACGCATTGCAATAACAGCATTTTCTTCACTGGCTAAGGAGATCGGTCACATTGCCACTGCTTTGGCTGAGAATAAGATATGACTCGAATTTATTACACAGCTTGTCAGCCAATTCTAATAACTGTTAATATGTAATTGGATTATATTAATTTATTTTCTTTTTTTCCCGAACAATTACTTCATTTTGATTGTTATAGCCGTCTGTTGTTGTTTCTGTCTCGCGCCGTTTTCTGTCTTGTGTATAAGTAATTGGCCTTTTTCGGTATTGCGCCGAACGTTGAGGCTGCCTCCTCTGTGCTGCTGCCGCTGCTTGACACCGGAATGAACGGTGAAAGCACAACAGAAGCTGGCGTGCGCGGGATTAGATGTGTTTTCACACGAAGACAAATCGACGCTTCGTTTCCAACGTCCTACTCCTGATCTGGCTCGCCCGATAACGAAAGCCAGCGAGTGTGGAAAAGCAGCCAAATATCGGAGGCTGAAAAACCAAGCGGGACATTATGCAGGCAGACTGCATCCATAAAAAACAAACAGGGCAAGCAGGATGGGAGTGGATGGATGGCGGAAAAAGGGTTGGGGGGGTTCAGAGTTGAACTTTCATACGTACAGGATTTAGCATTGACGGCAAAACTATGCGCCGAGCAATTCCGTTTGGAAAGCCGTGTGCTAATAAGACCGACATTGTGACTCCTGCCCTGTGGAATGTGTGCAATGTCCTCCGTGATTAAAGAGGTTTAATGGCCAAACATCTTATGACAGTGAAGGAACAGAGAAATCCTCTTTTTCTGACAGAGATCAAAAATACCCACGTGATCCTAGCAACAGGCTCCCCTTCTGTCTGCCTGCACCATTCATCATGGGATGCTTTCCTCAGACTTTGTTACAGGGGGCTAAGAATAGGGTGTTGTCACACAAAACACTGCCTATCAGTTACCCGGGCCGGGTGGATAATTCTGTCAGTGCTGCCTGAAGACATAATCCTTCAGCGCGGTGCCACAGCCAGTGCTTCGTTGCCGCACCCCACGTGCGAGCGCTTCCCGACCCATGCCACCCAGGTCCCAGTGACACGAAAAGTCTTAATGGGCTCACGCTGCACTTAGAGGCTAATTACCGACTGCGGCCTGCCTGTGCCTCCCCCCCCCCGTCACCGGTCAGTGTAAACACTGCCCCTTTAAAGGCGAGAACCAAGCTGAAGATAAAATCAAGGCAATGCCAATGTGTGACTGTTCAATGCTACAAAAGGTCTCTCGCTATGCTCAGCTGACTTTTCATGTCTGCCTAATGGCTTTTAAAATTGCACTGAAAAGTGCAGTTCTGGGACATCCGTGCCACTTGCTTGAAAGTGTACGGTAATTACTCAAGAGTCAGACTTTGATACTGACTATCTGACTCGAATGCAGTAATTGTTTTTTTATTTAGTTGTGAAACCTCACATTTACAAATGACATTTGCTCCTGCACGTAACTCACAGACAATGTCGTAGAATGCATCAATTGTGCTGAACGAGTAATGCCCCTTTTGGTGCCAAAAACATTTCAAATGTAATTATGAGAACAATGAAAATCAAAATAAGCGATAATGGCTGTTGCACGGCCAATTGCAATGTTATCTTCAGTAAATGACTAATGGCACACGCTGAGACCCAACGCGATTTAGGATAAAACTTTTCGCAGACACTATGAGGAACATATCCGAGGATAGACTGGTGGAAAAGGGTATGAATAATTAATAATAATAAAAAAACGGTAACATAAAACTTTCCTTGATCCAAATGAGTTAATGAATGGCTGTTGTTAATGCTAAGGAGCCAACATCTTATATTCTGCCCATACCAATGGATTACTGATGTAAGCGTCTGTTATTGTGTTTGTGCTTTGTTTGCCTGCGTTCATACCATAGATCTCGGAGGCTAAGCAATTTTATTTTGCCTGGATAACACTTATTGACTGATCAGGATGAAGAGCAGGTGGAGGAGCTATGTCATGGCCATTAGAAGGCAGTGCAAAAATATTGATTGTTGTACTGTACTACTAGTATGCTCCTTCGTCTATGCTCCCCGCATTCATCAACTGCACTGACCAGTGTGGTGAAGTATGGCAAATGTACCCCCACGGTCTGTGTGAGGAGGTCCTCACCAAGTAGTAGATCGACACAAGGGCTGTACCTGTACACATGAAGAGCCATTGTACACATGCACACTCTTTCCACTGATGATTGTTCCAAGAAAACAGCTCTCGCCATCATAGCTGCCCCTTGTAATCTGTAACCTTCCATCCACTCTCGCAAAGCCAAACACACACGTGACGGCCATGCCCAATCAAAGATGAGAGAATGATCAACAGTGAGGTAAATGTGAATTTTGGCCAAATTTGAGCAAACGTCTGAGTTGGGAGCAGATTGCACGACATTATGACGACTGATGCCGTCTGCATTCAAGCAAAGCCACTTGCAAATGTTCAAGCAGGCATGCATAGCCATTGCCTACCAAATACACTACATGTACTTAATTAGCTAAGAGAGCCCTGGGATGACTGGAGACATCGTATAATGAGCTAAGCTTTTAATTTCCAATTTCTGCCTATTGTTTGTTTTGCTCCAAAAGTATGCCACTAAGCCGACCTACCCCTCCCCCAAAAAACGAGCACTCGTGATTTCCAACTGTTTATCCAACAAACCTGTTGAGGTGGAGAAGGATTATAACTTGATCCTATTCAACTATAGCAAGAGGATCAGATAACGCAGGACTTTTCAATCTTTAGTTTCAGTGGACAAACACTGAGCATAAATTAAACTAAACCATGGTTTTTTGGTAAACAACAAAAAATTGCGGACGGAGATCTCCGGCGAATGGTTTCTCGCTGTCGAGTTTCCCAGGTCACTCGACTGCCGGCTCCTCGAGGCTTTTCTGCCATTGTTTTTGCGCGAACGGAGAGCTCAAAGAGCCGAGGAGTACATGGCCCACCCGGGAGAATGGCGAAGGTCCCGTTGTGGTCTTCATTCACGTGCTGTATATAGCTTAGGAAAGGGAATGGTTTCTGCCGTTAATTTTACGTCTATTGCACAAATACCAACAAGAAAAAAATCAACGCACTTTCATCATATTCTTTGGTTCTTTCGGTAAAGTCATGTAGATGGAAAAATAATAATACAAAATAAAGTGAATAAAAATCGTAAAAATAAAATAAAAATAAAAAACCACGACGTTTCGATCGCAACACACGACCGCTTGTGTTGTGATCGAAACGTCGTGGTTTTTGTTTTTATTTTTATTCACTTTATTTTTTATTATGATTTTTCCATCTACGTGACTTTACCGAAAGAACAAAGAATATGAATTCCTGCAGTCACGAAAGTTTTAAGTCAAAATGTACACTTTCATCAATAACACGGTCTTAAAACGAACATATGTATTTTATCGGTGACATTTCTGATGATAATTATAATTATTTCCTGCCTAACACACAGCCTCTGTCAACTAACAGTATACATGGGCACACCACAGCCGATGGATGGATCGGCTGTGGTGGGGTAAAGTGTGGCTACTCACACCGCCTCTTCCAAGAGCTCTGGCCAGCATGGACCTTTGTGAAAATACTGGACATCGGATGTGCTTCTGCGGCCGTCTGGAACGCTGTTCCTTCCGATATTAGGAAGCCGCTGGAGCTATACACTTTAAAATAATCTCAATTAAAAACTAGTTTTTTCATACAATGTTTTGTGTTTAGTTTGTTGTCTTTCCCCCTAACTTCAGATTAGCACTGTTGGCTTTGTAAGGTGCGAAAGAAGTTCAACATACATAGATACATACAACAAGAGCATCATAGCTGATCGGATTTCTCCCGTATAAATAAAGATTCTGGTGAAACATGAGGCCAAATATCCCCTGTAGTGGAGGCCGTTTTGCCAGAGATGGCATGATGGAGCTATTGCAGGGCTGCACCTTTACCTTCCTCATAGAATACTGAATGAGAGGAGCACGACGCACTGGCCATTCATAGTGAAACACCCAACGCAGAATATTTCCTGGGTGCGATCTTCCAACAAGCTCATGGTCCACCCTAAACCGCATTCACTGCACAAACAATGGCGGATGCGGATACCTGGTGTACAAATGTAAAGTTGAAAAATACAACTTTCCAGCGTGCTACTCACGGCCATCCAGAACAAACCATAACAACGTATTAATGACGCAATTCCCGATCCACAAACACAAAGGAGACACCACAGCGATGATACACTCGGCTGCTGCTGACGCGGTCATCTGGCTTGACCGCCTGAGTGTGAAATCGTAGTTGTTGCTCGGCTTTCACATCAGCCGTGCGGAAGAAGAAGAAAGGCCGCACGTGCTCGGCACGTCTCTCTCCAGACAACGCGCCCACTACGTACGTCTTCCCGGGCTGCCGTTTACGCGCAGCAGCGTGCAGATCACAGCATTGAGCCAAGATGGGAGCTTTGCGATTAAGAACACGACAGAAGGCCGTGCACAGTGCGCTCTTCCGTCTGGTGCAAATTTAGTTTGGCACAAAAAAAAGTCGTTGATTTGTTGACCCCCCATCTGCTCTCCACAACACATATTACAAGCACAGTTTTACTGTTCGTATTCGTACTCAGTATTCATAACCTATAGACAATTAGCTAATTTCTAAATGTAATTCATACAACGCATGGACGTGAAGATGTGTTTTCTTTCGTTTGTATAATTCCGTGCAAAAATATGCAAATTAAATACAGGTTGTCGTATGATTAAATGTGTGATTTAAACCAATCAATGTACACATACTCATCATTCACATTCATTTATGGCATTTAAATGTCAATGCATTGCTTGCTAGATGAAGGCCTCCCCATGTCGTCAGTCATGAACATTGTTTGACGATACTTCACCACGCTGGCAAGTGCAGGTTCCTGAGAAGGGGTCACCACAGGACTAGTTCAGATGGCGCTCGCAACCGGCCCTAGAACCCTGTCGTGCGGCACGCAAACCACTGCTCCCCTCCATGTTTGCGTTAAATTGCAATTTACACGCAGAAACATTTCTGAATTAAAGCAAGGAATAAAAAAACTAACTCACAAGCCTGCGATTTAAATGAATTTGCAATTGATACCCATCTTATAATAAATTCGTAAGTGCATCAGCAAGTTCGGCAGATGTATGCGTGACTTTAGATTGCATACCAGCAAAATGTTACCATCGTCAGCCACCATAGCTGCTGGACGAAGGGCTCCCAATGTTTGTCGCCATCCCCGCATGATGCTTCACAATGCAACATTGCGCCTAGTAGGTGTACACAGAAGCTGACTTGCATCGCGCCATCTCCTCTCTCTCTGTACGACCTTTCGGACGCGATCCATTGCTCAGCTGCCACTCCATCACCACATTTTTTGACCGGCACACGAGCAGAAATCGCCATGCCGAAGCACGCGCCGTTCCATTTGAGATCACATCGCTACCTGTTTGGCATCGTGATAAAGGAAATACTGTTTTAACATTGATTTAACCCATGATGCTTTGCATCTGGAGTAATGAGTTATTGATCTGCGGTTCTGTCCACTAAGGGGAAGACAAGCCAGCTGTGCCCCCGCAAGTTCACAGAGAAAATACCCAACCCACCCCCACCCCCTTCCACCGACTTCCTTTACATTCAAATCATCTTCTGATGATAGCATTGCATAGCCTGGAATTGCAACTGCCGGTGTAGTCCAAAGCTAGCCCGCCTAACACCGAGGAGACCATTTAATTGCTTGCCGTTAGCAATAATATACAGCCGTGCAGATATACCGTGCGGCGTGAGAACAAACCCTAATTAAGTCAAACGTCAGTACTGGCAAAAAAGGCAAATATTAAAGTCTGGGCTGCAGGCTATAAGATGAATATAGACAGTCCTTTAATTAATAAATCTATAAAATTCAGGCCCGGGTTCAAATGACCTGCAGATAATGATGTAATATGTATTACCTAAGACGGAAGCATGAGCGTGTAAGAGTGTGGGCACGCAGCTGGGCGCCGAGCTGTCGCGACACCGTGTCACACACATACGCACCAGGATGACTTTGTATGAATGCGTGAGATGCACTAATAGGTGGGCGAATAAAATAGTGCCAGACGTCTGTGTTGGACCAATGTTATTTTCATTTTACCCGTGTGAACAAGGTGCCCAAAGACTATTAAACACCTACTGGCGTAAACTGTATGAAGACAATTTACATTTCAACTTATAGAGCTTCTCAAAAACCACGTGTCTAACAATTACATGGCACTCTGTACTGGAAAATGAACCCGCTATTGTGTATATAAGATGGTGAAATATGAAGCAATCAAAAAAGTATTGAAATCTAGAGGGAGCAGTCATGCAGTTGTTAGTTCACTCGAACCCAATCATCTGAGTTTGAATCCCGGTCCATGGCTAACATCGGTGGTGAGTAACATCTGAACCAGGCCTGGGTCCCCTCTCCAGAAACCTGCGCTGACCACTGTGGTGAAGTATGACAAAAAAAACATTACTGAGATACAATGGGCAGACCTTCATCCATGAGTAAATTGACAAAATGCAGTTTTTTTTCACAATCATTTTTATTTTATCGATAAATAAAATCTCCTCTGTTCAAACAAAAAACACACGGGCACATTCGAATTCTCAATCAATGAACACCAGTCAGTGACTACTGGTTCCTGTCTGCATTTGTCGAGAAGAGGGTTATTCACGTGGCCGGGCAAACCATTGCAAATGCAGAGCACTTAGCGCACAACCGTCTTAAAGAAAGTATCATGCGAGAATCTCTCATTACGCACACGCCATGCCACGGATGGTTGGGGGCCTCGCTCGTTGTCCGGGTCGTGGGGGTTATTCGACCATACTTCACCGCGCTGCTTTTAGAATGGCTTGGTGACAGGTAAGGTGCCGCCCCAGGCTATAAAGGTCAAGGGGGTCATTTGGCTGTCCTTCACTCTGCTCGTTAGTGTGGGTTGGTGACGGTGGGGGAGCATAGACGTGAAAGCACAGAGTACAATACAACTATGTATAGTGCTCTTCTGCACTCCGCTAATTTAAAAAAAGCATCAATTCCTCATTTTCAAAATGCTTGTTGTTGTTACATATTTCTCTTTCTTGGACATCCATGCATCACGTGCCAGACTTTAAGGCATCGGATAAACTGGGATGTCAGTATCATTGCATCTGCTTAATGCTTACGTACTCAGGAGCGGCCAAACATAGTGAACAGAGCCGGAGTAAAGTGGCCAAACAGTGTATGTTGATCTTGTAAAATGCTTCTTTCAGCCAACACCAGCAAAAGGGTTTTTACACACGAGAGATGAGTCATTTATTGTTTTACCCCTAAAAAGAGCTCGCGTTTAATATCCCATGCTTAAAACAACGGGAGAAGACATATTACATTAGCTTATAATAACAGTGAGCTAACGGCCAGCGGAAATGTTAAATGTAACGTAAGTGAGGACAATTGGTAATTGGTATGCCATTAATTTCCTTATTTACGCAAAGTACTTCCTTGCAATAGAGAAAGTTGGACAGCAAGAGAGGGAGAGCGAAAGAGGGGGGATAAGGAAAATACTTAAACTGTAATGGGGGGGGGGGGGGGGGTTGAAAATAAATAAGGCAACTTAAATGAATCAGAGTAGATCAATACTGATGGATGACTGTGGGTGCTAGGTGCGTATGCCTAGGTGTTTAAAACGCAGCTGGCCATGACCGGGAAATAACGGTGCTTCGGATGACAAGTGTTCGCCAAATGTGAGGAAACTGTGACAAGGGGGTGAAACTAATACAGGCATTAAAAAGTAATTACGAGACAAAGCAATTTCATAAATAAAAAAGTGTAGGAGGTGGGAGGCAGGAGGGCCACGTGGAGCAGTGAAGTAAAAAACAAATTAGACCTGCTCCTTTATAAGATTGAATAGACATTTGGAAAGATATAGGGATAGACTAAATACTAATCAGCAATTACCTTTGTCCAAAGTTACCATTAAACAAAGAGTATTTATCTCCTGAATATTAACAACATTCTAGCCCATGGGTTTTCTTCTGCAATCTTAACGTCACAACAAACGCAGTACGTCTGAACCAGTCGGGGTGTAGTAATGAATTGATTCAATTACTGGATTGCCGATATCCAGTATACGGCTTATGCATCTAATCAAATGTGTAAGCATTAACGTTTTAAGACTTTTGTACATGTTAGATTTCTTGTGCACCGTACGAAGCCAATCACGCTAATGCGGGGGTTGGACAAGAAAAACTAAACATGACTCCTGATGCCACTGGAGAACAATCATTTAACTGGAACATTAAAAAAATTATATAAATCACCACCCTGAATCGAGACAAAATCAATCTATGGATGAGGTGAATCGTTGCACCTCCACAAGACCACGTTAAACTAACAACTCGCACTGTGGATTTGAATTACTGTGTGACATACCTAGTGGGAAGACCATTGAGATTCGAGGGTCATACATTACTTCGCGGGGAATAATAATAATAAAAAATTTAATCACGAATTTTTTTTTCAGATAAATGTTACAGTCCTCTCATAGGCGTGTCACATTCTGGCCTCACACCCCCATGGATGATCTCCTGAGATGCCCTGCAGCACCACGATGCACTCTGCAAGATTTGGCAATGCCAACACCAGATCCGGTGGCCTGTGCAGGATATTGGGAAAAGACCGTAGAGGTTGGACAGGAGACACGAGGAAGAAGACCCCACACCCCCACCCACTCCTGCACACAAGGCCGTACACAACGGCAACATACCTATCCAAATGTACGATTTTGAAATTATACTCAAGCTCGCCTACAATACTATTTTATATGGTAGATCGGATAATCAGCGGCGTAGATGATAGGCCAAATTATCTTAATTGCCAGGTTAAAAAAAAGGTCTGTATTGTTTTCATAAAGTTCACCTCCTTGGCCTAGCATACATTTCAAAAGCTTTCAAACGACACCGCATTCATTGCAATTGGTGGAGTGGTCCAGGAGGAGCTATTTGGACAAAAAAACCTTACATACATGGTTGCCGAACGAATACATCATAAGGTCACATTCACTACACACAAAGTTCCTGCCACACATGAACCACAATAACCTCGCTGATCTCGTCAAGGAACATAAACCATCACGCAAACTCCGGTCATTCTCGCAGCAGCGGCTGTTGGTTAGCCATCGAACAAAGACGGCCACAGCATCGCGTGCTTTCAGATGCTCTTCTGCAGCCATCTGGAACGCTCTTCCTTCCAATATCTAGATTGACATTTTTTTACAACTTTTTGTGTTTGTTGTACTTCCCCCGCACCTCTAATTAGCACGGTTGGTTACTTAGGGTGCCAAAGAAGTTCAACATGCACACGTACACGTTGGGTGTCAGTCCACGCCAACGTAACGGGCATTGACAACTTAAGACTTGGGTGAGTGTTGGCCTCAGCCTCGAAATCCGCCTGGGCCTGACAGTCCAACCCCTGGATGTGTTCAGCACCGCCGCCTGTGGAACCAAGTGCTCGTCCAGCAGACACGTGGCTTTGCCGTGATTGAGAGCCAGGAACAAGAGGGATCTTTAACCCTTAATCATGTCCTACGATTGGAGCGGACAGATATGCCCAGTGGGACAAAAGAGCACTCACATAAAACACACTCCAATAGTAGCCGCAAATGAAGACAGTAGATTAAGGCTCAACTAAATAGGAAAATATTGATTCAGAAAGAGTGACGAAATAATAAGGCTATCACAAAGGTTGAGAGAAAAATTCTGAAACACAGAAACAGGAAATGTCTTAGTGTTTTACATTAAATATGCTTCAATTCTTGTCAGTAAAACACTGTGCGATGCATTTACTGTTTTCCGAAATATGATTTTGATGTTTTATTAAGAATAATTGTTTATGATAATGTAGGATCGTTGAAAGATGGTTGAAAGATGGTTGAATGATGATGACAAGTATTGAGGATGGTTATTGTTAATGATAGCAAGGATACAAATTGATGTGGTGGTACGTGATTAGTGTTGACAGGTTACAATTGATAACCATGAAGGTAGATTGGCTAGCATTCAATAGATAAGTGCTATGTTATTGATAACGATGTAAATATACAGTATACACTCTAAAGGTTTTACTTGTCTGTGAAACATTGTGCCTTCATGATAGCTTCGTGCTATAAGAAGAGTACAAATACCATACATACTGAATTATGATCATTGTATTAATTCATTAGCTTTCTGCTTGCGATATTTTCCAATTCATTCCTTGTGTACCTATTTTGTTTCCCGATAGATACAAAAGGATAGTATCCAAACTATACACATGTGGCCTGTGAGTGCCCTAATTGCAGTACTTCCTCCGATATGAATCCTGCAGTGACTCTGACCGTTACCTTCAACAAACGCATTTGCTTGCAGAACACACCACAGAATGTGTACAAAAATTGAGCGGCTTTTAATTGTACCTTAACAGCAAGGTACAATTTAATATTGTACGTTTTCACAATATATAAAGTGGGACGTATGTATGTTGAGCTTCTTTCGCACCATACATAGCAAACGTGCTAATCAGAGATGCGGGGGAAGCACAAGAAATTAAACACAAAAAGCAGTTCTAAAGAAATTCGTTTTCAATCGACGTTTAAGAGGCATAGCTCAAATGGCTTCCTAATATTGGAAGGAAGAGCGTTCCTGAAGGCCGCAGAAGTGCATCTGAAAGTGCGCGATGCAGTGACCGTCTTTGTTCGATGGCCAGGCAAAAAGCCACTGCTGCGACGTTGACCGCAACTCGCGCGATGATTTATGCTTCTTGACGAGATCAGCGAGGTAGTTTTGGTTCATTTGTGGCTAGCACTTTGTGTGCAATGAATGCAGCTGGGATGGACATGGAATTCGTGAGAGACGTCACATCGACTGCGAAGCGAAGGTAGTGGAGCTCGGGCAACGAACGTTACTCGAACAGATGTTGGCCGGTGGTCAAGACAAGTGACGAAACAGCAGTGAAGCAGTAGGGAAGACGCCTGAGATGAGGTCGATTGCGAGGACGGAGCGATGAAATCTGGCCACGTTCAGTTGCTCTATGGATCGGTGCATCATCACAAGACCACAAAACTTGGTGTCAGCTTGGAGATGCCTTCATCCAGTCGTGGATTGAACATAGCCGAGGATGATGATGTTACAATAACTCTGTGATGGTAGCATCCTCTTACCGTGACTTCCACCAGAATGTCTGGCCAAGATGGGTCGAGTGTTCTCTCACCACTCTGCAGTAACCATCTTCACAACAACCACCACTCCACAAGCTCCACAACAAGAGCTCTCAGCTCCCGCACACGGAGCCTGCCGGGCCCTTCCAGATCTCCTCGTTCAGACGCCAAACCTCGAGGCTTAGTGCTTAAAAAAACCCTCTACCCATGCCAGACCATCCGTATAAAATGAAAGTATCTTCCCGCAAACAATGTTGGGTTTTCCACATGATGTCAAAAGGCAACACTGCCACACACCCACTCATTCATCAGGGACTTTCCTGGAGTTGCTGTTTTCGAGTCAGCGGATTCTATCAACATTCTCCTCTTCCTTGCGATAGGAAGTTTTCCAGAAAAACAAACACAACGAAGGAAGCGGGCGAGAGAAAAAATATTGCAATGAGTACTTTGGACCAGGGCAAAGGACTGATACAAAAAAAACAACAAAAATAATGTGTGGTTGACTTTACCGAATGTAAACAACCTCGCCCCCCCCACCCCCCAAGTCATTTTGAACGCACAGGGTTGCTGTTACTGAAATATGGAAGCATGTCAGAGCTGGGCAAGCTGTGAGCGTCACGTGCTGAGGATGTGTATTGATGGGATGTTTATTATTGAGTCAAGTAAGCAGCAGCAGCCACACTGCTCCGAGCAGCACAAAGCCGGGGAAACAGCCACACACAGGCACGCATGCGTAAGCATGTCACAGATTCAGCACTCAAACAAAACCCGGTAAAAAAAAACCTTTATTTGTTTTAGTCTGCACACTGACATTTTAATTCAATTGTATTTTCTCCCCCCCCCCCCCCCCCCCCGTTTTGAGGCGTCTCAATATTCACGATGTGAAGCTGTGGCGCGTGGCAGTTCGCACACTGCGCTCTTGAGAACCTGCCCACCTGAGTTCGTTTCTCGGCCAGAGCTAACATCAGTTGTGAGTCATATGTGAACCGTTCCCAGGTCCTCCTTTCCCCAACCCGCACTGGCCAGCGTGAGAAAGTATGGCCAAACGACCCCTCTTGATCGACGCACTATGGGGGAGACCTTCATCCAGGATTGTATTGACAAAGGACTGGTACAGCCAATCCGTGATATAGCTCTGCTTTCGATTGATGTACAGTTCCCATGAACGATCGAGGTAATGGCATGTTTATTAAGAGATGTACGTGGGATATCAATAGCCTCTCACTTGTTTAATCCCGGTGTTGATGGGACAAACAGGGGAGTACGACAGCATGCTTACGTTTTGGTCACGCGTAGCATGGCGCATGCTAACAATGGTTGCGCTCGTTTTTCGCTCGGCCTGAGGTCACCAATTCTACTCTGATGCACCCTCATAATCCCCCCCCCCACCGTCCGAATGTGCCGTCGACTCCCTGCTCCAGTTCTACTCCAGTCTCAATACCTTCCTCCTCGCCCTCTGCGTGTGGCTGCCTCTCTCTGTCATCGTGGAGTGACACTGAATGAGTCACTGTAGAGCGTGGTAGACAATGGAATTAGGGGTAGCAGCCCGTTCTATCAGTTGGACCCGTGGGCCAAGCCCGGAGCCTTCTGGGGGATCCAGAAAGGGGCGTGGCCGAGGGCGGAGCCTGGCCACGCTGGGGAGAATAAAAGGCGAGCTCCGACTCGCAGTCGGGGCTGCTGCCATCGGGAATGGAACTTGTCGTGCTGCTGTAGTCGTGGTCCTCGCCTATTCAAGCTGTGGGTCTGGAAGCATGTTGGCTGTCCCGACCCGGTATGGAGATATCTCCTATGGATGTGAGAGCCAGAATAAACACGAGGGATAACGCCTCCCACTCGTGTCTCTGAATGAGCACACTGAACATGTGTCTGACTGCCATCTCCGTACAGCATCTTGCAACACGGCCGCATTTACACGATGTCAAAAATCCACACTCATTGGAGAGTCTCGTATATTTATTCCCATAATCACGTTGAGGGTTGATAAAAAAAACAACCACACATTTTTGTGGGGAAGTCAACAGTGGTTGTCCTATGGATATACTCACCCCTGCCTATAGGAATGTGGAATTTCCAGCACGGCTTAAGGGCTGTAAAATAAGATGAGCACCACGTCAATGCTGATTTGAGCAAAATATTCACTCTGACTTTGACTCTAGTTTCTAGGTGAATGTTTAGTATTCATATGCAGCATATATAATCAGTAATAAAATGCATACGTGCAAAGTATATATATATATATACAATGAAATGCAGCCACATTCAATTCCTACGGCCAATTGAAGCACAATGCAAGTACATTATATACCTCTTGAAGGTTGTAACATTTAGCTTTATTTTGGATAATATTGGTCGCGAAAGCCAACGTGTGAAACATGTTGTTGTTTCATTTCATTATATCGTCGTATGGACTGTTGTTCCACTTGCATTGCTGTAATAGCAAGGCATTTAAATAATAATAATAATTCTGTACGCTTGGTATTTTGCGCATTCTTAAAGTGCAACACAATCACAACGGTGCTGTGTGTCACAGCCACAGTCCACAGTGGTTTCGCCGTGGGGTGGCTGTGTACAATCCCAACAGAGTAATCTGCGGTGTCAATTTAAAAATTTGCCAAATATGCACCATGCTGCCACCACACAACAACCTGCTCTTTCCCAATGATAACGTCCACTGTGACGCAGACGGCGCGCGCACATTTACGGTCAACACACCTGCAGCAACAATAATAATACTGCAGTAGTAGCCAGGGCGGCCTGCCGGATTAGAACTGAACATCTGCAACGAGCGGCGAACGCGCTCCCGCTGGGCCGTGTTACCAACACCAAACGAGCACCCCATATCTTACAACATTGTCGAGCTAGGCTGCGTCCAGTCCCAATCATAGCCTGTAATCTCAATGTCTGGGTGCATATCTACGGCGTTTAATATTTCCAAAACTACATGGGACATTCGTTGTGGACACACGTTTCTGAACGTACAACTCCATCCATTCTCGATTTAAGCAATCAGAGCAGCGATGCGCCGCACAGACGTTACACACACTTACGCACGCCCAGCATGCCATTCAGTCTCGCCGCAGAGAAGCCCTTGTGACCCTGTGGGAGATATGGCAGCGAGAGAGTTGCCTCACAGCAAGCGTTTGATGTCTCTTGTGCAGCTTTTTTTTTCTGCACCAGATCTTTTTTTAGTTGCCTCTTCGTAATAGATATATAAACTATCGTCAGGAACACATCCTACATGAAGGACGGTTTAGGGTGGTGTGGAATATTAAGTTATCCCTTTCAACAAAGTGTCCTTTTCTCAGAGCTGCGACTTAAGCCGGGTCCACACCAGCGCGATCGGTTGTGTAGTCAGGCCACTGGCTGTGCAACTGCTCGCAAAGACGCCTGCACATAAGCAATTCATGCATCATGGCTCATTATGATGATGACGATAATTGTGAACATACAAAAGAGGCCCATGACCCAAATCAAGCTAAGTAGGGTTGAGCCTGGATACTGTGTTGGATGGGTGATATCCATGCACAACAATATTGATATGGGTTGATAGACTACATTGTGGGTACAAGAGGGTAGGGCAGTAAAATACATTATTGTACTGCATTCTGTTCCCACATCTATGCTGTCCACCTTCACCAACCCGCGCTGACCAGCGTGGGTGGATTTTATTCACAACACACGAATGAGCTGCATAGAATGAGGGGGGAGGGGTGCCCTCATCCAGCAGTGGATTGACAAATGGGCTGTAATTGTACACATTCCAGAGATAAAAAAAATGGGAAAAATGACAAGCACAGTAATTGTTTAATATAAAACTCCAAGATGTTCACCTAAGCCAACCTTTTCCCATGCGTCTCTTGACACACTGTAAAGTTGTTTGATTAAATCAAGTATATTACCCAATAAAGTCTTGGCTATATTTGTTTGCTATAAATAACTAAATATGTCCAAGGCATCAATGAAACAATACCGTTGATGGGAGATTATTACACTATCGGCATGAAAATTGGCCAACTCAATATGAATTGAATCGAATTGCTTTATTCCTTTTTAACTACGAAAAAAAGCAATGCAGGCACATATATATACACACACACATATGGTATTCACAAATTTGACACACTTAAACCTATAGGACCAGGGCATGTCAAAAAACCACATGCCATTTTTTACTTGCAGTTCAATTTCGTAGCTATGCATGTTGCAATGGCTGTCGAAATAATATTTCTTTTTTTTTTGGCCTTTAAGTGTGAGATGTCAACCGCATTACGTGTTAAACTAAAAATTCTCCTCCCAGGATACAAATAGCAACGCTGATAAGAAGCGATGTATTAGATTCAGCTATCTCTGTAAAAGGAATCTCATTACACATCTCGGTATAGAGGCAATCCATCTTGCCAGAACTTCCGACATGGTATATAAAGCGTTTCCTCTAGATTTGCCATCACCGAGCTACAGAAAAGGGCAATTGAAAAAATATACTTATAAAATTATTTATTTTTACAATATATTACACTCTCTTTGTCCATCTGCCATAAATGAGTTAGGACCACACACACTGCTAAATGTTGCGGTATTATATAAAAATATGAA
Source organism: Lethenteron reissneri (assembly GCF_015708825.2). Taxonomy (NCBI): domain Eukaryota; kingdom Metazoa; phylum Chordata; class Hyperoartia; order Petromyzontiformes; family Petromyzontidae; genus Lethenteron; species Lethenteron reissneri. The sequence continues at coordinate 14,272,150 of NC_083807.1, read as the reverse complement.
GGAAACCCATGAATTATGTATGAATTATGTATTAAGAAAGCCGTAAGTATGTTTGCACCAATTCTGTGCCATTTCTAAACATTATTTGATAAATGATCATAAATCATATTTTTATAGGCCTACATTGTTCATTGGGCTTGCGTTTTTTTTAAGCTCACAGTATGAACAGGTTTCAGTGTAAAAGCAATAAAAAAAAAACACATAATTGAGCGGCCTTTGTCAATCCACTGCTGTACAAAGGTCGGACACGGGGGTTGTTGTTATCATACTTCACCGCGTTGTTTAGTTAGGATTGGTGAAAGTGGTTCCCAAAATCGGCTCATATTATCTCTCACTACCGACGACAACTGTGGCCAGGAATTTAACTCAGAGCTCTGGGTTCATAACACGGTGCGCTAACCACTGTGTCCATCACTCCCTCAACTCTCAGTGCAAGAGATGCAGAAACGCACTAACGTGGGGCAAACCCACAACAGGTGGCCAACTCCTCACACACGGGAGAAGAGATTCCAGCCCAGGTGGAAAGGCCCACATTCGTGGCAAAGTGCAATGCTTGCTTCTGCCAGCGTGACCATTATTTTCACACATCAGAGTTCACGCATAACATTTTGAAAATAAACCAATACCATGCACTCCAAAATCATGCAATCATACTATTTTTCAAATTGGATAGATTGCATATGATAGATACATTTCCTGTGCAATGTTCATCAGCATCATCAGCCATGGTCAATTTATTGTTGGATATAGGCCTCCACAAGCCACCACCATCTCCCACGATCCTTCACTATAATAGCAACGTTACATGGACACAAGAGATGATTTGTTGGCAGAAAGTGTAAAATGTATTAGATTGTTGGTGATGAATGGTCAGAAAAACTTGGTTACTTTTTCGAAGCACTGCATCATTACCATCCCATCGATGTGTCTTCGTTGTGTCTATTTGTTAAACAATTATAATACCAATCATGGGCTGTTCATCAATAGTTATGGTTACTGTATTCATGTCCCCAAAAATATTAATTTCTTCTCAAAACAAAACTGTTGCTATGAATTTAAATATAAAAAAGTATATTTTGCGTGTAACATTCTGAGTGAAGTATCGAAGGAAAATGTGACGTTGCAAACACAATGGACACTCTGCGGCCTTAAAAATAGGATTGCGTATTTTTCTATCTTAAACATTTTCCAACTTTTGCTGTAATTTTTTCTCAACACCCTTGTAATTGATATGGTTTTGTCAAATACAGCATTGCAGAAATTCCAGAATTTCACAGACGATGATATACAGGGTTATCCATGAAAGTATCATCCATTATTAAGGAACTATAAATCAGGCAGCGGTTCGAGCAAGCTTGATAAAACCGTACACACACATTTGAAAGGATGAAGATTGTATCGTGTGAGTCTCATCCCTCTAACCATCCACGTGTCCACGTGGCGTTGGCGACACGCACGTCGTTCCGAGGTTTGAGAGAGTCCCAGGTGTTTGTCAACCTCCGAGCTGTGCGATTGTTTCGCGTGCCTTTGTTATCTTCTGTGGAAGATCACTCAAAGCTTTTCGGTAAGTTAAAAAGAACGTAGGAGATAAAGGAGTTTTTTTCAACATTTCAAGACACAGCTCAGTCTGCCGTCAAATTGTATAACTATGAAGTCATAGATTGTACCTTTTTGGAAATGCAGTACAATGCGAATAATTGCACAACTAAATGCATCAAGGAAGAATGAATACAGCAACCACTACAACATTCTATAATTTATGTTCTCTAAAACTAAAAAAAACCCACCAACTCACTTAAGACGTAGCATGTCAGCAAGAAAGGTTTAATGTACAAAAATAAATGATCCATGAACCCATTCATTTTCTAAACAAGCAATATGAAAAGAAAAAAGTAAATATTCAGATGGGGTTGCTAATTTTCTGCCTCATTAAACCCAAGCGTTGTTGAACATCTTCAATTGAAATCCTCGAAGTTTAAAACATTTCCTTATGCGGGACATCATTCTTTTGTTGATGACAGCCACATACATATAATTGTCTATAAACTGACAGCATATGTGAATGTTGCACTGGAAAGGGCACAAGAGACACACACGCTATTAGCATTGCGCTATATGGAGCATATAGAATGGAAGCGGTGACAAATTGTGACTTCTTATTGGCATAAATCACGTGTGTATTACAAGTGGAACTAATGCAAAGTAAAATTGCAGGTTGAAAATGTATACAACGGTTAAAACTAATTTCACATGTATTTTTTTTTATTTTGTATGTGAACCAGATGGATCTCGACGGACAGAGCACTAAGCCTGTCCACCTCAGATTTGGGGTTTGAGCCCAGGCAGCCAATCCGTGATTTAACTGGGTTCTCAAGTCTTCGTCTTTCGTACGGCTGATATAGATGAAGAGCAAGAACTACAATTTCACATTCAGGTTGGTCAAGCCAGATAACCGCGTCAGGCGCAGTGGAGTGGATCATCGCTGTGATGTCTCCTTCGTATTTTGTGGATTGGGAATGGTGTCATATGTTGAATGGTCTGTTCTGGATGACCACAGTCGCACACATTTTCCATGTGTGCATCAGGTATCCACATCTTCCGTGGTTTTTGCGGATCTGGTTTAGGGTGGACCATGAGCTGGTTCTCAAGTGTCGTGAGTTGATGGTCTCAGCCGAGTCACCAACTACGCACAAAAAAACCATCACATTAAATTTGCGTTTTCACTAAATTTGTGTAAATTCAACACCTGATAATTTATTTTTATTTCGACAAACGTGTATTAAATCATATATATTCCAGGTTATTATAACCTTGTGTTGATACGGGGGTCTATTGAAGTGACTTCAAAAGTAGTTCTGTGATGTCAACTTCTGGGACTATTCTCTGACACAGGATGGTACACCCTCGCTGCAAAGTACCAAATGGACATTCCTTCTATTCATGGCGTGATGCCAAAATGACAATCGCAACATATTTAGCAGAAACACGAAAACGTGAATAAAAAATGTAATTCTAATATTTTGAATTCCCAAAAACTTCAACAGTGTCAAGATGTATTGTTGTTACAAGTAAAACGCTTCAATGACATCTGTTCTGAGCGGTGTGTGCTGGAGAAAATGTTGAATGCCAAGGATCTGTATCCACTGCGGAGACATTTCAAAAGCTTCAAAGTCTGGCAGCAAATGCTACCAGTAGCAGGAGGGGTGTATCAACGGCTACCTTTTGGTAAATCAATATCTCGCCTTGCTTGCAATTCCACCTACCGTCATACGGATTATGACTTATTTTTCTTCCAATGGAGCAAGGAGGAAAAAAGACCAAATGAATTCTCATCCATCTTAATGAAATATTATGTATTTTGCAGCTATTAGTCACTAGAGGGATCGATACCACGCGTCCACATGACAAAGTGGGCCCGACTTTACCAAGTCTCTCTCCAGCCTCCATCAGGCGAGTTTTAATAGGTTACATTACTTCCAGCGGCAACAGCACGCCTGGCTGCCTGCTTCTGTTGGGATTCTGCTTAGAGGGAAAAGGGGGGTATGGGGAAAATGGATCTACCGGTTCGCTTAATGGAAACATAAACTAGCAATGTTCAGGGTTACTTTATAAATCGCCTGCGAAGACAAGAAAAATACGTGCACCTTTTTTCCCGTGTATGAACGCTAAAGGAGTATAAAGGGGGGAGAAAAATATGGTATTACCTTCATTTCAAGTTGATTGGAAATGTAGCGAAATAAAAGAAACACATGTTCATACGGTACACGCACATCAATTATTAATTGTGAACGCAACGGCGTTTTATTTACTGCCACTATTTTGCACCGTTTTGAATTTATTTGAAAACGGTAACTTCAGAAATCTTCGTAGCTACACACCATGATGTGCAACTCCAGAGAACTGTGAACGGTGTTATTGCTAGATCAGTATGTGCCCTGGCGCGTGTTGGCATATGCTTTATTTCAGAATCTGTTGGGTTTTTTTCATTTAAAATATACAGTAGTATTGAAAATAATAGCAATAAAAATACATTTGTTGTAATAAATCACACATTCTAATGAATGTCAACATATTGAAGCGAGTAACGTGTTTTAATAAGAGTATGGGAAATAAAATGTATAGCATTAATAAAAAATGTGATCATTTGGACAGGTTCTGGGACTGATATCCTAATTTGCTCAAGCTAATTGCCTAAAAACCTTTGATCATGATATATTGCATTTTACATCATCATGAAAAATACAGCAATCGCATTTATTTATTTTTCACGTGAAAAAAAAAGCTGAACTCATCGTTGCAAAAGGTCCCCAATTCTTCAGCTATCTGACAACTCTGTGTGTGATCATCGTTACATTTTCTTCTACGCCCTCCTGCATCATAAAATAACAACAAAAATGCGAGGCCAACGCTAATGATGCTATATCCTGGTCGAGTGGCACTACCCAGGGTCATAACATCTCGCAGATCCGTGCCTTAAGAGGTTCCTAAGCCCCCTCTGGATTAATAGCCGACCGGCTGAATGGCCCCCTTTGATTTACAGTACTCGAATAAACACTCCAAGCTAGCCTAGCAGGCAGCAGCACAGGCCCTTTAGTGCTGTCCCTCTGTGCAGCAAAACTATTTAGGCCAAGATGGGCCCTTAACGGAGCTATTAATAGCCGTTTGACTCCAGGGTCTTGTTATAGTGGTGTTATGTTAGACAATTGTAGCCCTGTTGTTTGCAAGCCGCGGCAGCCCTGACCTAGTCTGGGGACTAGAATATGGCTCTGTCTGGGCGCCTCTGTCTCTGTCTATCTGCAGAGCGGTGGAAATCTGTATTTATGTAGTCGACCAGTTTAGATGGTGGTCAGAACGCAATGGTATGCAAGTCAGTGCACTGCTAGTGATATAATTAATATTAATTTAAAAGAACGCATATTACGTAAGATGCGTTGACCCAAGCTGAAATATGTCCTGGGCAAGATTTACAATTGCAAAAATAAGTAAAGTTATTCATATTGATGTTAGTCTTCATGACACATTTGTGCATCAAATTATGTTGACATATTGGGGTCGATTGAGTTTCGAAATAAATGACTCGATAAATCTATGAATACATATTTTAAAGTTGTGTTTTTACTATAGTTTTTGAGTAAAACGCTAGAGTACACAATAATAAATGATTCCAAAATTACTATGTTGATACCTTGTTAACATGCGGTGTAACACATCTTTAACATGCGGTATAAAAAATATTTGTAAGTATGCACCCATGTGTTTGAACATGGCTATGGCAAGTCTACTTATATGAAAACTATAAATATTGCCAACAGATTAGTTTCATGGATATGTCATTTATATCCTAAAATGTTGTTGTATTCAGGTGTTTTATAACAGTATTTTTTAATTGCAAAATATTTACCTGGAAGAAACGTAAAAAAAATTAGGTCTGTCTCAATTCTACTGGATTCACAATAACAAAATCCCATAACAGCTAAAGAAAAATCAACCACTTAAAATATCCATTGGATCAAGGAAGATATAAAGATTTCAGTTCACTAATTTTCCCTCTATTACTAAAAAAAAACAGCATTAGTATTGGCTAAAAATAAAAAAATACCCCTCAGCAGTAGATCACACATGCTGACTACTTTCTTTTGATCAAACCCAATTTCATGCGATGCCTTTCCACTACATCCCTATGTGGTTGCTAGCCAGGATGACGGGTTTTTAGCTGAATGTGCTAAGATCATATATACTGCTCTTAATATCACCCAGTGTTCTATCTCTCTTATACCGAGACGTATTCCTCGTAGAACCTTTTTTTTTTCAGTTCCCCCGATCTAGATGCATAAGCTGCGAACCATCGAGGAAGCGTGCAGAAAAAATCACTCCATCAGCGACAGAGGAACAAGCCACCCTGGTGGAAGCCAATTGCTCGCACCTCTAATGTTTCAGCTGGATATTTGTATATGATGTGCTAGGCGGCTTTCTCTGGCCAATAAATGAATGTTTGCTGGTTTTAGCCCTCAGCCTCAATATACAATTTACTTATAAAAACAACCCGGCCCCATGAATTACCACCCTTGACACCCACGGCCTGGGGCAAAGGGGTCCCTAATACAGATTCCAGGCTGGAAACCTGATAAAAAACAGGAGCAGTTATTGACCAAGTGATAAAGTAATTTAGCATGATGAATAACAGTCATTTCGGCCTTCTATCCCCTGTGAGCTGCAGGGCTAATACACTGCACGCCACACACGAGAGTGTCCCAGAGGGCCACGCGCCCACTGTCACTTCTCAGAAACATTGTCCGCAGACCATGTGCCAGCAAGGCACGCAACGCGCCGACACAAGCAACCCTTCCCCACTCGCTGTTCCGAGGAAGAAAAATATTTTTGTTTTGAAAAATGTCAAGAAAGCAAACATATAAATAAATAGGCGATAAATCGCAGCGAAGGCGACTGCTAAAACACATCTTGGTCGAGAGGATATTTTTTTCTGGAGTGTCGCTTGCAAACTGCGTTCAAGCTTCCCGAAGTTGTTTGGTTGCATCGCGCTCGCTCTCTCCAAGTTGCTTTCATGAACTCCCTAAAACCCGCGAAGACGCAGCATCGCCGAGAACCTTTGCTCTACGCAAAATGTCACGAAAGTCAGTTTTTGTGAGTGATGATGGTGATAAATAATGTTTAGCCTGTTTCTAAACCTACAAAGGAATTCCATAAATTTGTATTTGACGTCGTACAGTTCAGACCTGCGAATGGTACGAGATGCTAGTTGCTTGTAAAATGTATGGATGTGGGTGTTTAGACTTTTTTTATACTCATGACAACATTAATTATTGAAATTACTCGTATAACCCCCTGTTTGGAAAAGCAATCTGTCCACAAGTAAAAACAGAATAATTATAACGAGCATAACAAACGCGTATGCAAAGTTCCATAACAGTGAGACGTTGAGAAGAAAAGTGGTATAATTACTGTGCAAGTTATGACCATTACAATACTTTTAACCAACTACACGCAATCATAACAATTGCCATTTTTTTGCAACAACCATGTTTGCATAGCGTTGGTCCTCACATGCAGCCAATTAATAGAGGTTGGACGAGAATGCCTCTGCCGATTAATAGATGCAAATGCAAACGTAGAGAAGTGGCTTTTCAAGAAAAGGGGGTGGTGGGGATAGGGGGCAGGGTGTGTATGTGTGCGGTTCGCGCGTTGCACTACGAACCTGGCGACCCATGGTTCGATTCCCGCTCACGGCCAACACCAGTGACGATTATCTGAACCGGTCCTGGGCCTCCCCTAGGTCGACTCAGTATCAAATGAGTACCTGGTGCGATGTGTGAGTATGGCCACTAGGGAGACAAAGGCGGCCGCGCGTGGTATTGGCCACCCAACCCCTCGTGTGCCGTGCCGGCCTTCATAGGTGCTCGCTAACAGCACTTGCCCCAACAGTCTGTTAAGGCTAGACGGGGGATCTTTGTCTTTGTTTGGGGGGCAAGTGCGGAGAAAAAGAGAGAAAGTCTTGGAGATTTTTCAAGATGTCAAACAATAATAAGGCGAGCGTGTAAATTATTCCAGAAACGTACGCTTCAGCAAAATGCAACCTAAACACAATTTGAGAAAGCATTCCGAATAATAGCATATCATTAATCCTTGCAGAGGCGGGCATATGCCCTATGCACACGTAATTGTACAGTACCACTCTCTAGAGTATTGCTGCTGACAAACATCAGATTTATGAAAAGGACTTCCCTTGCACATGAATATTACAACACGGCTGTTGGCGTGCACTTGACATGATATTGCTCCCCATTAGAATTTGTGATTGCATCCAAAACAATCGTGTTGATCAATATTAATTTAAGTCTCATTTGACATTCATTTTAAACTAAACACTGTTACTGTGGTATGCTCACTCCTCACTTCTCAAGCTTTGGCTCACAGTTCCCCAACAAATGGTATTTTTTTTGCAGTTGTGAAAATTCCACATTGGTGCACGTCGTATAGTGCACTAAAGACCTGCCTGCCAGAGGCAGAGCGGTGGCACAGTGGTTCTCTCACTGCACAAATACCCTGGTGACCTGAGCTCGACTCCCGGCTAAGGCCATTCTCATCGGCAAGGCCTTCATCCAGAAGAGGGATGGCAAAGTGCTGTAAAAAAATCATTATTTTGAAATCTGCCTGTAAAAGTCTTTTTGTTGTTGTAAAAGTGAATGTTGGCTTCCGATTTGGCGCAAACAATTTTGACCAACATATTTATAGGTTGCAAGTGAATATCAGTTCCCTGAAAAACACATGCAAATAATCGGCAGTGACAATTTATGATAGCCATCCCAAACACAAAAAACATGCAATTACTCTTTAAAAAAATGCAAATATTATACTGGTTTGTGCACGATTCACTCGATCTTACGATTACAATGCGAACCGCTAAATAAAGAGGATGCACAGTCTGCACTGCAGATGCTGATTTAGTGGATGTGATTATAAATAATGATTACAGCAACCCAAAGAGCCTCTGGAGATGTGAGCAGTCAAAAATCCAACTACTACTTCGCAGCAAGTAGTCACCAACGCCGCTTCCACTTTCGGTTGCAATGCTATTTATAATTTGTTCAAAATCAAGTGATCCGATAAATCATTGATACGTAACCTATCGCATGCAAGTTGCTTAAGCAAAGTGATAAACAAAACGCTCAATTTGTCAGTGTGCGGAAATAAATTCTTCGTTTTAAAGGTAGCCGGTTGATAAGACTGTTGAGTATTTGTTGATCTGCCAGAAAAGTAGTCGGTATCTGTGCGTACAGAGGAAAATGAAACCTTGTAAATGACCGGCCTTTCATCTGGACGAAGGCCTTCCGACGTTGTGTCGGTGAGGGATTTTGTCTGATCATACTTCACTGTGCTGGTCAAAGCAGGTCGCTGAGCAACGGGGTGGAGGAGTTCAGATGTTATTTGCCACTGATGTTAGCCGTGGCTGGGAATCGAACTCAGGTAACTGGGTTCGGCGTGTTACAGGCTATTGCTTCCATCACGTGCAGCTACTGCATGTATTGTATTCTGCGCATCCTGTACGTAAACACATTTTTTAAAAAGAGAAATGTGGATGTGATGTGTTTTAGATTATATTTTTGTTTACATCTTGTGCTGTACATTGTTTTGAACAAAAACTACATCGATTGCAAATGAATGTACAACCTTTACATCGACACACAGAGCTAACAGATGTCTTAAATTGTAAAAAAAAAAATATTTAAACAACATGTTAAAATACTTAAGGTAACATATTTCACCAAAGAATTCTTCGGACAATAGTCATCAATGAGTTCCTGTTGTTACACAGGTTACAATGTAATCTACCTAAATTTAAATAAAGACGTGTATGAATGATTAATAAGAAATTGGAGGTGATGTATCATTGGTATAGGGGGTCAAAGACAAGGTTGAAGGTGCATTATATTTGATAGAGTGATTAATGAGTCTTTTTTAAATAAAGCGTTTCACTTTATGCGTTTAATTATCCCGTCTAATTCTTAAATGCTCTTTATCATTATGCAAAAACGCTTAAACACCTGCATGATAATTCACTCGTTTCAAAAATATAGAAATATACCGTTTCAAACATTCATATTTACCGCATGCATTTGGTGAACCTCAAAGAAAACATTCATACGAGCGTACACGAAAAAAATGGGAAACACATGACTTGGTTTTGCGAAGGATTATTTTAAGCTGTTTGGTGATTTTACATAAACTTACAGAAATGTTTGAGTTCTTCACAATTGCTGCAATTTTGGGCTTAAGTTACATGCAGTGGCCAGCTACCGAGGCTAAAGTCTAATGTGTGCTTCGACTGCCCGGGCTGCCTTGAATTTTAAGAAACAGTGCTTGCCTGCTAAAAGCTACGTGTGAAAAAGAGGACAACATTTGCTATTAACCTATTTGATGGGACAAATAATGTCAAGGTCATCACGTGCCGTTTTGCAAGAACTTTAATGACAGTAATAATTTAGGGCCCTTTGCCAAGCCATTGATTGTATATGCTCCCTATACACCACCAAGTCGGTCAGCGGGGTTCTTTGACCATACTTCACCACATGGGTCAGTGCAGGTTTCATAACGGGAGGGCCGCAGGGCCAGTTAAGATATCACCCACAACTTTTAATAATCATGGCTGGAAATTGAACCCAGGTCACTAGGTTTATAGTGCAGAGCGCTAATCGCTCTGCCCCTGCTCTACTCCATGTACTTGTCGGGGTTAGGTGGGAGGGGGAGGTTGAATTCAGAACTACAAAATAGATATTATCACATATGTCTTGTTGTCACGTGCTTGCCAGTGGTGGATGGGTACGGACTTAACCCCACATTGCATTGATAATTGGACATCAATCCCAATGCGACAATGTTGATAATAAAAGCTTTCTATAAACGTATGTTTTTGTTTATATATATGTATATAACATCGGAGTGTATTCACTGTTAACACACACCAATGACTGGTTAAGCACCTGAAAGTTTAAATCAAGAGTACATTTTAGCTACCTCCTGCCTATCCAGCGCAGTAAAATTCCACAGCCAGCATCCCATCAAACCACCACTTAGCTGCAAAGATGTGATAGGTACACACGACACATGCTGTACGGTATGTATTCAATGGAAGTTATAGAATTATGAGGTCAAACCGTCGAATTGTAAGCGATGGACCCTTCACGCTGCAAGCGCGATTGGTTGAAGTAGCGGGAAACGTATGCTGCGGCTGGTCGCCATGTAAACAGTCACGGTGTTTCTATGTTATGCGAGTAAATTAAATTGAACGCTGTCATATTCCGTGAGGGATGCGTTCCTGTAAGTCACGCATCTGGGTCGTCTTATTTTCCACATGTGCGTGTGGCCATTTGAATTGGGGAAACAAGCACCAAAAAGAATGTGCAGCGCGTTCCAAGGCGGTACAATGCATCAGCGGTTCTTAATGTCATTCGCTCGGTGTTTAAAGGCGACGACGATGTCTGTTGACGGGGTTGACCAGGTGTCTCAAAAGGGTCAGCGCATGAAGTCAGCACCTCTGAGTGACTGCGGTCGAAATCTGGGAAGTCGCCCATCATTAAAAAAAACTGTTATCTCAGGTGTAGCGAGTTTATGGTGACTACTGACCGCATGGGAAGAAAGCATCATACATATTAGAGTGAATGTGAATATTAAATTAAGTTTATAGACATGTGATGCACCTCTGAATGTAAGGGATTTAAAGGTGTTCCGCGTCTATGTTTAAAGAGGCCCGTAGAAGTGACTTAAAAAGGAGTTACGTGACGTCATCTTCTGACAGAATGAACGATAAACTATGTTTGACTATTTTTTCTTATTTTACCAGGTAAGGTCCACTGGGCTATGTAGCTCTTTTTCAGAAGCGATCTGGCCACAAACGATAGCTCAACGAAGTGATTTATAATGTGTAACTTCATAGCAGCAAAATAATGTAAAAAACATGTTTCTAAATGTGGAGGGAAGAACCGGGGAACCTGGAGAAAAATCTACACAACCACGAGAAGATCAGAGAAAAATCTACACAACCACGAGAAGATCGGAGAAAAATCTACACAACCACGAGAAGATCAGAGAAAAATCTACACAACCACGAGAAGATAGGAGAAAAATCTACACAACCACGAGAAGATCGGAGAAAAATCTACACAACCACGAGAAGATCGGAGAAAAATCTACACAACCACGAGAAGATCGGGGAAAATCTACACAACCACGAGAAGATCAGGAGAAAAATCTACACAACCACGAGAAGATCGGAGAAAAATCTACACAACCACGAGAAGATCGGGGAAAAATCTACACAACCACGAGAAGATCGGGGAAAAATCTACACAACCACGAGAAGATCGGGGAAAATCTACACAACCACGAGAAGATCGGAGAAAATCTACACAACCACGAGAAGATCGGAGAAAAATCTACACAACCACGAGAAGATCGGGAAAAATCTACACAACCACGAGAAGATCGGGGAAAAATCTACACAACCACGAGAAGATCGGGGAAAATCTACACAACCACGAGAAGATCGGAGAAAAATCTACACAACCACGAGAAGATCGGAGAAAATCTACACAACCACGAGAAGATCGGGGAAAATCTACACAACCACGAGAAGATCGGAGAAAATCTACACAACCACGAGAAGATCGGGGAAAAATCTACACAACCACGAGAAGATCGGAGAAAATCTACACAACCACGAGAAGATCGGAGAAAAATCTACACAACCACGAGAAGATCGGGGAAAATCTACACAACCACGAGAAGATCGGAGAAAAATCTACACAACCACGAGAAGATCGGGGAAAATCTACACAACCACGAGAAGATCGGGGAAAATCTACACAACCACGAGAAGATCGGAGAAAAATCTACGCAACCACGAGAAGATCGGAGAAAATCTACACAACCACGAGAAGATCGGAGAAAAATCTACACAACCACGAGAAGATCGGAGAAAAATCTACACAACCACGAGAAGATCGGAGAAAATCTACACAACCACGAGAAGATCGGGGAAAATCTACACACCACGAGAAGATCGGGGAAAATCTACACAACCACGAGAAGATCGAAGAAAATCTACACAACCACGAGAAGATCGGGAAAATCTACACAACCATGAGAAGATCGAAAAATCTACACAACCACGAAATCGGGAAAATCTACACAACCACGAGAAGATCGGAGAAAATCTACACAACCACGAGATCGGGAAAATCTACACAACCACAGAAGATCGGAGAAAATCTACACAACCACGAGAAGATCGGAGAAAATCTACACACAACCACGAGAAGATCGGAGAAAATCTACACAACCACAAGAAGATCGGGAAATCTACACAACCACGAGAAGATCGGAGAAACTACACAACCACGAGAAGATCGGAGAAAAATCTACACAACCACAAGAAGATCGGAGAAATCTACACACCACGAGAAGATCGGGAAAAATCTACACAACCACGAGAAGATAGGAGAAAATCTACACAACCACGAGAAGATCGGAGAAAATCTACACAACCACGAGAAGATCGGAGAAAATCTACACAACCACGAGAAGATCGGAGAAAATCTACACAACCACGAGAAGATCGGAGAAAATCTACACAACCACGAGAAGATCGGAGAAAATCTACACAACCACGAGAAGATCGGAGAAAATCTACACAACCACGAGAAGATCGGAGAAAATCTACACAACCACGAGAAGATCGGGGAAAATCTACACAACCACGAGAAGATCGGGGAAAAATCTACACAACCACGAGAATATCGGGGAAAATCTACACAACCACGAGAAGATCGGGAAAAATCTACACAACCACGAGAAGATCGGAGAAAAATCTACACAACCACGAGAAGATTGGGGAAAATCTACACAACCACGAGAAGATCGGGGAAAATCTACACAACCACGAGAAGATCGGAGAAAAATCTACACAACCACGAGAAGATCGGGAAAATCTACACAACCACGAGAAGATCGGAGAAAAATCTACACAACCACGAGAAGATCGGAGAAAATCTACACAACCACGAGAAGATCGGAGAAAATCTACACAACCACGAGAAGATCGGGGAAAATCTACACAACCACGAGAAGATCGAAGAAAAATCTACACAACCACGAGAAGATCGGGGAAAATCTACACAACCATGAGAAGATCGAAGAAAAATCTACACAACCACGAGAAGATCGGGGAAAATCTACACAACCACGAGAAGATCGGAGAAAATCTACACAACCACGAGAAGATCGGAGAAAATCTACACAACCACGAGAAGATCGGGGAAAATCTACACAACCACGAGAAGATCGAAGAAAAATCTACACAACCACGAGAAGATCGGGGAAAATCTACACAACCATGAGAAGATCGAAGAAAAATCTACACAACCACGAGAAGATCGGGGAAAATCTACACAACCACGAGAAGATCGGAGAAAATCTACACAACCACGAGAAGATCGGGGAAAATCTACACAACCACAAGAAGATCGGAGAAAATCTACACAACCACGAGAAGATCGGAGAAAATCTACACAACCACAAGAAGATCGGAGAAAATCTACACAACCACGAGAAGATCGGAGAAAAATCTACACAACCACGAGAATATAGGAGAAAATCTACACAACCACGAGAAGATAGGAGAAAAATCTACACAACCACGAGAAGATAGGAGAAAAATCTACACAACCACGAGAAGATCGGAGAAAATCTACACAACCACGAGAAGATCGGAGAAAATCTACACAACCACGAGAAGATCGGAGAAAATCTACACAACCACGAGAAGATCGGGGAAAAATCTACACAACCACGAGAATATCGGGGAAAAATCTACACAACCACGAGAAGATCGGGGAAAAATCTACACAACCACGAGAAGATCGGGGAAAAATCTACACAACCACGAGAAGATCGGGGAAAATCTACACAACCACGAGAAGATCGGAGAAAAATCTACACAACCACGAGAAGATCGGGAAAATCTACACAACCACGAGAAGATCGGAGAAAAATCTACACAACCACGAGAAGATCGGAGAAAATCTACACAACCACGAGAAGATCGGGGAAAATCTACACAACCACGAGAAGATCGAAGAAAAATCTACACAACCACGAGAAGATCGGGGAAAATCTACACAACCATGAGAAGATCGAAGAAAAATCTACACAACCACGAGAAGATCGGGGAAAATCTACACAACCACGAGAAGATCGGGGAAAAATCTACACAACCACGAGAAGATGCAAATCCGACTATACAGTTGTCAGGGCCAGCATACAACCTACGCCCTCCTGTGTACTGGGCGAGGTAGTTAACAGTGCAGCTAGCAATGCATGCGAGCTGCAGAGTTCTGAATAGAAATTGCTTCCACTGACGACAATATGCTGATAGTAACATTGGAGGAAAATTAAAACGCAGAAATTTTGTTTGTCGCCCTTGAGTAGCACAACAAAAGCAGGTTCCAGAGTAGCTGCAGTGATGAGAATTGAGAACGCGTTGCCACTTTGCACACAGCAAGCCCCATCGAGAGAAATGTGGGCGCCCCCGGTAAATAATGTGGACTTGGGATGCCCATCCCTTCCCATTGCCCATCACCGTTGTCAAAGCCCCAACTGTGCCTGGGCTTCAGATTGCACCCTGTGTTACGTTTACCAGGCTCGTGCTTTTGGACATTTTTCTTCTATGGAAAAAGAGGCGTAATTGAGATATTTGTTTAGGACTGGAGTGGAACGAAAATGTTGTCTGGGGATGGTGTCTTGTTAATTTTTTTAGGACCCCGCTGCCCCCCACCCACCCCCCATCTTGAGTTGCCCCCCCCCCCACCCCGAGTAACGATGTTCTCATTTCTCCCATTCTCATGAAGCTTGCGTACAGGTGATGTACAACAATAATAACGCGAGGGCATTGACAAGTCCCCTCCATCGCTCCGTCATCATCGTCACCATCCCAATCATGCAACAAATCGCTTCAACAGAGAGTGAGAAGCACTGCAAAAGTGAATTTTTATCCTGACAGTCTTCTTACGAAGGGAATAATGACTTGATATTTTACGTTATGTTTTATCATGTCGCATTGAACTGTGACACACATTTTCAAGAGAGAGAGAGCAATTTTACCTATTACATCTGCCAGCATTGATTCAAGCAAGTTCTGACTGCTAATGAGACACTGTATGTCAAGCTCGTATTAAGCCAATGCTGCTGGAACAAAAATCACTCCCAGAAGGCTGTTTGGCTGATGGGATGTGTATTTTTTTTTCATATGTATGTGGAGAGGCAGATATATGAAGAATTGAAGACGTTTTACGTGAATCTATTTTGTGAAGCGGGGCAATGTGTCACGCCAGAGATGAACTGCGCGTGCAAATTATTTTCGTTACTTTAGTTTCACTCTAACAATGGAAATGTATTGTACGTATTTTTTTGTGTGAAAGCGGCTATTGTTTTTTCTCATGAAAACGAACACGATACAAGTTTCACAAACGATTGTGTAGTCAGGAAAAAGCCTTGCACTTTGGTATCCAATCCCATGTGCCTATGCTGCCATCTATAGTACTTGCGAGAGAGTAGCAAAGGGTGTGCCATATGTGTGCCAAGAGATACACAACGTTGTATAACTACAAGGGCGTTAAATGCTTTAGCCCCACTAGTTTATATAACTACAAGGACATTCAATGTTTTAGCCCCACTAATAGTTGTATAACTACAAGGACATTCAATGCTTTAGCCCCACGAGTGATTGGTTGATTTGTCACGGATCATGGTCACAATTCGATCAAGAAAATATGTATTCTTTGGAATCGAAATTGCCACCTCATGTTTTCATTCCGTATCTCCTGTTCCTCACTTCCACGGTTCCGTCTGCTCAATAAGCCCACGCGCGAGATTACGTGCTTTGCATACCTTGTAAACATGCAATCGTCAACCCACATGATTCCAAACGTGTACAGTCGTAAATATGATAATGTATTTTTATTCATGAATCGATGCATTATCATGCGCACCATAACTATGCAGGTGGGACTATGGTCACTTACTTATGGCGCAACATTTGCAAATAATCCACAAACAGAACAAATAAGTGCGTCATTTGACAGCGAATTTGAAAATAGACTTTCCAAAGCACTTAACTATCATTGCCTAACTACAGTGAATAAAATGTTCCTCACACGCGGGTCGATTTGTAATCTGCATGCCAAACACAGCCACGAGTCTGGAAAATAAGTTGGCAAGACAATCTTTGCAGTTGGCAAGCAAGATCATCAAACATCTGGCAATGTGGGAAGAGAAATCAGAATTAGCCTGTGAGACCACTGGTCATCATGATAACCATTATTATTAAATAGCAAAAGAATACAACACAAAGGCGCAGCCATGCGATTGCTTTTCCACTGCGACTGCTGTCAGAAGAGCCTCCATAAGAGTGAGTCCCCTCTGTAGTGTAATTTGGCCTACTCTTCCACACTGACCAGGCATCTCGCAAGAGTTGCGAGTAACTAGAACTTTACTCCACCAGAGGCGACCAGCCGATCGACTCACTGCATTCACATTTCCGTGTGCACAGAGATGGTGGGGGGGGGGGAGATTTAAGAAACTCGCATCGTTGTATTGACTGCCACGCCGGGAGATCGAAGTGGCGACCGCTGGAATGCAAGTTCAGTGCGCGTCTCTGCGGCGCTCGGCAGCGCCACATGGGGAGGGAGGACTGTCCCATCTTGAGAGCCAATTACGTTGGAGCGCGCAAGCTCCTTCCGTTGAACCAGTTGGACAGGAACATGCACCAACCCTGAACTTTTAATCATTAGAGGATGTGCAACCCCCCAACCCTCCACCCTACATCACCGTGGAAGAGAGCCACATTGGAGCCCCTTTGCTTGTTGGTTTTATTTAGGGGGGGGGGGGTTTGCCCGCTTTTGTCCTTGCTGCGGTCAGCTCGCGCGCAAGCAAAATTTAAACGCGCAGATTTGAGTCAAGGTAAAGGTGCAGCCCTGCAATTACTCGCTCACGCCATATTCAGAATCATTATTCATGCTGGAGAAATCCGATGAGCTATGAAGCTCATTTTTTCACAGATTTCCAGTTCCACAGCTGGTGGAAGGGCCTCCACTATTGGGAGGCCCTCGAGAGCCTATTTCGGTAGCGTACGTAATGCGTGTAAGTGCCGTTCTTTATACGTCTATGTACCAATATACTACATACACGTGTCAATGTGTGGCTTATGCAGGGTTATGTGTGCTCTATAGCACGAAGAGTTAGGGTAAGGGTGGAGGGGTTATCGCTCTGCGCTGCGAAGCCAGTGGCCCATGTTGCGAGTGAACTTGGAACCAGCCCGAGATCCCTTACTCCGCCGACCCACACTAAACGGCATGGTGAAGTATGGTCAAACCGCCCTCATGGCCGACATGGCATTGGGAGACATTCATCCTTCGTTCCCCGCACCTCCGATTAGCACGGTTGGCGAAGTACGATGCGAAAGAAGTTCAACATAAATCAGACAGAAGTGGATTGATAAAGTGTCTGTGCTGGTTTTTATACATACTGCGGTATGTAAAAAAAAGCTAAAATATACCAGGTCCGATAGTTTAAGAGCTCACGGTAGCCAACAGTAAGCAATGTTTCCCGGCATTATTTGACGGCTTCCTTCGTATATTGCACGCAGCGTATGCACAGACGTGTTGTGTATAGATGTCGTAGACTATGTATGCACTGTTTTTTTACTCTGGTGCCAGCAACAAGGAAAACAATGTGCTTCTCATTTCAGGGCTTTGTATAAACTAGAAATAAAATTCATACGGCGTTGACTTGTGTTAGTTGTTAGACACGTACGGCATGTCGGTTTTATTTACGAGTTTGTTAGCTTGTACTTTTTCACGTGGATTTAAAAAGAAACAATAAAGACCTGGAGATTTGGAGAGCGCGAGCACCGGAGGACGCCCTTAGCTCGACCAGAGGTTGGGGCAAGTGGTGGCGGGATGTTGACTACCTCGCCTGGTATACAGAGTCGTGCGTTCGACCCTGACGCCTGTATATTTTAGGAATTTGCATGTCTCTCTCCCCGTGATCACGTGGATTTTTCTCGGGGTCCTCCGTTTTGTCTCTCCACATTTAGAAACGTGCGTTTAGAGTATTTTGCTGCGATACATTTCCACATAATGAGCCACTTCGTTGAGCTATCAATTGTGGTCAGGTCGCTTCTGATAAAAAAAAAAAACTATATGGCTCAGTTGGGCTTACCTGGGAAAATTAAAAAAATAGTTAAAAGTAACAAAAATGTGCAATAGTATTTAAAAGTTGAGGAATGTTGTGAGCGGTCAGCGATGAAGCTATCCGCTCGACTTAGCGAGTGCCAGCCCTTGGTACAGGGGTTCTCAACCCTTGGGGCAGAGCTAGGATTTGGCTCCGACAATTCCGAATTCTTGCAGGGATCATTGGTGCCGCGTTGCAGCGACAACTCACACTTGATGCATGACTTGAATCAAGGTGTGGACATGTGATTTATCTCTGCAATGTGTGCCTCGGTAACCTCAGTTGTCTTCTTTTTTGGGCAAGGTGCACATGACTAGAGTTCTGGATTGGGGGGCTGTCTCATACCAAAAAGAGAACTGATACGCTGGTGCAATGAAGCAAAGTTAAGGTTGAGAGGTTTGGTTCTATGTTTGTGTTTGCTTGTGTTACAATATGCCTATCTGGTAAGACAAGGATGCTTGTTTTGACATTTTATGAGGTTCATTAACTCAGAAAATGTACTTTCAATGGGAATAATTTATTAAAGCGAGTAGTTATTGTCAGCACAATCAAATTCCCTCAGCATAAGTAATTCGCTGCAGCTTATGTGTTTTTATAAACAAAATTACAGCCGTCAAAATTCCTAAAATATATATCATACCCTGCAAAATCTTGTCCGTACTTGGCCAAATGCAAAAGCCACGTGCTCAATATCATCAATTACACATTTAGTTTGGATCGATGTTATTTCCTTCTTCAAAATCATTTACACAAATACGCCAATGAACATATGCACCCTGCAACGTGCCTTAGTTGCACATTCTCATTGCAAAGCTGATTTGTGCTCATGGAATTTAAGGTAAACTTGAACTGGGATTGAGAAAAAAACAGCTGTCGAGATCGCTGTGACACCTGTGACTGATATGGAAAGAGTGACAATTGTCGTAGGTAAGTGACAGACTTTATTAGTCATTCCTGGGGTATAGTCGCACACCAAAAGTATGTGTGGCCTTTAGAACCGATAATATCATTGCTAACAACACAGCTCGTAGCCATGCCCTCTATCCACATTGCCGAACGCACTGAGCGAGAAGTGGGCAAGTGGCAGTTTTCAAGAAATACTGGTTAGCTGATGAAAACATCAAAGCGCAAAGGTTACAGGGGCTTTACTCAACACAAACCCTTGGTTAGCATCGTAGTCTGGGTAAAAAAAAAAAGCTTAATTTCAAAACTAGTGCACAAATGATTTGCTTGTCACCACAATTATAAAGAGTTATTCTACACGGTGCAAGTTGATCACTTTGATCAATTTGATAGAAATATTTGAGGAAACATCTACACGTATTAAATGAAATGCATGCAAATAAAATTGCTTTAAAATAAATTACACATACATATTTAAACCAACATGCTTTAGGTTACGGTTTCGTGCAATGTATAATAATTATACGCACAAATTACATTTATAAGGGCTAATTTTATTTACTGTAATTCCCCCCCCTCCCCCCCCACCAATAAAATCAACACTGCGGTCCAACACTCAGCGTGTACTTGCAACAAAATGTTACATTGGTTCATAGAAGCCATTGGATGTATTTTATTTATGTCTCCAAAGCTCATTGAAGCATGTAATATCCAGGCCGGCCAACAAACACACACATGGACAAAACAACGACAAAGATTTCTCCCCCCCCCTTCGTATCGCCCGTGAGAGGCTCTCCGGCCAACGCGGTCAACACACGCAGACACGAACAGATAAAGACAAAGATCCCCCATATAGCCTTTTACAGGCTGTGGGGTCAAGTGATGTTAGCGAGCACCTATAGAGGCCGGCACGGCACACGAGGAGGTGGGTGGCCAACACCACGCCCGGCCGCCTTTGTCTCCTCAGTGGCGATGTTGACACATCGCAACGGGTACTCATTTGAGGCTGAGTCGACCTAGGGGAGGCCCAGGACCGGTTCAGATAATCGTCACTGGGTGTTGGCCGTGAGCGGGAATCGAACAAGGGTCGCCAGGTTCGTAGCGCAGCGTAGCGCTAACCGCTACACCACCGCTCCCCACACACACGTACACACACAGACACACACACAGACACACGCGCACACACAGACACACACAGAGACACACACAGACACACACACAGACACACACACAAACACACACACAAACACACACACAGACACACACACAGACACACACACAAACACACACATACAGACACACACACAGACACACGCGCACAAACAGACACACACAGAGACACACACACAGGCGCACACACACAGACACACACAGAGACACATACAGACACACACAGAGAGACACACACAGACACACACACAGGCACACACAGAGACACACACAGAGACACACACAGAGACACACACACACACAGACACACACACAGATACACACACAGACACACACAGGCACACACAGAGACACACACAGGCACACACAGGCACACACAGGCACACACAGAGACAAAGACAAAGATCCCCCGTATAGCCTGAACAGACTGTAGGGGCAAGTGCTGTTAGCGAGCACCTATGAAGGCCGGAACGGTACACGAGGGGGTGGGTGGCCAGCACCACGCCCGACCGCCTTTGTCTCCCTAGTGGCGATGTTTACACACAGCACCAGGTACTCATTTAAGGCTGAGTCGACCTAGGGGAGGCCCAGGACCGGTTCAGATAATCGTCACTGGTGTTAGCCGTGAGCGGGAATCGAACCCGGGTCGCCAGGTTCATAGCGCAGCGCGCTAACCGCTACACTACCGCTCCCACACAGACACACACAGACACACACACAGACACACACAGACACACAGGCACACACACAGACACACACAGGCACACACAGGCACACACAGAGACACACACACACAGACACACACACAGGCACACACAGAGACACACATAGAGACACACATACAGACACAGACACACACACAGACACACACACAGACAAACACACATACACAGACACACACACAGACACGCACACAGACACACACAGGCACACACACACACAGACACACACACACACAGACACACATACACAGAGACACACACACAGAGACACACACACACAGACACACACACAGACACACACAGACACACACATACACACACAGACACACACACACAGACACACACAGACACACACACACAGACACACACACAGATACACACACACAGACACACACAGACACACACACACAGACACACACACAGATACACAAACACAGACACACACACAGACACACACACACACAGACACACACAGACACACACACAGACACACACACAGATAAATGGGTAGGTGATAGCGCGCGCGTCGATGCTGCGATATGAAAGCAGTGGGGGGGGGGGTATGCGAACGCCGCGTGGCTGCCCAGATTAAATTTCTGTTATGACAGTTTCTGCACAGGGATTTAAAGCTACGAGCTCCCCCACCCCCGAAAAAAACTGGAATATTTGCAGAGACACAAACGCGGCGCAGAGAAACCCCCTCTCAGCGGACGCGCGAAGCTACGCCGCCGCCTCTGCGCATCTCCTCGTTTAGTAGCGGCGCCGCGGGATGGCGAGCGAGCGATCGGCGTCCGTGGCGACTCTCGCTACATATCTAGCGATGGCTGTTTACGAACCTGCCGCCGAAGGTATCCATCGAGACTGAGCCGTCGTCCCTGCGGTCAGTCGCGTCACGCGGTGCGCAAACCCCCGTCGCCGTGGATATGAAAGGCGCGCTATTTGAATGTAGGTCTCCCATTGCCGAGCAGTATAAATTGGGGACCGCCAGGGTCGGTTGAGAACGCCAGGTCGCGTATGGCGGGGGGGGGGGGGGGTAAGGCATGGCCGGATGATCCGAGTAGCAAAAATAGCTACGTGTGTAGTAGCTACGGGCCACGCACTTTCAAGGGCCCCGCGCTAAATGCTTTCAAGATATCAATTCCGGTTCAGTGATTCTGCACTTGCTCTATTACTATAGTGCTATACCGCCTTCAACTTTTATGAACGACTGGGTGTTTAAGGTCAGCGATTTGTCGAAATATTCAGCCGTATATCACATGGAAAAATTCAATAACTTTACTTTGCAATTTTTTAATTTGTGTTTTAATATTTGTGTGTTTTTATTTTATTTAGAGCCCCTTTATAAGAGGCCCCGCACTCGCTTATCCGGCACTGAGGTAAGGTGTGGTCAACAACACTTCATCCGCCTATGTCGGGCTAGTGTGGAAGAGTAGGCCAAGTATCCTCTAGAAGGGCTCTCTCGATGTTCCTCGAGTCGGAGGCCCTTCTGCCCGCACTGGCATGAACAAGGAATTGCAGAGCGGCAATATTATCCATGATCCCTTGAAAATGAGACATACGATATAATGAACGGTACCTCATGTTGTCTTGGATTGAACAAAGTTTACTTTAGAGAAAGTTGTTTTGACAAACGTAGGCTATATTAGCTCTTACGTTTCTCATGCTTAATGTTTCTGCCATTTGACCTACACTACCACAACAAAGGGCACGTACTGTACTAAGTTTAAATGAAATATACTGTGCTTGTAAACTCGAGCACCATGCAGAACGGGCAAGCTCTCCATTCCTTGATGGAAACCAGAAGTTGATTATTTTATTACGTTTACTACTTAAAAAAAAACAGACTTTTTTTCACGCTCATTTCAGAGATCCAAAATCGTGATTTGAGTTCAAATTAAAATCAAAACACAGCCATCAAATGACGAGCGATACATCAACTGAATTAAAAATAAAATATAATGGCACGAAACAAATATAAAATCTGAACGCAATGAATTATATTATTGGACAGCAGTACAGCGACACAAATCCCATTAATATTTCGAGACAGTCTGAATAATCTCAAACTATTCCAGAGTTGTGTGGGGTGGGGGGGTTGTTTTTGTTGCCAAACGACTAAAACCTCGGGGAAAATACTGCGGCTGAATCTCCCTTTCAGTTTCGGCCAAATTCAGACAAAGTCGGCACTGAAGCAAGATGAAGTCGCTCCCGACTCACATCAAAACGCTGTTTACGACCCCCATCCCCGCCTATCGCTATGCTGCGAATTATGAATGATTAATATATCCAAGCCTCTCTTCGTTGTGTTTAAAGATAAATAAAGTGAACCCCCCCCCCAAAAAAAAACAACATAGGGATTTTGACTAATCTTCAAACATCTACACCTGGTCAGGCAGTATGGCGAGGACTGCAGTTGAACAAATACACACTGGAGAATGTGCCACGACGGATGTGCAGTGTCGGTGCAATTGAACCCCACCCCCCACCACATCACGATCGTTGCGACTTGCAAGCCCCAAGATTTATCAGCGACAACCCATTCGCTGCTGGCCACCTGCCAAACCTTGCCCCCAAGGTAAAGTGTGCAGGTGTTGCTTCTTCTTCTTAAATGCGGGAGGGGGGGTTATGTATTTATTTATTTATTTCATGCTAACCTCATGCGCAATGACACACCTACATCTTCCATTTTTAGAGATCTCTGTTTCTAAGGACTGCGGGCATTTGTAATGAGTTCTCTTTCTTTTTTGGGGCCAGTGGACTAATGCACACTTACCAGCTGTCCGTAGCAAAGGTTAGGCCGCCTGATTTGTTTTATAAACCCTTACAAATGCTACTTTATGTATTTTTTTCACCGTTGCCTTCTCACAAGGTGTTCATGCCCAAAGGCACATTCCTATGGACACACAGCACTTTCTGTGATATATTCTGGAGGCATCCAGATAAACGGAGAGGTCCAAGGTGATTTATCTCTGTCGGTCCCTAAAGTCTGTGCTTTGAATCGTTTTATGTGAATCCAAGTTTTTTGGATGACTAAAAAACACACTTTTTTTTCCCACCTCATAATCTGTCCTCCATGTTTAATTATCTAGCATTTGAAATATCCAGCAAATGAATCGACATTGGAGAACATTTACTGACTTTGTAGATGTGTGCTGGAGTCTGAAAGTGTTAACTTTTGGATTGTTAAAAAATAAAAACAAATGTGTGTAATGAGGTACAGCAGCTGTTGCCATACTTCGGACTTTTTTTAAAAATTAACTATTAAATTATTAAACTACAAAATAAACACAAAATATTAACATGTAATTGTACTGCATTAAATTACATCTGCTGTTACTACATTATTTTACTGTTTTTTTTTTGCTTCAAACATCTGTGTTAACTCAGAAAATTAGTTGTTTTGGAAATGTAAGAATGGTACAAACGGGTTTAAAAAAATACACTTGGTTTAAATTAAAGCTCTCCATTTTAATCCAGTACATTCTTTTTTCTTTTGTTCCAGCTTACATTTTTGTCAGAACAAAAGTAACTCTGTTACAATATTTTTGTATTTTTGGGATAAATAGTTTATTAAATGGGGTGGGGGGGGGAGAGGGGCATGAAATTTCCAAACTAATTTCAAATATTTTGCTCACATGTTTGATTTCTAACCCATAAAAAGTGCAGTTTTGTATGGAAAAGATGGAGACAGTTAACTAGATTAAAACATTCCTCTTTCTTGTAGGGGTTATGACATGCCCTGGGCATATTTTGACAGATCTTTATTTCATTTGGATTCATAACACATGTGGACCAGGGTAGAATCAAATGCATGTTTGGGAAACTAAATACTGCATTATACAATGGTAAAGACAGTCTACGCTCAAAGTATTGTCTGCCAGTTTAGTTTCAGGAAGCACACTGGAGTTTTAACATAGTCAGACACACAGGCTATGGAATATTAACCTTAACAGACTCTACGGGGTTTAAGACCAAAGATTTATGAAATTGTTTTTCCTAAATTTCATTAGTTCCACGGAATATTATTTATTTATTTAAAGTATTGTTGGTAGCGGGCGCTAGTTTATTTTGCAAGCTGCAAATCGCTTTAAGTACACATGCTAAATACACAGATGATTGATGATGATGAAGCCACCCTTTGTTTAGAGGAGCCGCGCTTATTAAAGGAGGTTAATTTGGCCTGGCTTCGGAATGTACAGTGCATTGTGTTCTTTACCGTATAAAGTCGTAAGCGACTGAAGACTTCACGAGCAAGCAGGTTGTCGCGGTTGCTCTGCATGACTCTCCGTCGTGTTTGCTGGTCGGACACGGCGTCCGATGTTTCGTTCTACGAGCTTGGAAAACCTCTCTCCTCGTGCCAATCGTCGAACATCATGCCGCACAACGTTCGCTGTGAGCCTGAGACTCACTGGAGAAACAACGGAAGTGCTTTGTCTGAAAAAAAAACGAACATTTGCCATTTGATTACAATGTATTTTTCCATCGTTAAATATGTTCGCGTCAAAACGATCAAGTTCAAATATCACTAATTAAGGCACCTTCTGCGTTATTGATCACGCCCGATAGTTGTAATGCCCGATGATGATTCTCAATACTGATGATGATCAATTCTGGCGACGTTCCCGCACCTCCGATCAGCGGGGTTGGCGACATGCGGTACAAAAGAAGTTCAACATACGTACGTACATATGTACGATGGTGATGTGATGGTGATGTCTAACGAGAAGGATACCAGGTGACGATGATTATGATTGAAAACGTTACGATAATCTTTACAGCACTCTCTCTTATAAAATTACTTTTCTTGAAAATATTTTTGCCATAGAAAATCGATGTGTTCCAATATTCCATTCCCAAAAAAATCGACAGCTACATTTGAACATCTGCTTCATCCCACATATATGTTTACATCGTATTCATTGTAAAAATTATTCAAGTACTTTAAATCTCACCAGGTTTTGTTAGCAGCTTTGCAATTCACTATTTTCTTCGAATAGCTGCTCATCCCTGAAAAAAAATCGTACCATCGATATGCCAGATAAAATGTTCTTACAAAAAACATTTCTACACTTGATGAGAAAATCAATTATCTACCCTACACATGTTTTTTTCTCTTTGTACTCTATCTCTAATATAGACGTATGAATTGCAAAGCCTTCAAGACCATGTCTGTGAATGAATTGGACTTTCACATTCCAGTTTTAAATACAGACTTGGGCACTATAATGAAAGGAATTTCAAACAGAAAATCCACCCCACCATGTGTTTCAGGAGCTCAGGCCATTTTCTCGTTCACCATTAATAACTCTAAAATGTAATTATAAAATTAACCTGAATTCACTATATTCGCGATGTTATTATAAGTTCGAATATAATTAAATGGTATGTAAACTGTATATACAACAGAGAATGTAAGGGAATGTAAATATTGTATACGCCACACATTTTACCCAGATACAGTACTGTTTGACATTCTGCGATGCTACGGAGGGACCCAAGGAATGATGATAAACCTCAAGATAAGTGAGGAGCGTGATCGGAGATCATGATGAACGATAGTGGCCAATGGCTGAGGACGTCCTCGACCCATGATGACGATGACCGATAGCGCATCGAGGGGGTGGATTGTGACAATGATGGCACCGCCGACACAATCCCTGTTGTGGGTATAGAATCATATGTATTATACACACGTAGGATAGTACTATAAAATGTATTGGGGGCTGGGTTTCTCTGATATGAATGTAGATGTTTTGACCCATCTCCATCATCACTTTCCTAAAGGTTAAACACAATGACTTTGTAACTGGTATTGAAACGTAACAAAAAAAATCAATCAAGGGTATTGAAGTCATAACTTGCTTTTTTTGGGATTAGGCAGATTTGTATTCCTTTTTGGCACGGTGATCTTAAGGCACCCTTACTGTGATTGCAGTGTCCCTTAGTTATCGCTGAGTGACAGGAGTGTTTCAATGTGGCTTAAAACTCGTTAGGTTTTTGCTGGCGCGCTCACGATGTTATCACGTCTGTCAAAGCCAGGCCTTATCCTGCAGGCCTTGGCTGGGAAACCTCGGCTTTGAGGCTGCCTTTCATCTGCCTCTCACAACCTTTCCTCGAGCCATATACCCCCCCCCCCCACACCGATTGTGCCGCAGATAAGGAGAGAGGATTCAAAAACAATGATTTGATGAAACTCGTGACAATTGTGGCCTTTTTGTGGACGCACTCAGAGGTGCATCATACATACCTAACGTGTAGCTAAGGGTAAACCACTTTCCAGGTAACCCTTGAATCGCTTGGGTGCCAGCACTTTCATTTAGTTAAATGACAAAAAGATTACATAAGAAAATGGAAATACTGTTAATTTTCAAAAAGAATACGTGGAGTTAAGATGCAGGCATGCCACCGTTGTAACACGTTACTGGCTAACAATGCATTAATATAATCAACCTTAGAAAATGTAAGAAAAAAAGTTAAAATATGTAAAAAGCAATAAACATTGCGTTGAGTACACATTTTGAAATGTAACCAATCTGTAATAAATATAAAAATGTAGCTTACACAAAATATGCACGATTATTATTTTCCTTACCAGTCTATAAAATAAATATGTATCGCATTTGATACATTTCGCATTTGTCACCAAGTGCTGAGACGGCACATGAGAGTACGATGAGAGAAGCTTCTCGCGCTCGTTCTGTCATCACCAACCGAAGTGCACCTCCCATTTGACGACACTGAGCACATACCGAGTAGATTTAATTTAATTCGGAGATACTCAACAAGGATGGCAGTAGAGAGTTATTTGTGCAAAAATACGTCAGCCAGAAATAAAATAAAAACAAACTCTCGTGCAGTTGCTTTTTTCCTCCTGCCTGTATCAACATGTTCAGTCGGGACAAAACGAAAACCAGACAGATATGTCCCATCCAAGTGATGTGTGTGTTGTCTCGCCTGCATTGCATGTTCTGTATAAACTAATGCCTCACAATTCAGGCTGTAAGGCCACAATTTACACACGTGTGTTGTTCTAGCAAAATGCATCTTAGTTGTTGACAGGGGAAAATTCAAAGAGAATACGCACTGACAAAACGACACTTTTAGACAATTAAACTTGCAGTCGTACAGCATGACATGGGAATAAATCTCAAAGTGTGGCATTGATTAATGGGTGGAATGTCTCTAACGATATTGAAATTGTGGTTAGTGAACATCCACTGGATCTTATCCAAAGCATTATTGCATACCACCTTTTTTTTGTCATGTCAATAATTCACAGCCCAAAGCTCACAAGTTTTATCAAAAGATATTTTATGCAAGTCAGGAACAATCGCATTAATCTCTCTCACCGTGGTCATAATGGTGACATGCAACTTTCGAGAACAAGTTTTATGGCAAAAAGAGGACTGCAAAATGTAAGCATCTAATGAACATGAAACATTTCTTTCCCCCATTTCCACTTTAACACAGCATTTTTGTCATTGTCAGAAAAATAAATGCAAAAGCACGGTAAACAACAAACTAAGATATCCATACTCTTTGGTTTTTTCGGTAAAGTCCGTAGGTATAAAATAAAATCAATTAAATGACGACGCTTCGGGCGCAACACAAGCATCAGGTGGGACAACCAAGATATCCACTTTGATTAACTCACATGGACTTCGTACAATCACAGCATCCTGGAGAATTTCAGTAACAATAATTAATAATACATTTATAATTATGTAATGATGTTTACGCTTCATATATTGATGGAGGAAGAGTGATGGCCCAGTGGTTTGCACACTGCACTACGAACCCACTGAGTTTAATTCCCAGCCACTGCTAACGCGAGTGTCAAACAATCCCCCACACTCCAAGGTGCACAACATATGGGAAGTATTTCATCCTGCGCTGGATCGACAACGGGTTTCTAATTGTTATTATTTATATGCATGATTATGTAGTGTGGAAGAGTAGACCAAAACACGCCCGAGAGGGGCTCTCGAGAGCTTCCCCTCGTGGAGGCCTCTCTGCCAAGAATGGAGTGAAAAAATAATTGCAACTCTACATTACTACATTGATAGCAATGATGTTAGCGAATATCAATGAAAGCCGGCCACGGCACACGAAAATATGGGTGGCCAACACCAAGCACTCTTTGTTTCTCCTGTGCTGCTGTTTACACTTCGCACTGGCTTCTCATTTTAATACTGAGTCGACCTAGGGGAGGCCCAGGACCGGCTCAAATATTCGCCATTGTTTGTAGCGCAGATACCCACACACACGCAGCGTTTCGGTTATTTAGATTACCAACTTTATCACAGATGCACAAAATGTCACATTATTTGTTACATTTACTTGTGTTATTTGTCTTCTTTAAAAAAAAAAGAAAACAAGAAATCTCCAAAAGAAAACCAAGTTTCATTCACAAATTCGATTGTGGAGTAAATGTTTATAAGCACGTAAGTAAAACAATATGCATACCACACAAACACTGAAAACCCTGCCATAATAACTATGATTTAACATTTCAGTCAGTGATATATTGCCCATGTGTGTAATAGTTTATAGGTTTATGTTTCAGCTCCTACAATGATTGACGGGACATCACAGACGGATGGGCAGAGTACGTCAGCGAAAGGTCCCTGCAGGCATTTACCAATAAACATTCACAAAACTAGCCACTTCCTTTTGCAAAATTGCACTTATTATCATCACTGCTGTTTAAAAACACAACCTCATCATTTTCACTAATTGTTTTACTGAATTGTGGGTGTGCAATATTTGATTTTGTTGTTGTTGTCCTCGTTGTCCAATGTACGGATTCCGATGTAGACGGAGAAAATATTGTCAAAAGAAGGAGAAAAAAACGTGTGTCTTCTCATGGGAGCCCTAAGGGTTGCAGCAGAAGTCTGAGAACCTCTCAAGCTCACCGTGGCCATCAGTCAAGCCAGCAGAAATCTGCCGAGCAACAAATTCCTTTAACAATGTTTTGTTCATTTTGGCAGAACACGCACAAATTAAGAAACTTGAAACGGAACGTGCCTAATCTGTCAAAAATCCATCTGTTTTCCTCAATATTGATGGACATATTGTTAAGTCTATTTTTTTTGTTTGGGTGTCGCTGTGGAATTCCGTGGGGCTTGGCATTTTTCAGCGTAATTTACGGACCGCAGAAGCCCCAAAATGTCTTACATAATTCAATCAAGTGTAGGAGCGACAAGAAAAATCAAGCAACAAGAGAACGTGTATACGTTGAACCAAAATTAAACAGTCACGGCTACAAGGAATTACTCCGCACACGTATATTGAAAAATGTGTCGGAATAAGTTACGGCATTTGCACGTTTCTGCACATCCCCCTGGTGATGCTCTATTTCGCAGCTTAAATATGAAAGGGTTAATGCTTGCGTACACATTTTTATATTTAACCCTGCAGGTTCCTCCAATTGACTGTCCCCTAAAGCTTGAGCATCTCTAAATATTGATACGCCGGGATGCACAAAGGCGCAGGCCTCTGCCCTGCGACACGTCTTATTAGCTGCGTGACAAGGCTGCCCATCAGTAGAATCAGCGCCTACGGTCACATAGCCCGTCTGCACCGGGAAAAGGGCATCAGTTTTTCCCTGTGCTCATAATTGTTCCGAGAAGTCTAACTTTTCGCTGATTTATGGACATGTGAATGCAACATTAATGTTCGGCATGGCCACAGCCGACCCGATGAGAGACCTGTGGGTTATACCTTTTTTTGTTTAAAGTCATTTAAATAATTTCCTTATTTAAAAAAAATACAGGGTGGCCCAAAGGACAAGACAAAATGGGTTATTTCCGTTTAAACACTGGCATTAAAATGTTGTCATTGTTCTTCTTCCTTTTCAGATGACGTTTAAAAGTGGAAAGACAATCGACTTAAGATGAATGAGTTCAATTCGTATTTATGTATGCTAAGGCAGCTGAGTCCAAAATACTTTTAAAAGACAAATCTTGCATGCATTCAGTTTGAATATTTGTGAAAGTAAATTAAACCTTATTTGATTTGTTAAAATAAATATAATAATCCTTTGTGATGTTTCCTGACTTTTGAGCCACCCTGTATACTGCAGTGATATAAATACAATTAAAACATCAATGTTATTTCCTGCTCAAATGAACATTGAGACAGTGCTCATCTGCTGTTACAGCCCTGAGCCGAGAGTGGCAATTCATGATTCCGTTGTTGGGGGTCAGTATATCCATCGGGCTACCGCTGTTCACTTTCCCACAAAGTGGTACCTCCGATATCGACCCCAGAGAGGTGATGGCTGATTCCACCCCAACTATTATTTGAACTCACAACCTTTCGACTGCGACCTGCTCGTTCTACCGCCGAGCTATCCGGGTGGTAATTTATCAATCTAAAAAACATACACTTGCATATTAAGTCATCATCATCAGCCATGATCGATTCGAAGCTGTATAAAGGCCCTTTCCAAGCCATCACCATCCCTCATGGCTCTCAGATGTAACAGTATATTAAATATGATGTATAAATAAAATGACCCAAGGCCATTGGCATGTTTGTTATATCTTACACATTCAAGACATTTGACAAGTACATATAATTTATACGAGAAGTGTTTCCATTGTTTTGAGAATGAGATATTGATGAGCTATACACACACTTCAAATTTACAATATAGAACTCATACACTGCATTGCACTTTAGATAGAACTTGATAACGAAACTAGGATTTCTTATGCACGGAACTGTATGTACGTATGCTGAACTTATTTCACACTGCACGTAGCCAACCGTGATAATCGGAGGAACTATTTCCTACAAGTAATAATTCATTACATAATCGGACATCAGTTTGCCTTTTCATATAAATGCATTTGGCATTTGATTTGCCTGTTCTAATCTATGCTTGTATATGCAATTATATTAAATATAATATGTAATGTGAAGTTTATTTGAAAAATAAGCCATGCTAGATGCTCGTGACCAAGTCACAGAATGTCACCTTCCTGTCAGATCTGAGACGCTGATCAGAGTTGAGCATGGATAATCTTTGGATGGATGACCACTATGTATAACAGGTTTGTTATAGGCTGCGTGACCACACGGTAGGCAGCATAGGTTATGTGCGGCACAAAACAAATCAATCGTTGTACTGTATTTCTATGCTCCCGGGCCTCACCGACCCGCACCGTATCAGCGAAGCCAAACGACCCCCATGACCTGCACGACCCCGAATCACCAGCGCGGGTCTGACAAGAGCGCACGAACGAGCGCACGCTGCGTTTCATGCCACGCGATTGCTCCGGCGCACGAAAGCGCGCGCCGTGTCGCAAGAAGCCCCCACGCGTGTTTATTAACGCCACAGTAGCAGTCAGTAGTCGTAACAACAGTCGCACTTAATGCGGCTCTGAAGGCTGTCCCTACGACGGCGAGCACGCGACTCAAACAAGCAAATGGTAATTCATCACACGGCCGGGGGCTGTTTGAAGGTTCGTTTGCCGCGTGTGTCGGCGGGGCAGAAGACTAGGCGTCCCCGCGTTACGGGGCCACAGCGGACGCCTGCACTCTGGACTCGGTCCCCTTTCGAGAAGCGAGATCCTCGAGCATTTCTTGCGCACGTTCAGCGTCGCGCCCTGGTTCTCGCGAGAACTGCTTTGGGGCCTTGAGCCTCAAAACATTGTACAAAGTATTTCTTATGTCAACAGGCAAGAACAAAAGAATGAAGACCTAATTATTAGTGCTGCTTGTTTACAAAAAAGTAAAAAAAATAGTTACCGTACTTTACATACGAGCATGTGTAATATTTTAATCCACCCTGCGAATAAATTAAATGTGGAATTATGATATTGTTTAATATCAAGCTGACAGACATATTTTACACATGGTGCACTTGATGGGTAGAGATACATAATAATATTTACAGACCTTTGTTAACCACTTTTGGATGAAGGCCTTCTCACAGCAGATCTGTCATGGGGTTTGTAGGACCATACTTCACCAGTTCTGGGCACTGCGGGTTGGTGAAGTGGGGGGATCCAAGGATTGGTTCAGATATTACTCGTGACTGATATTAGGCAGAACCAGGAATCGAGTTCAGGTCGCTGGGGTCACAGCACAATGTGATTGCCACTGCAACACAGATACGCTATACTGTATATATAGAGAGTGGCCCAAAAGTGAGGACACAGGGTTATATATATTTTAACAAATCACGCAGGGTTATATCATTTATTTTAACCTTGGAACATTCATCAATTGTGTTTCGTCTTAATTCGTTGATGGTTCTTGGTTGAGTTTTGTCAACAACGGATTTGAGGTGACCCCACAGGAAAAAGGAAAACAGATATAATAGATGCGAAATAAACTTAAATAATAAAAAATAATAAAGTTTTATGCCAGTGTTAAAATAAATAACGCGATGTGTCCTGACTTTTGGCCCACCCTGTACAATTGATATGAGGATAGATGAATTATAGGAGGGATATACATTTAACATACAATATTCCCTCTATTTAATCAAAAACCTATTCATACATCTATAAATGTGAAAACAATAGCATATATTTTATAAACAAACATTTTTTAATACATACATTCTAAACGATGTGGGATTGCACAGTCTGACATAAAGTAGCCTCAAAGCTGTTCCAAATGTATGATTAACAATGCTCAACTTGCATGATGTATGTCTTTGGTAGAGACACATCCATCCATAATGCATCTGATCGGCTTTCCACCGACTTGCATACACCTTTGGCAGGTCAGACGATGAAGCAATTTCCCCGACAGCATTTGGTGAAGCTTGCCAACTCTGAAATGCAATCAATGAGCAGACATTCTGAGTTATTGGTTTAGATGACGTAGTTTTACGAGATATGATATGCAATAAATCAAATTTGAATCTATTGGCGTAAAAGAAAGGTCCAAATTATGATCAAAAGGTTTAAACAATTAAAATAATTATGCCTATGACCACATCTTCAGAAGCTAAGCAGAATTTAGCCTCAATAACGCTTGCATGGGCAACAACCATGTTCCAAAACTACAGGCGTCGTTGTAGTCTTCACCAACCCGCACTAACCAGCATGGCAAAGTATTGTCAAATCATTCTCTGCCCACGTGGCATGGGAAGGCCCTCAACCAGCAGTGGATTGACAAACGGGCTGTGCGTCAACAACCATTATTAAGTAACTCAAGTTCTTAGCAGTGCCAAACATCAGCTCAAATTGTTCCAAATTTCCAGATTTAAGTATAAACAATGGCAGCTCTTGTTACAAATATAGCAGCTCATCATTAGCCGAAGTCTTCGTTGAATTGTTATTTCAGTAACGGGCCAGTTCACAGAAAATATGTTCCCTGCCACAAAGGAGAAACTGCTTCAATGAGTATGACATTTCCTGTTAAGAGTATTATTGCTCGCATAAATACGTCCTGTGGATTAAAGCCGAATATTTTTAAGTGTGTTTTTATATGTACATAGTATTTTATGCATATCATAATGGATAGGACACGTATGTGATAAAATGCCTAATAGACTTGTTTTAAAGTAGCACATTTATGTTACAATTGTAAAAGTATTATAACGTAAGGGTCTTGATTGATTGGGTTTTGATTTAAAAAATATATATATGGACAATTGTAAAATTTTACAATACATTGTCCTACCCTACTCAACATTATTTAAGTTTTACAAGTAATTTTTAAAGCAGAACTATAAAGCAGTTGACATACTCTACGGAACTAATATTAAAAAGGAAATATATGGATAGTTTTGTATTTAAGAAAGCAAACGTCTGAATGTATTGCAATAAATGTTATTTTATCTCCGAATTCTCCGTTTAATACTAGGTCATTAAAAAAGGTACCGCCAGATATTAAAAACAAATTACTGTACAATGTTTCCGACCTTAGCTCAACCGTGCCGCATCGCCCGGGACATTTCTCGACTCGTTTCTTGACGTCTTCCTCACAAACATTCCCAGTGGTGCAGCTTTGTTATGCCCTCTCGTCTCTGCTGTTACGGCTTTCCTGTTGGTGCGATGGACTGAGCAACAACAGCAAGATCCATTGGGAATTCTGGGAATGCTTGGTTTTAAAACTATGGTGCTAGCAAAAGGGACCCATGTCTCGGATTATTTTATTCCTACAAAAAAACATTCCCTCAAGAGTCAAACATTGTCAGGGGAAGTTCTAGCCAGAGGAACAGGAACATGTTTAGTCCCATCTTCGTGCGTCATGCCAGTATACGTATTATCTTAGGTACGTTGAAGATACTATTCTAAACTTAGATGTAGGCCTATTAAAAGGGTAAACAACCTACTACTCTATACGTTTTGCTTACACATTTGAATGTTGCACGGTTAGCAAAAATTAAAGAAGTCCAGTTGCAGCGATGCAATTTTTTTCTCATGTCACTGCTCGAGGGAGCTGTAAAAAGCCCTTCTGAGACATATGTTGGCCTACTCTTCCACACTGGCCAGATGCCTTGGAAGAGTAAAGTGTGCCCACATGTCTAAACATTTTACCATTTTATAAGTTTGGTGCAGCTACCTTTGTTCATAAGTCCAAATTGAAATAAATAATACATTAATGTTTCATAACTGCAGCCGGTGATAATTTGTCACGAAACACCAGAGTCATCTTTCACCGGGTCCCACGAGAGTACCATTTATTTTTTTATTAAAGTCTCCTGACTTTTCAGAAGGGTCCTGCCAAGTTTTCGCATTCGGGGGTGGTGGGGGGGGGGTGATATGTATATTTTAATTGAGTCATTTGCAAGTATTTTTCACATTTGGACTCTGGCACACACTATCCTACTCTTGCGAATGACGTCAAGACTTGCATGTTGGGAACGAGACAGTAAGAAGTATTATTTGTGGTTAATATGCCCACAGTATAAACCAGGGCAGTTTCTGGATTCGAACTGTGAACCTCTGCAACAAAGGTGGAACGTACGACCGGTAGGCCTGGTTACTGCCTCACTGGCATCATCACTGGCACCATCACTGGCCCCATCACTGGCACCATCAGTGGCCCCATCACTGGTCCCATCACTGTCCCATCACTGTCCCATCACTGGTCCCATCACTGGTCCCATCAATGTGTGCATACAAAACATCAACAGCAGAACCAAATAGGTGAACGTGCCCCATTACTGTGGTGCCCATACCCACTCAATCCAGTCAGGCAAAACATCATCGACCTCTCTGTCAAGAACGCAGAATTTTTTTCTGTTAACTGGCTCTTGCCGGGGAAATAACGTTGCTGATAAATCTGAGCGTGACTCAAGAAAAATGGCCCAAGAGATCCCCGGGTTTCCTCTGTGGTGCTTGCGAGTAATGAAGTGCTGTATGTGTGTGATACCTCACCTCCCGAGCTGTGGCAGTTTACACTCCTGAACGTTTTCACGCCACGTAATTTAGATGAAACAACAGTGCACATTGTGGAGTTAAAGATTATGAAGCACGTGCAACGGGCAATTTCTGCTCATTTACCCTTTCCATTACATTTCACTTTTGTCAGTGAATACAGGACGATGAGATGCTGCCGTGGTGCGATGGTTAGTGCACAGGACTTGCTATCCAAAGGTTATTGGTTCGATCTTCTGGCACGGCAGTTGAAACAATGAGGCAAGTTTATTAAATATATCCTGCATCTCACTCGCATGCTATGGAGGAGGTCGTGGGTTCGATCACGACCCTGAAACCTGCTTTATATTTGGAGTTTGTGTGTCTCTTTCCCTGTGGTCGTGTGCATTTTTCTCCGGGTCTTCCAGTTTTCCCTGCACATTAATGAGCCACTTCGTTGAGATATCATTTGTGGCCAGATAGTTTATGAAAATGAGCTATATAGCTAAGTGGGCCTTACCTGGTAAAATGAAAAAATAGTAACAAAATTATGTATTTTCTCTGTACACGCAGCAGTATGAATGTGTTCATCACAGTTCGTTGATTTGCAGGTCGTGTGCTGTGAGTGTGGGTACTTCCACCGCATTTCGTGAGCGTGGCAGAGAAAATCAAGAAACCTCTCGAGGACCTCTCCAGAGCTCCCTCAAGTGGAGGTCCTTCCGCCACCAGGGCTGTGAGCGAGACATTGCAGGGCTGCACCTTTACTGCACAGGTCGATCAAGAAAAGGTGAGGTCACAAAATGTCTGTTGGAATTATAGATTTGTATCGAATGAAGCATTGCGCTGTGATGGTTGCGAGGTTCCCACTGACAAACATATTTATGACTTTATAATATTTTCCTGAAACCCTGTGTTTGCAAGTTGAGATATGTTTTTTTTTATTAAAGTCGTAACAGTTATACAACAGCATCTCCTTATGGATATAGCTGGTAATTACAAGTTACTTTGAATTATAAGAACGGCTTTTAACGACGAATAATAATACTCCAAGCTTAAATTGAAATACCATTTTCTTGGAATCTTTTTGTAAAAGTTTATATGTAAATTACATTATAATACAATGCCTACATTTAACATTTATGAGAAGCTACTTTTCATTTCGTTGTAGTTGCTCACATGACTCAACAACGCGAAGGCAAGCCTGAGCACATGCACCTGAGTGGTTACATTCAATACATATCTGACAAATATGTTTAACTTCCACATTACCTTCACAAACATGCCATCGCATTTATCTTAAAAACAAATGTATAAAATGTACTTTAAACAGTAAAATATCAACAATGTAGAAGTCATGTAGGACCGCACAAAAATATACTATTCCTAAATGTTGTAGAAAATATATTTTTTAATGGAATTCTGTTCAGATTTGTTTGTAAGGGTACTGAAAATAAATGATAAAACAATATCACATCGGCAGCATGGAGACGCCATTAATCACTCACAGTGTTGCCGCACAGTGCGCGAACACGCCTGTTGTTTTAGGCGAAAATAAATAGCATGAAAAGGTTCATAGGACTTGTATAATCAGCTGGAAGATAAACCATGTGGATCAGATGTGTGTCAAAGTGGCAGCACGGGGGTATGTGAACAATGTAATCATGGCAGAGGGAGTCCGGGGAATTGGGAGGGAAATGTGTCAGGGTACATTACTGTGTTGCAGAGGTCCCATCTGTCTGGTGCGCCAAGCGCATGCCTACCCTTTGGGTGGTCTTTCACTGTGCAGGAAGTGCCTCCTCCACATGGCCACATGCCTCCCATACAGCATAATCAGACCGGACAAAAAAACTTAAATTGCAGCCAGTCCTAACACACGGTGTTATCCCCGCGCCGCTCTGCATACAAATAGCCAAATTGGGTATGAATGTCGCTTCCGTTACACTTCCCCCTTTTCTGCCGATCCCGCTGCAGGACCGCTGCCACGCTGCGCCGGAGAGAGGACCCATCCCACCGTAATATGACCCAGTATAAACCCAAACAGTGGGGCAGTAGTGGGAACACGCAGGGAGCACGCAGAGGACTGCGAAGACGTAATCACAATTCACTTGCATAAGCAACGTCTAATATATACAACATGGGAAACCATTATAGGACCATTAAAAAAAGAACTAGTTTGAGATTTGAAATATTTAAGAGAAAAACTACACACGAGTACCATTATTGGATGTGACTATCCTTATTTTCTATAACACGTGGTTACTTTCGATGCATTCTCGTGGTCCATTGGCGTGTAAATGAAGGCACGCTGTAAAACTGTTGAATTCCGATGGACATACCGTGTCACTCTACCCGACATTTTTCTATAATTACAGGGTTTCCCCAAAGTTATATTTTGTTAAACACTGTCCGTGCTGGGAGTTTCATGGTCTGCAATTACTTCTCATGTGTTCTTCGCTACCACTTAAATATAACACGGAGCCATGCATCAAGTTATATTGTATGGCATGCAAACCATATTTCCTAGAGAGAAAAAAAATTGAAGTGTATTTACATTCTGGTACAAATAAAAATGTAGCAGCAGATCTCCTGGAATGCACCCGGACTTTCATCAGATCTCGGAGGATAAGCAGAGCTGAGCTTGGATGGGTGACCACCTTGTACGTGTGCTATGAAGAAGGACCATTGCCCAAAACGTCACCTTTTTACTATTATTGTTGCTGTTCAAGAACCCAGGACACGGGTATCACAGAGGGAACTACAAATTGGGGATGTGTCAAAGCTGGAACAATTCACCCTCAAATAAATGTGTATATATATTTTTTAAGGCAGTGTTCGTGACGAATTTGTTGAGGTGTTTTTTTAGTTTGTTGTTAATTGTGCTTGTGCACTAACGCAGTAGCAGCCGCAGGGGCATGGATAGCTGCGGGGCTATGCTACGTGGTGGTAAGGAGAAGGTAGTG
This sequence comes from Lethenteron reissneri, assembly GCF_015708825.2. Classification (NCBI taxonomy): domain Eukaryota; kingdom Metazoa; phylum Chordata; class Hyperoartia; order Petromyzontiformes; family Petromyzontidae; genus Lethenteron; species Lethenteron reissneri. The sequence continues at coordinate 14,232,265 of NC_083807.1, read as the reverse complement.
CAGCAACATCTTCTCTTGTGCGGTGCTTTCTAGGCTCCAATGCCTCTGCTCGATTTAAGAATATTTAGTTTTTAAATTGAGGTGAATGGAGCAACCTCGAGTGGCGTCGGGATCATTCAAATATATTACAATATGTACAATGAATACACATTTTAAATAATTAACTATAATACGATTTATTCGATGCGTGCATAAGTGAACAAAATAATCTATATTAATCAATGAATCGATGCATCGTAACACGGGTAATATGTAGCAGACACAGTACATCACACATACCGTATCCATGTATTAGTTCCGGTTGTGGCTTTTAAGTGTGTTAGATTTAGCAAATGTCAAAATAACAATCGCAAACAAATGAATGTATGAGCAGACGCAAAGGCCCTCTCTATCCAATAAAATTAATGTTACTGTATTCATGAAACAATCTGTCCAAACTATCAACATCAATCGGCGTGCCCGTAACGGAAATAACAACAACATCATCTTCACGGGCTGTTTCCATCACACGCACATTTTGTAAAAAAAAATGTGTCATAAAGAAGAAAAATGGAAAACATTGAAGGTCAAAAACAAAAGAATTCCACAGCAGCTTTAGCATCCATCTCAAAAAGCACTCGCTCGATTCGGCCCCATGTCCTCTGTAGAACACGTGGCCTCTCGGGGTTCCAAAGCCACTCATGGAATGCAGAAGCGTTGACCGTTTTGAAAAATAAGACATTTCACACTGTTACAAATATATTCAGCCATGATAGTCACATTGATATTGATGAAGGGGTTTGTTGTTGTTCATGACACAGCACCTTGATATAAGATACAGTACTGTATCATCCTTTGACCGGGGGACATCTGCAGCTGCTTTGCATAGATATGCATGACCCTGGAAAGTGTACACGGAACGTGAATTAAAATCCATCATCGCCAGCCGTGGTCAATCCACTGCTGGGTGAAGGTCTGCCCAAGCTGCCGCCGTTTCCCGAGATCGACCCACTTGGACGCGTGTCGATTCCTTGGCTGCCGCTGCATTGTTAATCTTCACCATTGGCCATCATCCCGTCTAGTCACGTGTCCTGCCCAAACACAATTACTTTTCCGAACAGTTTCAATCATTTTAACACATAGGTTTTCGCGACCAATATTATTCATAATAAACGTTTTTGGGTTAGAATTGGTTTTTTTGTAAATGTTGTGGATTCACTCTTCAACACACCGGTGGGCTATAGTAGTGAACTATTTGTCTTTTGTCAACGTGACACTTTTTTACTGATTGGCCGTGTCGGGTGGTGGAGGGTTACGACACATTTATAAATAACGCGATCTAACCCAAAAACGTGTATTATGAAGTTTTAATCATGCCTTTAACTCGCGTGCGTTCTCGAATGCATACGTCCATCCAACGTTCTGCTTCGCAACGTAATTCATCTCTCCACGCTTCATTGTGCACTTTTCAGTTAAGCGTGTGACATTGATTCCGAAATGATCACATTCCATAAGGGTGACCAATATGAAATCAACTCATGCTTTGTTTAACTTTTTCTAATTTTTTAAAATAACAAATACAAAATGTTTATATCATATACATTACATAATACTATTTGGCCAATATGGTGTTACTGTATAGCATACCATTGTAGCAATGTTCAACGAACGTGAAAAGTATAGCACTCTGCTGTCTGTGTGAGTGACAGCAGCATTATTCATCAGGCCGTGTTTGGCTGATGTCACCTTAGAGGGATAGCTGATGGATTTGACATTGGCTGTCAGAATTATTTTAAGGTTGGTATTTGCTGTGCTCTCTGCCTGCTATAAATTAAGAGAACCCACTGACAGCCGTCGATAAAATAAAAAAAAACCTGTCAAAATGCCGGGGAAAAATGCAGCCGGGAAAAAAAAATAACTTTAAAATATATATGCGTGCAAGTAGCAATCACACTTTTTTTTACTTTGTGTTATCACTTTATATGAATTGTTCTTAAATATATATTCAGAATCTGAATCAAAATATACATTGCATTTTTTGTATAGGTATAAAAAATGTATGCTACTGTGGTGTAAATAACACACTGCCCTCGCAATCCAGAGATCACCAATTCGATTCGACCCCCTGGTGCAGCATTTGCTACAATGAGAACGTCCATTATTGGTACAAGTTTCTGTTCAAAACCCACCATCTTTGTCCACCCAGCAATATAAATGAGCACACCAATGTTAGTCGATCAGTCGATGGGCTGAATACTCCCACTTCTTTAAGGGCATCTCGCCACCATGGAAGATGAGGTATGAAATTCCCTCCAGAGGTGCTCTACATAGCTCCCTCTAGTGGAGGCGTTTCTGCCAGCGGTAGCTTCAGCAATTGCAGGATCGCACCTTTACCCCTTTGAATCTAATACAATGCATTTGAACGAAAATGGTTTATCATTCATTCCAGCATCGTGGGCGTTTCATTTGTACACACATGTTCTGTACAATTCGACGTGTTGGATGATGGTCGGGTAGGTAAGAAACCCCCTTTGTACAGAAAAAAGAACGTTTTCAAAGGAGGGGTGGTGGTGGTTAGAGGTACGCCAGGCTGCAATATATTTACGTGCAAAATCGACACCACGGGTTCTCTTATATAATGGCGCAAGTAGCTTTTATCCACTGTTTTACTATACGAGAGCTCTCATTCATTTGCATTGTTAAAGTTACCTCTGTCAGAGAAAAAAAAATGCTTTTTATGTATTCTAACCCAAAGCCGCAACGTAACAATCGCCGTGCGAGGCAGCGCTGGCATGTGATCTGGCAGCTCAATGAGGTGAGATGGTTCTCACCTGTAACACGATCGCTCCAAGGCAGATCACATGGCCCAGGGATGTTGGATCTGTTCATCATGGGAGCACTCCACTTCAATCGTACGGCCACCTCCGTACCAGCATCCCCACATTCCTGAACCAGCGATCGTGTGGGAGATGGACAACTCAAGGCCTCCTGGGCCAGACGCTATCCATCTTATTTGAACTGGATGACTGGATGACTGGATAACTGGATAACGAGCGTTAGAAGCATTAAGTAGAGAAACATGGGAGGTTTAATCATGGTTGCTGAGCACAAATACAAAGATCCCCCGTATTGCCTAAGCAGGCTGTTAGGGAAATTGCTGTTAGCGAGCACCTATGAAGGCCGGCACACACGGGGGTGGGTGGCCAACACCACGCCCGGCCACCTTTGTCTCCCCAGTGGTGATGTTTACACACCACACCAGGCACTCATTTGAGGCTGAGTCGACCTCGGGGAGGCCATGGACCGGTTTAGGTAATCGTCACTGGTGTTGGTGTCCGTGAGTGGGAATCGAACTCGGGTGGCCAGATTAGTAGCGCAGCGCGCTAACCGCTACACCACCGCTCCCCCGCAGGCCCAAAGGCTCAAACGCCAAGCATTTAAATATCGCTACTGAAGGAATAATAGATACGACTGCGTGTGTTTATTTAATTGAGCAAGGTTACTGTAAGAACTTTGGGGGGGGGGGGGGGGAATGATGGGAGGGATTTCCAAAAGTCGAGCAGTGGGAGGAAGGAGGCGGAGAAATGCCTGTCACTGTCGTGCAGCGACAGTGGTGGCTGACCAGTCTGAGCGAGGCAGGCGCAGCGGTCAGCCTGGTGTGTACATCCTGGAGTCATGTGTCTGAAACCCATTTGCATGACAAACTAATCAAAATAGACCGTTAGAACAAAAAAACTCAACAAAAATAACCGGGAAAAAAAAAACATGACGTGCAAAATGATTGTGCCAAATTCACGTGTTTTTTTAGGTTACAAGTTGTTCGACAGCACAAAAAAGATAAATTGGTGGATAAACCATACATATTTATACGAACTAATCGATTTATCTCAGACGAAACTAATGAAACAAAATAAACAACACGTGAAAACTCTAAATCTAACTCCGGTACTGTACTCGAGTGATACTTTGCTATAATGAGCAAATATCTTAGACCAAAAATGTGGACTTGCAGCCTTAACTGCAGTCATTATTCTGACCACAAACTATAGCAGTTAGGAGTTTACCGTGCTTCATCCCAATTTGCATGGTCTGCTTGAGTGTGCTGATGAGGAAGTCAATTATCCTGCATCTTAGCGATAACCCCCAAGTCCCCATTACAGCCGTGCAGTGGCATGCACGACGTTGTTGTTTTTTAGCATTAGGTCCGGTTGGAAAAGACACACGGCCCCCACTTGGCATGGCCACCACACCGCACGGACACAGTTTACATTATGTCCACCGGTTCCTGTGTGTTAAATTAGAAGCATCTGGGAGGGTCTGTGCTATTCACAGTTGATTCAAGACGCAGTCGATTGTCGTCAGCAAAAGGCACCGAAAGGTTCGTAAAGCATTGGTCATCATCGTCATCTAACGATGGTCAATCCACTGCTGGATGAAGGCTTCCCTAAGTTGCTGCCACCTCGCGTAATCCTGCAGAGCAACAGCCAACCTAACACCTGTGCACGAGCACATTTCATAGCTCCATCTCCTCCAAACCAATTCAGGTGTATGATTTTCTAAACGATAGCAAAGAATGCGACAAAAGTACAGCACAAGATTGACACCGGGCACAATTTATAATGGCAAACGGTTGTACGGTGTGCAGCACACTCTGGCGGTTGTCGAGTGAATTTAACCAATTACAGCTGAAGATTGAGCAACGACGTTTTTATGATCCCGTAGAAGCAGAATGGTCCTAGCCAACACAAAAGGGGGGGGGGACCCCCAAAATCCCATTAAGACGCCACTCTGTCAATCACTCTAATCAGAGCCAGCTGTCAGGATATGCAGGAGACCACAAAACATAAAACAAGAAGAAAAAAAGTTCAACTTGAACCAACCTCCTTCGAGCGTTTCTTTACTTCGCCAATAAGCAGCGGAGCCAGAGTGGCGGGAATCTCGGAAACATCCAAAAAATGTACCACATAAACATGACCTCAACACTGCTGGCAATACCTTCCTCCACTCCCTTCCCCCATCCACACATCCCCCAAGTGCTTCCAGTCCTTTGTAACGCCGACATCTATGGACGCAACGAGGCGGGTGGGAGGTGGCTGGGCAACAGAACGCAAGCAAAGAGAGGCATATATAGCCTCTTGCCCCCCCTCCACCCCCCAAATAAATACTTTGTTGGTACTCAACGTCCACCTACTCCCCTGCCTCGAGGCAAATTATTTATTCTAAAACAGACACCCTTGATGCAACAAAAAAAACGATTATTTGTGGTCAAATAATTATCAGTACCCCAGCTTTAGAATGGGCCACGGCCGTGAAATGGCTCGCGTTTAGCTTGACGTGCATTCATAACGCGCTTTTGGCGCCGGTGTCATTTTTCCCTGTGACAATTTCACGGGGTAAAGACATGGCACCGTCTGGAACACCTGGCTGCATTATTATTATTATAATAATTGTACTCCACCCGATCGCTGGATTGACCACTGTCATTTCACAATATGCCGGTCTTGTGTATGAACCTTCGTTAGACGCGAGACATTATTGCACTTGAAAAAAAATACCAAAATGTGCTTTACTCAAACATACGGTCATCGCATTATGCGCTTTCAGATGGGCTGCGGCGGCCGTCTGGAACGCTCTTCCCTCCGATATTAGGAAGCCACTGGGAGCAATGCACTTTTAAATCTCCACTTAAAACGCATTTCTTTACAACTGATTTTTGTGCTAAGTTTGTTGTCTGTCCCCCCTGCACCTCCGATTAGCAGGGTTGGCTACATATGGTGCAAAAGAAGTTCAACGGACACATTATTATCATTATATGCCACCCAAGTGCTGTATTGACCACTGTCCTTTGACAACAGCCGCAGTTCAGCAATGACCTTCCACAGCACGCTGGTTTTCTATATGAACCTTCCTTAGGCACAAGACATTATTGCACGTGATAGAATACCAAAACGTATTTTACTCAAACATACTACCTGTGTATGGCAGGGCTTCATTTCAGCCAGAGTTGGGGAAGGCCGGGGCAGAGGTTGTTAATGGGGGCCCAGCAAATTTTCCAAGAGAAGTTAAGTCCTGAAATATTGGTATCATAATTAATCTTTGTTTTTCACAAATGCCAAAAGTAAAGTTTTGGTTTTACTTGGTATTTTCTGCAAATATAAATATATTTGTTTTTTTGCATAAAGTAAATATCACTAGCATTTAAATAACTACCAAAATATTATCCTGCAGTTTGATTTTTTTTCACAAACATCAACTGTCTATTGAAGACCCACAAATTACAGCACAAGACTCGTATTTACAGATAAATTGAAATAAAATAAAATGCAACGTACCTTTTAATGCTCAACTGTCTCAAATCTTCACACGCGGATAGCATTTTCTCTTTCTTACCCAGGAGGCAGTTTTAATCTGCAGTCTTTACTCTATTTGCAATGTATATATTTATATTGTGGTGGGAGGGAGGAATGTGTGAAAGTGTAGTAAATAGCAGGTCAAATTGCTATAACCAGCAATACATCGCCTGTGTGCGATGCCAACATTTAATATGAATGTGCCGTTCCCAACTCGCGATATTATTTTTTTTTTTGCGTGTATCACGGTTGCTGAGCACAGGGCCCAAAAAACGCACAAGTGGCCCAGCGACGACCGAACGGCAATGTAAACGGCTCTGGCAGCAAACCCGTGTCTGTGGGCCACGGTGCGGCGACGGCGCGAGCAGACATCGCAGAGCGCACGGCCAACTCACTGGGGCCTTTCGCCTTGGGAAAGAGGGCAGGGTTAAGGGATACGTGGACTCCCATTTAGTGGCGTGCACCTGATTACACACACACAGGGCCGAGCACGATGAGCGGAAGCGGACCGGCTCCCTAGCAGCAAGCGCTCCCTTGTAATTGGTAACAGTCACGCTAACAAAACACAGCAGGGCCTGCAAGTCATTTAATCCTTTCCTCCTTAATTAATTGGTTGAATTAATCTCATATGAAGTTTATTTCCATGCCTTCGAGCGTCAGGGGAATTTAAAAGAGGGAGCGTGGAGCGAGAGGAAGAGGATATTAAGTAAATGGGAAGTGCCCAATATTAAAGGGAAAAACCATTAGTTCAGCCATCCTGAGTAATATCCTGTTGCCGGCTCTGAAGGATGCCTGATGAAAAGCGCCCATGCGTGGAACAGAAAGTAGAGCAATCTTGCCATCTAGTGGGAAGAGAGAAACGGCAGCTCATGATGTCGGTAAAAGAGGCTCAATGAAACGTCACTAAAGACAGACTCGCTGAAGGAACACATGGAAGCAGGTGTTTAGCGGATTTCCCCTACTCTGCCGTAAAGTTTTCTGGACATGCTAAAACGCTTAATTTCACAATATGAATCAGGTGATATACAATGCACGTGGATTGATCTAGTGTAGTGTTGTCTTCACCAGTGTAATCTGATGTCGAGCTTCAGATTTTACTGTTGCACATGCTGCACCCCTTATCTTCGTTTAACAATCAAATTATATTAATGTATACTCCAAGAATATCGTTAACATTTTTCACATTAACACATTCCAATCTGGCACAAAAGCACGCTCTGCTGAACATGTTGCATTACAAAATGTCAGTGCGAGTCCTAAGTGAACAGAGGTAATTAATGACCGAAGTGTAATTTTATCTTTTAATTTCAGACCTTAGAATCGCACACTATATTTAATGACTACTCTCAGACCACTAATGCATGTGTTTTTTTCAGACACACCTATAGCCCTGAGGGAATGGTAAACATTATCAACGTTTTGAATCACATTTACTTATTACCTGAACAAAATACTCGCACATTTAAAATGAAAATAGTATAATAATCCCACTTCGTTCATTTAAAATACAGCCCACTGCATCTTTTCCTTTTTTACATGCGCTTGTGTACATTTTAACTGATGTTAATTTTGTATTTTCATATTTACAAGAGTCTGGGCCACGTTTACCACCGAATTCCAGATACAATGTGATGAAATATGTTGATACAAGAGCTGCAACGTGGCGCATTTTAGCTTGTAAAGTGTCTAATTAAAACTGCAATAATACTGTAATGAGATGACAATAATTTTAGTCATGGGGTTTACGAATGGGGTTATTGAATGTATCGCTGACATAACAATTGCGATAGCATCGATAGTATATCATTTACAGATGTTTTACAAATGTACTATTCCATTTACTATATATTTGTTTGTTTCATAAACAAATGATATTCAGATTTTAAAAAAAACATGTAAAAGTGCCTCCCGTCGCAATCAAACTGAATAGTCACAATTTGCAGTCACATTGCAAGACTTTAATTATATGGCTCATAGCGGCCTCTAGTGGCAACTAAGGTCACATGAATCCATTACGTATCGGGTATACGGAGTGAAAATAATTGTTTCCTACACGAAAGATTTGATGCACATAACTACTACCGTAAGTGTAAAACTCAATTCTAATCGACGAATCAATGCATCATTAGACCCATAATACAAATGTAATATAAATGTACCTTACCGCATTTTTCAAAGTATATATATATTACGTCCTGTATGGAGGCTAAATAATTAAATGGATGGATTACTCTCTGTTGCACGATCACATTCAATTCATATTAAAACCGCCACCACATTCTGCATACTGATATTAGAGGGGTTTCACTGGCTAGCCCCCCCCCCCCCCTGCCTGGTTCAAGTTCATTTAGGTGAGGGCTAAAGAAAACCACATGCTCTTGACAGACTAAACACATTAAAACGTTTCAATGCACACTTTATATAGAAGGCAATTTGATAACCATGTACACTCGTGCACGATACATCATCCTTCAAATGCTTGAATTGATTAACAAGAGAACGTTTGCACTCTGGGATCCTGAACTGACCGGCATGACAAAAGGCATGCAGTTTATTAGCAGCTATCCCCACGGTGTGTCAAATCTCGCCAATCACTAGGGTTTAAATTACCAAAAGGATACCGTCGACTTTTTTTTTTAAACTGGCACACGATATGGAGCGGGAAAAATGCAGCGATAATTCTATTACATAACAAGATGTATAACCCCACGCTTCATTTCTTTTACACAGTAGAAAATAAAATTGACATTTCCACTGGGATGTTGTACAGTGGCCGGACATGAACACAACCAAAGCCGAGTTTCACCACTCAACCAGGTAAGTTGCATGTTAAACATTATCAACAATGTCATCGCACCAGCTGCGAAGCGGTTTAGTAACAAAGATAGGTTGCATTGCATTGATTTGTTTCGTAATGTTTGCATTGGATTGAAAACTATGCCATTAACTTTACAGCATGAATTACATTTATTTTTCCTGCAAGCACAAGCACTTGAGCATGCGGGTGAGTTTAATGTGTAAAAATGTACGATGGTTTCCAATTATATACAGTATAAGCAATAGCAAAAATATTTGCTGAATTGGAGAAAGCAAATATTGAATGTTGTGTGAATGTAATTGCTGATGTCGCATACATGCACACAAACACACACGCGAGCTCTATATTATCAGCAGTATATTATGTGTGATGATGTTATGCGGCCTTGAATTGTGCAAAGGTGCAAAACTGTTATATGGCGAATCACTCACACAAACACTAAGTTAACACATCATGGCCACCTTTTGTGTTGTGAATACTCAACATTCAAAACGCCTATGCTCAAATATTAAGTCGAATCTCGTTTTGTGTCTGAAGCCAACGCCAAGTCTCTTAGTTAACGCCCGTGGAGATGTATTTAAATGAAATAACTCTTATCTGTGGTGATCCTGTCATCAATATCGCGGTTCCTATGTCCACGAGGTTATCTGTGATTTCACTCCACTTTTCCACGAGAAAATATGGGCGGACAATTGCAAGTAAGGGGAAGATTGAGCAGTTTCCAACTCCTCTTCTTGTAAAACATTCCCGCATGGCAGGAGACTATTCGGCAATGAGCTGTGTGGGGGGACGACGACGAGTATTATTGTCCATTATTGGCAGAAGAGGGAAACTGATGATAGGAGGGTTTGTATATCCCACAGCTCACATGGATAAGAGGTGTCGCAAGTAGGAAGACGAGTTAGCCCGTAACCACTCTACCTTACTTGTCACTCGCGGCAATAGTTTACGGGCATGCAAGATGGAGTGGGGATTTATTCTGGGTTGTTACCCTTTAACGGAGAAACGCATGGAAACCCAAAAGTACCGGCAGAGAAGCATTGCAGCTGCAGTGTTACAAAGCACGAGGTTACATTAAACAAACTGTTCGTCAGTGAGCTCAAATAAAAAAAAAATACAACATTCCTCTTATCCACGATCCTGTTACCTGCAGGACCTGAAAGGGTGCATAAAAAACTCGAATTATCAACAACCCTAATTCTATTATCTGTGTGCTAAGCGGAGGTGCGGGGGAAGGACAACAAACTAAACATAAACAGTTTCTGAAGAAATTAGTTTTCAATCTAGATTTAAAAGTGCGTAGCTCATGTGGCTTCCTAATATCAGAAGGAAAGGAATTCCAGATGGCTGCAGAAGAGCATCTGGAAACGCGCGAGATGTGGTGACCGTCTTTGTTCGATGGCTCATCAAAAGCCGCTGCTGCGAGGAAGACCGGAGTTTGCGTGATGGTTCATGCTCCTTGTGGAGAATAGGATCCGCGGTGTTCGTCTGCCGCATCACCGCAGATCATAAGTCTTAATGTAATGTAGATTAGGTGAATCGCAATGGGCCGTTTTTATTCCAGCAAGTTGAGTAACTCACCCATTTTCCAAAATTGGGGTATTTTCCCTTTAACGATGACTACCAGCGATGCACATTATGATTTATTTTGCAATGAAATATAATGTCAATTGTTAGAAACGTTTCTTGTGTATTTTTTTCTCTTTTAAACCAGTTTGGTTGAAGAGTGCATTTAATTTGAATTACGTATTTGTTGCTTTTACAGCAGCGTCCTGATTTCCATTGACTGTAACGGGATGGAATCTATCACATCGGAATTATTTTGACTTAAATGTATTTAATATTTGTAAAACTACAATTATGAATCAATATACTGATCGTACACAGTTTTATTATCCTGGTTTTACGTAGGATAAGGTATTAGTTATAGAATGTCAACATTTGTATTAATCCATGTGATTTTCTAGATAACTGTTATTCAACCAAATGACAATACTTGAATAAAAAAAGTGATTGGAAACCAGCATACATGAAAATTGTAGTGATAAGGACAATGAAAAATACATGATCCTACATGCACGTATTAATTTCAAAGACATTGTATACTTACACCAGTTCATATATACAACATATGTACTGAACATTTAAATGTATACTGTATGTAAAATTTCCAAATGATTATATTAATATGGATATGTTTTTCCATGATGATATAAGAAACAAACAACTTGTAATTTTGGTTCAATATATTTTTACTGCTGCCACATAACCAGAGTCATTTCATTTTTAAATTATCCATTCTACTGGGGTCAGGGCCATTTCACTGTGCATTGCTGGTCTATGAAGCTAGTCCGTGCAAATCTGCATTTTATCCATGTGGATATTAAAACTTTTAATAACTTTGCTGTACGCTCTGTATCAGATAGCCTCAAGGCAATGAAATCCCATTTCCATTCCAACCCCTTTGCGTAATCTGGCAGTCAAATCATTTCTAATGTCTGGAGTACACACTTTCATTTATTTTTAATACAATATGGACACTACTATCAATTGGGTTAAAGATTCACTTTCAAAATGTGTGTGCCTTTTACTATTGCGGTCTTCGGTACATTCTGATTAGATTAAATAGGGTCATGACAAAATTGTTTTACTTCTAACTGTTATTTTAAAACCAATGTGTTATAGAAATTATGAAGATTTCATGATAAAAATGGTAATCTTGAGACTGTAACATATAGAGTAATAATGTTTCATTTTAACACGTTTATAGATATTTAAGCCAATTTTTTGGTTAATTAAAATTACTGTTGCTAAGGGCATTACATAGTGAGGTTCCTTACATAATCACAGAGGTTTCGACGTGACCAAACAGAGCAAGCTAAAGGTGCAATAACCGCTATTACATCAACCAACTCGGTAAACAGGGACATGTAATTACGGTGGAATGTCAGCCAATGTTTCTGCTGCTGGCTTTCAAATAGAGCATTTATAAAAGTGCCACAAGCGCAATGGTGTTGCACAACATTGTTGGACAAGTGCATACATTTATCTGACAGTTGACTCCAGAACATGAATTAAATTATGTCGTACACACATATACTGTACATGCATGCATGCGATAGAGTTTAATTTATAGCTATGTGATTTGAGGACGTGAGATATAAAGTCTGAGTTTGAAATGCTCTTTTTTAATAAAAGCTCATAAAAGTCTATGTTAAACCAAATAATTTGTTCTCTAATGTAATAGATTATCACAATTATATTGTTTCATTCACATTTAAAATAAGTACATTGAATTTACCAGCATTACGGAGTTCCAGTTTTCTGCAAGTTTATTGTGGATAAGAGTGGGAAATGTATCATATTAACCGCGTTCATACCCATTTATTTTCATGGATATGTGTGGAGTAAGAAAGGCAGATAATCATCCACTACGACGACACATTTATAAGAGGAGTTATCCTATGGCTATTGTTAAAAATTTCTGAAATGTCAGACACCAATGGAAGGACCACGAGCTATAAACAAGGTTAATGATCAGTTATAAAAAAAAAGAAACTGCTGCATCATCATAACCATCATCTTCTGTAATCCCGATTGCATTTTGAAACAATATGTATAAGGAATATAACAATTCTCTGATTTAAACAAATTATTATGCCCACGATATATATATGCATTGAATCATGTGTGTGTGGAATTGATTATACAAATTATATGGAAATGACATGCTAATGTTACATTCCAGCTCATGCAGCTAAAAAAATTGCCCAGATTAGACGGAACAAAATGAACGCAATACAAACAAGACAGTAAAATGAGACGGAAAAATTTAAAAGCTTTTTTATACAATGACAGACCAACATTTGGACAATTCATGATATCGCTAAGGGAAGTAAATCATCAGAGAAGGCTTCTCGTGTCGGTTAAGCTGGCTGACTGACCATGCTTCACCATGCTGGTCAGTCCAGGTTGGTGAATGGCAGGGCCAATTCAAATATCATTCATCCATCGACTTGATCGCACTGTGCCGCTTCAGCACCCCACACGAACTACTCTTCAAAAGACAGCTCAGTTTCATGAATCCCTTTGTCAAACTAGGGATGGGAGAAAGGTCACTATCCAAATAAAAAAACTATTTACTCAATTTAGGCCCAAATATTTTATGTATAGATGAAACCATCTAAAAACACATTTGCATTCCACGCAAAATAAATTACAGTAAACTGTATATAACAATGACATGTTTTTAAATCTCGTTTGTCATTAAACATTGTATCATCAAATTACACCAAAAATGTGTCAATCTCACAATATTGGATCCCTCACGCTGTGAAGTACGATTTTTGGTAACAGATTAATGATCTAGTTATAACCAAGCAAAACACATATCAAGTCACCCCGCTTTTTTTTTTCAGACAACCGACACCCTTGCGAATTTACAATTACCATAGCAAGGCTGAGGCCCAAACTAATTATCACATAAATTAGGAGTAAATGCCTTATTAACATAACATTGACACCCATTAATAAGGCATGTCATTGAGAAGCACACAGGAGGGTTTGCCATATACTGTAATCATATTTTAGCACAAATGCTTGTTTGCTATATGCATATTTCAGAATTGCATTTATGGGTACTGCATACTCCATGGTATATATATACAACATATAGTAACTCTATTAAATATTATTGCAAAATACAATGATGAACAAAATTTAGTGATTTGCATACATTTCAGGTTAATGATTTATAGTGATAATCTAGAAGTCAAGGTTGAATTTAATTGTTATATGCATGCCTACTTTCCCAATTTCCTGCGACATCGAATACAATAAGCACTATATTGGGGTTTAACATAAATACAACCTCAGGAAATGATAACACTTTAAGGGAATGGCTTAAGTTAATGTGTTCATGGATGTACATATACCAAGTCCTGAGTTCACATTTAATACCGGTTTACTGCTGCATACATGCTGCGATTTCAACTATGCCACCCACAATATAACAACAGCAGGCATTTGCCACTAAGTGGCAGCAGTGATGTATGGCACGGTAGCACATGTGCCTTGTATTTGTGCATTTTGGGGTTACTGAAGTGATGCCGATTGCTAGAAGGAGGTAATGGGACAGACCCACTTGTTCGGGGTTAACTGACTGACTGGGGCGACTTGCCAGTTGCACCAGCCACACACACATACGAAGGAGCAAAATACATGCCCAATCCACAGTGACAGGTTGCAGATTACCAAGCTACCTTGGGGGCTTAGAGACAACAAATAAAAAGTGTCAGGTTTTTGCTCAGACTAAGAATGTCAGTTATGATCAAATACAATTCAAATAATATTACACAACTGTATTTATAACGAGAAATAATTCCCGTACACTGTATAACATCTAGTTGTACTGCAAGCAGCGTTCGTGGTCTCCAATCTTGTTCATGTGGCATTACTTGCTCAGTGGCCAAATGCCATCCATAATGCCTCTAACATTGCTTCCATGATTTCAATGCCCGATTAAGAACTGGAGTGAAATGTTTGAACATTTGTATGGGGTAATTTCTTTTTCAGACTTTGTTTAAAACTCAATGGCATTTAGTAAAATCAAATTAGTAAATGTTGATATTTCAGTGTGAAATGATGTTGCCTTATTTTAGCTGGAAGCACATTTTTCTTTATATATATATAGTGAATGCAAACATCACTAATTATTAATGTTCATCATATCGGTTCAAAATGCATTTACGTGAGATATGTAGAATTCACCCTATTACTGAAATTATTTTCTGATTGGTTGTTGTCTCCATGCAATGATTGCCCTGGCACAAACACATCTGGGTTGCCTAATCTGGTATTCATTTTACACTATCCATCACTCTGCATAATACACTGGATTTAATAACATTTTTCTGTACACTGGCTTAATCATAAAACAATTCCACCCTTAACCGACAGCCCCAGGCTGCATTCTAATAGCTTTTAAACAAATGGTAGTCTGTAATTTCTGGCTGCTCTATCAGCGATGCTCCATGCCTATATACAGTGGTAGCCTCTGTAAATTACAACATGTAACAGAACCAATTACGCTAATGCCGTGCAAAAGTCTGCCCGTCTGCATGCTGTGTGTATACCAAAGGTTAGGGAACGTGCAATTAACCATCATGAAGGCAGAATTCTTGTTGGTTGCTCTGTAATAATTGTGAATGCGGCTGGAATTAAGGTTTTATTTACAGGAACATTCAGTGTAGTATTTTGAACAAGAACATGTAATGTCGTACTTACTATGTTTTAAATATAAATTAAAGTCATGTAACCATCATTTTAATGTTACACTATGCATCCGATCATTGTCATGCTCGTTTCATCAGCACCGGATGTTAATTTTCATGAATGCATGTTATGGCTTATGGGAGCTTTAATGAACACAATGCGTCCCCATTTAGTGTTTTAACCTTTAGCCTGATAATGCTACACTGTTAAGACTATAAATAATTGGTCACACAATACAATTTCGAAAACATATATGGGATCATGTATGTTGATATATGCCATACACAACTATCGCACGAGACTTCATTAATGTAAGTAATTTGTTTTGTAGTGGGAATGTAGCTTGGTAGAATTATGTAAGGCTGCTTTGTGACCTTATTTATATACTTCCATTTACGGCCTTCGGCCAGGAAAGTCACAAAAAAATTGCACACGAACGGCGCATTCACGCAAGCACCCGATGCTCCGTTTTTAAGTCTTAAAATGAAACATTTTTGAATTGTATTATCTTTTGAATTAGATAATTTTATTTCTTCATTAAAAGCTTATATCATTTTACATCTGGAAGACTTAATTGAAAACGACATTTCGTGTGAATTTTCTCTCGTCGTTAAGTAGATGGCCTTGCTGGGGGTTTGGTTCGATGCGGACTTTCACCTGTTTGGGATTGCGGGATCGAAATAAGGCGACACAGAGCTGCTGGCCGTGCGAGAAGACCGCCATCTGCTGATCGATTCCAATGTAATCGAACGTCTCTCCCTGCGCCTCCGTCGTTCATGCAGGGGGTGCGTAGGTTTGCAGCGCCCCCTGCGAAGAAAAGTGCAGCGTTCATCACAGATGAAGTTGTGCGCTTATATAAGAGTATACTGAGGTTGATCCATCGATGAAATAAAGGTTTAGAAGAAATCTGCACTTGTGCATACACACAGCAAACACCAATGCGCACATCGGGAGTTAAAAAAAGCTAAATAACTCAACCAAAATTAAACATGTGCTGTAGTTGTTTAGCCAAAACATCCATATTTTACCAATGTCTATTCATACATGTACTCATCAATACAATATTGTACAAATGTCCAACCACATCTACAACATAAAAAAATAATTGTTTTCTGCACTGAAACGATGGCCTGTTTTGGACGACCTCTGTTCGGAGTGAATGCAGTGGTGTAGTGTACGATGCTAAACACGTGCTCAAACCGTATTAAGGATGAAAACACAGCACCGCCGAAATTCAAATCTAAATTCGAATAATGACCGATTGATTGGTTTGCTGTGGTCTCTTATTTATCTGTGTATTTCACTTTTCTTCATCCAAGCCCAATCAACAAAAACGAAAGAAAAATCAATTGTGCGCTGCTTATGAATTTATGGAACAATGTAATTGCATAAGAACCCATTGCATTTAAACAAGAGGTTCTGAGACCATGAAAACTCTTCTACACCGCCACCACGTGGCAAACCTTCGATGCTACAATTGTGTTGTGATTCTGCATTAGTCGTGTTGTACACCAAACTCACCGCTATGAAGGGCCATTGCCGGGTTGCCCGAAACGTCGCCTATCATATTAGTTTTAGGGCAGTGTTATGAACGACAGTATTGTATTAAAGAGCTGTGCTGTATAAAAGACAGTCCTCTGTGAATATATGCTGTGAAGGTTCTAGCCCATTGACAGCCCGAAGCAGAAATATATATTTAGTTGGTCTCCGTGTCAATTTATTAAATACTGTACTCGTCAGATGACGAAAAGAGATATAGACAAAATAGAGATGTAGTGAGATGATATAAGAGAGACGCAAACACGAGGGAGATGATATTTACTGGAGGTTTTTTTTACGTAAATAAGCTTGTTATGTTTATTATTATTATTTCAATTTGAGCTGATATTTGATGCACCGCTATTCTCTCGTAAACTGGGGCACCTGCAACTGCTCGGGGCCCTTCGCTTTGGTTTGGTTTGCTTATTCCCAGCGCCGTCATTTAATACATGCACAGGTGCTGTAGAGTACTTTCCGAAATTATTGTCGGAGTCCTTTGCCGGTCCTCTTTTCTAACACCATCCCTTGACACCACCACCAGCACTCTCATTTCACTACCCCCTCCCCCATGACTCCATTCATTCCAAAAATTGTTTGGTGTTGGCTTTCAAAATAGCTCACATGGACAACAGGACACCAAACGTTTGACCTTTACTAACTCGCACTACTGTTGCGTGTAGGCATACTTATAAAAACAAATACTCACAGTATAATGTCACATATCCGGCGTCGCTTGGGACTGAGGTATTGGCGGTTATGTGAAAAGGACAGATTATGTGAATATGATCATGGAAATTTCAAATTTCTCTAGATGAATGGGCACAAATTAAGAGCTTAAAATGCTAGGATTTTTTCTTCTGCATTTAAAAGTGAATGTATGCAAGATTTAAAATATCACACATAAACGAAGCAAGCAATAGTTTTCAGTTTAAGAAATACAGAAAAAAAATACGCCAATGTTTGAGTCCAATACAATACTGTCACCAAAAATACATAGCATAACTTTTTTGACGTTTTAGGTGTCTTTTTGTAACGTTAGTTACACACCATAGTCCCGTTATTAACACTGGGATGAGTGGTACTACATGGCACGACATGCCACTGGGATGGGATTTGGAAATTGTGTTGAACTTAAAATAGAAATATGGAGCAGTGTGGACTCCAGTTTATTGCTTTGTATGTACAGTACAGTAGTGGATCTACATATACCTCTGAATTATATTCGTCGGTGATCGTGCAGGACTCTTGATGAAAATAAAGCAACACTTTTAAGGCACTTCCAAACTTTTGTTGACTGGCTTCAAACGGGGTTCATTAACACTGTTTGAGACTAGGCTCTAAAGAAAGCTGTCTCTGGTGTGGACCAATCAGTTTCAAAGACAATGCACATAGCATGTTTTTTTGTTGCATGTTCACTGCAAGTTTATGTGGTAAATGCAAACATGATTCCTTGCAAAGGTTTTGATTTGGTGTCTTAACATCTTAACACCTGTTTTATTGCCAGAAAGGGGAAAACCCTATAATCATAATTTAATACTGGCAGAGGAGGTCTCATGATGACAAATAATAAACAAGGTAACACAGCTTGTTCAAAGGGGAACGTATGCACCAACACAATCACTGCTGTCTGTAACTTTCGCACAACCCCTGTTAATTCCTGCACACTCTCTGCAAACACCGACACACATTCCGAGTACACACGGATACATATCGGGAAGAGGAGCGAATTGGCACTCCTTTTGTGCTACTCTACTTATGCAAAGACGAGGTCATAATTTCCAGGGACCACTTGCACATCACCACCATCACGATCCGTTGTATATCCACTGCTGGATGATATAACGGTGGCACTCTATCCTGAAAATAGCCCTGTATATCGAGGGTTCACTATTTTTCTCTAGAGGGGCTCTCTAGAGCAACCTCCAGTGGAGGCCAGTCTCCTCCATCAGCAGTGGAGTGAGCACTAAATTGCAGGGCTGCACATTTACATTGTCTACTCTACGGTGCAGTGCTTTATTGTACTCTGTCCTGAGCAGTAACATTAATAAGCAGACAATGTCTCCTTCATATGCTGTATATGTCTCTCCACGTAATTTCAACAGAATTGATTCAAAACGGGCAAATTCTGGACCAGTTTCGACACACGGTGTCTCATCAGCTGAGTCAAGACGACCAGGACTGGTTCAAGGAAGTCGGACTGCTGATGAGACAATGAATTTCGAAACCGTTCCAGCGTTTACTTGTGTGGACGCAATCCTGCTGCAAATTATGGGCCCCCCAATGTCAGTGGCGAAATATGATCTCCCTTGTCTGGCATACGGGAGGTCCGTGGGTTCGACTCTGACCCTGACGCCTGCTGCATATTTGGAGTTTGCGTGTCTCTTTCGCTTTGTTTTTTTTTTCTGTGGGTTCTCCGGGTTTTCCCTCCACATTTAGAAACATACATTTCAATTATTTGGCTGCTATAAATTCCCACAAGATAAGCCACTTTGTCCAGCAATCATTTGTGGCCAGTCTGCTTCTGAAAAATACCCAACAGCTCAGCGGGTTTTACCTAGTAATGAATTTAGTTTTAGTATATTTATCTTCTAGTGGTATGCGTACCATTCCTATACTTTGCACTCCTGTCGGGTTTTTAGTGTGTGTATCGTTTGTTGTTGTAACTTTTGGATATCTGTGTGTGGGGGTGAGTTTTTCGCTCATCGGATTTCTCCAAAATAAATAACATTTCTGATGTAATTTTCTTTGGCTCTTTGGGTAAAGTCACGTAAATCGATACAAATTCATAAAAATAATAAATTTAAAATAAACAAAACTTTCTACGTTTCGATCACAACACAAGCGACCATCCTCTTTCCTCATGATGACGATCGCTTGTGTTGTGATCTAAACGTTGCAAGTTTTTTTGTTTATTTAATGTTCACAACTCTTATTAATTTGTACCTATCTACGTGACTTTACCGAAAGACCCAAACAATACGAACTCCTGCAGTCACGAAAACTTCAAGTCAACATTTCTGATGTCCCCTTACTAAGATGGCCGCCACCCCTGCACACAGATTCATCGCGCTGATTGGTAGACGCGGACTGCACCATCCGAACGGCCGCTTGCGATTGGCTAAATCCGACGCGCGCGCGCTCCGATTGGTAGATTGCGCGCCCGTCCGAACGGCCGCTTGCGATTGGCTAAATCCGATGCGCGCGCGCTCCGATTGGTAGATTGCGCGCCCGTCCGAACGGCCGCTTGCGATTGGCTAAATCCGATGCGCGCGCGCTCCGATTGGTAGATTGCGCGCCCGTCCGAACGGCCGCTTGCGATTGGCTAAATCCGACGCGCGCGCGCTCCGATTGGTAGATTGCGCGCCCGTCCGAACGGCCGCTTGCGATTGGCTAAATCCGACGCGCGCGCGCTCCGATTGGTAGATTGCGCGCCCGTCCGAACGGCCGCTTGCGATTGGCTAAATCCGACGCGCGCGCGCTCCGATTGGTAGATTGCGCGCCCGTCCGAACGGCCGCTTGCGATTGGCTAAATCCGATGCGCGCGCGCTCCGATTGGTAGATTGCGCGCCCGTCCGAACGGCCGCTTGCGATTGGCTAAATCCGACGCGCGCGCGCTCCGATTGGTAGATTGCGCGCCCGTCCGAACGGCCGCTTGCGATTGGCTAAATCCGACGCGCGCGCGCTCCGATTGGTAGATTGCGCGCCCGTCCGAACGGCCGCTTGCGATTGGCTAAATCCGACGCGCGCGCTCCGATTGGACGACGGCCCCAAGAGGCGAGGGCCGCCGTCATTCGGGCGACGCTGCTCCCTGAGAAGGCCAAACGATCGCAGTTCTTCCCACTCCCCGCTGCCCGCCACCCTCTACAGTGACGGCGATGTCGGCCTTCTCCTCCTCCTGGTCGTTGTGGCGGCGGCTCGCCGTGCTCGCCTCGCTGCCCGCGCTGCTGCTCGTGCGGGCGGCTCAGCCGGCGGCGGCGAACAGCGGCGGCGAGGACGAGCACAGCAAGCACTTGTACGACGCTGAGATGCTGGTGCATTCCGTCGACCAGGCGCCGCACTTCATCATGTTCTTCGCTCCCTGGTGAGAATGGATGAGGTTTAAATGAGATTACTTTTCGTTGTTAATATCTAGCAGGGGGGGGGGGGGGTTGGGGATGTTTAAAAAAAAACTCTACATTTCGCGTTGAGCTGTTCACTTTCACGGGTTTGAATTTCCTAGTCGGCTTCGGCGCGAGTTGACGTCTCCCGCGCTGTGATAGGTGGGAGCGGAGCGCGTGCCCGCCCGTGATTGGTTGGCTTGCCGCGTGCTGGGCGGTCCCCCGCTTGTCCGCGCTGCGAAATCTAGAAACGTTTCGCTGCCACTTCGCGTTCCGCTCGCAAACCCGCCGTGTAAAGTTTAACCTGCGGCCGCCACGCACTTAGGATAGCCTCAATCAGCTGCTGATCCATTAAGTAATCTGACTGCTTCAATAACGGGTACACGTGTGCTTACCCCTGTTGCTTAGTGGGACTCGGATAGTTGTGCCCGATTAATTGTGGACGCACGCATGCCGACTTAGACATTGCCTGTGGCCAGGGTTCGAAACGCAAGCAACGTAACAAGAAGGGATTTTCTTTTGTAATAATTTGGGGGGAAAAACCTCTATTTCAAGAGGCACAATGTGCATGTGCTGAATACGAGACGGCCCCTACTGAGCCGCAGGTTTGCCGACCGAGCAAATCGCCCGGAATGCGCCCGACTGTCACCATCAAATCAGAGGCGCTAAGCAGGTTGTAGCCTGGATAGGGCTACGCTCGGGATGGTCGACCACCATCCGTAATGTCGTGCACAGGGGCTACGTTGTGGGCAGCAGCAGCAGCAGCAGCAAAACACGTGATTGTACTGCACTTCTATGCACCCTTACCTTGTGTTGTCTCCTGTCTTCTCTAACCCGCACTGACCAGCGTGGTGAAGTTTAATCGGGTAAACCCCCACGGCCCTCATTCAGCAGTGGATTGATGAAAGGGTTTACACACAAACAATTTAGAGCCCGTGGTCGCATTTCAACTTAAATTCAGAATGGGAATCTTGATTTGGACTGGAGGAATCCGATGTGCTATGAGGACTTTTTTTCACAAATGTCCAGTGCCTTTTCACAGATGTCCAAATTAAGATGCAAGCCAGTGGAATAACTCTTCCCTCACGGCTGCCCACGTGAGCTGCCACCCGGGGATGTCGAACACGTCCCAGGAGCTTTGTTTAAACTTACGAAGTGACATCACAAGCGTGCCAACGTAACGACGAGCTGACTTTAGAGCCATTTTCTCTTTACCTAGCTTTCATACTTGTGTGGGACAGCCCGGCAACCCCAATGTGTGTAGCTAATAGGGGTAAGACCTGTTTGTTTAGGTGCATTATCGAACAATGCTGTCCAACATGTCACCCAAATAACGTTTGTCAGTACAGTATTGGCCCAACGTCACTGTAAAAGCTTGGTATGTCTACCTGCACACAACAGTGGTTGACCTGTGAAGACTCTCCTTCCATAGGAATGTGGAATTTCCACCACTGGCTCAGGTTTGTCAACAAATGACTGGAAAGTACTTATTTCGCTTTTTGACTGCATGTGCAAGTATTTATAGTCCATACATACAATCCATGTTAAACGCATTCTCCTTAAATAAAGGACAATTTTAAGACGCAACTTTTTTTAACACGTGTTTATGGTGGACAAAGGAACGCTATGCTCACGTACGTTCAGAACCAAATTAGTTATTTGTAGTTTACAAATCTGCACATTGTGCTTTAGGAGGCAGTGCATTCCTTTGCACGGCAGCACGGTATTGTAAACTGCAAATAAAGGTATATGATTACCCTAAGGCTGTAGGACAGTGCTTTATTTTTCATTGCCAACTTTGCACTGCCACGTGGCTAGAGTGAGATGAATGGCTGTAGCCCAAGTGTGCTGTGAGATGTCAAGATGTATACTTTGTGGTCTGCTCCCGGATGTGTATTGACATAGTCTAATGCATACATTCTTTGCACTACAGCTATTTCCTTTGCCTGAAAACAAAAATAACTTCTTGCCCTAAGCTTACCACTAACTCACAGGTCATACTTATGCCAGTAATATTAACATTGTACAGTACAGTGTATTAGACTTATTTTCTACAAGCTTGTTTCCTCGTTGTGATTGGTGTAAGATGAGTACACAAACACGATTTTAAAAATCCATATTCTAACAGTGGTTTTACCGTGTTTTCAACTTTTCATACAAATTGCCATCAGTCTAATTTCAGTGATTATGTATATATGCAGACATCCTAAGCATTTTCAAATGTTCATGCATCAAATTGAAAGTTTTATATATATGTAAAATATATATAACCTTCAAAATACTGTAAACATTTGGACGTTGATACAATGTGAGTTAATCTTCATATGTCAATTTCATTATTCCTCTTTTGACGGTGTTGTTTTGGTAGCTGTAATATGATTACAATAGTGGTACAGTAATTGGTAGTGAGAATTCTAAATGAATAATGCTTTCCTTAAACATACATTTGCGTGTACTTTTACCATGATTGCTTCTAATTTAATGCAGGTGTGGCCACTGCCAGAAACTGCAGTCAACATGGAATACACTGGGAGATAAATACAATGAGATGCCAGAGCCACCAGCATATGTGGCAAAGGTGGACTGCACCATGCATGCACAGACCTGCTCTGACCACGGTGTCAAAGGCTACCCCACGTAAGTGTCACAGTTCATGAGTGACATTTCACCCATACTATCTAACAATGCATGTATATGGCTTTGTAAGTACGTGCAGTTAAAAACAATGGGTGCATTACAGCAGAAGCTGCATATTTGGGCTCATGGTGGTAATAATTTACTTTTACATGCTAATAATTTCCATCACTTGGTAATAGTTGAACTTCCATTCATACTGACTGCATAAAATGATACATAAAACCACTTGCATAAAATTATGTGAATTATTAGCACAAGTAGGTGAACCTGGGACCACATCATTGAGTGGTGAGTAATGGACTATATGCATAATCATTGTCTGAATTTGTATCGGTTAAGGTTGAAGCTGTTCAAACCTGGCCAGAAGAGTATATTGTACC
The DNA here is from genome assembly GCF_015708825.2 of Lethenteron reissneri. Lineage (NCBI taxonomy): Eukaryota > Metazoa > Chordata > Hyperoartia > Petromyzontiformes > Petromyzontidae > Lethenteron > Lethenteron reissneri. Next base: position 14,208,192 of record NC_083807.1, on the reverse strand, counting down.
AGGGTCAAAGGGATCTTGATACCTTGGAGAGCTGGATGCTACAGACATTGAATGAAGACGCTGGTGTATGACATTTTGTAGTATTAGAGCAAGTCACCTGCTTTCCACGTTATTTCATTATATTACTGTAACTGGATGTATACATTATATATGGTTAAATTTTCAACTGTTGATTGTGCAATTGATCCTCTCCTAGGTTCAAGAAGAATCTGAGCGCCCTTCCCCAGATATCCCTGAGCCTCAACACGGCCTCTATGAGCTGACTTCTGGGTCGTTTAAGGAACATGTCGCGGAAGGTGAGTCATGCACATGATGGCTATGCTTTAATTAAAAACTTTTTTTCATTATGTTTAATTATTGGGATTAATGAAAACATGTCAATTGTCATCATCTTAACACTTTTGAGTGCAGGTTACCATTTCATCAAGTTTTTCGCACCTTGGTGCGGCCACTGCAAAGCTCTAATTCCAACGTGGGAGCAGTTGGCGAGCACATTTGAATACTCGGGCAAAGTAAAGATTGCCAAGGTATATTCTGCATTGCATTGACACTTAAACGTTTTATTTATTTTCCAAATCACTATCGTGCATCGTTGTTAGGTTGACTCGTTTAAATCTGTACACGCTCTTTGTCTGAAGTTTCCTTAATGAATGTTGACTTGCATTTTGGTAGGTTGACTGCACAGCTCATCAAGATATATGCAATGAAAACCAGGTGCGGGGTTATCCCACCCTTCTGTGGTTTAAAGACGGTGAAAAGGTAAGTTGTAATTTCTATCCCTTTTGAGAAGTTCATGTTGAAGTTATAATGTCACCATTCACATTGGGTTCATTGAGAATGCAGTCATTCATTGATTATCACGCAAAGTACCGTTGCGCCAAACGTGTGACATCTTGCGACAGCGTTCACATAAACTTCTCTTGCTGCCTCGGATTACGGGGGTGTGGGGGGGGGTGACCACGGGGGGGCGGTGAGTTTTCTTTGAGGGTCAGTTCCCTTCGAACGTCGACCGCCAACTGAAGTGAACCCAATTTGCTGGAGTTTGCACCTCAAGACTGGTGACGTGTCCACAGAGTGACGGCCTTCTCTCTCGAACTAAGCTCGCAATTGCTCGGAGGCCTGTCGCAAATGCAACCCTCATTTATCTGGGGATTCAATTATTGAGATTGAGATTAGATTTAAAAAAATATTTTGTTTATTGTAGGCCAATGGAGCAGCCCCGAACAGCTGGAGTCATGTGATTTCATAACATACAACATAGACAAGTTGTGCAAATATGAGTTTAGATAATACTAATCGATTAATTATTGCATTGTTACACTCATACACTGCAGACAATTAGCCTACAGCTGTGGATAGTGTTATAGTGAGTAGCACTAAAGTAGCACGTTTTGTTTATTGGCATGTTGCCTCCTTTATGAAACTGAAGATATCAGCATTTGTAGTTGCACACAGCAGCCAAAAATACATGTTTTAACACAGCCAGGAGACTGCTTATTAATGTCAAGTGGGTGGGCGGGCAGGCAGAGGACAGTGGGCTGCTAGTCTGTCATAAATATAGCTTTATTGTGTAATAAATATAGCTTCATTATGTAACAAATGTAGCTTTATTAGTGTGCATACGTTGGGATGCGTTGGTTTAAGCTCACACGCAATGTTTTGGATATGTTAATGCATTTGCATGTTTGCATGCACATGTCTTTGTTCACTCTAAACTCCAAACAAAAATGGAGCCTCCTTTTTGGTATGGCTTTCCAGCTTGTAAATTCTGTACCAACAGTGAACTTGGGTTTGTGGATATGCTGATGCGTGGCTGGTGTCTTGTGTTCCAGGTGGACCAGTACCGTGGAAAAAGGGACCTGGATTCTTTGAAAGTGTTTGTTGATACACAGATTCAAATCGAACCTCAAGATGAAGTGGTTCCACAACAGGCAGTGGATGAAGAGGAAACGGTAAACCATATTGAAAACCGCAGTATTTGCTGTTTTTTCACATTATATGGTTTGGTAGTTGGTAAAGCACTGAGCAGTAGCTATATCTTGCGTGGGAAGTATGCTAGGAATATTATGACAAAATAGGGTAAGTAACTTGAAAGTTCAGAAAATAATGTGGCAGAACAAACATGCTATCTTTAATTTTAAAAAAGTTTTGGTTGGCGGTACACGTTTATATGTATGTATGTTGAAGTTCTTTTGCACCAAATGTAGTCAACCATGCTAATCGGAGGTGCAGAGGGGAAGGATGTATTGGAATGGGTACTCAAACGTTGGTGACCAAGGGGAAGTCAAAGCTATGCGATTGGATACTCGTGAAATTAAACCTGTGGACGTCAGTTGACTTTGCAGCAACTGTGGGATCTAGCAGAGGAAATAAAGCAGTGGCATATGGTGTAACATGATTGATGGTGATGATGATCTTTTTCCCACTTTAGCCATATTCATGTTAAAAGATGTAAATACAGATGTGCTATGTTAATTTTACAGTCTAGCGTGCTGGTTCTGAATGAAAACAACTTTGATGCTACTGTGGCAGATGGCATCACTTTTGTGAAATTCTATGCACCATGGTAAGTATAAGCTTTATTGACTGGTTTATATGCTAACGTGAAATGACACTATCACAAAAGAAGACATTGTCCATTTATTTTTCATCATGTGGTTCACTTAAATTACATAGTAGGATATAACCATGCTCTGTGGATTTGTGGCCTAAAAATGTATTCAAATTATTTTGTATCTCAGGTGTGGTCATTGTAAGAACCTGGCCCCAACATGGGAAGACTTGGCCAAGAAAGAGTTTTCTGGTCTGTCCAAAGTAACGATTGCCAAGGTGGATTGCACATCGGAAGCACAACTCTGCAGTAAACAGCATGTAAGTATAATGCAAGCCACACATGTAGACCACCATGTTGAATAAAGCAATACTGCCTTTTTCCCACATTGCATCAACATAGGTAATAGAATAAAAAAATGACCTTTAAATGTTTAGACCTTTAAATATAAATAATAATGTTGTGTTCTCTTTCTTGCAGGTGCGTGGGTACCCAACTCTACTGCTGTATGTGGGGGGCAAACAGGTGGGAGAGCACGAGGGTGCCCGCAGTCTGGAGGCCTTGCATTCCTATGTGCTGAGCAGAGCCAGGGATGAGCTGTGAACGCACACTGGGACACCTTCACATCAATCGGTGCATTTATTTTAGATTATTGTCAAATTGTGCGTGTGGAGACAACGTGGCTCCAACTGCAAGTTCTGTTCAATACTACTGCACTTTCAAGAAATTAAAACAATCTCACTGATGGTCAAAACATTTTGAGAAAGCAATGTGGAAAACGTATGGAAATTCTCATAATTGTTTTAATATTTTTTAAATGTAACGCCACGATTATTTGATTAGGATTAGATGGGGTGACAAAATAAGCACAACAGTTGTGGTTTTTGTGCCTCAATTTAATACCACATCAACTTTAGATTGCCGTTTAGTCTGATCACAGGTGTATGGGTGGAACATTAATAAACATTGCACATTATTTTGAACTGAACAATAGAATGGAATATTGTATGCACAACTAGTTATTAAGGCAATGGATGACTACATATGTACCACCAAGAGTAGCATATTTATGGAGACATTTGTAAAATTGGATCTTATTTACACCAAATTATGCTTAAATACTTCCATGACATTAAGTTAAATTTCAAGTAATGCTTCTGTGCAGTTAAATGGTACGGGTAATGCTGCTTTTGGTTATACTGTTGTTGTGTTTTTTTACTTGCCTTTTGCTAAACAAGTTTAATTCCTGATAACTAAATGCGTAAAAATGTTTGAAGTATTTCATTAACATCTCTATGCTAAACTTTTTACGAAGTACTAAACAAAATAAAAATGTTTGCATTTCTTCAGCGTCACATTGACTTTTGATTAATTTAATCATTTGTTAAAATATAATTTTTTTATTTCTTAATGTTCCACTTTATTGAAAAAAACTGGTTTTATAAGGAAAAATTAGCATAGTTTTTTTGTGTTTTCCCCTCTACATTACGCTCCTCCTGATGGCGAGAGATGGCAGTGCCTTCACCCAGCAGGGGATTAATTGTGGATGATGATGATGATGATGAATAAATCTTTAATGGATTTGAAATCCTAAGCAGATCGTTTCATCGGAGCAGATTTGGCCTTTTAGTTTACGAGAGCCTCTACATTTCAGTCACATGAAAAGATCTGGAAACGACTTCTGGGGCAGAAATTGTATTTTGTGTAGGATTTAGCATTTTATTGTAATGTGCTACTTTATAGGTACAAGCCAATTATTGTATGTGTTAAGACATTCATTTTGGCACTTTCTTTTATAAATAGGGACTTAAGAGTCCTCTACGACTATTTTCTTAAGCACCGAATGACAAAGGATACTTGTTGCTGTAAACTAAACTTGTTACAAACTCAAAGGACATTTACACTGAAAGCAGTTTTGTTCGCAAATTCACTTGTCACATTTTTTCACGGACAACTTTTATGGAGGAGAGAATTTTTAAAAAATCCAATAACAAATGTGGTGCCATTCTTGTGTCCCATACTCCTGAATAATTAATACGAATTCATATTACTAGTTTCTTCTACATGGATATAATATGCTGATTGCCTTCAGCCGCATGTTATCTACAAACATTGTTGATATCAAACGGAAGCTATTCATCGCTAGTTGTGACTTGGCATCTAGTTGTGACAAGGTGAACATTCAAATCGCAAGCGCCTGTGTTTTTTACAATCACCTTTTACAGAACTGCACCACATTGGTAGTATGCAGTAAGTGATCACCACAAAATATTTGGAGAAAAAAGCCAACGTGTGTACATGCACCTGAACAATAGTGCTACGTAGATTTTCTTGGCTGTGCTGTATAACCCTCGCATGTGTTTTTGGGTGGTACTGCATCTTATCAGGCACGATACGTGACATGTGGTGGGAGCTTCAGGAACAATACATTTCCTCCCGTTGTGCTTGGCACTGAATACAGTTCCTAAAGAAGCTGCCAGCATATGGAGCTTAACGGTCGGATATCATCCCAAACAGCACGTGGTACAACCTGAAAACTCGCCAGAGTTCTAATACTAATTGGTATATACAATCTTATTAAAATAAATGTCTTCATATCCAGCGACTCAAGAACTGGGTCACTGGAAGTTGCCTGTCGCCATACCAGACGATGTTTAGTACTAAGATTCAGTGTAAATGCCAAAGGCTCAAATAGTCCCAGCTAATATTCTATAAGTGTAGCAGTAGTTTTCCAAAGAAGTCCTGCACAGCCAACTTTTTTTATCATGGTTCAAATGAGGTTACTACATACTATGAAGCACTTGTGCTGCTTAGTTTGTATGCAGTCATTGGCCTGAACCACAATGTCCACACGGACTCGGAAAAGTTGAGTCTGCAAATGTGCCATTAGAACTCTTGATTACTGTTGCTTATATGCTTGTAACTTTTTATAGAAATGGAAAATCAATGCCTAATAAAACATTTTGAAGTTCATTTCACGGAGGTTTTTTTTCGTGTGGAACTTGCTGCACCCCTTACATGTTTGTATTTGTACAGTATTTTTAAGGCACGTAGAAGGGAAGTAATAAAATAATAAAAATAAAACAATAAAATAATTCTCACGACAGCTGTCTCCCCGACAGACCTGGTCTTCACCTGAGGACGGCTGCTTGCGTTGTGGCCGAAACGTCGTGAGAATTATTTTATTATGTTTTATTTTTATTATTTTATTACTTCCCTTCTACGTGACTTTACCGAAAGAACCAAGAAGATTAATCCCTGCGGTTACGAAAGCTTTAAATCGAAAATTTTAAGGCACTTTAACGTTTTTTTGCAATCAAAAATAGTTTATTTTGAATATATATCACTTGATTAAAATTCCCCTCCACAAATGAACAAGCAATTTTGCATGCACCTTATGCATCACACAACACATGGCTTGCTTGAGGTAGAATACAATAGTACGGATCCACATTTTCTGTTTATATAATGCATTTTGAAAAGTACAACGATTAACGTTACCTGTATAACATAATAAAACACGTTAATAGTTCCATATAAAATGCTGATTTAAGCAAAGCCAAAATCGGCTTGAGATATGTTTGTCAAGTACTTTTAAGTGCATAGTTTACACATAAAATGTACACTTAAAAAAACAGCTACAACTATGAAGCTAAACAAAAACAATGCATGGTATGTCATGGATATAGGAAAACAACATCGAGAGGCCTTGCAGCATGGTCAAGTGCTAACAATTATAATTAACTATGAAACTGTTCAACTGTGGCAGACCTTGGGATGGGGGAGAAGAGTCGATTTCACAAAAGAAAGATTGGGCAAGATGACCTGAAACATTAACGGACGACGGAAGTCCCCTCGACAGAAAGGGGAGAGCTCAAAGAGTGCCTGTGTGAAGGGGAGGAGGGGGAGAAGGAATTGGCGAGCCAAGATGCTGATGAGAGGGGAGGGAAGGAAGGGGGCGAGCAGTTGTGAGCTGCATGGAGCAGTGTCTGTTTTGAAAGGGGGCGGGGAGAGGGGAGGAATTCGGAATAGGGTTGGTCATGTGTTTAATGGAGGATTGAGCTGATAGTGTATGTGTAGGGGTGTCAGGGGAAGGGTTCCCACCAATAGGAGGGTTAGTGGGAGGGGTGATCGAGGGGATATAAGGGGAGAACGGGAGGGAAGAGGGGCCTTTGGCGGGAACGAGATTGGGACGGCTGGGGACAGGTGTGGATGGGAGAAAAAGATTAAAGGACGAAACCCCTGCAATCTTGTGTCGGCTCTCCTTTACATATGTATTCATTATTGTCATAAGAAAGACATCAAGATGGTTTCCAAATATTACGTGTAATCAGTGCCCTTAGTAATATATGCTCGTAGCTATTTTATACATTACCTGTTGAAACAAACACCGCTCTGTGGGGCTTACTTCTGCTTGCCCGTTCCTTCTCTCGATCTCTTCATACAGTGCTGTAATAATGTGTGAATGTTCTAATGTAGAAATGTAGCAAGAAGTGGTACATCATCGGTGTGGTATGCCGGGCTCGCACGTTATAATAGAAAATACAATTTACTTAAAATGTACTTGGTGATCATCACTGATTAGCTGGATCATGAAAAATTATTCCAAAACAAAAGTATCCACCATTAAGTTTGCACAACGGCATCTACTGAGCTATAAAGCTTTTTTTCAGAAGCCGTTTGGCCACATATAGCTCAACGAAGTGGCTCATCACGTGGACATTTATTGCAGCCAAATACTCTAAACGGATGTTTCTAAATGTGGAGAGAAAACCCGGCAGACCTGGAGAATAGTCCACACGACCACGGGGAGAGAGATATGCAAACTCCAAATATACAGACGTTAGGGTTAGGATCGAACCACAGCGTCCTGTATACCAGGCGAGGTAGTTAACATCTCGCCACCTTGACGAAAAGATATTGGTGTGAAACTGAACAAAAGTATTGCAAAGGAAGTCGATATACCACAACTTACATCATTAACTACCGTGCACTTCGAACAACTATGTTAAGGTCAATGAAAGAATGCTTAACCTTACAGATGGAGGGATGAAACAATATACTGCTGTCAACAACAAAGCTTCTCTTCAACCAATACTTCCTCAGGCGCTTCATACTGTACACACAATAAATCCGTTAGTTTAACAAAATCAGCAGATAGCACAAACATGTAAAGATTTCTCAGCTTCAAAGATGTTTGTTTTTGACAATTTAAGTCATGAGGATTAAAAACATGTAAGAAATGGGGAATAAGATAAACTCTTTATATTATGTTTCCACCTTTATTCTATTTGTGTGACCAAAGCACTGGCATTTAGTCTGTGAAATGTGAAGATAAACTGTCGCACTGTTTCCCCTTTTACAAATATGTTTCCATTGTACAAAACACGTGCAAATCCTAAAAATACATGCTAATTTAGCACCAGTAAAATTTTACCATTTTGATCAAGTAAAAAATCGCTCTAAAAACTGCTTATCGCAATGCCACTGAGACATTTGCACATTGCTTGTTACAGAAAGCATATTTCCCCACAAAGTCCAGATATCTATGATCACCAAATTATACGGACTCGGAAAAGTTGAGTCTGCAAATGTGCCATTATAACTCTTGATTACTGTTGCTTATATGCTTGTAACTTTTTACATTGATTACATTTTGTCCAAAATTATATTTGCAGTAGATTTCTTTATAAAATAAGGTGGCATGGAGAGATACATTTCACAAGTACTAAAAGCCTGCAATTTCATGGAGGTTTTAGTGAACAATGGGCAAGAGGTTAAGTTATTAGAATTATTACAAATTAATTAATGAAAAGGTTCGATGATCACAACTACAGCGATCGTAGCTCTCTAAAGCAAAATGCCTTCATGTAAAATTTCACAATGAAGCTGCCTTGGGTAGTTCCCATTGGCCACACGTTGGCTGTGGCTAATACACTCAATTCAATGCGTGAGCTCCTTCTGTGTAATCCACTTGTACATCTACGCGGGTGCCCGCGGTTTGCTTTTGTCAAACCAAAGTGGAGGGTGATTAAATCCGTCGACACGTGTTCATCACGCACTTCCGACCGTGCGTCGAAGCAAACGCCGCCCGCTTACGGAGCCTCCTCTCTGCGTCAGTCACTGGGACCTTTCTGGTAGCCTGGCCGATAGGGGACGTACGCCGCAAAGCATCCTCGCGGATCGCACACCCCCGGCAGCCCCGGCAGCCCTCGGTTGCCCGGTTTTCCCGGCTGGCCCTGCTGCCCGGGGGGACCTGTCATTCCTGCTGCGCCCTCCTTCGACAAGCCCGCGGGACCCATGGCACCTGCCGTACATAGAACGAACATGATCAGCCCTATGAATGCAACGGAGCGGATAATCCTAAAATCAAACAGCATGACACATACTCCAGGTACGGGACGTGTTTTTTGTTATGTTGCAGCGCTGTAGCAAGTGCGGCACGCTTGGGGCTTGCCGCACTTCCAGAGGGGAGCACTGTCGGAATGAGAAACCACATTTTCGGAAATGAAACAATCAGCGGTGGCTGGCGGCTCAGATTTCGGGTTGGGTGGTGAAGTGCCCCAGCACCGGGGGGGGGGGGGGGGCTATGGGCGAGGATGGCACCTTTACCTTGGATGACGTCATCGCATTGGCGCTTTTAGTTGTTTGTCGACGGAATAACAAAATATATACATTTTGAGGAGTTCCACCCAAATTCATAAGCACACTACAGTGACCATTTAAAAATAAAAAATACTGGAACAGGCAGTTTCTTTGCCATCATTTGTAAACATGCAACATTTGCTTATCAACAAAAAAGGTTCATATGCACCTGGCAGCCCAGCATTTCCCATGGGTCCAAACCTTCCAGAGCCTTTGGATCCTTTGTCACCCTTCGTCCCTCGCTCTCCTGCCAAATGATAACAATTAAACAATCAGCTTTTCCTCAACTAAATTTCGCTCCTCATGGCAACGAATCCCATCACCTAATTACAACAATGGCAAAATAACAAGTTAACACAAGCAGTTAAAAGTATAACTTTTTCGAGTTGACTGGTATAATTAGTGATAATATATCATTCGTTCCATTGAAACAATGCATATTGTTGTTGATCTATTCCCCTAACAACAGCAAACACACTCTATGAATATTAAGTTTCAAACAATCAAGCAAATCAAATAGACTAACTGCCATTAATCCTTCTGATTCTCTGGTGCAATTAGGAAAGCTACTTTTAATGAGCGATACTAAAAACGTGCAGTTATTTTGTTTCACAAAATCTGAAATAGATCGTTAAAATATACGTGATTTATTATTTCATAAAACCAGTCAAATGTTCTTGTGTGGGAGTTGAAATTTACTTTCATAGACAAATAGTACTATAATAAATTAAAATATGTATTAATTTTAAATTAACTTTACTACCAAGTGAATTTACAATATTGATTTTTGGTGCATGGAATTGTCTTTGCTTACAAATATGAGGGATTGCGATGGCATGCAAGAGGCCTTTATCCCAGCAGTGAATTTGTAGAGGAATAGTGTGAGCAACCACGAGGGGGCGAACAGAGGTAGGAGCGAGCGAGTTGACAGCAAAGGATACGTCATGTCACGTGGGCGGTAAGGGGGTACACCTTCGGGAACAAAGGCGGGATCGAGCTAGGGGGAGGAGCCGCCAAAGGGGTTCTTAAGGGGGAGCCCGTGACGAAGGCGGGGTAGTTGTGGGGAGCCAGGGCAAGGATCGGCTGGAAGAGGTCTCTCCCTCCATGTCGCTGGGCGGTGTTGGATGAACCCCCGTCCCATGCAGACGAGCGAGATCGCCCCAAGGAATGGCCGAGTGAAGGATAATATAGAGTTCGGGGGTCCATGGTAAGGACCAAGAATAGAAAGCACCTACCTCTGGTGTGAGTTACAGTGTCGTGTGAACAGTGTTAATAAACGGCATCAGCCCTTACAGTGAATTCCGTCTCCGCGTGGTCGTGCTGCACAACAAATTTACAATGGATGATGATACATGCTTTTGAATTACTTGTTTTATTATATTCAGTTATTTTCCTTTATCTCCTTAAATGGCAATACTTCATATATGGTCAAATAGGTTTTGATTTCCACTCATTCACAAATATTTGCTGACGAATGGCTCAAAAACATAACGAGATATTTGTTCAATGTGTCACTAATCTCGTGTTTTCGTGAACCACAGAACTCGAGTAAGGACTGGAGATGTCATCTCCAGCAGAGCTTCTCTGTGTTTTAGTCACCTCGAGTTGGCTACCAAATTGGGCTGAATCTGCAGTTCTTTAGGCCGATTTCAGTTTGCGGGTTGGCTTTAATTCCTTACGTCAGAATTCGTGCTGAGCAACAATGCATCGCGATGGACAAGGTCCCCCCCTGCTTTGGACTCTTGTGAGTGACCGGCTGGGGTGAAGTGTGCTGTGATCTGTTGCTGGTCAAGTATAATTGGTAATAGTAGTATGACTCATTACCAAACATGTCAATCAAAATCATAGTAGGTGGCAAGAATATTTAATTTTACATTCAACATTATATTTTGTCAGCAACATGGCATTGACCTTTGACAAATGTTTTGGAAAGTCTTATTGATGATTTGAAGGTTTCGTGACTGCAAGGATTCATATTCTTAGGTTTTTTCGGTAAAGTCACGTAGGTAAAAATGTTTTAATTAAAATTAATAAAAGTAAAATAAAAATAAAAATCACGACGTAAATGAGAGATTACAAGAGATACCACTCCGTATATATAATGGTTGAGGGGGGGGGGGAAGGGCCAGGAACGGCTCACTTTTCATTATTATGGTAAGGTGTGGCTTGAGACTACGAATAGACTACATAACAAATGACTGAGCCTTTATTATGGAGAGGTTCGGTTTGTGACTACGCCTTGCCTATGAAGTACCGGTGAGGACGCTTGACGCCGAGGTTGAGGCACACGTATGTTTATTCACAATATGACAGTGGGCATATACACACTCGAGGGGGTATCGGCCCCCTCACCCGTATAACTCGCAATACACCCCTAGCTAACTCTGTCCTAGCCCCGAATCCTCCACTAATGGGCTAGGGGAGGCTAACTGGCCCGACACTGGTAAGTCGGGCCCGGTACCCGGAGTTCCAGACCAGCTCTTACAAGAGCACCGGCTCTGGCTTTCGGGACCACGCCGCTGGCTCAATCCTGTCCAGCCCTGAAAAGGACATCGAACCAGGGGAGTCCAGGGCTCTATCTAAGACGTCTTCAATCTTCTTCCCTTAGCTTTAACATAACTGCCGAGCCCTTTGAAACATCCCCTTTTATACCCAACCCCTCCCTGAGGGGTGGGGCCCCGGGGGATCATAACGTTCGAACCAGCCCCCCCCAGGGTGTCTGGCTCGGACGTCGTAGAGGGCACTTGCTCGTGCACTTACGTAGCCCCGCCCACTGTGTTTGTTTTCCATAGGCTGCCATGCATAACGGGCCCTCTCTTTAACACCCCTACATCACCCCCCCCCCCCCCCCCCCCCGCATAGCTTGCAGCCGTCCCGGCTGCCAACATACAAAAATGACAATAAAAGTGCATTTACACCTTGACCGCGCGTGTGCCTCACTATTTTTCAACAATAACAAGAACAGCAACAAGAACACAACAAAAGGCAACAGCAAGAAGAGAAAACAACCCGACGCACCCCCCCTTGAATAAATACGAATTCTGTAAAAAAAAAAACCTATATACAATTTGCAGGGAACCCACCATACACACAACACCAGGTGAACCCAACGTATGTACATTTCAATGGGCAGGGAACACACCACCCACACAACACACAATGAACACAACGTATGTACATTTCAATGGGCAGGGAACACACCACCCACACAACACACGATGAACACAACCTATGTACACATCTTCCGGCCTCATAACAGTCTGCGCATTTTTGCGCGCGTCCTTGCAGCGGGCCCCTCACACGGGGTAACCCCGGGTGGCGGACCGTCAGGTGGCAATTGTCCGTCCCGGAGTGAGACCTCATCCGATGCCGCGCGACCGTCGGTATCCCCAGGAGGGGTGGTCGGGCGTGAGCCCGTCAGTCCTGATGCACCTGGAGGTGGCACGGCCGGCAAGGCATTAGGTGAGAACGACGGAGACGGACCCAGTGAGTCGGTCGACCCCCCACACGTTTGGCCACGCATGTGTGAAGTGGGTTTGTGTACCGCAACGAAGGGTTTTAACCTAGAGGGGTGCACGAACCATCGCCGCTTCCCCCATTTAATGCGCACGCACTGTGGTCGCAAAACTTCGACCACCTCCACAGGGCCCCGCCACGGCCGCGCCAGCTTAGGGGAGGTAGCCAGGGGCACTTGGGGACAGTGCAACCATGCCTTGTCCCCCGGCTTCCACTTTATTACGTGCGCCCGACCCAGCCTGAGGCGCTCATTCGCCTTTTGACGGAGGTCCGAGTTTAGCATAGCAGCATCCCGCGCCTCTGTTAATTTGGCCAGATAAAATTTGACGTGGTCAGCCAATTTAGTTTTCCCTTGCGGGTCGGGGATCTGCAGCTGGGCGCGAACAGGCGGGTCGGGTTCGCGACCGTACATGAGGTAAAAGGGGGAAAATTCCGTAGCTGCATGGGGTGCCATCCGGTATGCCGCCAAGACCCCTTGAATATGCAGGTCCCAGTCAGTCTGCGAGTCCGAGACCTGCTGTGACATCATTGACGTAATGGTGCGATGCAGGCGCTCGACCATTCCGTCAGTTTGCGGGTGATACGGGGAGGTACGAATTTTCTTCGTGCCTAAGAGGTCACAGACTTGTTTGAGTAATTTACCGGAAAAATTTCTGCCCTGGTCGGTCAGCAGCCGCTCCGGAGCACCTTTGTCCAGGACGTATCCCTGAACAAAGGCCTCCACGATGGCTGCTGCCGACTGGTTGGCAAGGGGCCAGGCCATAGGCCAGCGCGTAAAATACTCGACACCTGTCAACAAATACCTATTGCCCCTGGGGGTGGCGGGAAATGGGCCCAAAATGTCCAGCGCGACAAGCTCATTTATTCTGGATACTTTGATCGATTGCAAGGGCGGGTTAGACTCCCGCGCCGGCGGTTTCCGTTGCGCACACCGAGGGCATGATCCCAATAGATCCCCAACATCCCTCGTCATACCAGGCCAAAAAAAATCAAGTTGTAGCAGTGCAAGAGTCTTTTGGGTCCCCAGGTGTAATAGGCGCTCATGCGCGGCCCACACCACCTTGCCTCGCAACTCAGAAGGGACCACCAGCCGATGTCGCTGGGATTTGCCGTCCCAATGCATCAGCAGGCCTTGCACCATTTCCCATGCATCCGAATCCCCCGTCACCCGCCCAGCACCCCCGACGCGACGACGCCACCCGAGGAGGGAGGTATCCTCCATTTGGAGGCGCCCCCATTCAGTGACGGGCAACCCCAACAGGGAATCTCTTCCCTGTTGTTCGATCGAATTAGTAACCAATGGTTCGTCGTCGTCGGTGGCTGCCAAGATCGGAACCGATGCGTCCCCTGAAGGCCTGCAACGTCCCGACCCCAGGAGGCATGCACATTCGGAGGTGGTTGGCATGCGCGACAGAGCGTCCGCATTCGTATGGCGAACGCCCTTACGGTAGGTGGTTTCAAAATCAAAGTCCTGGAGAACCTCCAACCATCGAGACAACTGTCCCGATGGTTGTTGAACTCGCAGGGCATACTGTAGTGCCGCATGATCTGTGCGGACGGTGAAATGCCGACCGTACAGATATGGGCGATACTGTTGGATGAAATAGACAATTGCCAACAGTTCCCTACGGGTGACACAATATCTTTGCTCCGCAGGAGACAACATCCGACTACCGTACGCGACCACCCGTTCCACGCCATCAACCACCTGGGAAAGCACACCCCCAATACCCGTGTTGCTCGCATCGGTGTCGAGCAAAAAGGGCTTAGAAAAATCTGGGTAAATCAAGGGAGGGGCTTTTACCAGGGCGTCCCGAAGGGAGCAGAAAGCAGCCTCCTCCTCTTGACCCCAGTGGAACCGAACCCCTTTAGATGTTAAAGCGTGCAGGGGTTTTGCAATTGTCGCAAAATCAGCGACGAACCGTCGGTAATACGACGCGAACCCAATGAAACTCCTGACCTCTCCCACCGAGGTGGGAGTCGGCCAGGAGCTGACACACTGCGTTTTGGCGGGATCGGTAGCAATACCTGAGCGTCCCACGATGTGCCCCAAATAACGCACCGAATCGCGCAACAAATGGCATTTTTGGGGCTTGAATTTCAAATTAGCAGCCCGCATCTTTAGGAAAACCGCCCGCAACCTCTGGAGATGTTCGTCAAAAGTTTTACTAAAGACGATAACGTCATCCAAATAAATGAGGCACGACTCCCATTGCAATCCAGCCAAAACCAATTCCATCAAACGCTGGAAAGTTGCCGGCGCTGAGTGTAAGCCCATCGGCAACCGGTTGAATTGGAACAGGCCGTGCGGTGTACGGAAAGCAGTTTTAGGCTTTGAATCATCGTCCAGAGGAAGCTGCCAGAATCCCGAAAGTAAATCCAGTGTGGAAAAGAATCGCGCTCCCGCCAAGGCGTCCAGCGATTCATCCATCCGAGGGAGCGGGTATGCGTCGGCAACCGAAATTTTGTTAAGACGCTGGAAATCAACGCAAAACCGCAACGAACCGTCCTGCTTTTTAACCAGGACGATCGGCGCTCCCCAAGGGCTGGTGGAAGGAGAAATGATGTCGGCGGCCAACATGTCATCAACAGCCGATTTGACATGGTCCTTTTCGGCGGGACTCAACCGAAACGGATTTTGGCGAATTGGCGCGCTGTCACCCGTGTCAATATGGTGACACAGCAGGTGAGTACAACCCAAATCGTATTTATTCCGACTAAAAACGTCGGAAAATTCCCGCAGTAGTGTTTTAAGTTGTTGACGCTCTGAATCTGACAGGTCCGTCGATCCCGCACAAAGCGCCTCGAGCCACCCTTCATCGCTGTCCGAATGCGGTCGCGGCGCAGGGACAACGCTGACGTGATTTGCGACGGGTTCCTCACATGGCACCGGCGTTGCGTGAGCAAGCACGGTCCCCTGTGGGACCACCACCGTCTGCGAGCCCACATTGAGGACCGCGATGAAGGGTTCACCGTCCCCTCTTACTATGGTCTGGGCCGGAAGTAAATGAGGTCCACTAACCCCGGCCCTAGACGACCCCAGCAGAACCCCTTGGGCCCCAACACCCTTAGCGAAGGGCCGCCGAAGTTTCAAGGGAATCAACATTTGCGCCCCCGGAGGGACGCGCACCGTTCTCTCTACGAATGCCGGCACCGTCGCGAACGCCGTCCGAGTCGTAACAGGCGATGGCAGAAACGCCATGCGTCTGCCCGACGGGAGCTCAATACATCCCTGGTCGATCAATATCCTAATCGGCATTTTGGCCAGGAAGTCCGTCCCCAGCAGGCACGGAACCGCCAGCGAGGAGGAAACAAAAATCGGCCCAGACAATTTAATTTCCCCAATACAAATTTGGGCACGAATTTGACCGATGATGCCAAGTGAGCCCCCGTTAGCCGCATAGAATGGTACGTTAACAGGCATCAAAGGACGACTCCGGACAGGGAGAATATTGTAAATCAACTCCGAAATAATGGTCGCCGATGCTCCCGTATCAACCAGGATGTGCACTTCAACCCCGTCGATGTGCCCCACAACGGCCGACGACCCCGACGATGCGGCTACCACACGATCGGCCAGCACGGACCACTGGCCGGGTTCGATATGAGTACCCGGGGTGGTGCGTGATGGTGCGATGGTGCGCGATATCGGCCCCCCTCTCGTTGCGGTGTTTGAGTGCGTGACGGGTGTGTGCGTGGGCCAAACATGTGGGGTGCCGCGACTCGCCGGGTTATGATGGTGGAGCTTGTGATGAGGCCCGTCGTCCCGTTGAGGTGTCGTCCCGCGCTGTCGAGGAGCGCGGCACCCCGAGGCGACGTGGCCCCGGACGCCGCAGTTGAAACACCGCGGGAGCGCCGTTGGAGGAGACGGACGGTTGAAACGGCCCGGCCCGTCCCGGCCCGACCGTGCTCCTGTCGCCTGTTGCGGTCGGTGGTCGACGGCGTAGAGCTCCTCCGTCGGAATGGTGGCTGCAGCCACCGCACGCCCCGCCGATGCCCTGCTGGCTTTCCGCCGCAGTGACAGGAGGTTGGCGTGGAGGAGCCGCGCCGCCTGGAGCGATGTCATCTCCTCGTCCTCCCGGGCGACGACCGCGATGTCAAGGTCATCTGCCAGGAGGAGGATCTTCTCCGTGACCATCGCGTCCACGCCGTCGTCGTCCATACGAGGGAAGGCCGACTTAGCCATCGCCAGGAGGCTCGTCCGATATGCTAGGGGCGACTCCTTCTCACCCCGCTTGCGGTCGTAAAATTGCTGTCGGCATTCAGCCGATGGTCCATAGACCCCGCCCAGCAGCTGTAGTGCCATCGGTAACGTAGACCGCTTCTCTCTCGGCGCCGATGTGAGGGCGGCGAGCGCGTCGCCGTCGAGGAGCGCCGGCAGCGCGCAGAGAGCCTCCTCATCGGACCATTTCGCCATCTCCTGATGGGCGAGGAAACGTCGGCGAAAACCGGCCCAGTCCCCCTCCGCGCCGATGAACTCCTTCAGCGGGGGCAGTCTCTGATGAAGCGCAGCGGTCGTTGTGGACTCCCGCAGGCTGATGTCACCACCACTCGGCTGTGCGTCGGTGCGAACGGCCGATGGGATCGCCTGTCGCGCTTGTGATGACGTTGCAGCTTCAGCGACGGCGATGTCGGAGCGGATGTCTAGGCTGGCCACGCCCCGAACAGCTGTAGCGTCGATGGCGGGAATTTCAAATTCGGACTGCTCCGAAATGGCGGAAGGCGCCCTGGTCGTTGGCTCGCCTCGCCCCGTGTTGGATCACCGGCCCCTAGTCGAGTGATGGTCTCCAGCGTGGCGGCAGCGGCATACAGCAGCTCCGCCAGCCTCCCGTGAGCCAGCCGTAACGCGTCTGGCTGCGGCCCCTCTTCATTTCGATGCCCCGGTAAGGAGGCGTCAGGCCCCGGCTGCACCTTGTCTTGTGGAGCCGTCTCGGGCTCGACGATCTCGGCAGTGTCTTCCTCCTGCGGTACTTTGGCCCGCGCTGTTTTCCGCGTGTCCATGTTCGAATTACTTCTGACACCAGTTGAAGTACCGGTGAGGACGCTTGACGCCGAGGTTGAGGCACACGTATGTTTATTCACAATATGACAGTGGGCATATACACACTCGAGGGGGTATCGGCCCCCTCACCCGTATAACTCGCAATACACCCCTAGCTAACTCTGTCCTAGCCCCGAATCCTCCACTAATGGGCTAGGGGAGGCTAACTGGCCCGACACTGGTAAGTCGGGCCCGGTACCCGGAGTTCCAGACCAGCTCTTACAAGAGCACCGGCTCTGGCTTTCGGGACCACGCCGCTGGCTCAATCCTGTCCAGCCCTGAAAAGGACATCGAACCAGGGGAGTCCAGGGCTCTATCTAAGACGTCTTCAATCTTCTTCCCTTAGCTTAAACATAACTGCCGAGCCCTTTGAAACATCCCCTTTTATACCCAACCCCTCCCTGAGGGGTGGGGCCCCGGGGGATCATAACGTTCGAACCAGCCCCCCCCAGGGTGTCTGGCTCGGACGTCGTAGAGGGCACTTGCTCGTGCACTTACGTAGCCCCGCCCACTGTGTTTGTTTTCCATAGGCTGCCATGCATAACGGGCCCTCTCTTTAACACCCCTACACCTACATAAAAAAAATGCTGTAAATGAGACCGAGCCTCTGCCATGTACATGTTGTTTGGTGGGTAAAACTTATTGCAGGAAACCAGAGTGTGAAAAAAGAAGCTAAACCTGGTAAAACAAAACTGGCTGTCTATCAGTAACCTGTAATAGTTGTCTGTCAAATAAGATGGTCCAAATAAGTGTAGTTAAATCTTTTTTGCACGGTTAATCACATATTTCCAATGATTACTCAGTTTGTAACCATCATCACGGTTGAAATTATATCTGTGTTTGTATATTTGTATGGCTTCGTGTACAAACCTTTGATGGTAGCCAGGAGGTTTGCAGAGCACCTTGGTCTCGGAAAAGACAATTTCATGAGAGCCCACAGAGTTGTAGCAGTGATCGGCAACGGCTGAAGAAAAGTGAGCCATTCCTGGCCCTCCCTCCCCCCTCAACCATTATATATACGGAGTGGTATCTCTTGTAATCTCTCATTTACTTGATACAGCTGTCGGGCTCTGACGGTTCCACCTGAATACGGAAGCTTGTGTTGCCTCCGAAACGCCGTGATTTTTATTTTTATTTTACTTTTATTAATTTTAATTTTAATTTTTTTACCTACGTGACTTTACCGAAAAAACCTAAGAATATCTTATTGATGAGTTATTCTGGGGGAAAAAACTTGCCAAACTACTAAATATATCCAGTAACTCAAGAACAAAAAGTAACTTTTTTTTACCAATGAAGTCTTTTTCAATTCAACTTCAGGCCAACTCAATGTGATTTGAGTTGCCTATCCATGGAAACCCAATGTAATGAAGCCAACACAATTCAGGATAGACAAGTCATCAGAAAGAAGTCCCATTTGCTCACCTTTAAGCCCAGAGCCACCTGGTTCACCAGGTGTCCCGGAGTATCCAGGCCTTCCCATATCACCGGGAAAGCCAGACAGGCCACGGAAGCCCTTAGTGCCGGGGGGACCAGGGGGCCCGGGTAACCCACGTGACGCCACACAAGGCTCACACGGCTTCATGATGCTCCGCAGCAACCCAGCCAGGTGATCTGATCCACACAAAACTCATGAACAGGTGGACAACAGTGGCTCATAGTTGCTATCACCCAATTTACCATATGTGTCAAGTATAGCTGTCTGCTGTGTTTTTGAGTAATACCACATGCTAATCGACATGACATGCAAGCAATTCAACCACGTCTGAGACAACGTGCGGTGAAAACCCGAACGCACATCAAAGCGATCGCCAGCACAACTGCGAAAACCAACGAAGTAGTATATTATGTCGAGGATTGAAACAGGAGTCAATTATATGCCATCATTTTTAAAGGTGAACCTGGCGTAGGTCTCACCAGGAATGTATGTATGTTCAACTTCTTTCGTACCGTACGTAGCTAACCATGCTAATTGGAGGTTCAGGAAAGGACAACCAACTAAAAACAGCAGTTCTACATAAGTGCGATTTCAAGCTCGATTTAAAAGTGTATCGCTCCAGTAGCTTTCTAATAAGCTCCAGTGACTTCCTAATAATAACCACTTATTAATTTTTAAAAAACGTCCGTGAAAAAATGTATACTTTTTTATTTTTGTTGAATTAACAATTAAAAGAAAAATATTAATACATAATAAGACTGTCAATATATAAAAGGTAAGGGTGCAGCCCTGCAATTATCTGCAGTTTTAAAGAAATTCGTTTTCAATCTAGTTTTAAAAGTGCATAGCGCTAGTAGCCTCCTAATATGGGAATGCAGAGCAAGTGAATATTAAACTTTTTTTTTTATCTTGGGGTGTTTTTTGAGGTCACGCTAGACTTGCTCAGAAACACAAACGGGTCCCTTGGCAGATTCGGTAAGGCACCTACCAAATGTTCATATCGCTGTAATGATGTATGTGTACAATTGCATTCAGGTACACCGCAAAACTTCTCTGCCTAATATTTATACGGGCTAATGTTTCGGCAGCACAAGGCAAAGTGCTTGGTTGGCACATAGTGCACTGTTATTGTTTTTGTAAACTGGATTAATTCAAGCATATATCATTAGAGTTAGCAATAAAGCACTTTACAGTAATTCATCCTACTTGACTGGACACACATCACCTCGCTGCCAGGTTGTATCATCCTTATCTCTAAATCTGGCACCAGCCAAGAAGTTCAACATACATACATTCCAGTGAACCCTGATCCCTCAAGCGCAAGCAACACACCAACGCGTTCTTCTGGAAGTTCTCTCACCTCGGATGACGTCGTTGCAAAGCTTCCGTACGTAATTATCTGCAAGTGGACGTCCCTGAAAAAAAAGTGTTTTTCTTGTGTGTTAATACAATGTGCTAGCATGTGGTGGGAATGACGAGGTCATTTAAGGTTGTATCGTTCATTTGCTTTATATTTTAAGTTCGCGTGTACGTCATTTACACGTTCGCAGTCTATTTATTTTCCCAAACTGGTGCCACATTATACAGAAAAAAACGAAAAGTACCATTTATAACACGGACATACTCGGTTAATGGTCCAAATTTTTGTTTGTTTTTTCATATACGGGTAGCATAGTAACAAACATGAAATCTCCCGCGGAACTCACCGGCCTGCCTTGGCGACCTGGATATCCTGGGAGGCCTTTGCCCCCTGTACTGCCAGAGATGCCGGATGGTCCCAAATTACCCACGGGGCCTGGGTCCCCTTTATGTCCATGCAGACCCCTCTCCCCTGGCAGCCCAGGCTCTCCTCTCTTGAAAACGCACACACACACACGTCAAGTCCAACGCACACAAGACAAATACGAATAGGTTTTACCAGAAAGGGTAAAAACCTATTCTTATTTGTCATACTCTGATACTCGCAACAACAGCAAAGGTCCCATGATATAACAGGTCAACGCGAGCTATAATTGCTCTGATACGTGTGGCATTGTCTTTGTACCGTTCACTTTTTGGCGTTCTCTGGTCTGACACTGATGAGACAAGGCCATGAAGAAGACTGTCTCTGGTGTAGGCCAATCAGTTTCAAAGACAATGCAAATATTATCAGAGCACGTTTGTTTTGCACCAGTACGTGTGCATGTTTTGCCAAAGTACGTGTGGGTAATGCAGACTTGATTCCTTGCAAAAAAAGGGTTTGAACATCGGAACACCTGTTTATTGCCTGAAAGGGGTAAAACCTATTCTTATATTTCATACACACAAAACAATCTTTCCATGTTTTTTTTTTACCTCAGATTATAGATCAGAGGTGAGGAACCTTTTCCTTACTGAGAGCAGGATAGGGCTTTCAAATACCTTGTGTGGGTCACACAATAGTTGACATTACATTTTGATCATGCTAGGGCCACATGGATTCACTGTGCGCTTAGAAGTACTCGCAAGACAACGCGTGAATGAGCATGGTAACATTATAAACAATGAAGCCAAGTCGAAAATATTTCCCTCTCGTACCAGATAAGCGCGGCTAAGATGCTTGCAGAGATGGATTAATATCAGTTGTGGGCCTTTTCGAAATGGTAGGTTTCACATCGCGATTGTAACGTTCTTACACGCCCCTACTGGACATCTGCGAGAAAGAGCCTGATAGCTTATCGGATTCTAATTCTGATGGGCTGTATGAAGGGTAAGAATTGGGCCCTAAGTTCCCCTGCTGTATGGGGCAAGTGCGAGCACCTATGAAGGCCCACGTGGCACACACAAGAGGGTGGCGTGACCATCACCACGCTTGGCCAACTTTGTCTGCCCAATGGAGATGTTGACACACCGGACAAGGTACGCATCATTCAATGCCGAGTCGACTTGGTGAATGCGCACCCACAGATGCAGATATAATTTGCGGCCGATGTCCACAGTTGTGAATCGAATCCAGATCATCAGGATCGTAGCAAAGTGAATGACCCAATTCAGTAACGCTCCACGGACACACAGACACATCAAATAACCCCTATATAGCCGTTTAGACTGTTCGGGCAAGTGCTGTTAGCAAACACTTAATAAAGCCAGCATAAGAGGTGTGTGTGTGGTCAGCATCAGGCCTGGTCAAATTTCTCTTTCCAGCGTTTGTCTTTACACACTTTAAAGAAGCTTCGACCTAAGATTACATTGCCACTTATGTTTACGGTCTGCAATTTAAACCGTATTCCTGGGTTCTTAGCGCAGCGCCTGATCCACTGCAGCTACGCATCCACACACAGACGAAAAAGCTCTCTCATAGAGCCCACCAGACGATGAACTTGTGAGTGTCAAGTCCGGCACATAAACTGTCGGGCGGTGTAGGCCGTGGGCGGTGAGGGGGCAGTTGGGCTATGACTTAGCTCTGCGTTGTTTTGATTAGGTTTAACAACTCTGTGGACACTTAGGTGCACTTGCTGTGTGATGTCCAGCCGATTTGAACTGCAAGGTTGACAGGAGATGGCAGCATGCCGCGATTAAGTTCATGAACCCATCTGTCGGGGGTTTGAGTCGTGTGCGAGGTGGGCTTTCGAATGGGTACTTCAGTTTCCTTGTAGAGGCAAAACGATCTTTGAAATTTAATGGGGGAAAAAAACATCCCAACGCAGGGATGTGTCCCGCAAAAAGTTGCGGCTCATTGAAAATTTGTTACGGATATATGTATTACATTAGTAGAAGTATTGAAATAGGCACTGCAATTTGCCCGCAGAATTCCAAATATGTTTACAGGTCACAACACGCACCCGCATAAATAATACAACACGAGTTGGTATTTTAATGTAAGTGGTACAAATACTGCAGTACCAAAGAAAAGGACACCATAACTAAATAACATACATTTTCTTTCAAATCATAAAACTGAAACGACTTCCTACATGCCCACGCACATAATTTATGTGTGCTTCCAAACGTAGATATGGTTTATAAACATTTGCATCATGCATACAGACACGCACTCGATAGTGGCACTGAAGATACATGTGCTTTCATCGTTTTTTTGCAATAATAAGAGTGCCTAAGTGCTTCCAGGCCAAATGAAGTCCCTGTATATCCATATAATTGCATATAATTTACGTATACGTGACAAACCTTGCTTATGTGACAAACCTGACGAATTGGCTGTGTCGGGTGGTGGGGCGTTTTCATGACGCATTTATATTTACGCAATCTATCGAAGATAATGTACATATAATAAATAATACACAGCCATTCACCAATCCTCTGCTGGATGAAAGCCTCTCCACCACACCGTTTGGTCACGGGGGATGTTTACCAGACTTTACCACGCTGGTATACGTGCAGGTTTGGTAAAGCAGGTGCCCAGAACCCGTTCAGATATCGCTCACTACTGGAATTCATTGCGGCCGGGCGGGAATTGAACTCAGGTCGCCGAGCTCACAACGCATTTCCTCGTCCACTACGCCACCGTTGGACCTAATATTAAACCACGCTTAAGTGAATTTAAACAAGTTATATCCCAAACACCACGACACGTGTGGCTTTCGGGTGCTATGAAGAAAGTGAATAAAAAATACACAAGTTTGAACAAACAAAGTGGGGAGGGGGGGGTGACAGAGTGATACTGATTACGTGGCAAAATACAGTGATTGTTAGATTGTGATATCCTCCTCGTGGAATAAATTCACCCATTGTGCAAAGAGATCAATTTGCTAGGGCGCAGATGTAATTGGCAAGCAGTGATGCAAATCTTTATTTGACTGGATACTAAATTGCAGATATATAACCAATTACGTTTTTTTGGTTGGAACTGCGGATGTAATTATAAAACGTAATTAAATATATCTAAAAATAGAGCCATCGCCGAGAGGGTGAAGCAATGAGGCATGCTCAAATGGAACAAATCCCTCGGTAGATGTGCGACTAAGATGAAGAGCCACGAACAACAGCTGCACAGCACACAACTTGGGGCGCTATTCCCAATGACACGCTTGCTCCACTAGGCGGCAGTGTGATGCTGCTGTCCCAAGCAAAATGACAGCCGAGAAACAAAATAATGCGCGAGACCGGCCCTCGGCAGTGGTGCAGGCGAGAACAAGGGGAACAAAAAACGTCGCCACGTTGGTCATTAGCACTGCCTCGTGCTCTGTACAGCCTGTTTGTCAATCCAGTGCTGAAAAAAGACTGTGTAAGACACCAAGGATAAATCTAGATTTGAAGTTTTCGCGACTGCAGGGATCCATACTCTTTGGTTCTTTCGGTAAAGTCACGTGGGTAGAAAATAAAACAAATAAAATCACGACGTTTCGGGCGCAACACAAGTGTCCGTCATCAGGTGGGACAACCACAGCAGAAAACAATTGCTGAAGTGGGCAAAAGGGCTGCTGTAACAATAGGCTATATAGGTAAGATGAGTGACGCTTGTTTTGCGACCGAAACGTCGTGATTTTATTTATTTTATTTTATACCTACGTGACTGCCGAAAGAACCAGAGTAAAGACACCAAGAGGTTTTTTCATGATAATGTTTTATTATGTATTTGTTTTTATTTCCTTTATTAGCAAATACTATTTGTTATTTATTTATTTCCTTGCGTAATCTTATTTTTTTATTTAATATTTAGTTTAGTTACATGTTATTTATTATTTATTTAAGGGGCGCCACGGTGGTGTGACGTGATCTTCCTCGCGTGGTATACAGGAGGCCGGGGATTCGATCAAGATCCCGATCCCGACGCTGACGTGTGTATATTTGGAGTTTGCGTGTTATCTCTGTGGTCCCGTGGATATTCCTTTTTCCTCCGGCTTCTCCAGTTTTACCCCTCCACATTTAGAAACATGCGTTGAGATAATTTTGCTGCTTTGCATTTCCACATGATAGGCCACTTTGTTGAGCTATCATTTGTGGCAAGGTCGCTTCTGAAAAATAAGCTCATAGGTCAGTGGGCTTTACTTGGTAAGATAAAAAAAAATAGTTTCGTTTTATTTGCATATTTTAAGTGATTTGTTTACTTTTCCAATACTTTGCACTCCGATCGTGTTTTTTTGTTTGTTGTTGTAACGCACGAACCCGTCCCTACTGGATGTCTGTGAAAAAGAGCTTCATTGCTCATCAGACTCCTCCAGTATAAATACATATTTTTAATTCTGATAATTTTACCATACTTTACCAAGCTAGTATGTTTGTAATATGAGGATGCACCCGGGGGTAACTGGGCGATGGTGAAAGGCTCTGCCGGCCTCTGCCCGCAGCCAATAGGACGTCGAGCCAAGGGCGTAGCCCTGGGGCTGTATAGCAACCTCTAGAAGGTTCCAGGGGAGAGGCTTATAATTGGCTGCGTGGCATCACGTGAGCCAGGTGATATAAGGGGCAGAGAGAGACAGTTAGTGGTCAGTGTGAAGAGCTTGGAGGAGAGACCACGTCTTGTGCCTCCGGCACGCCAGCGGCCACGTGGCAGGCCGGAGGCTGTCTCCCGACGCCGTTAGCCAGCGGTGTGGGGGAGCAAGGAAAGCAAGCGAATGCCACGCTCGATAGAGAGTAACGGGAGTAACGGGAAAAAGGAACCCAGCGGTGTGAGAGATAGAGAGAGCTGTGTAAAAGAAGAACGAATAAAGACAAGAGAATACGATATCGTCCGGAGTGGGATAATATTGGTCGCTTTCGCAACCTCTTATGGATAATATTGGTCGCTTTCGCGACCAATATTATCCATAAGAGGTTTTTTGGGATTAGACCGTGAAAATATTAATGTAGTTTTGTTTGTCACGTAAACAAAAATCTGCCAATTCGTTACTAGTTCAGCACACCAGTGTGTTAGAGAGTAAACCCACAACATTTACAATTTTACAATTGTAAGTAATTCTAAATGTTGTGGCTTCATTCTCCAATACGCCGGTGTGCTGAACTAGTCTGTCGGGGAGACAGACAGCTGTCTACCCGACAGACCTGGTCTTCACCTGAGGACGGCTGCTTGCGTTGTGGCCGAAACGTCGTGAGAATTATTTTATTATGTTTTATTTTTATTATTTTATTACTTCCCTTCTACGTGACTTTACCGAAAGAACCAAGAAGATGAATCCCTGCAGTCACGAAAGCTTTAAATCGAAAAGTATATTGAATGTTTGTAATTGCTGATCTACACACACAAGTTGGCCAAAACACTTCAGATGCTTTATTGCGATAATTCATACTGCCAACATAAAACGTACTGTGACGTAAAACGTGGATTTACGTTTAAAGATACTTTCTTTAAAATCAATAGAGATCCTACCAACCGCCTGGTTATGAAAACCAACAATATCATCACTGATTCGACATCTTTAATCGAACCAACCAAGCAGCTCTCTCTAAAACCCTTTGCTGCTCGACCACCCAGATTTTATGGCTTACCAAACATCCATAAAGAAGGTACACCACTCCATCCTATCGTCTCCACCATTGACTCACCCACCTACAAACTGGCACGATTTCTATCTGAGACCTTGCTGCCATTCACTGGCAAGACCACCTCAGCTGTACTCAACTCGGCTCACCTGGTATCTCTAATTAAAGACATCTCACTATCTCCAGATGATTAGCTTGTCAGCTTCGATGTAGTTTCTTTGTTTACCAAAGTTCCTGTGCCTGAGACCATTGCAATCATTGAAGATTTGGTCCAACAAGGACTGAATGCTGATGTACCGGCCCTGGTGAGACACTGCCTCACCAACATTTACTTCACCTGGAATGGAACATTCTACAAACAAGTTGACGGTACCCCAAATGGGTGCTCCCTTATCTCCAGTGGTAGCCAATGTTTTCATATACATTTTTGAGACAGATGCCATCCAGACATCCATCCTACGTCCTTCCTTGTGGAAGAGATACGTAGATGACACGTTCGTCATCTGGCCACATGGCCTGCCAGCTCTGAACCAATTCTTCAACCACATCAATTCTATACACCCAGCCATCAAATTCACCATGGGATTGGAAAAGGATGGCAAGTTACCATTCTCGAATGTTTTCCTCGAAAAGAGACTAGATGGCTCATTGTGACACTGTCTACATGAAAGCCACCCACACGGATGGGAGAGAACCACCTGAGGACCCAATCAAAACCATCACCTTGCCATACATAGCAAGGGTCACCAAAAAGATTTCCAAAATCATGAGCAAACACAAGATCCAGGTCCGATTCAACACAGTACATAACATTTGTGATTTGATCCCATCTGTGAAGGATGTGATCCCTGACATGCAATACCCCGGCGTCTACAAACTAAGCTGTGTCTGCGGCAGTAGTTATATTGGGGAAACTAGGCGACATGACTCAGACCGTGTTCACGAACACAAGGCAAATCTGAGACACGGTAGGTCCAACACCTCTGCCGTGGCTGATCATTGTTTTTTTTAATGCTGTGGGCACACATGAAATGTATTACTCCAAGACACAGGTACTATGCAAACCCACTGGCTATCAACAAAGATTTGTTCATGAAGCCATCCAGATATATAAACACAGAGACAATTTCAACGAGAAGATGGGTACAAACTGAGCAATCATTGGAAGGACGTTATTAACCAGGTAATGTCATAACTGGCTGTGATGCTTCCATCCTACCTGCATATGTTAGCAGTTATTTCCGACTCTCTGAGTTACATTAACTTGTTAAATATATTTACATTAACAGGCTAAATGTCTAACTAACATAGCTGCTGCTCCCCTTTCCCTCGATGCGGCGGTGGCGCTCGTTGTATAATCGGCTGAATGTGTCTCATTAACACAGCCGCTGCAGCGGGAGCCGTCTCACATTGACATGCTAATCTCCCATCTCGAGCAATGCAATGGCTTATTCAGCACCGTAGCTATGGGGTTACATTAACAGATTGATATGCTAATCTCTAACAAGACAATAGCCGGGGTATACCTTGCTCTGCGATCTTACATTTACTTGCAATTTCCATCTCTAGCCCCGCCCACTTACCCTTGGGTTGTACCCATCTAAAACCTTTATAACCTTTGGCTGCAGTAGTTCTCTCGCTACATTTCTTCCTGCCTCAGCAGTCCGTCTGCTGTATGTTTTCACCTGAAGACGATTGCTTGTGTTGCGATCGAAACGTCGTGATTTTGTATTATTATTTTTCTATCTACGTGACTTTACCGAAAGACCCAAAAAGTATTAATTCCTGCAGTCACGAAAGCTTTAAGTCAATATTTATTTAATAAGTTACAAGAGCAATCATCATGTATCTTTAGAACTGCATTTGTTGTGCTTTACACCCATTTTTACCCTTACTGTGTTATCGATGGTTTGCGATGACATGAATATTCCATTCGCAACTCCATGGGGGAAGTGTAACCCCCTTTCCACCCCCCCACATGTCCCCCCCCCCCCCATGTTAGGGAATGCTAAAGCTGCCTGCCTGGATTCAAACCCCGCCTCTCAGCTCATGGTTCTGACCCTTTGCGCCACGTGACCCTGAGCCTCTGAGCCAAATGGCCAAATCTTGAATAATACAGATGTCATACAATTTGTCTTCTATTAAATGATAAACAGTTTTTCATACATACACACATGCATGTAGGTATATGCGTGCCTACAAGTATTAAATGGGAAGAGCATATCTTCCAGTTTGACTGCTCTTCGTGGCTTTTGACACAGGCTTTCACGAAACTTGGCACAAGAGCACCACCTCGTATTGGCATTAATGCCACATTTCTCACCTCTCCCTTGGGTCCTGTAGGTCCACTGTCTCCCTGGGAAAACAAATGCAGTCTTAAACAAAAAAAATCAATGAAATTTTTATTTGAGCATGAAAAGGGTCCATTGAGATATAAAAAAGTGGTTTACAAGAACAACATAGTCAACATAGGTATTGCAGAGATGCCAGCAACTAAATTTGGATTAACTGTTTTAAAAACAAACATGTGAGGATAATTAAATGATTATCTTGAAAACAGAAGAAAACCTAGGTGCGTATACATGCACTTCATGACTTTCTCACACTTATTTTACTGTATGCATCATTTGTGAAATCAATGTGAGGTGTTTATAGCAGCACTGTAACAATTTGCTTCAGTCACAATTCAATACATTTTCATGATTCGGGGTTGCAACTCAAGTATCAATTCGTTACGTAATATCTTGAACAAAAAACATCGATTCTTAGCCATGCAATTTTTTGCAGGTATTGTAAGCTGAAGAATAGATATTCGTCTATGAATCTGAGCATCGGTCCAATGTTCCTTCCGTTTCTTTAGGTAGAAAAATGCTTGTTGTTGCGGTGTATTACGTTTTTGTATGTATTTATGTAAGTTTAACTCGCACCGCACGTAGCCAACCGTGCTAATCGGGAGGTGTGGCGCAAGTACAACTGAAAACAAAAAGCAGTTGTAAAGAAATGAGATTTCAAGCAAGATTTACAAGTGTATGGCTCCAGTAGCTTCCTAATAATAAACACTTTTAAATAAAAAAAAACGTCCGTGAAAAAAGGATACCTTTTATTGTAGAATTCATTATTTGAAGCAATGTTTTAATAAATAATAGGAAACTGTCATTATATCAACGGTAAGGGTGCAGCCCTGCAATTATTTGCTTACACTACTGTTGGCACTTAAGGGAGCGCTAGAGCTTGTCTGGAGGTTATATGGCTTATTTGTCGACACTGGCAAGACCAGGGGTCGGCAACCAAAATAACAAGAGACATTTTTTTTCATACTTGGTAAAAAAAAAATCAAGAGCCGCAATACCATGTGAATGCAAGACGGTGATCATCAATAAGCAACATCACGAAGCAGTCCTTCGTGATGTTGCTAAATTGGACTCCCATGGTGAACTGGACTTTCGTGGTAAACTGGACTTCGGTGGTAAATTGGACTCCCATGGTGAACTGGACTTTCGTGGTAAACTGGACTTCGGTGGTAAATTGGACTCCCATGGTGAACTGGACTTTCGTGGTAAACTGGACTTCGGTGGTAAATTGGACTCCCATGGTGAACTGGACTTTCGTGGTAAACTGGACTTCGGTGGTAAATTGGACTCCCATGGTGAACTGGACTTTCGTGGTAAACTGGACTTCGGTGGTAAATTGGACTCCCATGGTGAACTGGACTTTCGTGGTAAACTGGACTTCGGTGGTAAATTGGACTCCCATGGTGAACTGGACTTTCGTGGTAAACTGGACTTCGGTGGTAAACTGGACTCCCATGGTAAACTGGACTTTCGTGGTAAACTGGACTTCGGTGGTAAATTGGACTCCCATGGTGAACTGGACTTTCGTGGTAAACTGGACTTCGGTGGTAAATTGGACTCCCATGGTGAACTGGACTTTCGTGGTAAACTGGACTTCGGTGGTAAATTGGACTCCCATGGTGAACTGGACTTTCGTGGTAAACTGGACTTCGGTGGTAAATTGGACTCCCATGGTGAACTGGACTTTCGTGGTAAACTGGACTCCCATGTTAAACTGGACTTCCATGGTAAACTGGACTTCCGTGGTAAATTGGACTCCCATGGTGAACTGGACTTTCGTGGTAAATTGGACTCCCATGGTGAACTGGACTTCCATGGTAAACTGGACTCCCATGGCCAGGGCTTCGACAACCAAAATAACAAGAGACATTTTTTTCAAATTCGGTAAAAAAAAAACTTCATATTTCAAGAGTTGCAATGCAGCCCTTCAAGAGCCGCATGCGGTTCCGAAGGCGCAGGGTTGCCGACCCGTGGGCTCGACATATCGGAAGAAGTAGCAGGACCCACGCTTTGCCCCCACCACACACAGCCTACAGGACTACCCATTCATACTGATGAGTGGGACAGCAAAATGAGAGAGGGTGGGGAATCGAAGAAACTTGCAACGTTGTTGCAACATTCTTGCCAGGAGGTCAAACCTGCAACCTCAGAATCTTAAAATTTAGTCTGCGAACCATTTCATGATAGCAGAATCTTGCCCACCATTGTATAAAAGCAATACAAACACATATTCTACAGCTTAAAAGCAAAAATATTCATTCGTAGAAAAATATATTGACATATTTTTTTAATCAATTGTGCATTAATAAAAGATGCTTGGAGGGAAGTTGCAAACGTGTGCCCGCAAAGGACTTTTTAAATGAGGGAAACTGGGCCCCACGAGCAGTGAGAAAGGGCTGCCCAAAAAAGCTTCTAGGTAACAGCTGCATGTTTGCGAGGCATGCTATGATTTATGAATTACCTATGAATATTTAAACCCTTCTGAGTTCACCGATAAAATATTGCTGCAAAATACATGCAAAATCAGCAGTAGTGAAGGTAGTAGTGAAATGAAATTTAGAATCGAATCTAATTATGCAAAACATGCATACACCTCTAGCAGCGCATCTCACCAAGAAAAGTAATACTCTTCTAGAAAGTTGGGGAAGTATAATTGTTTAATTTTATTAACAATGAAGTGTTCCCATCTCGCAAAATGAAACAATGGCACAACTTGCTAAAATGTCTCTGAGTAGAGGAAGCTCAGTGATGACTATGTCCGAAGAATAACACAGCGCCACTAAGATGCTGGATTTCAACTCAGGAAGCTGCACGAGATAACTTTGAGATTCTAAAGCGTGGAATGTTCATTGTCTCAGACAGTTCACCAAAAAAAAACTCAAGCAACTTAAAGTTGCCTTTGTGCTGATCGTTTCCGGACTACTTTCTGAGCACGACATTTCTATTATCCTTCATGTATAAATTCATATTTGTATTTATAGGGCACTTAAACACATAAGCAACTCAAAGCGCCTCATATCACATCTTGTTTCAACCATTCCAATTCCCTGCTGCAGTCTTGCCAAGGGCACCCCAGTGCCAGCTGTACCTCTGTGGAAACAACGTGCAAAAGCAGCACCTGTCTACAACTGTTGCAACATGGTTTTCCCCAATTTTAGTATGTGGGAGGAGTTTTAAATATTTCGCAAATTTGTACCATGATGCCATGTATATCAAATTCCTGATGTGCAGCACACGATTTACAGAGAATGAAGGAGTACCGTAGGGTGTTGATTAAGAGTGGCCTTTTGAAGACATTTTACATGCAGCTCTATTCACAGATTTCTTCTCATGGCTCGTATAGTGCAATTGGAATATAAGTTGTTTCAAAACGAGGAAAAAAATCTAATTTGAAGGGGCATTCTTGATTTATATTTATTCGGCACGTAAACCACGCATAATTCCAGACTAATGATTATGTTAATATCCACGGTGCAGGTGCAGTGTAGTAGAACGACACTACTGTATTGGCTCCGTATGGGTGCTGTAGGCAGGTGTCACGGGGGTCGTGTCGGGCCGTGACACTCTGCGTAAACCCCACAGGACACGTGACCGGATAAAGGGGGGCCAGGGGCCCCAGGGGGGTCACGTGGTTGGGGGCTCGGGCCTTCCCAAAGGATCGGGAAGGGGATCGGGAAGGGCAGCGTGACCTGGGGCGGAGCCGGCCACGCCGGAGTGGTTATAAGTGGGGGGGTAGACGGAGAGTGGGGCTGTTCTGCTATGCTGCTGGGTCAACTCTGGGATGAAGCTGTCCGATCTCCGCTAGTGGACCAGGCAGCGTGTTGGGCTGTCCTGGTCCAGTGCTGTAGTACCCCCGTGGGTTAGCTAAGTTAGCAAAAGCTGGCCACCACCTCAAGTCGTGATGCTAAGTGTTGTTAGCTGTGGTGTTAGCTAATACATAGTGTTGCCTCCAAAGTCCAGTGTGCGCCTGAATTTAACCCAATACACAGGTAATGTTGTGTGCACGAGAATAGATTATTTAAAACGTATTCAAATTAAATGCGAGTATATGCTGATGTAGTGTATATTCTCGCAGTGTGAGCAGTTCTTTACAAATGTGACAGAAAACGAAGCAATGAGAAGAGCGCCCAAGCACAGCTAAGACAGAATTGATCCTGAAATGGAGTAGCAACCCTGAATCGTGTGAATCGATCAAATGGATGGGCAATGAATCACTGCCGTGCGCAATATTTACATATTAACTTTAAATAATTTAGCCCCTTCGATGACGTCACTAAATATACCACCTATTCTTCACAACAGTGAGCGTTACAACACTATGACGGCCTCGCGCTCGAGAGGGAACAGATATATATACGGGGATTACTGGATAATGTTTAGCACTGCAGCTGAGTGTCACCTTTACGTTGTCAACATACGAGAACTCAGCACATCCAGAATACTTGGTGGCCTCTGGCTGGCTGACTTCATGTTTGGGAAATAGCCTACGACCAGTGCAAGTCCCTCAGCTTATTTAACAAATCATCAGTGCAGGCTTATGAACAGCAGGTTTCAAGGTATGTGGACTGTCAATTCAATGTTTTTTTTTATCAACATGGCTGGATTACTGCATGTCACATTCTAAAGTTCCATTTACTTTGGAATACATTACAAGGCAAAGGTGCAGCCCTGCAAGTGCCTTGCAAGGTCTCCACAAGAGGGAGCTCGAGAGGGCCCCTCCATCGGATATTTGGCCTCCTATTCCAGACAAAGTCCACTGAGCTATATCGCTCTTTTTCAGAACCAACCTGGCCACAAATGATAGCTCAACGAAGTGGCTTACCACGTGGAAATGTATAGCAGCCAAATACTCTCAACGCGTGTTTCTCAACTGCTGGGTGGACCGAGGAGGAGGGCTTTAAGAATCGTCACTGAAACTTCAACTGCTGTGCCAGGAGATTAAACCCGCGACCAGGGGAGTGCAAGTCGAAGAATGTGCGAACTATTACACCATGGCTGCTTCTATTCGAGTCTGATGCAGTCCCTTCACAAATGAGCTGATATAAAACAACATTTTGGTTCCCTTATTAAACAAATTTTTGCCTGTGGAAGGATTTAATTGAGGAATGTCCGTCTCATCCGTCAACATAAAGTAATAACAACTGTGGTACATTAGATAAAAACAATCTATTGGGAATAAATCGGTAAAGGATTAGGTTGAAGAAAATAAATGAAAGGTATTTATATCATAGGCAAAATGGAGTGTTATCTTTTACATCTTTGGGGTTTTAGGGAATATATGAAGTAATTTTTTTTGTGAATAAAAGAATACAATTATGAATTTAAAATAAAAAAATAACAATCCCTGCTTTGTTGCTTGACCGTTTGGGATGGGGATGGGGATGAGGGAGGATGGGGATGAGGGGGGATGGGGATGAGGGGGGATGGGGATGAGGGGGGATGGGGATGAGGGGGGATGGGGATGAGGGGGGATGGGGATGAGGGGGGATGAGGGGGGTGCCTTCATCCAGCAGTGGATTGTTCACGTCTGAAGATGATAATAACATAAACCACCTCACCTTGTCTCCTGACAATCCGTATGACCCTTGGATGCCTCTGTCTCCCTGAGGGGAAAATGCAAAATATTCGTGGCAATGAAATGGCTCAGCAATGATTGATACACAGAATGTACATGACAAACACACGCTCCAAACTCGTATTGGTCTGAAAGCACTATTCTGCAGCGAATAACAGACTGGATAATGATGGGCACGGCTTTGTGATACACTGCATCTCTACAGAGGACAGCTTTTGCATTGTAATGCTTTTAACACGAAATTAAATCCGTCCAAAACGTGGTCAGGTTGTACTGTGTCATGTTCAGCATGTCTGACACTGTTGCAAATTTCTTCAAGAACTGTTTGACTTACCTACATCAAAATTATTAATGTTACTATCATTACTGTATGTTGTACTTCTTTCGCACCATACGTAGCCAACCGTGCTAATCGGAGTTGTGGATTATTATATAATTTTGTAATATATAATTTCAACTCGTAACGTGCACAGTATTTGTTCACTCTCGTGGAGAGGGAGAGAATGACTTACATACGCGAGGAAGCTCAGGCAAGCAGGGAAGCAGCCACACGATAAGCAGGCACTAACAATTGCCCATGCTCTGAGGTCCTCTATATATTAAGATGTTATTGACAAAGTCATGAGCATTTACATGTGGAAGGAAACTGGAGCACCCGAAAAAACACACACACGTGTGAGGGGGAAACACGATCCCATACAGACGGAACTGACCAGTTAAATCAATAGTTTTTTTAGGTTTTTTATTTAGAGGATATCTTGGTTAACTTACTTTTGGGTCACTATATATTCTATCATTTGATATGTATAATATATATGACTGTTGATTTCAGTGTATGTTTAGCATAAGTCCTAAAACTATTTAAACAAATGTCACCCTAATGGCTTCATGACAAAATAACCTTCGTGGCTACACGTGACATACACAGACATTATTGATGCTGCTTAAGTAAAATGATGCATGCCTGCCTAAAGCCATACCAACAACAACCTTGTAAAAGACAGATGTTTGTATGTTCCACTAATGGTATCCGGAGGAGCACTAGACTGATGCTGATAGCTACTGAAAACTTTCTAGCCCTGAGCAGTTGCAATTTCGAGTGCCTTTCATCCATAACAATTTTAGGGAAACTTATTTTGAGCAAATTACGTTTCATATAACTGGTCAATCATCACGGCTTGTAGATTCGCTGCATCCCATGCGAGTTTTTGGTTGTGTAATGAAACATTAATTAAATATGAACGGAATTACTGTAATTCGATTTCTGAGGTTCTTAAACAAGGCTCTGCAGCTGCTGTGAATTTTGTGAAAGTAATATGTTGGTCACTATTCCTACAAAATGTAAAGATGTTTTCAAATAATAAAATAAAACCGATCATACATGCTTTAAAATTGCAATTCTTCTGTTTATGCATAGGATATATAATATTTTGAGATTTTAAAAAATATATCTGCCAAGTTTGTTTTATACCCTCTCAAATGCTGGGCTGGAACGTTATTGCCATAATGTAATGTATTATCATTGCCTATCATGCATTATCATTGCCTATCATGCATTATCATTGCTTATCATGCATTATCATTGCCTATCATGTATTATCATTGCCTATCATGCATTATCATTGCTTATCATGCATTAGCATTGCCTATCATGTATTATCATTGCATATCATGCATTATCATTGCCTATCATGCATTATCACTGCCTAACATACAGCTGGAGATATAAACACATAGCTACCTCTTTGTATTATAAACTTTATGCTATTATTGCAATGACACATATCCCAACTCGCCGGGGACTGAACTATAGGCAGATATGTAAAAAGATCGTATATGTGAAAATCTAATCACAATTATCTGTACACCATGTTAAAAATAGGCTAAAGGGGGGAATTAAAAGTGCAAACTGTTTTGAATGTTTGACCATGCAACTTTTGATTTTGATCTATAGTTCCTGAAATATACGTAGAAGCAGTGGCAGCTCCTGCAAAATCTCTCAGGGGGGGGCAAATGTCTGGATGATTGATAAGGATAAGGTCCACCCATGCAATGGATAAATTAACAGCTTAAGCATGTAAAGGCAACTTCACTTCTTTAATATTAATGAAAAATAAAGTGACTCTTACAATACATCTTGTTTGTTTCTATACTCACTATTAATACAATCCACTCAAGTTTCTTTTATTAAAGATTCCACTAGGTGGCGACAAATAATTTTGTTGGATGAAACGTCCTTACGTATGATGACGTAAGCACGTTAGTGCGAGCCCTCCCGGAAGCCATAGAGAATGCATTGCATCGCCCCCCGTTCGAAAAAAAACATCTTTGAATGTAAGTCTATGGGGCTACTCGGGGAGATTCTCAGCCGGAGTGAAATCGCCCAAAAAGAGGCGGTACTCCACAGAACGTGACAT
This sequence comes from Lethenteron reissneri, assembly GCF_015708825.2. NCBI lineage: Eukaryota > Metazoa > Chordata > Hyperoartia > Petromyzontiformes > Petromyzontidae > Lethenteron > Lethenteron reissneri. The sequence goes on along the minus strand of NC_083807.1, from coordinate 14,171,260 downwards.
GACGCTGATTGGACTATATCCAGAGGCACAGTGACGGCTAGCGTGACTCTGTGGTTGAATGACATTGGTGGTGCGTCGCCCAATCGCCCTAATGAAGAAACCGCCCCTGCGTAGAAGTAAGAATGTACTACTGCGTGTGAAAAGGTCAGATGTATGTGCAGATAATGACAATTTACACCGTGCACAAATACTGGGCTGGGTTTGGAAAGTTAATTAGTCAGAGCAGATGCGTGACAGTTGGGATATATGGCGACGTTGCACTGCAAAGCCTTTTAGACTGTTGGTACAAGGCATCTTGGCAAACACCATTATGCAAGCAAACAAACACACACACGTTTTCCTGAAAACGCACACGTGGTCGAATAGACGAATAGGCAACAACAAGAAAACTTACTTGGTGGCCAGGCAATCCTGCCTCTCCTTTCTCACCCTGAAACAACAAAGTGTAGCCTATTCATCCGATAATACGGGCAGTACTCGGTACAAACATATAATCGTGAAGTCATTGTTGAGCTACAATTAAAACTGAAAACTCAAAAATTACGCGACTACGAGACAACCTGCGCACAATCGTGCAGAAGACTGCGTTTATTGTGGCAGCTTCCCTCGTATGTAAATTACTATTAAACATGTAAAAACTGTGCAATGTTTTGCATTTTATAGAAAACAAATGCTTGGCATTTAAGTGAAAAGTCACTGCTTTTTGGTAGATAATTTTAAAGGAGAGTTGTAATAACTCATAATTGTATTACATTTTTTTTAAATCGACATTGAATGAACGTCACTTGTGTTCTCTGTTGGGGAAAACATATTTCACCATCGCATTCAAAACCAAATAAACTACATGGGGCATTGAAATTAACTCAAAATTGCCCTATGTGCTGGAATGTCATCATCCTTTTTGCAATATCGCACCTTTTGACAGAGGCGACGATGGGATTTTCAGGTTAGTTGTGTTACAATTCTAATATTCCATCCCACAGATATTGAGTTTAGAAGGAGCATGGATTGAGGGTCGGGAGGTGCGGGAGGGACATGGATGGGGATGAAGAAGGCACACACACATGCGTATCTGTGGTCATGGCTTGTTTTGGAATTCTTCGACATGTGACCAATTTCAACTGCAAGGGCAGGAAAAAGGTTCGTCAATGCATGGAAGCCTAACAACAACAACAAAATACATCACAGGGCGAGAGCCAATGTGTGGTTTGGGGTATGCTCCTGGTGTTCTTGTTTTGCATTCGCTCTGCATGTCAAAACCTCCCTGTAACGAGCGCCCAATGCGGAGGCTTCAATAAATGATGCTGATTGCCTCATATTTCCAGCCATTGACTGCACTAATTTTGGCAGTGTACTTCATCACACATTAAAGTGCGTGGCTCTCTTCGTTTCTTACCAAGCCTGCCCTCCTCGCTTGACTTCATTATTTTACAACAAGAAAACATTACAAAAATATATTGCACATCTCATCGCTGAACTGTTCGTGCCATGAAAAATTAAACACATGCTCGGATTTTTCACACACCGTATATATGAATGCTGAATCGGGTAGCCATATGTTTTTTTTTGTCAAACCGATGCACATATGTTCCTCAGACAATGAACGCAATCTGGCCATTTGAATCTTCCAGATTAATATTAGGATGTTATCTTTCCATTTTCATTGTACGACACAACCTTCAAATACATATTACATTAAAAGGCAATGATTATGTATAAGCTCAGCTAAAAAGCACACCTTTAGCCGACAAGAATACTGTTTATTTGATGAATAAACATATTTCATTTGAACAAAAATAAGTAATTTCTACCACCAGCTTCTTTACTACACAACCTCCTTAAAAGGGGCCTCTTCATTTTACCAAATAGATTTTATCTTTCTCGCTAATTATATTCTGGATGAGCTATCATGGCTATGTTACTGAGAATATCAGTTCGGAATTCGACTCCTCCAATTGACCTAGTTTCTACACTCTGGACACTGCATGTTCCCATAGAGCCTGCAACAGGGATGCTTGGCACCTGGCAGTCAAATGAAAGTTTTTCATTTTGCCAGTTTAAGAGCTGGAATTTTGCCAAATATAATGGCAGTTTTTGTGTGTGTCTGAAGCTACTGGTGACCTGGCTGAGACGACCGGCTCGCTACATTTGAACACGTGGCTTTAGTCACAGGTGGGTTGCCCAGAATATGAACCCAGGGCCTCATCAGTGCCGGTCCAGTGCTCAGACGCCTGAGCCACTCAGTCACTCCCAATATTCCGCATTCGCCATCGACGATGCCTCGGTTAAACTAAATAAGGTTGTTAGACTTCATTTTCGTCACGTGAGAACCAGAGGCGAATCTAGAAACTGCCCATGGGATGTGGGCCTGAGATTTTTTTTAAAAATGTGTTTTTCAATAGGGCCCTAAGTTAATGCAAAAAAAAGACACGAAATGTATATTTTCTTGGTAAATATCGATATACTACCAATTTTATGAGTCTCAGAGGGGGAAGGGGGCATGGGGGTGAGGGGTCTTTGCCCCTTTCCCCCACTCCCCTTTTCTCCCACTCGTGGGAACTGAGTGAGAAAACGAGTCCCATTTGCGACGGTGACCTGGATCAACGGGTGACAAAAGTGAAGTGCATTGCTGCAGACCAAACGCACGTAGAGCAACAGAGAGAATCAACAGGGAATATTAATTTGTACACATCGTCGTTAAACAAGACTGTCAACGCAAACAGAACATATGCAAACAACACAGTTAAGGCCATCTCACAAATGTACCAGCGTTGGAAAACGTAATTCTTTCACAAGGAGAGTGCAAAATTAAACCAGAAGGGGCAGAAATGTGATTAGGAAGAACTGTACGAAACATTTCCAAGCAAATAATCTATGTGTTTTTAGACTTCATAAGAACACCCAATTGTTGCAGTTATATGCAACCTCCTGAATTAATGAGCACTCAGAAACTGGTATTAACCATAAGTACGTAAAATAAGATGTGTGGTGTGTCTTATATTAAAAGGGTTAAAACCTGGAAAAGCAAGCCAGATAAACTTTAAGGCAGCTCTCAATTGGTTGCTGGGAAAACAAACTGAGACCAATGTAGGTCTGTCTGACAACATAATGGTCAGATCACCTGATTTACAGCAGATGTCACTGCTAAACCCACCGATCCTCATACAGAATAAAGTGTAAGGCAGAAGTCAGGCTCAAATCCAATTTCATGCGTGTCTGTTGAACTTATTTCACACCTTATGGATCCTACCGTGATAATCGGAGGTGCGGGGGAAGGACAATGAACTAAACACAAAAGCAGTCCTCAAGACACTAGTTTTCAATCTATATTTAAAAGTGCGTGGCTCTAGTAGCTTCTTAATATCGGATGCAATAGCATTCCGGACAGCAGCAGAAGCGCATCTGAAAGCGCACAACGCAGTGACCATCTTTGATCGATGGCTAGCCAAAAGCCGCTACGAGAATGACCGGAGTTTGTGTGATGGTGTATGCTCCTTGACGAGATCAGCAAAGTATTGTGGTTCATGTGTGGTAAACACTTTGTGTGCAATGAATGCGATCTTATAATGTATTCGTTCGACAACCTGAAGCCAATGGAGGTCAGCGAGCCCCAGACGGACAAGGTCGGATCTTGCAGTACCCGTCATGACACGTGCCTAAGCATTTTGTACATGCTGCAGTTAGAACCGTGCTGAGTGAATGTGTAAATCACATCCCTCGTAGTCTAGCATAGGCATGACAGCAAAGACGATAAGCTGATTGCGAATGGGTATTGAAACACTTTTTTATATAAAAAGTGAACCTAACGTGGGTATAATTTATTTCCAATGCTTTGCATACGTTACTCAAATGTACGTGGAAACTGAGCCAGATTCTCAGACAAGTTGGATTTAAGTGTCGATGGTAGAGCAGCATGCACGTGTTTAGAGAGAAACCGTGCCAAGGGTATGAATCAAGATTACTTAAATATAAAGAAAAAGCATTTGGCATTACATAAATAATTTCCCGTTTAATATTATTGGAACCAAATTGCAAATTTGATTGGACTTCATCAACAAAAGTGACAAGCACAGAAATAATAATACTGTCAGCAAAGTAAATTTTTCAGTGGGTTAGTTTTAAGGCCACTACAAGACAGTCAACCACAGAAAGGAAGGAATGGAAGCACCACAGGGATGCCTTTACCCATTAGTGCAAAGTAACGCTGACAACAGCAAACAACCGTTTTGAGCTGACGTTTCATAAATGGAGAAAAAGAGTGGGCCAAAATCAGGATTGCATGGAACTCCTTTGAAGATCGAGGAGAAATCTGATTGAGTGTTCCCAAATGTTCTGCATTTTTTTGCTACTCTCGAAATAATTATAAAACCAGTCGGGGGTTGGTAATAGTCCCAGGTGCTGAAATAACACACATTCACCTTAGTGTACCTGTGTATTTTCAGCAGTCAACGGGAAATGCCACTGCATGTACGGCAGCTTCAGGTGTTGAACACCTGTCGAAATGTCGTTTTTTTTGCTGGGTGCTTACCATTTCTCCGTCACCCCCAGGGAGGCCGCCATAACCTGGTGACCCCGGGAGCCCAGCTTCTCCCTTCCTTCCCTGGAGGTGCAGACACCCAGGCAGGCAGACAAACAGTTTTACAGCAAACCACAAAATGTGGGATTGTGATTTATATAGAGCGTGTTGCCATTTTACATTGCAAAAGTAACAAGCACAGTCAAATGCACTGCCTTTGGCTAATTTATACCCTCTGGTGGGGGAGAGTTTGTTTCCGAGCCGGCAGATCTTTATACTGTCCACGCAGCCTGAAGCATGCATTCTATATAACGCACCATCTTGAATTCCCACGAGGAAGATGCATTCGCATTACCTAAATGATCACATCGACATGGTGTAGTTAATATTTTTAAACCCAACATTTTGAAAACCAGTGGTCCAAATGTTAACTAACTTTGAGTGCCACGGTGGTGGGATGTTAACTACCTCGCCTGCTATACAAGAAGGCGTTGGTTCGATCCTGATCCTGACGCCTATATGTTCGGAGTTTGCATGTCTCTCTCCCTGTGGTCATGTGGATTCATCTCCGAGTCCTCCGGTTTTTCCATGCACATTTAAAAAAAACACGCGTTTAGAGTATTTGGCTGTTCTAAATTTATGCATGATAAGCCACTTCGTTGAGCTATTATTTGTGGCCAGGTCACTTTTGAAAAAGAGCTGTGTAGCTCAGCGGGCCTTATTTAGTAAAATAAATAAAAAGTTCAGTTTAAATAGTAACTTATATGGTAGTAAAGAGCAGTCTTTTGGGTTATGATTCTGTGTTTTTAATTGTGAAGGTGTACTCTTATATAACTCTTCAACTTTAGTTCTTTATATATTGTTTCTTAAAGTCTATATATGAATTTGAGATATATATTATGGAAATGTAAAACAAAATATCTGTTTTTAAGAGTAAAATTAAATGTATTGATATTGGTTATTATGAGGTTGTAATGAAACGAGAGAGTGGTGGTGCAGTGGTTAGCGCACTGCACTACTTACCCAGCAAGCATACTTTGATTCCTGATCACGGCTAACATCAGTGGCAAGTTATATCTGAACAGACGAGTGTGGTGAAGTATGGTTAATAAACCTCCCAAATAACATAAAATGAGTGGACTGACAAAGGAAGTTAACTATTATCGTGTTACTCATGAAACACAATATCTAGTTACTTTTATATATTTATATTTGTTAACAGTTTCTGGCTTCTTCATAAAACATGTAAATGTGGAACCACTCATTCCCAATCTCTTGAATTTATAAACACGACACTATTTTAGCATCAATCACTCTTCATAATCACAGTGTAACTTAATTTGTTTTTTGGTAAACACCAAAAAATTCCGTAGTTGTTTGCCCACGCAAGACTTATCTTTTGACGTACGTCGTTCAGGAATTGCAAGGGAAATGCTGTGCATTCACTTTATTGTGGCATGCAGTTTATGAAAGGGAAACATATCCGGCTTTTAGTCGGGCACATTAGGCACATACCGCAGGTCCTGGTAGTCCCCACGGCCCCTGGGTCCCTGTTGTACCTTTCGAACCCTGAACGGAAGAGAAGGAAGTCAGTTAATCAGGAACACGAGAGGAAAATTAAACAGGTTCTCTTTGATAATCAGCCGAAAGTTTTCTATTATGCCCAAGTGGTGTGTGTGTTGTGTGGTGTGCAGTTAATTTAATGACCGTTAGGTAGTTCGATGAATTCTAGAAAGCAGACTGGCTCAATTTTGGTAATCAAATTGCAACTAAATTATTCATGGCGATCAATAGAAAGCAGAAACCAATTTGGTACTAAACACTGGCAGTTTAACACGAACACGTGCAGGTAATGGCACTAAATCACCACAATTGTACACAAACGGAAACTACAAATTCGTGCGATTTTCCTTTATTAGCTATGAGAGTAGCTTATGAGGACAAAAACATAAAATGTATTGCTAAAATACATTCTACGTTTTAATATAATATACAGCATAAACAAATGATGTCCAAAATCCATGGGCATTTGGACAAAATTTACTATTGATACGAATTCGCATTTGATGCAAAAAAGAAAGTGAACGAAAATAAATACGTTCTTAACCACGAACCAAAAACCTGACTAAAGGTGACATCTGGAGAAAAAACAGAATGCCAATACAGCAAGTACATTACCAAACGACAATTTAAATGTATCATTTAATCAGAGATCATGCCTGACCACAATCCATCCATCTTACAATCAAATGCACCGAAAAAAAAAAGCAAGACTCTTTTGTGTTATTTAAATCCGTTGTTGGGAGAATGTAATGATATTTTGAAGTACATATTCTATAGTAAAAAAAGGTTATCACATTACATGTAAGTGATATTGCCACCTCAACAAATAAAAAAATGTATAACAGCGAGCAGTTCATAAGGTGATACCACTTTTGAAGCTCGCTTAAACAAAGAAAATTCAAGTCCCATGCTGTGTTTTCGAATGGGATTCAACTGTTCATTGCAGAACACTGAGCAGTCCTTCATGTCAGTCAAGAGCAATAAAGCAAAGTATGTGTGTTTCCCCCTTCAGCGTTACAATGAATTTAAGCAACTACGTTGCAATAGACGTGCAAAAGGCTCTTTTGATGTTGAACTTTGTGACCCGTGTCATTAATTTAACATGACAAAACTGCTCAGCAACAAGCATGGTGACACGTAAGCTTTTAATTCCCAAGAAGCCAAGTCTCGTTGCAGACCTCATGTCTCAGTCTTTCTTCTCAAAATCAACGTCACCGCGATGTGGCAACATTAGATTTTTTCAGCAATCATTAACATTTTTCAGTTACACACTTTCGATAATTTTTTTTTATTATTTGCTTAGAACCTGAACCAGCTGCGCTAATTTTTGGGAAATTAATCTTTAAAAGGTGGAAAGGGGAAAAAATCGCACTCACGTATGAACTGTCTTGTTCAATATATTGCAGGATACAGTATTAATTTACATTCTGCGTTTAAACTATTAACAAAGGGACTTTGTCAACTCTTATTGCTTCCTTTACTGAGGTCGACTCTGAAAGTGTTTTCCTTTAAGTTTAAGTAAGAAAAAAAGGCTAAGTTCAGGGTGAAAAAGTTTCAGCTTGCAAAAACAACTGTTTCCTTGGTTTACCTTGTCACTGCTGCCACATGCTGTGATGCAGAGGGCAGGTGAACCACCGAGGGGGGGGGGGGGCGGTTGAAACCAGCGGGAATGTGGTCGATAAGAAGTGCCGCATTTTTTTTCTGAATGTTCTGCCGTACCCAGAGTCAACAATTTAAGCCTCGCAGTTTCTCAGCTCCCATGGAGCGCCTTGCTCCAAGCTGTCGGAAGTCAGCTTGCCGTTGCCTTACCTTCGTTCCCTCGGGGCCAGCGGGACCTGCCAAGCCCGCTGCTCCGTCAAACCCCTGGGGAAAGAAACGGACAGGCTTGGTTAACAAGCAACACACCTGGACAACGTCCAGGCAAGATACATTTTAAAAGAGCCTAGAGGCCAACATTTCTTGACGTACAGAAGGCTGGTTAACAATAAAGCTTGACCACCTGATGTGTTTCATGATTCTATGAGCATGGGATTTGTCATTGTCAGACCAGGATTTGTCCAATAACTTGGCTGAATGTTTGTTAATGTATTCATAAATGTGCTGTCATACTAGGCAAGTTAATGAATGTTGAGTACGTTGGCAGCCATGAAGTAATTAACTGCAACAAAATAAACGTGTTACATTTCAGAATGTATATATGTTGCACCTCTTTCGCACCGTACATATCAAACCGTGCTAATCAGAGGTGTAGGGGAAGGACAGCAAACTAAACACAAAACGCGGTGATAAGCAAATGAGTTTTCAATCTAGATTTAAAAGTGCGCTTCTCCAGTGGCTTTCTGATATTGGAAGGAAGAGCGTTCCAGGCGGCCGCAGAAGCGCATCTGAAAGTTTGCGATGCAGTCGACAATTCATAGAGGAAGCTGCCATGGTATAATGTTTAGCACACTGGTCTTGCAATCCAAAGGTCTCTGGTTTGATCTCCCAGCGTTACAGCTGAAACAATGGGAAAATTATTTAAATCCCTCCCTACTCTGTTCACGCTGCAGTGTAAACGCGTCCACCACAGCGAGGCGATTGGCAGGTCACGTGCGGTGGGGTAAAGTGTGGCTACATCATGGGACCTCCTTTGCCAGTACCAAAATATACTAATAGGGTTTTTCCCCTTTTTTCTGGCAACAAATTGTCTTTGAACTGTGCGCCTTTTGACGTCATCTGGTCGAACACTATATGAGACTAGGCTCTAAAGAAAGCTGTCTCTGGTGTGGACCAATCAGTTTCAAGGACAATGCATACATTATCAGAATATAGTTTTTTGTTTGCATTTGACTGCAAGTATTGTGGTTAATGTAAACATGATTCCTTGCAAAAGGTCTCAGTTTTGTTGCCATAAAAAAGGGGAAAACCCCTATTAGTATAAAGTGTGGCTACTTCCATTCTTTAGAAGATGTCTGCGCAGCATGGAAGAGTAGGCTCTCCAAGAGCTCCATCTCATGGAGGCTCTTCTGTCAAGTGGTATTAGCAATATATTGCAGGGTTGTATCTTTACGTCATTTGAAATGTATAGAAATTGCTTCCAAATGTAGCTAGTTATCTGGAACTTAATTCCATAAGCTTGCCTTTTTATATTTCTGGCTTATCAACCAGTTTACAAGCTCCCCCTCCATGAGGCAAGTGAAATACAGCAACAGGGTGAATATGGCTGTAGCATGTGTTGATAAGCTGGTCATAATTATGTATCAGTTCCATAGTCTTTGGTTATTTCGGTAAAGTCACGTAGATAGGTAAAATAAAATAAAAAAATAAAATTGAAAATAAAATTAAAAATAAAAGCAAAAAACCCACGACGTTTCGATCGCAACACAGGCGGTCTTCATCAGGCGATTGAAACGTCGTGGGTTTTTTGCTTTTATTTATAATTTTATTTATAATTTTTATTTTAGTTACATTTATTTTGTATTTTCTATCTACGTGACTTTACCAAAATAACAAAAGAATATGAATTCCTGCAGTCACGAAAGTTTAAAGTCAAAATTGATCAGTTCCATGTAATTAATCCTTTGTTAAAGAAAAATATGGTTATCATAAAGGTACATCATTAAGTGTCTATGCTTGCTCGTTACAAAATACGAACGTAATAATATTGAAATTTCCGTTCATTAAAGTGCAATCCAATATTGTCCCCTTGTCAATTAGTGATCATTCGTGTTATTTCATCATAGATGCCCATTACGATTGTTTTTTTTTTAAAGTCGAGCAGGGCGAGGGAATGAGCCCAGAGTGAGGTGTTGAGACCTGGAGTGTGGCGATTGAACACAGTACGCGTGAGACACAACAGTCAGTCTGGTAGACCGAGTTCTCAACATGGGTAAATACATTATTAATGGGTGAAGTTCACGGGACCAGTAACCATGCCATGGTGTTAGCGATACAAGAGTGATAAGGAGGCAACTGGTTGCCCGTGAATCGAGTGAGCCAGTGAGTGCTGGATCATAAATCAGTCAATCCGACTGCTTCACGTGGAGTTCTGTACAGTGACGTACGATCTGTATGCTCTGCCCCATGTAGACAACAACAACAGGATTCCAACTTCGGCCACAGTCGTGCTTTGTATGGTGGTAATAATAATTGTTTCGAGTTAAAGTATAAACATATTCCGCTGTACTCCCCGAGCCGTGATCTAAGAAAATTAAGGGGAGCACGACGAGAAATAAAAGTAGTAGTAGGAAATAGCGGGAGATATACAAGACAAGGGAAAAAATAATGTCCGTATCGATTTGCATAATGGATAAAAGAGTCACAATTGGTGTTAAGTAATCTATGGACCAGTGAGCCCTATGGTAATATATTAACATAATTCGATATGTAGCCATTTACTTTTTTTACCATTATAGGTTCTGTCGTCCTTGCCTTGACGGGGTGTCTTGTTCAGATACCAGTGTTTGTCTCTTTGAGCCTCAAGCATTTCCACTGAATCTTATCATGCATTTATTTCTTAGGCCCATGTAATTGGGTATTACTCAGGGTCACTGGCAATACCATGTGTTATTGTTTTAATAGTTTGTGAATATTAAGTGACTTATATGGGGAAGAGAATGCACACTCATATACATGCAATCTTTTTGAAATTAAATGACCTGCTGTCCTTTTAATTTCAGTTTTTTTATATTTAGAAAAATAAGGCTTCGACATAATTAGTTTAATTTGTTAATGGTATGCTCTGCAACAAAGGGTAAAAATGACAAATGTTTTTTTTTGTAAATAAAAGCATGCAGATGAAATGGTTCCAAGAGCATTGATATTAATTTCTGGTACTGAAAGAAGACAACAATGATAATCTATCAAACACACATTGCACTGGTTCGAGCTCTCATATCAAGCCCCGTTACAATACCGAAATCATTAATAGGCACACATCTTTGAAAAATAGCTCATCGGATTCCTCCAAGCAGAGTCAACACTTCTCATAGCACTGGACAGCAGGATTGGCAAGCACGTACCATGAATACAAGACGAATGAATCAGCTGTGTTGGGCCAAATTTCCATATATGTGAGAGAGAAAAACAATCCAGCCATGAAATATATTTCTTCAAGGTGTAATCGTGATTTAAACAAAAACCTCTTGCTATTAATTTACAATCTCTGAAGATTAGAAACACAGCAATCTGCCAAGAATATCTCAAAGCCTTTGCAGCAGGTATCGCCTACATTGGCTCCATTTTAAACGAAGCTGGCATCATGGAAGTTGTCATTTTTGTTCCGCAAATGACTGTGCCTCTCCAAATGCAGGCGTCTGGCTGACGCTACATCGCACGTGATTTGTTCAGAGCAAGTTTAGTCCACCCAGTCCGCACATACAACTGAAAGACATTCAAAATGGGAAAGTTAAATGTGTAGCCGTGCAATGTCTTTCTCACGCCACTGCTGACAAAAGAATCTCCACTACAGGGAGCTCTAGAGATCCCCTCTATGGAGAGTACTTTGGCCTACTAGCAGTGCCGGATTATCCTCGTGGCAATAGTAGCTACAAATGCTACGGGCCTCGCACTTTCAAGGGCCCCGCGCTAAATGCTTTCAAGCTATCAATTCCGGTTCAGTGATTCTGCACTTGCTCTATCACTATAGTACTATACCGCCTTCAACTTTTATGAACGACTGGGTGTTTACGGTTAGCGATTTGTCGTATTATCTGGCTGTATAGCAAATAAAAAAAATACAATTACTTGACTATACAAGTAAAAAATGTGTTTGAATATTTGTGTAATTTTCGTGTAATTTAGGGCCCCTTTATAATATATGCTACAGACCCCGCACTAGCTTCATCTGGCACTGCCTACTAGTTCACATTGGCCAGACGTCGAGGAAGAAGTGGGAGCACCCACAGTTTACACCGACCATATGCGACCTACTAGTCGACTACCTGTGTTGTACCCATAGACACTGCCGGGTAGACAGAGGTGGGGGGATTTAAGGGGATACAATTCATCAAGGTGTTGTCAATTCTCATTTGTAACAAACAAAAATCACACTTTCAAGATTGCTTGACGCGTAAACAAAAATATTCCAGTGAATTGACGGTGCGAATTCATGAAGAAATGCGACTGCATTTTTACATCATCTAGGAAATTTAAAAACATGCGTTTGCTCCAACCAATCAGCAATGCTTTACAACAACAACGATCCCCCCTGTAGCCTTAACAGACTGTCGGGGCAAATGCTGTTAGCGGGTGGCTACAAAGGCCGACACGGCACCAGGTACTCATTTTGAGTCAACCTAGCGGAAGCCCAGGACCGGTTCAGATAATCGTCACTGGAGTTGACCGTGAGCGGGGAATCGAACCCCCGGGTGGCCGGGATAGCAGTGCGGCATGCTCAGCGCTGCTACACCACTGCTCCCCCTTTAAAGCGATGGTACGTAACCCCACGATGACCGGCGTTGTGAAGTATAATCAAAGAGCCCCCGCGATCGACATGCGCCGTGGGGGGGGCAGGGCTTCATCTATCAGTGGATTGACGAAGAGATTTACATTATTGCTATTTATACAGTACTGTATATATATATCAAATAGCAAAAAATTAGGACATTTGATTGGCTCAGATGCAGCATCTTGGAGGCATGCATCTATGTTTTCATTGGTGTTGGCATTGCATATATAAGTACAAACTAAAAAAATGATGGCACGCCGAAATGCAAGACACTCAACATTTTGGCCAACAGGCTTTCATAAAAATTAATTATGCCTGGGTGTCTCCTAACATCATAGCGAGTACATTCTACAAGTTTTACTTCTTCTAATGTTGATGAACACCTGCTGATAATCCGTCACAAAAGTACACCTTTGCCAAGAAAATGTTGCTGACGTGTTCATAGGCGGCACGTTAAAGTTTCATGATGTTATGAGTCAGTGCTTGCAAGAACCAGGAGACAGATAGTATGCGATATGGGGTTATACTTTATACAACCACTCTAGAGACTACACATGACCAGCAATGGACAATTCATATAATTTCTGGCAATAAAACAAGAGCCAAAGTACCAACGATATAGAATAAAAAAAATCGATAAAATACCCTTCATTATTACATGTGTTATGCATTCTTTAAATTTCGCACTGTTAATATTGTAATGTTGTTGTTCTCTAATCACTATTTGTGCCTGCACCTCTGACACATTCTGTTCCACTGTTGCCTGTTCCTCCGTACGGACCCCATTGTCATCGTTTGTGCTGATGCACTAAAGATCTCACCTGCAAATTAGCTGGGTGACTGGCTAAACAGGACTTTCCGTGCAACAACTAAACATTGATTGATTGGATATCTTTTAAAAGGAGGCTCCTTGTGCATTACATCTGCCGTTTCACCAGCATTGATTCAAGCGAAGCCTTACTCTGTCGATGAAACGCTGTAATGCCGAAACCGGTCCGGAGTTTGCTTGTGCCGAATCAATGCCCCTGAAATGATGCACTGCCAAAAAAAGAGCTGTGGGGCTGAAGGGTTATGGAACAAAGATACATTCTCTCTTTTCTGATGTGGTGAAACAGATATATGAAGGAGACGTATTTATGCTTTTTTTGCTTTATTAACAAAACGCAGTTAATATTCCTAGTTCTATCGTCTGAATAAAATAATAAATCCCTCGCTTAAAAACTTAAAAACGAGTCCAGCCACTGGCTATATAAAACACGACTTGCATGGCTTATATTGCGCCAAATCCACCATCATATCAAAATTCACACACCTGTACTTAATTTAATAGCCTTGCATTTACAAAACGTTAGACAGCTGTTATTCCAAACAATCAATACCCCCCCCCCCCCCCCCCCCATGAAAATAATTCACAGCAGCTGCATTGGGCTTTAAAAAGGCACCCCTGAACCCCAGAAACATGTGTAAATTGTCCACTCGGATTGCTAACAATTATGGGGAACTTGAACATTCAGTTTACTGTGGCACAAAACACAACACGGCTCTGTGCTGTGCAGTGGGAACTGTGGCTCAGCTTCGTGGCCAGCACCATTTCCCACTTGGACCAGTGTATACATTGTCTCATTCATTGCTGATGACCAAATGGCCTTGCATGCACCTGATCTCACCACATCTTGAATTTTAAAAATGGTTGAGAACGAATAATGCCTTGGTGTATGTATGGTTACACTTATTTCGCACCGCACATACCCAACTGTGCTATTCGAAGGTGTGGCGGAAGGGACAACAAACTAAACACAAAAAGCTGTTTTAAAGAAATTAATTTTGAATCTAGATTTAAAAGTGCATATAGGAAGGAAGAAGGTACCAGACGGCCGCAGAGGCGCATCTGAAAGCGCCACGCGATGCGGTGACCGTCTTTGTTCAACGACTGGCCAAAAAACGCCGCTGCGAGGATGACCGCAGTTCGCGCGATGGTGGTTTATGTTCCATGATGGCTGACCACAACAAATAACAGGTGCTGTCGGCATGTGGTGGGCAGGAGAGTGCAGTGTGCTCGTACACCTGTGCTCCCCCGCCTTCACTAACCCCACGACGAGCAGCGTGGTGGTGACGTGTGGTCGACCTGCACAGCGTAGGGAGGCCCTCATCCAGTCGTGAATTGAGAAAGCGGCTGTATACACACATATCCTGCCAGAGAAGGCAACAAGGCCCTGCACTGCGCAATGTGGAATGGAAACATGGCCATGACCTATTTAGAGCAGTGTCGAGTACATTGGAAATGAATGTAGACGAGCATTGTCTGTGCTCTCCTGATGCCCCGAGCCCTTTCCTTCTGGGCACGGCGCACAATGGTTCATGCGGCATGGCATAAGAATAATATTTATAGAATGCGCTGAGCCTAAATTCCTTTCACTTGATATGCAATCATAATTAGTGAAAATTTTAACAATTCATATTTTAAAAAATCATGCTGCTGTGATTCAGATAGAGAACTCCAAAGTAGACCTGGTGGTTCACAAATTGGTTAAAATGGATCCCATGGCTGCAAAAGTATAAGCCATTTTAAATGGGGACCCAATTACAGCTACCCCACTGATTTCTAATGACTCACTTACTTTGTTCTCAACAGGTGATTGAATATTATTAAATATATGGTTCTTTATATTAGAAAAGAGAGTATGAAACAATGGATATTGGTAGGGGACAGGTATAGACTTTAAAATTGAAATGTTTTCTCCATATTTTGTTCATTATTTTCGTGGGGACCACCTTGTGAACATTATATGTTCACAAGGTGGCCAAGCCAACTACAAAAATGATCATCTCTATAAATTATATTATAGTAAATTGGTTTCACACAAGTTAGTTCATCTGCACCACTGATAATACCTTCATTCCGCAGTGGATTGACAGTAGGTCATATATTATTCGTATTATGTCCATTTTATTTACCGAAATACCCAAAGAATATGAATTCCTGCAGTCACGAAAGCTTTAAGTCAAGATTGACTGTTTCTTGTCAAGAAAAAATAAATGCAAAATGCACGAGCTATTCCATGCAATTGTAATCTATTACAGGGTGCCAGAGATAATCATTAATAATGTAAGGGTGTAATATTACCTGTGACTGTGCATGGTTTTTAATGTATTGACATTGTCGAGGAACAAACAACTTGGAAGCTTTCCCTTAGCAAGTATATTATAATTATTTTAAATCATGATTCCTGCTGTGCTTTCAAATTAAGACCTAATCATACCACAGGGAAAAAAATACACGGCTATGTTTCATGAGTGACAGTCTTGACTATATTTTAATTGGATAAAGATCAAATAAAAACAATCTCAATGGTCTCCTCATTAATAAAAAGTTATATAAGGGGAGAGCAGTGGTGCAAGGGGAGAGCCGTGGTGCAAATTGTTAGCGCACTGCACTGTTGAGGCTGGAAACCTGAGTTTAATTCCTCAGTCTCAGCTCACGTTCGCAGGAAATAATTTCTGAACCGTTCCCAGATAGCGACTGCTTCGCCAAGCTACACTTGACCAGCACGGTGAAATACGCTCAGACAACCACAACGATCGACATGGCGTGGGGATGCCTTCATTCGGCAGTGGATTGACTGTAGGTCATATATTATTCGTATTATTATTGTTTAATTATAGGCGGGCTTTCTAAACATATAAAACCAGGATCCAAAACACATGCATTAATAGCGTTGCTTTCATAAAAACAGTCATTAACAATAACTGTCTTTCGCCATGTATTCTCCATGAGTATAAATAAACCTAAAATCAATCTTGATTTGAAGTTTTCGTGACTGCAGGAATCTATACTCTTTGTTTCTTTCGGTAAAGTCACGTAGGTATAAAAAAAAATCACGACGTTTCGATCGCAACACAAGCAATCGTCATCAGGTAGAAAGATACAGCCGTAGAACTGCTGAACAAGAAAGGGCTGCTGAGGTGGGTGTCACCCAAGGGTAAGTAGGCGGGGTCAGAGATGCACCAAAGGAGAATTGGCATGCTAATGCACACGAGCACAATGAGCATTATCAACAGTCGCTCTTCGTTCATCGCGCTCACAAACAGCTGCATCCCAGTTACAAAATAAATCACCTGCAACTTGCATCATAGAGACGTAAGGGGGTCACGATGAATGGGAATGTCGGGATTCAAGCATCAAGCACTTTGCCACAGAAGTGCTCAACTTGTCTCTGAGGATATGGTGCGTGAGAGGCAAGCGTTACATCTGGTTCTGTTCAGATCACAGAGCTGGATCAGAGCTGGCAACTAGAACGGCAGCTTCCGGGCTTAAAGTATAGGTGCATGTAGAATACGCGAGGAATTCAATGCGAGAGATTTGCAACTTGGAAGTTCACAATCGAGCAATGCAAGGCTGTAGGTAAGATGCATTTTTTGTCTGTGTGTAGAACTTCTTTTGCACCTTACGTAGCCAACCGTACTATTCGGGGGTGCAGGGGAAGGACAACAAACTAAACTAATAAACAAGGAGAGTGGTTGTTGGATAATCCATCTGAGCTGCGAGGCTATTCACACAAGAAGCTGCTGGATGATGTTTTCTTCATGGCCAGCAGCAGCAGCTATTATCGATCCACTGCTGTATGAAGCACATCCCCACGCAATTGTGATTACTACGACAGTCTCGACAAGTTCGGTGGTATTGCAATGCACCTTACTCCTGCACAGGGACTAATTTGATCACTTATGTTGGGGACTAATTTGATCACTTATGTTGGGGACTAATCTGATCACTCCAGGGACTAATTTGATCACTGATGTTGTTCACGTTACAAGGGCGGTGGGCGTGGGCCTAGAGGTCGCACGTTTGCCGTTTGCTGCAGAAGTTCGCGGTTTAAATCCAGTGGCCGTCGAGATTATTACTGCTGCTGCTGCGGGTGTGAAAGCCACAGCGGACGTCAACGGCCCACTGGGGTCATTCACAGGAGTAGGCCATTGTATGCCTGACGTCAGTGTAGTTACTCAAGGTACTGAATTGGGATTATACACAGCAACCATTGGCCCCCTCTTGGCAGACTGGTGCCACAGGTCACTCTTGCAAATTAGGCTAATCCTACGCTGTTAAGTTCTCAGACTCTCAGGGTTAAGTTCTTGACAGCTTAAAACTATGCATTGATATATTCCGTTTTCCACCAATCAACGTCCACCAAGTGCCAAGATAGAATAATGTTAATGCTGTGTTTGGCAAATATGTTGTATATGACTTTTGTGTTGCTCATGCTCATCTGTCATCCAACTTTTCAGCCTTTTTTGAAAAAGATACCTTTATAGGTCATCGGATTCCTAGAGTATAAATAAATATTTTCCGATTTTGTTTTGCAGACAACACTGACACAAATCCTGTACTACAACTCACGTGACAAGAGATGCAATGCAGATTGTGCTCGATGATAATTATTAGGCCCGTTTGCACTTTACTTGTATCCACTCATACAAGAGGTGCACAGACTCTCAGGGTAAGCGCTGTGATTCAGGCCGGCACAACGCATGAGTAGGAGTGCGACAAGCTCCTCTATTCCTTGGCACTTTGCCTCCCCAATGTCAATACAATCGTATTGTACCAGGTACGCTTTTACGGCTGAGTTCACCGAGAGTAAGCCCAGGCAGTGTTCACTGATGTTGTTATTATAGGTTCAGAAATCAGCTCCAAAGAATTGACACTGGAGCTCAATACGCTAAATATGACCACTTCGCTTGTGCGTGCGCAGAGACACAAAGACAAAGATCCCCCGTGTAGCCTTAACAGACTGTTGGGGCAAGTGCTATTAGGGAGCACCTATGAAGGTCGGCACGGCAGATGAGGGAGTAGGTGACCAGCGCCACGCCCGACCGCCTTTGTCTCCCCAGTGGCCATGTTTACACATCGCACCAGGTACTCATTTGAGGCTGAGTCGACCTAGGGGATGCCCAGAACAGGTTCAAATAATCGTCACTGGTGTTGGCCGTGAGCGTGAATCGAACTCGAGTCGCTGGGTTCGTAACGCAGCTCGCTAACCACTACACTACCGCTCCCCACAAGAGACACACACACACACAAAGAGTATCGATTTTTTTAGGCCCTCTGTTTAAACTGCAAGCAGATGCTCCGTTGAGGGAGTTGTGTATTTGATGGCTTTGCGGATAAGCTCACAGTGTGCCATGATGATGTGTTCACACAGCATTGTTAAGACTTCTACAAGAGACACTTGTGAGCATAAGAGACCTTTGCATATGCTTCACAAAAGCCGATTAAACAACGTAACAACGAGCAAACAAGATCAGGACACTCTGCCCTCTCTACCTCCTTGCAAGGGCTCGTGTGCCATGTAAATAGTGAACCTACTTGCATAAATGGTTATGCATTGATAATTAACAATGGCTCACGATCATTCCGTCACTTGTTTTCGGGTCGCTCCGTGAGCTGTCCGGCGACACGTCTGACATTTCGCTCCGCACGACGGGATCTTCTTCGGTACACAATTCGTTCATGGGAAGGAAGTAGCTGCCCAGCACGTGGAGTGAAGCGTCAGCCACTGTGCCGAACAGCACGTGACCGCGACCCAAAAGCACGCCGGAGAGAGCTTACCCAGCACGCCCATGGAGGCCTAAACGGAAGCGTTGCTCACCATGCTACCTGGCGGTCCCCTTTCTCCCTCTGGGCCAGGCAGACCTTGTTCGCCCTGCGCGTCACAGGTCACCGGGGAAAAGGGAAGACGAAAAGGGATTAATCTCAACGTAGGGTTCACTCATTTCCTTCCTGAACAAACCGATCGATGCAATCATTAAACATCTCCGTTGTGGAGAAAAACACATTTTTTTAAACCTATCACATGGGCATGCTTTCTTAAGACAATCCTTAGATGAATGTCACCAATCTTAATCATTCGTACTTAAACATCCCATATAGATTGTATCCTGACAATAATTTCATTTAGAATGTCACTATAATGGTCAAAGTGACATCAATTGTTTGCTTATCTTCAAGTGGCATACCATAGGCTTATAGAGCCACTGTAAAGGGGCAGATTCGCCATTTAGCCACAAGTAAACATATTCGACAATGGACTGATCAATCGTTACACAAGCAATATGGTATGGGTAGTGTGATGCTACCAGTGTTACTAGAGTGGGAATATTCTCTTTTAGCGCCAGTCAAATATAACCTGTGGACTGTAAGTCACATCTTAGTTCGTACATTTAATTTGGTCATTCTCTTCGTCGAGTTGACTATATGTACTAGTAAAACATGTCTTCTTCTTCTCCTCTAAGTCATCAATTGTTGGCGTGAGTGGCACGTTATTTTTCCTGCCATATATTGTCTGGTGAGAAAATAACTTAACTTTGTAAAACATAGTTGTGTGTCCATATATAGCCAACTACCATGTTTGGTCTTTCTCCGCGCAACATTGTTTTTAATAACATTACAAAATTAGCTTAGTAAGTAAGGCATCTTTACTCAAGACGAAATAATGTTGTCTTGTCACTCTTTCGTCTTTGGTTGACAGTTGTAGTCATCGTCAAGCTTTGATTTCCATTCACTCATAGTCATGGTTGACTGAAATAAAAACAAAAAGGCCTTTTTTATTTAAAAAAAAATAGGAGATGGCTAGGATTCAAAGACCGTGGGGAAAAGAAAGAGAGAGAGAGAGGGGACTTGGAAAGCGTGATCCCAATGATTGGGACGAATGCTCGGAAATGGAAGAATGTTGACCAAAACGAGAACCGGACGCTGCACCACCAGCACCACCACGGCGGCACTACTGGCGGTACCTTGTGCCCCAGCGTCCCCATTTGTCCTTGAGATCCGGACGGTCCCTGCAATCAGTGACGAGAGGCACCTCCGATTAGCGCGGTTGGCTACGTAACGGTGCTAAAATAGCTCGACGTACATAGGAGAGGCGCGTGCTTTCACCCCAGTCTCCTTCAAATTAGAGTCACTGCCACACCCGAAGCAACCGTCGAACAAGAGGATTTGTGAAGGATAAAGGCTCATTGCTCAGGGGGTGACAGTGAAAAGCAAAACCTGTCCAATTTGCAATTGGAAGTGTCAAGGAATGTATCATTAATGTCATTGCAGCAATTCGCCTTCCATATATACAAATACCATTTGTTTGTGTTTGGTAAACAACAATACAAACTGGAGGAGAGTTAACTCTTTTTATAACCTTTTAACTCATTAAGTTCCAGACTATAAAGTAATTCAATTCAATTACAAAAATGCTATGATTGTCAGGCATGTAGGAATTGCTGAAATACATTTAAAAAAAATCATAATATGTACTCCCTTTGTGTATGAATTCGCAATAATTATCTTGCACCTAAATAATTTTCCTACTGAATCCAAACCATATTAATGAGTTTTTTTTTTATCAAGCTGCAACAAATTTCCACTTAAAGCTGTTTTGGCACGATGAAGTCAAGATATTTTAAGTTGAGCAAGATGTCCTGCCATTTCTGATTGTAATGTATGAAACACGTCTACTATTAACACCATTAATATAATTGCAACTTTGTTCATTTGGCATACATGTGATTAATTTATGAATGCAATGTAACAAATACCAAAGGAAATACTGTTGTACATTTTTGTCCGTCCAAACATTTTGTCTCCTTATAAGCTGTAGTTCATACACACATGCACACACGTCACAAAAGCCTGTGTTGTGTGTTGTTGAAGCATGCCGAACAACTGGCATAGATAAACTCTGGCTTAGCGTAGGTGTTATTTTTCCATCATTCGTCATCTGTGGGGAGAAGCGCACATGTGCAAAACATACAATGCTCGTGGTGCATAAAAACAAGTTAGGACTTGGGAGCTGAAACTGCAACTGACCTGTCTACCAACACAGGCCAGTTCCGAACTTTATGGCCAATTGCTTTTGGAATTCATTAAACGTAAGCGAAGGTGGATTTTTGTTGTTGTTGTTTAACAATATGGTCAAGCATTTCATCCCATATGTTTTTGAATGCTTGAATAAGTTGTGTCGACAGCAACTGCATCTCACCCTCCTTTAACGGAATAGGATATTGAAACTGTCAAAAAAGTCGAATGGCCATGAAAAGCCATTTCCCGTAAAATAACAATAACACATATCTTAAGGCATGCACATTCATACTGCAACTACACAATGGCAATTACAGGGAAAAGGAGAGAGAGAGAGAAAAATATAATTTTCCACCATCTGAAACTATTGTTTTAAGTTGTTACGCATTACTTAAAACTGACACAAGTGTGTTTTTTGTAGCCGTTCGAAATATTGTATGATTAGTTAAAGCCATTCAATCGTAATCCGATGAAACAATAGTGTTAAACAACATCAACGGAGTCGTGCGTGAGAAAACGGTTGGTTAAACAATCCGAACGATTTTATTTAAAAAAACAAAAAACATGATACGTGCCGACTCTCTCCACGAATTCCTGCACATTGCAGCTTTTTGAGGGGACTCAGTTGTTGAATCTCAACGTGAGAGCACGCTGAGATTCCCTTAACGCAATTGCACTTTTCACTGGCTGCTCTTGCCTCTGGAATTTACCTCTGCAGCATTCGAGAACGCATTGGAACAATTATTCTCCAATTATTTCAGTTTCTAGCAGAACTATTACGTAAATATATATTCAACAAAAAAACACATAATTGACTCGGCACATGGGGCTTTTGTTGAGGAAAATTTAACTGCATCTGACAATAAATAAAACGTTTGTATATATTGTATACAATGTTACAGTTTGCTTGATGATATCGTAATGTATGGACATGGATGGGCAATGATAACGATCATTAAACAATATTAAACACCTACATACCGCATATTCTGTACCCTGCAGTTTAAGGTGTGTTTTTGCATCTGTGATAAATCATACACTGTATGCTTTTATACAATGACCAGTTTGTGTTAGCAAGAAATAAAGCCATTTGTCCAGCTGTGTGTGCATGTATGTGTGTGGAAATGTATTTAACAAATGCAAAGAAAACAATAGCTGAACGAGTGTATTGGTATGCACGAAACATTAGACAATATTAATAGTTTGTTTACTATGTGTGTGCATTCGTATGCATCTAGAGGGGGTCTCCAGAGCTCATGCAAGTGGAGAGCTCTTCTGCTAACACGATGGCAGGGTGGTAACATTTGTGCCTCACAAGAAGGCTCTGGATTCAATTCCCAACTCGGGTGTCGTTCTATGTGGCCATTTGTTCTTCCTCTGTTCTGCACGAGTTTTCTCTGGATTCTCTGAGTTCTTCACATGGCTAATAAAAAATACGATATAACCGGTGCACAAAAAAAAACTACATCCCAATGCTTAAAATGTTACTCAATTGGAATTGCACAGCAGTAACAACGCCCCCTCACAGGGGAAACCTGGTAAGAACCATCTTGGAAAAGCATCTTGAGACTCAGTGGGGATTTCCTGGGTAAACAGGAATCGTAATAAATAGTCACGAATTAGCAACCGCGAGGCTGCATCTATATCTATACTCATGTCAATGTGCATTTATATTAAAGAGGGGAGATATATTATCGTAAGACACAAACGAGTGCAAATGTTTGCATGTAAACCCAAGAATGCATATGCACATTACCATGACAATTATAACTATTAGCATTTATTCGTGTGGAATTATAGTATATGGACAAATTCAATATTTGTTTATAAATACCATGTACTGTATATTGCAGAAAGCTTCAGGTGCACAGACAATGGCTTTTCACATTGTGTTTCAAAATGCTTTCCTGAATTGAAGTGCACAGGATGCAATATCATTATGAAAATGTTTCCCTGTCAAAACCAGCAGTCAGCGACCTTTAAAGTCGGCTAAAAGCAAAATTAATAATGTTCTTGATTGGTGCCTGTCTGCTGAATGTCACCCATTTTTTGTTTTCATCACATTTCACTACTTGATTTAACCTTCATATTTTGACCTTAAAAGTATTCATTGTTCGGCTATGTTGTATACGAACCCCCAGTAGCCAGAAAAAGAGATAAGGCAGAAATGGCCCAGTGCTTTAGTGAGCAGTATACAATAGCATGGGGGTGTTTAGGCATCCGAGTATATGTCAACCCAGTACCCAAGTCTCAATAAGGGCAGTTGTACGGCACAGAGTTCAATATTCCAAGGTTGCCATATAAATCATCCGAGACATCCACTGCATTGCGGTAAGGCCGTCCATGCACCGCGTTTGCGCGGAGGTTTTATATTTTTGTTTGCTCACTGTTATGATTGTAGATTTAACAGAGCAGGAACCAGCGGCAATATGAAGCGAAATATGACCATGCGGGCGTACTGCAATGCACGGTCACAAGCACAGTTCAAAGGGAAGGTGGTTACCGTTCTCCCAGGCTCGCCTCTCATTCCAGGATACCCCGGCGTTCCCGCTTCTCCCTGTTTGACAACAAACAATATCCAAATTCACATTCAGGATTTTTGTCCTGTTTTTTTTTATATCGGCACTCGCCGCCACATGTCTGCGCGTGTATAACAATGGTAGGGCAGCGTTTGAATGTGGTTTTTTTCACTTTCGCTATCAAAATGCAAATTGTGCTTGTTTTATATCCACATCCTTTCATGTTTTTTTCCTTGTGAGCCCAGTTTGTAATTGAGAAGGACTGCATTTGCAGCATGCTGAAATAAATGTCATAACGCCTTTGTGAGCAATAAAACATTGGCAGAGCTTTCTATTCTCACGGAAATAGCATTGCATAAACAAATGTCACGAAATATAATACGCAGGCTATTTACATGGTAAATACAGCTCAGCGCTGAAAAACAAAAATGACGTTAACATTTATTCAGTTGTAGTTCTTTGCCAACCTTGTTATGTTGCACTTACAAATATTTTTGGGCTTCATGAAACACTTTGGAAACAGTATTTTTATTTAAGGTAATTTTTTTGCTTGAAGACTTCACGAGCGTGCTGGCGTGCAGACAGTTCCATGGAGACAGTTCAACCGATTTACATAGTCATTTATGACGTGAAAGTTTGCCAAGTAAAAAATATATATATATCTCTCAAAGTCTTAAAAAGATATATTTTTTTCTGACAAAAAATTAGAGCAGTTTCAATGTATCATCATCATAATCTGAAATATTTCAACGTAATTGTCCCACATTTTTTAAAGGGCTTTATAGATTTGCTTTGGGATATGCAGAATGGCTTTGGTGCCATTCGGTCAACTCCAGTTATTGGGTGCTGAATGATGAGTGGGTGTGCGGGTGTGTGTGTGTTGGGGGGTGGCGATTTGGCAGGGGGTAACGCTGACGTGCGTGTGCAGGCGCGATAAGTGATTAGTAGCCACAAATCAAAGTGGTCAGGTGGAGAAAAATAATTTGTTGGGGGGCGCGCGGAGGGTGGCTGCCCCAGTGAGAGATTGCACTCTCATAGGCCTCCCTTGCCGTGAGTCACCGCGGCGGCGGGATCGCGGTGGTACTGCACAAAGCACTTAAATTGCCGGCCCCCACAGAAGAACCTCCCGGTTTCAACCTCGACCACAGCAATGGCTGCGTCGCATCGAAAAGCATCCGCACGCGTGCAGCCATCTCAGTCGTGCAGTCCGTCCGCTGAGGACGATGACCTCTCTTGCATTGGGGGTCCGGTGATCCTTCGACATTTTGTCACGGTTGCTACCTTTGGTTCCTGTGAGTTCGAATGCGACTTAGCGAGACGGACGTTTGAACGACACGCGCATCCTTCCACTGAGATCACACACGCACAGTGGGCTGAGGGTAATTCCTGAGATCGATCTTCTATGGTCGACACAGTAACCACCACTTCTTCAAGATGCCGTCTCTCAAGTAGCTGAGTAGCTTGAGCCAAGCCTGCGGCGCCATTGCTGCCTGAACTGAGACTTTCCCGTGAATCTACAGAATTTGCACATCTTCTCAAATTTAAGTGAAGTTATATTCTTAAAACGCAAAGGCTGACCTCCTTTACTTATTTTTGTTATTATTGTTAGTTTTAGCAGAGTAAAGCAAATCCTGCTGAGTTGCCAGAAAAATATTGGCATAGAGCGATTGCAACCATCTACGACACGGAGAGAAAGTGTCCCACGGTGCCTGCTGCGCTCACCAATCTCAACCACGCCGGGCTCGATCACAAACCTCGGCATGGACAAAAACACATTCCTGCGGAGGGAGCTGGTAGGAACGTTGGGTTGCTCGGTCAATGGCCAGGGTCAATGGCCAGGGTCAACGGCGGCGTGGTGTATTCCGCAAATATGCCCGACTGTGAGGGTGGGCACAAGCCAGCGTGAGTAGGTTAAACGTTGAGTTTTATAAGGGCACCACGGGGTGACCAGCCCCTCCCCTCCCCACCCAGCCCCACCCCTCCCATCCCCCACCCAGCCCCACCCTCCCCACCCTTCCCACCCAGCCCCTCCCCACCCTACCCACCCAGCCCCTCCCCACCCTCCCCACCCAGCCCCACCCTCCCCACCCATCCGCTCCCTCCCCACCCAGCCCCTCCCCACCCTCCCCTCTCCACCCAGCCCCACCCCTCCCATTTTTGTATACACGACGGACGGACGGACACAATAATCCCCTGTGGACTGGTGTAACCAGGAGGTTCCTACCAGTATTAACGTTGCTGATCAACTCCACCGCCATGTGAAGCGTCACAAAGTGGGCTCACGAGGGGGGAATGGCGCACGACTGCCCAAATGCAAATGCCCCCCCCCCCGCCCGCACCCCGCCGCGTGCCTACAAAACGTCGCGTAAACGCGTAAGGTCGGCAATTTATACTTCAATATACTGTTTCTCCGACGTGAACTTGCGGTCGTTGACTCTGCGATCGCCCTCTGATGCAATGTGACGCTCCATTTAGTGCAGAAGCTAAGGGGGTTAATTGTTAAACTGAAGAAAATAAAATGATATATTTGCCCACGGCATCGTGTGGACTGCTGTTGTTTGGCATTCACGGAATGTGCTCGAGTAGCGGTGGTAGGAAATTGGTGCCACTGAAGTCCCATGCAGTCAACGCCAATTATTTTCACTCAACTGCTTCTCACTTGTGTAACCCCGAATGCAAACAACCTCCTCCTCTCACAGCATCAACCGCACGTGTGGGTCTGTGCACACAAAATGTGTTGACAATATAAATGACTGCCGTGTAGACGAGACGCGATGTGAGACTAATTAAATGCATGAGCTCGTTTCCTTTCCTCCTCCGACATCAGTGACAAAGAGCTTGATAGCTCATCGGATTCCTCCAGTATAAATATGCTGACTCTGAAATCTACGTATGGACAACGATATCAAATATATTATTCTCACAAAGTTATCAAAAGACTGGTAAACATGTTAAGCTGACGTTTCTGCTCATTGTTATTGCTCTAAAGAAGTTCCATTGCCCCGAGAATGCTTATTGTTTGTGTGACATTATAAAGTGGTGGGTTTCTTTCATTGTAACAGGTATTTTAATACTGAGTGTCTCGACCACAATTAACAGAGCCACTGAGCTGGTATTTGAAGCCACAAAACCAAATGCTGTTATTCTGTAAAGATTTCACGTCACTGAGAAATGCAGTCCACCAGAATGGGTCACTGCCCACGGTGGTCAATGTTGACACAGCGAGATACAATCGAGGGCCGGGGATAAGGTTCTATGAGCAATAGCAGCTCTGACGGCTCCTACTTTATCTTGACTATTTATACATCAGTCACCAGCAGATTACAACCAATCATGGCACGAGCTGCTTGGGCCCAGCAGCATTTTATCCGCAAGACAATAGTTTGATCTCGATGACACGGGTGACCTTCTTTTGCTCTCCATAAATCTTAACGTTGTCGTCAGGTGCCTGAAGTAATAACTTTGGGGAAAATAAAAATAATTATAATAAATGATAATCTCACCTTAAGTCCATTGAGGCCTGGTAAACCATTCCGTCCATCTTCTCCTGGGTAGCCCTAGCAAGAATTCAACAACGAGTTATTGCAATATAAACCTACAGAGCAAGATTGTCAGCAACAACAACAACACAACTCAGACCTTAGTCACCATACAGCAAATGTTAGAACACATTTAGATATATAAAACCATCCCAAGTTGTGTGCCCGAGATAGGTCTATGGCTCAGGATCCCCCATCTCATCTGATGGCAGTTTCCCCGCACCGCCTCTTGTCACTGCTATCTATTACACATTCAACGGTGTTTATCGCTGGCCGCTTGGCATTTGTGGGACGTATGGGTCCTGCGCGCAGCAACTGCAATTCATGGAGAGAGAAAAAAAATCCTTAACACCACGCTCAATCCTCGGAATCTTGATCCATATCGAGAAAAGGAGAGGCGAGGTGGCACCCCCATTGCCTTCCTCAGCAATGTTTTTTTGTTTAAGTGATACCATTACTGGCTGCAATACAACGTCATATAGTATAATAAAAGAGAAATTTGAGAATATGTGTGTCTGTTCAAAATGTTTAGCGTACCTCCCGACATGCAACAAACTTGAAATTTGCCATGTGGGTACTTTCCAGACTGTACACCATGCAAAACATATTAAAATACACTTGTGTTTTTTTTGGGGGGGGGATCTCAATAATGCATATTTTTTGCACGGCAAGTGAGCTGTGACGTCACATCTGTCATATCACCCGCGCATGCGGAAGCGTAACGCAGTGTGCCTGCTGACGTCACGCATCCCCCCCACCAACCCTCCGCGGGCAAAGTGCCATACAAATGTGTTGCAGGTCTAAGGCGTTCTTAGCGCAGCATTGCTGCTTTATTATTTCAGTCGTTTAGTGCCGTACGCACCCTGAAAGTTGTGTGTGTCTGCAGCAAGCGCGAGTATGTGTACCTATGGACGCGCGCGTGTTTGTGTGTGGGGGGAGCGGTGGTGTAGTGGTTAGCGCGCTGCGCTACGAACCCGACGACCCGAGTTCGATTCCCGCTCACGGCCTCCCCTAGGTCGACTTAGCCTCAAACGAGTAACTGGTGTGGTGTGTGAACATCGCCACTGGGGAGACAAAGGTGGCTGGGCGTGGTGAATCCAAGTCCCGGGCGAAGCCGGGTAGTAAAGCTGGTATAGTATATGCGGAACATGTAAAGGCCATGCCACCTGCGTCACTAACAAGCTCATTTGATGTGCTGTAGACGAAATGGGCCAGTATACGATATGCCATACTTGCACTTTTCAGAACACCAAATATAAATACTGGCACTTTTCACAAGGGTTCCTAATCATATGCTGCGATGTATCTACAGAGGGGACAAGGCATTTAGCATGGGCTGAAAGCTGCTTGCGGGGAATTCACTAATGTAATCCAGTTTCATAGGAGATGGCTTGTAAAACACCATGCAGGTGTCATCTTTGACATCCAGAACTATAAGTGTTCTCAGTGGACGTGGCATTGAGTACGATCCGTTTCCATCGCTCACTATCTTGTGCTCGCCTCAGTGCATCCACCGCAGTCATCCGAAGCATCACTCTCGCACCTTCTACCCAGCCCATATTCTGCCATCCCTCTCCTGAATTTTCCATAAATCATCCTCTCCATCATATCTTTCTTTAGATGATGGCCTCTTGCTCCGTGTAGGTGCAAGAACGTGCAAATGATGGATGTACAAGACAACTTGCTCACCTTTGACCCTGGGAGACCTGTGAGGCCTGGACTGCCCTTTGAACCTGGTTCCCCCTGCACAGCAGAGGTAGCAGACAGCACTAAATTGCTTCACTGAAATAATAGCTTCTGGATTAATATCACCTTTGAGCATAACTAATCATGTAGACTTTACACTGTTTATAAGATGACATGTTATATCATTAGTCCGAAAGGCCAATCGGGAGGTGGGCTAAATAATATAACTGTCGTGACCAGAGATAAACAGAAGTACATTTATGTGTGTAGAACGAATGGAAGTATATTATATTAGCATATGTGTAATACCCATAATGCTCCACAACAGTGCAGAATGAAGGCAGTGATGATGCCAATCATTTTCTGGCAACTCAATAGTATTTGTTTTACAAGCTTCAGTCTGGTAAAAATAATAATAATACACTTTTTTTCCCCAGGAAAATGCCAATTATTTTACTAGGAAGGCCTTACAGAGCCTCAAGACTTTTTTACAGTTGACCCAAAGGTCTAGCAGGTAGAGAGTTTGCTTGCTGATACAAATTCTGCTGGATATCACGAATCGAGAAGGCTAGTTAGCTGAAGGGTGATCAAATGCAACTTTTTTTCGCGACGTGATGAACAGAAGTATGATTATGTAGATCTGACCATCTTCATCATTGAGCCGATGGTGACGTCACGTAAAGCTTAACAATCTATCGCAGAGGTCATCTGTTACGGTATTTCGTCCTTTGACAAAAACACGACGTGAGCACAAATCCTGCACCATTTAACGCGATTTGGCCAGGTGCAATCAATCAACACCACCGCCGTTCTGTACCAAAGAGGAAGAGCTTGAGGCATGAACAATCGTATGCTAACGTGACACTCCAGGCGTTGCAAAGTTTTCGATTCTCACCGACATTTAATTAAGGAGCTTAATGGTGCTCAAAAGACAAAACTCGCTGAGGTGCACTGCCCACTAGGCATGAATTATAAGCATCCTCTTAAGTCGCTGGATCCTCTACATAGGAGATGGCACTCCAGCATGATTTGCAGCATAATTAAAATTGACTCGTTTTAACATGGCGTGTTTGCCGGAATATATGACGGAACCTCCCTTTTTCACATTCACTTATTGCTAACCGTATTACAAACATTGGGTGCAGCGGGTTTTTATCAGTGGTCAGTGTACTGTGCAGTGCTGTGAACCTGGAGCAACCACAGTTCGATTCCTAGGCCACAGCTGAGATTAGTGGCAAGTGACATCACGAACTGGTCTTGGCTGCCTCTTCACCAACCTGCACTGACCAGGGTGGTGAGTTATGGTCGAAAAATCCATTCACAAAGGGGTTGCAATTGATCATTATTAAGAATATCTGTGGCGATTGGGTGAATGCGATTTCATAAAAAAAAAAGATTTGGAAATAATGTTCTGAGAATTATATAAATAAGCAGGGTAGACAGGGCAACTTTAATGATGATGATCAAATCCATCACGGAGCAAATGATGTGCATACTGCTGAACGAATACATTCTAAGGTCAAACTCATTACAAACAAAGTGCTTGAAACGAATGAACCACAATACCTCGCTGATCTCGTCAAGGAGCATGAACCATCACGTGAACTCTGGTCATCCTCACAGCGGCGGCTTTTGCTAAGCCATCAAACAAAGACGGCCACCGCATCGCGCGCTTTCAGATGCACTTCTGCGGCCACCTGGAACGCTCTTCCTTCCAATATTCGGAAGCCAGCGGGGCAATGCACTTTTCCATAATCTATATTGAAAACTCATCTTTTTTTTTACTGATTTTTGTGTTAAGTTTGTCCTTTCCATCGCACCTTCGATTAGCACGTTTGGCTACGTACGGTGCGAAATAAGTTCAACGTACATGCATACATACGTATGTGCGTTCGCAGTTGTGCATTATAGCTCCGCGGGTGTGCTCTCGGGTTGTGTTGGACATGATGCTCGACATCGCTCAGAACAACTTGTGCAACAACCCGAAAGCGCACGAGAGAGCTAATAACATGCAGACATACAGATAACATACAGACAGACAGATAACAGACAGACAGACAGATCAAAGACATACAGATAACATACAGACAGACAGATAACAGACATACAGACAGATAATATACAGACAGACAGATAACAGACAGACAGACAGATAACAGACAGACAGACAGATCAAAGACATACAGATAACATACAGACAGACAGATAACAGACATACAGACAGATAATATACAGACAGACAGATAACAGACAGACAGACAGATAACAGACAGACAGACAGATCAAAGACATACAGATAACATACAGACAGACAGATAACAGACATACAGACAGATAATATACAGACAGACAGATAACAGACATAAAGACAGATAATATACAGACAGACAGATAACAGACATACAGACAGATAATATACAGACAGACAGATAACAGACATACAGACAGATAATATACAGACAGACAGATAACAGACATACAGACAAATAATATACAGACAGACAGATAACAGACAGACAGACAGACAGATAACAGACAGACAGACAGATAACAGACAGACAGATAACATACAGACAGACACACCTTCCTCCCTGGCGGGCCTGCTACTCCAGGCTCGCCCACTGGGCCCTGCACACCCTGTCAGAACGCCCAACGGTTAGTATCTCAAAAGAAGCACCGAGAGGCAATCAATCATCAGAATCCATTCTGATAAGAGGAGAAGCAAACAGAATCTACAGAAGCAGAGGCGGCAGTATTGCAATTGCGCATCCCGAGATAACATTTAGAAACGTCGATGTTAAGCTGCTTAACGAGAACTGCTTGCTCAAATAATTACGTAAAATTACATAAACAAATATATTGTAGTCTTGATGCTCTTGCCATGAATTCATCATAACGTTTGCAGTGTTGTGAGACACGGTCCAATTGAAATGTTTTTTGCAAGTTGTACATAGCTTAACCACACATACGGCACAATCTACGACTGTGGCCAAAGTCATATATACATAGCACGTAAAAATGTGCCATATATACATGTCATAAGTCTGTGCATAGCATGTACAGACGTTTCGTACACTAAACGGCCTTGGGAGAAAAAACGCATTTGCAGGTATGCCACTGGAGAACATTCCTTAAAGTCCGGTTTTCACGTCCAATGGCATCTTTCGGCTTTCACTCCTCAAAACAATTGAGATCTCGTTCATGCATTGCTCAACATAATGCACGGGGCATTCCAGGCTCACGACAGCAGCCGTCAAAAGTGAAATGCAAAGGCGAAAGCCCTGCAATTGCTTACTCTCACCACTGCTGGCGGGAAGGGGCTTCCACGTTAGTGGAGGGCCAGAGCCCCCCCACTAAAAGGTGTTTTGCATACTCTTCCAAGCTGGTCAGACGTCTTAGAAGGGGTGGGAGTCCCCACGCTTTACCCCACCGCGCACAAACTGCCGGTCAACGAAATGTCACAGCAGCCATGAATGAAGTTCCTACGAATGATGAATTGCACCGTCCACCTTAATGATGGCAACATTCAAAACACGCTTCTCATTCTAAACATTAACCTCTGCTGCCTTCAAGTTTATTTTTCCTATGAATAATTGTCAACCTTACGATTTGCCACTGCCATCCGCAAAGCTTACACTTAAGACATAACTGTATCCAACCTAAAAGACCGTACTTTTAACACTATTTTTAACGTGAGCTATTACAAATCACAGTGCCTCTTCAAGCATGGCGGGTAGCAGTTCAAGAGTGTAAACACATTAACGAATATTAATTCATCTTCGGTCTACCAGAAACTTTGTCTGTGACAGTTTAGCCAACAGGGAATCATCCTCATGGCTCAGCACTGGGCTTACACGACCCCGGTAGCATTCAAGGAACTGAGTTATTTATTTTTAGATACGATTATGCAATTTTTTACAGAATCACCAAGCAAAGCTGAGCTCCCACAATCTATCTCATTGATTCATCATTCCCCCATTTGCCACCAGCTGGGCCCTTTAGCCGTGTCATAAAAAAAAATTGACTTTGCGTTGTCAGTTAATTATAACGTATCGTAAACATGACTGCAGATTATGCCCTAAGCGATTATGCGGGAATGCGGTGTAATGCTTAGGGATGTGGTTGCTGCCTTACCCTGTGTCCTTTGAGTCCAGCTGCCCCAGGGAGCCCGGGCCCCCCTCGACTGCCCTGGAATGTAAAGGTGCATTTTTATGAAAAAATAAGTTGAGACCTCCAAATCCCTTATACCACTCGCAAAACGTAAACTGTCTTCGCCGCCAGGAAATACACTTTTCAAGCAATAGGTTTAAACAAATGTCAATCAAAGCCCCCGTTAAATGTCACCTTGGAAGCACTCTCGCCTCCGTTGCAGGAATCTCCTTTAGGAGGAAGGTGACGGCATTTTAACATCACTCGAGAATATTTCAAATCTGCATGGAGGGTCTTGAAATGACAGGTTTTAAAATTAAAATTTTCATTATAAAAAAACAGACTAATGAGCGCTATTACTCGCTTCACAATTTGATTTCGCAACGGCGCGATGGCGGGTCACAGAAATATTCACTTCATGGGAATTTGTCGCAGCCACATCCTGCGGATTTTGACCGATGGCCCACGAATATGATTGCTGTGAAGGCTTTCACGTCAGTTAACCATAGGGGTGAGAGTCCTCGAGTTCCCTTCTTGTGTGAAACGAGGCACGTTCGTGTAAACCCACACCTGTGCTGCTACACAAGCCCCCCCCCCCCCCCCCGACGCGCAGGTGTGGGCTGCAGGGCGTGCGGGGGGGGGGGGGGGCATGCCGTGGCGGGTAGGGTTTGCTCTGCGGGTCTGGGTGGCCTCTGCGACAGCACCATCTTGATCATTATTTGAGAATGTTTCACGACCGAATGGGCTGCAAGAAGAATAGTATCATATATGCCACCGCGGGGTGTTTTTTGTAAGGTATGTGTGTGTGTATGTTGAACTTATTTCGCACCGTACGTAGCCAACCATGCTAATCGGAGAATCAGAGTGAACAGATGAGTAGTATGTATTTCATTATGCTAGGCACTACTGCAAATGAATTAAACAGTGCTTGACGTAGATTGTACATTTGCTAGCCATATAAATATTACCACGGGGATTATGACGAGAAGGAGGCTTACCGGGTCCCTCTTTTCTCCTTCCCTTTCCGAAATCCCACGAATCCCAATTAAAAGCCTCATTCCTTGACCATTATTAGAGAACGTTTCACGACCGAATGGGCTGCAACACAAATCGTAGTGTCTTGAATGACATCGTGTGGGGTTTGCACGGCTCGGTAAGCACAAGAGTTCACAGATGAGTAGACTTTTTTTTATTATGTAAGGCATTGCTACAAATTGATTCAACATTGCTATAACGTAGATTGTACATTTGTTAGCCATATACATATGACCACGGCGATTATGACGTGAAGGAGCCTTACCGGGTCTCCCTTTTCTCCTTCTCTTCCCGAAATCCCTCGAATCCCAAGGGGACCCTGACACGAGAGGAAACCGACACTTAGCGTAGAAGTGAGAAGCCCACACGCTCATCGCTAACACTTGGTCATTAACTCATTTCTTTAGAACTGCTTTTTGTGTTTAGTGTTTTGTCCTTCCCCCGCACCTCTGATTAGCACGGTTGGCTACACATGGTGTGAAAGAAATTCAACATACATAACAGAAAAATTCATGAACTCGTATACGCTCAGCACCAAATAAATATTAAACTGGATCGATAAACATCTAACGATAAGTGTTTTTAAGCACCTATCAATAGGTGTAAACATTTCCCATTCAATATGGCTTGTATATTGTAAGCTGGCTATAAACACATTTCCCATATAAGTAACACGTGCTTACATTGCACTGGTGGAGGAAAAGTGAAGATAAACTTCTGATAAAAGCACACTTGGTCTTGTTTTCAAGCAGTGTGCGTGTATCCGGATTTTGCCAATACAAGTTACATCATAGAATGTTTTATTATTAAGTAAATGCCCTTTTTATGATAATGAATGTATAAAACACACTAACGGTAGTAACTGACTGATAAAATGTTATCATCGCTGAGACATGTGCTTAAATTGGAAAAGGTAAGAACTTCTATCCATTTTGGAGTCCTCTCTTGATGAAACTGTTAATATTAATTCTTCCAATACCTGGTACTCCAAATCATGTGGGAGCGTGTTTCATTTTATATATTACAAAGGATTTGAAACGGACACTTCCAAAGGCAAGTTATAGAAATACGTATAACTTAGTATTTTACATAACAGTCCCAGCTAACCTTCAGTGTAGCTTATGAAACCATAATCTGCAATGCACTTTTCAATCATCAGTACCAGGTACACATTATGTAAGTTGGTAATAAATGGGTATATGAACTAACGCCACAACAATGACACCTAATTTAATCACAACTTCATAAATTAAACGCAACATTTCCTCATTCGGCCAGAAAAAACGTGCCACATATTTTTTGCAACAGTGCGGATGCAATTCAAAACAAAGCAAAAAACTTACCTGGCCTAGAATGATACATATTTTCATATTAATATTTATAATTAAATACAGCAATTGGAGTTGGCACTTTCCAAAGCAAATGTAATTAAACAACACGGAGCTGTTGGAGATGAGAACAAGACTTTAATTGGCACCTGGGGCCCTTGAGGTCCTGTTGCCCCTGGGAAACCAGGCTCTCCACGTATGCCCTGTCATTTTGAAGATGACAAATAAACAAAGTGTAATTACATTTCAATTAAATGGTCGATGTGTGAATAAAAACAATCATAAATCCCAACCCCTGAAAAAAGAGTTCAATTGGATACAGTGCATTAGAAGCCATGTGCAGGTTCAAGACGAAATTAAAATGTAAGAAAAGTAAGTGGCTTTTAATGCATGCATGTATGTTGAACTTCCTTTGCACCGTACATAGGCAGTCGTATTAATCGGAAGTTTTGGGCAGGATATATTTCGCTGGAAGAGATGATGCAGGCCAAATGTCAAGAAGAGTCATGCAGTGGCAGCCAAGGATCGGAGAATGGAACGCATTCGAGGGGACCTCCACCGAGGAGACAGAGCAATGAAGTCGGCTCACATCACCGTACGAGGTGGATAACCGACAGTTGAATTTTGGGTCAGATTGCCATGCGAGTAAAATGCCAATGTGTCATACCACCCTCATGCACCCGACACAGCCAAATAACTAACAATGTAAATAGTCAGGTGGAGGACGGTGTACGACACACATTGGCATGCACCTCACACAATCTGACTAAAAAATGAATTATGAATCGGATCAGTCGTGAAGGTCTACGTGTTGAATTGACAAAGCGGATCGTTACATCGCAGAATCGTAAAATGATCACAGCGGCTCGGTAGGCCTTCATCCAGCAGTGGATTGATCATGGCCGATTATGATGATGAAGATGAAGATGATGAATCCAAGACCTTGGTACATGCGGTGCCGTGGAATGGCCTTTGTTGCGCTCGAGAAGCTACAGCTGTTCTCATGCAGCCTTGCAGGTGCGCGAGCCGTGTTTGGAGTGATGGATTTGTCACAAAGGGGAACATTTCATTGCGTACCACTACAGGAATTAAAACCAACGTCAGTACCGAATTAGTCAGCTTTTACGCAACAATCACTTTAATAGCGGTTCATGTAGGGTGCTAAATCATTTTCCCTTCATGAAAAATACTAAATGCGTTACTCACACGTGAGAGTGCTATGAAAATAAGTCTAGTTTGTTTTGCGAAATGTGTTAATATTTAAAATGGAAAATATTTGGTCGCTTTCCCGCAACATTATTCCAATTTGCGATTGCCAAAGCGAAAAGCGACAAATTGTTTGTTGCGAACTTTCACAAAGCAGCGCATAACAACATGTTAGAGAATGAACTGTGTAAGATGATATCCCAGAACGACATCTCAGAGGCATTAAGTGACCTCTTATATAGACTGTGTTTAACTTTTCGAACTTGAAATGTTTCCAAATTATGTGAAAACTTAATTTGACTTTATGGGAATTTTCTCTCACGGCAGTCATTGGTGACTATATTGAGAATACTTAGGAACCTGGTTGACCGCGGGTAGCTGCGTGGATTTGAACCCTGATTCTAAGCAGTGGCTGATCTTTGAACCACTGGACCACCTCTTGTGGGCATGCATATAGTTTTATGTGTAACATTGTTTTCAGATTTACAAAACATTAGGAATATATAAATATGATACAATGCTATAAATTGGATTCAGTTGAGAACATTTTAATATATGAACTATATTTACATACATTAATCAACCAAATCAGCTCCTAAAACAAATACAAATATAATGTGGATACATGTGATCTCAATCCATAATTACTTTTAATACACACCTTGATTTAAAATGCACGCTTTATATATAAATATATATCAAAAAAGGCTACATATTTTACAGCATTTATTTTTTCTGTTACATGAGCAAACGAGCTTCCGGTGTGCAGGAACACCTATAAGGGCCATGTGTATTTAATCACCAACTTCATCATAACATGAAATGTGTTGTGTCCACTTAAAGTGGCTTTTTGCTGATGCCACCTGCTGTAAAGAACTACCAGAATAATTAGACCATGGGCCAAAAGCATGAATTTCACTTGCGGTGGCTTAACCTCAGTGGTTCCAATTTCTCTATGTGGACAAATAACAATGCATTATGGGTGATAAACATATGAAATGTACGGGTTGTCAAGTAATTTTGAGCCAAAAAAACGAATAAAGTTGTGCTCTCTGACATGGTATTGATATCTGCTATGACCCATGGACAAAATTACATACATTACCACCATGGAAACGTATGTGTATATATATAACAACACATTCCAGGTTTTAAAAAATGACTCAAGTCATGAAAAACAGCCTCTTGCACTCAAAATGCACGATGGCA
Organism: Lethenteron reissneri; assembly: GCF_015708825.2. Classification (NCBI taxonomy): domain Eukaryota; kingdom Metazoa; phylum Chordata; class Hyperoartia; order Petromyzontiformes; family Petromyzontidae; genus Lethenteron; species Lethenteron reissneri. The sequence continues at coordinate 14,133,241 of NC_083807.1, read as the reverse complement.
AAAACAAACTGCCAACACATCCAGGTTACAAATGAACAAAATCTCCTGCGCAGCATGAGTTTAAAATCCACTGCACGTGTTTATGTTGCAGTCACAACACAAGCGGTAAGAGGGTACACACGTGTACATGCAGCAATACGGAGGGGGAGTCTCCAGTGGAATTCACTCTTATAATAGTGGCCCACTGGGCTGGTCCATTAATCACACCTCTGTAGCATAAAGCATCGGTGTCACGAACAAACACCAACCTGGAGCTTTTCCAACAGCTGCTATGAGGATGTCATGTACACCAATCTTCGAGAATGACATTCGTCAGCTTCTAACTGTATGAACGGAGACCTATCTGAATTTGCCTCGTTTAATCAGATGTCAGATGCTAAGCAGGTTCGAGCTTGGTTATTACTTGAAAGAGTGGCAAGACTGGGGCTTCCGATGTGTAGTAGGTGTGGAACGAGGTGGCTCAAAGGAGATGACATTGTTGAGTCGTACTCACAAGCGTGCGAGAGTTTGTATAACACCAACTCAGATGCCTTCCTGTAGAGGATGAGTAATATCGCGCTACAACTGGGCATCGATAAAGATGCAGATACTTATTTTATTATGCATAGCCGCGAAGTTACTGAGGATTACTCCCTGAGCGCTCCTGTGGATTTCTAAACTCAAAACTCCACAGCCAACCAGCACGTCGGAAGTGACTTTGTGACTGCCCCACGTGACCCACTCTGACCTCTGTCACCACATGTGCCACTGGCGGGGCATTAGTGGCGTCATCATCATCATTGCCTGCGCCATGCTGCACGTCGTATTTATGGGGATTCCTACCTTTGGTAGGCAGAATGTCGGGGTGCCTACAATATTTCAAGGGGCCCGAATGATTGAGCAAAAAATAATAATTTATTACAATTTTTTGGTGATTGATTGACTTTATCAACTTGTGGTCCCATATACAATTCGTGCATAGACTGAGAGGCACAGGGCAGAACTAAATCTAATAACACCTTGTTTGCACACTTTGCTGGTCTTGATACCCAATTAGTCTTTCCTGTGTATATAATTGACATTAATAGCTTTATGCAATACAGTATTGGTTTTCTGGCTCATTGTGATAGCGTACAAGTATGTTACGTAATAATTTGCTTTGTTCATTGTTGAATGTTGTGTGCTATTTATATGAACACTGGCACTGCAATGAAGAGCCAACACAATCCATGTTACGCAAAGGAATTCAGAAATGCTGGCTTATTTTTTTATATCCCAAATTATAAAGCTGTCACCCATCTGCTGCACAATGTGAAAGATGTGACACTGCACGTGTCTGTGTCATAATATGCCAATAGTTTAATGAAGTCATTAATTTTAAATTTCAATAAAAAAACGCACAACTTCTGTATTATCAAACTCTAATAGCACACACACACACACTCGAAGAGGCTACCCTGTGTCAATGTAATAACTTGGCATTTCTGGGTGGAGAGGCACACAGAAAAAGAGATAAAGTATGTTGCTTATACTGCATTATACACACATTGAATTGATAAGGTAGACCTCGAGACAGATGATTGAGACGTTATGAGAAAAAGTTTGAAAAGTAGCTGTAACACGAACAACTGCATGATATACACTCACATATTATATAGTTTGTTCCCCGCTGATGCTTATTTTTTATCCAAGTAAAGCCAGCCAGGATTTACGATCACTATTGCTGACTGTGCTCTGCGTATGCAATTTATAATTTATACATTACTATTGATTTATGCGACACGCTTAATAAATCAAAATCGAGATCAAGATGTCACCATTGCTAAAGCCATGGATGCCATCACGTAGTCAAATAAATTAATTATCTTCTATTAATAAATACTACATATAGTGAACAACAGTTACAAAGTTAAGCTCGTGTTTGGCGACATGCTTTGAAGGCAAATATCGATTCACCTTGATTGGTGGCAATGAATTGTCACAATTTACAGTAGCAATTCTATTTACAGATCGATAATCATCTTTTTTTGTGGTGTATGTAGGGTCTCCCGTAGTTCCAGGGATTGCATTAACTAATTACATCCGGCGCATGCTTCACACATTATTTGTATGTGCGTGATTCAAAGCATACTCCATGTGTGTAAGAATCAAATGGCGCTACTTCACAGCTGAAGAAAGGCAGCCTTAGAGACGCAGAAGATTCGAAGCGCCATTGCCCAAAATATAGCCCTTTTTTATATATCTTTCCGCTCTAGGGCTCTGTGTTGTTGACAAATGAATTGAGTTCTTATTATTGTGCTTGTCCACCACCGCCAAGGCAATATTACAAATATCTACGGGACCCTTTTTGCCTGTGTCAAGATGATAAAAAGGCTTGCCCTTTCTGGCATAAATACATGTATTAACATCTTAACACCTGTATTTATTTATCAATAGTAGCATTTTTTTGTCTGATGCTCTACAGATACTGTCAACAACGTTTTACTTTTAAAAGCCACCACGACACGCAAGCCTGACCTACATGCAGCGGCCTTCATGCAAGCGCTCGAACGCCACTCTGTGCGCATCAGCGCCGTTTGTATCTTGTGTTTGTCTCTTGTGCGCCGGGCGCGGTGAGGCGCTGGCGGTGTGTGTCTCCCTGCACGGCACACTCACCGACTTGCCATCGGCACCGGGGTCTCCTCTCTCGCCCTTGTGCCCCTTGTGCCCCTGTCATGCAATGACACAGACACCCGGGCTCCAGCAGGGCACACTTCAGCAGCGAATCAATCAACAGCAAGCGCTTCCAACGAAAGCTTAACGTCTCATGTGACAGCTACAGCGAGTCTCTCTCTCTCGTCTTTTTCTGCTGTTGAAAAATAGAGGCATTGTTTTTCGGCGGTTTCTCATTTTGATAGGGGTGCCACTATGCTATGCTCAGGCAAGAGTGGATTTGACTGTGGTGAGAATGAAGACGTTAGGTTTGGAATAAAAAAGCAGCGTTATTCATTGCAGGAAGACACTCTCTCTCTGCAAACACAAATTAATGTGGTCGTGTGTAATGTATTCATTTTTTGAAGGACCGAGCCTTCGTCATTTATTTATTTTACTTAGTGCCCCAGCTGCACTTCAACACTTATGTGTTGTTTAAAAAAAGACACTCAAGGGGGTGACATTCTTTTTCACGAAATAATTGTGTACGTCATTTAAAAATAAACTCAAATCCCACACGAGTTCGATAGGAATTGTGAAAAATATTGTACGATATTGATTTTCTTTAAAATACTAATGTACGTTGAGTCAATGACTTTTTCAAGCACAGGTAGATACGTTCCGCGTTTATTCTATGGCATGAAACACTGCTGGTAAAAATTCTGGGGAATGATAATATGAAATAGCAATGAAAATATTTACGTTCGACATTTATTTTCAACTCTTTCGTTTTTTAAGTCAATTCACAATACAATGCTTTTAAAAAATGCATACAGTATCTAAATGCGACCACACCTCAAGATGCTGTACAGAAACATATCTATCCTACATAGACCGGGCAGTTAGTTTAACACGTAAGCTTTCGCGACCAATATCCATAAGAAGTTTTTATTACATTAGATTGCGTAAATATAAATGTGTCGTTAAACCCGACACCACCCAACACAGCCAATTAGTAAGGTTTGTCACGTAAACAAAACATGCCAATTAGTTACTAGTTCAGCACACCGGTGTGTTGGAGAGTAAGCCCACAACATTTACAATTCAAGTACGACGTGTCGTCGGTAATTGCAGTCAGTTATAGGCAGAAGAAAAATAAGGAAGGTCTTAAGGCTGGACATGGACAGGGGTTGGGGAGCTGATGGCGTGGATGGTTGGAGGAAGTGAGTTCTACATCTCAGGGGCAGCAGAGGAAATTATCGACCTGCCACTGATCAAAGATTGACTGTGGGCTTCAACAGAAGGCCTTGGTCACTGGAGCAGAGAGTGCACGGAGAGGAGGAGAGCGAGATAAGAGAACAGAGGGGGTAGGTGCAGAGGCCAGTCCATAGAAGATCTTGAAGACATTGAGTTCAATGTAACAAATTGATCCCAGGATTGGATTGTAGTTGAGAACTCTTCTTCTTGTGTAGGCTTTCTCAGCTGTGCTTTATAACGGTTGTGCCTTCGAGAAAATCAATTTAGCCCAGTTTGTGAATACGTTACGGAGCGAAGCGTCGGATAGCATGCCAGACAATGCACGGCACAACCCAAAGAAATCCACTCGAGCTCCTCCGCGATTGACAATAAGCGTGCAGCAATCCATAGCATCCCTACAGAACTTTCACAATTCATGCTTTTTTTTTTGTTACGTAAAACTTTTTAACGTTGTCTCACGTGCACAGGCAATCACCTTGAAGCCTCGCATGCCATACAGACCAGGACTCCCTGCCGGACATTGACACGGTTCAGGAAGTGTTCCCACCAATGCCTGGATTTCCTTGCACTGTCGTGGAGATAGGGTTCAGGTCACTGACTGCTGGCACACATTCACGTATTGCTTTTCTTATCACATTAAGAAGTAAAACAAAACAACAGCCATCACCAAACCCACACTGACCAGCGTGGTTGAAGTATGATAAACAAAACCCAATTGACTGACACAGAAATGGATTTACAAAGGTTGTTATTATATTTGTGTACACAACAATCTGATATGCTGTTTGCATGAAAGTTAAATGATCACATTTTTACCAAATTATTGCAGGAGTCACGTTCACAATGGTAGCTGCAAATTCCTCACGCATCAGCCTATTGTGGGAAATGAGGCTGGTTTCGATTCAACAAGGTCACACTTCACTGCATGGCTCTATCTGCAGTTAATGCACAGTTAATTTGGGTTATGTGGAGTGACAATGAAGGATAACACTATACAATCAACACGGGGATAAATCCAATTCGCTTAGAAAGTCGATGTCATTTAATTATTTTCCACAGAGGTTTGAAGCCGCCATTTTGTTGCCATTCCTTTATAAAGAGAATACAAGTTTGTTGAAAATGTAATTGAATAATAAAACGTGAGTTGGAGTTTCATAATAACCCCACCTTCGGTAAAAATGCGGCAAAAATATAAATCGGTACAAGTAATGAAAAGAGCTCACCCGTTCATCTTTCTGTGTGAGGGAGAAAGAAAATAAACAAAACATGCTGTGTTTGTTATTTTGTTGAAATACCATCTAAAAAAAGCATACGGTACAAGAAAAACCCATGGATGTAAGCTTTGTTTATGCAATGTTGCACAACCTGAGCCAACTTGAACCTGCATCACCTGTATTTTAAAAGTTGACATTTTGAAAGCCACAAACATATGTAAAAATATAAACTTTAAATGATTGCTGCTTACATCATGCAAATTGAAAGTGCCAGGGGAATTATAAATACAATACAAAATAATACTCACAACACCTCCAATCTCACAAGCGGTTTCTCTTTTGCTTTGTCCAGGGTCGCAATATATTCTAATTTTCTGGATTACAACCTAGATTCAAAAACATTTCATAAAGAACCTTATAAATTTATGATCACACAAAAATTTGGCAACAACATTCACCGTTTTTTCAAATCTTATGAATTGTAAATAATGCTTTGCTGCGTGACTCACCGGCGCTGTCGCTTCCTGCTGTGAATATTTAGCAATTTGGGTTTTTCCGTTGATAAAAATTGAAATTATATTATCCAAAATTGTATAGTCCACTTCTTCATCATCGATTACCAAAGTTGCAGATGTTTCTGTCACAACAATTCTAAGTTGATGCCACTTCTCATCGAACAATTTCTGGAAAGAAATAAAACCCCAAAATGAAATTGAAATTAAGTACGCTACGTATACACTAAACACATGAAGCTATTCTAAATAAATTAGTTTTAAAAAAGTGTGGTGAAGTATGGTCAAATTTCGATTTAAAGCTTTCGTGACTGCAGGGATTCATCTTCTTGGTTCTTTCGGTAAAGTCACGTAGAAGGGAAGTAATAAAATAATAAAAATAAAACATAATAAAACAATTGTTTTATTATGTTATTTGTTTTATTAAAATTGTTTTATTAAAAATTGTTTTATTAAAAATAAAACATAATAAAAAATTGTTTTATTATGTTTTATTTTTATTATTTTATTACTTCCCTTCTACGTGACTTTACCGAAAGAACCAAGAAGATGAAGTATGGTCAAATAACCTCTTCAAGCAGCGGTTTGACAACAGGGCTGTACATGTAGAGCACACACAGAAGCCTCCCGTTGCATTGTCAGAGCTTTTAGAAATTGGAAGGTCATATATTTGCAATGTCAACTTGAGATTATTCGTCATGGATTCACCCAACATAAATAAAGTGTGCGTATTGTGTTTAACGCCCCCAACACTTTGGAGTGCCTTTACTTTACAACTACGGTTCCACCTTAAAGCACGACTCGGGCAATAAAAACCAGAGTTCCATAACTTAAATGGCTCCAATTGTATCAATCCTGCACTGAATCACACAACTACTAAAAGTACTGCACTTGCTGTAATACTAATCTTTTTAACTACAAAGGTATGGAACTATTGTTGGTGTGGAGGCTGATTTATTACAGCAGCAAATGGTAAATAACTTCAATCAATTAGGTGGGATAGTTTTTCATCCGAAGCACGTTGTAAATTCTAGCATTTGCCAAACTCCATTTCTTCAGGTTTGCATTATTTGTCCATCAGCATTCACATGCAAGACACAGCAACGAGATGTCTGACAATCACTTGATGACGCTGGTTTTAACTACTGGCGAACCGTCGTACCAAATTATTACATTATACTTATGGCGGTACCCCGGGGGGGGCACCAAATAATACAAACTGGTCGAGGCATTTAAATATTTTATTTCTGGGAGGCTATTTTTTGCAGGGGTGTACTTAACTCCGCGACTGGGGTACCAATCAATCCGAAATCAGTGCTACTCCACGATGTCGAAACGCAGCGAGGACGATTGCGCCGAAACCCTGAACGCTCGCGGCACGCACCGTAGTGGTGGTGCATCGTAGTGTACAGCTCGTCGAGATGACCATCAACAGGCTAAAAATGACTGCATCACCGACATTATGTGAGAGCCGGGGTACTATGTGACCGCTGGGGGTAGCGCCATGAGGTTCAAATGTTGCTGATCGCTGTCCAGCACACGGTTGTTCGTGTGGCAACTGTATTGGTTGGGTGTGTCAGGTGGGGGAGGTTTTACAGCACACATTTTGATTTACGTGATTTGCCCCACAAACAAATTATGCGTAACAACTTTCTTTCAAATCATGATTGAAAACAAACCACAGTGTGGCCACAGCAGTGGTGACTGGAGTTTGGGAAGTGCTGCTGCAAACGCAAATCGTGCGTTTGCGCCTTGATTAATACTGGCGAAACCCTATTACCCAGAACTCCCGTGTCCCATGTTTCATGAACAGCAGTAGGGATGTGTGGGTACGTCCACCTCGTCCAAGACGTCTGGATCAGCGTGGAAGAGTAGACCAAATACCCTCGAGAGAGGCACTCTAGAGCTCCCTCTAGTGGAGGCCCCTCTGCTAGCTGTAGTACGAGCAAGCAAGCAATAGTTTATTATCCTCAACCTTATCCGAATCGATTCGAATTTTACGTGTAAAGAGCACCTTCACTCAAGGCGCTTAATCAGGAAATGACGCACTGTGGTTGACAGGGGCATGCTACAAGAATTGAGGAATGAGTGACCGCGATAGACGGGTACTTGGGGATCACGAAAAGGTAGGGAAGGGACGGGAAGGAGTGGAGGGGCGAGGGGAAAGGGAAGAGGAAGACAATGAATGGCCAGGTCACTTTTGAAACAAGAGGCTATTTAGCTCAGAGGGCCCTACCTGGTAAAAAGAGAGGAACGGATGGAGGTTAAGGCAGGGCACTGCTTCATGTACAGGGCAAGTTTATTCTAGTGGAGGGGTTCGGGAAGCAGTGCCAGATTATCCTAGTCGCAAAAGTAGCTACATATATAGTAGCTACGGGCCCCACACTTTCAAGGGCCCCGCGCTAAATGCTTTCAAGCTATCAATTCCGGTTCAGCGATGCTGCACTTGCTCTATTACTATAGGACTATACTGCCCTCAACTTTTATGAACGACTAGGTGTTTAAGGTTAGCGATTTGTCGTATTATCTGGCTGTATAGCAAATAAAACATACAATTACTTTACTACGCAAGTTAAACATTTGTTGTGATATTTACGTGTTTTTTGTTTATTTAGGGCCCCTTTATAACATATCCTACAAGCCCCGCACTACTTTAATCCGGCACTGGCGGCGAGAGAGAAGGACGGATAATAAAATAATCTATTTTTAATTTGACCAGGTAAGGCCCACTGATCTACGTGGCTCTTAGCTCAAACATGACGGGATCGGCATCGTTCGTCCCCCGCATCGCCGCGACTCCGTCACCTGCACGAGGGGGCCCACGAACTCCACGCTCTGCGCGGTGCGCAGGAGGCTCGTGGCGGCGAAGTGCACCGAGCGGCCCTCGCCGTCCATCGTGACGGCCACCTGCAGGGCGCCGTCGTGCGCCACGATGCGCCACAGGTCCCAGCGGCGCCGCGCCACGTCGCGGGGCATGCGGAACGTCGCCACGAAGACGTAGGACGGCGGCAGCCCCTCAGGAAACACCCCCCTGCACGCGCGGCGTCCTCACAATGAGGGTCTTCGCGGTGGCAAGGAGATGTCAATGATGATAGAGGCGGGGTTTATTGGGTTAGATCGCGTAAAATATATAAATGTGTCGTTAAACCCACCACCACCCGACAAAGCCAATAAGTAATGTTTGTCACGTAAACAGAACGTGCCAAGTAGTTACTAGTACAGCACACCGGTGTGTTGGAGAGCAAATCCCCAACATTAACAATTACTTAAATCCACAACATTTACAATTACTCAGATTTGATTTGATGCTTTCGTGACTGCAGGAATTACTCTTTGGTTATTTCGGTAAAGTCACGTAGAAAGAAAATAAGTTAAATAATAGAATACGACGTTTCGATTGCAACACAAACAGTCGTCATCAGGGAGAACTAAATGTGTTGTCTCTCTCTGCTTGTGTGTCTGTCTGTGTGTCTCTGTGTTGTCCCTTTCTCTCTGCTTGTGTGTCTGTCTGTGTGTCTTTGTGTTGACCCTTTCTCTCTGCTTGTGTGTCTGTCTGTGTGTCTCTGTGTTGTCCCTTTCTCTCTGCTTGTGTGTCTGTCTGTGTGTCTTTGTGTTGTCCCTTTCTCTCTGCTTGTGTGTCTGTCTGTGTGTCTGTGTTGTCCCTGTGTTGTCCCTTTCTCTCTGCTTGTGTGTCTGTCTGTGTGTCTCTGTGTTGTCCCTTTCTCTCTGCTTGTGTGTCTGTCTGTGTGTCTTTGTGTTGTCCCTTTCTCTCTGCTTGTGTGTCTGTCTGTGTGTCTGTGTTGTCCCTGTGTTGTCCCTTTCTCTCTGCTTGTGTGTCTGTCTGTGTGTCTCTGTGTTGTCCCTTTCTCTCTGCTTGTGTGTCTGTCTGTGTGTCTCTGTGTTGACCCTTTCTCTCTGCTTGTGTCTCTGTCTGTGTGTCTCTGTGTTGTCCCTTTCTCTCTGCTTGTGTGTCTGTCTGTGTGTCTCTGTGTTGTCCCTTTCTCTCTGCTTGTGTGTCTGTCTGTGTGTCTCTGTGTTGTCCCTTTCTCTCTGCCTGTGTCTCTGTCTGTGTGTCTCTGTGTTGTCCCTTTCTCTCTGCTTGTGTCTCTGTCTGTGTGTCTCTGTGTTGTCCCTTTCTCTCTGCTTGTGTGTCTGTCTGTGTGTCTCTGTGTTGTCTCTCTCTCTGCTTGTGTGTCTGTCTGTGTGTCTCTGTGTTCTCTATGGGGACCTCATTTGCCAGTAAAAATATGATAATTGGTTCTTTACCCTTCTATCTGGCAACAAAACTGACACCTTTTTGCAAGGAGTCATGTTTGCATAGACCGCAATACCTGCAGTCATAATACAAACAAAAGAACATAACTCTGATAATGTGCACTGTCCCTGAAGTTGATTGGTCCACACCCGAGACAGCTTTCCTTCGAGCCTAGTCTCATATGGGTTGGACCAGATGACGCCAAAAGGCGCACAACTCAAGGACAATGCACCATCAGAGTATGAGAGCTCGGGGCAAGCATCTACACTATGGGGACCTCATTTGCCAGTAAAAATATGATAATTGGTTCTTTACCCTTCTATCTGGCAACAAAACTGACACCTTTTTGCAAGGAGTTGTGCGCCTTTTGGCGTCATCTGGTCCAACCCATATGAGACTAGGCTCGAAGGAAAGCTGTCTCGGGTGTGGACCAATCAACTTCAGGGACAGTGCACATTATCAGAGTTATGTTCTTTTGTTTGTATTATGACTGCAGGTATTGCGGTCTATGCAAACATGACTCCTTGCAAAAAGGTGTCAGTTTTGTTGCCAGATAGAAGGGTAAAGAACCAATTATCATATTTTTACTGGCAAATGAGGTCCCCATAGTGTAGATGCTTGCCCCGAGCTCTCATACTCTGATGGTGCATTGTCCTTGAGTTGTGCGCCTTTTGGCGTCATCTGGTCCAACCCATATGAGACTAGGCTCGAAGGAAAGCTGTCTCGGGTGTGGACCAATCAACTTCAGGGACAGTGCACATTATCAGAGTTATGTTCTTTTGTTTGTATTATGACTGCAGGTATTGCGGTCTATGCAAACATGACTCCTTGCAAAAAGGTGTCAGTTTTGTTGCCAGATAGAAGGGTAAAGAACCAATTATCATATTTTTACTGGCAAATGAGGTCCCCATAGTGTAGATGCTTGCCCCGAGCTCTCATACTCTGATGGTGCATTGTCCTTGAGTTGTGCGCCTTTTGGCGTCATCTGGTCCAACCCATATGAGACTAGGCTCGAAGGAAAGCTGTCTCGGGTGTGGACCAATCAACTTCAGGGACAGTGCACATTATCAGAGTTATGTTCTTTTGTTTGTATTATGACTGCAGGTATTGCGGTCTATGCAAACATGACTCCTTGCAAAAAGGTGTCAGTTTTGTTGCCAGATAGAAGGGTAAAGAACCAATTATCATATTTTTACTGGCAAATGAGGTCCCCATAGTGTAGATGCTTGCCCCGAGCTCTCATACTCTGATGGTGCATTGTCCTTGAGTTGTGCGCCTTTTGGCGTCATCTGGTCCAACCCATATGAGACTAGGCTCGAAGGAAAGCTGTCTCGGGTGTGGACCAATCAACTTCAGGGACAGTGCACATTATCAGAGTTATGTTCTTTTGTTTGTATTATGACTGCAGGTATTGCGGTCTATGCAAACATGACTCCTTGCAAAAAGGTGTCAGTTTTGTTGCCAGATAGAAGGGTAAAGAACCAATTATCATATTTTTACTGGCAAATGAGGTCCCCATAGTGTAGATGCTTGCCCCGAGCTCTCATACTCTGATGGTGCATTGTCCTTGAGTTGTGCGCCTTTTGGCGTCATCTGGTCCAACCCATATGAGACTAGGCTCGAAGGAAAGCTGTCTCGGGTGTGGACCAATCAACTTCAGGGACAGTGCACATTATCAGAGTTATGTTCTTTTGTTTGTATTATGACTGCAGGTATTGCGGTCTATGCAAACATGACTCCTTGCAAAAAGGTGTCAGTTTTGTTGCCAGATAGAAGGGTAAAGAACCAATTATCATATTTTTACTGGCAAATGAGGTCCCCATAGTGTAGATGCTTGCCCCGAGCTCTCATACTCTGATGGTGCATTGTCCTTGAGTTGTGCGCCTTTTGGCGTCATCTGGTCCAACCCATATGAGACTAGGCTCGAAGGAAAGCTGTCTCGGGTGTGGACCAATCAACTTCAGGGACAGTGCACATTATCAGAGTTATGTTCTTTTGTTTGTATTATGACTGCAGGTATTGCGGTCTATGCAAACATGACTCCTTGCAAAAAGGTGTCAGTTTTGTTGCCAGATAGAAGGGTAAAGAACCAATTATCATATTTTTACTGGCAAATGAGGTCCCCATAGTGTAGATGCTTGCCCCGAGCTCTCAAACTCTGATGGTGCATTGTCCTTGAGTTGTGCGCCTTTTGGCGTCATCTGGTCCAACCCATATGAGACTAGGCTCGAAGGAAAGCTGTCTCGGGTGTGGACCAATCAACTTCAGGGACAGTGCACATTATCAGAGTTATGTTCTTTTGTTTGTATTATGACTGCAGGTATTGCGGTCTATGCAAACATGACTCCTTGCAAAAAGGTGTCAGTTTTGTTGCCAGATAGAAGGGAAAAGAACCAATTATCTGTCTCTGTGTTGTCTCTCTCTCTGCTTGTGTGTCTGTCTGTGTGTCTCTGTGTTGTCCCTTTCTCTCTGCTTGTGTCTCTGTCTGTGTGTCTCTGTGTTGTCCCTTTCTCTCTGCTTGTGTGTCTGTCTGTGTGTCTCTGTGTTGTCCCTTTCTCTCTGCCTGTGTCTCTGTCTGTGTGTCTCTGTGTTGTCCCTTTCTCTTTGCTTGTGTCTCTGTCTGTGTGTCTCTGTGTTGTCCCTTTCTCTCTGCTTGTGTGTCTGTCTGTGTCTCTGTGTTGTCCTTTCTCTCTGCTTGTGTGTCTGCTGTGTGTCTCTGTGTTGTCTCTCTCTCTCTCTCTGGGTGTGTGTCTGTCTGTGTGTCTCTGTGTTGTCCCTTTGTCTCTGCTTGTGTGTCTGTCTGTGTGTCTCTGTGTTGTCTCTCTCTCTGCTTGTGTGTCTGTCTGTGTGTCTCTGTGTTGTCCCTTTCTCTCTGCTTGTGTCTCTGTCTGTGTGTCTCTGTGTTGTCCCATTCTCTCTGCTTGTGTGTCTGTCTGTGTGTCTCTGTGTTGTCTCTTTGTCTCTGCTTGTGTGTCTGTCTGTGTGTCTCTGTGTTGTCCCTTTCTCTCTGCTTGTGTGTCTGTCTGTGTGTCTCTGTGTTGTCTCTTTGTCTCTGCTTGTGTGTCTGTCTGTGTGTCTCTGTGTTGTCCCTTTCTCTCTGCTTGTGTGTCTGTCTGTGTGTCTCTGTGTTGTTCCTTTTTATCTGCTTGTGTGTCTGTCTGTGTGTCTCTGTGTTGTCCCTTTCTCTCTGCTTGTGTGTCTGTCTGTGTGTCTCTGTGTTGTCCCTTTCTCTCTGCTTGTGTGTCTGTCTGTGTGTCTCTGTGTTGTCTCTTTGTCTCTGCTTGTGTGTCTGTCTGTGTGTCTCTGTGTTGTCCCTTTCTCTCTGCTTGTGTGTCTGTCTGTGTGTCTCTGTGTTGTCCCTTTCTCTCTGCTTGTGTGTCTGTCTGTGTGTCTCTGTGTTGTCCCTTTCTCTCTGCTTGTGTGTCTGTCTGTGTGTCTCTGTGTTGTCTCTTTTTCTCTGCTTGTGTGTCTGTCTGTGTGTCTCTGTGTTGACCCTTTCTCTCTGCTTGTGTGTCTGTCTGTGTGTCTCTGTGTTGTCCCTTTCTCTCTGCTTGTGTGTCTGTCTGTGTGTCTCTGTGTTGTCCCTTTCTCTCTGCTTGTGTGTCTGTCTGTGTGTCTCTGTGTTGTCCCTTTCTCTCTGCCTGTGTCTCTGTCTGTGTGTCTCTGTGTTGTCCCTTTCTCTCTGCTTGTGTCTCTGTCTGTGTGTCTCTGTGTTGTCCCTTTCTCTCTGCTTGTGTGTCTGTCTGTGTGTCTCTGTGTTGTCTCTCTCTCTGCTTGTGTGTCTGTCTGTGTGTCTCTGTGTTCTCTATGGGGACCTCATTTGCCAGTAAAAATATGATAATTGGTTCTTTACCCTTCTATCTGGCAACAAAACTGACACCTTTTTGCAAGGAGTCATGTTTGCATAGACCGCAATACCTGCAGTCATAATACAAACAAAAGAACATAACTCTGATAATGTGCACTGTCCCTGAAGTTGATTGGTCCACACCCGAGACAGCTTTCCTTCGAGCCTAGTCTCATATGGGTTGGACCAGATGACGCCAAAAGGCGCACAACTCAAGGACAATGCACCATCAGAGTATGAGAGCTCGGGGCAAGCATCTACACTATGGGGACCTCATTTGCCAGTAAAAATATGATAATTGGTTCTTTACCCTTCTATCTGGCAACAAAACTGACACCTTTTTGCAAGGAGTTGTGCGCCTTTTGGCGTCATCTGGTCCAACCCATATGAGACTAGGCTCGAAGGAAAGCTGTCTCGGGTGTGGACCAATCAACTTCAGGGACAGTGCACATTATCAGAGTTATGTTCTTTTGTTTGTATTATGACTGCAGGTATTGCGGTCTATGCAAACATGACTCCTTGCAAAAAGGTGTCAGTTTTGTTGCCAGATAGAAGGGTAAAGAACCAATTATCATATTTTTACTGGCAAATGAGGTCCCCATAGTGTAGATGCTTGCCCCGAGCTCTCATACTCTGATGGTGCATTGTCCTTGAGTTGTGCGCCTTTTGGCGTCATCTGGTCCAACCCATATGAGACTAGGCTCGAAGGAAAGCTGTCTCGGGTGTGGACCAATCAACTTCAGGGACAGTGCACATTATCAGAGTTATGTTCTTTTGTTTGTATTATGACTGCAGGTATTGCGGTCTATGCAAACATGACTCCTTGCAAAAAGGTGTCAGTTTTGTTGCCAGATAGAAGGGTAAAGAACCAATTATCATATTTTTACTGGCAAATGAGGTCCCCATAGTGTAGATGCTTGCCCCGAGCTCTCATACTCTGATGGTGCATTGTCCTTGAGTTGTGCGCCTTTTGGCGTCATCTGGTCCAACCCATATGAGACTAGGCTCGAAGGAAAGCTGTCTCGGGTGTGGACCAATCAACTTCAGGGACAGTGCACATTATCAGAGTTATGTTCTTTTGTTTGTATTATGACTGCAGGTATTGCGGTCTATGCAAACATGACTCCTTGCAAAAAGGTGTCAGTTTTGTTGCCAGATAGAAGGGTAAAGAACCAATTATCATATTTTTACTGGCAAATGAGGTCCCCATAGTGTAGATGCTTGCCCCGAGCTCTCATACTCTGATGGTGCATTGTCCTTGAGTTGTGCGCCTTTTGGCGTCATCTGGTCCAACCCATATGAGACTAGGCTCGAAGGAAAGCTGTCTCGGGTGTGGACCAATCAACTTCAGGGACAGTGCACATTATCAGAGTTATGTTCTTTTGTTTGTATTATGACTGCAGGTATTGCGGTCTATGCAAACATGACTCCTTGCAAAAAGGTGTCAGTTTTGTTGCCAGATAGAAGGGTAAAGAACCAATTATCATATTTTTACTGGCAAATGAGGTCCCCATAGTGTAGATGCTTGCCCCGAGCTCTCATACTCTGATGGTGCATTGTCCTTGAGTTGTGCGCCTTTTGGCGTCATCTGGTCCAACCCATATGAGACTAGGCTCGAAGGAAAGCTGTCTCGGGTGTGGACCAATCAACTTCAGGGACAGTGCACATTATCAGAGTTATGTTCTTTTGTTTGTATTATGACTGCAGGTATTGCGGTCTATGCAAACATGACTCCTTGCAAAAAGGTGTCAGTTTTGTTGCCAGATAGAAGGGTAAAGAACCAATTATCATATTTTTACTGGCAAATGAGGTCCCCATAGTGTAGATGCTTGCCCCGAGCTCTCATACTCTGATGGTGCATTGTCCTTGAGTTGTGCGCCTTTTGGCGTCATCTGGTCCAACCCATATGAGACTAGGCTCGAAGGAAAGCTGTCTCGGGTGTGGACCAATCAACTTCAGGGACAGTGCACATTATCAGAGTTATGTTCTTTTGTTTGTATTATGACTGCAGGTATTGCGGTCTATGCAAACATGACTCCTTGCAAAAAGGTGTCAGTTTTGTTGCCAGATAGAAGGGTAAAGAACCAATTATCATATTTTTACTGGCAAATGAGGTCCCCATAGTGTAGATGCTTGCCCCGAGCTCTCAAACTCTGATGGTGCATTGTCCTTGAGTTGTGCGCCTTTTGGCGTCATCTGGTCCAACCCATATGAGACTAGGCTCGAAGGAAAGCTGTCTCGGGTGTGGACCAATCAACTTCAGGGACAGTGCACATTATCAGAGTTATGTTCTTTTGTTTGTATTATGACTGCAGGTATTGCGGTCTATGCAAACATGACTCCTTGCAAAAAGGTGTCAGTTTTGTTGCCAGATAGAAGGGAAAAGAACCAATTATCTGTCTCTGTGTTGTCTCTCTCTCTGCTTGTGTGTCTGTCTGTGTGTCTCTGTGTTGTCCCTTTCTCTCTGCTTGTGTCTCTGTCTGTGTGTCTCTGTGTTGTCCCTTTCTCTCTGCTTGTGTGTCTGTCTGTGTGTCTCTGTGTTGTCCCTTTCTCTCTGCCTGTGTCTCTGTCTGTGTGTCTCTGTGTTGTCCCTTTCTCTTTGCTTGTGTCTCTGTCTGTGTGTCTCTGTGTTGTCCCTTTCTCTCTGCTTGTGTGTCTGTCTGTGTCTCTGTGTTGTCCTTTCTCTCTGCTTGTGTGTCTGCTGTGTGTCTCTGTGTTGTCTCTCTCTCTCTCTCTGGGTGTGTGTCTGTCTGTGTGTCTCTGTGTTGTCCCTTTGTCTCTGCTTGTGTGTCTGTCTGTGTGTCTCTGTGTTGTCTCTCTCTCTGCTTGTGTGTCTGTCTGTGTGTCTCTGTGTTGTCCCTTTCTCTCTGCTTGTGTCTCTGTCTGTGTGTCTCTGTGTTGTCCCATTCTCTCTGCTTGTGTGTCTGTCTGTGTGTCTCTGTGTTGTCTCTTTGTCTCTGCTTGTGTGTCTGTCTGTGTGTCTCTGTGTTGTCCCTTTCTCTCTGCTTGTGTGTCTGTCTGTGTGTCTCTGTGTTGTCTCTTTGTCTCTGCTTGTGTGTCTGTCTGTGTGTCTCTGTGTTGTCCCTTTCTCTCTGCTTGTGTGTCTGTCTGTGTGTCTCTGTGTTGTTCCTTTTTATCTGCTTGTGTGTCTGTCTGTGTGTCTCTGTGTTGTCCCTTTCTCTCTGCTTGTGTGTCTGTCTGTGTGTCTCTGTGTTGTCCCTTTCTCTCTGCTTGTGTGTCTGTCTGTGTGTCTCTGTGTTGTCTCTTTGTCTCTGCTTGTGTGTCTGTCTGTGTGTCTCTGTGTTGTCCCTTTCTCTCTGCTTGTGTGTCTGTCTGTGTGTCTCTGTGTTGTCCCTTTCTCTCTGCTTGTGTGTCTGTCTGTGTGTCTCTGTGTTGTCCCTTTCTCTCTGCTTGTGTGTCTGTCTGTGTGTCTCTGTGTTGTCTCTTTTTCTCTGCTTGTGTGTCTGTCTGTGTGTCTCTGTGTTGACCCTTTCTCTCTGCTTGTGTGTCTGTCTGTGTGTCTCTGTGTTGTCTCTTTGTCTCTGCTTGTGTGTCTGTCTGTGTGTCTCTGTGTTGTCCCTTTCTCTCTGCTTGTGTGTCTGTCTGTGTGTCTCTGTGTTGTCTCTTTGTCTCTGCTTGTGTGTCTGTCTGTGTGTCTCTGTGTTGTCCCTTTCTCTCTGCTTG
Organism: Lethenteron reissneri; assembly: GCF_015708825.2. NCBI lineage: Eukaryota > Metazoa > Chordata > Hyperoartia > Petromyzontiformes > Petromyzontidae > Lethenteron > Lethenteron reissneri. The sequence continues at coordinate 14,115,862 of NC_083807.1, read as the reverse complement.
TGTGTCTGTCTGTGTGTCTCTGTGTTGTCTCTTTTTCTCTACTTGTGTGTCTGTCTGTGTGTCTCTGTGTTGTCTCTTTCTCTCTGATTGTGTGTCTGTCTTTGTGTCTCTGTGTTGTCCCTTTCTCTCTGCTTGTGTGTCTGTCTGTGTGCTCTGTGTTGTCCCTTTCTCTCTACTTGTGTGTCTGTCTGTGTGTCTCTGTGTTGTCTCTTTCTCTCTGATTGTGTGTCTGTCTGTGTGTCTCTGTGTTGTCTCTTTCTCTCTGCTTGTGTGTCTGTCTGTGTGTCTCTGTGTTGTCCCTTTCTCTCTGCTTGTGTGTCTGTCTGTGTCTCTCTGTGTTGTCCCTTTCTCTCTGCTTGTGTGTCTGTCTTTGTGTCTGTGTTTTGTCTCTCTCTCAAATGTAGTTCTCCCTGATGACGACTGCTTGTGTTGCAATCGAAACGTCGTATTTTATTATTTAATTTATTTTCTTTCTACGTGACTTTACCGAAATAACCAAAGAGTAATTACTCAAATCCACAACATTTACAATTACTCAGATTCTAAATGTTGTGGAATTTCTCACCAACACTCCGGTGTGCTGTACTGGTATAATGAATTGTCATGTTTTGTTTTCGTGACGAACCCTTGTGGCGGGTTTAACGACACATTTATATTCACACGATCTAACCCAAAAACCTATATTATGGATGATATTAGTCGCGAAAGCCTACGTGTTAAACTGAGACGTCAACTTCCTTGCCTTGGTATGCAGGAGAGTTAGTGGGTCCGATTCTGACCCTGACGCCTGCTGCTGTATATTTAGAGTTTGCCTGTCTCTCTCTCTCTCCTGTGGTCGTGTGGATTTTTCTCCGGGTCCTCCAGTTTTCCATCCACAATTAGAACAATGACGCGTTTGGAGTATTTGGCTGCTATAAACTTACACGTGATACACCACTTTGTTGAGCTGTCACTTGTGGCCAGGCCTTGCCCGGTAAAATTAAAAAAGAACTTTAAGTAGTTTAGTTTAGTCATCATCGTCACCATCGTCAGGATCATTATCATAGTAACCACCAAGCCTGCCCGGAGAGGCTTTGTATCGGGATGCTTCCAATACAAAGCGTCAGACTCATCGTTTTATGACTGAAACACCATTGCCATCATAAACATGCACGTGTAATTATTTAATGTTGAGGAAAATAGGCATTGCATGCTCGTAACTTTTTTCCCTGCCTAAATCAAGTAGAGCTCATTGATTTGTTTAATCATTCATTTTAGCGGCGCATTGAGCGTAACGCCTTGGTACGAGTGGGACACCTTCAGGGGCCCTGGCTTCCTCCCACCTGTCTAACTCTCAATCGTGGCGTTGGCTAAACATTACAATGCTGGATCTTCCTGAATAAGTCCTGCGAGACTCGATGAGGATAGCCTGGATATTGGGCATTATTACTATTACTATCATCATCAAATATTTTTTATTAACGTTAACACCACTCTATCAACATCAATACATTTACTGTCTTGAGCATGTAAATGAGATCGCATTAACCCTTTCCTGTTGTGATGACGTACACGATAACCAACGTGTACACCATCAGTTTTTCTTCCGATTTTGTTCCGATGAAGTATGTGTACGTCATCGGAACGGAACCGGAATAAAAACTGAAATAAAATAACTTTATCGGTACCGCGGCTCCCACAAGGCCATGCGGGAGAGTGCGTGGTACAGTTTAGCACCAGCTATCACAGTGCGGTCGTGTCGCTACAGTTATCTGCGGTGAGCACAATCTCTGTAAAAACGACGGTGCGATGCTAGGAAAGGGTTAAATTAATTAAAGCAAAAGTAAAATTGCATATAAAAACCACAGAGCGATCGATGTATTCATCTCTTTTGGCCACTTTACTTGGTGCTCTCTGTGATGTCGTCCTGCTGGCTGATGGAGAAGGCAGACTGCGTGGGCAAGGAGCCCAGCACTCGCGCCGTCTTCTTGTGGATCATCATGCCCTCCAGCAGCTCAAAGCCCTTCTCATCGCGGGCTGGCACGGGGATACGCGTCGGGCACACCGTCTCTGCAGCGCAGCGAATTAAAACGTTGCGATGTGGCACGGGCGGTGGGTAGGGTGGCAGCATGATTAAAAATGCAGGAACGAGTAATTGGCAGCGTGCTTATGGGGTGGGGGGACGGGGGTGATTGTGTACAAGGTGGCATCCAGAAACTTGCTGTGGCATGGGATCGAGTTGCAGGTTTATACCAGGATACGTGGCTCCACACGTGGCTCGTGATCCTTTTCGCTATTCCATCATCAGGCGGCACAACAACGTTGTGTATGTATGGATGTTGAACTTGGACCATATCATAAAGCAATATAGTTGTGTCCTTCTACGGAGAAGAAATTAGTCAAAGCTACACGAGCTCTCGCCTGAAGCCCTCTCGCGGTTAGCGGACCTTGACATTAGCATTGGGCTCCTGAACGTATTTCCATCGCACGCAAGAATATAATGTACGTGTGGTGAACTTCTTTCGCACCATACATAGCCAACCGTGCAAATCAGTAGTGCGAATGAAGGGACAATAAACTAAACAGAAAAAGCAGTTCTAAAGAAATGAGTTTTCAATCTAGATTTTAAAAATTCTGCTCTTCCCGTGACTTTGCCAAGACCATTAAGGGTAATGGATGCTAGTCTGAGTTTTCTTATGATAGCATAAAAAATATATATACTTCAGTTTCCTGGTATTATTGTTACAAGAAAGAAGTTGTTTTGTTGATCGGGACATAGTTTTATTTATTTAAATAAATGTATTTAAGCAACACTTGTAAAAATGAGAAAGTACATCATGAAGCCAGGTAAATTCAATAATTGCAAAAACATGAATTAATGATCACAATAAAAGCAAGGAACACTTCACCCTATGAATGTTTGTTGTTTACTGCCATGTAGTTTGTACCTGAACCAGCAATATGTTCAGAGCGTCTTGGTATTTTATAATACTTTGAGATGATTCAAAGAAAATACTGCATCTACAAAAAAAGCAATGCTTATTTGCTACGTAGAAATATATTAAAAACTACCCTGAGAGATGGTGATGGCTTGGAAGGGAAGGGGGCTTCAGCCAGCAGTGGATTAATCATCGCTGATGATGAGGCTCATGGTGTTAACATGTACTCCATTGGGTCAACAAAACGTCACACCATCTTCCTCTGCAATAGGCTACATTTAATAATAACATGATTAGAATCCTGCCACTTTTAATACTGTCGTTACTACACCGACATATCTAGAGTTAATGTAACATAGTTTCTCGACGAAATTATTTTGCATACCTTGAAGAAACTAGTCTCCTTTTATGAAAACAAACCTTTGAGAAATATGCAATTTATTGGGTGAAATATAGATACTATTAGGGTAATGTAATATACTCTTGACATCTGAAATTGCAGTAGTTTCATTTCCATTTCAGGTTTCCTCCCAAGTTAATGTTGGCCTGTTTAGATTAGTTATCTCATAATTGCTCGCACAGCTAAGCTCCAAAACATCATGTAATAATAGTAATAATAGACATAACAAGTAAATCGTAAAAAAAAGTTTTTCACTATAAATCCTTTATATGCGTGGCGGCTAGAGTATTCTCGTCCTTTGGATGAGATGGCTGCCACCTATGGGTCAGATGATTGTCTGCCAGTATTAAGCAATTGGTAATTAAATATTTAATTTGTTTTCCCTAAACAGTGTAAAATTTTAGAAAAAAAATTTCACGAACATTAATTGTCTCGCACAACGAGTCTGTGTGCAAAATGTCAGCTCGATTGGATCACGGGAAGTGGGTTAAAAAATGACCGAAAGATTTGCACGGTCGTAAGCAAGCAAGCACGCAAGCACGCAAGCAAGCAAGCAAGCGAACTTAATATAAAGGATTAAAAATACACACTGGCCAGAATGGTGAAGTATGTTCGACAACCCTGATGGCTGAAATGGTTTAGGTAGGTCCTCATCCAGCAGCAGATTAAAAAGGAGCTTTACATTTTATTTAGAATAACAAGTTTTTGATCCCAAGTCTAAACCTATATCGCGAAGCAAATATTTTTACCACATAACTGATGACAACGATCCTCACCACCATCATCAGCTTTTGTCTCTCCACTGCTAGATGAAGGCCTCCCAATGCAGTCCCCCCAACACTCATCGATGTAAGCAATAGCAATTCCATGAATTAAAATGCATTTTTATATTTACTCAGTATAGGCGTCAGCCCTAAAATGGTTTGCTTAAGCCACTGCTGGTGGATGGCGACCCCCTCCATAGAAGGGAATTGTGGCCTATGTCTCCCAAGCTGGCCAGATGTCTTTAGTTTGGAGTGCCCACACTGGACTCCAGTGGATGCAACCCACTGAGATCACCTGTGGTGAACCCAGTTGTACTTCTAGGTGGACAGGGTGGGGGGGGAGAGAATGTCTTGGGCACGTCGTCTTCCTCTCAGAGATGTTGCAGTTTTGCTTATTTTTCTTTCCCCCTAATCCATGTGCTTCTCCTTCTGTCAAGTTTAATGTTTTCAATGCCATCTGTGCATCCATCTCAGCTTTTTTTGCTGAGTATAGCACTTTATAAATATTATATTGATTGATTGACATGTGGAATCAATGGTGGAAATACCATTTTTTTTGCTGCACAAAATCTTAGCCTATGCATGTGATTGGCCAGTCTCCAAATCTCTGTAATTGAGTTCCCTAAGAGGTTTGCATAACTTTAAGGTTCACGTAACCCAAGACAGACACGTTTTTTTGCAAGGGGTGATCCTATTGCACTGACTCGACACGTTAAATAAGACCAAGGCGCTGTTTCAATTCTACAAAGAGAAATAGTTTTGCAGAAAACATTATTCTTCACATGTGTGTGCGAATTGAGCATAACCAAAACTCAAATGTAGCCTAGCCCATTCCAAACAAACAGGTGCGCATTTTTCACAGAAATAACGACGTAATTGCACTAGAACGCCAACATATTTCAAGGTGCATTGAAATTACACGCCTGCAATGTTCCGCAAGAAAATGTTTAAAACGACTGTATTCGTTTCCCTTGCTTACTGTACAAAGTATCTCTTAATGCTACTTGGCCGTAGTAGCAGCAACCACAAAGAAAGCAACAGTCGGAGGAGAAGGTGTGGAGGGGGGCGAATTAAACAGGCGCGGCAAAACGAGCACTTAACGCGAAACACACCGCATCGCGGGCTATTTGAGCTGCATCAGCAAAAAGGGCAAGCGGTTCGTGCGGCTTGTGTTGTTTTCCCAACGCAGGCTCGACAGAAAAACCAGAAGAGGAGAATTAACAATAAAAAAAACCGCCCTTCTCAAAGCACAACATTATTTATGGGGAGTTTTTTTGTTCTCTTCACAGAAAAGATAATGCTGAGAGTGGTGATAAATAAGGGCCATCAAGACGACGATGAATATAAAAAAAAAATTGGTTTGCACAAATCAACCCCATGAATGCGTCCCTTGAATAATGATGCTTGCGAGCGGTGGCACACATCTCTTACTGCAGGGCGCAGAGGTAGGTGGATCGTGCGGATTTGTGAAATGCCCCCAATCCTCTGGACTGAGCGGTGGCACGGGGGGATGTCAGCAAAGCAAATGGCTGCAACAAACTGATCTGTTATCTCAAATGCATTGGGCATTTTTCGCAAGGAATTGGCCAGACATCCTTCGGTGATGCTTCGATCATCTGTGGAGCTTTCCTTGACGAGTAAATTACATTGTTATTTCTGTTGATGATTTTCAAAATGACTGTCATTTACCAAAGCTGATATTGATTGACCACCAATCCCTATGAAATTATTTGCTGCGGTCCAGCACAATCAGGATTACGGAGTCCCAGGCGACGCTTAGGCGGCAACATTTTTTAAAGCGAAGTTACGGTACGTAGATTATTTCGAGGAGTGTTGGCCCAGTGGTTAATACAGGTCGCGATGAAACCCGGTGCGTCTGAGTTCAAAACTCACCCAGGGCTAACATCAGTGAGAAGCGATATCACAACCGGTCTTGAGCACCCTCCTCCCTTTTACCAACCCACAATAGCGATCTTGGTGAAGTATGGTCAAATGCCATAGTTCTATTGCACCCCCCTGCCTTCCCCCGTCATGTAATGGGGCACAAGTAATTGACTGTAAACCCCCACGTGAAAAATCCGGCTGGGTGACAAAGGGATTGGTGGACAGTGGTGAAGGAGCCGATTTACTTGATTTTAATTGTAATAAGTATAACCCGTAAAAACTAAGTTTTTCACTATAAATCCTTTATATGCGTGGCAGCGAACTTAATATAAAGGATTTAAAAATATATTCGCCTGTGGAGGACGCGGGGATCGATCCCGCGACCTTTGGCATAGGAAGCGAGGGCACTACCAACTGCGCTACTCCGCCACGGCCTGTGGACGGGTTACGCTCTGAGCTCTTACACTCTGACGTTCAGCCAAAGCCATGAATGCGTTCTATTTGAATATATGTAAAATCATTTTTTTTTGCCTAAAAAGTGTAAAATTTTGGGAATTTTTTTCACGAACAATAATTGTCTGGCACAACGAGTCTGTGTGGAAAATGTCAGCTCGATTGGATCACGGGAAGTAGGTTAAAAAACGACCGAAAGATTTGCACGATCCTAAGCAAGCAAGCAAGCACGCAAGCACGCGAACTTAATATAAAGGATTTAAAAATGTAAGGATTCTGATTATGAATAGACATTTTACTCCTTAAAATATCGAGTACGTTACAAATTTAATGTATCACGTGACGTTAAAATAACTAAGCACGAATGCGAAGATTTTAATTTTACATGATAGCTGTTGTAAATTATTAATTAATGCAATATTAATATATCGCAAATTGACACAACTGTGAGTGGATTTTAATGAATCCACCTCAGTAATCCGCCCAAGGCCTCCTCTCCTCTACTGCTAACGTGAGCGCACGGCGAGACTGACGCTTCAACCCCCTCTTGCGTCCAGCAAACTGCTCCCGGACTCACCCTCGCAAATCTTCTGCTTCAGCACCTCCTTGAGCTTGAAGATGGAGTCGTAGTCTTGCACCGAGAACACGTAGGTGGAGGGCGGGTGACTGGCGATGTTCCTCAGCTCTTGCTCCTCGGCTGCCGAACCCACGCCGACGGCAAAGAGAGTGATCTTGCTCGCCCGGGCCTCCTGCGCGGGCACCGTGACGTTGTCCTGCGACTTGCCGTCCGTCACGACGATCGCCGTCTTGGCCACGTCAGACCCGCGCCGCGCCGACGAGGCGAACACCTCGTCCATGGCGAACTTGATGGCCTTGCCCGTGTGAGTGTTGCCGCCCAGGTAGCCTATGGAGCGGATCTCCGAGACGACACGATCGGCGGAGGCGCGGTCGCTGAAGGACACCTCCAGCTTTGGCGAGTCGCTGTACTGCACGACGGAGACCTGCGTGTACCTGGGCCCCACCTCGAAGCTGTTGGTGATGTTGACGAGCCAGTCCTTGACCGTGTGGAAGCTGGACACCCCCACGCTCCACGAGCCGTCCAGTATGAAGACGAGGTCGTGAGGAACCGTGCTGCAGCCTGGGGGAGAAACAAGGAAAACTCGATTTTGCAAAATCAAATGCGGTCAAAGTTGCGCGTCTTCCACCAATGCGCCAGATGCCCATGAACGGTGCAGGCATTGGCCATCGCATGGATTGAAATGTGATTTCAAAAGCAATAACCATCTAAGTATACGCTTCAATTACTCCTCATGTACGAACGTCCCTTTACTGATTTTCCAAGTTTGCACCTTGTAATTATGCCATAAGTATAGTCATATGCCATCAATTCCATGAAATTATATATACAGTTTATATATATATATATAACTGGTGATACCAACTTTTATGCTTAGTTCATGTTGAATTAGTTGGTGTACCGTTGGCCTACATATTCATACACGAATAGATTTGGGTTGAAATGATAAAATGACAGATAAACTCGGTAGCCGACCTTGCGAGGCACAGCTTTACACACAAAACGCCAGCACACCGCCAACATAGCAGACTCGAGATGGACCTAACAACCTTTGGCCATGAGAATTGCAAACTAACTGAAGCAAATTGGAAAATTGGCCACAAGTCAAAGGTGTCAAAAAAAATGAAATGCACGCAAGCATACTTGCCACAACATTTCCGTGCAAACAAATGGTAACCTGATGCTTTAAAAAAAAACATTTGCTAATCAAAGGTTTGGTGTGGGGGTGTGTGGGGGTGCAAGTTACATTCAGTTTGGTGAGCAGTGGCACAGTGGTTAGGGCACTGCTATATGAACCCAGAAATTTAAATTCGTTTCCCAACCACAGCAAACATCACCAGTGGCGAGTGACAACTGAACTGATTCTGGGCCTCGTCTAGGTCAACTCAGTCTGAAATGATTGTAAAATACCTGCACTGGTTCGGGACATGCCACTCCCTTGAGTGTCGTATCATCCTTAATAGGCCCTCACGAAGAGCGCTTGCCCCGACAGTCTAAAATAACATAAACAGTCTACAGAGGCTACAGAGGCTACATGAGGAATCTGTGTCTTTTGTGGGTACATCAGCGTGACGAGTAAAGAGAAGGTCAATGAAGAGAGGATGGACTGACCTGCCTAATTCCTAAGTTCCGTGTGCATTCATGGTAATGGCCAGCCTTTGTGGTCGTGCTGTATAGTTGTGGGGGCTCACGGCTAACACCCAGTGATGATTATCTAACCCGTTCATTGGCCTCCCCTCGGTCGACTCAGCCTAAAATTAGTACCTAGTGCGATGTGTAAACATCAACACTGGGGAGACAAAGACGGACGGGCGTGGTGCTGGCCACCCACCACCTCGTGTGCCGTGCCGGCCTTCAATAGGTGCTCGCTAACAGCACTTGCAACCAACAACCTGTTCAGGCTACACGGGGGGTCTTTGTCTTTGCTGTATAGTTCTAAGGTGCGTTTTTGGGTTGTATCGTATGTTGCGCGGCATGATGTCTGACGTTTCGCTCCATCTGCTTGGAGATGCCGGACAAAACGCGGTATAACTCGAACAGAGAGAGACAACCCGGGGCAAGTAATTTACCATTTGGTATTTGTTGTCATTCTTTTTTTTATCTTTGTCTCCATATAACACTCCGCCCCCTATAACCCCTTTGTTACTAAAACTGCTTGAAAGCTAATGTAGCAAAAAAATATACATGAAAAAATTACAATAAGTTTTAACCTTTCTGGCAATAAAACAGGTGTTAAAATGTTCAAACAGCAAATCGAAACCTTTTGCAAGGAATCAAGTTCGCATTAACCACACGCTACTTGTGGTGAACGTGCAAACAAACATGCTCTGATAATAATATTTGCATTGTCTTTGAAGCTGATTGGCCTACACCAGAGACAGCCTTGTCGATGGCCTCGTCTCACTCGTGTCAGACCAGAGAACGCCAAAAGGCGGACAGTACAAAGACAATGTCACTATCAGGGTATTTGTAGCTCGAGGTGAGCAGCTACAAAATGGGACCTTTTTTGCCAGTAGCAAAGTATGATACTCTTAAGATGTTGGAACATCTTAGCACCTGTTTTATTGCCAGAAAGGGTAAAACCTATTCTTATTTTTTTCATACTTTGATACTGGCAAAAAAGGTCCTATTTTGTAAAAAAAAATCAAGTGGACATCATTACATGCATACAAATTGGCAGGTTATTAGACTTGCTGCTGATTAAACATGTCATCTGTATTGCAGGGCACTTTTTACTCTGTTATAATTGTTTCCATATGCGGCTTAAAAATTAAGGAAATAACTTCAAAGACGCCAATCTTTAAAACGCTGTGAATGAATGAACTAGAGTATGCAAGATCAACGTGAACACTTTCATTTTTTCATTGCATCGGTAACTAGTATTATCATTATTGAGTACGAAACTAAGAAAAATCCATAAAATTAAAATGAAGATGTCAACATTTGGTATTTTAACTGTGAGGACTAGAAAGACCTTGCAGCTTTTCAAGCTTCAGAGACCAGCCGGCCGGAGTTGTTATTACTGACAAATTGTCATCGTGGTGTCAGCAGGATTGAAAGAGCAATGGTCGCTCTCTCGTGCTTGGCAATGATCTCTCTAAGATGGTCTGTCGTGTGAACATTTTGTCAACACGCTTGCAGCGTTACAAATACTTTCTCACAATCATTTTAAGGTTCACGGTGCTATCTTTGTAAAAAGAAAAAAAAAACTTGTCGAAATACATCTCATGCCACCTGAGAAACATGCAGAAAGGGCTGACTCGGCTGTTGAGTGAGCCAGTTTTTCAATCGGAAGCTTGTGAGAGTTCAATTCCACGTTGGGGTTGCCTCAGCCGATCATCCCTCCAGAGGTTGGTAAAATAGTTACCACTTTGTGGGTAGTCAACAGTGATTTTCCTATAGATAGACTCGCCGCACCCCACCATAAGAGCGCAAAGTGTCCTCTTTCAACGGCTGACTCACGGAAGAAAGAGCACGGCGTCCCGCAATGCGTCTTTGAGCAAAAAAATAATTGACTTCTTTTTATGTTAATGCGTGGCACAAAAAGTGAAGATACACGTCAAATGTTCAACTCACTCTTTAAAAAAAAGTGCTAAAAAACGAGTAGGGACAGCCCGAGCCAGTGAATAGCTGGTTATCACGTGGAAATTGGCCCATTTGGCCTGCAGAGGTAAGTGACCCATCATTAGCCACCCATCACGTGTCATTTGACCCAAAACAGGCACAATGACATATATTATTATAGTGCAGTTCTGGCCATTTGTTATTGCAGTTTACAAAGGGCAAACAAACGACTTTTATTGCCACTCATTTGTGGACGAGTCAGTGTATCATTTTTAGGCACTTTTGCAATGTCATTTTTCACAGGGGCAATTGGGTATCCTGTACCCCTGGTTTTCCATTGCAGAGAGTCGTGGATACGGTTTTTTTTACACAGAGTACCGTGTGTTTAATAGCAGTTTAGGAAGGCCATGACAATTATATAGCGACTGAATCTCATTTCACACTGATGACGAGAACATTTGAAAGAAAAATATATAGAAAATTAATTAAGCCGTTTTAGCCATCTATCGCCTGGCACTCATAATCGAGTGCTAATGTTGATTTCAATGACTCAAAATAATAACAATTATTTTTTAATGGCAATTAATGATGCAATTTCAGATATTGAGGATGCGATGCTAACCCAGAGAGTGCAATCTTCAGACATGTCAGCTCCCCCTCTATATAGACGCGTTTCCTCTTGTGATTGTTGAAATGGGTTCAACAAAAAAAATCACATGTGGAAACAAATACTTTAGATATTGAATCGGAAATGAAAGAAATCACGATTATCATAAGTATAATCAATGGGCTTGATTAAAGTTAAAATAAATAGTTCACAATTACTCTGTGGTACTGTAACGCATTGAAGATAACGAGCAGTTATACTGATAAAACCTAATTATGAATCTTAAAAAAAAATGCAGGATCATGAGAAGGGCTTCATCCAGCAAGGGATGAACATGGCTGAAATGATTATAAATATAATGAGCACATTTATTTTGCCAGCTCCAGATTTCAGAGGCAATGTCACAAGTCCCGAGGCCTGTGGTGATGCTCGAGTGTGCAGGCGCCGGTGGATTTCGATCCCAGTCCCAAAGGCCACGCGAAACAACGACGATTGTCAAGCATTTATTGAACGCTTTGTGAGATGGGGTGGGATCAAAGATCATCCGGCAGAGCGTTCCAGGCCGATGGAGAGGCGGCTCCAGACGCACTGCCAGCCATGAGGGTTCTGGTCGGCGGGAGTTACGAGCAGGGATTTGGTGGCTGATCGCAGACGTGCGATTAGGTACGTTTATATGTACGTATGTTTGTTGAACTTCTTTCACACCATATGTAGCCAACCGTGCTCATCGGAGGTGTGGGGAAATCGCAGATTTCTACAACTACGGAAAAAAAACAAGCACGCATGAACGAGAACCGACTTGCATGGATTTTTGCTTTTATTTAGTTTCGCTCGACGAAACAGCACCAAGAGGAATAAAAAATGCACTCTATTCTTTTGAGCCTCAGATTAGCAACAACTCATTAGCTTGAACTTGACTCTAAACAAAGTTTCAAAGTATATTTTAACAACTGTGTTTTTCATTGTTTAAAGGACACATTAGCACTTTAGCTAGCTCACATTGTTTTGGCAAAAGATGTTTCATTGGGAAATAAACTATCCCAATTATAAAAGATGTGAATATTGTGACATGCGCTAAGAACTTATTTGTAGTCGTGGATAAAATTACTGACACTTATGTAAAAGGAAAAAAAAACCTTGTGGCAGAGGGATTCTATTATTAAGTAGTATTCCCAGTTGGCCTTTATGTTGACAAATTAACTAGTGGTCGCTTTTTTTCATGCGCATGAAAAGCTAAATAATGATTAATCCATGCAAGGTCGCTTCATACAAATTTATGTTCAAAACTGCACGGACCCTTACTGAAGCAGTGCATAGATTATTGGCAACTTTGTCTCAAAGTCAAAGTTGACAGTTCTTTTTCCCATTCAGCGAATTGTACGTGAATATTTTATGGCTTACGCAGTGGTTTAGTCTCATCAGTAACCAATACCAGCCAGAGCTCATTTAAAATACCACAATTAAGTGTCCTATTGACAAAATTATAATAAAAACATTGCGCTTATATGCACAAGTGCCGATAGCTAATGAACATCAGCTGGCCTACATCAAACACACAACAGGTGGTTAAGGCTATATAATTGAGAGAGTACGTGTCGCTGTTCAATTAAGTTTCTGAATAAGCTCCCAGCATGTGGATAAAATCGACTGCCATCGTTCCAAACAACATGCAGTAAAACAGAAAAAACGCACATTAGAGAGCTTTACAGCACAAGCATAGACACCTATTTAAATGTGGGACTTCATTTCTCAATTAATATTCTCTGGGACGCTGAACGGATGGTTTGGGCGTAGGGATTATTGGCATAAGGCACTACCACTAGGGTACAATGTACAAGTATCCATAATAATCCTACATTATTGTAATCGATTTTACTATAATCCTATAACCAGGTTTATAAGTATCATGAGAACACAATCATGCAAAAAGGAACAGCGTCGTAGTAAGCGTGTAGCTGCTCCCACAGTGGCCCTGCTTCTTTGCAAATGAAGCTCCGTTTACCTGCACGCTGCTCCTCCGAGGTGGACTCATTCGACAGAGCAGCACCAAACGTCAGGAAGAGCAGGAGGCACGTGCGAGCCCACTCCATGTCGCCCGAACTTCAAACGGCTGCGCACATCCCATTCATTCGAATGCACACGAAGCGAAGGATGTGAGTGGACCCGGGGGAGACGAGCAGTCATCAACGTTATCATCAGCCCTCATTCATCCGCTGCTGGATGAGTGCCACTTGCGTGCCGGAGTGAGGTGGTTCGTTGCATCACAAGGGATGGCTGTGGCTTGGGGAGATTAAGTTATTTACAAAGTTCTAAATAAATAGTAATGGCAAGTAGAGACGTTAAACAGAAGTCATTGTCTTTTTGCACGTACCCAATCTCAAGCAATGCATACATGACCTTAACTCTACTTAAAAAATGTATTAGCATGAGGGAAATGCAGGTAGTCCAGGAGAATGTTGAAAATACAGGCTCCACGCTTTAACATTTGTCAAGGCACTACATTTAGTCACTGACGTTTGCAGTGGTCAGGAGCTGAGTGTAATGACCAAACGGAAGGCAGAGAGGCAAATAGCTGAAACTCAGCTCTGACCTCCCTTTGAGAAGTGTTTGGTTAATGCGATAGGTAAACACATTCAAATTGCCCCCCTTATATAAACCAACGGCTTAATGTTGGAAAATATGATGGTAACAGCAACATTCATTTCTTAATCTAGATAGACAATTTAAAGACGACTGTTCGATGTGTAAACTTGAGGCTGTTATTGTATGCTATACATTGTGTTTTTTTTCAAATGCATCATGTTATGAAACAAAGAATCTATTTATAAATCACACGGGACACTGTGCCCATGTGTCATAGGGTGGCTACAGAAGATATTTTTTAGAAGACTTCTCGTAAAAAACACATTCAAGAGGCCCTTTCATCCTTGACACAGTCGTGCTCATCGGTGACTGGACTGAGAACATCATCAACTCGCCGTGTTTGTGTAATCCCGTGTTTGTGTAATCCCGGGTTTGTGTAATCCCGGGTTTGTGTAATCCCGTGTTTGTGTAATCCCGTGTTTTTGTAATCCCGGGTTTGTGTAATCCCGGGTTTGTGTAATCCCGGGTTTGTGTAATCCCGGGTTTGTGTAATCCCGGGTTTGTGTAATCCCGGGTTTGTGTAATCCCGGGTTTGTGTAATCCCGGGTCTGTGTAATCCCGGGTCTGTGTAATCCCGGGTTTGTGTAATCCCGGGTTTGTGTAATCCCGGGTTCGTGTAATCCCGGGTCTGTGTAATCCCGGGTCTGTGTAATCCCGTGTTTGTGTAATCCCGGGTTTGTGTAATCCCGGGTTTGTGTAATCCCGTGTTTTTTGTAATCCCGGGTTTGTGTAACCCCGGGTTTGTGTAATCCCGGGTTTGTGTAATCCCGGGTTTGTGTAATCCCGGGTTTGTGTAATCCCGGGTTTGTGTAATCCCGGATTTTTGTAATCCCGTGTTTTTGTAATCCCGGGTTTAAGCGCAGGTGGCCGAAACCAAGATTGGAACCCATTATCAGAGCTCGTAGACACCCACCCAGATGAACACGTGAATTAGAGGTCAAACACAAGTTATTAAAAAAATCGTGTTTAACTCATCAAGGAAAGTGGGTTTTAGCAGTAATCATCGTTTGTAAGAGACGATAGCAGATGGGTGAGGCTGGTGACAGAATGAGAGGCAGACGAGGAAACACACCCAAGAAGATGCCCGCCGCAGAGATATTGCACTGAGATCAGGAACATGCAAATGAACAAGAAGCATTGTGGCATCACAAGAGCATGGTGAATGGCAACGTTGTGGGGAGGGCTTCATCCCAATGTGGACAGAACCGTAGCTGGTTTTGATGACGATGACAAAACAGCTAAATATGCACATCAATTCAATGCATCACAGCCAGGAGAACACAAAGGTGACACAGTTTGTACAATCTGAAACAAATTCGTTTAACATGTAGGCTTTCGCGACCAATATCATTCATAAGAGGTTTTTTTGGGTTAGCTCGCATAAATATATACATGTGTCGTTAAGCCCACCGCCACCCAACACAGCCCACTAGTAAGGGTTGTCACGTAAACAACTGTGGCTTGGCTCTCCAACACACCGGTGTGCTGTACTAGCGACGAATTGGCCACGTTCTGTTTACGTGACAACCCTTACTAGTTGGCTGTGTCGGGTGGCGGTGGGCTTAACGACACATTATATATTTACGCGAACTAGCCCAATAAAACCTCTATTATGGATGAAACAAGTTGACTTCCGAGGATAATTTCAGCTCTTTACAAATTACGGTTTGCTTGAGTTAGTCTAGACACGACAAAAACATTCTTACATTGAGAGGGTTTTTTTTGTAAAATCAGCCCCCCGTGACACGTGTCAACGTTACATTGTGAATGTCAAACAACTCTTCCTTCTGACTTGTCAGCCTCTAAGTATACATGGATAAGCGTAGCATTTTACTTTGGTGAATCTCTCCACCCCCACCTCACCCCTCATCTCACTGTACCTCTGGACTGACATGTAAATAACATGCGCTTTTGCCTCTTTTGTTAAGCCAGCAAAGACCAATACAAATAATTCGTACAAAACGGGAGTCTACTTGTCGTGGTTTACACCTATGCACACATAAAACGCCAGTGTAGTTTAGGTTAATTCTAACCAAACAATGACCAAAAGGAGCGTGTATCGTCTACACAAGCAAGGGGCAATCATTGCACAGCAAGCCAAGGCACACATCTGGAAATGAACAACCACGCAATGGTCCAATCACACAGTCACATTTTCAACCAAAAGCCACTGAAACTATTTCCATAAAAAAGGGCAGAGGCAAAGGTGCAGCCCTGCAACTGCTGCCAAGAGCGGCCTCCACTAGAGGGTGCGTCAGAGAGACCCACTACATCAGATACTTTGGCCTGCCATACTCACGATATAAGATACTTTATTCAATAAGACACCTACCGTATTTAATAATATTATGGTATTATTGTAATACTATTCTAATTTATTGTATTAAAGGATATAGTCGTATGTAATCATGTTTATTAACTAATATTACTTTAATAATATAATGATAAAATATTTAACAATATAAGATATCTACCAAATTAAAGATGAAAGATACTTCATCTTTAATTTAATATATAAGATACTTTAGTTTCCCTAGTCTGCACTGGCCTGGCAGTGGGAGTAGCCACAAATTTACTCTACAACACAGAACGAGCAACATTCATTGCGTGTTCAGCTCATTGTAGCATCGCTTTCGAGAGGCTCTCTGGGCAAACTTTTCTCTTGCAGAGTCAACGTGATTAGTGCACGCGTATTTCAGGACTAATTAGCGAATAGGGCACACACTGTGACGCCGGATTGTGGACATCACATTTGAATTGGACGTAAAACTCGATGTTCCTTTCCATATCGCCACTGGGGTTATAAAGCCCACACAAAGAACTTTGTCATCTCAAATGCGCGCGTAGGAGGCAAGACGAGCGAAACTTATTTATGCCTGCGCTCAAAGAAAAAGAAGCGGTATTAAAATTGCTGATTAACAAGCAAAGTCATCCCTGAAAAAAATATAAACAAGGGATTTATTTTTATTTTTATAAACCTCTTATAAATATGTTTACGTGAATTATACACTGTGGAGACACATTTTCAAGGAGACTGCAAACTTTAGGTGCAATCAACTATGCAATTAGTGTCCCTTGTTTGGCACAAGTTGCAAAAGTGGAATTGGCAACTAGATCCATTCCCTGGCTCAGCAGCAGTGTGACCTCTAAACGAAACAAGTGGCAGGCGATATGTATATCAGATGATCTGAGGCTGATTTTAAAATCAATTTCCATCACAATTTGAGTGATGGATGCATTACCCATTGCAGTTTTTTTTTAAGATGATGGATTCACTGGAACATTTGTAATATACCGTTCAAATCTGCGCACGGGCAATAAGCATACCGTTACATTTGTTTAGCATTTTTCCACTTCCTCACAGAAACTGTTATTTAAAGTTAAAACATTTATTTCTAAACATCCATACGGCATGCACAATTATCCAACAATTGGGCATAGGTGGTGTTCACATAAGAGCAAGTAAGACCACTTATTTGGAAAGGTTCAGGGCAACTCGCCAATTGTGTTGAGAACAAAAAAGAGATTTGACCTGCTTACAATGTTTTACTGCTTCAGATATCATCATTTCACAGACACACGAAGACTCGTGCGCAGCTTCCATTGTGCCTGCGTGTGTCTTTGTGTGTGTTAAGAGAAGGCCACCCAAGATAGAGTGAAATCAGCAACGGCTTCTGTTAAGCTTTTAGGCTTGGTATGTGAGATTCTTATCGATGTGAACATGTTAAAACGAGTTGTGACGACCGGCGCTTCATTCATTTGTTCGAGAAATAAATCCAATGGGGGAAAACAATTCAGGAATGTGACAGCGGCTGACCTTTACACGTGAACTGTCGTGTTCACAGTGAATACACTTCAAGTGCATGTGTGTGGAAACACACACAGTGTACGGGGGAATTAATTGAACTTTTGAGTATATTAGGTACCCACTCGTGTAATGGTGAGCACACTGGACTTGAAATCCAGAGGTCACGGAGTCACTCTTGTGGCGCTGCAGCTGAAACAATGAAACTGATTCCCAAATCCCTCCACTGATATCCACCAAGCAGTATGAATGTTACACTGACAGTTAGCTACATGACGGGTTGCGTATGGTGGGTAAAAGTGTGGGCACTCCTAACTCGACTGAAACATTTGCCCAATGTGGAAGAGTAGGCCAAAACATTCTCGACAGAGACTCTCTCTAGCTTCCTCTAGTGCATGCCCTTCTGCCAGTAGTTGTGTGAGCAATCACATACAGACTGCAGAGCTACAACTATTTTATGGACATTGATATGTCACGAAAAACAATGCAAATATAAATCAAATACATTTCACTTAACCCACCAAGTACAAATTAGTCATAATCCAGCTTAATTCAGGCATAACTCACAGCTTCCATTTGGAAACAAGTAGAACAGTGTATAGGCAATGCATCGTGAATGTAGGCTGTATATCACAAGATAGAGTGTATTCTACAGTATTGTTGAGAACATTCGAAATGCAAATAAGAGAATGCACTTTAAAACAAAATGCTCAAACAAGCTCCAACACCAGCATTAAACAAACCCCAAGATGCTGTAATAATCACACAACTACGATAACGAGCTGCAGCAGGATCGGTGGTCGCATTACGCGGCTGTCAAACACCGGTCAATCAACAAAAACAACTTGAAATGCAGACTGCAAACCGCTGTACCCAATAATTTATAGGAACAAAACAATAGCATGTGCTGACCGGAATAACACGCGTTTGAGTTTTCAACATTCGTGATCGAGAACGGGAAACAAGCCGTGCACGTTTCTCACCAAACCAAGTTTCCCTGCACGCGAATTACCCAAATTGCTCGCCGCATTTACCTTTTTCGTTCCGACGAATGCACTGCTCTCCCGAGAAGTCTTGTTCATTCGTTTTTTTCAAAGTTTGGAGTGAACTTGGCGCAGCGCATGCAACATCCAGAGCCGAAATGTCTCCCAACAACCCCCTCCTCCTCCTCCCACAGGCCCACCACTCATAGCCGAAGGTGTGTTCCTGCTTAAATATACACCGAGTAGTGACGCGGTTGCCTCTGGGTGTCATTTGATGAATACATTACCTTTAACAACAACACAAACCCCATGTGAGCGCTTAAAGCTCCACCGCGGCTCTCTTTTCTTGTTTTACACGTGCTAAAAGGAATAGCAGCGGGTCAATTGTTTGTGAAGTTGCTGGGGTCGCCGTCATGTGCATGACATTAATAGACGATGAAGAGGGGAGGGCGATGGGAGATGTGGGTGGAAGGGGACTCGCACGAACATCGACTTATCCGCAACAGATTGCCACGCGAAGTTCGTTCATGTTCGTTCTCTACCTGCACACGCTGCGTTGCTACATTCGTAAGACGGTAATTATCCATAATAGAGATTTTTGGGTGAGATCGCGTAAATATAAATGCGTCGTTAAACCTGCCGCCGCCCACGCAGCCAATTAGTAAGGGGTTTGTCACGTAAAGAAAACATGCCAATAATATGTTACGAGTTCAGCTCACCGGTGTGTGTTGGAGCGTAAGCCCACAACATTTACAATTCGAGTGCGACGTTCCGCCGGCAATTAAAACAAGCATCATCAGGCAGACAGCCAGAGTTGTGGAGAAATCCTCCTGCTGCGATAATTATGTATGCCTCGCTTAGTCAATCCACTGCGAGATGAGCGTCTCCTGATGCCATTGTCGGTCTTTCGGGCTTGTGTGACCATACGTCTCGTGCCGGATTATCGGAGGAGCAGAAGTAGCTACACATCCAACGGGAACCGCACTTTCAAGGGCCCCGCGCTAAATGCTCACAAGCTATCAATTCCGATTGAGTGATTCTGCACTTGCTCTATTACTATAGTACTATACCGCCTTCAACTTCTATGAACGACTGGGTTTTTCAGGTTATCGATTTGTCGTATTATCTGGATGTATAGCAAATAAACACAATTACTTTACTATGTAACTAAAAAAGAATTGTGTTTTAATATTTATGTTTTCTTAATTAATTTAGGATCTCTTTATAACATATGCTACAGGCCCCGCACTAGCTTAATCCGGCACTGCATACGTCACCACACCAATCGGTGCCGTTTGATGAAAACGAGGGAGTTCAATAACGATTTAGATATTACTTGCTCATGTTAGCCATGGCGAGGAATCAAACTCAGATCAGTACTGTGATTGTGTGGTGCGTTACCACTGCGGGCCACTTCATTACATTGCATGTGTAAGGTAATGTAAAGTAAAACACTAGCTTGTGTCAGTCACAGCTATATGCAAAAACAAAACACTTGAAATGAAAAAATGCATTATGGATATAGGGCACTGTAGTCTGTTGTGGGGATATCGTAAAATAATGCCGAATCGTACAGAAACTTTGGTTGAGGCTATAACAACAAATGAGCTGCCAACCGTCTTATGTACTTTTATATTTTAAAACACTTATCTGAGGAATTTAATTCAGTGTATGAATTTACTCAATTCTCAAGTTCAGTCTTAATAGAATATAAAACAGTTTAATTTAGCGTATGTATGAATTATAACCATGGGAGTAACTCATTGGGTCATACGGTATGATACACATTTAATTCATCATTTTAAATATGAAAATGTAATATAATTTTAATATTGCAGACCACCCTACACATTGCCTCATTTTAGTACTGGACTGTGCGTCCACCGAAGCCTCGCTACCCAATGTCAAATGACATGATAATAATGACGGGTTGCTTTGGATTTTCAGTGGAAGTGTTTTTTTAATGCAAGTGACTTTAATAAAAGGGGAGGACATTTTTAATCAGAGCGAGCCTACCCTTTTATATACTATATGCGGTATAGACTGCAGCACTTTGTATATGTAAATCCATACATTACAACGATATTTCACTTTGATATTCAAATTTGGCATTTATTCAACATTCAACCCGATTAATAATGCCACAAATCATTTTGGTGACCACGACTCCACAGGTTAATAATTCATGTAAAAAGCTATCTGAAGACTCCTTCCATTGCAATAATCTAACGCACAGCACAAAGTCACGTAGAAGGAAAATAAAATAATAAAAAGAAAACATAAAATACAATTCTCACTTGTATTTTATTATGTTTTATTTGTATTATTTTATTATTTCCCTTCTACGTGACTTACCAAAAGAACCAAGATGAATCCCTGCAGTCACGAAAGCTTTAAATCGAAAATTTGCACAGCACAATTATAATATTTCATTAAGCGCAATTCCAGTTGATTGTTTTTTTAAATTTTAAGCTCAAAAAGTTGGAAACCTCTAAGCGTTGTACTTTAAAGATGTCCCTATGTACAATGCAGTAATTCAAAGCAGGGTTGGCGTTTGATGAGAAAATTAGCGGTAAATTGTATTTTGTAAAAGGCTTGCAAGTTGTCAAAATGCCAGCTCATGAGACCCCTGGTGGCAGTGTTGTAGCAAAGTACACCTGTCGGCGTTACAAACATTCCTACAATCATTTCATATTTTTCCTCTGAGAACGCTCACCAGTTTGGAATTAATGGCCATCAGCTTAATGAGAAATTAACTCATCTCAAATATTGGCATACCATTCCTAGTCTGGGTGAATTGTGTAATTCTATGTAGACTAAATCAATTTTAAATATGACCTGTTGAATTCTATTTATAAAAGCTTCAGGAATGCATCATTTTGCAGAAACAAATTGAGACAATTATTAAACCATTAAGTCCGTGACTAAAATCACCTTGAATGCAACAAATCTTAAGCAAGCAGTTTGAACCCGGATAGTCGCCAGAGGGGCGACACTCAACTGCGCAATAAAAAAAAAATTAACCCGTAAAAACAAAGTTTTTCACTCTAAATCCTTTATATGCGTGGCAGCTAGTCCTCTCGTCCTCTGGCTTGAGATGGCTGCCACCTATGGGTCAGATGATTGTCTGCCACCATTAAGCAATTGGTAATGAAATATTTTTTTTTCCCTAAACAGTGTAAAATTTTGGAAAAAAATTCACGAAAAATAATTGTCACGCACATCGAGTCTGTGTGCAAAATGTCAGCTCGATTGGATCACGGAAAATGGGTTAAAAAACGACCGAAAGCTTTGCACGGTCGTAAGCAAGCAAGTGAACTTAATATAAAGGATTTAAAAACCTAACATTCGTGCACGGCTTGCTAACGCATCACTACAAATGTCTTTGACCAAGCAATGCAGTAAGAGCGTGTTATAGGCTGTGGCGCTACGTGTTGGGCAGCAGAGTAGTGCCACAAAAGCCACCGATGTGATTGGATGCTATTTGCTCTGCTGCCTGCGTTCACCGACTAGCGTAGTGAAGTATGGCCCATGTAGCGTGGCGAGATCTTCATCCAGCAACGGGCTCACAAAAGGCTTTGCGTGTGTACATCATGTGTAAGAACATCTTGGCGAGCAGTAGACTTTTCCAATTATCTTATTTTCATCCATATGAGAAGAGGCTGGGTAAGCACCGGCAGATTGGGTGAACATGCGAGTTGGGAGGCATTGCCCAGGGAAGAAAATTTATTCTCGACATCAATTTGTCAACCTAATCAGCCGGGGAAAGTAATGTTATTACATCGGGCAGCCATTATATCATGGCTAGATCTGAACATTTATTGCAACCCGTTTGATTTACCTGTGTTCATCACAGATGGGTGGTGGGGATGCCCTCATTGAAAGCACTTTGGGGCGAGCCCAGGGTGAAAGCGAAGTGCAGGCTCCGCTGTGATGTATGAACACACCACAACTAGGGTTACCACCTCTAGGAGGTGCAAAATCATAGCACACGCCGAGCAAAAAAAATCTCAATGTAGGGAGAACTAGACGCAAATGCAGTCTTGCATGGTGTATCATCTGGCAGCTGACAAAAAGGGGCATTTAAAAGGTCCCAGGAGCACTTAGAATTGCCAGGACCGCTATCTCAACGATGACAATCCTGGAAAAACCAAGCCAGGTGGCAACCATACCCAAAATCGCTGTCCTTACATGCACCAAGGCAAAGGAGCTCACAATCTTCGCCGAGCGTACGTTTATTACAAAACAAATAATTAAGTTTAATCACCGAATCTGAAAAGTTAATTAGCTTTTTTTCGCCCTCAATTGCTGGCAACACAAACATTAGGCAGGTTAGTTTCAAAGCAATGTTTTGCTGGTTTATGGTAATATGCACGAGGGAAAAAATAAATGATAACATCTTCAGCAATTAGGTTATAATAACGGCTGTACAGATGAAAATAATTTCTGAAATGAGGAAAACAAATGAAATCTCTTGGATCACAGCAAATGAAATAAATGTATGGATGTGTAAGCAGTGTACCATGTGGTTTAGGTGCAGCATGGGAAAGTTCTGGAAGTACTTAATGGCTGTAAGGTCGTATACAGCAATGTACTGTATATACGTGACCATGCATCAGATTGTGTAAACTAAGAACATTCATCTCATGAATTGCCCGCTTATCTTGTTATATGGTCAGTTTTTTATAATCAATCCTACAATTGTTTATTGTCAATTAAATTACCATTTGAATAAATCCAAGTTCCATTTTCAAAGCTGAACCGTATCTGATTAGACTTAAAATGCATCCATTTCAATGGAAGCAACATTAGATTATTTCAAAAAAAAACACAATAACTTTAACTGGATAAGCAAACTGAATAGCTACATATTTCGAATACTACATATGTACTACATAAAAGGGTGTCCATAAAACAAATCACTCATTCTTAATACTGAAATGCATGGTTCAAATGAGCAAGATATTATTTAGACATGTACATTTTTCTTCACCGAAAAGCAAGGGTGATCGTCATGGTCGAGGCATTTGCTGAATAAATGTTGGTCAACACATTGGACTTTCAAATCTTGAGCTCAGATTTTGCCAAATCTGAAAATGACCCACAAATTAGGAGGTAATCATCCCCACTCCTCAGACCAATGCGCGATTTTAAGCCAGGGGTCCCCCCCTCCAAATGTATGAGATATAGCGATGTAAAGCGCAGAGATGCCCTGGCGTGTAAGACGTTCATATGAAAAACAGAACCATCATCAATGCCGTGATGGATAAGGGGGGGGGAGGGGGGTTTAGAAACGTGCATTTCCTGCAGTGAAATCTTGAACATACCAAGTGACTTTGTGGAACATTTGAAGCAGTCCTAGGCCTCCTCTAGGTCGACTCGGCCTCAAGAGAGTACCTGGTGCAGTGTGTAAACACTGCAACTGGGGAGACGAAGGGGGCCAGGCAGGGTGCTGGTCACCCACCCCTCTCGACTGCAAGCGCCAGCATTCATTTAGTGCTCGCTCACAGCACTTGTCACCGAATCCGTGACGGCGACACGGGGGCATCTTCTTTGCCGTCATCTCTCTCCGTCGTCCGGCCACGTGCAAGATCCCCTGCGGGCTTCCATCGCCCTCGTCGACACGCCGCCAGTCAGCGGCGTGGCCGAGCGTGCACACTGGAAACGCGCAGAGTGATCGGCCGTGTGCGCGTGTAGCCAGTCGAGACGCTAACATCAGAGAGTTGTACTCGGAGTGAGAAGATAATGTTGGCCTGTGTTGTGCCCGTAATAAAGATGTACCTTCTACACGACGTTTCGCGGAAATCGCTCATTGCATTTGTAGTTTTACCTAGCTTAACCTACTGTATGGTCTAATTTTTTACATTAAATAATTAAACTATACAAAGTGTTTATCAAGTTAACTTGGAAAAAAAATGTATGGTGTGAAATACGTGGGCACGAGGAAAACTCCCATCTCATTGTTGCCGAACCAGCAGAAGAAAAACACGTGTTTTTTTATAGCGTTACACATCTGTGGTCAAGTTTAAATCAGTTACCTTAAAGTGAAAAAGTGCTTTACAACCATATTTTAAGGTAAATTTATTTTCACATTGCCAAACAAGGAGATTGTAAACGTCAATACAAACAGAACCATTAAAACAATCCAACATTTGAAAACGCAAGTTCTGAAAAATTGATTTGGACTTGACAGGTAAAATGTCCGAGTTTTGCTAAGTTAAAGTACTTTATATATACTTAGTTGGACCTCATGTAAGCATGGTAGGGCTACATGAAGTACAATTTAGCGTTAAATGCCATGCAATTAAATGGTAGAATCCTTAAAGCAATCAATAGAAGGGTGAAGGAGGACTCAGAATTACAGGCAAGTGGCACACCTCACAAAACAGGTCTAGGTGGAAGGTCAATGTGCATGTCGCTTTACGAAAATGTTACATATTATTTGCAATTGTATTCTCTATCCACGTTATATAGTTTGACACTTTAGTGTAGACACCGGGGTAATTGGGATACGCACAACCATAGCCCCAGGAAATTATTCCATTCAATGCGCCATTGCAGATCAAAGGCCCGCCAGAATCTCCCTGAAAAAAAAAATGTGAAACGTGAACATACAAATATACAATTCAGTTGAAACGTACAGGATGCTCCGACACGTGTCCAACGCAAGACAACGTCGCACATCAAACTTGCTGAGGACTGCAGTATAGGCAGATGTGAAAATGTTTCATGTGAACATCTAGGAGAAAACAGATTACCAGATAAAACAAGGCACAAACTGCCCTTGAAACATTAGATCTAGAAATTTAATGTACACGCACATTAATAATCCATTGCTCCGCATGAGAAGATCAGACACTTGAACGTCTATTCAAATCGACAGGCTCCACCGTAGACAGATACTGCACTGGGTGAGGTTAGTTCATTGGTTCAGGACAGATTTGCAAGTCAGATGTGACACTTTATAGAATCATACAAAGGGTAGTGGTGGTGGGAGGGCGCTCGGGTTCAGTGGTTTAGCCCGCTGCGGCGCCTTGACCAGGATGACCTGGTCACGGCTAACATCAGTGGCAAAGTGACATCTGAAGCGGGTTCGGAGCCTCTATTGCCACAAACTCTCAGTATCCAATATGGTGAAGGATTGTCAAACAAACTAGGATGGGCATGACAAGGATGCTTTCATTCAAAAAAGTACAGAAGATTGATAAACGGCTGTAAAATCAGGTTATTTTTCCGAGTATTACTTCAATGCGATAGAAACGATTTTCTTTATCGAGGAAAGCCTCCGAGAGCCTCAAAACTTTCAGGAGTGTTCCGAATTGGGTTATTTGATCAATTCCATTCTTCATTGTTTCGCACGTGGGAGAAACCTGGAGCACTCCACAATGCTTTTTGGGTTTAGTTTGCCGTCCGCACCTCCGATAAGCACGGTTGGCGATGTAAGGTGCAAAAGAAGTGCATACATAAAGAAAACCTGCATAAGAGAGCTCTGCACAGATGGGCACATGAAACCATTTATTTTATGGTCATCTCCCAGGTACCTGGAAACCCACCTAAACTTTTCCTACAAAGCAATGGCTTGGACTTGAGACTAAATATATATATACACACACTTTATTTTACGTACTCTTTGGTTCTTTCGGTAAAGTCACGTAGGTATAAAATAAATAACGACGTTTCGGGCCCAAAACAAGCGTCCGTCATCAGGTGAGAAAGCATGGTCTGCTGCTAAGGCAGACAGTTTTAAAAGGTTTGAAATGGGTGTAGCCCAAGGGGTCATAAAAAAGTGGCCGGGGCTGGGTGATGTTAATGTGAGAAATTAGCATGCAACTGTAAGATAGCAGGAGAGCGGCCTCCTGGACGAGGTCACGGAAGTGGCTATATAGCATCAAATCAATATTTCTTTTATGTATTTGTTTGTTTTCCTACACTTTATACTCCTATTGTTTTTGTATAGTGTTGTTGTAACTTTGACCCGTCCCTACTGGACATCTGTGAAAAGGAGCTTCATGGCTCAGATTTCTCCAGGATAAATATTCTGACCAGTCACAGCCAACAAAGTTCAAAGGGCACATTTGTACCAATATGCATGCACGTACAACATGTGTAACATTTCGCGTTGAATTAATGTAACATTTATAACCTCTGGAGAGTCCACTCTTGATGACATGCTTCGCAAGCTATGCGAGACCAATTAGCTGTATTAAAACCGAAGGGGACATGGAACAGAAGATGCAACAAATGAGAACGCAAAGAGCTTACCTGGCAGGCATCTCTCCCTCCTGCCGCATAGATGGCACAGAACATGTTGTCCGTGAGGGTGCCGCTGTAGGCATCGTTGCAGTAGCTGCGCGACGTCGTGTCCAGGTAGACCGCTCTCAGCGCATCGGGCATCACGCCGTTGCCCACCGTGCCCCAGCCCGACGCGAGGCACGAGGTCTCGTCCTCCAAGCGAGCGCCTGCTCGGGGCAGCTGCATAGGCTGTACGGCGGCATTCAGCACGGCCGCTCTCGGCAGCTGCGGACACGAGCGGTGGAAAACGGGGAAAATAAATCGATCGTGGGGGGGGGCAACAAAAGCATCGGCGGTTGGCAGTGTCGCTGTGATATTGTTCAATGTACGGTGATCGTTTGCACAATGGACAATTATCGCAACATGAGCACCCTTGCAACAGTGCATTTTTTTATTGCATTTTCAATTTAATCTTCTTTGCGATGCTTCCAGTAAAAAGATGATTAAAAAGTTCAACTACAGTTCACTCAACAAAAGCCTCCTGCGAGTCTTCTGATCATTACAAATTTGCAGTCTACTCGCAAGTTTGGTTCCCCCGATGGCACACCACGGGAAGGGCAGCAAGAGTCAAGGATTTAATTCACATAATAAAAATGGGTAATTGATAAATAAAATGGTACGACACTAAGAATGGGAAAAAGAACAGAAAAACAGGAACAAGATGTCAGAAGAGATGATTGGTAAGAAGAGGCAACACAAAAAGGCCTCGATGCTGCACGCAGCAGCTTGTGTTCCACAGGGGGTGGGGAAAAGGCATTCAGAGTGGGGGTGGTCATGCAAGTCACGTGATTTACAGGCGGCTTAAGCTGGTTAAGATACAGATAATGTTTATAATGCACAAGTCAGAGTTCCCAACATTTTGACATCAACCACAGAGCTAGTACTTTACTGCAGAAACCACTTTCTTAAATACAACATTGAATTTGGTCATAGCTATTGCTTTAGAAATTTTTTTTTTCCAAACATTAGGGTCAAGAATTTAAATGCAAAAAAAATTGATTAACAATAATGATCATAATATTTTATAAAAACGGTCGATACGAATACCGTGGCGCTCGCAGTGCGATTGCCACATCACAGGGACCTTTACAAGAGAGCAGTGTGACGCGTTGCGGGTTAATTTGCATCGCCAATTCAAATGCTTGAACACCGAGCATGCCGGAGGCAGATGCGTTCAGTTAGTGTCGTTCCAGAACTTACACTACACCATTTAAGATTCAGGTTTAGCCAAGTAACTTGACAATTGGACCGCTGCTCGTGCGACTCGCATTAGTCCGTCAGCAGTTTGGAGACTGTGAGCTTTTGTAAGCCAACAGTGAAATCATTCCCATCGCTATGTAAATGTTTTTTTTACCCAATTATAAAGATTTCTGTACCAGACAAATGAAAGAGAGGGGGCGATTAAATGGATAGATGAAAGGGGGGGGCGGGGGAACCGAGGGAAAATTAACGTCGGTTATTGAATCGGCAGATTTGCCTTCAAAAGCATGATGTCGTTGTCGACAGTGGTAGAATCGTAGCCAGCGTGCCGGATGGCCCTCTCCACCACGAACGTCTGTTCCTTGCCCTCCACATTGCCGAGGGAGTGTTCCCCCAAGACGACTATGATGTGCACGTTCCTGTGGGTGGCAGATACTTGCAAGCATGCACGTGTAACACAAATTAAAACGCGACATCATTCCATCGGACCTCTGGAGAAGATTCCAGGCATGTGTTGACAATGATGGCGAAATTGTGGAGACTGACTTTTTGAAGCTATTAACATAGATTTGTTATCACTCTTTGGTTCTTTCGGTAAAGTCACGAAGGTAGAAATAAAATAATATTTGTTTTATTTGTATTTTATTTTATTTCTACCTACGTGACTTTACCAAAATAACCAAAGAGTATGGATTCCTGCAGTCACGAAAGCTTCAAATCAAGATTTGTTATCATGTCAGTGTATTTTTAGTTATTTTTACATTGAAAACGATTTAAGTGTTTAAGAAATTGAAGCACCCTGTATATATGAACTTGAAGGCCTGGAATTGCGTACTCACGTCCCTGTGGGTGGATGGAACCTCTACTAGGGAGCTCCAGAGCCAACCTGGAGGCTCATGTGACCGACTTTCTCACGATGGCGAGGTGATCTCAGTGCACCTATTAATGCTGCTGCTCGACAGAGCAGTGCTGTTTCAGCTGCCCTGCCAGCAGATTAAACTGGCGACCTCCGGTTTGCGAGACCAGTGTGCTAACCATCACCCCATGGCAGCATTCTGACACGCAAGTAGCGGCTACTATAAAACAAATTTGACACATTGTAATCGAATGTCAATGCATCAAAAGAGGCAATCTTTTGTCTGATATGTCAGAAGCACCAATGTATATGCCTTGAAAACAATACTGTATCTACCAGTTTTCATACAAATGCCATGTGCATTTAAATTAAAACTAGTTGTCCGCAGCGAAATGCTGCGACGTAATTTGGCAATTAAGCATTAGCACAGCAGCAATGTTGCCACTCGAATCCCCGCGCGAATGGGAGGCATACGATGACGAAGCTCATGCAGACATCGTACCCGAGCTACAACTGCATTGTTCGTCAGAGCATCAAAGACGCTAGAATCGCTGAAGGGGAAACACATCATTGAACCGTGCAATAGTTTGACCCAAAAAAACCATACCACTGGCACAGTTTTGCGTTGTGGGCTCGTCGTTTTTCAGTAAAGGCGTTTTAAACATACGAGAGCTCGATGCAGCCCGTGTGTTCAATCAATTCTGGGATGCGAGTCACATCTGCAGTCAATTGCGTCCCTTTAGACTACAACAGCAATTAATTTTCCATCCATACAATTCATAGTTGGAGAATACAGCACATTCATTATGCATAAAAAACATGTCTTTATACCGTATGTACAATATACAAGAGATAGTCCCAATTACAGGAGTCACGGGTTCAAGTGTCCAGCCTTCGGTTATAATCGCCAGGTGTAAAGATGTCAACAGGAATGAACACAAGTTGGTAAAACGACTCTTCCAGTACTCTCTGCCTGTTCAGCAATGTCATTCCAACGGTGCATCATGTCAGCAAAGCACTTTGCGTAATATTAGAAAGAAGTCCATAGAAGATGATATCACAGATTTACTTCATGGCATTTCCCTTCTTATCCACATGCCAATAGGAGCTGTTTGTTGTATGGCAATCAAACCAAAGACGTTTAATTATCAGGGGTAGAGTTTGACAAATTAAAGTAAGAAAAATCTAAAATGTAACTGTGCAATCATCGGTGACTAGGCTCAGAATTAACTCGCCACTTGAGAACTCGGCTTAAACACCACAGCTTCTGTCTGGATTCTCAACCAAGGATGTCAGCAGGGATGCTGGCTCAGCCCATAGCCACCCCGGCCACGACTTTGCCACTCCAATTCGTGTTGTGGGAACGCGACTCGTCACAGAGACGGAGATCCCCCCAGAAAGCTTTCACGCACGAATGCTGAGAGAGAGAGAGCACCGATGAAGTCCCAGACGGCGGCGCACTCGGGGCAGTTGTGGCCAACAAGACTGTGGCCCCGGCGCCGTCGTCTCTGCAGCGCGGATTCTATTACACCCCCCCCCCCCCATACTGCACGAGGTGCTCATTTAAGATTTAAGGCCAAAACGACCTGGTGGGGTTAGGTTAGGGGGGGAGAATAGCACTGGTTGGTTGCCAACCGCTATAAAAACAAAGATAGCCTTAATAGACGTTTCGGACAAGTGCTGTTTGCAAGCACCTATGAAGGCCACCACAGTACACAAGGGTGTGGGGGGGGACAGCACCACTTGTAACCACCTTTGTAGGTGTATATGTGTGTGTATGTGTGTGTATGTGTGTGTATAGATGTGTTATGGGGAGCCGTAGCGTAGCAGTTGGCGTGCTGCACTATGAACCCGGCGACCCGAGTTCGATTCCCGCTCACGTCCAACACCAGTGATGATTATCTGAACCGGTCCTGGGCCTCCCCTAGGGCGACTCAACCTCCTCAAATGAGTACCCGGTGTGATGTGTAAACATCACCGCTAGGGAGACAAAGGCAGTCAGGCGTTGTTCTGGCCACCCACCCCCTCGTGTATCGTTTCGGTACTTGCCCCAACAGTCTGTTAAGGCTATACGGGGGATCTTTATCTTTGTATGTTGAACTTCTTCCGCACCGCACGTGCACGTGGACTTGGGAGGCACGTGCACTATATTTGTTAGAAAATTAGTACCATCCTGCAGTGGAAAGAAAGGGAGACAGATTTCAATTGCTTACGTAATCTCACAGTGGGCCGCCGTGAGGACCCACTTGGCATTGATGAGGGTGCCACCACAGTAGTGAACACCATTCTGCTGCAAGGAGGCTTGGTATGGCAGGGAATTGCGTACCACCTCGAAGCCTCCCACTATTCTGCTCCCTACCACCCCGGCCTCCTCCTCGCCTGTGACACGGCGAACGGGTGAAAAGCCACAAACCAATTACTTCAAAGTCACGATGCCCATCATTCATAATTGCATTTCATTTGCATACTAATGTTAAAAGAGGTATTGGTAATTATGGCAGTATACTTCACCAAATTACAAAGTAACATGCAAGGGATTTTCTCGGTAATTACTTTGTGTTTATTAGGCCTCTAGTAATGACACAATATTACTATATTTAAATAGCAGTGGGGAAAATGACAGAAAGGTAATAGAGTATTTTTAGTGCATAATTAATCCCACGCACAATATTTCAGAATAAGAGTCATAACATGAATGCAGAAAACAACATTTACAAGTCACAATCTCAGTGTCTTCAAATCGGGTTCATGTTAGAAGCTTTACTTCATACATGCATAAATATTTTTTACGATTCAATCGTCACACATGGACGTTCAAACCATCATCATTATTTTGCACGAGGTTCGTGTTCAAACACCAATCCAGTCGTCTACATATTTGCACATGCTTCAGACACGCACAGAGCTAGTAGTATTCACACTTCTGTTAAATATAACAATTACATTATCTGAAGATTAACATGTTTGATTGAACATTAGTGGATAAACCAGTCCTGCGACTCCGTGCGGTGTAGAAACGGCACGTGCCAAATTAGTACAGCACTGCAAATGCGTTCCAGAATTGGCTTGCAATTTTCTGTAGCGGTTTTAAATGTCCATTTACTACAACTTAAACAATTGAATAGTATAAATTACACTAAACTAAAAAAAAAAATTGCTAAATTTGGCTTTGTAAATAAGGAGGATAAAAAAAGGCTGGGCCACTCCACCCCTAAATGGAGTGCATGCTGTATGTGACAATATGCAGCTATTGTGGAGAACTGCACGCACCACAATGAAACCAAACACCAATTTGCACTTTTGCAGCATCAATCAGGGCAGAACTTTTTATCCTTTAAGTTAAACAACTTTTTATTGATGCAAAGCATTTTTTTGATCGAGCTCAATTGAAAATACAAATCAGTACAACTGAAATCACATTTACATACAGACGTAATTGTAAATTTGCATGAACAGTAGTTGCACTAAAGCCCATAAGAACATTATTACGGCTTGCAAAATTAGAAGTGAGAGTTTTGCTTTGTAAACCACAACGCACTTGTTGTGTCCAAAGTTAAGTGCCAAAAGACATTCAAATTAGAGTTTAAATCTGCACAAGATACCAGTCACTCATTTTTTCAATAGCGTATTCATCTACTATTTCATGTCCTTAAAACCTTCACCATCCTTGTAATTCCTCACCTCACCCCTACTTTCCCCCATCACCCTACTCACCCTACCCCTTGCCACCCCTTCCCTCTGCCCAACACTCAAATCGCATCCCGTTTCCCCCCCCCCCCCATCAGCCAATACTAATGTACCATTTTTAACTCTTGTAAAGCGCCTTGGCAAAAAGCGCTATAAAAAATTCTAGATGAGATAAGATGACCGGCAATTCCCATCTCAACACAATAGCAGTTTAAAATAAACAAATAATTACCTTCAGCGTGACCCACGGCAAAACTGCACAGGAAGACGACAACAGCGGCAACCAAAGCGTCCATTTTGTTTTTTTTGTCATCCATCCCATCTCGAGTGACCGGCTTTTGTAGAATTACCATACCTCGTTAAATCTAATTGTGAGTTCGTTGTTACCATGGTAGATAAATAGACTGAGTTCATAAATGTGTACTAATCGTGATAATTTAAATCAGGTGGAGATAACTCTGCAATTGTGATTGCAATCTCATGATTATCTTTGAAATGAAAGTCATTTGTGCAATTTGTGATTTGTATAATGAAAAATACAAATAATGACAGTATTCTGAAAAGAATAAATGTATTTTTTTTGAAATACACAAATAACCTATCTTTAGAAATTATCCACAGTCAAAGTGCTAATACCAACACCTGCTTTATGAATGTTATGAATGTTGACAGCTGATAAAGCTGTAATGAATAATTGGCAGGAAGCCGGTGAAAAAGGACATTCATGCAACGACTTTGACATTTGGAAAGGGGGAAACGCTTGTCTATAAAACAATAACAATGTGGTTATATTATTTACATAAACAGCATGTAATGATTTAAGCCTTGACATATAAAGTATCTTAAACAAGTTGAAATTAAGTGATTGAAACCGCGGTTTGCTTAATTAGAAATGTACCTATTTTTTATATATATGTATTAAGTTATTATTGTGGAATACAACATATTGTAGCTTTGCAGTAAGTGGACTAAATAGCAAATATATGCAACTGCATATGCATAGACAATGCCGAGTCATTACAGAACAATATGCAATGATGGATTTTCAGATAAACACTTAGGTCATAGTTTAGTACACACAGTTTAGCATATCTACTATGAAATGCATGTAAATGAAATAATGGATAAATATGCATATTTACTTCTGCTTTGATGTTATGTATTTTAAGTTCTAGTCGAGTATAATGATGATAATTGTAATTTGCAGAGAGTTAAAATATTTAGACATTATCCGATATGTGAAAACCATCTGCGTGCACGTTGCTTACCATCACGGCATGCATGCTGTCTGCTGTTAATACACTCAGTGTGTTTGAAGACCATGAATTTGGAGAGCTTTTTTTATGCCGTGTTATTCAAGCTTGTGTTTGATAATCTGTAATTGTTTAAAATACTTCTAGACTGCTTTAATTCGGGCGTACGAAAAAGGGAAAAACTAATAGCTATGGTACTTTGAAAAACGTGTTTTTTATATTTTAAAAAATATTTGCAATTAATGTCTTCAAATATTTTCAAACAGTTTTAAAATTCATATCCAGCTAACATATACTTCACGTTTTCTGGTGAAAATGTAAACACGTATTTATATCGAATGAAATTTACCTAACCGAGCCTTGGAAACCCCCTTTGAGAATTACAAATTGTCCAGTCTAAAAGGGCAACATATGTCCACAGAGCACCGGGTGTAATATTGTCCGTGTGCATTAAAGGCTGCAAACCTCAACAAATGGATTTTTCTAAAGGAAGACCTTTGTATTAGTTAACACCTTTAATGTTAGCAAACTGAAAGCAGCCCATTTATTGCCAGATGTCATTGGAATGCGTGTGTGGCATTTGTAAATAATTCCTCTCTTTCGCTGCGGACATTTAAATGAACGGAGAAGCAAGAGCACACGTGCTTTGGCCGTGCTTACGCGACGCAGCAGGCAAAGGCTTGCATCTTGTTGGGGTGGTGGAAAGTGCTTGGAGATTAATGGCCTCATCGCAAGTCTGTCGGCCACAATCTATCACCAGTGACCTTGCACGTGCCTACTGCAGACAGCCTGGCAGAGAACAGAATGTACCTACTGATAGAGATGTGGGGAGGGGAAAAAACCCAACATCTGCCTCGTTCTGTAAATGTATATTTGTGGTATTAACTTAGCCAATGTTAGTTACGTGTTGTCGTATGCTTATGTCTGTTTTATGCACAGCAAATGAAACGATGCTTTACTTGACACACACTCGCACATGCAGTGTATGTGTATACAGCATTAAACTTACTGTGCAGTCTTGTATTTTACAGAAAATCTAAATGTGTCATCTGAACATGTAATAGCATATGCTATTATAACGTAGTGTAGATATGATTGTGTTTTTTTTTATTAAGTTTGAATATAATTATTGATTTGATTAACTTTCAACAATGTATTCTTTGCTTCTTTCGGTAAAGTCACGTATAAAGATAAAATAATAAATTAAATAATAGCATACTACGACGTTTAAGGCCCCGTCACAGAGACGACCTCTCTCTTTGTGCCGATACGTGTTCTCTCTCTGTGTATCTTTATATCTGTCTGCTTATATGTCTGTCTATAGTTTTCTGGTTAGATTTTTGTTGCTATTTCTTTTATACCTGATGATGATTGCTTGTGTTGCAATCGAAACGTCGTAGTATGCTATTATTTAATTTATTATTTTATCTTTATACGTGACTTTACCGAAAGAACC
This sequence comes from Lethenteron reissneri, assembly GCF_015708825.2. Classification (NCBI taxonomy): domain Eukaryota; kingdom Metazoa; phylum Chordata; class Hyperoartia; order Petromyzontiformes; family Petromyzontidae; genus Lethenteron; species Lethenteron reissneri. The sequence goes on along the minus strand of NC_083807.1, from coordinate 14,080,520 downwards.
AAAGAATAATTCCTGCAGTCACGAAAGCTCCAAATTAAGTTTCAACAATATAGTTGGTAAATGAGTAAAAATTGTATTCGGAATTATGGGGGGGGGGGGGTGGTGGGTACGATTGTGGATTAAATACGAATATGTGTAATGGTTAATGGACGCCAATCAATTTAATTTAACACTAAGACCTATCTCTCTACGTGAAAAAAAATCTAAATGTGTGTTTACACATCTCATTAGCCACACGATCTTCTTCTGTACGTTAAAGATCCCCTGACGCCATTCGCTTGAGTAGGCCGTTGTGTGCTGCTGGAGTCGGGGTACAGATTTGAAACATTCTAAAACTACTCCACAAAATACTCAATTGGGCACCACGGTGGAGAACTGTTAACTACCTCGCCTGGCATACAGGAGGTCGCGGGTTCGATCCCGATCCTGACTCTGTGTATTTGGTGTTTGCATGTTCTCCCCGTGGTCAGGTCGCTTCTGAACAAGAGCTATGTATAACACGTAGGCTTTCGCGACCAATGTTATTCATTATCAAAGTTTTTGGGTTTAGATCGCGTTATTTATAAATGTGTCGTAACCCTCCACCACCCGACACGGCCAATCAGTAAAAAAGTGTCACGTTGACAAAGACAAATAGTTCACTGCTTTAGCCCACTGGTGTGTTGAAGCCACAACATTTACAAATTGTAAATGTTTGTTACTTTGTAAAGAGCTATGTAGCTCAGTGGGAGATACCAAGTAAAATAAAATAAAAAATATGGTTTGAATTTTGCATAGCAATCATCGCCACCTACTGGTGGAAACATTCCCCAGGTCACTCTTGCAAATTAGATGATCTAGCCTCTTGAGTTCTTACCTGTTTAAACAAAATTAACTTAAAAAGCTGAAATCTGTTTGTTAAAATTACTTAAAGAGAACATGCAGTTGAGATGCCTCCGAGTCATCGTCACACCGCTGCCCTATTTCGGTGTATTGCTTCATATCTAGCATCCTTCAAAGTCATACCAACGTTCTTCAGTGCCTCGTTTCCAACTGCTTCTGTCTGGCAAAACTCTTCCATTACCAAGATTTATGGGAAAGTTATCTTATAGAGCAAAATATAAGGAGGCTGCGATTTATTCAGAAACTGGCCAGTTTCAATGAAAATTTTGCGACATTTGAAATGGTCCAGATTATATGTAATCTCTGTTTTGTTGTGAAAATGTAAATACATATTTATATATACGATGATCATGCACTTCGGCATTAAAAATAAACATCCACAGCTGTCAACCCGACTTTAGAACACATATCGGTACTCACCCAGTCCAGATTTATTGTTACATTAGCTCAGGTTTGTGAGCACAGATTGATTAAAAGTTACTGCATTTAATTCCCATGCACTCGTGTGACCTGTTACAATACTCTATACACTATTTATTTTAAGACTGCTGAAACAGAGCCACATTACAAGCAACATCGATATCACTATAGTACCTCTTTTCATTTTTTTTAAACGTTGTAAAACATACTTTAACGAGCCAAAAGTTTATTTTCTAACAAAACCCACTGATTGAATTTTACAGCCGTAAATAACATTCTTTTTTCATATTAACTCATTTCAAATAACGAATATAATACACAAGTCAGTCAATACAAACATCAATAAATCAATTGCCCCACAAAGTAAGTGACCATGTCGTGCATTTCATGCAAAGGTCACATCGGATTTTAGTTAAAGTAAATATTTAATACTGCATCCTTCACGTAACAATAAATAAATATCACTTCATGAGTAGAATTTATTTTGGAAGCATTAATCGGTGCTATAAAATGTCCGCCCTTTGTCAATCTACTGTTGGATGAAGTGCCACCTCGTGTCATGTTAGTTGTCGAAATGTTCGACCATACTTCACCACAATGATCAGTGCGGGTTTGGTGAAGGGGATGCCCACAACCAGTTGAGGTATCACTCGCCGCCGATGTTAGCAGTGTGACTGCGGAAGTCTTCACTTTCATCGAGCACAGACAATGGTATTTGGAGCATTTTTAAAAATTTTAGTACAGAAAAATAAATGTTGTGAACTTTCATCGGAACCCGTTCTGGGCCTCCCTTAGGTCGACTCAGCCTCAAATGAGTACCTGGTGCGGTGTGTGAACATCACCACTGAGGAGACAAAGGCGGCCGGGCGAGGTGCTGGCCACCCACCCCCTCGTGTGCCGTGCCAGCCTTCATAGTTGCTTGTTCACAGCACTGTCCCCAAAAGTCTGTTAAAGCTATACGGGGGATCTTTGTCTTTGTACGCGTGATGTGTAACACTAAAGATATGTGACCAACTTATTATTGAATCGTCATGCGTGACAAAGATACAATGGGACTGTGGAAGTGTATGAGACTGATTGTGAATAAATGCCAGGGCTGAGATGTATTCTTCTAAATCATAATGCATGGACTGCTCGTCTCCAGAAATTACAATTAAATGTCAATTAGGCCCAAAGGCTGGGTTATATTCCCCACTTGATTTGAGCATAGCGCAGTGGCCATGCATTGTTAACAGCCAGTAGACGCCAGTCAGAGCTCACAGTGCAACATGTGGAGTCGCTGCTTCATAATTATCATCAATCCACTGCTGGATAAACACCTCCCCAAGTCATCGCCATCCTTCATGGTCCTAATTAGTATCTTACATTGCAATACTCAAGAAGTGAACTTAAAGGTGTCTCTTGAAAATTCCCAGACCTCAAATGCTTTATAAATAAAAATGCTGCAAAATCACAATGCCACCGTCTATTTAACTTAACTTTTACGGGTATATTCTGAATTAATATATTCTAACTTTGATATGAATTATATCACATTGCTTTCATTACCGTTTCTAAAATGTGTGCCACCATAGAATCGCAAAGGTATTTTTACAATACAAAACACTCAACACAATCGTCAATAACACTGTGGCCTTGAAAGAAAACATAGATAATATATGATGTTTCAGGCAATGGCTCTTCTTCATTGCATACATGAAGAAGAGCCATTGCCTGAAACGTTGCCACTTCTATATTTTGTGCATCAATGCGGCATCGACAAATAATTTGTTGAAGTTTTCTTCCAATAGACCATCAAGTTATTTGCCCTCTGCTCCTGTGACTGATTTAACCGGTTGCTAATGTGATGGCTTTAACACGAGGCTCCCAGCGATTCAATGCATTGTCACAATTCGGGGGACGAGATTCAATTATTGTTTGTCACATTTTTTTATAATCTCGTTCGTATTTGTTTCTTGATTATTATTTTTATTCTGCGCATTAGCCTAAATTTAGCAATAAAATATAAACATTTTCATCAGCCGCCATGCTCAATCCACTGATAGAGGAAGGCCTCCCCAAGTCTTCACCCTCCCTCAATATCCTTAAATAACAATACACCTATCACAGCACACAAGCTGATATCGGTTCTCATGTGATTCGCATACACAATAAATAATTGATTACTAAATGCAATCGTTGATGCACCATTAATAATCATAAAACATTTTTTATCGATTAATTAATCCCTTGTCACATACCAACTTTCAACCATATGTAGGTTTGCATTTATGCGCAACTGATAATGCTAAAAATGATTGCCTCCTGCCAAACCACTCTATCTCCCTGTGAGACACATAGAGTCGCCAGATCGCCATTTTAAGTTGCTTTCCCTTGCTTCTGATTTCAATGAGAAGTGATGGAGATTTTAGCTCCCTAGAGAACAGTTTTAAACCCAACTTAGCATTACGTTTCGTAGGCCTATGTACGCCGTTACGTAGACGTCTTCACGTTGCTCTACCTCTTAATGAAGACCACTTTTGTCAATCTGAAGGTTGAGGCAATGACTGCAGATTCAACCAGATTGTAGTGGAGTAATGTGGCATTAGCCTTATCTATAGTTACAGCCCCACAGGTTTGCATAATCAGTTTTTATTACGTGATATGTTATTGTAAAATGAAGGAATTTAGACCAATTCCGGCTGCCAAATTCTACGTACACCTTACGTTCTTAATGTCAGAGAGTTGCCGGTGGCATTGCCTGCTGCTTTCTCCTTTCCTAACAGGCATAAGACAAAGGCATGCCCTGATCCCCCTAGTCTCATGATATCAAAGCTGTGGCAATATAGAGAGGTTTTTTTGTTGTTAGATTGCATAAATATAAATGTGTTGTCAAACACGCCACCACCCGATAGTCAATTAGTAAGGTTTGTCACATAAACAAAACAGGTGTGTGTGTTTGGAGAGTAACCCCACAATATTTACAATTCAAGTACGGCGTTTCGCTACATTTTTATTTATGCGATCTAATCTAAACAAAAAATGTATAACACTGGTCAAGAAAGTCTGTGTGTCAAACTGTAGCAGTTTTCAGCATGTGTCCTGTGTCCAATGTTGTGTGTGTTCAGGTAATGCATTCAGAGGATTCCATTTCAAGTGTTTCCACGAGATATGCTTTGGTGACGTGTCCATCACTTAGTGACAAATGGCACCTTTTGTTGTCATTTGTGGTTTGTGTGTATGTGAGTATGTATGTTATGTGCAATGTAGACGAGATTCACTTTTTGAAGGTAAGGCCAGAACACAATATATTGGCAATTTCCCACATTGTTACTGATGGCGACATTGTTAAAATGTTCACCAGAAATCAGATGAAAAAGAACATTAGCCCTGCCACTTTATAGCACATTCATACCATCACACAGCTGGACCTACAGCCCATCGCAAAGTCCCCCGCTACCCCAAGCTTCCTATCTACTCCTCATAACAACCACTGACGACACGAGGCACTGCCACCAGCCCCGAGGCTGGAATCGCTCTATCTGCTGTAATTACTGTAATCTCTAAACCCGACTTTCAATTCTCTCGCATACATTCCAAAAATGTCACCTTTTTAAAAGCTCCCGTCGCTTTTCACCCCCTCAAACCTGTACCGTCCACCGAAGCCAAACCCAATTTCAGGTCTGACTCGTCTGATCTCACCTCAACCTTAAGCCTCTCCTCCTCTCCACTTATCCGTACTGGTGATTTCGACATCCATGTCGTTGTGAGCACCTCCTTACGATCTTCTCCCTTTCCATCCCTATGTCACCAGGCTCAAACATCCACCCCGCCAGGCGTCTGTCTCCGCTTCTCTGCTCCTCCATTCTTTCGCGGTATCCCTTTGCTTCGTGGATACAAAAAAATGAACACGTAAAAACTAAGTTTTTCACTATAAATCCTTTATATGCGTGGCGGCTAGAGTCCTCTCGTCCTCTGGCTTGAGATGGCTGCCACCTATGGGTCAGATGATTGCCTGCCACCATTAAGCAATGGTAATTAAATATAATTTATTTTTTCCTAAAAAGTGTAAAATTTTGGAAAAAAAATTTCACGAAAATAAATTGTCACGCAGAACGAGTCTGTGTGCAAAATGTCAGCTCGATTGGATCACGGGAAGTGGGTTAAAAAACGGCCGAAAGATGTGCACGGTCGTAAGCGCGCAAGCAAGCAAAGCAAGCAATTGAACTTAATATAGAGAATTTTAAAACGCCTGACGTTGAGCACCGCAACGCAATATTTGCTCGTATTGTGAAGGATCTTGCCCCTTTAAAGATGTGCGGGACATCGTGACGCATTTTATGCGAGAGAATTTAAAATGTTTCACAATGTTAATATTACTGCTTTAGTTTGTTGAGTCGCTCAGCTACCTACCCTCTGAATTTCAAGAGAAACTGAATAGCCACACAGGTAATCACAACGCACTTAGTAACAGCATCTAAAACAATCTGCAGCAGTATTAATGTGTCATTTATATCCCATTGAATATCTCAAGAAAATACTTCGAGACCTCGGCTCTTTGTCTGTGCAGGTGTCACACCAGCATATCTTATTTTAAAGTCTGGAAATACTTCGAATTGGATGTATTCCTGCAGTGGTTTTTACACTTGAATGGAAGAATGTGATGCGTTGTTACAATGCAAATGCCAGTAACTCAAATATAAAACGATAACGATGTAGCCCTGTGATTACTTGCTCTCACCACTTCTGGTAGAAAGGTGACCTAATCTTGCATATTGACCCGACCTCAGGGACGAGGTGGAAGTACCCAGACTTTAGCCCACTGCACGTGACCTGCCTATCAATCGTGGTGTAGCCATTTCTACTGCTGGGTGAACAGAGGCGAGGGGGAATTTATTACACTTTCTCACTTTTGTATTTGCCCTGTCTGGAGATCATTGCACCACGGTATAAAAGAATATTCTAAGTAAGCATTTTGCTATAAACCCAGAGATCTGAGTTCGATGACCGGCCATGGCTGCCATTGGTGGCGACTGGTACCAGAACCAGTCTTGGGCCCACTTTCTCACCAACCCACAATGAACAGTGCGGTGAAATATGGTCAAACAAGCCGAATGACCAACATTACATGGGAAGGCCTTCATCCAAAGTGGGTTAACAAAGCGCAGTAAATTATCGTGTAATCTTTTTGTTAGCACATAAATAAACAAAACCAATATAAGTAAGCGGTCAGAAAAAAGCATTACAGGCGTATGATTCCTGAATAAATCAGTTGTACGGAAGACATTTATGTTTTTATATAAATATTGCATTATGTTTCGCAGAATATAGCATGTTAGAATTTATAATCGAGATGTAACAAACCATTACGTGAAGAATACATTGGAGAAAACATCCCCACAATGTCTCGTTGCTTGTGTCTTGAAGCGCACGACAACAAATTGTTATTGACATTAAAAGGACCAAATTCCCATTGGTTACATGGCCTAGATGTCACGAATTTTTTTGCATTTTTACAATAACCTAAGGCAGTGTTACAGTCAAGCAGGCTACGCTGCATACCCGCTGGATGCCTTGGCTGCATGTCCCCTGTTATGATAGACGACTCGTGTTTGTCCTTTTAAGGACAATAAATCACGAAAGGTTATTTTACTTTGCCGCTTGGTTAATTCACACACCTCGCGCCTGAGTTATGTGAGATATTTTGCATCACGGTTGGAATTATCTGACCCTCCTGAAAGATGAGTAATGCCGTATATGCAAACAATTTATCGTAAACAGGTCAATAAAACTACGATATATAAATTAAGAATTATTGTACTTGCTGTGTATCATGTGGAATGCTCCATGATATAGGCCAAAAGAACACTCGCGTAAAATATCTTCGCATGCATTCTCGTAAGCTTTATTACCTCATTCGAATTTTCTTCTGCCCATGAATTTATACTGTATTTTTATATTTATTAGCAAATGCTTCTTTGTGTGGCCTACGGATATTGTCAGTCCTGTAATGCATTATATTTGACTTCATGGTCATACACAAGTAGCGTTATACATCAAAGACTAACAAATGCCTCTCCAAATCGGCAGTAAACATCGGATGGTATTAGCTTATCCTTTGTACATCGCGGGAATGAGGATGCGTTAATCAGCAGGCCGATCGTGTTCTTTAAAACGCCTGCATTCGATTAGGTCATCTCTTCTGCCCTCGTGTAACTGTTGGCATGTGGTTCAATGCGAGATTTACGGATGTAAACTTTCGAAAATGTAGCGATGACCATCTCACAATTATACACTTCTGTTTAATTCCCCCCCCCTCCCCAGCGAGATACGTATTTGGTCAGGCATCTTAGGGGCCGTCCATAAATGACGTCACGCACCTAGGGGGGGGGGGGCAGACATTTGTGACGATGTGTGACGAGGGGGGGAGGGTGAGAAATGTGACGTCACATCAAAATGGGCAACTTTAAATAAATATAGACAACACGTTCTACTTAACTAAATAGACTTTTTAACAAATGTTTTTCCTACAACATCAGAGTGCAGCGCCACATTAAATAAATACGCACTACAATGACAATAGTTTAAAGCGATTTGAAGCATGTTTTTTTTGGGGGGGGGGGGGCAGAGGCTTGTGACGTCATATTTGAGGGGGGGGTCTGACTGTTTGTGACGTCGTGTGACGAAGGGGGGTGGGGGTCAAAAATCGTCCAAAATCGCGTGACGTCATTTATGAACGGCCCCTTATGCAATTTCTGTGTCCCGGTGTCTTTCATCCACAGGTTAACTCCAAACGAGCTTAGTATCAAACGCGAACTCTTGATCTCTAGTTGTGACGTTCGAATGATCAAATTGCTCGTAGACAACCGATGGTGTGAATAGGAAAGCGGTGTGATTCACCGCAAGTTTCCAAGCGCACACCCTGGCCACGCCTCGTCTTCTTACCATACCAATGTAAGAACCATCGGCCCCAACATGCACAACCAAAGTGGCTTATTGGAAATCCAAAGAGTTGAGTGGGAGAAATATCCTCCAGCCGTTCTGCATGGCTGCCTTGTTTGTTTGTTGAGCCGCTGGTAGGTAGTGGCAGCGCTGCCTTCCGCACATTTGTTTGGCACTCGATTTATTTGCCAAAGGCTCCAATTTTTCCACGTCATACCTTTACGGCTCAGGCAAATTGGAATTAGAACCCTTTATCGATTACCGTGATCTAAGTTTGGTGTTAGTTATTGAAGGCCTTTAAAACTAAATGTGTGATTGCTCCTCGCAAAGCATTGTGTTGTGAAAGTTATATAAATGTGTTGAAATGTATATTTTTTTAATTCATATTTTGATTTAAAAACCGTCACTGTGTAACTCGCCGCACAGCATTCGCTCGCTCTCGAAAAAGAGAGGGGTTCGACTTAGAGGCACGAGGAACCGTAGACAAGTGGGAAAGGCAACCGTGTGATGAGCCGCCACCAAACTCCCCCATCAAAGCTCTGCGGTCCTCTATATGTTAAGATGTTATCAGCCAAATAATGTGTTTACATGTTGGAGGAAACCGAAGCACATGGATAAAAACGATGCATGTGAGGGGACAGCACTTCGTCATGTTTAGATGGCAGAGTCCACATTTGCTGTACCGCCTTCTCGTGGCAAGCCAGGGGGGATGGCATCTCTTCGATGCCCACAGGAAACGGAGTTTCACGAGCATTTTGTGCGATGCACCAATGCTCGCTGCCTCCACAGTAGTTCTGGATTACGGAATCGGCAGTAATGTATCCTTGTGGTCTCCTAAAAACAAGGTAGCCTGATATTTTATGGAGTTTCAGAGGTGAAACATGATCATTCCCAATAATTTCACAGAATCACAAGAAGATATTTCCTGTATTACGAAGAATTCAACTAATTATTATCAAAGTATCAAATACAGTGTTAATGTACAGATTAAATAAAACAGGAGGGACATTATTAATGTTTTCATTATTACTTAAATAGTCCATTGCGAAATAAAAATGTGCTACTAATTTATTTCATAACGAATGTGCATGTATCAATATGATTTATTATAATTAATAATGCTCCATATAAAACGTATTTTGGAGTAGTACCACAGTGGTTGGCACACTGTGCTGTGAACACATTGACCTGGATTTGATTTATGTCCACAGCTAGCATCAGTGGTGACTGATTCCCCAGCATGCATTGATCATGGTGGTCAAATATGGTTAAACAACTCCCATAATACTATGTAATAAGATTTCGTGTTACTGGGTAGTAAGTGTTATTTTCTACACACCTTTTCTCATTGAAAATAGGCAAATTTCAAAATATCACTGTCCTGGTCACAAAAGCAACGTTTCTGGGGAATAATAGCCATTTTTTTACTTTTGAGGCATAAGCAATTAGGAAATAACACTTACTATCCAGGAACAAAAAAAAATTGTTACAAAATAATTTGTCAGTGGGGACCAAGGCCGTAATTATAATATTCAAATATTCTCAAAATGCCCCCCCCCCCAATATATTGCTATAAAAATATTTAAAAATATTTAAAAATAATAATTGCTATGCTATGTAAATAAAAACAACAATTTGCTAAACCTTGGCCACGATATCTGGACTTGTCTTCATATAACAATGCATAGATCTATCTTTATATGATTGTGATTCCGGTTGTACTTCATGAAACCCTAATCTCTGCCATTACATACAATGAAACAAGAAAAGGTAAAAACGAAAAAAATGTAATACAATACACTATTAGAGATTTTGTAAAAAATAAAATAAAAAGTCCATCCCACGTGTTAGTGACTTTTTAAAAAATTTTAGGCAGGAAATGAGTTTTCAAATTTAGATTTATTTATATTCTGGGTTGGGACCCCCAGACCCCCTGGAAGATTTGGTCTCCCCCAATGTTGACTCCATGGCTACGGCCTTGGTGGGGACTGATGAAAAGCTATATGAAAAAAAATCATTGACTAAAAATGCGTTGGTTGTTTTGTATAAAGTGCTATATTTCATAGGAAGTACAGCAGGATAAGCAAGCCACGTGTTTTTTTCCAACTGATTGTTGTATGAAAGTCAGTAGTTTATATTCAATTGTGCAAAATGCACATGTGCAGATGAAAGAAATCAATAATGACCAACCATTAATTTTTTAAAATATTTTCCCATTAATTTGGCAATACCCCAGTTCAGGAGGCTGCATATAAATCAATACCAATATTATTCGTGCTTTATGTACTCAAGAAAAAGTGGGTTTTGTAAAGAACAAAGCTCCCTAGAGCTAATTGGAATAATGCAAGACTCACAGAAAGATATTCACCATTCATTAATCTTCTTCCCCATATCTGGACATTAACAATAGCGTGTGTCATTTTGGCTCGTTAAATTGATCATTTGGTACACTGATAATATCTGCTGATTGTTCTTGCACTTGCGTCACAGAGTTATTTATTAGACCAAACACCTTCTTGTAAACCACGGTTTGAACATTATATCACAATCGACATTATAAGCCGTGAACTGAAGGCCTCTCCAAACCTGTTGTCATCTTTCACCATCTTGCGATGCAACAATCCATCGAGATAATGCACACACGCTTATTTAATCTCTCGGGCGTCTTCTGTCTCCCTTGGCTGCCGCTCTGCTCTTCGTCTTGACCATGAGCCGCGCCATTCTTGCTTGCGACTTGTCCTGCTCCATCCCACTCCTTACTTCCACAACCGGTCAATGCGATGTCGTAACGTGCGCATTCTTTTGTTTTAACATATGTACATGTCTTTGACTGAGCATAGTTCCAAGCATGTACCTCCCCGTTATTATTTGCACACCTTTGATCTTTCATTCCATTTTCTTTGTCAAAGTCCACATTTCTCATGTACGTGTCATAGCAGGTATTATACGCCTATTCAAAACGTTCTTCTTGAGGCGCATCGCTCCGTTGATTTGCAACACTAAGTTACATTTTCCATGACCCCAACCTACGACTCTCGTAGTAATCTTCATTGTAAAACGTTGATCCCAGCCTGCCCTCAATAAACACCCAAGGTGCACACACACTGATGTGGTGTGTCTCTCCGGCAGATATCTTGAATCGTTTCCCGAACACCCTGTCACATTTATGTTTTAAAAAAGCAACTCACCACATACATCGTTAGCACTGCCCTTGCAGCATATTTCACTCGAAATCCTTTCATTTGCAGGTGACCTTCAACAACAGCCACTACCAAAACAGGTCACAGTCCGTGTTATTTTAAATGCACGCGTGGCTTCAAATGTAGGAGCAAAATCACACTAAGATAACATTACCAAAGGCTACGATTTGAAAGTGCAAGTGCTGGACACCTCCTTCCAAACACAATATTGGCCCGCATATACCCGGTAGAAGTTACTCGATAACAGAAAGGCATTTCTGGGGGGATTGACATTCAATCTGAGCACATGCGATTGTGCATCGTAGTGTCCGCTGTGATCCTACGTGATCTGTGACCTCACTCAGTGGGAAAATTGCTTTTGCGACCACTCAGGGTGAGCTGCTATTAATCCAGAATATCAAATTGGATAAACATTATCCAGGGTCATAGTGTATGGCTTCTTCTTCTTCCCAAATATGACAGCCTATGGAAATGCTTATGTGGCTCACGTGATTTTACTATGAATTTGTGAAAATGCATTGGCAGTAGTGCAGAGGTACAAATATACAAACCACTGAGGACTATAGGATAGGATGACTATAGGATGGGTGACATTTTGGGCAATGACCCTTTTCATAGGAGCCTTAAAAGGTTCTTTGCTAATTGCCTCAATCTTCAATTATACATTTATCTCCTTAAGAGTGGGTATAAGTGAGGCATTGGGATTGAGTTTTTGATTTCACTATAAATAAGTTGTAAAAAAATCTCAGCATCAGCAATTGTGTATCCACTGCTGGATGAAGGCCTCCCCCACACCATCGCCATCGTTCCTGGTGCCTGTGACACCACAATCCATCTCACTCCTGCATCGATCCCCATCATTCCCTCCCCGCAATGGTCATCTCCTCAGGGATGTCTCTCCTGGGGCTCCCACTGTTCCCAGGCTCATCCATTGCAGCTCACTAAAATCTTTTAGAAAATCAAAATGGTATGAGAATGATGAATTGTAATTTAAATAGGGGGTGGAGGACTGCATCCACTCATTGATTTATATTTCTTCTTAATCTAATGATACAAATATCAAATTGTGTATGTAAGAATCTGTTTTTGTCAATGCGTCGTATGTAATGGTCTCACAAGACCCCTGCCACAATAAGAGGTGTTACCACTCACATAAACACCAATCAATCTTCTGATCAGTTTTGCTACATAAGGTGCAAAAGAAGTTCAACATAATACCTAATCACTCCTGCATAGGCAATTTCACAATTGTGCCACATAGCTCTCCGATGTGTTTTTGGGTTGTATTGTGCATGGCTTGGCATTGTGTACAACATTTGTGCTGGGAGCTCCTTCAGGAACTGCCATAATGAATGCAATATTTTTACCAATCATGACAATTCATCATTGCTGGGGTGGGGGAGGTAGTGAATTATTCCACCCTCTGCAAATTAATTTGGATCAATCACTTTTTTTGTAGGCATGTAACAATGAGGCGCCGCAGTAGCGAGATGTTAACTACCTCACGCGGTATGCAGGAGGTTGTGGGTTCGATCTCTACCCAGGCGCCTGTATATTTGGAGTTTGAGTGTTTGCCCTGTGGTCACGTGGACTTTACCCTGTGTAATGCGAGCAAGGATTGAGGGGGGGCGGAGTCTGGGTCAAGTGGGGAGAGGGAGGAGTTAGGGTCACGTGGGAGAGAGGATTTAGGGGGAGAACCGGAAGGGGAAGGGGAAGTTGAGACGGAGTGAAACAGGAGGAGGCCACGCTGGGCAAGACGGAGAGAGTGGCGCGGTCGCCACGCGGTGGGAGACGTCGACACCCTCAGCCATCGGTGTCAGACGCAGAGAGCTAGCGGCTGTGGGAGGCTAGCTGTATACGGGGCAGCAGTGAAGCTAGAGAGTGGAGCAGCGGTGTGGCTGCAAGCTGGAGCAGCAGGGAGACTGCATATCGGGGCAGCAGGGAGACTGCATATCGGGGCAGCAGAGTGGCTGTGGAGAGATCGTCGGGAGAGACGCGGGCCTGAGCGAGGACGCCATGGTAACGAGATTCTACGAACCCAATAAAGGACAACGGAGATCGACATCTGAGAGAGAGTCCTTTATTACACCTGCGTCCTCCGGTGTTTTCCCTCCACATTTACAAACATACGTTTAGAGTATTTGGCTGATATACATTTCCTTCAGCTATCATTTGTGGCCAGTCGCTTCTGAAAAAGAGCTACAGTGATACCTCGGTTCACGAACGCTTCTGTTCACGAACAACTCGGTTCAAGAACAGAAAAGTTCATAAAAATATGCTCCGGTTCACGAACTCCGCTTCGGTTCACGAACAGGAGCCGCGGCCATTTTAATGCTATTTCCAGGCTGTCACGTGGTCGTGACTTCCTGTAGGAAGATCGTGGAGAGAAGAAGAGACACAGAAAGAAGTACTGTGAGTACTGTGAAGACACTTTCAGTGACTTTTTGCTTTTTGGTGTGCTTTTTAGCACATACAGTACTGTACTGTACTACTGTACTGTACAATACTGTACTTACTGTATTGTACAGTTCACCCGTTTGAGTGCTTACTGAAGTCATCTCAAGAAAGGTTAGTGTTCTCTCTTTATACATTACTATACTGTACAGTACTAATGTGTATTGTAATTTAATTCATATTTTTGTGCTTCAAAAACAAAAGAAAAAGGTCAGAACAGATTAACCGGATTTACATTGAACCCTATGGGAAAATGTGCCTCGGTTCACGACCAATTCGGTTCGCGACCAGAGTCAGTTCACGAATTAAGTTCGTGAACCGAGGTATCACTGTATATAGATCAGTAGGCATAACCTGGTAAATTTTAGTTCAATAGTTTAACTTACCCTCCAGTAATTCTATAAATCAATAGAGAATTTGGTAAACCCTTTGTTTGTAAATGTTGATGACTAAAAAGTAAAACAGCCAAAGATCCATAATTTCACCTGATAATTTTGTCCATGAACAATGTTTTGAGCAACCGGTAATATGTGACATGAGGTTATTTGCCCGATAGACTCCCCCTGGAACTCTGCCGTGCACGTCGCACTGTGCGAAGACAGCGGGGCCGGCCCAGGACACGCGGGCGGGACTCTGTCGCTCGGCTGGCCTGGGAACGCGTGGGGATTCCCCAGGAAGAGCTAGACTCTCTGTATAGTAGTGTATAGTGTCGTAGTGTATATTGTAGTATAGAGTGTAGTAGTGTATAGTGTAGTGTATAGTGGAGTAGTGTATAGTGTAGTATATAGTGTATTAGTGTATAGTGTAGTGTATAATGTAGTCGTGTATAGTAGTGTAGTGTATAGTGTAGTAGTGTATAGTGTAGTGTATAGTGTAGTCGTGTACAGTGGCGGCTCCTGCAAAATCTCTCAGGGGGGGCAAATGTCTGGATGATTGATAAGGATAAGGTCCACCCATGCAATGAATAAATTAACAGCTTAAGCATGTAAAGGCAACTTCACTTCTTTAATATTAATGCAAAATAAAGTGACTCTTACAATACATCTTGTTTGTTTATATACTCACTATTAAAACAAACCACTCAAGTTTATTTTATTAAAGATTCCACTAGGTAGCGATAAATTATATTGTTGGATGAAACGTGCTTACGTATGATGACGTTAGCACGTATGATGACGTAAGCACGTTAGGGCTCGCCCTCCCGGAAGCCATAGATAATGCATTGGAGCGCCCCCGTTCGAAAAAAAACATCTTTTAATGTAAGTCTATGGGGCCACTCGGGGCGATTCTCAGCCGGAGTGAAATCGCCCCAAAAGAGGCGGTACTCCACAGAACGTGACATGACGCTGATTGGACTATATCCAGAGGCTGCACAGTGACGGCTAGCATGACTGTGGTTGAATGACATCGGTGGTGCGTCGCCCAATCGCCCTAATGAAGAAACCGCCCCTGGTCGTGTATAGTAGTGTAGTGTATAATGTAGTCGTGTATAGTAGTGTAGTATATAGTGTAGTAGTGTATAGTGTAGTGTATAGTGTAGTCGTGTATAGTAGTGTAGTGTATAGTGTAGTAGTGTATAGTGTAGTAGTGTATAGTGTAGTGTATATTGTCGTATAGAGTGTAGTAGTGTATAGTGTAGTAGTGTATAGTGTAGTAGTGTATAGTGTAGTAGTGTATAGTGTAGTAGTGTATAGTGTAGTAGTGTATAGTGTAATGTATATTGTAGTATATAGTGTAGTAGTGTATAGTGTAGTCGTGTATAGTAATGTAGTTGCCAGGGAAAGGGAGGTCTGGACCGCCACTACTCAACACGCTGCTGCCGCGACCCTCACCAGGACAAGCGGATTGAGAAAGGAATGAACGAACAAAGGTTATTTGTCCATGACAAGTTATTCGACATTTGACATGAGATTATTGTGAGATTTTTAAGTTATAAACTTGTTTATTTTATATAAGGTAATGTATTCTTAAAGGCGTTTTCAAAAGTCAGATCACAAGGAGAGAATTTGTGTTTGTTCTTCCATAAATTATCAGCATTTTCAAGTTTTATGCATAGCATATGAATATCAAATGTGGAATTATACCAGAGTTTTTTCGAGCGTATACAGAACGAGCGATTTAAACGTATATCCTGCATTAAGCGGATAAAATTAGAATGACACCTTTGGAGATTTCGTGGAAAGTCAGATAATAAAGCAATTTATTTGTGACCCTCCCTAAACTTGCCAGCATGCGAGATGTCCCGGCAAGGCCGTAATTATAATATATATTGGGGGGGACACATCCTCCCCGATATTCAAATATGCTCAGAATGCCCCCCCCCCCAATATATTGCTATAAAAAATTGCTATGCTATGTAAATAAAAACAACAATTTTCTAAACCTTGGCCACAATATCTGGACTTGTCTTCATATAAATCAATGCATAGACTTCTGTTTATATGATTGTGGTTATGGGTTTACTTTATTAATCCCTAATCTCTGCCATTACATACAATGAAACAAAAAATGGTAAAAAAAAAAGTTAAAACAAAGCAATGTAATACAATACACTATTAGACATTGTTGTAAACAAAAAAAGTCCATTCCATGTGTTAGTGAATTTTTTTAATATTTTAGGCAGGAAATTAGTTTTCAAATTTAGATATTTTCTGGGTTGGGACCCCCAGACCCCCTGGAAGATTTGGTCCCCCCTCAATGTTGACTCCATGGCTACGGCCTTGTGTCCCGTTATTTTCTTGCCATTATATCGCCAACATATTTTCTATTCGAGTTTATTCTCGGCGCATCTGATGTTTTCAATGCATCCGCAAAAACAAAGGTCCCCCATATCACCTGAACAGACTGCTGGGGCAAGTGCTGCGAGCAAGCACCTATGAAGGCCGGCACCAGTACACGAGAGGGTGGGTGGGCAGCTCCACACCCGACTGCCTTTGCCACAGCAGTGGCGATGTTTATACACCACATACTTATTTTAGGCTGAGTCGACCTAGGGGAGGCCCATGACCAGTTGAAATAATCGTCACTGGTGTTGGCCGTGAGCGGGAATCGAACTCGGGTCGCCGGGTTCATAGTGCAATGAGCTAACCACTACACTACCACTCCACCGACACACACAAACATCATCATGCACTGAAGCACACCTCGACACAACACTGTGGCATCTGCATAGCACCAATGTGGAAGGGGTTTTGAGATGTTGATGCTTGTACCATATATTTTCTAGGAATACTAAACGTTCAGAAAAATATTGATGGCATTCACATCTAGATTATTATTAATGACATGGAAAATGCCACCTTGGAAATTTGCCTAAATTGTTGCTGATGGAGATATCGCGATGTTTTCTGGAAAAATAAAAATAAAAAAAACCCACGTGAAATGTGACATTCAGCAACGCAAACATCGGCCCCGGTGTGTGCTGAACTCGAAAGCAGTTGCTGAGGCCACTGTGGCAACAACATTTCCATGGCTACCAAGCACAATTTCCACAATTGTTACACCGAATGTCGCAGCCATGGAGACATGCTGCACGTTGTGCTCCAATATCTGCTCTTTGCGTGTCCACTGCCAGCTGAAGCGTTATCAGCATTTATCGACCAATTGTGCCATCAAGGAGAATACCCCATTAAAACAGCACGGGTTTTTTTATTTATATAAAGTAGATGGATAAATGGGAGTCTTTGTGTTACAGCATTTGGGCCATTTATTACACGGCAGTGACAGCAAACACAGAAGTATTATCATTGTGGTTGGTGCGACTGGCTGAACGGTATTACTGCAGCTGACACAAAGGAGAAAATGTCCATCTCAGCCCTTGAATACACCGCGCTGACCCAAGAGCGCCGAAGCCATTTGGGTGTTTGTGTTTTCATGCCGAGGTCGTGGACCTAGAGGGAGCGTCGTAAAGCACACACAAATGTGAAGATAATGATTCAACCAGAGTCCTGTACACATCACACTGCTTTGAACACTAATGTATTACACTATTGATATTTACCTCTCGAACCCAAAGAAGAGTAAAAAATGTGTTTGAGCTTTTTGTTGATTCTTGTTGCTCACCGCTGTCTATTCCTTTTATCGTCAAGCCAGAAAATGCATGCACGCACGCATCACTCACTTCAGCAACTGCGTATATTCTCCACTCCATATATTAACCACCTATCTAATTGTGTGTGTCTTTTAACGATCCATTGGAATTTGTTTCTAAAGCACATCATGGATTTGCAACGTTATACACTTTTTCTTCTTCTTGATAATCCATATGAAAGAACTGTCAAGGCCCAATGCCTCATCGCCTATATTTTATGTAGGTGTGTGTGTGATTTTCTCATTTTATCTGGAGCATGTAACATTTCTAAAGCACATCATGGACTTGCAACGTTATACACTTTTTCTTCTTCTTGATAATCCATATGTAAGAGCCGTCAAGGCCCAATGCCCCATCGCCTATATTTTATGTAGGTGTGTGTGTGATTTTCTCATTTTATCTGGAGCATGTAACATTGATTCTTATGATGCTGAATCGTGCATCGAATTGTTCCAGTAAGAATTGAGCCTTTTCTCTCGGTAATAATGTGCGGTCCTTTGTCAAATCCACTGCTACTGAAGGTCTCTCCATGCCAAGTCAGTCGTGGTGGTTGTTCGACCATACTCTACCTCGCTGGTCAGTGCATGTTGGTGAGAGGGTAGGCCCAGTTCAGGTATTGGTCTCCACTATAGTTAGCCATGGCTGGGGATTGAGCTCATATTTTCTGGGTTTAAAGCATCATGTGCTAAACATTGTGCCACCACCGCCACCCCGTAATATGCATATATTGCACATGATTAGTTCAAATAACGCAAACACGCAGCCACGAGCGATTCTACCTGCAACGCGACGAATTGATTCTGGAATCAAATCGTGATCCTGAAGTTGCAACAATCCGTCGAATTTGTGCGGGCGGGTTACACATTATCACCACGCCTGGCGGTAATGCGTCGGGTGCGTGAACCCCATCCGAGTTGCCTGTGCGCAGTGCGTCTTGGTTCTCGCCCTGACAACTTGTACAGGAATGGAGAGCTCTATGAACCCACATTCACCTCATTATGCTCAGTTGTTTTGCGAAAATTAACCACGTGTGGTGTCACACACCGCCCATTACTTAAAGGGTTCTCCCACGGGATCCGGAGTACGGCAGCGCTGCGCAATTACCACGTGTGCGTCCGCAGCGACGAAGCGGTGTTTTTCCACGCAAGTTTGCGTGCATTTTCGTAAAGAAATATGTAAATTCCCAGTGTGAGTGACTAGAGCCATTAGCTATGGAATGTTAACCACAAAACATACTCTGGTGTTTATTCAATTCAATTCTCTCCCACACTGGCAAAAGTGAAAACAGTCGCAGGATGCTTTGTAATGTGAGCATGTTGAAGGGGTAAAAAAATACATATATAAGGCGCTTTCTAAATAAAAAAATAAGATAACATAAAATATTTTCACTTTTTATTCAATTCGCAAAATGAACTTTTAAGGAATACCCTGTTGTGAATAATGATTTGCATGAAAACACGACTAAAATTATGATCATAGTAAATATGACGTCCAAGATCCATGCACCAAGCAGAGCCTAAATGTGAGAAGGCCGCCAGCGATAAAACGTGTCACTAAAACAAAGCGCCTTGCTGATTATCGCTCGAGAGTAAAGAAAAGCGATAATTGAAACTGATAGCAGTGTTTTTCCAGGGTACCTGGCCAATATATTTTCATTAGAACACTCCTCCTGGGCACTTTAAATGCTTTTGGGAGGTAAATGCGCAGTTTGGCACAGCTTTGTAATGGATAATTTGTATATGGGCACATTCAAGAGGAACTCAAATGTCAATATATATCAGATATCGATATATAATTTGTTACCATTTTCTCGATGTTGCACTCTCATCGTTTTTTTGTATCGTTTTCTGTTGTAACTTGCTAACCCGCCCATACTGGACATCTGTAAAAAAAGGAGCGTCATGTCTCATCGGATTCCTCCAGTCGAATTAAAGATTCCGATTCTGATTCAACATGCCATATTTTAGAAGGTGGCAAAAGTGCAGTCCTGCAATTGCTTGCTCACGTCACTACTTGCAAAGGATATTCCCTTGAGGGAGCACTAGAGACACCCTCTGAACTGTATTTGGCCTCCTCTTCCACGTTGATCAGACAGCTTAAAAGCCGTGGAAGTGCCCACCCTTCACTCCGCCACATGCAATCTGTGGTGCGAATGTCTGTGGTGTGCCCATTTATACCACTAGGTGGACAGAAACGAGATGCAATTAAGAACCTTGCCCCATTGTTTTAACCAATGCCGTAGCCATGGAGTCAACATTGGGGAGGAACACATCTTCCATGGGGTCTGGGGGTCCCCCACAGAAAAAAATATAAATTTTAAAACTAATTTCCTGCCATTTCCTGCCTAAAATATAAAAAAATTCACTAACACATGAGATGGACTTTTTATTTATTTTTTTACAATAATGTCTAATAGTGTATTATATTACATTGCTCTGTTTTTTTCTTTTTTTACCTTTTCTTGTTTCATTGTATGTAATGGCAGATATTAGGGATTCATAAAGTACAGCCATAACCACAATCATATAAACAGAAATCAATTTTATAGCAATATATTTTGCGGGACATTTTGAGCATATTTAAATATTGGGGGGGATGTGTCCCCCCAATATATATTATAATAATATTATAATATTATAATTACGGCCTTGGTTTTAACGACCAGGAGATCAAATCAAGCCTGCAACCTCTGGATTTCAAATCCAGCGTGGTAACCAAATGCATCGTATTTAACTTATGTATTTGAATACGCTTGCCACCAAACACCATGGCCGTTGGCAACACGGTAAATATTCCATAACGTCAAACATTACTTCACATTTCTTAACCTTTAATGGTAATTGTCTGAGGAAGGGATATATGAGGAGGGTTGTTTTTTTTATTTTGGTTATACATTTAGTCAGTCATGTTGTCTTTGGCTGCTCTAAATGTGCGCGTGATAATCCACTTTGTTGAGCTATCATTTGTGGTCAGGTCGCTTCTGAAAAATGGCTATATAGCTCAGTAGGCCTTACCTGGTAAAATTAAAATGATCTAGTTCAGTTGTAGGTGATAATGTTGAGCTGGCACTGTCGAGATCCTGAGTTTGAATTCAGGATTCAGCCGCCCATGATTAGTCTGGGTTTTCATGAGTGGTGAGTTGGTGGTCTCTGCCTCGGCATACTTGACATCTTTTCACAAAAAATAGAAAAACCGCTATGGAATTTACCAGACATCTTCCCAGTATCATTGCCCATATCGATATAGTTTCAGGGCAAGATTGGGAGAGAAAAACATACTTTTGAGAAGTTTTGTTTTTAATATGTAGCAAAAAAAGTTGTGCAGTGCAATTAAACTATTTGTGTGAGAGTGCTAGCACATTGGCATTTGAATCCAAATGAAGTGTTTGCTCGCGTGGATAATTGAATCCGTGCTTGATGTCTTCCGTCCGGAACGCTGTGGTGGAAACATGCTGGCGATATTTTCAACTGCGTGTGTGTCCGTTTAGTTGTGTTTGTGTGTTTTTTGTGCACACCTTTTTTGTTGTTTGTACCCTCATTTGTGCAACTTGGTTGCATGCAACTGAATCTAATACACATATGTGGAGGTCCCTGCCGTACATCCGTATGCTGTGCGCTTTATGAGCAGGAGATCAAGGTGTACAATTTCAGATTGATTTGGTTGCACATCTGAACGTTCAGTTGTGGACCCGCGTTTCGGGAAGCCTCGTGATATCAGCATTGGAAGAGTGCTCTCAAATCTGTTTTTTTTTTCAGATAAAAAATATACTCCCGCAGAATCTCATCACAAAATGGGAAGGCTTGCGTGATAGACTCGCTTCCCAACTTGGTAGCTTCTTATATGTCGATGTGTTGCCACGTGTCATCATGATGAGTGCCGCCACCCTGTACGTCTTAAACCAAGAAATAGTTCAGCAAGCCCTTTGAATTGGGGATAAAAAGCATGCTGTGTGACTGCACTGCATGTGCAGCACTGGCTTAAGTGCTCTGTACTTGGATAGAACGATTCCATAAAGAGGAATAATTGAGCAATTGATGATAACATTTGACACATCCACAGTGCATGAGCATACCCGTGTGCTCTAGCAGTGTTGAAGGGATTGGGCCCATATGTGAAAGAGTGCAAGCTCTTAGAATCTACTTAACAATTAGTCCACGACAAAGTCTTGGCAAGAGCTGTCGTGGACTTGAGGCCCAAGTATTGAAAGCCTCTCAGATCCCCCGCTCGGGAGGGTTTTTATGCAAAATTAAATTGACCCCCTGTGCGCATACTTTTAAAGTTTTTTAATTACTCTGTCACAGTAGGAGTGTGCACGTTTGGACACCCTGAGCAGAAATAATCACCGCCGACTCAACACTAATATTTCCACAACATGAATAATATCTTATACAATTGATTTTAAATGTATAATGATGTTTTACCATTAGTCTAAAAGCCATACATGTTCTCAATTCTGCTTTACAAGCTATACATGTCCCCGATTCTGATATTGAGTTGCTTTAATTTCGTAGATTTCAAATCATGCAGCCTTTATTGACCATTGGCACAATTTTCAGGAATGCAAGAGGTGAGTTTAAACTTTCTGTTTTTGCATTTATGAAACAAAACGTATGCATGAATGGTAAAGGACTTAATTAAATAGTGCAATGAGACATACTGGCTAATAATAGTACTGTAATGATATTTTTTAAATTCAATTTAAGACTCACCGAACACAGATAATATAATCTTGATTTTAAGCTTTTGTAACTGCAGGAATCCATTCGGTAAAGTCACGTAGGTATAAAATGAAAGTGTGGTAATGAAGCCAATGATCACAATAATTGTGTTAATACTTTGAAGTTAAGAAGAGCATTAACCGCCTCGCCTAATATGACCCAAAAAAGGGTAAAAAATAGTTGTTCCACAGCGTGGTGCGACATTGTATATGCACATAACTCTATTACTGTATCCATAGGTGGCATATTAGATTATCTCCACAATAATTGGCTGAATAATGACAGGAGATTTAAAGTCATCTCACAGCGTGACCCTATGGGTCCTTATTTGCAATAATATTCTTGGATTTGGTTGATCTCCAAAATAATGAGGTCATGAGAATGAGATCATTTAAATATGCGAATTTTATGTTCTTGAGATTAAGAAAAACATATTTTTATATATATATACAATAATGTTACATACAAAATATTATTCCATGTCAATATGACCTGGCTTGCGCATATCCCCTTTACATAAACAATTCAAAATTGTCATTTTTAAATATGCTACATTAAAAAACATAGATCTGTATTGTTTAATTGATGAGTCTGACTTAAATTTAAATGCTTAATATACGTACGGCTGTAATGTAATTAATATGACAAGAAGTTTATATTGGACCGAGGATGGGTAACTCACCTCATTATTGATAAATTGTTAGCCAAGGCAATTAAGCTGTACGCTTGTAGCACTGTGAGTGGTCCTCTATTACGTCTCTGACAGCAGGAGCAGCCTGTGCATGCATCATCACAATGTGAGCCTTAATCACTCAATCGTCTTTTCTTTTATTCATACACTCGTTCTTCTGAACACGGGTATACTAAGCCAATATTGGAGTTCTGCGTGCAGTGACAGACACTCTTGCACTCAATGCAACCGAATACAACTCTCGATCAGGCAGCTCCCACCTGACTCCAACATAAGCCAGTGAGGTCGATCGATGAGTTACCCGGCACTCAGTCGCCTCCTGGCTGTCGCCTGGTGAGGCTGGTTGTAATTACCGCCGAAACGTGACGACACTCAAATTGTACATGTTGTGGGTTTACTCTCCAACACTCCGGCGTGCTGAACTAGTACCGAAAGTGCATGTTTTGTTTACGTGACAAACCTTACTAATTGGCTGTGTCGGGTGGTGGTGGGCATAACACATTTATATTTATGCGATTTAACCCAATAAAAACCTCTATTATGGATACTCTTTTGTTCTTTCGGTAAAGTCACGTAGGTAGAAAAATGTAATATAATTTTTCGTTTTATTTTTCTCCCTACGTGACTTTACCGAAAGAACCAAAGAGTATGAATTTCTGCAGTCACGAAAGCTTCAAATCAAGATTGCTCTACTATGGAGTCACCTCCTGATCACTCTTCTAACGTCCTGCTAGGGTCACCGTTTCTGACCGAAGTTCTCCATGTTGAGGACTCAGCTCACCAGAAGGACTGTTTTGTCTCCCCCATACTGCGCTCAGTCACCAAACCGCAGTTTGAAACGCATTTATTTCTTCCCCGGGTGGTCTGCCCCCCCCCCCACCTCATCAACCAGGACCTGTCGGGTCCATGGGCCTGGCGGATATTCGCGTGCGGTTGTTATTTTTTAACGCCCAGCGTTCTGCACCAAGCCTTTGTTCTTGCGTACAGCAAAAAAAACTTTCACAAATTCTATTTTTTAAACGCTTTTCTTTCTGTTCTTTTTTTTCCCTCACACTGCTTGATTTTGGAAACCACCACCCATCACATCTTTTGCCCAAATTCCTATTTCCTTTCCCTATTCAAGAAACACTTTTTTCCATGGAGCTGTTTGCTGATGACCGCCCGGGGTTTTGCACCTTCGTGCCTGTGCTCAGCAACCCTGACTTGAAAAAAAAAATCAAAGCATTGTACACAACATCTCCCTGATACAGACCACCACAGGTTTAAATATAATAATAATATATGATTTAAAACGAAATGCTCTGTATAATTTATTTCATGCTGAAAAGGCGAATAATAGATTGGTTAATACTCCAGGTTTCTAATGGCACAGATTAAATTGCTTTGTAATCTTGTACGCTTGACGAGTTATCACTAAAAGCTTCCATACAAAGTGTAAGGGCTACAGGATTGAGGAAGTGACTGAAAGTGATTGGCTGCTGACACCTTTCAGCCTTCATCAGCATGAAAGTAATTACTGATATGAGCACTGCATCAGAGACAACCTCTAATCATATTACAATGATTTATTGGGAAATACTTTAAAATGACAAGTATCATTCAGACTACCAATTAAAATGGACCAAAGAGACCGCAAAAGAGCAATCATAAGGTGTAATCTTTACAAAAGATAAGGTTGTTTTTTATATATACGGTATATATTTATAACCCTCAACTCTTGGGAGCAATAGATATTTTGAATAACGGCATGAACCATTGTACATATTACACACGTTTGTATCGTGTAGTCGAAGTGTGGCAAAACTAGTGCAGTCTTCACAGCCTCGAGGGTGATGTCAATGTGATTATGATCCTGAATCTCCAGTTGAAACTGTTTTATCAGTTATCAGCATGAATAGTGGGTATTCATAATCTTTGGGTCTTTCGGTAAAGTCACGTAGATAGGTAAAAAAAAAAATACAAAAACCTACGACGTTTCGATCACAACACAAGCGGTCGTCATTAATTTCCTGATGACGACCGATCTGTTGTGATCGAAACGTCGTAGTTTTTTGTTATTTTGTTGAACCTATCTACGTGACTTTACCGAAAGACCCAAATAATATGAACTCCTGCAGTCACGAAAGCTTTAAGTCAACATGAAGAGTATGAAGAGTGGGTGTTTATTTTAGTGGCAGATCGCAGGTATTTGCTGAGCCGTGAATGTTGACTATAACCTTAGATTCTGCCAATTATTCATGATATGCTTTATTTTTTGTTGTTAAAGTGAGAGTCACCAAGATGCGGTATATATCGCACCTCCGATTAGCACGCTTGGCTAAGTGCGGTACGAAAGAAGTTCAACATATTGAGCAACTACTGCAGCAAATGTGCACGAAAAACTGTGCTGCAAAGCGCACCAGAGTGCACATAATGCATACGCGCAATATTTGTAAGAATATTCTTTAGTAAAAAAAAACATTGGTTTTCACTTCCAAATTATGATCGGTTTCACCTTCATTATTTCCGCAGTCACATGAGACACACGGTCATTAAATTTACGGGATAAATATTTTATAGTATCATTATTATTTTCGCCACTTTTATTTACCGTAATTGTCATCATTGTCAGTGGAATATTTATGGAGGCATGGTTGTCTCTTTCAAAATTAAACGTTCGGAAACCAAACTTTCATGAAAAGTTACAAAATAATATTTGTTTAACCCTTACTGGAAGTTAGTGTCAAGTTATCAGCAACCCCAAGGGTCTGCTGTATGCAATCTTTATTTCTGGATAACAAAACCTAAACACTCTCCCGCTATCGTCAGTTTAACCACTTTAGATCAATTTGCTTGATAGCAAAGTATACGATTACATTCTTCGGCGGATTAAGGTAATGAAACTGAAAAACAAATAAATGCAATATATTTACAGTCAATAGTCGACAGCTTACAGGATTTAGTTTGGGTCAACCACTCCATTCTGCATCCATCTAAATTTGGTGGCCACAAAAGACCATAAATACACGCGTCTTTAAAATAACACGGTTGGATAAACTGGATTTACCATTTCCCGTATATAACAGTGTTTTTAGGAATCCATAAAACAAAATTATTTTTTTTGTAATCACATCCCAAAGCTCATGGATTGAACAGTGTGCAATATAAATGAGTTTTGGAAGTCATTTTTCAGATATTGACATTTCCGATGTTTAGGCCCATTTTCCGATTGTATTTCGTCGTTTCACATGCAATTAATTGCTCATGCACTCACGTAATAATGTAATAATAAAAAAATGAATCATTAAATGTGAATTCCATCAGTAAAACAATAATCTTTACGTAAACATTTATTCATTCGTTGCTTGTGATTTTCAGTGCTTTCAGTGGTGGATTTTTTAAAAGTTTATTTTATAATCGATTTTAGATACATATTTGCTACATATAAACGGCAATACGAATATTATTGAAGCTGTAAATCGTCTGAATGTGGTCTTCATGGAAATAATGAGTTTTTGTTTTGAAAATAGTTATACCGGCGAACTCCAGCCGGTTATTTCGAGGACACATTGCACTGTTTGGAATATTACCATCCTCTAGAAAGTTCCTGGCATTGAGTGCTCAGCAGGAGGCACACTCCCCCCTCCACTGTGATGTGAAACCGATAGCAAACAACCAAGTTTGGGGAATGCCATACTGCATATGTGAACGTCAGATATTTCACTGGGGGGTCATGCTTTCCATCGTAGAGCCCAACTGCTGCAGTAAAGGTAATCATTAAGTTCTTCAAAAAAGGATAGAAATTCCAACCTGCGTACAACGAAAACCTGCTATAGGTAAAGCAAATGAGACATCCTTAATGGTAGTTCTTTCTTGCGCGTATGAGCGACTATAATGTGGCATCAACAAATAAAAAGCTACTCAAAAGAAATATATTATTCAGTTGGAAGGCAGAATTTTGTGTCTTCATACTCAAATTCTCGCGAGTAAATACTCTCGTGTCATTTTTGATACAAAATAAATCTGTGAAAAAATATAACCGCACCTCCAATTAGCAGGGTTGGCTACGTACAGTGCGAAAGAAGATCCACATTCACATACATAACTTCACCCAAAGCATGTGAGAAGAAAAAAACACAAAATAAACTGCTTCCTGTAGTCGTGTATTTCATTTGCATTTTAAAAAGATGTAATTCCCCTGTACACGAGCGATTTATAAGGTTGGAACATCTGAGGTTGAAAAGAACCGAAACATTTCGTGGGAAGAAGAAGAATATCTTTAATACCAGAAGAGGAAAGAACTACGTGTAAATGTATTGTCTTGAAGTGGTGCATTATTCCGCAACAGACAATACGGTAAGGCTTTTAATAAGGGCAGTCCTGGGCAAACCAGGACAGGTGGCAAGCTGAGAGGCTTAGCCAAAGTGATTGCACTGAAACTTAATGAATAAAAATAATTCCATTTGTGTTTCATGTTAAAAAGAAAAGTACCCACTGTTTATGTAATTATAGATTTGTGAGTGTATATAATATTAATAACACAAAGCCATAAATTACAGCAGTCGAGTTGTTTCATGATGTCTTGCTCACCCCCAAATGCAGTGTTATACAGTACTCGAATTTACTATTTAATTTACATTTATTCTACTCGACTGCATTTCAAAAATAAAGGTGCTGCCCTGCAATTGCTCGCTAACGCCACTGCTGGTTGTACGGGCTTCTAAACAGCCCCGATTGTGCTCCTATCTGAAGTATTTTAGGGTCTCTAGAGAGGGTGGTTTGGCCTACTCTTCCACGCAGCCAGATGTCTTGGAACAGGTGGCAGTACCAACATTGTAAAGAGCTCACGTGACCTATCAATAAAAAATTCCAAATTTTTTTTAACAAGGTGAGGCTCACTGAGCTCTTTTTCAGACGTGATCTGGCTACAAATGATAGTTCAACTAAGTGGCTTATCATATGTAAATGTATTGCAGCTAAATACTTCAAACGAATATTTCTAAATGTGGAGGTAAAAACCGGAGGACCCGGAGAAAAATCCATGCAACCACGGGGAGAGACATGCAAACTCCAAATCTACAGGAGTCAGTGTCGGGATCGAGCCCACGACCTCCTGCATATCAAGCGACGTAGCTAACGTCTCGTCATCTACTGACTGCTGGAGCCATTCATTCCGCTCGGTGAACAGAGGCGCGGGCATTCCGCACGGCACAGTTTAGAAGTCTACGATAATCGCTGCCTAGCAAATGCTATGCTGATGTTCTGTACTCGGGCTGCAGTATGTTGGCCATTACTCTCCTGCACCATCCCAGCCGAAACGAGACTAGAATGCAACGCCTGCTCTGTCGAATATTACCGAAAGTGCATTGCATATGATGACGTGGTTTAATGGCATATCCTTTGCTGTCGATTTATTATATCAGCAATCCTCATGATTGTGGACAAATAGATTGTACTCTTCAATTTTACATGAACTGATTCATATCTGCACATTCTCGGATAATCCTACGGGTAGTAGGATCCACACAGTTACCCCCCCCCCCCCCATTCGCTTGCATACCTCGTGTGTATTAACGCTGGTGTGCGCACACGGCGTATGTCAGTGGATGGCTACAGAACCGTGCAATGATACGCTGTTCGTATTGTTAGGCAGACATTGTTTACAATAAACTGGAACGCAAACATTACGCTGGCAAGCATATTTTTCTTTCTTTTTTCATTTTGCGTTTTGATGTAATCTCACGTAAGCTTTAGAATGCAATTTTTTGATTCAACATCAACAGCGATGTGTTTGTTAAATATCAGATCCTACACTGATGCATAGCATTGGCATTTTAACTTAATATTTTGCAACATTACCTTTGCAACCTCTTCTCAAAAAAAGTTCCGCTGAATTTGCATCACATTTTCTCTTTGATTAATCACGCGAAAATCTAACTTACAATTTACTTCATTAATAATATACGAAACTCGTTTTTTATTATTCATTAAAACTTATCGTGTTGTAACAACAGTGAATCTATTGCATGATAGATATTTACCGTGAACACTGCAAGAAATATCACATGGTGTAATGAGGTCCTTAAAATTTGACCAACCCATGAACATTGGGCAGTGACGAGCATCGTTTTTGCCATTGCCAGCAGTGAAACTGCGGCATTTGGAGTCCATGGATGTGAGCCGAGGGAAAAATATCACGAGTGACGCATCCACACAGCCATCTCCCACCAATCACACAAGCTACCAAGGCAATTTTCTAAATCTGGTTCTCCCAGTCGCTTGCGTTCTTGATTCAATGCATATTGTTACAGTACGAATTGACATTGAACAAACGTTCAAATGCTTTGTAGTGCAGTATTCCCATTTGCAGTTTCACCATTTGGAAGCTTTCAAATCAAATCTCCTAGATATTTTTTTCGTGGGAAAAAAAATGTGTTCCTTATATTCGTGTGTTTACTGGCTATGAACGTTAATTGATGGTCGCCTCTCTCATACCTCACTCAAATGCTAATGTTACCAATCACACTCATGTCACTGCACCTTTTATCTTTTTTGCACGAATGGTCACTCATGATGATGATGCAATGCTTTTTACTCTGATTTACGAGGACGTTAATTTAGTCATTTAGTGCTGCAATTGGTCATAGTAATATTGGTGGTTGTATATATATATGCTTTATAATTACCAAGCTTTGTTTAATTAACAATAAAAGCGTAATTGCTTGCTCATGCCACTGCTGGCAGATGGATTTCCACGAGAGGGAGCCCTAGAGA
The DNA here is from genome assembly GCF_015708825.2 of Lethenteron reissneri. Classification (NCBI taxonomy): domain Eukaryota; kingdom Metazoa; phylum Chordata; class Hyperoartia; order Petromyzontiformes; family Petromyzontidae; genus Lethenteron; species Lethenteron reissneri. Next base: position 14,050,391 of record NC_083807.1, on the reverse strand, counting down.
GCCCTTGTAGAGAATGATTTACACCGTTTACGTTTAACTGAACATTAATTAAAATATTAATGATATTAATATTTTTATACAACTGTAGTTAAAAATGGGCACAATGTATGTCTGCTGTGCATGTGCTATCAACTTGGCGTGATGAGCATCATTTACATGTCGAATGATGAAAAGTTTCCAAACGTCTTACTCAAGACTGTGTAAGTTAACTTACTTTGTTCTGAATAATAAATGGACGTGTCGGTTACATTTGACCAATTGTGCATATTTGAAGGTTGTAAAATATGGCAGTCTAGTTTAAATAATGAATCCGTTAAACCAAGTATCATATCGTTTAAGTCAGGTGTCGTAAATCATTGTCAAGGTTATCCTGCTACTGTAATTGTCCATAGCATACTTATTTTAAATGCAACACAAGTGGAACGATTACGTTGACATAAATGGAAAATAAATGTGGAAATATATTTCAAAGAAGGCCATTCATTTTCAACAAACATCCACATTAATTCGTTATAGATGTGATAACCTATTATTGGTCAGTGCACTTAAAGTCCCTCGTGACGAAGCGCATTTCTCGAGGCTGAGATTATTGATCATGTCAATATCTAGTGGCTTTGCCGCAGTATAATTACTCTTACTGTGATGTATCTCGAACAGTAATATGGTGTACGAGGCAAAGGTGCAGCCCTGGAATTGCTTGATCACGCCGCTGCTAACTGTGGTGGACATATTAACAATTCTGGGTGGACAGAGCCAGGGAGTGAAACAAAAAAGAAACTCTCCCCATAGTTTAAGCTTCCTGCACCGGGAAATTGAATCACTGATATCTGAATTACAAGTTCGGTGTGATTATCGAGACGCCACAGCAGCATCCGTGATGTATTCATATGTACACACTAAAATATAAAAACGTTGAATATCCTGTAATTATACAATGTATTGAATACGTAAGCCCTATATGAAAGTATCACCATCGTTGTCAACCATGATCTATCCACTGATGTCGTCGCCATCCCTCATAATGTGCAACAGGGATGCAAGAATCATCCGGCTCCTGCACGAGCTGATCTCAAAACTCCTTCTCTGCAGTGGTCTTCCTGGAAGATCCCCGCCAGGGCTACAGACCGGGTAGGCTACAGACCGGGTGGGCTACAGACCGGGTGGGCTACAGACCGGGTGGGCTACAGACCGGGTGGACTACATACCGGGTGGGCTACAGACCGGGTGGGCTACAGACCGGGTGGGCTACAGACCGGGTGGGCTACAGCACGTGCCCGATACTGGTCAGACGTATGACACTGCGGTGGCAGGACACGAGAAGAAGATTATGAGTCAATCCTCTGCTGGATAAGGGCCTGCCCGAGCTTCCCCCATCTCTAGCGATATAATAATTATAATGATCAACCTCACACCTGCACACAAGCTGATTTCATTCCTCCATCTCATCAGTGAACGTACTCCGTGACGCATTCCATGTCTTGGCTGCCAACCCATGGTCAGTCTCAACCATCGGCCATCATTACTCAAAGTGATCAGTCCTGACCATGCCAACTTACTTTTCTTAACAATTCTATTCATGTGTAGTCAATATGTTCGGGAGCTAAGTACCGTTGGTCGGGTTCTGCGAGCCATGGGAGGGCTTCAAGGAGAGAGTTTGTGTCGCTTTGCTATTCCTCCTCCATAGCAGGGGCACAGGCCACAAAGATTTACTACATGGTCCATGGTTTGGGGAGTCAACATGATGTATGCATTTGCTTTTGTTCACAAATCCACGTGTTTGTCTTTCTGTCTTTGAGCATATTTCCAAGCCTGTATCTCTGCATAATTTGTGCACTTTTAAGCTTTTATTCCACAGGTTTTTTTTCATTTTCCATGTTCAGTTATTCAATTGCCTCCTGTAATTCATTTCCATTGGTTGCTACCATGATTTCAGTATGTCATACAAAAATATTAGTTCATTAATACATTCTAAATTCATTTTATGCCTTTATTTCACAAATTATATTATTGGAAAATATTTAGTAATATCATTGTGACTCATTTTGTTCAAAGCATGTCCTTGGCTGTCTCGCTTTAGATTTGTATGTTGCTACATTTTCATGCAATCTCAGTGGAGCTGTTTAAACCTTGTTAATAGGTTGCATCATTTCCACGATTAAACAATATAAATATAGGCATTGGCCTGTGAGAGCTATGGATCACTTCCATTGCCACTTAAGTAAATATAATTTCACAGATTACAAAAGCTACGCATGAAGGTACAGTCGTCTTTTCCAGAATTGAGTTGATAGTAAGTATGGGATCCATTGTAGAACCCCCTTTCCTAAATCCAGTTATCCAGATTGTTCACGTGATTGTTTGGCCTCTAAACTACCCAGTATTCGTATTCTTGGTTCTTTTGGTAATTTGCTTGTGTTGCAGTCAAAACGTCGTGATAATTTTTATTGTTTTATATTTGTATTATTTTATTATTTCCCTTCTACGTGACTTTACCGAAAAAACCAATAATATGAATCCCTGCAGTCACGAAAGCTTTAAATCAAAATTTACCCAGTATTCTGTTTCCAATAACATTCATGAACATTTTATATGCATTTGATAGGAAGATAATATGTCTGCAAATCTCCAAGACACTTTTGTCTTCTTTTTTTAATAGAATCATAATTGTGGCATCATTCCACAATTGAGGTTTTTTGTTTGTGCAAAAATTAATCAAATGCGTCCACTCATGTTGTCCGAGATGTGGGAGTATCTACACTTTACCCAACCATACGCGACCTGCCGATTAATGAACTGTGATGTACCCATGCATTTATTATGCTGCGTTGACAGAGTTTGGGAAGGTTTAACAATTTAAAACGAAACTTATATTTCATCAGAATCAGAATATGTATGTATACTCGAGGAATCCGATGAGCTATGAAGCTCTTTTTGACAGATGTTCAGTCGGGGTGGATAATAACGTTACAACAACAATCAATACATGATCGTCGTACGAAGTACAAGAAAGGTAAACAAAGCACTCAAAAATATACAAATACAGCTAGACTTTCCTCATCCTACCAGGCAAAGCCCACTGAGGAATTAACTTATTTTTCCGAAGCGACCTGGCCACAAATTACAGCTCAAGTGTCTTAACTTATAACAGCTAAATAAAGATCAGTCTCACTCCAATTTACTCATGGGAATAGGCCTTGCATACGACCTAGCGCAAGTGCTAATCGTTCCTTCAACATCATTATTTTAAAAACACACACATTTCTGGGCATTTGGCTCTCATTTAATACCATAATCCCAGCACAATATGAGCCAGATAAATACAGCAGGCTTGCTCTGGTGCGCTAGCAAGGTTATTGCGTTGCGCGTGTGCCAAATAACCAACTCGGTAGCGTTCACCTCGGTCCGCGGGAAAACCGGGGCATTCTTTTTTTATTTCGGTGGCTCAAAGCGACGTTGCGGGGCTTTTGAAATTGACGTGAAAATTACAGGGAAGGGAAATAGATATTAGCCCGGCGTCAGCTATAGGAAAGTGCACTGCCCTCGGGGGTACGGATTAAAATGGTAATGAGGACAGAAGTGTGTAGAAAATAAAAGAGGCAAACAGAGAGGAATGAAATGCCACGTGATGAATGTTAGCGAGGCCTATGGGACGATATTCACCCCCCTAATACGCCTTGATTGAGCACGGGTTAAGGCGGCTCACTTGTAGGTGAGAAGACAGTTTCTGGATAAATATACCTTAACCGCTAAGGTATCTACGCATATGCGTATTATCCGGTCTTGCTCGTAATTTACTTGACGTAAAACATTATCACATTAATTACAACGGAATAAAGTTAGCTTGAACGTATTTTGTGTATCTGTTGACAACGACTTCAGCGTGTGCAAGTGTAAAATTAAAATACAGTACTACAAGAACTCATATAATTACGAACAAGGTAGGTCGATTTGTTTGTAAGTACAACGTTACTCCTGTCGATTCCAAACATGTTGTACGGCATGGACACGAAACACGGGAAATGGCTTTAAAAGTTGTATAATCTCCGATAGATGGAGATGCCACTGGTTCTTCACGTTCCGCAGATGTAGATGTCACCACCGCCATCTGTTGCGCGGCAGTTGAACTCGCGATCCGAACAGGCAACTGGACATACGGACAGGTTTGTTCATATCTCTGAAAGTTCGTAAGTCGAATGTTCATCAGTAAAGGAGTCCCTGTATTAGGATATTCATTCTTGTTTAAAAGGTAAAGGTGGAGCCCTGCAATTGCTTGCTCACACCACTGCTGGCAGACAGACGGGCTTCCACTTGACGGATCTCCGGAGGGCCTGACTAGTGGGTAGATGGCCTCCTCTTCCACGCCTGCTGGATATCTTGGCGGAGGCGTGAGACCGGTCGATAGACTGTGCTAACTATTGTGTCGAGTGTCAACAATGTGAGCGTGTTTGTTTTCATGGGAAGCGGGGCAGAGCAGTGGATCTCTCGTGATGCCATGAACCCTGACCACCTCAGTTCACTTCTTGGCCATGTATATTCTTGGTTCTTTCGGTAAAGTCACGTAGAAGGGAAATAATAAAATAATAAAAATAAAACATAATACAAATTCTCACGACGTTTTGGCCACAACGCAAACAGCCGTCGTGAGAATTGTTATTATGTTTTATTTTTATTATTTTATTATTTCCCTTCTATGTGACTTTACCGAAAGATCCAAGAATATGAATCCCTGCAGTCACGAAAGCTTTAGATCGAAATTCTTGGCCATGCCTAAGATCAGTGGGCAAGTGGTATCAGAACCCATCATGAGCCTCCCCTACGTTGACTCAGCATTAATGGTGCCCCGGTGGTGACATATTAACTACATCGCCTGCTTTACAGGAGGTTTTAGTTCGATCCTGACGCCTGAATATTTGGAGTTTGCAAGTTCTCTCTCCCAGTGGTCGCGTTCATTTTTCTCTGGCGCCTCTAGTCTTTTTTTCCCTTTACATTTAGCAACATGCCTTTAGCGTATTTGGCAGCTGTAAATTTCCACATGATAAGCCACTTCGTTGAGCTACCATTTGTGACCAGGTCGCTTCTGCAAAAGAACAGTGTAGGTCATTGGGCATTACCTTAATAGGTGCCCATTAACAGCAATTACCCCAACGATCTATATGCATTTTCAGATCTTTGTTTTTAATGAAACAAAGCTTTACGTTAATGTGGTATGATATCAAACATGCCCTAAAATTCACAATCCAGACAGTATTACAAAATATTATGTATTGTCACAGTACACGGTACTCCATGATAGAGGGCACTGTGGTGTGATTCATACAGCCGCATCGCACGCTTTCAGATGCACTTCTCCGGCCGTCTGGAACGCTCTTCCTTCCGATATTAGGAAGCCACTGCAGCTATGCACTTTAAAATCATCTATGTTGAAAAAAAACTAGTTTCTTTAGAACAGCTTTTGTATTTAGTTTATTGTCCTTCCCCGCGCATCCAATTAGCGCAATTGGCTACATACGGTGCAAAAGAAGTGCAACATACATACGTTTCATGATGGTTACCCAAAGTCCAAGAGCAAGCATGCTCAATTTCCCAAGCACGTAATACACGTTCTTGACTATATTTGACATTGACATATAAGTTTCAGAGAACAAACAAAGAGGCACAGCAAATTAAGGACCTTGGGATAATTGGTGACAACCACCCACGTCCGAAGCCACTTCTCACAAGTAACCGACGTTTGCAGCAGCTATTGCCCTGAAAAATGTCCCTGTCTTGAGATGCCGAGGGCTTGTTAAGCGAAAGGAGCCGTGCTATTTAACATTGCACTGCTGATGTACGTGGGTTGGTGATGTAGGGCTGGTAATCGCATTACGTCTTGAAAGTGGAAATACATAATTGTTTACAGGTCACAGCATAGCCCTGATTAACTAATTTCCGTACATTTGAAAACCAGCGCTCTTAAAATTAAAAGTGATATTTGATATATACACTCAAGGCATAATTTATTTAAGTGAGTGTGTGTTTCTGTGAAGGATATACAGGATTGCCAAAAGTCAGCACATATAGGGTTATTATATTTATTTGAACAAAACACAAAGGTCGATTTCATTTATTTGAACAAATATTCAAACTGACTTCTATTAACATTAATGCATGTATGAATTATCTTTTGAATTGAATGTAATACTTTTTTTTAAGATTACAGGTATCACGTTTCAACATTCCTAAATTGTGTTTTGTCTCAATTCATTCACAGGATTCTTGGTCGAGTTTTGTAAATGACAGATTTGAGGTTACCCCACTGGACATTTAAGAGGGTGGAGCAGTAACCACCATATTGCGCTCTGCCCCCTGATACTGGTTTTGACTCCTGGCCATGGATAACATCAGTGGTGAGTTAACGCTGAAGCTGCCACGGGCTCCCCCTTCACTAACCCACACTGAGCAGTGTGGCGGTCAAACAGACCCCGTGACTGACGTGGTGCGGAGTGAACCTTCACACAGAAGTAATCTGGGATTATATTATCACCGTTTATTCAGGAAAGCCTAACCAAGTCTCAATATGCTTCGGTTGTTTGGCCAATTCCATGTTACGAAGTGTTTTGTATGTGAGAGTAAGCCAGAGCACCCAGAGAAATCTCAAGCATAAAAGGGGTCGCCACTCAAACGGTTCACACTGAAAGGCTCAAGGACCAATTTGCTGCACTGAAATATCTTGGTCACCTCAAATCTACGTGATAAAATGCTGGATCACCGGCATGTCTCCCTACACGTTTGCTGTCGTGTGCTGCAAAGCAATGATCATATCAGGAATGACATATGGGTTGCCTTTGAAAAAGAGACTGTTCGCTCAATGGGTCTCACCGAAATAAACCTTCTCATCTAATTAGCGCCGGACGATGGCCTTAAGCCGTCACTATTTCATGGTCTTTTGATGCAACAATTCATCTAGCACCAACACCGGCTGATTTCATGACTCCATTTCTGTCGTATGAATTATTTCGGGCAGTTTCCCTCCTTTGGCCGCCACTCCATAGGTCGCCTCAACCACCAGCCCAAGCCCATTAACTTTATTGTTTTACAGATTATCTCAGTTGCATAGACTCTTATCCATTCGGTTTTGTTTCTCTCAGGTCTGCACCTCTCTATGCTTATTGTGCACTTGTTTCTGCTTTTGTTACCTCGTCTCTGTTAATGTCAATTCAGGTAGTAGGCACCGATGTAACATCTGAATTCGAATGCTGCTTCACATTTTAAGTTCGGCTGAAATACAATTCTGACAACCTTGATTCTGACCATCTTTGTTTTAGCAATGGATAACAGCAGTTGTAACATTATTCTAGATGTTCTAGATCTCCTCTAGGTCAACGCAGCCTTAATTGAGGACATGATATGGGTGTTGCATGACCACAACCACTCTCCTCCCACTTGCACCGCTCCAGACTAGTCTACAAACCTGTCTTATGAGTCTACAAGAATCATTGGGATATATTTTGCTTGTGTATGTTATTTTCATGAGTATGTTTAAACAATGCGATAGTCTCATTGGTGGCTTTGCCAATGTTCATGAAGTTGACAATTTTTTCCCACACCTACCCACAGCCATTGCATCAGCCACCTAATACAGCACACTTACAGTCAAAGGCTGCATGATTTACATTAGGCCATTGAGAGCTTGCATATGATCCCAATCTGCATACCATCCCAATTCCCCCCCCCCCCCCCAACAATCTTAAATGTTTACAAATTATCCAAACACTTTCCGACACTTCTACTCAATGCCAGCCATGCACACAGTATATATGTGCAATTGATCAGCCTTGTGGACATCATTTCCACATTCAGTATACCTGGCTCAGGGTCATTTGTCGGTCATTGCACCTGTATGCGGCCCTTTGTGATTGTGCATATGTTATACTGTTTCATGGCCTGTTGCAAGATGATGAAACAGGCAGCCATTCAATATGATACTGCTTCATTTAGAGGGCACTAATGCAGTGAACCAAAGAATTACCAATTACCAAGCACTTTTTACAGAGCCATGCTTGGCCCCTGGAGCAATGAAAAAAACATGAAACAGAATGTTAAAAAAATGCACTCCAACTGGTAACAGATGTTTGGAATGCCTGGATTACTGGTGTGGTGACTCATGCTGCATCGGCGATGTTATTATTACGTATACAGTGTTATTGGCAATATGTACGCCACGAGATGTGAGCACTTCATATTAAGCTACAGTATGCGCACAGCATGTCCTCGGTGTCCTTTTGGCTTTTTGAAATTAGGAAACGAAAAAATGCCTAAAGACATTGCAGTTGCCCTGCACAGCAGTGTGGATACGAGGAGAGTGTGCCCCTCCGATTGGGTCGTGATCAGAAATTGCACAATCTCGGTCAGACGCATCTGATCTGCCGGTTTGGGGGAGATCACAGCTGTAACTGGAATTGACCGGAATGAATTATGGATTGTTACACAGATTTATTTTTTCGTAAGATATATACCGCATATATTTTCCAAAACTTGATATTCCCTGCTCAATTGGTAAAGACTAGATATTGAATACATATTTCATAGCAAACAGTATTTAAAGAATAATTTTCATAAAGTATTATTCATGGCAATTGCATCTTACAATGCTATACAATTATTATATGAATAATTACTTTCACGACTGAATCCTATACGTAGCAATTATCAGCAAATAAACCCTCAGAAAATTGATATTCATCAACAAATCATGAAATGGCATGAAAACAAAAGGCATGAACAACAACAAACGTTATCACAGTACTGTTCTATTTTGCAGAGCATTGTTACTAGAAAAGCGTCTTGTGTTAAATGACTGTAATTATTTCACGATGCACTCCTCACAAGTTAATTATTTTTTTACCATTTAGATTCATCGGTCAATTCTGGAATCAACTCTTTTGTCTCATTCTTGCCGTCCTATTTGTTCAATCATTTTGCGTCTCTCGCTCCTAGTAACACAATTTGCATCGTTGAAATCCTCAATCTCGATTCTCATGCACGCATATCCCCATCAAATCAGTTCGACTTAATTAATCTATTGAAGCTCGATTGATAAATACATCCCAATAATGTACAAACCCGGCCTGGCTCCGATCGACTGACCAATCCTTATCGATTCCATTGACTCTTGAATCAGATCTGCGTTTGTACAGAACCAAATGTTTTATAGGATCCGGGCCACGTGATGATATTTAAGACAACCCTTGAACCAACCCACCACTAGTGGAAATTAAGGAATATACTGTGTGCTGTATATTATGTGTTATTTGGCACAATGTCTGACGTTTTGCTCCACATTCATCTTACAATGATATACGTGGACCAGAACTGAACGTTCATTCACACCCGAACAAGGCACGGGACAACCCAAAAACACCTCAGAGAGCTGTACAGAACAATTGTGACACCCTACACAGGTAATTCTAAACAAAACCATATTAAGAACTAAATTTGTGTAGTTAAACAACTACTACTTGAATGGTTAGCAAATGTAACCTCTAATATAGTCAAATACGTATTTTTTATGTTGCCCTGTGTAGCCATATATGTATACACTTTTCTAAGTGTTTAACACAATTCTTTGTCGTGGACGAAGCTGGTAATGTCATTAAAACCCCTCCTAGGTTGATTATGCGACCGATTATATTTCAACAGCGCCGGTATATTCAAAAAAACAGTCAACAAACTTGTCACAGACGTTTGCCAGACTGAAAGCTGTTTTGAAATTCCAATTTTATAGTGAATCATCCCGAAAGTGCCCAAGGGAAGATGTCCATCTGATACCCTTGGTTCATCCAAAGATTTTTTGAAAAATGACCCCTGGATATTTTACTGAGGTGTGATCGACATAATCCCACTTCATGTCAACAACCCCTTGAAAAAGTCACGTCAGTCATGTGCAGGGCTGGCTGCCGTGGTTTAATAGTTAGCTCACTGGACTTGAAATGCAGGGATCACCAGTTTGAGATATCTGCTGTACAAAGCCCCCTATAGCTCCCTCTAGTAGAGGTCCTTCTACCGGCAGTGGCACGAGCAGGAAATTACAGCGCTGCACCTTTTCTTTCTTTTATTTAAATGTGCATTTAATTGTAAAATAAACAGAGTCGTGTACCTTGCAGCCGGGTTCGTCATCATTGCACAACACAGTCCATGTAGATTTCGAAAGTATGCAAATATAATGACATATGCTGAATCTCAAAATTTATTTGTATAAATTCACAAAGGAAAATGATTTAAGTGCGTGATATCAAAAAGCAGGTTTGTGTTTATGTTCGCCGTGTAAACAAGCCAGGGCAACTGATTAGGTAGAAAAGTCGATATTATTTTTTTTTGGTAATGTTATCAATTAGGGACATTAATCAGCAACTGTTGTATTGTATTGGAATAGCTGGAAAAACACAGTTGGGGTTCATGGAGCGCTGCTAAAGGAACAGATGCCAGCATTGCCTTATTAAATCATTGCCATGCATCCAGGTCCTTCATTTACATAACACGGCACTAATATGAAATGTAGTGCATGGCACAGCATGAGTTGAAACAGAATGTAGTGTTAAGGAAACTAAATAAAGTAATAACGAAATATGATTATCAATCCTTTTAATTGTTTTATTTTTATTATTTTATTATTTCCCTTCTACGTGACTTTACCGAAATAATATGTATGACCATACTTCACCACGCTCAACACTGGGTTTGACCTATTTCGATATCACTCATTCACAACTGAGGTTAGTCGTAGCCAGGAAATTGAACTCAGGTTCGTCGGGGTCAGAGTGCACGCTGCACGCATTTCTGCACCACCGTACGACCCTAAAACAAAAAAAACGGAACGGTCTATGCCAAAAAGCGATGCACTCAGTTTGTGGTTCTGAAGGCAGACATTGGCTTTAGATTTAGGTTTTTCAGGAAATTTACACCGCGCTGCCACTGTAACATTAAATTGATGGGTGCCCGGCTGATAAGCGTTGGTGGGCGCTTCACACCGACGACTTAGTCACTCTGGAGGTGCCCGCCTCGATGGGAACGGAATGGAGGGAAGCTTGGCAATCCGTGATGAAGCCAGGGGAAGACCATCGCTTAACATGTTTAGCTAAGTGCAGGCAGAGTTCCTTTTTATCTATGGTGAGGTTGTGATGTTCCCATCGGTGAGGTGAGACAATCTTCTAAAATTCCAATGTCACGATAGACGCCAGCTCAAAAGAAGAAGAAAAAGATATAAAGGCGACGTTTCGGGCACAGTTCTTTCTCGATGGTGTCGTCAAGTATACGGTGTGGCCCAAAAGGCAGGACACATAGATGTTAGTTATTTATTTAACTACTGGAATTAAAATACTTTAATTTGTTTATACCTTAATAAACAAAAATGTTGTATCATTATTATTAATGTCAATTTTTCTGCCTCTCTTTCAGATGAAATGTAAGAGCGGAAAAAAAATTGACAAAAGTCACAAAACATAATTGATGAACGTTCAAAGATGACACCTGTACAACCTGTAATCTTTAAAAAAAAACTGCTAAATTAATTTCATACGGAAATTCCTGCACGCATTAATGTGTAGTAAGAGACTCCGTCAGGCACTGCTGGTCTCCGTTTGTCTTTTATTCTGGTTCTTCCCCGCACCCCACTGGCCTCCTCCCAGACAAGTGTCGTCTCGCGCGCGCCCCGCGCATGCTCTCTCTCGCGTGCCACGCACGCTCTCTCTCGCGTGCCACGCACGCTCTCTCTCTCTCACGTGCCACGCACGCTCCTCCGTTAGCTCCTCTATTCCCGCACTCCGCACACCGCTGGCCGACGGCGTGCTGAGATCCTTCGGCCACGTGGCCGATGGCGCGGATCTTTTCCTCACCACCCAACGTGGCTCAGCCTCTTAACTTCCCCAACTGCCCCGATCTCTTCCGGGCTCCCCCTTATATCCATTCCCTCCACGTGACCCTGACTCCCGCCTCCTGGATCGTCAGATCCGGCCTTCCCATACTACTCCGCTGGCTCCGCCCCCATTCACCTCGCCTCCCATTGGAGCCAAGGTGAACGGTGGCCCCTCCCACACGCCCCGCAGACCAGGCTCCGCCCCCCAATTCCCCGGACCGCGTGATTGGACCAGAGGCCAGCAACAACCCCATTTACACTCGCATTACATGACCCACCCCCCCTGATGAAAAGCCAGCCGTCCCGGCTGCAACAGGACAAAATAATGTGAGCGACAGCATCACAATCAGGAATCACCAGACACAATGGAGAGTATAACAACAACACACTTAACGAAAGGGAAGGGATTTGGAACGAGTGCGGGTCGCCGGCCCGTCCTTCACGAGAGGCGGTGCCCTCAAAGGTCGCAATCCCAACAGGGTTTTAGGAGCGGCAGAACCGGAACCATCCGCCGCTGGTGGAGGCCTGTCCATCCCAGCACCTCGTTCCCCAGAGAGGTCCGTATTCGGGGCCCCCTGCAACTGCAACCGCGGCGGGGTTGGAGGGGCAGCGGGGCCAAGTGTCCCCGTCGCCGTGGTAGGCCCACCCGGTGCAGGAATCCCTGTGTCCGGCAGGATCACAGCCGGCCCGTCTGACACGGTTGACTCTCCGGCGTTGACGTCGCATCCCTGGCCGGGGACTCCGGCTGAAGAGGCGGGCGAGGGCGACTCCGACAGTCCCGCGAAATGTCCAAGACGCCCGCAGCGGTAACACGACCAGTCGGCCCGCCGCCCGGCTCCCCCCCGTCTCGACGATCCCTCGACGGTGACCCGGACCACGACTCCGCTCCCCCTCGAGGAACCCACTGGGCCGCCGCCGCAGTGAGATCGCCAGGCCCCTTCTCGTCCGGCATGAAGACGGCCTTTGACGGAGTCCACCCGGCGGCGCCTCCCTCCACGGTCGGGCTCCCCGTCCAGGCGGTCACCTGTGCCCAACGGCGCAAGTTGAACTGCACGTCGAGGCACTTGGCTGCCATCCGGGAGGTCAGCTGCTCATGGCCGCACACCGGCATCGGAATGCCCAAGTTCTTGGACAGCTCCAACATCTTACCCAGTATCAAGGGCTCCAACGCGGCCATGGCCAGCTCAAGCACAGCGCCCCGGAAAGCCACAGGCGATTCCTCCGGTGCCCGTTGCCTCAGGACGAATCTGCGTGTGCGTCGCCCGGAGGCTCTTACACTTCCGCCCTTTTCGTCTTCTGAAGATGGTGCAGGTATATTCTTTTTCTTGAGATGTTTTGACATCTCGTTCCACTTCTGACACCAGTGTAATAAAAGACTCCGTCAGGCACTGCTGGTCTCCATTTTTCTTTTATTCAGGTTCTTCTCCGCACCCCACTGGCCTCCTCCCGGACCAGTGTCGTCTCGCGCGCGCCCCGCGCACGCTCCCTCTCATGTGCCACACACGCTCTCTCTCTCTCACGTGCCACGCACGCTCCTCCGTTAGCTCCTCTATTCCCGCACTCCGCACACCGCTGGCCGACGGCGTGCTGAGGTCCTTCGGCCACGTGGCCGATGGCGCGGATCTTTTCCTCACCACCCAATGTGGCTCAGCCTCTTAACTTCCCCAACTGCCCCGATCTCTTCCGGGCTCCCCCTTATATCCATTCCCTCCACGTGACCCTGACTCCCGCCTCCTGGATCGTCAGATCCGGCCTTCCCATACTACCCCGCTGGCTCCGCCCCCATTCACCTCGCCTCCCATTGGAGCCAAGGTGAACGGTGGCCCCTCCCACATGCCCCGCAGACCAGGCTCCGCCCCCCAATTCCCCGGACCGCGTGATTGGACCAGAGGCCAGCAACAACCCCATTTACGCTCGCATAACAAATGTAAACGGAAGTTAGTTTGAACATTTATTAAAAATAATTAAATAACCCTGTGCGTCAAGAAATGTTGGGCCACTCTATAAACACATTCACTGCTGTATATGTTATTATTTTATGACTGTTATTGATGAATGTGCTGAGTTTGTTTTGTTAATTCTGCTTGTGCACTACTGCCAAAACAACATCGCCAAATAATTTATTCAATTCAAATCTGTTCCTTTCTATATGCCAACTCGGGAATTATTATTATTTAACAATATTTTCTAGAAAAATTGTCATTGTCATTCAAAAACCCAGAATACGACTACTGGTAACGTCATGACAAGTGTCAACTCAACAAAGTGGCTTATCATGTGGAACTTTAAAGCAGCCAAATACTCTAAACGCACGTTTTAAATGTGGAGGGGAAAACTTGAGGACCCAGAGAAGAATCCATGCGACCACAGGGAAAATGACATGCAAACTCCAATTATCCAGCAGGCGTCACGGTCGGGATTGAACCTACAACTTCCTGTATAGCAGGCGAGGTACATCTCGCCACCGTGGAGAAATGGAAAAAGGGGGGGGGGGATAATGTAACCAAACAGAACCAGAAATAAAATAATATAAACGAAATGTCCAAGTAGTAAATCTTGTTTTCTCCCAGCAGCACCGATTTCACGGTGCATGTTCACAAAGGTGGTGTATTTCTAGAATTGTATCGAAGGAAATCATAGGTACCCCGTCATCTCCCGTGTATAAAGCACCTTCACTGAACAAATGTGCAACGTGCCCATGAAGAATGGCCACAAACAAGCGAAAGTTTAGAGATACCACTTTCAGCACGTCAAGCTCAGAGATAGCCAGCAGTTTCAACTTGGATGTCTCCAAAAGTGCAAATCTCAACTGTAATTAGTGCTTACACTCAGGCAAATGCATTGGTGTCAGCCTATTTTGTGCTATCAATGAATATTAATCTATGTGTGCTGTGTCTGTTGTGAAAATCTTTTTTTAATAATACCACTTCAATGTTTATCTTACAAAATAGGTTCGCTGTATGGATGTAAATAAGCAAAGTGTCCTGAACCGCAGCTGTTGTATTTATATCTTGAACATTGAAATGTTCAAATCAAGTACGATTTTTTGGCTGTAAGCACAATAAAACTTATATATTTATAATGATGTTGTCACACAGGCAGTCTTATTTAATGCACTCTCTGTTATTTAGGAAGTGGTAATTAATGCTGAAACTAGATTATGCTACTGAATTGAATGTGCACCGTTTATGCAAATTGTATGCCGAATACGAACGCTTCTAAATGTAAATGTATTTTGCTTAATAGCTGTCTTAATCTGGCACATTGCTGTTAAATTCGTTGTGTTGCATTAATGGCATGGCATTCTAATCGACTGCGATGATGACGTATTGTTTAAACATTATTTAAATGTTATTTAATACAATTCATCACATTTTAGGCTCATTTTTATCTACTTTCTGCACACCTCCTGGGCCACTTATGGTGTTCTCCGCACGTGCAGCTGTTAATCTGCGTGGTCTTGTTTCCTCATTTTTGCTTAACCTCACAATTTCCCCTCGCCCCAAGGTCCCTCACCATTAAAACAAGCCTCCGAATTTCCACTTGCCTCCGGGAATGCACTTGCATATACACGGAGGACTGAAGCTCAAATATTCTTCAGGCTGGTATTGAGTTATTCGGTACAGTTGCCTTACTCGGTAGAGCTGTGACATGGCAATCTGGAAAATAAATGTGTCTGTGCTTGTGATGATGTAAGATGCCAGAAGATTGCATTGTGCAATACGTGGCACAGTTGCTCATAGATAAAGATACTAGATACTGCGTAAGTGGCTGCTAACATAAGCTATAGTCAATGCATTGACTGTGCTTATGAACAAATAAATAAAAGATGTGGGCATGAGTTTGTGCAATGCATGTAAAAAGATATCGGCCCTGCATTAAACATTTACCTTCCAAATAAATGTTTAAAAGCAGAATTTGTTTAATTAGGAAAACTCTCGAGCAGTGTTGACCTTTATGATGTCATCAGCAGTATATAATTATAGTTTTTAATAATAATAATAATAATTATGATAATTATTATAATTATTATAGGCCAGTATTCCCAGGTGTTATTGGCAAGAGCACTTCACTCAAGCTGTCGTTCCCTTTCAGCACAATAAAAGCTAATTTGTCTTAAGTCAGTATGTACCATTGTGGAATATCATGATCCTCGGAGGCAGAGCATAATACATTATTACAAATACAGTTGTTACTAAATTACATGTGTTGTCTTTCTCCCCACAGTTTTATCCTGATTGTGCTGTTGCTATAATGTCTTGAGACAAATGATTAATTTGCAACACACAGAACAGCGCAATACCACATGTGAGAGAAGAGTGCACGGAAAGATATATATTATTCCAAAACTAGTTTGGATATCCCTTCCAGTGACCAATAATGGACACAAAGGGGTACAACGTTTTCCCATATACGCTGCTGCAGAGCGCTGTTTGTCATTTGAAAGTAAACACAATCTATATTATATACAGGGTGCTTCAAAACAATGTGAACACTTCCGAGAAATTGCAACAACGCCACAAGAAACGTGCCTCCGGGCTCTGGAGACCACCTGGAGAAGATTCCAGGCATGCGTTGACAATGATGGCGAACAAGTGGAGACTCTTTGACTTTTTGAAGCTATTAATATCACATTTGTTATCATGTTACAGTGTAATATCCGTTTGTTTTCCATTAAAAACCATAGTCCCATGTAAGTGTTAGCATTGTTTTAAAGCACCCTGTATATTTGTGTAAACCTTGTTCGCGATACGACCAGCGGCAGCTTCGGGGTCTCCGGCCCAAAGACCCGGAACACACTGCCAGCTCAGTGTGAGCGAGTTCACACTCAAAAACAGCGTTGTTTAAGAGAGCCTACTTTAACGTGTGATCAATGCGCATTCGTGATGGACTGGGCTCATACGAGTGCACAATAACAAATGCTCTTACTTACGATATATTTATTCTGAAAGCTACAATTTTCCCGACCTGGATACAAATCGAAATAAAATTCGATGGAGCGTCTTGGTGCAGGCATTCATTTGTTGAGACCATCCACTTGCCATCCGATGTAAGCACGGGTGGCGGCTTCCTGCATTCAAACCTGGGATTCTTGGCGATGTGAGCTGCGTATTCTCACCTCTGAGCAACCAGGCCACCGCCCTTTTGAGACACATTATCCGCAGAGGTATCCTACAGAGCATATATAATATGAAACACCTCGGTGCAATACACACGTGATAACCTCATTTCGGAAATGCTCTATATACGAATTTCACGACCAATTTAAATGGTCGTGAAATTCATCCACGTGATATAGTGTTACATAAATAATGTCTGTAAGTGGGGTGATAATGCCATTCTCTCAACAGTTAAAGCACTGTGTTTTTTAGAGTGTAATTAAAGGAGAGTGATCGTGAAGATGCTGTCGTGAAACATATGCAAGGTGTTTATTAGAGAGCTGATGCAGAAGTCTGTCTGGGTGGCTTTGAGGGATAATTTCCTGTGAAGGCGTTGAACCACTGCTTCTAAGATTTTAGATGTTAGATAGTTTAAAAATTAAAGCGGCTTCCATTGAAGAAAGTTTCTCCATGAAATGGAAAAAATAATGATCCGAATCAATCACTGATTAATGCGCATGCAAAGAAAACCTCTCAAAATTGCTGTTTGCATTCAAATTTAGCCATATTCAGCTCTTAATAGCACATACCTTTCTACAGGTGCAGAATAAATGTCAAGTGTAGGTGCAATAAAGGGTTCTTTCTGGGCACTGGCTGTGTAGTTCAATGAACAAGGTTCTACTCTGAAATCTTTATGCTAGAAATCCAATCGCTCACATTGTCAACAAACGAATTGATCAAAGATAAATAATATCATGCTTGGGTAGTGGTTAGAAAACTGCACTATAAACTATATCATCTGCGTTTGATTTCTGGCAATATCATCTGAACTGGTTCAGCCCCTGCTCTCTCCTTCCACCTTGTACGTATGTATGTTGAACTTCTTTCGCACTGTACATAGCCAACCGTGCTAATTGGAGGTGCGGGGGGAAGGACAACAAATTATGGTAAAACAACCCCAATAGTCATTGAGGCATAGGGAGGCTTTCACCCAACAATAGATTCACAAAGGGTTGTAAATTATGTAATTAAATAAGCAATGCTTATGCTGTGATGAATCGAATTAACCAACAAAAACAATTATAAAGTTGACGGTATTATATAAAACGATGGTTATGCAACCTTTAAAATGGGAATTGGTAACATATCAGTTGTTACGAAAGTACTTTCTTGTTTTAATAGCCTCTCTTTGGGATTTGGCACAGCCAGAATGTAAAAAATAATTACCAGTTGTATACCCTAACTTGGCTTTCCCACAGAACGACATAGTTAGGCGGCCATTTGAAGCATGGCAGAGTGTCTACGCACGGCGTGCAATCAATACGCTCCTGCCAGAAAAAAAACATTAAGTATTTGTCTTCCATTGCAGAAACCTTATGAATGCACTCGTTAAGGTAAATAAATGTTACTTGGTTGTGGGTTTGTATACATTTTAATTGGCGTTTTTCCCTAACAAAAAACACTTTCTGGCTTTGAGGTGAAAACAGTGTGGTCTAAACAATCGGCCAGATTTCACAGCTGGCTGCTGAGTTAATTAGACAAACCCCTGCTTGAACAGTTGCTTTTAAAAACACACACACACACATAAGCATTACGAGAATAAATACAACGCTGACATGAAACATAGAAATCCACATAGATCACGTGAAAGAGTAGCAACAGTATGAAGGTTAGAAAATTAAAAAAACATGGAAGATGCTTTCTCCTTTACTTCGTGAATAAGTGCATGCACAGTGAAACGATAGTATAATAGAATGTTATCGTTTCGTTCTTTTGTCCTGGAGCAGTGACGCTAACGTTCACGAATTGCACTGCGAACCCCGTGATCCGAGTTTGATTCCTGGCTGTGGCTATAACGTCAGCGATGACATCCGGAATGGTCCCCGGCCTACCGGCTTGACGGAAGGCTCGGTGAGAACACGGTCACACCTCGCCGTGACCGATACGGTTCGGGTAAACCTCTATCCAACAGCGGTTTGATAAAAGGAGGTGTAAATCATGATTATTGCATATCTGCAGACATTCACACCAGCGTTATTGCATTACTAATGTGTGCAATTACGAGTTATTTTTCTACTTTACATAACCGGTGAAGCATTTCATCTCATTATGTCCAATGATAATGTGTGTGTACTGAAAGTGTGCGCTGTCTTGTGTCGCATAAAACATACTTCTCTACACTTGCGGCACTTTTTTTCTCAACACGAGTCCTGTTTTCAATGCTCGAGAAAATTAATTCTGCTTGAATTTTTTTTTTATATTTCCTTGAAAAGTTTGCATCTGGCCTTGAGTAACCCGACCAGGCACGCTGACAGAATTTTGCTACGCAGCTGATAATTATTAACACGTGATTACAAAAGTGAGTATCATACGGTCGCATTTGATCCTCAATGGCCAAACAGAACTTGCACGGATGAGCGCCGCCAACAAAGGACTCCGTCTGAATTAGTGTTAGCCAATTAGAGGTCTGAGTGTTTTCTAGAGAGTTCCCAGAGAGGCTGTAAACATATGTGGTGTACCTATGTAGTGTGTGTATCTTCTTGGTTCTTTCGGTAAAGTCACGTAGAAGGGAAGTAATAAAATAATACAAATAAAACATTATAACCTGAGGATGGCTGCTTGCGTTGTGGCCAAAAGGTCGTGAGAATTGTTTTATTATGTTTTATTTTTATTATTTTATTACTTCCCTTCTACGTGACTTTACCGAAAGAACCAAGAAGATGAATCCCTGCAGTCACGAAAGCTTTAAATCGAAAATTAGTGTGTGTATCTCACGAGGCACACACTGAAGTCTGGAGGCACCACGATTTATTAACACTTTAACAGGCTTACAGACCCCTAAAGGGAGGTCTCTATATAACGGAGTCCCGACGACCGACGCTCCAAAGACCCCCGAAGCAACCCCGCACGGTAAGCTCCTTCCGCCAGACAACCCGATCGCTCCGCCTCCGTCCCTCTCATCCTCTCGAGCGTGGCCTCGCTCCACCCCCAGCCACGCCCCTTCCTCGGTCTCTCACGATGGAACCGGAGCCAGCGTCACACGTCCTCCGGGCCCCCGTTTCCAGGCCCCCTTCCCCACTCCGTGTCGGCACGTCCTCTCTCTCTCTCCGACGGGACCCTACTCAGTAGGGTCTGCTTCCCCGCCACGTCTCCGTCGGCCCCCATCAAGAGGTACGTTCGCACTCAGTCACCAGTTGTGGTTGTAGTCGGCTTATACGCTGCAGAGACGCTATTTATGTCTCTATGTAACCCCCCCCCCCCCCTTATGAAACTCAGCCGTCCCGGCTGACCGACATGTATAACCCACGCAACGTGTGGGCCTCCAACTTTTAACGCAACAGAACAACAACAACAATAAATAATCCCGAACGAGGATTAAAACAATATGTACACTATATACAGGACTAGGGGAAAGGAGAGTTGGAGGGAAGAGGAAAAGAGAAAAAAATAAGGTTGCAACTATTTACAATGGCCGACCCACCTCCCGGATAGCCCACAACTACACCCCACATATGTGCCGCTGCGCCCGAGCACGAGATGAGCCCGGATCAGCCATTGACCCATCTGGCACGAGCAGCATCCATGGACCACGGGTGTAGGTGCACTTAGACGCCGGAGGATTGTCATTTAAATCGAGCAGTCTTTGCCCGAGTCCTTGATGCCTGGCCGTCAAGCGAGGGGGGTGCGGCTCTCTGGAGGTTCCGGGAACAGCTGGAAGACGACTCCATTAACACGGCACCTCCCGAGGCGAAGAACCATCAAGCAGTGGGGGGTCGGGCAATGGCGGCTCCGGACTCCCCTGTCCACCCCGGGCCGGCACTACTGGCAACGTTGGGGGCGTTAGGCACTTGGATCCTGTGCGCGAAACCATAGAACTGTCCTGCAGAAGGACATCAGCCGACACGCACCCCAGCTCGTCGGACTGACCAGACACTCGGCCCTCGGGAAGCAGAGATGAAAGACTAACGGCAGGTGGAAAAAAAACTTTTAGCCACGACGGGCACACAAACCAGCGGTGGCGACCACACTGAACCCGCACGCACTGCGGACTCCTCACCTCCACCACACCACTTTGACCGGGCCCTGCCATGGTTTGTGTAATTTCGAGGAGGTACCCACCAGGACATGGGGGCAGTGGAGCCACGCCTTATCCCCAGGCATCCATATGGTTGTGAACTGGCGGGGCTTGACAAGCCGTTCGTTGGCCGCCTGCCGCAAGGCTGAGTTCTCCCGAAACGCCTCCCTAGCTTCTGCCAAACGCTATAGAGTAAGACATATGGGGTTCAATATCTTTTTACAATTTTGCAGCGGCTTGAGCTGTGCATCAACTGGTGGGTCACGCTCCCTTCCATACATTAAGAAGAATGGGGGAAACCCGGTAGAAGTGTACGGGGCAGAACTATATGCGGCGAGCTCGCCCGGAACATGTAAGTCCCAGTCTGACTGGGACGTTATAAACGTCGTCGGCCATGCCCGCCAGAAAAAAGTGAATCTTTAGAGTAGCCAATGTCTTTCGGACACCGAGGTGCATTAACCGCTCGTGCTCTGCAAGTTTAACCTTTCCCCGCAGAACAAATGGCACCACAATGGCATATTGATGGAGTTCCTCGTCCCATCTCATCAGCACGCCCTCGTCAAGGATCACCGGCGATACTCCTCGTCTGTTACCCCGACCCTCTGCCTTACCGACACGGCGCCGCAGTTTAAGCAGGGAAGCGTCCTCCATCTGGAGTCGCCCCCATTCGTCATGCGTGAGGCAGAGCGTTCTGTCATGCATCTGGACCGTGTCCATAGGCAGAACGTCTGCAGATGCCGCCATAGCCTGAGTCAACTCCCAAGCAGGAGTTTTGCAGCGTCCCGCACCCGTGAGGCACGCGCATGTGTCTCGAGGTGGCAGTCTCGAAAGAACGCCCGCGTTATTATGGCGAACACCTTATCTGTATGACACTTTAAAGGTATATAGTCCTGAAGGACCTCTAGCCACCTTGAGAGCTGCCCGGACGGTTGTTCAACCCGCAGCGCTTACTGAAGAGCCACGTGATCCGACCGCACCTCAAAAGCCCTGCCAAAACCAATTCCATAAGCCGTTGGAATGTGACTGGGCTGGAATGGTTTCCCATGGGAAGGCGATTAAACTCAAACAAGCCCTGGGGAGTTCAAAATGTCGTTTTAGGCTTGGAACTATTGTCTAAGGATAACGGCCAAAAGCCGGAAAGCAAGTCAAAGGTAGGAAAGAACCGCGCCCCAGACAGGGCATCCAGGGAATCATCCATCCGCGGCAGTGGGTACACGTCGGCAACAGATACCTTGCTTAACTTTCGAAAATCTACACAAAACCTCAAGGTGCCATCCTGCTTTCTGACCAGGACAATTGGAGCCCCCCACGGACTGTTGGAAGAGGAAATAATATCCGCGGCTAGCATCTCCTCGACTGCATGGTGAACATGCTCCTTCTCAGTCGGGCTCAGTCTGTACGGGTTCTGATGAATGGGGGCCGCATTGCCCGTGTCGATGTGATGGTGTACCAACGACGTGCGGCCAATGTCGTATTTGGATTTGCTAAAGACGTCCAAGAATTCCTTAATTAGCGCATGCAACGCGGATCTCTGCACCTCCGACAAGTCAAGGCTTTGGGCACAGAGTGCGTCCACCCACTCGTCATCGTAACTCTCACTCCGCTCCGCAACTGCGACCATCTCAATGGGGTCCATCCTCCCCACATCGCGATGCGTGAGCTAGGACCGTGCCCGCCTGTATGAAAGTGGACCCAAGACCAAGACCAGCGTCTAGAATTTGAATGAAAAGCTGCTGGTCATTTCTGATGATAGTTTGGGCCCCTACCAACTTAAGGTCATGGGTAACTTTGTTGGATGGTGTTTAAAGAACACCTCCCTTGGTGGAAACCCAATCGAGTTTCCTCCTGAGACGCAAGGGCACCAGCATTTGCACTCCAGGGGGAATTTTAACCGTTTCCCACATGAGTGCTGGGATTGCGGCGTTAACTTTACACAGTCGAGTGGAGGAGGACAAAAAGGCCATTCTACGGCCGGATGGTAATTCCAGGCACCCCTGGTCAATGAGGATTTTGAGGGGCATTTTCCCTAGAAAATCCATTCCGAGCAGGCAAGGCACGGCCAACGATTTTGAAACCAATATCGGGCCGTTTTTTTAATATCATCAATGGCCATGGTAGCCAACATTTGCCCCATAATGCCCAAAGAACCGCCATTTTTCGCAAAACACGGGACATCAACCGGACGGAGGGTAGCCAAAAATCGCTTCAGATATGATGGTAGCGATGCTCCCGTGTTAATTAGCATCCGCACCTCTATTCCTTGCATGGTGCCAATGACGGCCGAGGATGCCGTGGCCGCGGCCACGATGCATTGGCTCAACGCCGACCACTGCCCAGGTCGCCGTGGCCATCCATCGGCCGCCAAATCCCAAATTACCCACCCCACACCCCGAGCAGACGGCCCCTCCTGCGAATCAAGGCTGACGCACGAACCGGATAAATGAGGTGAGTGCGAGGGCCGGGTGTGTGGTGCAGCACGATTCGCCTGGGGGCCCTGCAGAGCAGAAGAGGGTCGGCCGAAGAATGACGGTGTCCTGGATGTTCCCCCACGGTCAGTCCAGGCACCCATTGGAGATGTGACCCGGAAGGCAGCACTTGAAAAACATAACGGGGGATGATCTGGGGCTGGAGGAGGCCCCCGTCCGTCGATCATGGTCGTCCCTCCGCCCGATCCCGGTCTTCCTCCACCTGCCGTTGTTGAGCGACGCGAAGACCCCGTCGGAAGCTGCTGCATCTTCTGTAGGTTCCACACACGCCACCAACTTCGAGCGGCTGCTTGATGTTGAGGTGGGCCTGGAGACACCTCGCGACTCTCAGCGACGTCAAGTCGTCATCGTCAAAGGCTGGCAGCACAATGTCGAGCTCCTGGGCCAACTCCAGCATGCGGTCCAAGACTAATGCATCAAGGCCATCCTTGTCCATTCTTGGGTACGCCGCCTGGGCCAGCGAGATAAGCGTGCTGCGGAAGACAAGAGGCATCTCAACTTCCTCTCATCGCCGCGCAGCAAACTTATGGCTCATGTTAGATGGTGGGTCAAAAATCCCCGCCATCTGTTGAAGAGCTTGTGCCAATGTCACCCGATCCTCGGCTGGAATGGAGTAGAACGCTCCCAAGGCGGCGCCATCTAACACCGTTTGGAGTGCACACCGCACTTCACCCTCCGTCAATTCCACCAGTTCGCACGTAGCAGTGAAGCGGCAGCTGAAAGCCACCCAATCTCCGCCTGCCACGACGAACTCCTTTACAAAGGGAAGGCACCTCTTCAGAGCAGGCCCTTCAGTTTGCCTTTTTGGTTAGATGCCCGCGATGGCGGGAACCCCGTCCCGCACACCGCTCAAAATGGTGGCCGCTTGCGCGGGCTGCATTTCCCACGCTTCCCGCGTTTCCCGTGCTTGGGACGTAGCAGCGGCGGAGTCTTTTCCTCGTGGCTCCGATCCTCCGACTCGTTCAGCCGGCTCATCCAGGTCCATCTCTGCAGCGAGTATTGCCGCAGCGGAAAGTAGGTCGGCCAAACGCTGGCCACACGCTCCGCCTGTCTCTCCCCTGCTGCCGGCGACGTGGCGAGGCCGCGTTTCTAGCGCTGCTCCGCAGGCCCAAACCCCTCACGGTCCATCTCCAGGCCCGCCTCTCCCGGGGCCGTCTGGGGGATTGCCCCCTCCTCATCTTCTTCCTCTGAAGCAGCCCTGGTAGGTTGTCTTCTTCTCGTGTACATTTTAATCTGGACGCTATCCCTAGCTCTAAAGTATGTTCACTTCTGGCACCAGATGTAGTGTGTGTATCTCACGAGGCACACACAAGTTTGGAGGCACCACAATTTATTAACACGTTAACAGGCTTACGGGTTGATCATGCTCGGGGTTATTCTAGACCCCTAAAGGGAGGTCTCTATATAACGGAGTCCCGACGACCAACGCTCCATGGCCCCCGAAGAAACCCCGCATGGTAAGCTCCATCCGCCAGACAACCCGATCACTCTGCCTCTGTCCCTCTTATCCTCTCGAGCGTGGCCTCGCTCCGCCCCCAGCCACGCCCCTTCCTCGGTCTCTCACGATAGAACCGGAGCCAGCGTCACACGTCCTCCGGGTCCCCGTTTCCGGGCCCCCTTCTCCACTCCGTGTCGGCACGTCCTCTCTCTCTCCGACGGGACCCTACTCAGTAGGGCCTGCTTCCCCGCCATGTCTCCGTCGGCCCCCATAGAGATGTACGTGTGCACTCATTCACCAGTTGTGGTTATCATCGGCTTATACGCCACAGAGACGCTATTTATGTCTCTACACCTATACAATATAAAATCAGCTGCATCATTGTCCATTAATTTGCAATTGTGTAATACGGCTTTTAGAGTTCACTATGGTCTTTTATAAATGGCCCGAGGAGATTCACAATATCACACGTGTTGATAGCCACCGCTCTGCAGTAAGAAAACCTTTAAAATCTCCTTTTGACATCGTGACCCATCTCTGACCGTGAAATTCCGAGTTCTGAACAAGGATTCCAATTCACCATCGTTCATTTTTTGTTCCCATGTCTGGGCCATTACCAGTGCAACACTAACAATGAGCACATCGCTTTGGTACAAGCAGTTGGACTGGGATGGCAATAACTGGTTTACGGCATTTCAAGCGTACCCTGCGGTGCAGTGTACCCTGTGCCCATCTGTCGCGCTACAATGTAATGCTCGGAATAGAAATGTCCGGTATGTTTTGGCATCTCTGACTCAGGTCCTGTCCTACTACACCTGACAAATAACCTTCACAATAGCCAGCACGTCATATAACATAACAAATATGTTTATCAAATTTCATGCGCCAAAAAAAAAATCGTTGCTTTGACATTGAGAAAAGCTAAAAGCCATCTCTGTCACCGATCAATAGCCACGTATAGGCACGTGAACGGGCTTATCATACATTCCTATTCATATGTATTTACATCAGCGCATATGGGGGTGAGGAGATGAGGCCATTATTTAAATACGCACCACTCACCGGTCAGTACCTTTGCTGGAGGTGTCATTCTAGAACAGTCGTTTGTAAATTCAGCTCATTTATCGATGGAGTCCCACGATACGATCAGCTCTAGGGTGCTTCGTCTCACGTTTCTGCTAGGCCTAATGGGGTGTTTCAATTCGCCACGTTGCATTAGACCTGCATTATGTTATTTTCAGTTCATTTAATTGGCGTGCTATGCTTTTTTTTTTCTTCACCCGACCATAAACAGACGCGCCGCGCCCTGCCTCTTCTCCGCCTCGCGCACACACTCTGTCCACTTCACAAAGGTAGAGCACTCCTCATGCCTCGGGTCACTGGGCAGCTGTTTTTCCATTGACATAACGTGGAGACATATATTGAGAAACTATAATAAGGGCATTAATGTGTTCTTTGTAGAGACACCATTTTAATCTGTGAAAGGTCATGAAGTATAGATTGTTGCAGTTGCTTGGTGTTCTTACAAATCAACCGTGGAGCCGAGACCAGACCCACGTAGGATATTTGTATTGATGTATGTATGTTGGTCTACTTTCGCACCGCACGTAGCCAACCGTGTTCATCGGAGGTGCGTGGGAATGGCAACAATCGCGGATACAACATTTGATCAAAACCTTCGAATAGTTTAAACATCTCCACGTCTGTGCTAAAATAAAACGTGCATCCATCTGCCAATCCAATGCTGGGTGAGGCTATCCCCGCGCCGTGTGGCTCTACTTCACTACGCTGGACAGTGGATTGCCGAGGTCACTCTTGCAAATGAGGGTTTCTTGAGTGGCTCGCCGAGTTTAGCTCATCGACTTCACTTGAAGGCAGGGAGCACGGACATGGATACATCGAGATACAGAACAACGATCGCTGTTGCCGCACGATCAGGCACATTCCCGGCGATTTGGTTATATATATTAAACAAAAAAATATCACTGAGTTGTATAGCTCTTTTTTTCAGAAGCGACCTGGCCACGAATGATAAGCTCAACAAAGTGGCTTATCACGTGGGAAATGTATAGCAGCCAAGTACTCTAAACGCACGTTGATTCTAAATGCGGAGGGGTAAAAAAACGAGGTCCCGGAGGAAAATCCACACGACCCCAGGGAGAGAGAGAAAGAGAACATGCAAACTCCAAATATACCAGCGTCAGGGTTGGGATCGAACCCACGACCTCCTGTACACCAGGCAAGGTATTTAACATCTTGCCACTATGGCGCCCTATATATATAGGCTTCGGTATGTTATACGCTTCTAGGCCTATAAACCTAAATACTGTATCGTCATATGTATCGTTAACAAGATGCACGATTGTAGCCTGCGTTGAAAGACACGGTAAACTCGGCGTGTGAACGCGACCGTGACTTCCTGCATACTGCTATGAGTGTGTACACGGCAGGCGGTTGTGGGGGGGGGGGGGCTTCGCTTTATCCTTGGCCAGGTGACCTCGCCTCTACTTTTATTTGTGCATTACCTCTACAGCAATAACGGTACGCAGCTGAATCTCTTCCTCTGTCTCTCCGTGTGTCTCTCTGTGTATGGCTCTTTGCACGTGTCCCCCCCCCCCCCTCTTAGTCCATTCGTTTGTGTCCGTGCATCTTTCTCTCCCTATACATCTCCATGCGGCTGGTTCAGTGTCTTTGTATCTATTTGGGGAGCGGTGGTGCAGCGGTTAGCGCGAGCTGTGCGCTACGAACCCGGCGACCCCAATTCGATTCCCGCTCAGGATCAACACCAGCGACGAGTATCTGAGCCGGTTCTGGGCCTCGTCTAGGTCGACTCGGCCTCACATTTAGTACCTGCTGCGGTGTCTAAAATCATCGCCACTGGGGGAGACCAAGGTGGCCGGGTATGGTGCTGTCCAACCACCCCCTCGTGTACCGTGCTGGCCCGCATAGATGCTCGCGAACAGCACTTGCCCCAACAATCTGTTAAGGCTATACGGGATGGGGATCTCTGCCTTTGTTATATAAATGTGTAATATTGGAATTATTTCTTCAATAAATCAAGAGATTTTTGAAACTAGCAAAACAAATGTCAGGCTTGCAGCCCTGCAATTTCTGCACCAAAATGCTAGCAGGGAGCTCTATAGAGACCCTCTAGATTCTGCAGGGTACATAATGTAACTCTTCAAAAATGGCCAGCCTTCTTCTAAAATGTAGGGGTACCGGCACGTTAGTCTACCACGTGCGACCCACCTCGAGACGAACTGGTGTACCCATCGATGCTGCTGGATGGGCAGAGGTGGCATGCTTTATGGAATCGTCCATCGTTTCAACCGCCGTGTCGGAAAAATTAAGTCTAATTGTAAGCCCAGTGTTGCTAACCCTTGCATCTGGTACTGCGCGTAAACATTCATTGCAGCGGTTGTTCTCAAGCACGGTCCACGTTATGAAGAGTCTTGCTGACATGCAATCCGAGTAACTCACTTCACCCACCGTGTTGGAGCAGTGGGCAAGCTATTGCCTGCAACGAAACGACTTCAAGTATTGCCAAGTGACGACAGCCCTAGAGGGGGGTTAATGTATTTCATACAATCACTTCACCAGTCAACGGTGTGATGGGGTGTCTGGTGCAAATGCTCATGGCAATGGTGATGTGTGTGTCTATTATGTGCAATATTATTTATCGCCTTGTTGTTTATTAACAACAGAAGTTGCTTTACAATGCATTGCGGTGCTATATAATTATGTCCAATCGCCGTTTTGTCTTTGCATAAGCAATTATACAGTATTCCACAATAAAAATTAGAGTTAGTATGTTTGTTTAGGTTATTAATTTTATATATATTGCATGGAGTATGTGCATTTTATCTACTATAATTGGTTTTAATGCGTCTTTGTATTATAGCAGCACATTAACCAGATATATAACTTTTATAACGCAGTTTGTGTTTTGGGAAATAATTACAGGAAGTAATTATTCTGTGAGAAAAATACAACACCCATTTAGTGTTTTATTTTGTCAATCAAATGTCAACCCATGGCCACGAAACACCATGCAGCATGGAGCGAAGACATAATATTCCAGCAAGGCCCAACTCACACTTTCCCTTTACGATTTGCATGCTTTTCCAAATTAGCTGAATACTAAAAAGTTGAATGGAATCACAACAGCTCTTTTGGACACGTGAAATTAATACAAAGGCAAAGAAATAGTGTACAGATAACATTTAACTTTCATTATACATCATACGCTACGGTACTCACATTAGAAGTTCGGTATAACACTTGAATTGTTGGGATGCTGCCACATTGCAATGGTTCACACACGGCACGTACAACCCAGAGGGCATTAGTTCAATCTCCTGGCGTGGGAGTAAAAACAAATGGCAAAGTTTATAAACTCATCCACCATTGCCCACGCAGCAGTAGTGAATGGGTGCGCCACAGTTAGTCGATTGGAAAGTGGTGTCTGG
Source organism: Lethenteron reissneri (assembly GCF_015708825.2). Taxonomy (NCBI): domain Eukaryota; kingdom Metazoa; phylum Chordata; class Hyperoartia; order Petromyzontiformes; family Petromyzontidae; genus Lethenteron; species Lethenteron reissneri. The sequence continues at coordinate 14,020,934 of NC_083807.1, read as the reverse complement.
TTGAGTAAAATGTGGGTACTCTGACATCTTCTAAGACGTCAGCGAGAAGGCTAAAAACCCTCGAGAGGGCTCATCAGTGCTCCCTCGAGTGCTAGCCCTTTGGCCGACAGTGGCATGAACAAGCCATTTCAGGGCTGCTCCTTTAACATACAGTGATACCTCGGTTCACGAACTTAATTCGTGAACTGACTCTGGTCGTGAACCGAATTGGTCGTGAACCGAGGTACATTTTCCCATAGGGTTCAATGCCATCTGCCAATCCAATGCTGGGTGAGGCTATCCCCGCGCCGTGTGGCTCTACTTCACTACGCTGGACAGTGGATTGCCGAGGTCACTCTTGCAAATGAGGGCTTCTTGAGTGGCTCGTCGAGTTTAGCTCATCGACTTCAATCCGGTTAATCCGTTCTGACCTTTTTTTTTTGGTTTTTGAAGCACAAAAATATGAAACAAATGACAATACACATTACTGTAGTACTGTACAGTATAGTAATGTATAAAGAGAGAACACTAACCTTGCTTGAGATGACTTCTGGCATGGAGGAAGGCAGGTGGAAGGCGGGTGGGAGACAGTAAGCACTCAAACGGGTGAACTGTACAATACAGTAAGTACTGTATGTGCTAAAAAAATCAAAAAGTCACTGAAAGTGTCTTCACAGTACTCACAGTACTTCTTTCTGTGTCTCTGCTTCTCTCCACGATCTTCCTACAGGAAGTCACGACCACGTGACAGCCTGGAAATAGCATTAAAATGGCCGCGGCTCCTGTTCGTGAACCGAAGTGGAGTTCGTGAACCGGAGCATATTTTTATGAAATTTTCTGTTCGTGAACCGAGTTGTTCGTGAACCGAAGCGTTCGTGAACCGAGGTATCACTGTACATCATGAGAAAAAAACATATGTTTATTAAACCTTTACATATTCAGCCCATGTATGCAAATATTAGCAGAAATGTGACCATTATCTCACTTGTGTGGGTTTTTTCATGGATATTGCCGCCAAGAGACAAAATAGCCTTTAGAGAGGAATTAACTCGTCGTCGCAGAAAGCACACTCTGGGTTTGTGTTTAAAAAACAAAAAAGCAGAGAAAAACGAGGATTCTTAGTTTTTGTGGTCTCAACTTAGTTTCGTCTGGTTATAAATAGACGATGATGATAACAAAAATGGTAGTCACAATCCCCCATTTCGTTTTAGGAAAATGTAACCTCTAGCATTGGAATGACAGATTGTGCCTGAATAGTGGACCTGCATACAAAATATGGCACACAATCAGGGGGTATTGTGGTGTGTACAAACAGGGGAATTGTGGTGTGTACATGCACTCTCATCCCATTCGGTAACACAACAGCAGCGTGCGTGGCCTGCGATCGACTCAGCCCTTCATCCCTCCAGGGTCAACAGAGGTTGTCCAATGGAAACACACAACCAGCGAACCTCCTCCTCCATAGCAATGGGGAAAATTCCATTGTTGGCACCAGAGCTGTACATAGACATGACCTGGTCTCATTGAAATGAGTGGGAAAGAAGTTTTACTTTGTACATAAATATTTTTTTTAATGGTGTTCACGATTTCAAACTTGTCATATAATGTGGTTATGTAAGATGCCGAGTTAATTTGCTTAACGGCAGTTGCACTTTTTTATGTGTTGCTCCAAACTGGAGTGCCGTAAAAAGAATAAAGTCTTATTTCGTGCATGCATTATTCACAAATAGTTGGGAAAGGACATGAATACGTGAAGAGGGAGACTTGCAGAGAGAGAGAGAGAAAGTCGCTACTTCCCATTAAATGCATTGGAAGAAACTGTGAACCTTGGTACACGTTGGATTTAGTCACAAATGTGACACCGCTTTGTATCCTTGTACAGAATGTGTGATTATTCTCATTTCATTGTTTTCGTTTTAAAATACGGTTTAGTATGTTGTTGTTTTTTCCCTTTGTGGTGCTCTTCAATTATGTTTAGATGCAATTTATATTCAGAAAGATGTCGACACTCACTCAGCATGCATATTCTATCGTGCATTAGTAAATTTTTACATTTAAGCTTCAAATCAAGATTTTAAGTGTTGTTTAATTCTACAGATTTTTGGATAACTAAACAGCGATATGTAACTCATGCATGCTATTTGTTTAAATGGTGGAGTAACACATGCATTTAAAGATTATTCATGTTAAAATACGCGGTTACATTTTTAATGTAAGCACCAAATGAGATCATCGAGTGCAGTCGCTCGTAAGTAACCGTAGGATTATTTACTAGAAACAGGGGTTATACAGGAGCTGGTTCATCCTCCTTGCAGAATTACTTCAGGATAATGGATTATTTTGGAAATTGCATGTGGCATTCCCATTTGGAACTGTGGATAATTAGTATGAATGCAATATGAGGCGTGCAGTATTAAGGATAAAGAAAGTTAATCATGCATAACTGAAAAAAGAAGCATTAAGAAACTGTATTACTGCTGAGATGTAACCATCGTAAATTAGGGCATGTCATATGGGGCTGTTCAAGCGCCTGTTGTGAAGAAGCAGGCGTAATGAGCAACGTATCTGCGTAATGCTCTTATGCTTTGAAGCCGTGGGCCCGACGTGACACATCTCTTTTTATATGGCATCAGGCATATGCTAGCACATTGCCTTTGGTTATGTTGGAGTAATGACGATAGATACATTGCCTTAGAGCAGAACACATGGCACGGACCACAGTTGCTAAGCAAACATGGAGCAAATATGTGAAATTGTGCACCGTGGATCAGATCATTACATCTGACGTTTGATGTAAAGCAGCGTACAGACCACATTGTTTTTGAAGGGGCACATGTTTACGCGTGTTCAATCTGTCAAAGTTATCTTTGCATATGGGCGAAAGATTCAAGAATATGAATTCCTGCAGTCACGAAAGCTTTAAGTCAATATTTAACCATCTCGATTGGGAGGGTTTCCACACAACTATTAGATATTTTAACAAACTTCGAGACAAGAAGGCTCATCTGTTCGAGTCGCTCACATTTCTGAAGAGATGCCGCGACACCAAGGTAACACCAATCACCTTGACACTGACTGCTGCTGCTGTCACTTCTCCCAATGCGAAACGCATCTTGTGCAGGGTTGGCCTAGCCCTGATCTCAGAAAGAATAAGATTGCTCCGATTTGAACTAGACAATTTAGACAAGACTCTCCTGAAATCACACTTAACATATACGGAAAAAATGTCTACGTTTGATTGGGAACATGTACAGTAGATAACATGACAGCCTCTTCAGTCGCCTCAATGTCAGCTAAATGCAAAGATAACCTGGTTTCCAAGTTCAACCTCCTTTCCAAGAAGAAGCCAGACACATCAAAAAGTAACAGTGCAATTTCCGACAGCCTAAAATCGGTTCTAGCCAAAGGGTTGAATTTCGCAGTCACTCCTAAACGCATCCAAGTTGATGATATCATTGCCCAGGTCGACGTAGCCTTAAGGATTTGGGACACATTACTGCAGATGTGGCAAGATCTTTCACAATACAATGGCTACCTCCACAGCTTCGTCGTCGTGTCGGTAGCTCTCCGATTTTACATTGACATGCACATTTCTCACTTTAACATCACTAGCCCCGCCCAACTTGCTCATGACACTTGGGCTACATACCTTTCAAACCTTTAAAACATCCTGCCTCAGCAGCTTTCCCGCTATTTTTTTCTCCTCATGATGACTGCTTGCGTTGCGATCGAAACGTCGTAGTTTTTCATTCTTTTTTTGTTATTTTCTTTTAACCTATCTATGTAACTTTACCGAAAGACCCAAGAATATATAATTTCTCTAGGTTAAACTTCCCATCAACCCTTATATCACAGCGGCACAGGAGAACTCCTCTTATCGGCAACCCTTTAAACCATGACTCTTGTTATCCATAGCAATTGTATTATTCGAGGCCATGTTATTCTATTACACACATTTATTTTACTTGGATAAGTGGAATTACATCGGGAATTAATGGGATCCGCGATCTGTGTCACCCACACCACTGCGGATAAGAGGAGTTTGCCTTTATTGTACCAAACAATGGCTTTGGAGAGATGATTTTCACAAAGCACAATGAATTATTCACGTAAATGTATGCTGTTTGGCTATTAATATGGTGCCTCAGGCACAGAAGATAATTATGCAAGGAGGTTGAACAGTTTTAGGGCAACTGGAGAATCACTGATATGCTGTTGTATTGCAGTAAGAGATGAACATCTTTTGACCCATTGCATCCGAACTGAAAGTAGCTTAAATTCTGGTTCAAAACATGGAGGGTAAAAAAAAATACAAATCCCAATTTTCAAGTAAATTGACAGTTTTAAAATAGAACTTGAGTTTGATAAACCAAAACACGGATGGCTTTCTGCAAGCCTCTTGAAAGACCTTCTGCCGTAATACATGTGAAACCAACTTCGCCGAAGCAATATCGCGCTTCAGTAACTTGTATATTGACGAATGTATAAACAGAAAATGTAATGTTGCAAGTTTTTAGAAAATGGCGCATCAAGCTTACCGCTCGAGCTATTATTCATTCGATATATGTGTTCACGTGAAATATTAGTAAACAAATGCAGAATAAAATGTGCAGTTGCAAAAAGAATACACAGTGCAACATTTTTGAGGATTTAAGCATATCGGTAGGTAGTTGTTGTAGGGTGATAACACGTGTGCCTCAGAATAAAAAAGACATGGGTTCGATTCCCAAATGGACAGTCTTTCTGTCTAGGGTTTGTATGCTCTACGCGTGTTCTGCATGGGTCTCCCCTCTCATAACTAAACAAATATTTTTACTGGTAATGGCCAAACATCCCAAGAATGAAAATGCACCTGCAAATTACTCAATTGGATTACACATAGCAACATACCCTCCTCCCGTAAAAAGAAGACAACCACTGAAAAAGATCTGTGAGACTTATTGAGGCTTTCGTGGGCAAACACGAGTAATAAAACACAGACTTTGTGGCTTTTATTAACTCAAGTGACCTCATGTGGCTTAAAAAGTATGTGGTAATGTCCTTGCTGCTTTAAAACATATATAAGATATGATGTATTAATGTGTGTGTGTGTACAAATATCAGATTCCAGCAGTGACACAATGTGTTAGATCACTCTGCTATGAACCTGGCAACCTAAGTTCAATTCCTGGCCATGGCTAAAAACAGCCACAAGTGATTTCTAAACTGGTCACGGGACCTCCCCTACTCCAAATCTGCACTGACCAATGTCGTGAAGTTTGATCGGACAATCCACATATGGGACTGACACAGTCATGCAGGTTGTTTCAATCCAATGCTCAATCCACTGCTGGATGGAGGCCCTTGCCATTGCCATCCCACATGCACCTGCGTTGCCGCAGTTCATTTCTACGGTGGCCGCCCCTCGAGCCTGTGTTCTCTTTTGGCTACCAATCCGTCACTCACGCCCACCATCATCAGCATGATGATGCAGTATGAAGATGAGCCATCATCATCAGTACGATGATGATAATGATGATGATGGCCCATCATCATCTTACACCACTAATTAGCACGGTTGGCTATGCACGGTGCGAAAAAAGTTCAACATACACACATACAGTATCATAATCCCTTCTAGCGGTGTCCTGCCCAAGCCCACCTCCATTAACCAGTCCCTCCAGAAAAACGCGATTATGCGATCGCAAGATTCCACGCAAAATCAGCCAAAGTCCGCATATTTATGCGGGGGGCGCGTTTTTTCAAATACGCCGCACTTTCGCCTGCATAAATTGCAGATTTCCGCGTGCAAAATATGCGGGCTTGCATGATTTCATAATCCCCGCATTTTCGTTGCAAAAAGTCACATATATCTTAGCAGAATGTTGAAAAATATTGCGTTTACTTCACACAAGCGCAGCCATTTCCCCTGTTGCCATGGGAACGTTATGAAGTGTTAGAGGCTACGTAGTTAGTTTTATTCAGGAGTTTATGCAACTTTACAGTTGAAAGATTGCACTTTTTTGTTAGTAGTATGTAAATTTACATTACTGTAAGACTGTACTGTTACTGTATTGCTTACGTTACTGTGCACTGAAAACACTTATTTTAACAGAAGATGTCTGTTTTGTATAGCTACCTCTGTAAAACAGGAAGCACACATTTTATTTTTAATATTTTATTTATTCATTTTTACAGAAGTTGTAGCATATTCATTTTGTAAAGCTACAGAACTTGTTCGACTCAATGTTTTGTAAGTTTGAGCCATCTGTTTGTTAAGGTCTGAAATAAAACAAGATGAGAACTTAAATATTCCCAGCACTTTCTGTGATGTAGTATGCTTGCTTATCATAGGAAGTAATAAGAAATGACTCTTTACATTAAAGTAGTAGCCTAGTGAATAGGGTGTTGGGGGAATCACTTTTTTTCTCTTTTTCATCAAACCGCAGTTTTTGCAAGTTCCCGCAATTTTTGCAAGTTCCCGCAATTTAATCGCATAAAATTGCATAAATATCCCGCATATTCCATCGCATTTTTTAAGAAAACGTGCCGCATAATCAACGATTTTTGCCCGCAACAATCACCAAAAAACTCCGCGTTTTTCTGGAGGGACTGATTAACAGCAAATATGTTGTCTCCACTTAAAGCTTTCGTGACTGCAGGAATTCATATTCTTTGGAAACTTTCGGTAAAGCCACGTAGATAGAACAAATAATAAAAATAGTAATTAATAATACAATTATTATTTTTTATTATTAAAAATAATATTATAAATAAAAATTATAATAAAATTATAATTTTTATTATTTCTATTATTTGTTCTATCTACGCGGCTTTACCAAAATACCCAAAGAATATGGTGTCTGATGCCGTTATTATTGTCTCTCGGTCTAATTCCCAATACGCATCTCTCCATGGTTCTTCACATACTTTTACGCTTTGTTCAAAAGAATATATATCAGGGTCCACATTTTCAATCCATGTGAGAGAGCAGGTAATAGGGTCTACTTGAACACTTTTATCAGGTAGCCCCGATGTCTGTGGCCGCGAATCAAACTCCCTTGGCTTTGTGTGAAAGTAAGACCCCCACACCCCCCTCGTTGGGTTCTTAGAGCAGTGTTGCCGCTACACGAGATAAAAATAGAAAATAGGAGCAGTGGGGTCATAACTATTCTGGAGCATTATTACAAATTCAGTTTTCCAAAAACCACTCCAACCTGCGATCAGTTTCCTCGGCATCAGTGTCAGGTTAACCTTCCTGGATGACACACCCGAATGCATTTAATTCAGAGCCTGTATTTAACACCTGGAGAGTTCCACTAACCCATACGTTCCTTCTTCCATCTGTAACGGGTTCCGGAGACACTTGTAGATGTAACTTCTTTATTACAACACAACACTCCAACAGTCCTGATACTCTGTTACAGCCTAGGTACACAGCCTAGATACTCTACTCTGGCTACGCTCTGGACTCGCCCTCACAAGGTCGTAGCGTCGGGAGTTCCAGAGTCCCAGCGCTGGCTCTCACAGCATCCCAGGGTCTTCAGATGGCTGGTCGTGGGTCTTGCGTCTTGAGTTACAACTGGGCCCCGATCGTCCAGGGAGCTCTCCTTTTATGCCTGGTCCGACGAGGGGTGGGGCCGTGTGCGCCACCAGACATCCCACAGAGCACACACAGCCCCCCCCCCCCCCCCCCCCCCGTTGGCGGCGCCAAAAATGCTTAAGAGCCTGGGAACCCAACGCCTGGCGCCCAAAGGCTTAAAAGCGTCTGGACCCCCTGGGAACCCAGTGCCTGGCGCCCAGAGGCTTACGCGTCTGGACCCACCTGGGAACCCAGAGCCTACAGCAGCCCCTCCCTTCTTATGTCACTACATTACCCCCCTCTATGTAGCCTCCAGCCGACCCGGCTGTCAAAAAAAATACAATTGTACAAGAAATTATTTGTTAACCATCAGAATGAGTGTGTGACAATCAAGAAAAAAAAATGAGAAGAAAGCGCCTCTCCCCCTCCTGTGGTCACCGATGCAGAACAACACTGTATGAACACATATATGCAGGATGAACGCACGCCCCAATTGCCCACTATACATGATGGCAAGGTGAGTGGCGTCGCGTTGGGACAAGAGTTCGTGGGCGGGGGTCATGAAAATCGTTTGAGTTTTGAGCGAGTCCGAGTGGCAGGTCCATCGGTCGCGACGGAGGCGGGAGAGGACCGACGACCCGCTGTTGCGCTTGTGTCCTGGGTCGCTGATCCCGCGGGCAAGCTTGTTCCCGCTTGGTCGGCCGAGGCGGATTTCATTCCCAAGGCACCTGAGGGCGGGACAGCGGGACCTGCCCGAGAGTTAGAAGCAGCATCATCGCGGCGCGGCTCGTCAGACATGTCGCGCTCTCGGCCCCGGAGAAGTGAAGGAGGTGTGTAGGGTTGAATGTAAGGTTTTAGACGTGACGGGTGCACGAACCAACGTCGCTTGCCATGCTGGATCCTGACACACTGCGGGCGGAGAACGCGAATAATAACAACCGGGCCTCTCCAAGGCTTAAGCAGTTTTGAGGAAGTAGCCAATGGTACCTGCGGGCAGTGGAGCCAGGCGCGGTCCCCTTCCACCCAAACGTGGCGGGATGTGCGGAGATTCTGCAACCGCTCGTTGGCAAGCTGACGGGCTTCTGAGTTATTTTGAGCAGCCTCCCGGGCATCCATGAGACGACGCACATTAGCACGGATGTGGTCGGCAATCTTAGCCTTAGGTGCGGGCTGTTTAATGTGCAATTGTACGTCGATTGGGGGGCAAACCTCCCTACCATACATAAGATAGAATGGCGAGTACCCCGTGGCAGCATGGGGCGCCATTCTATAGGCGGCCAAGACACCAGGTATGTGGAGATCCCAATCAGTCTGTGACTCAGACACCTGGTGGCTTAGCATGGAGGTAAGTGTCCTATGTAATCGCTCGACCATACCGTCAGTCTGGGGGTGATATGGCGAGGTGCGAATTTTGTGTGTCCCTAGCAGGTTGCACACATCCCGCAACAGCGTGGAAGAGAAATTTTTCCCTTGGTCGGTCAGCAGGCGTTCGGGAGCACCCTTGTCCAGGACGTAGCCCTGGAAAAAGGCCTCCGTAATGGCTGCTGCAGACTGGTTGGGGAGTGGCCAGGCCATGGCCCATCGGGTAAAATATTCGACCCCAAACAAAAGGTTCTTACTACCCCGAGGAGTAGCGGGAAACGGACCCAAAATATCCAATGCGACGATCTCATTGACCCGGGAAACTTTAATGGATTGGAGCGGCGGGCAGGACGGCCTAGCAGGTGGTTTCCGCCGTGCACATTCTGTGCAACCTTGCACAAGGTCAGCCACATCGTTTGCCATGCCCGGCCAGAAAAATTCCAATTGGATTTTAGCTAGTGTTTTCTGAACACCCAAGTGCAAGAGGCGACTGTGGGTTTCCCACACAAGTCGCCCCCGCAGGGAGGTGGGCACCACCAATGTGTGGGATTGGGACCCCCCATCCCAATGCATGAGGACGCCTTCCCGGATGACATATGATACGGGGCCCCCCTGCCCCCTGTGACCCTCGGCATCCCTAGCGCGGCGTCTCAATTTGAGGAGGGAGACGTCTTCCATCTGAAGACGTCCCCAGTCGTCCAACCCGAGGCCCAGCAATGCGTCCTGCGGAGCTTGCGTGGAGGGAGCCCCGTGGTCCCCGACCCCATCCCCGGCCGCGGCCGCAAGGGATGGGGGCGGTACCCCGTCAGGCTGCCTACAACGCCCCGCACCCAAAAAACAAGCACAGCGCCCATTGTTCGGCAGTCGCGACAACCCGTCGGCGTTCCCGTGTTGAATCCCCTTGCGGTAAATGACAGTGAACGCAAAGTCCTGGAGGATCTCGAGCCAACGCGAGAGCTGTCCAGATGGTTGGTCCACTCGCAAGGCGTATTGTAGCGCCGCGTGGTCGGAGCGTACTGTGAAATGCCTGCCATACACGTATGGCCTGTACTGCTTTATGAAAAAAACGATAGCAAGCAATTCGCGGCGCGTCACGCAGTAACGTTGTTCCGCGGGCGACAGCACCCTGCTGCCATAGGCGACGACGCGCTTCACTCCATTGACAATTTGTGACAGCACCCCTCCAATTCCGGTGTTGCTGGCGTCTGTATCCAGAATGAACGGAGTGGTAAAATCTGGATAAGACAGGGTAGGAGCATCGACCAGTGCTTTTCGGACGGCATTGAACGATGCCTGTTCTAACTCTCCCCAGCGGAATTTGACCCCTTTGGCCGTTAATGCGTGGAGGGGCTTCGCGATGGATGCGAATCCCGCAACAAATCGTCGATAATATGAGGCGAAGCCGATAAAACTCCGCACCTCCCCAACAGAGGTAGGAGTTGGCCATGAGCGCACGCAATTTGTCTTTTCGGGGTCCGTGGCAATTCCTGAGCGGCTGACAATATGGCCCAAATAACGAACCGAATCCCTCATGAGGTGGCACTTTTGCGGTTTGAATTTGAGGTTAGCCGCTCGCATTTTAAGGAAAACTGCCTTCAATCGCGTGAGGTGTTCATCAAAAGTTTTGCTGAACACGATTACATCGTCGAGGTAGATTAGGCAAGAATCCCACTGGAGCCCAGCGAGGACCAGCTCCATCAGGCGCTGGAATGTCGCCGGGGCCGAGTGAAGACCCATGGGAAGTCTGTTGAATTGGAACAGTCCCTGCGGCGTGCGAAAGGCCGTCTTTGGTTTGGATGCGTCATCAAGGGGTAGCTGCCAAAACCCCGAGAGGAGATCCAAGGTGGAGAAGTAATGCGCACCTGCTAAGGCATCGAGCGACTCATCCATCCTGGGAAGCGGGTAGGCGTCGGCCACAGAAATCTTATTAAGTTTCCTGAAGTCAACACAAAAGCGGAGGCTCCCGTCGTGCTTCTTAACAAGAACGATCGGCGCCCCCCATGGGCTATTTGATGGCGCAATGACATCGGCCGCCAACATATCGTTGACGGCCACCCGTACATGTTCCTTTTCGGCCGGGCTCAACCGGAATGGGTTTTGACGAATTGGAGCGGCATCACCCGTGTCGATGTGGTGGCTTAGCAATTTAGTGCAGCCAATGTCAAATTTGCTTTGACTGAAAACGTCGGCGAAATCGCTCAGCAGCGTGCGTAATTTAGCATGCTGTAATGGTGACAAATCGGCAGAAGTGGAGCAAAGCGCGTCGAGCCATGCTGTGTCAGGACCTGGCTTGGCAACGGAAGAGAACTCGCCCCCTACGTGACCCACGATCACATCTGCTGGCGGGGCTGGCGTCGCGTGAGCAAGCACCATTCCCTGACAGATAACGGCCGTTTCCAATCCCGCGTTAAGGACCTGGATAAAGGGGTCGTGGTCGCTTCGCACGAGCGTTTGTGCACACACGAGGTCCGGCACCCGCTCAGCTGAACGCGAAGGCCCGATCACAGCACCCCCCATGAACGCGTCGTAATCAAGGGGTTTACGAAACCGGAGGGGAACTAACATCTGAGAGCCAGGAGGAATGTGAATTGTGCACGCCGCCAACGCCTGCACCGTCGTAGATGCGGAGTGCAACCGAGTGGGTGTGGGTAGGAAGGCCATGCGTCGGCCGGAGGGGAGCTCAATACACCCTTTGTTAATGAGAATTTTAATGGGCATCTTCCCCAAGAAATCTGTTCCGAGGAGGCACGGAACGGCGAGGGTTGATGAGACCAAAATGGGCCCAACTAATTGGACGTCAGCAATGCGGATCTGAGCATTGATCCGTCCGGTGATGCCCAACGAACCCCCATTTGCGGCATAGCATGGCACATCAACTGGCTGCAAGGGACGGCATGTATCGGGCAAAATGTTATAAATTATGTCTGAAATGATGGTCGCCGACGCACCCGTATCGATCAACATACGAACATCAACGCCCTCGATGGAACCCACTACGGCAGAGGACCCTGCCGCAGCGGCAACGACCCTATGGGCCAACTCGGACCATTGACCCGGTCCGAGCGCCTGGTTGTTCAATGATGGGCTCGAATCCCCCTCCTCCGAAGCATGACCCCCCTGTGTGGTGTGAGGGTGCGTGCTTGTTGTAAGTGGGGGCCGAGAGTGCGAGGTGTCGTGACTCGCCTGGGTATGCCAAGGATAAGGTGGTGGCCGAGGCGCCGGAAGTCCTGAAGTCCGGCGTCGGGGGACCCGGCAGCCGGACGCTACATGGCCCCGAAGGCCACAGTTGTGGCAGACGATGGACGCTCCGTCCTGGCGCGAGGTTGGCCGGTCCCGCTGGTGGTGATCTCGCTGGGATCGCCAGTTGGACGATCCGCGATTTTCTGTTGCTGCGAAGGCCTGATGAGGCCCTGAATGCACGTCATAGGCTTGTGCATCAGGTGGGCCTGCGCAGGCGGCGATGGTCGTGTCCTCATCGCAATGTAGGTGTGCTTGGATGCACCTGGCAGCACGTAGCGACGTGAAGTCGTCGTCGTCGTCGGCTGTCGGCATGGCAACTCGAAGCTGGCGGGCCAAGCTCATGAGCTTCTGCAGCACGAGTGACTCCACAGCGTCTTCATCCATGCGAGGGTAGGCAACCTTCGCCATGGCCAGCAGCGCGCTGCGGTACCCCATTGCCGACTCGGAGGCCTTCTTCCTCCTCGCATCGAAGCGGTGACGTGCTTTGGATGGGGGTCCATAAATCAGCCGCATCTGATGAAGGGCATCCGTGAGCGTGGCACGTTTCGCGCGTGGCACAGCAAGGAGTGCTGCGAGGGAGTCGTCGTCGAGCATGGCCGGGAGGCCCTGGAGCGCTTCATACTCCGACCAGCCGGACGTCTCTATAAGAGAGACGAACCGGCGTTCGAACGCTGCCCACTCACCCCCCTCTGAAGAGAATGCCTTGAGTGCCGGCAGGCGTTGCTGGACGTGAGCCAAGCTTCCGTTGCCTGGCAACCCGGCTGAAGCTGGCTGCGCGTTCGCAGCACTCTCACTCGGCGGTTGCAAACAGCTGTCACCCAGCGGTGAGGGACGCAGCGCTGATGACGCGGCGTTGCTAGGTTGCAAACAGCTGTCACCCGGCGGTGAGGGACGCAGCGCTGATGACGCGGCGTTGCTAGGTTGCCAACAGCTGTCACCCGGCGGTGAGGGACGCAGCGCTGATGACGCGGCGTTGCTAGGTTGCCAACAGCTGTCACCCGGCGGTGAGGGACGCAGCGCTGATGACGCGGCGTTGCTAGGTTGCCAACAGCTGTCACCCGGCGGTGAGGGACGCAGCGCTGATGATGCGGCGTCATTGGGTTGGCCCACGCTGGGCCCGGAAGTGACGTCGCTCCCAGCGGCCACTGCTCCCCCCGCAGAAGTGACGACACACCCGGATGTCTTTGTGTTGGAGCCGGCGGAATGGCGCGGTCGCTGCGCCGCCTCTCTCCCTCCTGCCTTCGCCTGTGAGCGACGCACGTCGTCCAGGATGGAGACGGTGGCGTGGAGCAGCTCGGTGAGGCGAAGCAGCGTTTCCTCCATTGCTGCTCCCGACGCTGGAGGAGGATCGGCAGGTGTAGTGGACGACTGCTCAGCCGGCGGTGCGGCGTCGTTGTCGGCCCGAGTTGGCTGCCTCATCGCTGCTTGCTCCTCAACATCGCTGTCAGGACTGAAGGTACGTGGCTTACTTCTTGTCTCCATTGCCACCTCTGACGCCAAATGTAACGGGTTCCGGAGACACTTGTAGATGTAACTTCTTTATTACAACACAACACTCCAACAGTCCTGATACTCTGTTACAGCCTAGGTACACAGCCTAGATACTCTACTCTGGCTACGCTCTGGACTCGCCCTCACAAGGTCGTAGCGTCGGGAGTTCCAGAGTCCCAGCGCTGGCTCTCACAGCATCCCAGGGTCTTCAGATGGCTGGTCGTGGGTCTTGCGTCTTGAGTTACAACTGGGCCCCGATCGTCCAGGGAGCTCTCCTTTTATGCCTGGTCCGACGAGGGGTGGGGCCGTGTGCGCCACCAGACATCCCACAGAGCACACACAGCCCCCCCCCCCCCCCGTTGGCGGCGCCAAAAAGGCTTAAGCGCCTGGGAACCCAACGCCTGGCGCCCAAAGGCTTAAAAGCGTCTGGACCCCCTGGGAACCCAGTGCCTGGTGCCCAGAGGCTTACGCCTCTGGACCCACCTGGGAACCCAGAGCCTACAGCAGCCCCTCCCTTCTTATGTCACTACACATCTGCAATATTTGCCATTGCATTCCTTGAAACAGGTGACGTAACAAATGAAACGTACGGCAACCAAAATAACAGGAAGAGCCATTTTTGTTCGAATTCAGTTTAAAAAAACCTCAATATTTCAAGCGTAGCAATGTCGTCCTTAAAGAGTCGCATGCGGCTCTGGAGCTGCAGGTTGCCGACCCCTAGTCTAGCCTTTTAAAGTCTAAGCAGTGGGGTCATAACTATTCTGCAGTGCTATTACTAAATGATGCCAATGAGCCATCCCACCAGCTCTATTTACCTCCCTTTAAACTCCAACTGCCCCTTTCCTCTCCGACCCCTTCACCTTTCCTTTTCTGCTTCCACTTTAGAAGCTGTCAGTGCTACACTGTGTACAGCTTTACAAAACAAATTGACTTCATATTGCACTGCCAGACCAGATGCAGTATCATCCACACTTGTAGTCGTGTATCACCCAAATTTGTGGGCAGCTCTTTGGACCATAAGGTCCAAATAATTTGCACATCCATCGCTGCTGATAATGTAACGGAGATAATGATGGCACGCTTGAACTTATTGACAGAATCATATTTTATGGAAAATACATTTCTCTTACTCTTTTGTTCTTTCGGTGAAGTCACATAGGTATAAAATAAAATAAATCACGACGTTTCAGGCGCAACACAAGCGTCCGTCATCAGGTAAGAAAGAAACGTCGTGATTTAATTTATTTTATACCTACGTGACTTTACCGAAAGAACCAAAGAGTATGGATTCCTGCAGTCACGAAAGCTTCAAATCTACATTTCCCTTGTCTGACGTTTATATATAATATTTTGAACACATTGATACAACCCATTTTAGCTTTTAACAGAAATTCTGAAGTTTGAATTCTACAGTAAAAGGTATCTTTGAACGGTTTCAAAGTACGAAATTTGTCTATTTATTTGCCCAAATCATCAAGAAAGCATTGCATTTCTATTGTTTTGAATTCCCTGTTACTAATTATAAAATTATTTTCCAAGATTATTACATTTCCAGGCATCATTAATTGATGGTGATGGTATTCTACGATTAATGAAATGTTTTCTTAAAATGTAGCTTCATCAATTCCATAGCCCTATGTTACACTTTAACTGTTGTAGTCATAATTAGCTCAAACAAGGGCACATGATGGCATAGACTTGCAAAGAAAGTCATGGGGACATTAATGACTGTGGAACAACAGATGGGACTGCAGACTAAATATTACTCTCCAAATAGCTATCTTACTCATAATATTCCCACAGAGTATAATCATGAGAGTCTACATAGGGCTTCTTGTAAGTGAACCATTGCGAACATGATGAAACAACTACTGGGAAAAATGCCGATGGAAAATAATATTGGGTCCCCCAAACAATTGTTCCCCTGCGGGGAATTAATATTTCTTCCCACCAGTGAACAGTTTGTTCTGCTCCCTGATTTATTTGTACCCCCAGGTGACCATTAGGAGTTAGTGTCGAGGTTAGCAGGCTTGTCTTCACCGTACGTGTGAGTGCTATTTGCAGAACCAAACAGTGATACAATGGCCTCCTCACAGGACATTTGAGTTTGACTTGGGGCCCTGCAGGGCTATGGGCAACGTAAACAATTTTCATCATTGCGTGAAACTTCGGCGGAATGGCTCATGTTCTGTGGTGGATAAACAACCTGGTACCTAGGCACAGCACAGGTGTGTCTCGGTTGTACAGTAGAAAATAGGTTGAAGTGTTCTTGAGAAACAGCCTCAGAAGCTTGCCTGCTGCTACATGGACTGACCTTGGAACCAGTCGAGACGTCATGGGGGACGGGGAGGGGTGGGATCGACTGCGGGGGGCTGAGCCCGTAGAGTCTCATGAAGTGTGGCGACACAGATGTATGCCACGCTGTTGATCTTGGAATGACAATTGATTAATCCTGGGCCGCCTAACCCACTTGGCAATGGTCGCAAGAAATGCAGCAATAAACTGCATAACCCCCATTGCATTCATTGAAGCCACTGGTTAATGGATTAGCTTCTTCCTAGACATATAATCTCTCACTTGTAATAAAGTCTCGGCAGCCACACAGATTAACCGGGGTTCCTCCGAGCTCAGCAGACGGGCCCTTTAAATCATTAATGTTCCCTTTTATCCGGAGGCACATGACTGTCCTGTGTGACCCAGAAACCCTTGAAAGTGACAAGTGAATACATACATTGGGTGCTGCGTGACATTTAAAGATATTGCATTGTGTCCAGACAGTGTTTTATATTTGGAGAGGACAGGGAAACTGAAGCTGCGGCCAGCAATGTTATCGTTTTCCATGTTGTGGTCACGCCATCTTGCTAAGAAGATGTTGTTTGGATAACGTTCAAGAATACCTGAACAAGAGCTCGGATATTAGTCGCAAAACAACCACAATATCACAATGTGAATGTGAAATGTGTATTTTTGTTATACCGTTAATTCAGCGTAAATACGATGTAACCGAACTTGACTAACATACAATTTGTGAGTGACTTTTTATAAAAAATATGAATGAAATGTATTTCAAAATAAAATGTGGACGTATATTTTGGTGGTTTTATCTATTCCCTATATATATTTTCTTTAAGTGCACGTTCTTTCCTTCTTGCTGTCGCAGTTATATGTTGCAAATAAGAACAAAGATAAGCTGCCTGCGAATTCTTCAGTTAGCATGTAGACAAGTAGCACGCTGTTCATTGGGCACATATATGAATTGATGGACTTGAAAAGATGAAGCGGCATCTGGTTCAGATCAAGCAAGGAACAGAATATTTCCAGTGGGAAAACAACACACTCATACATTTTACTTGCACCCACAATCATTCGGAATTATTATTCGGAAGAAATGTTAAATTTATACGGTATATTTTTCTTAATTATTCGCATAAATCCTTGCATATCATACTTTCATTATTTAAAGCAACCTAAGGGTGCCTGATAAATTTAACTAGTGCGGATGGAAGCAATTATCATTCTAATATATTACCAAGACCATGCTGGAAATTACACATAATGCATCCCAAATTGTGCATCCCAAATATGATGGGAGAGCCTAGAGCAATCAAATAAATAAATAAACAGCCAGCAGTAAGGCAGGTCAGGTCATGTTCACCTCCAATCTGGCAGCTCGCAAGCTGTGGTTGATGGATTGATTGAGGATGATAGCTTTGGCAGTATCAGCATCGGCAGATATATGACTGTATCCCTCTATCAGCCAACGCCAGGTTGTGTGACAGCTTCCCAGGGCCAAGGTTCAGCACGAGCCACCCTTATTGTATGTCACCCATGAAAAATAATGCACTGTCCTTTCATATAAATACGTGAACTAATCTGAGAGTCATAATTCATTGCGAACATAATTTTGCTTGCATGTCTATTCTGATACCAAAGGGTTTCGTTTTTTTCATTCATAGGCAACCGATTTGTGAATATGTGTTGTTCACACTTTAGCATGCAAGTAGCGTTTATGTGATAATATGTATGTGATCAATACTGACACACCATATTTATGAGAATACTTTGTTAGATGTGTAATGGATATGGGAAGTGGAATGGTAGTGCGCACGTTTACGCACTACACTATGAACCCAGAGATCTGAGTTTGATTCCTGGCAGTGGCTAACATCAGTGATGGGTGACATCTGAACTAGTCCTGGGCCCTCTCTTCACCAAACTGCGGTGCCTACCATGGTGGTCAAACAAACTCTCATGGCTGATACAGTACCGGGAGCCCTTCAAACAGCCATATGTTGATAAAGGGCTGTACAGTATATTAGCATTATTATTCACAATATTTATGATGTGTCTTGTGTGCAAATAATTAAAGAGGCATTACTAATTTCTAAAGTCCACTCACTGTAACCATAAATAAACAGATGTGAATGTCTCGCTTGTTTGCATTTAGGCTAACATGTTGATTACTCAATGCAATTGCTGTATGTTAGTCACACCTGAATCCAAATCTCAACAAACCCCAGTCTGGCAGATTGGCTCAGGGGAGCAGATGGTGTTGTTCATTTCCTGATAAGCCACGTGTTTTTGTTACATGCTGCCATGAGTATTTTGAAATTATGCCAGAAGCAGAGGCAATGACATTTATAGCTTCATTACTTAATAAATGTACTTGTAAATTATATTTTTTAAATGTGGAAAATATGTTCCGCACACAATTGGACTTTTCCAGAAGAGGTAATAAAACCGATGTAAAAATTAAATGTTATGTTCTTATTTTCTGTCACGTCTGGGTGACTTCTACAAGCTATTCTAGATTTGAAGCTTTCGTGACTGCAAGGATTCATATTCTTAGGTTTTTTCGGTAAAGTCACGTAGGTAAAACATTAAAATTTAAATTAATAAAAGTAAAATTTAAATAAAATAAAAAATCACGACGTTTCGGAGGCAACACAAGCTTCTGTCTTCAGGTGGAACCGTCACAGCACGATTGCTGTATCAAGTAAGAAAAATTCCAAGAAAACCGTCCTTGTATATATACTGGTTGAGGGTGGGAGGAGCCAAGGCAGGCCCCTGGATATTATTATTATTGTGAAGTTGGTGCGGCTAAAGCCGCTGCTAGGAATGAGCCTTTGTTGTGTAGACTGGTTGAACTGGGAGGTTCCAAGAGTTGTTAAGGTGCGGCTGATGTAAAGGTGCGGCTCCTGTAAATGGGACTGAGCCTTTGTTATGTAGAGGTGGTGCGGCTGAAACCGCTGCTAGGAATGAGCCTTTGTTCTGTAGACTGGTTGAACTGGGAGATTCCAAGAGTTGTTAAGGTGCGGCTGCTGTAAAGGTGCGACTGCTGTAAATGGGACTGAGCCTTTGTTATGTAGATGAAACAGCACTTTGCTACGTTGCTGGGATTAATTCTAGATTTGCAAATATGTGTGGTTAAACTTAAAGCAGGAAACCAGTGTGTGAAAAAAGAAGAAACTATACGGTAACTGAAGAATAGTGCCTGTCAAATAAGATGGTCCAAATATGTGTAGTTAAATCTTTTTTGCATGTGTAATAAAAGGACTCAGACACTTCTTGCTGACTCCGTGTCCTTTTATTTGGGGTTCGCGTTCTCCTTCCCACACGGCACTCCTCCTGAGACTCTCTCCCTGGCAGCCCCACATCTGCCTTCGCTCCCGTCGCCTTCCACGCTCCTGCAGCTCCGCTGCAGGCTCTTGGTACAGCCCTCTGGCTGCTCCCCCAGCAGCTCCATCTCTGCTCCCTGTTCCTCCGTGCGTGGCGATCTCGCCACCTCCCAATGTCAGCCCTTCGTGGCCTCTATGGCTATCTCGCCATTTCCTACCTCAGCCCTTCGTGGCCTCTGTGGCTATCTCGCCATTTCCTACCTCAGCCCTTCGTGGCCTCTGTGGCTATCTCGCCACTTCCTACCTCAATCCTCCACTCTCTCTTCCACCCCGCTGGCTGGCGCCGTCATGAGCCCCTCAGCCACCAGGCTGAGGCACGGCGACCACCCAACGTGTTCACCACCCTTCACTCCCCCGACTGACCCAGATAGCTTCCTGTCTCCCCGCTATAACTTCTCCCCCACGTCACCCTGACTCCTCCCTCTCGGATCGTCATATCCGCCCCGCCCATTTACGCCCGCATTACACTACCCTCCCCCGTAGAGAAAATCCCAGCCGTCCTCGGCTGAAACAGAACAAAATAATGCGGGCGAAGGCATCACAATCAGGAGTCCCCCAGACACAACGGAGATTATAACAACAACAACACAAGCAACGAAAGGGGAGGTATCAGGAACTGGAACAGAACACCGGCCTGTCCTCCGCGCAACATCAACAAGAATAAGAATGGCACAATGAACAAAAACGGCAACTGACACGCAAGAACGGCCAACGCGCACAACCCAGAAATGTGATGTTTTAGTGCGTGTCCATGTTGCAGTTCCATCCGCTCGGCTCAAGTCCAACGTCAAAGAGCAAGTGGTAGAGCAGAACGACGAACGGCGCTCAATTGCTCCTTCAAGTCCTCATCCAGCTAGCACACCAGGTAACACCCAGTGCGACGGGAGCTGAAGAATCTGTGACGAGAAGGAGAATCCAATCCCCTGAGGCACAGCACAACAACGCACATCCGCATGTCGTACACGACAGCCACCCGGCCTCAGGGTAGTGGAGATGATGTAAATCCAGCCCGCTTAAAAAAAAACTCCCCATAAATACCTAAAATAACGCAATGGATGCCCCAGTATTTACATTTTAACAACAATATTATTTACACGTGACAACAACAACAACAAAATTTCCTGCTCTTACCCACCAGCAGTCCTCCCTTGAGGACCAGCACAGACATCGCACGTACACAGCATGTACCCACGGTCACTCTCAGCAACCCAACAAAACGCCTAATCGCACACCCTCGCATGGAGAGAGCCACGCTCCCCAGCGGTAACGTTAAACTCGCCCTAACCCCCACCGTGGTCGTCAACCCCCAGCAACATCCACTGACCATACTCTCCGCTAGTGCAATTTCGGGGATGAGCAGCAACTCGGCCACGCTCCTCCCTTACTATCCCATCAGAGATGGACACACACCAGCCTCGTATAGTCCGATGCTTTATAGCCCAGGGAAGGTTCATCCCCCAGCAATGCCAGACCCCCTGTACTCCCCCCACGGGGCAATGTTCTCTTATAGAGACAATAACACCCTAACCCAGATCCCGTGAGCCCCCGGCACACCAGGTTCAGTCTGCCCCCGCACAACTGAACCATGACTCCCCGAGCCATATGAGCACATGGCCCATTAGTTTAAGACATACCACGGAGGTGTCGCCTCCGGGCTGTCAGGTCAGCCATCAGCCATAGGCCGATGTGACCACAACTCGTGCATCACCCAATCAACAATGGCAGGCATAACAGATGGAATATTTGCCCCACCTCGGTTTATTCCGCGCGCTCAAATGGCGTCCCCCTTCGTCCAGCGCGTTCGCGCAATATCTCGCGCGCACTCAAAATGGCGGCCCTTTCCGCAAAGCGCATCGTCGCCATACCCCGCGTGCGCGCAAAATGGCGGCACAACGTGCGAACACGTGGCCAGTTTTCTCCATTCGTGCACCCCAGCTTCCCTATGCTGGGGGTCACAAGACGCATCCCCCGTCACGTTATAACAACCCCACCAACGATAGACGCACAGCCCCAGCTTGCTGCGCACAGCTGTCATATCGTGGAATTTTTAACCAATATTTTACCAACCACATTGGTTACACAACCCAACTCGCCAAGCAACTCGTGGTTGCATGCGATCAACCGAATATGCGACGCCACTTGGCGCCAATTTACGATCCCATTAGCATTAACATCTAAGCCACCCACAACGGCGTCATCGCGCACCCTCATTCTCAAAAAGCTCAATTACCCCTAGAATATACACGCAATCTCGTGTGCACAACACCCATACAACCAAATTTTTGGGTCCCCCTCTATAATATACACGCAATCTCGTGTGCACAACAACCATACGACCAAATATTTGGGTCCCCCTCGAATTTGTTACCAATTTCCAACAGGTACGCACAATATAATAACAATCTCAATTCCAATAGTCAACCACTGCATCGCACCCCATAACCATACAGAACGGTATAACAGCACATGCAATCAGCATATCGCGATCACACGCGTACATTTAAGCACAATAGCAAGCAGATCTGCAGGCAACCAACACACCATTAATCCTGTCGTAACTTTGCAGCAACAACACAATTATTCTCTCTTGCAACAATCGCATCGCACACAGCACCTCGCAGCACAATACACCAAAAAATATATATATATTTTTTTTTCCAATTAAGCCCATCACACAAGGTAACCCACAAATAATACAGCGCAAGATACCCGACGCTCCCAAGTTAATAATTAACTTCACCATCAAGATAACAACTCCACGCAGCAGCGCACACACACAATTTGACACTCAGCAAATACAGCAGACTCTCCGTCCATTCTCAACACATGCACACACTTATATTGACACCAAGCAACAAGCAGATAGCGCGTTCATCGTTATTACACACACATACAGTCCGAACCGCGCTCCGCACAATCGAGTCATAAGAGAAAACCAAAATAGCCCCCCGGCCCTCGAAAGATGAGTGAGGTGTGTGTTAAGGCCGGGTGCGTATCGTTATGACTCGCCCGGGGCTGCAGCAAGAAGAGGACGGCAGGGTGGCAACTTGAGACGCCTCGCAGAACTCGTTCGGCGACTTGACGGCTCCGTTGTCACGCACCCGAGCCAGGACGGGAAGCTCCCGCCCCAGCAGCTGCAGCATCGGCGTCTTCTCCTCGCAGCACCCCCTCGAAAAACAGCAGCTCACAGCAGGCTGCTCACCCCGCGGCACCTCCAGATGGCAGCGCAAGGCTGCCTCTCCGCCGCGATGTTGAAGATGGCGGCGTCCTCCCGCCGCGGTGAAGACAAGATGGCGGCTTCCCGCCGTTTCTCCCCTGCCACGCCCAAGATGGCGTCTTCGTGCCACGTGGCAATGGCGCTGGCAGCGCAGGAAAGGCAGAGGCCTGCGGATCACCACCGGGCCTCCCCGACGTCGTCCTCGGCGTGGTGAACTCACACAGTCGCGTCAGCACGATTTTCAAGGTCCCCATCTGCATCACCATCTGTCTCCATCGTAAGTTGGCATCCTCCGGCACAGACAGGTCCACCGACGCGGCGACACCTTGCTCACCCGGACCCGTACTCGTTCCAGAACGGATCTCCTCTTCCATCGCAGGCAGGTCCACTGTCTGAGGAAGGTCGTCGTCGTCGGATGATGTAGCAGGAATATTTTTTTTTCTTCTTTCTCTCAGTTGTTTTGAGATGCCGTTTCACTTCTGACTCCAGTGTAATAAAAGGACTCAGACACTTCTTGCTGACTCCGTGTCCTTTTATTTGGGGTTCGCGTTCTCCTTCCCACACGGCACTCCTCCTGAGACTCTCTCCCTGGCAGCCCCACATCTGCCTTCGCTCCCGTCGCCTTCCACGCTCCTGCAGCTCCGCTGCAGGCTCTTGGTACAGCCCTCTGGCTGCTCCCCCAGCAGCTCCATCTCTGCTCCCTGTTCCTCCGTGCGTGGCGATCTCGCCACCTCCCAATGTCAGCCCTTCGTGGCCTCTATGGCTATCTCGCCATTTCCTACCTCAGCCCTTCGTGGCCTCTGTGGCTATCTCGCCATTTCCTACCTCAGCCCTTCGTGGCCTCTGTGGCTATCTCGCCACTTCCTACCTCAATCCTCCACTCTCTCTTCCACCCCGCTGGCTGGCGCCGTCATGAGCCCCTCAGCCACCAGGCTGAGGCACGGCGACCACCCAACGTGTTCACCACCCTTCACTCCCCCGACTGACCCAGATAGCTTCCTGTCTCCCCGCTATAACTTCTCCCCCACGTCACCCTGACTCCTCCCTCTCGGATCGTCATATCCGCCCCGCCCATTTACGCCCGCATTACACTTGGTTAATAACATCTTTCCAATGATTATTAATTTTGTGCCCATCATCACGGTTGAAATTATGTCTGTGTTTGTATATTTGGATGGCTTCGTGTATAAACCTTTGATGGTAGCCAGGAGGTTTGCAGAGTACCTTGGTCTCGGAAAAGACAATTTCATGAGAGCCCACAGCATTTTAGCAATGATCGGCAACGACGAAAGAATCAGTTTTGCCGTGTTTCAGATCTGCTCGCGAACACGATCAGAGAAACGAAACGTCATATCTCTGATCGTGACCGCGAGCACAAGTCATTGCTACAACGCTGTGGATTCTCATGAAATTGTCTTTTCCGAGACCAAGGTACTCTGCAAACCTCCTGGCTACCATCAAAGGTTTGTACACGAAGTCATCCAAATATACAAACACAGACATAATTTCAACCGTGATGATGGGTACAAACTTAGTAATCATTGGAAAGATGTTATTAACCATGCAAAAAAGATTTAACTACACATATTTGGACCATTTTATTTGAAAGGCACTATTCTTCAGTTACCGTATAGTTTATTCTTCTTTTTTCACACACTGGTTTCCTGCTTTAAGTTTTACCACACATATTTGGCAAATCTAGAATTAATCCCAGCAACGTAGCAAAGTGCTGTTTCATCTACACAACAAAGGCTCATTCCTAGCAGCGGTTTCAGCCGCACCACCTCTACATAACAAAGGCTCAGTCCCATTTACAGCAGCCGCACCTTTACATCAGCCACACCTTAACAACTCTTGGAACCTCCCAGTTCAACCAGTCTACACAACAAAGGCTCATTCCTAGCAGCGGCTTTAGCCGCACCAACTTCACAATAATAATAATAATATCCAGGGGCCTGCCTTGGCTCCTCCCACCCTCAACCAGTATATATACAAGGACGGTTTTCTTGGAATTTCTCTTTACTTGATACAGCAATCGTGCTGTGACGGTTCCACCTGAAGACGGAAGCTTGTGTTGCCTCCGAAACGTCGTGACATTTATTTAGTTATTTATTTATTTATTTGCTTTTTTACTTTTTTAATTTTATTTTTTTACCTACGTGACTCTACAAGCGATTTACATTTTAAACAAGCCCAATTATTCTAACCTTGATAACTACTCAAATTTTGAGCAACAAAGACTCAAAATTCATTATCATCACCAGCCATGGTCAATCAATTCTTGAAATGAATGTCTCCCCTTGCCGTCACCACCCCACCTGGACCTGTGATGCCACTATTCGTCTCGCTCCCGTGCAATGAGCCAAATGTATCACTCTCTCCCCGCGGTGGCCGTTCTCTCAAGCTTTAATTCTAGATTTGAAGCTTTCGTGACTGCAAGGATTCATATTCTTAGGTTTTTTCGGTAAAGTCACGTAGGTAAAAAATGAAAATTAATAAAAGTTAAATAAAATTAAAATCACGACGTTTCGGAGGCAACACAAGCTTCCGTCTTCAGGTGGAACCGTCACAGCCCGACAGCTGTATCAAGTAAATGAGAGATTACAGGAGATACCACTCCGTATATATAATGGTTGAGGGGGGGAAGGGCCAGGAATGGTCCACTTTTTATTATTATGGTAAGGTGCGGCTTGAGACTATATATCTCTCAAGCGTTTTCATTTCTATTTTTGCACTCATTTAGCTGCAATTCCATCACCAGTCTCGTCCATTAGCCATCGCCATCGACTGGCCGTGCATCCTTGGACATGGCCACTTTCTCTTTAACAGTCAACATGACGTCTCTATGTGTGTCTCGCACATGCATTTGTTCTCTGATCCATACATTTCTCTGTCTCTCAGTATATTCCCCAGCATGCACCTCTCCATGCTTTTCTTCTATTTTCTTTATGAGTAGCAACGTTTGTGATCTATATTGAGCATAAACATGTGTTCCAATTTGTTTGTCCAGAGTGATATCTCCAGTTGACAGGCTTTGAATTTTCAAATGTATGTGTTGTATCTGGCAATGGTCAAGTTTAGAAGCCATCCTCATTGTACCCTGCGATACCCAGTACCTCCCTACTCGTTCACCTTCCTAAGGCTCATGGATCCAAGCAACTTGAGACTGGGGAGGGGGGCATGTTTCGCGTGGGGCAATCATGCCGGCTGTTTGACCGTACTTTGTGATTCTGGTGAGTACGGTTTGGCGAGGAGAGCACATTGCACATGCAGTCTCACCTTTCCCCGCGGGAGTCCTCGCGCAGCATCGCTGCATAAATGAAATATATATTTGAGGATTAACACAATAAAAAACACGTATTTAGAGGTATAAAAATAAATACATATCATGATGAGCTGTTAAGACAATCAAATTCCTTAACTCGTTTTCCTTTAATATCGCAACTATTACAGATTCAGTTTATTTTCCGCAGAGGTGTTTGAGAAAATTAGATGCTGAGTGCGATTCATTTTTTCGGGGAGCGGGGGGCGAATCATAGCCACTGTCAGCATGCCACAATCACGACGCAGCCTGAGTGCAGGAGGGAACCTTTTCATTCTCCGCTGGGATCATACACACCACTAAAGCACACCACCTAATTTGGGACCAGCCTCTCAAGTGATTCAATGGTTCTTTAAAATGTTCATTCCATTTCTAAACGAGATATATATTCATCGGTGTTTTTTTTTATTCCCCCCCAGTGTGTGTGCTCATTTACAACAAGACAAAACACGCCGAGATGGGGAGGTGCTGCCGCGGTGCTAAGGGTGAGCACGCCGGGCTTCAGCAGCGACCAGTTCGATCTCCGGGTTTCAGTTGAATCAATGTTGCACGTGCGTTCAATCCCCCCCTCCCCTTGCCCCTGTTCACCCAGCAGGAATCAACGGGTTTCACCAGAGTTCATTTTTATCGGCAGGTTGCATGTGGTGGGGTAAAGAATGGATACTCCTACCTGATCTGATATAGATATGGTCAGCGTAGAACAGTTGGCGTAATGCTCTGTATATATAGCTGCCTCTAGTGGAGGACCTTCCACCAGCGGTGATGTGAGCACGTAATTGCAGGGCTGCACTTTTACCCGTACTGAGATGGAGTAGATTCACCATGGAAACATCGTATGCGGGTCACTCATCTGTTTGTCCGCCATCCAGATTAAGTGCCACGTCCCAGAGGTATTCAGTACTCCGGCATAATTTGATTGGTCCATACTACACAGCTACTCTTTAATTTGCTTTCTCAGCCTGTTTCTTTTTTATGTATTGCCATGCTTTGCCAAATGATAATGCAGCGTTGGTATTGAATGGGAAAAAATGGCACAAAGCATTAATTTTTGTATAAATTAAACAGATTGCGCGAAGGGAATAGCGCCGTGATTTAAATGATCTGTGCAAAGGCTGGAATGGCGTCTCACATTGTCACCCTTGTCAAAAGCGTGTGGGCAGTCATTAGCCTTTGCGTTGACGACAACACAGAAGCATGTTGGACCAGCATTCCCAAGGTACTTTGTATGCTAATTACCGCGAGATACCGCGGAGACAAACCACTCTCAGTGTGTTATGATTTATAGGCGTATCGCATCAGGACATTGCCATGTGAACCATTGCACCAATTAATCAGGCCCGAGATGCTGTTTTATTCATAATGTTAAATACCTAAGAACAACTTGTGCCGTGTGTACTCTCTACCCGCTACTTTGCGGAGGACACGTCATTTACAGGAGTAAGGTACGCAGGGTGACGTCACCTGCATCTGTGTTGAGTTTTAATAATAAACCAGTGCGAGTTCAAGTGGAACTAGAATTGTATTCAAAAACATCACTTATCACCGTGGCAATGACATTAAGATCAAGATACTTAAATATTATTACTCTCCTCCAATGCGCATGTTAAGCCTACTGGTGAACGGTGGGTAAGTAAATGCCTACATGTAATATGTACGTTGAATTTCTTTCGCACAGTACGTAGCCAAGCGTAATCGGAGGTGCGGGAAAAGGACAACAAACTTAACACAAGACAAATAGTTCTAAAGAAATACGTTTTCAATTGGGATTTGAAAGTGCATAGCTCCAGTGGCTTCCGAATAAAACGGATGGCCATGTGGGAGAGGCTGCGTCTATCTGATGAGTCGGTCTCAATGACTCTCGTCCGTGTCATTATGCGTTCTGGGGCTTGCAGCAGCCTCTCGTCCCGTTGAGTGTTTAGCCAAACGCACCCACGTCTTCGAGTTACCATCAGTTGCGCAATGTTAATGCTAAGGAGCCCGAGTACAGTTTGAACACCACATCTCTCCGTTCCCTTGTCACCGTATGTCGTTTATTGTAAAATTCCAATCACAGTTCCTATGATCACTGTTACATTGCTTTTGTAGCTTTATTTTGGTGATTCGAAAACGTTTTGGTTTAGCCATATTTGTTTGTTGTAGTACAGAGTTAGACTGATAACTTTAATCTAAATTGTCTTATGGTTGTTATTATTTGACTTGCATCCCACTGGATTTTTGCACACAGCATTGATATGCGGTGCTTTTTCTGGAAGGCTTTACTGTTTTATTCTGGATTTTTCTGTTTGCGCGTAGTCACTTTAAGATGTTTCTTGTTCATATTTTGTTTGTTGCGCTTGCACCCGAGTCAAGAGCCGAATGGCTTACAGGACTATACCAAATAAATGAAACTGAACCGATTTAAATAATATTGACTAAACTGACATTTTCCTTCTCAACGTGATTTTCATATCCTCGTGGCTTTTGTTTAATGAAAAAAAAATGCATCCCTGTATCCTGTTTGGATTTATTACTGCGTATATTATTTTATTAACAGAATTTAATTACCGTATATGCCCATGCATATTACATGGGGGTGGAGTGGTAGCGTATAGGGCAATGCCTGGCTAAAGTCAGTTTAAATTATGTCAATATAAAATCCTATATGTGAATATGCACATTCCATATCTAACGACTATTTTTCCTGCTGAAGAAATGAGAGTTGGGCAATTGCCGATGAATAGTTTGCACGTGGTAATAAATGACCTAAGAAGCTGCATGTTGAAGATTGCACTCATCTATTGGCCAGAATAATACAACCTTCTTAGCCAAAGAGTTTACTTATGTGTTCAACACTTGCAAGGGGAATTAATCTAACTTAAAATGGGGCGCGTTGAAAATGCATCTGAAAACCTTCATGGCAGAATGTGCCCTTGCTTCCTTCGGGAAATTCAATAATTTAAGCAATTTCCCCCCTCTCTGGATGATTTAAATGATTCATTCACACTCTTTCCATCGCTCACTCCACACTCTCCGGGATATGTGACCTACTTCAACTTGCACACGAGGACTGCATGTGGAATGGTTGAGCCTCGCAATGTTACGAGAGTCCTTTCAAGTTGTCCCCTACACGTACAGCCTTGTTAGGTAACTCACCGCTGGCTGAGGGCTCCTCAACCCTGTGCGGGTCACGAGAGGATGTTTGACCATACTTCACCACACCGGTCAGTGTAGGTTCGTGAGCGTTGGGGGGAGTGAAGTACAACTCTTCCGCACTGCCCTCTACTGCCCACAACGCGTATTGCTTCTGTCTTTTGCACACAGTGATCACTCATCCAACCACTATCCAGGCTCAGACCTGCTTAGCTTCGGAGGTCTGGCAGGATCGGACGCGTTCCAGGTGAATATGTTCATTAGCACAATTAATTAAACAATAGTGCAGGATTATTTATTTAAAACACCTTTATATGTAGCTATACAATATCTTTATTTGGTATATGTTTTATTCATTGCTCTTTTTATATGCCACCTTTGTCCTCACGGTCATCAAAGCACCACATATACATTTGTAGGGGACTGTACATGGCAAGGGGTGATAGTGGGGTCAGTGGAGATGGGTGGAAACACGTGCAGGGAAGGTTCGAGAAGGGAAGTAGAAGAGGCTGGAGTCTGCTGGAAGAATCTACCGGAGGGAAAGTGCTGGAAAGTCACGGGGCATGGCCGGGCGGGTATATAAGGGGACTGAAGGACGACTGCAGGTGGACGACATCGGGGTTGACTTGCTGGAGATAGAAATCGTGGAAACCATCGGGCCAACTGTCCGAGATCTCCATGGAGGAAACCATCAAGAAAGGCTGTCCGAGATCTCCATGGTGGAAATCATCAAGAAAGACTGTCCGAGATCTATATGGTGGAAACCATCAAGAAGGACTGTTCGAGATTTATCTAGTGGGAACCACCGGGGCTGCAGAGAGGCATGGCTTTGTGAACGTGCTAGTCGTACTCTCGCCTTGTAAATCGGGTCCTGTAAAATATATCTAGAAAATGGAACCTGCGAAGGAGCTTCTTTACAAATGTAATAACACCAGTTTTGCCTTACATCACAGGCTCGTAACAGTTGGCGATGGCTTTGGGAGACCTTCATCCAGCAGTGGATTGATCATGGCTGATGATGACGATGACGAATCTTGTCTCCCAGGAGCATAACCTTTCAACTAAAAGCTTGTGAGCTGAGCAAAGTCAGGGCAAGATGCACCTTGGGCCAGCCACTGACAAGGCTCACGCATTGTCTATTGAGTTATATTGAAGAATAAAGGAATCGTAGATGTGTGTTATACAGGATCAATAATTTGTATAATTTCTAAGGGCATGTTTTTTTTACATGATCCATAAAGTTCAGTGATGTGCTTCATATTAAAATTATTTCATAGCTTTTATTTGTGTTGAATTTATTTTTGGATTTCATCAATAAAGCACACACCGTTAAACTGATTGGAGTCAAACATACTGATGTGGATGTTGCATGCTCCCTATTTGAAGTGTGTGACAACTGAAGCATTGTGAATGAGTAATCGTTGTTTATGAGGAATCGTAAACAATGATTTTGAATCCACTGCTATGTCTGCATGTTGAACTTCTTTCGCAGCGTACGTAGCCAACCGTGCTAATCGGAGGTACGGAGAAAGGGAGAGGGCCACCCTATACCATGCCAGTCATGGGGGTTTGTTTCTAACATACTTCAACACATTGCTTTTTGCGGGTTGAAGAAGGCATCGCGCACATGTCACGTTCACTCGTCACTGACGTTAGCCGTGGCCGGGAATCAAAACACAGCCTGCCCGATTCATAACGCAGCACGCTAACCACTTCATCATCACACCAAGGGTTATCATTTGCGAGGATTTTATATTTTTTTTCACGGTACATATTTTTTTTCAGTACAAGTCATTACTTGTTAGTTTTACACGTCATCTCTTAAGCTCCTGCATAGTTTAGATTTTAACAGCTTTATTCATATGAGGCTGGAACGACATGCATATGGATTGCATGCCCTTATCATTAAGTCTCATACAAATGCAATTAATATTGCATTCACTTCTCTGTATGTATAATTAATATCCACTTGTGAGATCAACACTTCAGCTCCAGTATTTTTCCAGATCACAGGGCATTAAATAAAAAAAGCAGAAACGTGTTTGCATATAGCAAATATAGAGGGAATGTCTAAATCTATTGCATTTTTGTATCCACATTTAATGGTGTCAAAAGGGTAAAACCGTGCGAATTCATTGGCGCATCTTCAGGGCATGTCACATGTTATGTTTGTTCCAATGAACATTCTCATCACAAAAAGACCACCAACAGACCTCCACCACCATTAAAAAGCATGAATAAAAACGTATAATTCACAAGAAACCCCATCATCACACTCGGGCAATAGTGCAGGCCAGAAAAACATACGTTCCAAACAGACCAGAAAACCATAAGTTTCAAACAACACACCGAAACGTGCAAAAAAGCACGGAGCCTTTGTGCATTATGAAAAAAATAGATCAACAGTTTATGAAGAACTGCATTGTGGTTCTGAAGAACTGCATTTATAACAAACAAACAAATTTCAGCAAATGTGACCTACTGACAGGCAGCAATGAGACAGGGATAGACGCAAAACTGGTCCACAGTCTAACTCCAGCCTGTCAGTCATTTACATTTGCTCAAATATGTTTTTATGGTGATCTAAGGTAAGAGGACAACAATGCACTTCTTTGTTGTTATTTTGATTTTTTGCATAATGCACAACAGCTGAACGATTTGTACATGTTGAAAAGCAGTCGCTTTCAAGTAAAAATGTGCTACTTTCAAATGGGCCAATGCTAGCCTAAGGCAGTAAAATGAAGGAGCAATTGAGTCAGGTGTTTTTTTTATCCCGTTCTTAAAACACGCTATGCTTTTCTAAGCAAATTACAAGGTTTACAATCGCAGGGAAGGGGTGGTCATTGGCAGCGGCATTTCTCAATCTCGTGACATTCGGTTAGGTCTAACATCACCCATCACCAGCGTGCAGGCTATCATAAATGCTGCTGTAATTCTTATTGCGTGTAATAATCGACTGTTTTGTAATCCACCTCAAATTAGCGAAGGACACACGAATGTGTGTACGAGTATTAAAATGTTTTGCTATAATTGTAATTACTACCAATTGATATGTTTTTTTCAGTTGGAAAAGTAAGTGCAGATTGGGCAAAAGACATTGCTAAACGGAATGATAGCCGATGGAAGCAGACCGGTGGCAATACTGCAGCCAAATCAGATAAAGTGTCCAATAATATAAGCGCCCTGGAGATGGAGCGATCGGATCAGTTCGTGTGCATGCAATGAGTTGGGTGGCAGGAGCACTGGATCGCCTTGTCAGGGGTCCTTCATTTTGATTATTTTTCTATCTACGTGGCTTAACCGAAAGACCCAAAGAGGATGGCTGATGATGCTCACGAACAATCTTCACACTATTGAGGCATTAGCTGCTACTCACTGCACACTCAAACGCTCACCACTGCTTAGTCAACGTTCACCACAAGACATGTATAGACCCCTTTTCCCTTAGCTGAATGAAAATGAACACGACCCAGTGAGAATGCATTCATCATTTCTAAAGCGAACAATCTGCATACATCTTCAAGTTCGCAGCCCATATAACCCCATGCGACTCTGCCAAAAATACAAAGAGGGCATGAGTGAGGACATCCTCCACAGAGCTCAATGACAAAATACAAACCTCGACGTCAACTTGTCTGATGCCATCTTCAAACAGGCCCTCATCCTCCTTCAGGACAAACTGCACTCCATTGGTGCTAAATACCTCGCGTCTATGGGACTATCAACGCCCTACACGGACAACCTGCATGCCCTTGCTCAAGAGATCCTACGTTAAATATACTATTATGCTTGACAGCTTCGTACACTTATTTAGGCAAATTAACCAAAGCTCATGCATGCACAAATTGAAGCCTACACGAAAATATTGAAACACATTGAGACTACAAATGGAGTCTTTTTTTCGCTTGATTCACCTGGCAGTACTGGGAAGACCTTTCTTTTCGAACTGCTACTCGCTAACGCTCGCCAGAGAGAGAAAATTGCTCTTGCTGTGGCATCATCGGGGATTGCTGTGTCAGTTGATGTGTGTGTGTCAGTCGATGTGTGTGTGTTTGAGTCCATATGTGTGTGCGTTTAAGTCCATGTGTGTGTGTAAGTCCACGTGTGCCTGTGTATTTTTTTGCCTGGGCAACGTCAGATGTGTTTGTACGTCGATATGTGTAAGTCCAAGTGTGCGTGTCAGTCCATGTGTGTGTCAGTCACTGTGTGTGTGTTAGTCGATGTGTGTGCATGGCTCCATGTGAGTGTAAGTCACTGTGTGTGTCTATGTGTGCCAGTCGATGTGTGTGTGACTCCATTAGTGTGTGTGTTAGTCCATGTGTGTGTGTAAGTCAATGTGTGTGTGTGTGAGTCGATATTTGTGTGTGAAACTTCATGTGTGTGTATCTAAAGTCCATGTCTGTGCGTCTGAGTCCATATGTGTATGTGTAGTAAGTAGAGGAGGAGACGATGTCGAAGTTGAGACACACTCTGTTTATTAACTCCGGGACAGGTACAATAGTTGAAGGGGTATCGGCCCCTTCACCCGTACTATGGGAAACCCACCCTAGTACTAAGCCCTCTGTCCTGTCCCCCAGTCCTCCTCTACTGGGCTACGGGAGGCTGACTGATCTGGCCCTGGCAAGCACAGATCTCGGCACCAGCTAACCAGCCTTGCCCTGATAAGGGCAGCGGTCTGGAAGCTCTTGGGCCGCGCCACTGGCTTACCCGGCTCGGCCCTTATAAGGACGGCGAGACCGGGGAGTCCCAGGGCCTAATCTCCGAGTCTTGGATCTTCACTGGTCAGCTTCGTGTCGAACTCAACTCGAGCTCTTTGGGTTCCACCTTTTATAGGGATCGCCTCCGAGGGCTGGGGGCGTGGGCAATAACTGATGCGGACGTCGGTGTGACCCCCCGTGTATGTGAGTGCCGACAGCCCTGTGTTTGTTGTCCGCCGTTTCTCCCGTAATAACCCCTACATCACCCCCCCCCTGTACAGCTCGCAGCCGTCCCGGCTGCAACAATCCCTCAACCCCCAAGAATAAAGATTAACACCGTCAATACACGTGTGCCTCGTAACAGTAACAATAACAAGAACAAGCGTAACATCAACTGATGGTTCCCTATAAAAAAAAAAAACCCCCACCCGGAACCGCAACACATATACAGAACGGTATAACAGCACATGCAATCAGCATATCGCGATCACACGCGTACATTGAAGCACAATAGCAAGCAAATCTGCAGGCGACCAACACACCATCAATCCCGTCGTAACTTTTCAACCACAACACAGTTATTCCCTCTCATGCAACGACCGCATCGCACACAGCACCTCGCAGCACAATACAGCCCAAAAAAAACATTTTTTTTTCTTTTCTTTTTTCAATTAAGCCCATCGCGCACGGTGACCCACGAGATGGTACAGCACAGGATACCCGACGCTCCCACGTTAATAATTAACTTTACCATCAAGATAACAACTCCACGCAGCAGCGCACACACTCCCTTTGAAACTCAGCAACCACAGCAGACTCTCCGTCCATTCCCAACACACGCACACACTTACATGGACAGCAAGCAACAAGCAGATAGCGTGGTCATCGTAATTACACACACATACAACCATTAAAAAAACATATATACAATGAGCGGGTTCCGCAGCAACGGAACATGCGCGGAAAGCTAATCATAACAACCGGCGCGTTTTGGCGCGAGTCCGTGCAGCGGGCCCGTCACAAGGGGCCGGCTTGGTAGAGTCGGTGGCAGGTGTCGCATCAGCAGGTGCCTGGTCGTCCGGTTTCCCGGACGTGCCAGCGCCGCCCCGCACGGGGGAGGCTGGCAGCCAAGAGGGCTTCAGTCCTGGGGCTCCTGAAGACGGGACAGTCATTAGTGGATCAGAGGCTGGCATCGATCCCGCCCCCCCGGAGTCAGAGGACTCCCCACATGTTCGGCCATTTACGTGGGAGGAAGCGTGCGGAGCAAAAAATGGCTTTAACCGTGAAGGGTGCACAAACCACCGACGCTTCCCCCACTTAATGCGCACACATTGAGGCCGCACAACCTGCACAATTTCAACGGGGCCCCTCCATGGTCGCAACAACTTAGCCGAGGTGGCCAATGGCACCTGGGGGCAGTGCAACCATGCTCGGTCGCCCGGGTGCCATTCGTGCGTGTGAGTCCGGCGCGACCGCAATCTCTCGTTTTGTTTCTGGCGAGAGTCAGAGTTTTGCATGGCCGCCTGCCGTGCCTCCGCCAAGCGAAGGATGTTAAATTTAACATGGTCGGCGATTTTCGACTTAGCATGAGGCGCGGCAATCGTCAGCTGAGTCGCAAAGGCGGGTCAACCTCGCGACCATACATCAAAAAAAATGCCGAGAACCCGGTCGCCGCGTGAGGAGCCATCCTGTATGCCGCCAGGACTCCCCCGATCCGTAGATCCCAATCGTTTTGGGACTCAGATACCTGGTGGGATAGCATGGACGTAAGAGTCCTATGCAAGCGTTCCACCATCCCATCCGTTTGTGGATGGTAAGGCGAGGAACGAACTTTCTTTGTACCCAGAAGGCCACATACCTCGTGTAAAAGGGTACTAGTGAAATTCTTTCCCTGATCGGTCAACAACCGTTCCGGAGCGCCCTTGTCGAGGACGTAGCCCTGAACAAAAGCCTCCGCAACGGCCGCTGCGGACTGGTTGGCGAGGGGCCAAGCCATAGGCCATCGCGTGAAATATTCCACGCCAACCAGCAGGTACT
Organism: Lethenteron reissneri; assembly: GCF_015708825.2. NCBI lineage: Eukaryota > Metazoa > Chordata > Hyperoartia > Petromyzontiformes > Petromyzontidae > Lethenteron > Lethenteron reissneri. The sequence goes on along the minus strand of NC_083807.1, from coordinate 13,985,221 downwards.
TATTACCCCTCGGCGTGGAAGGAAACGGTCCCAAAATATCAAGGGCGACCAGCTCGTTAACCCGGGTGACCGAAATGGACTGGAGCGGTGGACTGGCTCCCTTCGCCGGCGGCTTCCGTTGTGCACACTGGGTACAGGACCGCAGCAGATCGTCCACGTCTCTTGCCATGCCCGGCCAAAAGTAGTTAAGCTGGAGCATGGCAAGTGTTTTGAGGGTACCCAGGTGCAGGAGCCGTTCATGAGCAGCCCATACAGCCCTACCCCTCAACGTGGAAGGCACCACCAGCCTGTGACGGCGGATCGTCCCATCCCAATGCATGAGTAAGCCCTGGCACCACCCCCATGAGTCAACGCCCGACTTCCCTTGACCTGATCCTTCCGCGCGACGTCGTAGCGCCAGGAGGGTCGCATCCTCCATTTGGAGGCAACCCCACTCAGCACTCGACAAGCCAAGTAGGGAATCACTCCCACCCTCCGAAATAGGACCAGCGTCCGAAGGAGTATCAACTGCGGCCGCAAGAACCCGATCCTGGCCGTCACTTGCCGATTTGCAACGGCCCGAACCCAAGAAACAAGTGCAATCCGGGGCGATCAGCAGGCGTGATAGGGCATCGGCATTGGTGTGGCGAATCCCCTTCCGGTAAGTTGTCTCAAAATCGAAATCCTGCATGATCTCGAGCCATCGGGACAACTGCCCCGATGGCTGGTTAATTCGTAGGGCATACTGCAACGCTGCATGATCTGTACGGACGGTGAAATGCCGGCCGTACAGATATGGCCGGTACTGTTGGATAAAGAACACGATAGCCAACAGTTCGCGGCGGGTGACGCAGTACCGCTGCTCGGCCGGGGACAGTACTCTACTACCATAAGCCACAACGCGCTCCACGCCACCCACAATTTGTGACAGTACGCCTCCAATCCCGGTATTGCTTGCGTCCGTGTCGAGCACGAACGGCATGGAAAAATCGGGGTAGCTTAACGGCGGGGCCCCCACCAGGGCATCCCGAAGAGAGACAAAAGCGGCGTTCTCCACTGGCCCCCAATGAAATTTGACCCCTTTTGACGTTAAGGCATGTAGTGGCTTAGCGATGGAAGCAAAGTCCGCAACAAACCGGCGGTAATATGAAGCAAAGCCGATGAAGCTTCTAACCTCCCCCACCGAGGTGGGAATAGGCCAGGAGCTGACACAACGCGTTTTGGCGGGATCGGTTGAGATACCTGACCGGCCGACGATGTGACCCAAATATTTAACCGATTCGCGCAGCAAATGGCACTTTTGTGGCTTGAATTTCAAATTAGCAGCGCGCATCTTGAGAAAGACGGCCCGAAGCCTATCAAGGTGTTCCTCGAACGTCTTACTGAATACGATAACGTCATCCAGGTAAATCAAACACACCTCCCATTGCAAGCCAGCGAGGACCAATTCCATCAGGCGCTGGAACGTCGCGGGAGCAGAGTGTAATCCCATGGGTAAGCGATTGAATTGGAAGAGGCCGTGCGGCGTTCGGAAAGCTGTTTTGGGCCTAGATTCGTCGTCCAAGGGAAGTTGCCAAAATCCTGAGAGCAAATCCAAAGTGGAAAAGAATCGCGATCCCGCGAGGGCATCCAGTGATTCGTCCATTCGAGGAAGCGGATAAGCATCGGCCACCGAGACCTTATTTAATCGCCGGAAATCAACGCAGAACCTTAGGGACCCGTCGTGCTTTTTAACCAACACTATGGGTGCACCCCAAGGGCTGGTCGAGGGAGAAATGATGTCCGATTTCAACATGTCATCTACAGCCGATTTGACATGATCCTTTTTGGCGGGACTTAACCGAAAAGGATTTTGGCGGATAGGAGCGTTGTCACCGGTGTCAATATGGTGGCGTAGCAATTTGGTACATCCGATATCGTATTTGTGTTTACTGAAGACGTCGGAAAATTCTCGCAATAAGGCGCGTAATCTAGCACGTTGTGCGTCGGACAGGTCAGGTGACTCAGCACACAACGCATCCAGCCAACCCTCGTCAGCGTCTGAGGCTAATCGCGTTTGAGAATCGGTGGCCACCTGGCCAATGATCGGCGTTTCCGCAGGTACCGGAACCGCATGTGCGAACACGGTACCTTGCGAAACCACTGCCGTCCGTGTCCCGACATTGAGGACCGCGATAAACGGGTCCCCATCCCCTTTAACAATAGTCTGGGCCGTCACCAGATCTGGCCCACTCACCCCGGCTCTAGATGGTCCCAAAATAACGCCCCGGTCAGAGACCCCTTTATCGAACGGTCGACGCAAGCGCAGGGGTACCAACATCTGTGCCCCCGAGGGTACACGCACCGTCCGAGCAACAAGCGCCTGTACCGTAGCACAGGCAACACGCAAGGCAGGGGTGGCAGGTAGGAACGTCATACGTCGGCCCGATGGAAGCTCGATGCATTGCTGGTCAATCAGAATTTTGATGGGCAATTTGGCCAAAAAGTCTGTCCACAACAGGCACGGAATAGCCAGCGAGGAGGAGACGAACACCGGGCCAGATAGTTTAATGTCCCCTATCGAAATTTGCGCTCGAATTTGACCGATAATACCCAACGAGCCCCCATTCGCAGCGTAAAACGGTATATCGACAGGAAGCAACGGGCGACTCTGAACGGGCAGGATATTATAAATCAAATCCGAAATGATAGTTGCCGAAGCTCCCGTATCGACCAATAGCCGTACCTCCACCCCGTCAATATGCCCCGCGACAACGGACGACCCCGCCGATGCAGCCACAACTCGGTGAGCCAACTCGGACCATTGGCCCGGTTGGAGCGCCCTCCCCGACATGCCGCGACCCGACGCACCAGCACCCAAACCCCGAGAATCGTGTGTCGGACCTTGTGATAGGAAAGTGGGTGTGTGTGCAGGCCGAACATGTGGGGTGCCATGACTTGCCCGAGGATGTTGCGAAGGCTTGTGAGGAGGGCCGTCCGCAGCTCCAGGTCTCGCACCGCGCTGTCGAGGAGCCCGGCATCCGGACGCCACGTGGCCCCGGAGGCCACAATTATAGCAGACGACGAGCGTTCCAGAGGACTTGGGCTGGTCTCGGTGGCTTGGAACGTCCCGAGCCGGTCGCTCGGCAGATCGCCATCCTGCAGAACGATCCGCAGTGAAGGCTCCCTCCATTCCGGAAGAGGTCGCCGCCACGGTGTGTCGTGCAGCTGCTTTGTTTGCCTTCCTCCGCTGGGAGATGAGATTGGCGTGAATGTGCCTTGCAGCCCGCAGTGATGACATATCCGCATCGTCCTGCGCTAAGATGGTGAAGTCCAAATCGTCAGCCAGCAGCAAAATTTTCTCGGCCACCATTGTATCGATCCCCTCTTCATCCATACGCGGGAAAGCGTCCTTCGCCAATGACAGCAGGGCCGTGCGATAAGCGAGTGGCGATTCCTTGTCACCCTTCTGCCGTTCATAGAAGAGCTGGCGACAATCGGAGGGCGGCCCATAAACGGTGGCCAGCAGCTGCAGCGCCGACTGAATGGTGGAGCGAGCCGACTTGGGTGCAGCAGTGAGGGTGCCCAGGGCGTCGCCGTCCAGTAACGCCGGGAGAGCACACAGCGCCTCGTTGTCCGACCAGCCTGCCATCTCTTGGTGGGCCAAGAACCGGCGCTGGAACCCCCCCCAATCGCCGTCGCTTGCAACAAATACCTGCAGGGCCGGCAGGCGTTGCTGGAATGTCGGCTCCGTCTCCGATCCTCTTGCAGCATCCGTAGCGCGTCCCCGTACTGTATGAGTAATGGCGGACTCTAATGGGTGTCGCGCCGTCAGTGACGTGTTGGTCGGGGCTTGGTCGGTGCTGGCGTCCGCTAGTGGTGACGTTGCAACCCCTGATAGGCCGCCACTGCGACCCGCCTCCGCCGATGACGTGGCGGCTGCTGGCTGGGCACCGTCCCCCGCGTGACGAGCTGGGACTCCTCCCTCCGCCCCTACTGTCTTCGTGGCGGGAATTTAGAGTCGCCCCGCTGTTGTAAAGGCGGGAGTTTCTGGCGGGCGTTGTCCATCTTCCCGCCGCGTCGCTCCTCCCGGCCCCAGGCGAGTTATTTGTTCCAGCATAGCGGCCGCTGCATACAAGAGCTCCGCCAGCCGCGAGTGAGCCAACGCCAACTCGTCAGTCGACGTCCCGGCCCTCTCCGACGACCCCGCCGATGTCGGAGCCGGCAGCTGTTGTGCAGGTACGTCGGCGGCGATGTCTTGCACTGCCCCTCCCTCGTCGTCATCCTCTCCTGGGTCTTGGGCACGAGTCTTCCGTCTCGTATCCATGCTTGGACCACTTCCAACACCAGATGTAGTAAGTAGAGGAGGAGACGATGTCAAAGTTGAGGCACACTCTGTTAATTAACCCAGGGACAGGCACAATAGTTGAAGGGGTATCGGCCCCTTCACCCGTACTATGGGAAACCCACCCTAGTACTAAGCCCTCTGTCCTGTCCCCCAGTCCTCCTCTACTGGGCTACGGGAGGCTGACTGATCTGGCCCTGGCAAGCACAGATCTCGGCACCAGCTAACCAGCCTTGCCCTGATAAGGGCAGCGGTCTGGAAGCTCTTGGGCCGCGCCACTGGCTTACCCGGCTCGGCCCTTATAAGGACGGCGAGACCGGGGAGTCCCAGGGCCTAATCTCCGAGTCTTGGATCTTCACTGGTCAGCTTCGTGTCGAACTCAACTCGAGCTCTTTGGGTTCCACCTTTTATAGGGATCGCCTCCGAGGGCTGGGGGCGTGGGCAATAACTGATGCGGACGTCGGTGTGACCCCCCGTGTATGTGAGTGCCGACAGCCCTGTGTTTGTTGTCCGCCGTTTCTCCCGTAATAACCCCTACATCACCCCCCCCTGTACAGCTCGCAGCCGTCCCGGCTGCAACAATCCCTCAACCCCCAAGAATAAAGATTAACACCGTCAATACACGTGTGCCTCGTAACAGTAACAATAACAAGAACAAGCGTAACATCAACCGATGGTTCCCTATAAAAAAAATAAACCCCCACCCGGAACCGCAACACATATACAGAACGGTATAACAGCACATGCAATCAGCATATCGCGATCACACGCGTACATTGAAGCACAATAGCAAGCAAATCTGCAGGCGACCAACACACCATCAATCCCGTCGTAACTTTTCAACCACAACACAGTTATTCCCTCTCATGCAACGACCGCATCGCACACAGCACCTCGCAGCACAATACAGCCCAAAAAAAACATTTTTTTTTCTTTTTTTTTTCAATTAAGCCCATCGCGCACGGTGACCCACGAGATGGTACAGCACAGGATACCCGACGCTCCCACGTTAATAATTAACTTTACCATCAAGATAACAACTCCACGCAGCAGCGCACACACTCCCTTTGAAACTCAGCAACCACAGCAGACTCTCCGTCCATTCCCAACACACGCACACACTTACATGGACAGCAAGCAACAAGCAGATAGCGTGGTGATCGTAATTACACACACATACAACCATTAAAAAAACATATATACAATGAGCGGGTTCCGCAGCAACGGAACACGCGCGGAAAGCTAATCATAACAACCGGCGCGTTTTGGCGCGAGTCCGTGCAGCGGGCCCGTCACAAGGGGCCGGCTTGGTAGAGTCGGTGGCAGGTGTCGCATCAAAAGGTGCCTGGTCGTCCGGTTTCCCGGACGTGCCAGCGCCGCCCCCCACGGGGGAGGCTGGCAGCCAAGAGGGCTTCAGTCCTGGGGCTCCTGAAGACGGGACAGTCATTAGTGGATCAGAGGCTGGCATCGATTCCGCCCCCCCGGAGTCAGAGGACTCCCCACATGTTCGGCCATTTACGTGGGAGGAAGCGTGCGGAGCAAAAAATGGCTTTAACCGTGAAGGGTGCACAAACCACCGACGCTTCCCCCACTTAATGCACACACATTGAGGCCGCACAACCTGCACAATTTCAACGGGGCCCCTCCATGGTCGCAACAACTTAGCCGAGGTGGCCAATGGCACCTGGGGGCAGTGCAACCATGCTCGGTCGCCCGGGTGCCATTCGTGCGTGTGAGTCCGGCGCGACCGCAATCTCTCGTTTTGTTTCTGGCGAGAGTCAGAGTTTTGCATGGCTGCCTGCCGTGCCTCCGCCAAGCGAAGGATGTTAAATTTAACATGGTCGGCGATTTTCGACTTAGCATGAGGCACGGCAATCGTCAGCTGAGTCGCGACAGGCGGGTCAACCTCGCGACCATACATCAAAAAAAATGCCGAGAACCCGGTCGCCGCGTGAGGAGCCATCCTGTATGCCGCCAGGACTCCCCCGATCCGTAGATCCCAATCGTTTTGGGACTCAGATACCTGGTGGGATAGCATGGACGTAAGAGTCCTATGCAAGCGTTCCACCATCCCATCCGTTTGTGGATGGTAAGGCGAGGTACGAACTTTCTTTGTACCCAGAAGGCCACATACCTCGTGTAAAAGGGTACTAGTGAAATTCTTTCCCTGATCGGTCAACAACCGTTCCGGAGCGCCCTTGTCGAGGACGTAGCCCTGAACAAAAGCCTCCGCAACGGCCGCTGCGGACTGGTTGGCGAGGGGCCAAGCCATAGGCCATCGCGTGAAATATTCCACGCCAACCAGCAGGTACTTATTACCCCTCGGCGTGGAAGGAAACGGTCCCAAAATATCAAGGGCGACCAGCTCGTTAACCCGGGTGACCGAAATGGACTGGAGCGGTGGACTGGCTCCCTTCGCCGGCGGCTTCCGTTGTGCACACTGGGTACAGGACCGCAGCAGATCGTCCACGTCTCTTGCCATGCCCGGCCAAAAGTAGTTAAGCTGGAGCATGGCAAGTGTTTTGAGGGTACCCAGGTGCAGGAGCCGTTCATGAGCAGCCCATACAGCCCTACCCCTCAACGTGGAAGGCACCACCAGCCTGTGACGGCGGATCGTCCCGTCCCAATGCATGAGTAAGCCCTGGCACCACCCCCATGAGTCAACGCCCGACTTCCCTTGACCTGATCCTTCCGCGCGACGTCGTAGCGCCAGGAGGGTCGCATCCTCCATTTGGAGGCGACCCCACTCAGCACTCGACAAGCCAAGTAGGGAATCACTCCCACCCTCCGAAATAGGACCAGCGTCCGAAGGAGTATCAACTGCGGCCGCAAGAACCCGATCCTGGCCGTCACTTGCCGATTTGCAACGGCCCGAACCCAAGAAACAAGTGCAATCCGGGGCGATCGGCAGGCGTGATAGGGCATCGGCATTGGTGTGGCGAATCCCCTTCCGGTAAGTTGTCTCAAAATCGAAATCCTGCATTATCTCGAGCCATCGGGACAACTGCCCCGATGGCTGGTTAATTCGTAGGGCATACTGCAACGCTGCATGATCTGTACGGACGGTGAAATGCCGGCCGTACAGATATGGCCGGTACTGTTGGATAAAGAACACGATAGCCAACAGTTCGCGGCGGGTGACGCAGTACCGCTGCTCGGCCGGGGACAGTACTCTACTACCATAAGCCACAACGCGCTCCACGCCACCCACAATTTGTGACAGTACGCCTCCAATCCCGGTATTGCTTGCGTCCGTGTCGAGCACGAACGGCATGGAAAAATCGGGGTAGCTTAACGGCGGGGCCCCCACCAGGGCATCCCGAAGAGAGACAAAAGCGGCGTTCTCCACTGGCCCCCAATGAAATTTGACCCCTTTTGACGTCAAGGCATGTAGTGGCTTAGCGATGGAAGCAAAGTCCGCAACAAACCGGCGGTAATATGAAGCAAAGCCGATGAAGCTTCTAACCTCCCCCACTGAGGTGGGAATAGGCCAGGAGCTGACACAACGCGTTTTGGCGGGATCGGTTGAGATACCTGACCGGCCGACGATGTGACCCAAATATTTAACAGATTCGCGCAGCAAATGGCACTTTTGTGGCTTGAATTTCAAATTAGCAGCGCGCATCTTGAGAAAGACGGCCCGAAGCCTATCAAGGTGTTCCTCGAACGTCTTACTGAATACGATAACGTCATCCAGGTAAATCAAACACACCTCCCATTGCAAGCCAGCGAGGACCAATTCCATCAGGCGCTGGAACGTCGCGGGAGCAGAGTGTAATCCCATGGGTAAGCGATTGAATTGGAAGAGGCCGTGCGGCGTTCGGAAAGCTGTTTTGGGCCTAGATTCGTCGTCCAAGGGAAGTTGCCAAAATCCTGAGAGCAAATCCAAAGTGGAAAAGAATCGCGATCCCGCGAGGGCATCCAGTGATTCGTCCATTCGAGGAAGCGGATAAGCATCGGCCACCGAGATCTTATTTAATCGCCGGAAATCAACGCAGAACCTTAGGGACCCGTCGTGCTTTTTAACCAACACTATGGGTGCACCCCAAGGGCTGGTCGAGGGAGAAATGATGTCCGATTTCAACATGTCATCTACAGCCGATTTGACATGATCCTTTTCGGCGGGACTTAACCGAAAAGGATTTTGGCGGATAGGAGCGTTGTCACTGGTGTCAATATGGTGGCGTAGCAATTTGGTACATCCGATATCGTATTTGTGTTTACTGAAGACGTCGGAAAATTCTCGCAATAAGGCGCGTAATCTAGCACGTTGTGCGTCGGACAGGTCAGGTGACTCAGCACACAACGCATCCAGCCAACCCTCGTCAGCGTCTGAGGCTAATCGCGTTTGAGAATCGGTGGCCACCTGGCCAATGATCGGCGTTTCCGCAGGTACCGGAACCGCATGTGCGAACACGGTACCTTGCGAAACCACTGCCGTCCGTGTCCCGACATTGAGGACCGCGATAAACGGGTCCCCATCCCCTTTAACAATAGTCTGGGCCGTCACCAGATCTGGCCCACTCACCCCGGCTCTAGATGGTCCCAAAATAACGCCCCGGTCAGAGACCCCTTTATCGAACGGTCGACGCAAGCGCAGGGGTACCAACATCTGTGCCCCCGGGGGTACATGCACCGTCCGAGCAACAAGCGCCTGTACCGTAGCACAGGCAACACGCAAGGCAGGGGTGGCAGGTAGGAACGTCATACGTCGGCCCGATGGAAGCTCGATGCATTGCTGGTCAATCAGAATTTTGATGGGCAATTTGGCCAAAAAGTCTGTCCCCAACAGGCACGGAATAGCCAGCGAGGAGGAGACGAACACCGGGCCAGATAGTTTAATGTCCCCTATCGAAATTTGCGCTCGAATTTGACCGATAATACCCAACGAGCCCCCATTCGCAGCGTAAAACGGTATATCGACAGGGAGCAACGGGCGACTCTGAACGGGCAGGATATTATAAATCAAATCCGAAATGATAGTTGCCGAAGCTCCCGTATCGACCAATAGCCGTACCTCCACCCCGTCAATATGCCCCGCGACAACGGACGACCCCGCCGATGCAGCCACAACTCGGTGAGCCAACTCGGACCATTGGCCCGGTTGGAGCGCCCTCCCTGACATGCCGCGACCCGACGCACCAGCACCCAAACCCCGAGAATCGTGTGTCGGACCTTGTGATAGGAAAGTGGGTGTGTGTGCAGGCCGAACATGTGGGGTGCCATGACTTGCCCGAGGATGTTGCGAAGGCTTGTGAGGAGGGCCGTCCGCAGCTCCAGGTCTCGCACCGCTCTGTCGAGGAGCCCGGCATCCGGACGCCACGTGGCCCCGGAGGCCACAATTATAGCAGACGACGAGCGTTCCAGAGGACTTGGGCTGGTCTCGGTGGCTTGGAACGTCCCGAGCCGGTCGCTCGGCAGATCGCCATCCTGCAGAACGATCCGCAGTGAAGGCTCCCTCCATTCCGGAAGAGGTCGCCGCCACGGTGTGTCGTGCAGCTGCTTTGTTTGCCTTCCTCCGCTGGGAGATGAGATTGGCGTGAATGTGCCTTGCAGCCCGCAGTGATGACATATCCGCATCGTCCTGCACTAAGATGGTGAAGTCCAAATCGTCAGCCAGCAGCAAAATTTTCTCGGCCACCATCGCATCGATCCCCTCTTCATCCATACGCGGGAAAGCGTCCTTCGCCAATGACAGCAGGGCCGTGCGATAAGCGAGTGGCGATTCCTTGTCACCCTTCTGCCGTTCATAGAAGAGCTGGCGACAATCGGAGGGCGGCCCATAAACGGTGGCCAGCAGCTGCAGCGCCGACTGAATGGTGGAGCGAGCCGACTTGGGTGCAGCAGTGAGGGTGCCCAGGGCGTCGCCGTCCAGTAACGCCGGGAGAGCACACAGCGCCTCGTTGTCCGACCAGCCTGCCATCTCTTGGTGGGCCAAGAACCGGCGCTGGAACCCCCCCCAATCGCCGTCGCTTGCAACAAATACCTGCAGGGCCGGCAGGCATTGCTGGAATGTCGGCTCCGTCTCCGATCCTCTTGCAGCATCCGTAGCGCGTCCCCGTACTGTATGAGTAATGGCGGACTCTAATGGGTGTCGCGCCGTCAGTGACGTGTTGGTCGGGGCTTGGTCGGTGCTGGCGTCCGCTGGTGGTGACGTTGCAACCCCTGATAGGCCGCCACCGCGACCCGCCTCCGCCGATGACGTGGCGGCTGCTGGCTGGGCACCGTCCCCCGCGTGACGAGCTGGGACTCCTCCCTCCGCCCCTACTGTCTTCGTGGCGGGAATTTAGAGTCGCCCCGCTGTTGTAAAGGCGGGAGTTTCTGGCGGGCGTTGTCCATCTTCCCGCCGCGTCGCTCCTCCCGGCCCCAGGCGAGTTATTTGTTCCAGCATAGCGGCCGCTGCATACAAGAGCTCCGCCAGCCGCGAGTGAGCCAACGCCAACTCGTCAGTCGACGTCCCGGCCCTCTCCGACGACCCCGCAGATGTCGGAGCCGGCAGCTGTTGTGCAGGTACGTCGGCGGCGATGTCTTGCACTGCCCCTCCCTCGTCGTCATCCTCTCCTGGGTCTTGGGCACGAGTCTTCCGTCTCGTATCCATGCTTGGACCACTTCCAACACCAGATGTAGTAAGTAGAGGAGGAGACGATGTCGAAGTTGAGGCACACTCTGTTTATTAACCCAGGGACAGGCACAATAGTTGAAGGGGTATCGGCCCCTTCACCCGTACTATGGGAAACCCACCCTAGTACTAAGCCCTCTGTCCTGTCCCCCAGTCCTCCTCTACTGGGCTACGGGAGGCTGACTGATCTGGCCCTGGCAAGCACAGATCTCGGCACCAGCTAACCAGCCTTGCCCTGATAAGGGCAGCGGTCTGGAAGCTCTTGGGCCGCGCCACTGGCTTACCCGGCTCGGCCCTTATAAGGACGGCGAGACCGGGGAGTCCCAGGGCCTAATCTCCGAGTCTTGGATCTTCACTGGTCAGCTTCGTGTCGAACTCAACTCGAGCTCTTTGGGTTCCACCTTTTATAGGGATCGCCTCCGAGGGCTGGGGGCGTGGGCAATAACTGATGCGGACGTCGGTGTGACCCCCCGTGTATGTGAGTGCCGACAGCCCTGTGTTTGTTGTCCGCCGTTTCTCCCGTAATAACCCCTACATATGTGTATGTAGGCCAATGTGTGTGTGAGTTTATGTATGTGCGTGAGTCCATGTGTGTGTGTGTGTGTAATTCGATGTGTGTCCGTGGGTCCGTATGTGTGTAAGTCCATGTGTGTGTCTCTTAGTTGATATGTGTGTGTGTAAGTCCATATGTGTGCTTAAGTCGATGTGTGTGTGAGAGTCTACGTATGTGTGTGTGTCAGTCGATATCTGTGTGCATTTAGATCCATGTGTGCGTGAAAGTCGATGTGTGTATGCATCTTTTTTGCATGGGCAACGCCAGATGTGTGTGTGTGTACATCGATGTGTGTGTGTGTAAGTCCAAGTGTGTGTCTCAGTCCATGTGTGTGTCAGTCACTGTGTGTGTGTTAGTCGATGTGTGTGCATGGCTCCATGTGAGTGTAAGTCACTGTGTGTGTGTCTATGTGTGCCAGTCGATGTGTGTGTGACTCCATTAGTGTGTGTGTTAGTCCATGTGTGTGTGTAAGTCAATGTGTGTGTGTGTGAGTCGATATTTGTGTGTGAAACTTCATGTGTGTGTATCTAAAGTCCATGTCTGTGCGTCTGAGTCCATATGTGTATGTGTATGTAGGCCAATGTGTGTGTGAGTTTATGTGCGTGAGTCCATGTGTGTGTGTAAGTCGATGTGTGTACGTGGGTCCGTATGTGTGTAAGTTAAGTCCATGTGTGTGTCTCTTAGTTGATATGTGTGTGTGTAAGTCCATATGTGTGCTTAAGTCGATGTGTGTGTGAGAGTCTACGTATGTGTGTGTGTCAGTCGATATCTGTGTGCGTTTAGATCCATGTGTGCGTGAAAGTCGATGTGTGTATGCGTCTTTTTTGCACGGGCAACGCCAGATGTGTGTGTGTGTACGTCGATGTGTGTGTGTGTAAGTCCAAGTGTGTGTCTCAGTCCATGTGTGTGTCTCAGTCGCTTTGTGTGGATTAGTCGATGTGTGTGTGTTAGTCGATGTGTGTGGATGGCTCCATGTCAGTGTGTAAGTCACTGTGTGTGTGTGTCTGTGTGTCAGTCGATTTGTGTGTGTGTGTACATCGATGTGTATGTGAGTCCATATGTGTGTGTGTTAGTCCATATGTGTGTGTAAGCCTATGTGTGTGTCTTCGTAAATATGTGCTTAGGTCCTTGTGTGTGTGAGAGTCTACGTATGTGTGTGTAAGTCGATGTCTTTGTGTGTGTGGGTCAATGTCTGTGTGTGTCGGTCAATGTGTGTGTCTGTCTTTTTCGCCCGGGAAACGCCGGGTACTTACTGCTAGTGGACTTTAAATTCAAACATATCAGGTGCCACGGTATTCCAGGAATTTGTGGGTTCGATCCCAACCCAGACGCTTGTACATTTGGAGTTTACATGTTTTTCCCATGGTTGCATGGATTTGTCTCCAGGTCTTTCGGTTTTTCCCTCCACATTTAGAAACATGCATCTGGAATATTTGGCTGTTATTCATTTCCACATAAGCCACTTCGTTTGGGCTCTCATTTGTGTACCAGGTCACTACTGCAAACGCGCTATATTAGCTTGGTGGACCTCAAATTGTAAAATGAAAAAAGTTTAGTTTCAGTATCATTGTTACGTGGTTTCAAAACAAATTAATTTCCGTTTTCATGTCGAGTGTTGTATTGCAAGCGTAGAGCTACAGTAATTAGTAAATTAAAGTCATGCCGTAACACGATACATCTGTGTCCAGAGACGAGTGCTGCATTTATAACAGCTCTTTGTCTTGAGACACGAGCGTAGTTGCAGAGATAAGGCTTTGGTCTCTGTAAAATGTACTATCTTAACATGATGATTGACGTATTATCATTCAATTATGCATATTATCTGGGTCTTTCGGTAAAGCCACGTAGATAGATCAAATAAAAATTATAAAAAGCTTTAAGTCAATATTTAAATTATGCATGTGGAGTGTTTTTATTTCACGCAGACAACTTATTTTTCTCCTGTGTCACTTTTTATTGAACAGAACTCCTCGCGGTCAACACCCCGTGACTCCGTCACAACTCTCCCGCTTGCTCTGCTCGCCCACTTCGCTCATTTCGCTCTCTCTCAGCCTCTCCACTGCTAGCCTGTTACCATACACTCTGCTAGCCTCTCCACTGCTAGCCTGTTCTCTCTCTCTCACTCTCCTAGCCTCGCCACTGCTTGCCTGCTCTCTTTCCTAGCCTCTCTACTGCTAGCCTGCCTGCCACGCTTCGCTCGCTTCGCTCTCTCCACTGCTGGCCTACCACTACACACTCTGGTAGCTTCCCACCGTACACACTGCTAACCTCTCCACGGCTAGCCTCTACACTGCTAGCCTTCCGCTATATGCTCTGCTAGCTTGTCTACTGCAAGCCTGTTCTACCCTCGTCTCTCCAACTAGGCCTCGGCAAGGTAAGGTAAATTACCTTTCTTACCGGGTAAAAGGGTAAAGGGTAAAGGTTTCGACATGCCAAGTGGTAAGGTAAAGGGTAACAGGGTAAAGGTAGCTCAGAAGAATTGCCCGGTAGGGTAAAGGTAGCTCAGAAGAATTGCCCGGTAGGGTAAAGGTAGCTCAGAAGAATTGCCCGGTAGGGTAAAGGTAGCTCAGAAGAATTGCCCGGTAGGGTAAAGGTAGCGCGAATAATTACCTGGTAAATACGGTGTCTTGTTTACCGCTAAAAGCTCCGTGGCGCAGTCCGTGGCCTCAATTTTAAATTGCGATAATTGATGTCGGACCAGATGGAGACGGTCCACGTTCTTGAGGTAGAGGTACTCGAGGACGAGGTCGAGGATACCAGCAACGACATTCTTGGGGTTGCTGTGAACAGCAATCAAAAGAGGCAGCGGCATGCGTTCCCGTGGCAGCACACGCACAATTGGATGGAGGGTGATCCCAATGTACAGCGTGCACTGCCGCAAGTAGTTTTACACCCATACGAACGCGTCGGGGTAGAAAGCCCACCTCAAGAAGCACAACGTGCTCGCCCCAGGCAGCGAGGTCGGGACGTCGGCGTCGGCTGCCTGAAGGTTCCGTCTATTTGGGCCGGAGCGGCGCAGGATCTTATTGCCTGTCGTTCGTCTGAGGACGATGGCAATGACGAACTTGATCAGGTTGTTGATGAGATCGCCATCGACCAAGACGACTGGAACGAGGAGGTTATGGAGGACGGTGTCGTCGACAGCCTCAACGCCCGATTAGAGAGTATTCTATATGTATAAAGCGCTCTACCTAGCATTTACCGTTATAAACCTTGTTCGTGTGTAGTAGTACCCCAGTAATTACCCTGTAAGCGGGTCATTTGTATGGGATAAGGGTAAAAGGTAGGGTAAAGGTAGGCTCGTTGCTTTTTACCTTTTACCTTTTACCTTACCTGCTAAAGGGTAAAAGGTAGGGTAGAGTGATTGTATTGTGGTAAGGTAAAAGGTAAGGTAAAGGTAGTCTTGTTTTTTTTTACCGTTTAACTTTTACCTTACCTTGCCGAGGGCTATCTCCAACCTCGCTCTTGACTCCAGTGGGGGTTAAGCCATCACCGCTGGACAGGGCGAGAGGGGCCTTGGACTTCTCTCGTCTTTCCTCCTCACTCCGACCAACTCAACTCCCTCTCTCTCACGCTCCCGTATTTATCCCCCTCCTCATTCTCTCCTCGTTAATGAAGCTGGCGACGTCCCCGTGACTTCCGCCGCTATCGCCTCAAACTCCCGCCAACCTGGCGCCTGTTCTGTGCCGCCTGCATTTGCAGCCAGCCAATCACCGCTATGCATCTTACTTGACCGTCTCCTTTCCGTTGCTCCCTCTCGCCGCACCTGTTTCGTCCCGATGCGACCTCACTGTCTGCAATTCGCACGTGCGTGCACACAGCTTGTAGACGCCCGCGAGCGTTATTCCACTACACTTGCATAGAGGAAATTAATTTCATCATTTGTAAGCTGCAGTTTTAACAGATGACATCCGCCTAGGTCACTGTGAGTAGTTCAAAGCTAAAATATTAATGCAGGCATGGTACTTGACAATCTGGGGTAATTAACATTTCAAATTGCCACTTAATATCGAAATGTGCAATTTCACATTGCTGGGTTTTGACTATTAACACAGAAACAGTATTTGTATCAGTAGTATAGGTTGTTTCAAATACTGTACCTTGTTTATAATGATAGAACTACACATGGTTAGTTGAACACTTACGTTTTCGTGACCAATATTATCCATAATAGAGGTTTTTTGGGTTAGATCGCGTAAATATAAATGTGTCGTTAAACCCGCCACCACCCGACACCGCTAATTAGTAAAGTTCGTCACGTAAACAAAACATGCCAATTCGTTACGAGTTCAGCCCACCAGTGTGTTAGACAGTAAACCCACAACATTTACAATTCGAGTACGACGTTTTGCGGGTAATTACAACCAGCATCATCAAGGCTACATCCAGATTTGTGGAGAAATCCTCCTGTTTCGGTCACATGGTTATATACATTACATACATCTTTCTGACCAAGACATTAGCGATCAAAGGTACATAATTTCCTTGTGCTTTATAGGACTTGAAACAATGATTTCCTAAGACTGTGAATTATTAAGCATAATTTGCAATATATTTAATTGTGCAATTGCAATGCTAATATAATTCACGTGCAATTTCAATGATAAATGTCTCTAGAAAATGCACTGCAATTGTAACGCATCACTAACACCACAGTAATTTTGTAGGTCACGTGTGGAGGGTTAAGGCCAGAGTGGAAGAGTGGGCCAAGTACCCCCTAGAAAGGCTCTCTGAAAGTCTCTCCAGTGGAGGCCCTTCTGTCATGTTGGTGAGCCAGGTCACTCCGTATTTCTACTCCAATCGAATTTTTACCATCATTCTTTTGTTACATTTACTATGGGAGTTACCCTGAAGCTTAACAAAAAAAAATACCGAAGACCGGGCCTCATGTACTCGTTATTTCACATTCAACCTCTGCTGAAGACGTAAAGCTCTGTAATATATCCATGCATAAAACGTGAAAAATATAAACAAAAAATGGTTTGTTATTGTGGCAATTCCACAATCTTAACATTTTGGCTGAACATCTCATTATCACAATGTTGTAATCGTCTGGAATATGTTTGCATGAAATCACTCCCCACATGCTTTACAGAAGAAGAATATCAGTGGAAGCTTGATATAAGCACACCTTATATAAAAAGTTATGTTTTAAGCAACACATGCTTACATTCCACTTGTGCGGGGGATGGGTATGTGTGCTTATATCCAGATTCTCCTGCAAAGACATTAGAAATGGAGTTGCATGTGGTTTAGTCATGTTACATGTGTTATATCTTACGAAATATTTCACCCTTCAGTCACAGATGTGCCCTTGAAATAACTGCCACAGTTTAAATAACTCAGAAGTCTTATAATTAACCAGCAATCCATCGCTAAAGATAGACATGCGTATGATATTTTCCATCTGCTAAATCTATGGTCTTTATGTTACCGGTTTAATTGTGGCAGCGCCTTCGGAATGACTGGCATTGTGGAGTGGTCTGAGGATATCCCTATGGGATAGTATAGATTGGTTCTATGCTTGTGTGCTAAGGGCTAACGCTAAAGCTGTGGAAATGCAATTGAGGCCAATGGGTGGCAATGAGGTTGGAGATTGGGAAGTGTCCTCTAGCTCTCATTGTAAAATCTTACCACTGCTCATTTTCAACGGCTTCAACAACGACGCATTTGTGTTGAGGATCATAGTCATCTGGCTAAACGCATTGCGGCAACAACAGCCACTCCCGATGGGTGTTGAAATATAAGCAGTATTTCAAGAGCAATATTTCAAGAGCAGTGAGGCGTAGCTATTTTACGCGTACAGTGTTAGTAAAAATAGAGTGAGCGTCCGACCTGGTAAACGCTTTTTGTTGTCGAAGCGAGGTTATTTGGTCTTACGATGCTGCTACTTTTTCTCTGCAGCCATTGCACCACCATGTGCTAAATGATCCGTAAAATTGCAAATTGATCGAGAAGAAACTCACTATCGGGGAAGCTCTACGTTTAATTATGAAAAGCGCGGTTTCCCTGCAATGGCGTCATTTCTTTAACGCGACCATTATTGTTGCTGGTGGTATGAATGGCTGCATGTGTCTACATCATTCATCTTGACAATGAGCATTGTATTTATAATGCAGTACACATGTAACGTAAGCGGTGGGGCGATATGTGGCCGTAGTGTTTCACGCAATGCACTGTGAACTCCGGCGGGAGATAAGTTGACATCTAAGGTGGTGCAGCGCGCCTGGAATCCAGCGCTGGTGGTTCACAATACTCTGGCTCGCCAGGAGATGGCAGTGCAGCGAGTGGATTCGTCTCCATCCGTTTCCATCTGTATGGCAATAGTGTCGCCCGGTTGCGTGCTCTTGCGTTTTTTCCTAGTGCTCTAGTTTCCTACCACACGTATAAACCACTCGTCATTGATTGGCAGAAAGGCTCCGATTAATTGGGTTTCCTGGATAAATAAGTACATTAGTTCTAGATTTGAAGCTTTTGTGGCTGCAAGGATTCATATTCTTAGGTTTTTTCGGTAAAGTCACGTAGGTAAAACTTGGCCCTTCCCCTCTCCAACCATTATATATACGGAGTGGTAGCTCTTGTAATCTCTAATTTACTTGATACAGCTGTCGTGGCTGTGACGGTTCCACCTGAAGACGGAAGCTTGTGTTGCCTCCAAAACGTCGTGATTTTTATATTATTTTACTTTTATTAATTTTAATGTTTTACCTACGTGACTTTACCGAAAAAACCTAAGAATAAGTACATTAGTATTACTATTTATAAGTAAATGCTGCTCATTGCTGGTTCAATTAGAATGTTCTCGAGCTGTAACCGTTGCAAACGTTGTCTCAGTGTGTTTCAGCAAATTGTAAAAGTGATAATACTTCAGAAATATACCCCTCTCACTAATCTTAGTGTGGCTACATTGTTATATTTGATATTTAGTGCATGTTTAGTGCCCAGTATACATGTAAATGCTGTTTATATAATGGTAGGTCAAACGTATTAATGAACCTTCAGCAGTTTGCTGTAATCTTTCTAATTGCAAGGCCTACTTTTTATCTTTGCTGCTTTAACTTTGAGTAATTTCAAACCGTACGGTACGATACCTTTTAATGTTTGGAAACTCTATAGCAGATAAAATAAAGAAACCTGTTCATGTAAGGATATTGATTTCTCAGTCTTCTGCCAGAAAATTGAGCCCAGTGATCATTAGAAACATGATGTACCCTTTAACTTTCATAAATAATTAACGTGCGTTTGTCCAGGTGGTATTTGATCATACTGGTATTTCCGCTGAGGCTGAGCTTAGGTTTCGAAAACACTGCCAGACAATGAGCAGATTAGTTTAACATGTGGTAGGCTTTGGCGACTAATATCATCCATAATAGAGGTATTTTTCGGTTAGATAGCGTAAATATAAATGTTTCGATAAATCCGCCACCACCTGACACAGCCAACTAATAAGGTTTGTCGTGTAAACGAAACATTACAATTCGTTACTAGTGTCAGGGATCTGCGAGCCATCCTCACGCACTCGCACCACGCAGACATGAAATCTCCGCACTCAGCATAGCACGCACCAATCACACGCACAGGAACACACTCGACGGGGGTCAAGGGTCAAACGACACTGACGTCACACGGACCCAACGTGCGAGGCGAGGATGTGTATTGGGAACGAGGGCGGAGATCGAGGGTTTAAAAGGGGCTGCGAGACGCGTGTTCGGGGTTGGTTTTAGGAACGAGTGTGGCTGTGGGTTGAAGAATAAACCAGTGCGTAAACTAGTCTCCGACTCCTCTTCACTAGTAACGAATTGAAATGTTTTGGAAGAGTAGGCTAAAGTTCCCTCTGGATGGGGCTCTCTAGCGCTCCCTCTAGCAGATGCCTTTCAGTCAGTACTGTAGTTACATGAGCAAGAGTTTTCAGTATGTAATGATATGAGACGCATGTTGTATGTACACCTCTGCGGGGTTTTTTATGAGCAGTGGTGTCTTCTGTGAAATGAAGGTTGGGGCGCCCAGAATCTGACCTGTAACCACGTCACCCTGAATTCACCTGATCTCGTGAGTCTCAGAAGTTGAGCAGGGGTCATCCTAGCCAGTGCTTGGACGAGTGAATACCAGGGCTGTAGGTGTGGGGCATCTGAACAAACTAAACACAAAAATCAGTTCTAAAGATATGAGTTTTAAATCTAGATTTTAAATTGCATAGCGTGCAATACAGTGACGGTCTTTGTTCGATAACTAGGCAAAAGTTGCTGCAAGGGTGACCGGAGTTTGTGTAATGGTTTATGCTTATTGACGAGATCAGCAATAATCGAGCCTCGTCAATACTGTGCGACATGCCACCGTATTGGAAATGTCACTCCTAAATAGTGACCGAATGTGTCGCAGAGCCCCGATTAGAAAACTGCAAGACCTGGCTATATTTGGCAGGTGGTGATCAAACGGCATGTTCTGGTCGAGTATGGTGCTTGGGCCCTTCAGATGAGTAGAGAACTGAGTCCTGGAATCTGCGACCGTCACACCTGATCCTCACACGAAGCATCCCACTGCAAGATCCTCTTAAAAACGTTACTTGAGGGAAGAAATTGCATTCTTCTTCTTACTGCATTACAGGATAACACATTGTAAGACATACACAGTTTCATTGAAAATGTAATTGGACCCCCTTCTATTCTTAGCTCAATCAAGAGGGGGCCCTTTAAAACAATCCAATTGTAATTTAACATAACTAGCGCTATGTAAATGCAGCTTCGGCAATATATTGTTACCTTTCCACTGCAGGAGAGATAAACAATTCGTTCATTTTCATTATAAAGTCGCATACAAAGACAGAGCTTCATCTCATCTCGGGGAACTTGGTACCAAGCGTCAATCAGAGGCACGGCTGTCATACAATTATTTTGAGCGCTTTATTTTCAGCACCGAGGGTAATGGCGCTCACTTGGGCCTCGGTGGACTTTCAGTGACGGATGGAAAAGGGGCAGCCTCCGTAGCATAGTAATCAATGGTGAACACCTCAAGGTTGTGTAATGTATTAACGACGAGGTTTTATTTTACATTGTCACACACATTATTGTTTTTCCTCCCGTGCTTTAATTTGTTCTCGTAACATCGCTATTGTATGTCTCCAGCCATTTTAAATCCACCAAGAGATGAAGGCCTTCCACAAGGCATGTCATATAATGGATTTGTATTTTTTAGTTTTGACCATACTTCATCACGCTGGTCGGTGAAGTGGGAGAGGGCAGGATAGGTTCTGATGTTACTCGCCACTGACATCAGCCGTGACGAGGAATCAAACTCGGGTCACCGGGTTTATATTATACGAAACAATCTATCTTTTTTTTACCAGGTTGGGGCCACTGAACTATATAGCTCCTTTTTAGAAGTGACCTGGCCACAAATAATAGCTCAACGAAGTTCGCTATTGAAGTGGCAATTTATAGCAGCGAAAATTATCTCAATGCATGTTTCTAAATGTGAAGGGAAAAACGGCGACCATGGAGAGAGAGAAAATGCTCAATCAAAATACAGTATACAGCAGACGTCATGGTCGGGAATGAAGCCACGACCTTCCGCATACCAGACGAGGTAGTTCACATCTCGCCACCGTGGCGCCTGATATGGCGGTGCATTAACCGCCATACCACCGCTTCCCACTCTGCTACAGTATACTGTGCATCACTTTTCAAAGGGGACATGGGTTGTTGGCGGTGCTCTATTCTGACCTGATGCCACGTGTTGTGAGCTGCAGAGAGTTGGTGATTGACATAGCCACTGCGAAATACAACGGGGAGGAAAGAGATTGCCGGTGATGAAGCACAGACACAGAGACAGGCAGTCCCATCACTTATGACCCGGGTGAGAGCCCATTGAGACCAAAAGTATATTTTTCAAAGGAGGCTGAAATAAATAAATAACGGCATACAAAACAACAGCAAAAAGAAACACGAACCCAAAAAACTCACTCATTTACATGGCAACGAATACGTACTTACTGTACATTGCTCGTGACAGAAGTTTAAGATGTTTAATGCGCTATGCGTTTATACTAATGTCATAGAAATGAAAAAAGATATCATATTTCTTTACATGTATAATCTGCATCACATTTGTAAAATACCACTTTGTTTTTGTATTGAGAAAGAACGACAACAAAACTAACCGAATTAAAAATAAACCTACGTTTGTTATTGCTGTTTTGAGGCCATCCTGAATTAATGTACAAAGCCTCCAATTAAAAGAAGCAATATGCTTGCGTGTAATAAGAAACCAATATTCTTTTTTATGAGACTCTCATAAGAATTGTATAAAATCTTGTATGAATTTCGCATTCCTAGGGGGGGGTCTTGTATTATTTTTTATATATTTGTATATACAATAAATGTAAGTCATTTGGTACAGAGCCACATGGACCCAA
Source organism: Lethenteron reissneri (assembly GCF_015708825.2). Lineage (NCBI taxonomy): Eukaryota > Metazoa > Chordata > Hyperoartia > Petromyzontiformes > Petromyzontidae > Lethenteron > Lethenteron reissneri. Next base: position 13,963,335 of record NC_083807.1, on the reverse strand, counting down.
GTCCACATCGTAACATTTTACAATAATTACTCTATTAAATGGTTGTCAGAATTGTGCCAAAGTCACTTGAAAGCGACGTTTGCCCAACACGCACGCAAGCCCGCAGCCTTCAGGCCATTAGTGTCCCGCTGACAGCAGGCAGCTCATGGGCCACGGTCCCCTTCTTGCCCTTCGCCACCTCAAGGAGCGACTCGGGACTGGAGTCGGCTCCTGTAACATGAGCGGCAGCGACGTGCGAAGCGACCTCAGAGAGGAACGCCAACCGCGCGAGTCGGGCGAATCGCCCCTCGTGACGGCAAGAGATTATTGCGTCGTTCGGTAAAAACTGACGTTTGCGACTTTTTTGTGAAGTTAATTCTCGAGTCTGAAGCCAAGCTGCAGACGACCTTCCGTCTCAAATCAACATTTTCAGTGGAGAGTTAACGTTAGAACTGGCTCAGCGGTAGAGTGGGCAGGCTCGCATTCAGAAGGTTGCGAGTTCAAATCCTGCTGGGAGGTTCACCCAGCCCATCATTCCTCCGGGGTCGATACAATCAGTAACCATTAGTCCACAGTGGTTGTCCTCCCATAGACCCCACCTCAGCGATGTGGATTTCATCCACTGGCTCAGGGTAGAAAACAGCGGAAGAGCAAATTTAATCAGCAGATCTATTTGACTAATGTTCTGAAAAACAGTTGTAAGCATTTGATGAAGTATTACAGTTATCGGAAATCCTGTGCGCATGTAATAAGATACTTGCTGTTATGACCGCATGTTGCATCTGAATGAAACATGTGCAGATGTCATCTATATGTCAGCTTCTAAAGGGTAAAGTGCTGATTAGGTTGTGATTTATTTAACAATGTATTTCTTAAATTACAAAACATGAGCCGATGTTTTTTTCCACTTGTTTATTTCCATTACATAATGTACACTGCACTTTGATCATGTAATTTGTCATTAATGAAACAAAAAAGAACATGATAAATAGATATGTATTCTTTTGGCATAAATGTAATGTCTACCATTTCATGGATGTTTGTGTGTACATGCATACTATGCTATGCATGCATGGCGGTAGTGTAGTGATTAGTCCACTGCGCTACAAACCCGGCCACCTGAGTTCAATTCCCGCTCACGACCAATAATAAGAACTCGTCCTGGGCCTCCCCCTGGGTCAACTCACCCTCACATGAGTAGCTCGTGCAATGTGTACATCAGCATTGGGGGAGACAAAAGCAGCCAGGCGTGGTGTTGGCAACTCACCCCCATGTGTGCCGTGCCGGCCTTAATAGGTATTAAATCGTTACATGTACAGTAAATCTATATATATAAAATCGTTCATGTCTGTCTGTGTGTGTGTGTGTGGACTTTGGCCCATACGCACTTTCATTGGACGGCGGTTGCCCCTGGCAACGGCTAGCCACGCCTTCGCCGCTTTCATTGGACCTGGCAACGGCTAGCCACGCCTTCGCCAAGGGCTGCAGTTTCATTGGACGGCGGTTGCCCCTGCCAACGGCTAGCCACGCCTTCGCCACTTTCATAAGCTCCGTATTTAATTAAATAATAGCCATTACACAGTATTGTTGGAGTGCTAGGGGGGGGGGAAGGAACGCCACCCGTACCCTGCCTCTTCCAAGCCGACAATTTTAGGTGAGGCCGCAGGCTTTGCACGCTACTAGGCCTCGACACCCACAACGCCACTCTGAGGTAAATTCATCAAAGTTTTTCCTACTCTTCACTACACCCCCACCACAATGTGTGCTATTAATATTACTTTTAAACCCAACGCGCCAACAATCGATTACTTTAATGTTCACTGTACAAATACTCATTAAGCTGGGTGAGCGTACTGCCAGTCTATCATGTACACTGTAGCCTGCTTATTAAGCTCGGTGAGCGTACTGCCACTCTATCATGTACACTCTAGCCTGCTTATGAAGCTGAGTGCGTGTACTGGCAGTCTATAATGTGGACTCTTGCCTGGTTATTATAATCGATTCTTTATATGTTCTTTGTACAAACAGTCATTAAGCTGCTTGAGCGACCCCAGTTCGATTCCAACTCACGCCCACCACCGCTGACGATTATTTGAAACGGACCTGGCCCTCCCCTAGGTCCACTCAGCCTCAAAAGCGTAACTGCTGTCGTGTGTGAACATCGTCACTGGGGAGACAAAGGCGACGGGGCATCGTGGATCCAAGTCCCGGGCGAAGCCGGGTCATGTGTATGTGTGTTTGTGTTTATGTGTATGTCTGTGTGTCTCTATGTATGTGTGTATGTATGTGTATGTATGTGTTTGTGTGTATGTGTGTCTGTATGTATGTGGGTTTTTTTTATGTCTTTATGTGTATGTCTGCGTGTCTCTATGTATGTGTGTATGTACGTGTGTGCATGTGTTTGTGTGTATGTATGTGTGTGTCTATGTATGTGTGTGTCTATGTATGTGTGTGTATGTGTGTGTATGTATGTGTGTTATGTGTCTGTCTGTGTCTGCATGTATGTGTGTGTGTATTGTGTATGTGTTTGTGTGCATGTATGTGTGTGTTTGTGTGTATGTGTATGTCTGTGTGTATGTGTTTGTGTGTATGTGTGTGTATGTATGTGTGTGTATGTGTTTGTATGTGTTTGTGTGTTTACGCTCGCATTACACAAATGTGTTGCTGGTCTAAGGCGTTCCTCGCACAGCATTGCCGCTTTATTATTTCAGTCGTTTACTGCCTTACGCACCCTGAAAGTCGTGTGTGTCTGCAGCAAGCGCGTGTATGTGTACCTATGGACGCGCGCGCGTGTGTTGTGTAGGGGGAACGGTAGTGTAGTGCTTAGCGTGCTGTCTGTGTCTGTGTGTGTGTGTGTCTGTCTGTGTCTGTCTGTGTGTGTCTGCGTGTGTCTGTGTGTGTGTCTGTGTGTGTGCGTGTGTGGTGTGTGGGGAGCGGTAGTGTAGTGCTTAGCGTGCTGTCTGTGTGTCTGTGTGTGTGTGTGTCTGTCTGTGTCTGTCTGTGTGTGTCTGCGTGTGTCTGTGTGTGTGTCTGTGCGTGTGTGGTGTGTGAGGAGCGGTGGGTGTAGTGCTTAACGCTACGCTGCGCTACCAACCCGGCGAACCCAGTTCCATTCCCGCTCACGGCCACCACCGGTGACGATTATTTGAACCTCCCCTAGGTCCACTCAGCCTCAAACGAGTAACTGGTGTGGCGTATTAACATCGGCACTTGGGAGACAAAGGCGGCTGGGCGTGGTAGATCCAAGTCCCGGGCGAAGCCGGGTCATGTGTATGTGTTTATGTGTATGTCTGTGTGTCTGTATGCATGTGTGTATGTATGTGTGTGTATGTGTTTGTGTGTATGTCTGTGTGTGTATGTATGTCGGTTTTGCCGCCGTGGTGGATCCAAGTCCCGGGCGAAGCCGGGTCATGTGTATGTGTTTATGTGTATGTCTGTGTGTCTGTATGCATGTGTGTATGTATGTGTGTGTATGTGTTTGTGTGTATGTCTGTGTGTGTATGTATGTCGGTTTTGCCGCCGTGGTGGATCCAAGTCCCGGGCGAAGCCGGGTCATGTGTATGTGTGTATGTGTTTATGTGTATGTCTGTGTGTCTGTATGCATGTGTGTATGTATGTGTGTGCATGTGTTTGTGTGTATGTATGTGTGTGTGTATGTATGTGGGTTTTTTTGTATGTGTTTATGTGTATGTCTGCGTGCCTGTATGTATGTGTGTATGTACGTCTGTGGATGTGTTTGTGTGTATGTATGTGTGTGTCTATGTATGTGTGTGTATGTGTTTCTGTGTTTGTATGTGTGTGTATGTATGTGTGTTATGTGTCTGTCTGTGTGTCTGCATGTATGTGTGTGTGTATTGTGTATGTGTTTGTGTGTGTTTGTGTGTTTACGCTCGCATTACACAAATGTATAATGCGGGTCTAAGGCGTTCCTTACACAGCATTGCCGCTTTATTATTTCAGTCGTTTACTGCCGTATGCACCCTGAAAGTCGTGTGTGTCTGCAGCAATGGACGCGCGCGCGTGTGTTGTGTAGGGGGAACGGTAGTGTAGTGCTTAGCGTGCTGCCTGTGTCTGTGTGTGTGTGTCTGTGTGTGTGTGTCTGTGTGTGTGTCTGTGTGTGTGCGTGTGTGGTGTGTGGGGAGCGGTAGTGTAGTGGTTAGCGTGCTGTCTGTGTGTGTGTTTCTGTCTGTGTGTATCTGCGTGTGTCTGTGTGTGTGTCTGTGTGTGTGTCTGTGCGTGTGTGGTGTGTGAGGAGCGGTGGGTGTAGTGCTTAACGCTACGCTGCGCTACCAACCCGGCAAACCCAGTTCGATTCCCGCTCACGGCCACCACCGGTGACGATTATTTGAACCTCCCCTAGGTCGACTCTGCCTCAAACGAGTAACTTAACTACTGTAGCATATTAACATCGCCACTGGGGAGACAAAGGCGGCCGGCCGTGGTAGATACAAGTCCCGGGCGAAGCCGGGTAGTACAGCTAGTATGATATATATACACAGGAGATATTAAAGTCTCTAAATATAACATGTTTAAACCTGTAATTGCACAATTATGAATGAAATTGCAATGATTGTCTCTGATGAGAAATGTGTTAGTGCAGAGAGCACTGTGCCTTTTCGGAACGCCGTTGACTTTAAAATGTTACAAACCGAAATAGCAGTAATCTGGGTGTGCCTTAGTCATCGCTTGTGGCCTATCTTTAGGCATCTGTGGAGGCATGTAATCGAGAGCCATCGCGTGCCATTCAATATCCATCACGTGTGCGCAGCAGAATGGACATTGAACGACGCGCAGTGATACCGTATCACGATGTAACATGACATGAGCCGACCAACTGATTGTTGTCAGTGTGTGCATACAAATACAAACTGTGTTTATCGATATGTAAAGAAATTAAACTATCGTGATTATATTAGTTGCCTTTATATGAATTTGTTTCATATGAACTCTGTGTGCAGTGAAACACAATCTGCATCAATTTGGGGACTGCTATTGGTGAATGCAACTATCTGCAGCTATGAGAATAGCTACTGTATTAGTATCCACGCATAAATGTGAACGCAATTACCTTTATGGTACAAACCTCCACACATAATATGATGAATGTAGTCTTCCCATGAGACCACTTTTGGGTGACAATCTGCAGTTATTTGCTGCTAATGAGCTGAGGGTTTCACGACTTGTGGCTGGCTCCTCCTATTTACGGATACGTGTGGATGATTAGGACTGCATTGTCATCCCTTCTGGGTGACTCCCATTAATCCCCTTAAAGATTCAGACACGGCAAAGAATACAACTGCTGATAGTATAGAAATGTTGTTGCTGTTTGACCGGGACTCACAGATAATAGGGCAACAAGTAAGAGGATTCCCCCCTGTTTTTGTACGTGACATTTAGTAGGGACCGTCGGCGCTGTGTTGAGGACAGGGCCTTGAGTTCGGTTTCCCAGCCTGAGCTAATGTCAGTGATGAGTCCCCTCCCTCTGCCCCCATCCACCAAACCGCAATGATTAGTGCGGCAAAAAAACACATGGTCACACAACCCCACGATCAGCAGTGGATTGACAAAATCACTGTTTACAATTATCACTGTATGAGAATAGGTTTTCCCCTTTTATCTTGCAACAAAACAGGTGTAAAGTTGTTAAAACACCAAACTGAAACCTTTTACAAGGAATCATGTCTGCATTAACCACAATACTTGTGGTCAAAATGCAAACAAAAAACACTGATAATATATGCATTGTCTTTGAAACTGATTGGTCCACACCAAAGACAGCTTTCTTTCGAGCCTCGTCTCAAACAGTGTTAGACCAGAGGACGCCAAAAGGCGTACAGCCCAAAGACAACGCACTATCAGAGTAATGAGAGCTCGGGGTGAGCAGCTACATCATGGGACCTCCTTTGCCAGTACCAAAATATGAGAATAGGTTTTTCCCCTTTTATCTGGCAACAATTATCATTGTAATTGGCATTCATGGATTATCTCTCCTAGCCACAATTTGAATTTAATGGTCACAATTTCGGGGTCCCAATTCCAGTAAAGAATCAATTATATTTTGCGTCGTATTGTACCGTTAATATGATGTCTTGTTTGCTTCTTTAACCTAAATGGAGCATTTGCATGCGAGTTTATTTCTCAAATGCACGATTCGACCGTGAGCAAAAACATAACCGTCGTGTACTACAGCATACGGTACATTGATTGTCAACATTACATCTTCGTTTGACCTTGTCACGTGCACTGTACTGAAAGAACCACAAAAGAAGCACTGTCGTTACGTGGAATCTTATTCTCGGGTAATTTTCTGACATAGGGTAGTGCAATGCTCGCTGCAAGCCATCTGAATGCAATTTTCTTTGTCTAACTTGAGCAATGATTATAGCGCAAGTGGGGGAATCTGTATGGGGGGAGGGAAAACCAACGAGGCAATGTTAAAGAAGTGAATTTCTCGTGAAAAATCACATCTCATTGGAAATTATTTGAAAAAGCCAACTGCTAACAACTGTCATAATTTTCAGGTTTCGATTGTATTTCGTTTCGTGAAAAGCTACGCGATTTTTTATCACCGGGAAAGAGACGCTTCCAATTCTCAGAAATGTCAAGAATACCTGTCACCATGTGGTCCATTCAGACACTGAAATATATCCCAGAGCAGAGCCTTGGCAGTAGATATCCTGCTGACAGATGAGTTTGGAGGGTCATCTAAAGTGCAACAAAGTGACGACACTCCTGCAACATTCATATTTAGAATTCGTATTGATTTTTGTAACCTTCGTCTTATTCGTTTTTTATTTAGGTCTTATCCGTACAAGTCTTCTGGGCAATACATTCTCTGAGATCACTCACAGCCGAATGCTATCTTATATATATGGACAGCATATGTTGGAAATAATGTACGCATAAAGTCCATTATTTCATATCTTGATGAACAAAAAACTTGAATCTGAGACAGAACATATCTAAACTTGAAACGATAATACCAATTACAATTATTTATCCGGGAAAAGCCTCACGTCAGGTAAGCCTCCAGGTTATTTTCCAGAATCGTATTGCATTGGGATGTTCCGTTCAACACCATAAATGAGCGTATGGCTTTATGTGGCAGGAAACTGGAGACATCCAGAGATAATTTAAACATATGTAATAACAGCTATAGAGGATTCACGTGGGGATTGGCTTGCCAGTCCTTGCTTTGTAGCCAATAAGGGGTGAGCCAGGGAGCATGGCCCCGGCGTGATCATGGCATGTTAGCAGGGGTGATTGGCTTGGCCAATTGGGGCCTCAGCTAATGGGGAGCCGGATCAGGGGTGTGGTCCCGGGATTGACAGGGAACCATCTGGAACGGTCAACGCTGTCCATGGAGGATTGGCTGGGGAGTACCACGTGACGATGGGATAAAAGGAGAGAGAGAGGAGACAGTCGGGAGAGAGACTGGGAACCGAGCAGAGCGGGAGTCACGTGCGTACGGGGCTCCGGGTGCCACGTGCGCGGTGGGGACTTAGCGAGAAGTCTGCCCTCTCTCCGTTGTCAGCCAGCAACGAAGAGTGTGTACTAAAGTGTAACTGTGAAAAGTTGACAATAAAGGACTGATTCCGGAAGCCGTGTCAAGAAGGTTTATTACACATATCAAGATTGGGTAACACTCAACACGGGCATCTCACGGTAATTCTGATGCCCCACGCATACAATGGCTCTCAATCAATGAATAAAATGGTTTAATTATTTCAACATGAGCCCGGTACAGAGCACAAGCCGTGACGTGGGGAAGGGGGCACGGAAACTCCACGGACAGAAGTCACCAACTGCGCTCCTGGGTTTAGAGGAGGTGAGACGTTGGGCTCGCTGGTCCCTCCCAGGTGGGGCTTGCGAGTAGGGTAAATGGACGTTCATATGGGGAAGGAAAGGCGAGGGAGGACAAAATTAAGTGAGGGGGTAAAGGGGACCGGGAGAAGGAGGGGGGAAGGAAAGGGGGGGGGGGCAATCCAAGATTTCTTTACGTGCACCATATTTAGAAAAAAATCTGACATCACATTTTTTGCTTATTTTATTTTACCAGGTAGGGCCTACTGAGTTATATAGCTTCGTTTTCAGAAGCGACCTGGTCGCAAATTAAACTCCAATGAAGTGACTTATCACGTTTTATAGCAGCGAGATACTCCAAACGCATGTTTCTAAATGTGGATGGAAAATCAGAAGACCCGGAGAAAAATCTGCACGACCACGAGGAGAGAGACACGCAATTTCCAAATATACAGCAGGCACCAGGGTCGGGATCGAACTCACCGCCTCCTGTATACCGGGCGAGGTAGTTAACATCAATGGAAGCGTGGACGGAACAGAGAAAAAATCACGCCCTGGTGGGGGTCAACCATACAATTATTTTTTAGACTAATTTATTTTTATTTACCAGTTAAGGCCCACTGAGCTATTAAGATGTTTTTTTTTTCAGAAGCGACCTGGCAGAAAATGATAGCTCAACAGAGTGGCTCATCGTGTGAAAGTGTAACGCAGGCAAATGCTCTAAACTCATGTTTTTAAATGTGGAGAGAATAAGTAATATTAAAAAATACTTTTTAAAAAACACGCTTTAATGAAATGTACCGTACGAGTAATGGCAGAACTCCACGACTCCAGGAAGTGGCCCCGAGGCTTGCCATAACATAAGGGAACGTGGTGATTTACAGCCAACGTCAGTTGTACGTGGACAATTAGACCCAAGGCGAAACATAACATATAAAAAGATGGTTTAAATTTTTATTTTTTTATGATAGAATATAGTGTTGGCATCAGTATGACATAAGTATACCAAGTTTGCAATCGATACCACATTGGGAAGTGGGTTAAAATCGAGTTACAAGATTTGAGGCTACAACAACAACAGACAGAGTTAAATAAAAGCGTGTAATAATAAAAAACCGGAGGACTCGGAGGAAAATATACAGGCGGAACATGCAAGCTCCAAATATAGAGCAGGCGTCAGTCGGGATCGAACCCACGATATCCTGCGTACCAGGCGAGGCAGATAACATATCGCCACCATGGCGCCCAATTAAATAGACTGACCCCTGCTTCACCTTAGAGATATGGTGAAATTGAGCACATTTAAGGAGCTTCGAAAACCTGTTGAATTTTGTTTTAAAAATACATTTGTGTGATATTTGTAGACTAGCCCACTGACCAAAGGAATCCAGACATTTTGCGCCTTCAAAGTGCTGGCCTTGGAGTAACCCTCTATAACTACAAACAAGGAACACCAATGTAATCTACAAAAGAGCTTACACAGATAAAGCCAACAGCCATTGTTGAGCTATTTGAGAGATAAGGGGAATTGCCACAATGCGGAACAACATCTTACAAAGCGTAAGGGAGAAGCCACTGAAATAAAAACCTGCATTCGGCAACGGCAGCTGAGAGGGGTACACGTGCTGCATGTGCCTGCACAGAGAGTTGCTGTGGCTATATGAGGGCCTTTCTCCTGACAAGTCAACACCCTACGCAGTGGCAGCTGCTGCTGGTGCCAGGCCTCACTTGTGACAACATATACAACCTTAATCACTTGCTTGCTCATCACAGTGCTGTATACCCCCCCCCTTCCCCCAACGCCCCCCTCCCTCCCCCTTCATTGGCTTCAAAGCCCCACCAAGACACCGGCTGCCGCTAACTCGGAGTGGAGTTGTCCAAAAAACACAGAGGTTCTTTCTTCACCAAAAAGCTCCACGTGTTCCACGTCTGCTGTCAAAGACAACATGCTCTGAACAAAGCCCATGGACGGCTCAAATGTGTTGTAGAAACCTGTGTGCATATGTTAAGCCTTCTGTGCTGGCTTTTGAAAAGGCAGATGACGCATTCTCTTTGACTGAAGGAGTTTGACCTGCCTATCTCCACATGCATTATACACAATGCATTATAGTTGGTTTTTTTTAACCAAAATAGCCCTGGATGCATTTCAGCTTCTTCCAATTGTATGCATGTTTTGCAAATTTACTAAATTATCAATCACTTTGAGAGGAAGAAAGTGTTATAACGAGCTCAAGTTCAGATGTCTATTAAGAATTCATGCCAGAAATGTTTATAGCTGTTTGACTGTACCTGGCACAGCATGGGGAAGCCTTCATCCAGCAGTGTTTTGACAGAGGGCTGAATCATCGTTCATATTATGTTTAAAAGCAGCAACATAACAAATATGAGTGATACCGCAAAAATAACGCTTATTGCGTTTGCTCAATAACCTTTTTGTTAATCTAAATTTAAAAAATGTACTCATGGAATCGCCGCAATCATTTATCTATTTTTGTCAACATAATCTCCGTTGTTTTTCTATGCAATTTGCGCCAACGTGAAACCAGGGTTAGCATTCAGGAAGAGTTTGCATAGAGCATCCCTTGCAGCGGCGACATTTTCAAATTGTTGCCCATCGATGTGCCATCCTTCAAAGGTCCGAGCGGATGAAAGTTTTTTTTTGAGTGCCGGATCTGAGCTGTACTCAGGCACGTGCACGTACGTGTAATTTCAGTAGAGGCATACGTATTTACTTTGCGGATGTCACACGTACGTTAAACCAAAAGGGTTGTCGTGTAAATGTTCGTTTCGTTCGTTGTTCGTTTCTCAATCCGCTTGTCCTGGTGAGGGTCGTGGTGGCAGCGTGTTGAATATATTTGTAAGTGGGTTGCCAGTTTGGGCCCCCATTACCGCTGGGCTGAAGGCTACAGAAGCATTTGGCAATCCAATTATAAACACATGCCATCTGCCTCCACACCTGATATCGTCTCTTAAATAATGGCATTATTACATTTAAATACTAAATATGCACTAATGCATTTAATCACATATACATATGTTTCGCCGAATTTACAAATTCGTTTCTTTTGCTGCAGAAAACTTGTTTACGTGTTCCCTTAAATGTAGGGTATTCATGCGGCTTCTTTCGTGGTTTGTTTCTGTATAATTTAATTTCAATTTTAATTAAGTAGGACAATGAATATCTTGAATAGACTGATGCTGGCCATACATGTAAAATAAATTACATTACGATCTTAATTAAAACCCCGTCATTATTTGAATCGGTAAGATGGAGCCAATGAACGAAATGTCAACAATGATGAAGGCAAACTTGTTGTCTATTTTTGTAAACAGTGCGGGGTACATCTCAACTGAACCATACCATCGAAATGCGTTGTCTATTTTTGAACTGCTGTACGCATAAAGGAAGTAGAACGTGACATTCGTATGAAGAGAGGCTCTTTAAGCTCTACGGGGTCACAATAAGCAAAGGAGTATTGTTACATTTGCTTCATGGCCATGCCCTGGCTGATCACTCACGCTAGAGTGTGAGCAAATTGGCAGAGCAATTCTAATCATTGTGAAACTGGACATCATGTTCAAGTGCCTTATTAACATTTAAAGTCTCATTTGTACTGAACCCTGTTCAACAAAGTTGGGTAATAAATGTAGAACTATATTCTCTTTAGCCACTGAGATCGTGGTATTGTTTTGTATAGGAAAAATGCCAAATGTCTTGCAGAGGTAAATCAACAGACAGTGATGCCTATCTGCAGCGATTCAGAAGTCATCACTACCGACAAGTCGTTGGTGAGAGTGGCAATCTTAGAGCACCCGTCGTCATATCAGAGCAGGAAGCTGTCACTGGGTTTCAGGTTATACCTTGAAATTGTAGATGTTTTTCTGCACGAAAAGTGATGCATCGCTTACCACAAGGCCAGACAGGTGAACCAAAGCAGCTGTCTAAAATAAATATGCAATGTTTTAAAGATGGGCCACTGTGATGCTCAGTGCATTTCTGTGTTTTACCTGTCTGTCGTTGAAATTATTCACTTATTCTTCTTGTAAACCTAATGAACTTCGCGGTTTATACTGTACGTAATTAACTGTCACAACTTACATGAGGCCATGTGCATAATACCGCCATGCATATCAGCGGTGTATTACGTGAGCCATATTTATTTACCGCTGGTTCAGCTGTTCCACTGCTGGATTATATTTTTTCCGCCTGAGGACGGCCGCTTGTGTTGCGATCGAAACGTCGTGATTTATTATTTTTTGTTTTATTTTATTTTTCTACCTACGTGACTTTACCGAAATAACCAAAGATTATATTTATTTTATTAAGGACATACCACCACTTAAGTTTTCGCGGTCGTGGTGTATAGTTGTCCAATCTATTATCTAGTTGTACTGAATGTTTATTGGCTCGATTACAACATTTCACATCACGTGCTGAATTGCATTCAGTTCCTGAAGAATTTAACCAATGCAACACTTTGGATATTAATACATAACAATTTAGAGAATGTTGTATATTGTTCAAGGTAATCTCCATCATTAATCTAAGCACTTGTGCCAACATGGAACCAGGGTCAGCATTCCATCCAGAAAAGCATTTTCACAAGCAGGAACATGAAAAAAAACCTGCCAATGTAAACCATCCTTCACAGGGCCGAGCAGATAAAAATCTGAGGTCCCAGATCTGGGCTGTACAGGGGATGGGGTAGCATAATCCACCTAAACTATGCATTTGCATCTGATGTTCTCAGGATCATGTGTGAGATGCCATTGTAATGCTGAAGGAGAACTTTTTCCAAATTAACATATTTTACATGGCATGTATGTATGTTGAACTTCTTTCGCACTGTACGTAGCTAACCAATGTTCTCGGCATTACATTTTCATTCATGAATATCTATAACATATATAATCAATACTACGTTATTGAGAAAATTGTGTTACTTTTAAGGGACATCTCTCATATTAAATGTCACAAGAATCTCAGGGAACATTGGTGATAACGGTGTTCAACCTCTTGACAATTAGTATTCAGTTTATGCTGGGTCAAAGTTTGCAAGGTGTTACCTAGACACGATGACAACATTCAAACCCAAGCCTGTGTTGGGGAAGCACACTTGCACAAGCGACGAGTATAACCCAAATGTGTCGCTATCCCCTAATCCCAGTTTCCCACACGGGGCCATCCGTGACGTAAGTTATGACCTTGAAATGTGAAAATGGCACAGTGAAGTTTAACATCGTGGTGCCATTCTGTCTTACTATTGCAATTATTAAAAAAAAAATACTTTCTTACGGCCAAGTAGAAAGCAAAGGTCATTTCATAGACCTTTGGAGCAGAGCAATGCGTTATCGATGGGATCTCCTTAGCATATTTATAAGCGTGACACTTGAGCAATTCCCTCCGGCGCATACCCACCCAATGTTCTCTGCACATAGCGGCGTTACACTGCAAGACGTGAACAATCTATGAGTGCCCAACACAAATTGAGGATGCAAAACGACCCATAAGTCGGTCCATAAATAGATTGACTGCACAGCAGATGTGAATTGTATGCCCGATACAATGATGATGAAATATGTTAATTTGGCAATTGATCATTGTGTGCGTGTCTGCTATTGAACACTTTCATAATGCAGAGTTAGTAATGCTGGAATAACATTTCTCAGCCACTGGCCACAAATTTGTTAGTTTTATGGCAAGTGCAATGCAAATTCAGTTGATGCCACATACCTCTAGAAAGTGTCAATTAACACGTTCACACCATTCTGCAAAATTACATTCCTGTCATTAGAGTGAATATCTTTGTGTTTAAAGGTTATGTGAAGGGGATTAGAAAAAATATACATTTTCAAAGATCACAAATCGTTGAGGTTATCTTAACATTAGTTTTTTAAAATAGTTAAGCTCCTCTCAGTATTTCTATGTCTGAAGGATTACTGTCTGTCCTGACATAAAGTCCGTTTGCATCAGCGTCTGGATTTCTTGCAAGGCAGGGGACTTGCACAGCTACTGCCATCACTTCTGGCCATTTCCCAATTGTATTGATTTAAACATTACTACAGTGGCGACAGGAAGAAACATCTCAGTAAGTATGTCTGGATGGCTGCTTGGATAAGTTGCAGGAGTATATTCAGTGACCCTGCGACCAGAGGACCAATTCATTTGTGTACTCAAAAACAAAGATCCCCCATATAGCCTTAACAGGCTGTTGGGGCAAGTGCTGTTAGCGAGCACCTATGAAGGCCAGAACGGCACACGAAGGGGTGGTTGGCCAGTACCACACCCGGCCGCCTTTGTCTCCCCAGTGGCGCCAGGTACTTATTTGAGGCTAAGTCGACATAGGAGAGGCCCAGAACCGGTTCAGATAATCGTCACTGATGTCGGCCATGAGCAGGAAACGAACTCGGGTCGCCAGGTTCGTAGCGCAGTGCGCTAACCGCTACACCACCGCTCCCCACTGAAGTGTGCTCACACATACACTCGTTATACTGTGTGTATGCAGCACAGTGCAAGTGTACGCAAATAGTAATTCATAGAAAAAAGGTAAATTTTCACTACGTAGCAATAAAATAACATTTCCGTCCAACGGCCATGAGCCACATGAAACAATGTTTTCATTAGCTGAAGAACATTCTCTATCTAAACAGGGAAGAGCATATGTAGCTAAACTTTTTAAATCGTGTTTGATAGAACATTCCAGTAATGCTCTTTATTGTCGTTTCAGTATTTGATTTAAACCAGCCTCGGAGTGAGACACGTTCACTGTCTCGTCTGGTTAAGATACGGGCTTCTCGTTTAAATCTTAAGTTTTATATCATACTTATCGTAAGACTGAAAAACAGCAGAATTGCTCAGGAATTAAGTGACAAATAAAAATGACAAATTAGAAATTGATCATGTGGCAGATGCACTGCTGTGAACGTGTGTGCTGAATGAGAATGTATGGCCACCGACAGTCAGTCGATTGGCAGGCCGCGTGCGGTGGGGCAAAGTGTTGGATACTCCTTCCCCTTCCTCGATGTCTGAACACCGTGGAAGAGTAGGCCAAATAACCTCTAGAGGGGGGCTCTCCAGAGTTCCGTCTCTTGGAGGTCCCTTCCACAAGCAGTGGTGTGAGCAAGTCATTGTGAGCCTGCAGCTTTATTTATTAGTTCAGTCAGAAATATTTTGGGGGAAATTGTGGAAAGTTCGATAAAACACGGACATCAGAAAACCACGAGGCTTGATGGATTCGTGACGGTCAGAGTGTATCGACAATACTTTGTTAGATGCTGATGATTCTGGTGATGTCAAGAACATGTAAATACAGTTCATTTACATACATTTATTTATTTTCAATTGTCAAACTAAAAGGTTTTTTTAATCAACTTATTTATGAATTAGCGATTTCTTGCCTCAGCTGTCAGAACTAAATATTACAATATTTCAGAGCGAAAACTATTTTGTAAGCTATTGTCAAAGCCATTTAGGCCTATTATATTAATTTAAAGCTTTCGTGACTGCAGGGATTCATAGTCTTGGTTCTTTCGGTAAAGTCACGTAGAAGGGAAACAACAAAATAATAAAAATATAAAACAATAAAATTCTCACGACGTTTCGACTGCAACACAAGCAACCATCATCAGGTGTGAAAAACACAGCAAGAAAATTTGCTTTGTGATGATGGTTGCTTGTGTTGCAGTCGAAACGTCGTGAGAATTGTATTGTTTTATATTTTTATTATTTTATTGTTTCCCTTCTACGTGACTTTACCGAAAGAACCATTTAGGCCTATTATATTAATTTTACATGATCAAGCTATCCAGTAGTGCACAACGTTACAACGTTGCCTAGAATGTATATGTTCTAATTCTAGCTGAAGGTAAATGCAGGTAACATTGTTTGAACTTTGCGTTTTCTTTTTTACTGGGCATATTACAATGCTAAAACGTTCACAGGTGAATGACACGGACTTCAGTAATTCTTCATCTTTCAAAAGAATGGTCCAAAATGATTCATTCCAATTTTAATAGTCTCAGCAAGTGTTATCTTAAAAGTCATTGTGTCAAAGTTAATTCCCACTGTCACTTCTATAAAGAGCAAGCTTTTTAATAACCTGAACTCCTAGTCCATTACATTGTGAGGTCCCATAAATAATTATGAAAAGGGAATCTCACAAAACTTCTCATTTGTAGACATGCGGGTTGTTTACAGGCCACTACGTTGGTATATGTCCAAATTGATCTTGGTCTGATGAGACGTGAGGTATATATTGTAAGAGGCTGAGATGCAATGCTATAAGCAGACATTACTGAGAAGTATAATCATAAAGGAGGGTGGCATATGTGGGACATGCTAAAGAGGTCTCTGCTGGAGAGAAGGATGATGATGTACAGGGGGAAATGTAAGGGAAGAGGAGGAAACGGATCAGTCGGTGCGCCGACGTCAGCAGTTGGATGGAACTCTGCACGAGCGAGAGGCCGAAGGTCGCAAAACGTGGGAGGCGTCCATCGTGAGCGTCGATCCTCAGCGGCGAGGACGACACTAGACGGATAGTGCGTGTTGCAAAGCGATGTCGGGTCGTGCACTCATGAAAAAGAACGTTCAGAAAAGCCATTCGATGTGTTGTTAGTGTTTAATCAACACAAATCATGCTTAATTACGTCGCAATTGACATCTAAGCAACTTGAATGCGTATCAACACAATTTGCCATTATTTAATTTGACACATAATGAAAGGAAGTATTGATCATTGTTGTTTACATTGTTCTTGGTTAATATGAGGTCCATTTTTGTTGGCCCCAAATCACGTACATTTGTCTTTAATGTAATGATCTGAAAAAAATCACCATTATGACAAATTGCATTCCACTTACAGGTTATTACAATGATTGAGTCTTGTCACTTGCAATCAATACAAATAAAGTAAACTAAGCCTTGCCCTTATTTAACTTCATGGTATAACACTATCCCTTCACTTGAATCAAGTGAACAAGTTTATTGCAAAATATATGAATACATTCCTAAATTAGTGAAGATACAAATGAACAGGTACCAACTTCCCGGGTTCAATGTTTGTATGAAAGTGTGTTAACGTTGTTCGAATTTAAATATTAGATCATGTTTAAATGCATTTGCTTGAAGTTTGGCTGCAGGGAAAATTTGCACAAGATGTTGAGTGTTTTCCCACCCCCTTGCTGTGGCAGGCTCAATTATGTTACCAAGATGCATGCATTTTTAAATATATATTGAAAACTCATTTCTTTAGAACTGCTTCTTGTGTTTAGTGTGTTGTCCTTTCCCCGCACCTCCGCTTAGGATGGTTGGCTACATGCAGTGTGAAAGAAGTTCAACATCCATACACAATTTCTCCACCATGGAGGCATCTGGAGAGGTCGAGAATTTCTAGAGAAGGTGCCTTGGATGTCCTCGAAAGAAATTGTTCATTACCGAGGCCTCAATGTGGCAGATGTCGTCATTGCTGCAATGTCCGTAGGTGGACACCTCAGGGCAATTTAGAAAAAAAACATATTTTACTCAACAGGTTACCAACCGGTTTATGTCAAACGGATACCCATCACGTCCCCTGAAAGGGTCCTTCCCGATAGACATTGGGCCGTTCACCAGCGTTGGTCCATGCAAGTCTGACTCTGCTCATGAGACTTTGAACGTCTAAATTTGTCCAGAGTTTTGCTTGGTAATGAACCAATGCCGCTCACAAGATGCTTTCCTAAAAGTCCCAGAAGGCCATGTGGCCTATTGGTTGTGTTAAAAAAAACTTTGTTTGATGAGGAGGGACTATTATAGCAAAGAGGTGTTATTTATCATGTCTTGTGTTAGGTGGACTCAAGTTCGACGTCAGTCTGCTTCCAATTGTATACCCAGCAGGATCCTGGCCTGAGGAATGTACTCACTGCATTTTTATTAATTCCCTCTCATTATAAACAAGGCGAACCACACACAACGATGCAATGGACTTCACTGACGGTATTTACAAGTGCTATACATGACCGAATTCTGTCGGGTTGGGTAAAAATGATTCTCGAACGAAGGCACTATCCGCACAAAACCTCCCTGAATGTGATGAGTAAGTTTAGAAGCCGTTGTGCAAAAAACGAAGTTTGGAAATTTTGCACAAACCTGTGGTGAAACGCCCATGGTATGTACGCTGCCAGCCAGAGATGCTGCGGAACTCATTGGGGTCTGCAGTTTTTTTTACGTCAACAAACCTGATGGCTCGGTCTCAAGAAATGGTCTACGCCTTAATGAGGCCTGTCGGCTAAAAAAGAAACCACACACATTGACACTGCCGTGTTTTCCCTTCCGGCGAGAATATCTCGGGGTTTTATCGTTCGCTATATTATCGCACACGTTGCCAGCGAAGCGCATTCCTGTTGCAACCAACGTACAAGTCCACCACACGAGGCTGATTATGGCTAGACCGTCGTAGCAAATGGCGTTAGGGGCCGTCCATAAATGACGTCACGCGATTTTTTACGATTTTTGTCCCCCCCCCCCCCCCTTCGTCACACGGCGTCACAAAGAGTCAGACCTCCCCTCAAATATGACGTCACAAAGCTCTGCTCCCCTCCCCCCCCAAAAAACATGCTTCAAATCGCTTTAAACTATTGTCATTGTAGTGTGTTTTTAATGTGGCACTGCACTCTGTTGTTGTAGGTGAAACATGTATTAAGAAGTCTATTTAATTAAGTAGAACGTCTTCTTGGTTTTTTCGGTAAAGTCACGTAGAAGGGAAATAATAAAATAATAAAAATAAAACATAATAAAATAATTCTCACGACGTTTCAGCCACAACGCAAGCAGCCGTCCTCAGGTGAAGAACAGGTCTGTCGGGAAGACAGCGTCTGAATGGGCACCACCATGCTTGGCAGCGTATATTTAAGCTGGGTTGGAGGGGGGAAGGGGCGCCTTGACAAAGGAATTTTCATATCAAAAGGAATTTAGCATATTTATGGAAAATGCAGATATGGGATTAGTCACTACTTGTGGAATGCGTAGGAGGTGGGGGGAGTTTCAAAGTCATATTATGCCCGTGCATTATGCAGTATGCAGGATTAGCAGCATCAAAGGGAGGGAGTAGGGTTAGCAGTAATAGAGGGAAGGAATTTTAATAGTAAGGAGCTGCAGAAGCTAAACCACCACGTAAAAAACTAAAATATAAACTACATCAGTATCATCAATATACTAATTATACTCTCCAATAAGCTGAGCTACTAACAGTAAGTTATACATTACAATTATATGTCGCAAAAAATATAATATGCTTCCAGCTAAACTTTTTTCTCTTACATCACATGGGTCTACCCCGTACTATATACTGCCATAGACAAACCCAACATTAAATTATATACTGCATTACTATACACCACCCTATACCTTAGACTATACATTGTAATATTACACTATGTATTATTCTACCCACCCTACTGTATACCACACTGCTGTATATTCACTATACAATTACGATACTATATATTACCTTATACATTATATTAAACATTACACTTTTATACTATTTATTATTATACAATCTTCTATACACTATACCATTGACCGTCGCGTGAAAGGTACTAAGAGGAAGCAACGAAATATGTCAATGGGAGAGTGGTGGTAGGAGACTTGCAGCGGAGCAAAGAATCCATTCCATGCGGAGAATAAAAGATATATAGTCAATGCCAGTGAGTGGACTGTGGTCTGAAAGTCACAGTAAACGTGAACACAATCAGTTAAGATCCGAAATGGTTTATTACGTCCTTCCAATGATTGCTGAGCCAGAATCCATCTTCTCGGTTGAAATTGTCTCTGTGTTTGTATATGTGGATCGCCTCATGAACGAATCTCTCATGGTAGCCAGATGGCTTGCAGAGAACCTCTGTCTTGGAGAAGTCAATGTCATGTGAGCCCACTGAATTGTAACAGTGATCTGCCACGGCTGAGGTGTTTGTCCTACCGTGTTTCAGGTCTGCTTTATGTTCACGGATACGGTCCGAGACATGTCGTTTGGTTTCTCTAATGTAACTGCTACCACAGAGGCAGCTTAGTTTGTAGACGCCAGGGTACGGTATGTCTGGAACCACATCTTTTACAGACGGGACCAGATCACGGATTTTATGTACTGTGTTGAATCGGACCTGGATCTTGTGTTTAATCAGGATTTTGTAGATACTGCATAATGCACGGGCATAATATGACTTTGAACCCCCTCCCCACCTCCTACGCATTCCACAAGTAGTGACTAATCCCATATCTGCATTTGCCATAAATATGCTAAATTCCTCTTGATATGCAAATTCCTTTGTCAAGGCGCCCCTTCCCCCCTCAAACCCAGCTTAAATATACGCTGCCAAGCCTGGTGGTGCCGATTCAGATGCTGTCTTCCCGACAGACCTGTTCTTCACCTGAGGACGGCTGCTTGCGTTGTGGCCGAAACGTCGTGAGAATTATTTTATTATGTTTTATTTTTTTTTTTTTATTATTTCCCTTCTACGTGACTTTACCGAAAGAACCAAGAAGATGAATCCCTGCAGTCACGAAAGCTTTAAATCGAAATTTAAGTAGAACGTGTTGTCTATATTTTTTTTAAGTTGCGTATTTTGATGTGACGTCACATTTCTCACCCCCCCCCCCCCCTCGTCACACATTGTCACAAATGTCTGACCCCCCCCCCTAAGTGCTTGACGTCATTTATGGACGGCCCCTTAAGGATTACCTGATATGGTGGTCACAGCGCATGGTGCGGGTGTTCGAGTCCTGAGCCATTCTTGGCACCTTCATTTTTCCCGACTGCTCTTTTTTTGACATGCAACACTGGTTGTGGTTACTGAATCACTTCGGACTGAATTATATTCCTGCGTATGGCATTACGCTCAGAGGCTAAATGCCAATGTCGAGGTCTGCTGGCCATGGCGAGAGGGCTTCAGGAGAGTGTCCATGTAGTCTTGCTGTTCCTTCACTGAAGGAGTTCAAACAGGGGCGGTTTCTTCATTAGGGCGATTGGGCGACGCACCACCAATGTCATTCAACCACAGTCACGCTAGCCGTCACTGTGCAGCCTCTGGATATAGTCCAATCAGCGTCATGTCACGTTCTGTGGAGTACCGCCTCTTTTGGGGCGATTTCACTCCGGCTGAGAATCGCCCCGAGTGGTCCCATAGACTTACATTCAAAGATGTTTTTTTTCGAACGGGGGCGCTCCAATGCATTCTCTATGGCTACCGGGAGGGCAAGCCCTAACGTGCTTACGTCATCATACGTGCTTACGTCATCATACGTAAGCACGTTTCATCCAACAATATAATTTATCGCTACCTAGTGGAATCTTTAATAAAATAAACTTGAGTGGTTTGTTTTAATAGTGAGTATATAAACAAACAAGATGTATTGTAAGAGTCACTTTATTTTGCATTAATATTAAAGAAGTGAAGTTGCCTTTACATGCTTAAGCTGTTAATTTATTCATTGCATGGGTGGACCTTATCCTTATCAATCATCCAGACATTTGCCCCCCCTGAGAGATTTTGCAGGAGCCGCCACTGAGTTCAAATGACAGCGTTTGAACTGGATGACCATTTATTATCATTCGTGAAAGGGTATTCATCACCTGCTGATGTGTAAGCCGCTCATAAATTAAAATACATACGCGTGTAATATTATAATCATCCTTTTAGGCCTCATTTTGCTTTTATTTAAGAATATTTAAAGGATTAGGTTTGGGTTGTTTTAAGGAACGATAGGTTAATATCACAGCCTGCGTTAGTTTGTACTGTTTGTTTTATATTGAGCCTCGTGGCACCATACATAATTGTGGTGTTGGAGTCACCAACTTCTGCTCACCACACTGACATGATGGCATCCGAGTCTTCTTCGAAGGGTAAACATAAATTTACATCTGTGCCTTACGTTATGTTGAATCCCACCGAAGGATAGGAGAAACACATGGTTATCCAAAGGTAATGTAGGAGGTAGAGTACATTTTTTCACCAAAACTACTTTATTGAGATGGCAGAAGTGAAGACTTCCACTGCAGTGCAGTGTTCCCATTAAAGTGACCCTGTTATGGGTCGGGCCACTTGCTCTGAGCCAAACAAAAAATTGTGATCTGTCATTGGAAGGAGAATATCTCACAATGACAAAAAAGGGGAGAGCTACATGTAAATGAATTGCCTTGAGTGGTATTTTAATATGCGACTGACCAAAAAAAATCCAGCATTTCGAATGTCTTACTAATTTCCTAGGACAGCTCCTCGTAAAAAGGGTAATCCTGGAAAAAAAACCAGGACAGGTGGCACCTCTAATTATGGAAGCCTTGGAAAGGAACACTTTCGAAATCATGGACTTAATGAACTGAACTGACTCTTTTAACAACAGCAACAAAGGTGGAGAAAACCATTGACCTTCGCATTCCAGCGCTGGAGGAGGCGATGAATCAGCTGGAAGCCAAGGCCAAGGGCCCCGCACATCAAGTTATTCTGCCTACAGGAGGGCACAGAGGACATCTTGCCAACGGCTGCACTAGACTACACGAGGCAACATCTATTGCCTATGCTGTTCCCTACGGACAAGAGGCAGCCAAGGAAAATGAATCGGCGATAACTTGGGATTATAGAATGGGTCGACCTCCAGATAACAGCATGGATCCCAGCTGTCCGTGGGGTCCTAGACCCATCCTGGCCACTTTGATATCAAAGTCCGGCACTTTGTAAGCACTCGCCATGGCCAGGAACTTCAAGAGGCATTGGTCTCATCCGAGAAGACACAGACTATATTTGACTCTTGACGAAATTCCAATGGATGTCTGCAAACGTGTGGCCTTACTGCCACTAAGTAAGACCTTGGTACGATAACCGGGAAAATTATTCTTTGGTTCTTTCGGTAAAGTCACGTATAAAGATAAAATAATAAATTAAATAATAGCATACGACGTTTCGATTGCAACACAAGCAATCATCATCAGGTATAATGAAATAGCGACATAAAATCTAACCAGAAAACTATAGACATACATATAAGCAGACATATCACCAAGATACATAGAGAGAGCAACACAGGTACAGAGAGGGGTGATCGTCTCTGTGGGGTGGCCTTAAATAGACAGAGGGGGGCGGAGGCAGAGAGAGGGAGGGGTTAGAGAAACAATTTACATGTCAATGAGTACGAAGAGACGCGTAGTAAAGTACGCAGGCTTAGAGGGAGAAAGAACACACTAAATTAAATAACCTAGCAAAGTATCGAAATGTTATGTAAAACGACACAGAGAGTCGGTCAACACACAATTAACGCATAGCCTGGTCGATTACGTATTTCAAAGATTGCTAAGTTAGAATTTAAGTGTGAAAATTCCAAAGAAAGACAAAACATAAAAACAAGAGGAACGGAGACACACAGACAGAGCAGAACATAAGAACGACAAAAAACGAGTGTAGACAGAAAAATACACTAAATATACAGGCAGAGAGAGAGAACAAAATACCAGAGAGAGAGAAAAAGGTAAACTTAGAACTTCCCCGTAGAAGTGGTTCAATCTTAATTTTGGAGCTTTCGTGACTGCAGGAATTATTCTTTGGTTCTTTCGGTAAAGTCACGTATAAGGATAAAATAATAAATTAAATAATAGCATACGGCGTTTCGATTGCAACACAAGCAATCATCATCAGCTTTAATGAAATAGCGACATAAAATATAACCAGAAAACTATAGACAGACATATAAGCAGACAGATATCACCAAGATACATAGAGAGAGCAACACAGGTACAGAGAGGGGTGATCATCTCTGTGGGGTGGCCTTAAATAGACAGAGGGGGGCGGAGGCAGAGAGAGGGAGGGGTTAGAGAAAAAATGTACATGTCAATGAGTACGAAGAGACGCGTAGTAAAGTACGCAGGCTTAGAGGGAGAAAGAACACACTAAATTTAATAACCTAGCAAAGTATCGAAATGTTATGTTAAACGACACAACGCATAGCCTGGTCGATTACGTATTTCAAAAATTGCTAAGTTAGAATTTAAGTGTGAAAATTTTAAAGAAAGACAAAACATAAAAACAAGAGGAACGGAGACACACAGACAGAGCAGAACATAAGAACGACAAAAAACGAGTGTAGACAGAAAAAATACACTCAATATACAGGCAGAGAGAGAGAACAAAAAAACCAGAGAGAGAGAAAAAGGTAAACTTCTACGGGGAAGTTCTAAGTTTACCTTTTTCTCTCTGTCTGGTTTTTTCTGTATGTGTGTCTCCGTTCCTCTTGTTTTTATGTTTTGTCTTTCTTTAAAATTTTCACACTTAAATTCTAACTTAGCAATCTTTGAAATACGTAATCGACCAGGCTATGCGTTAATTGTGTGTTGACCGACTCTCTGTGTCGTTTTACATAACATTTCGATACTTTGCTAGGTTATTTACTTTAGTGTGTTCTTTCTCCCTCCAAGCCTGCGTACTTTACTACGCGTCTCTTCGTACTCATTGACATGTAAATTTTTTCTCTAACCCCTCCCTCTCTCTGCCTCCGCCCCCCTCTGTCTATTTAAGGCCACCCCACAGAGACGATCACCCCTCTCTGTACCTGTGTTGCTCTCTCTATGTATCTTGGTGATATCTGTCTGCTTATATGTCTGTCTATAGTTTTCTGGTTAGATTTTATGTCGCTATTTTATTATACCTGATGATGATTGCTTGTGTTGCAATCGAAACGTCGTATGCTATTATTTAATTTGTTATTTTATCTTTATAAGTGACTTTACCGAAAGAACCAAAGAATAACTCTAATTACATGTTTCTAAATGTGGAGGGGAATCCCAGAGCACCCAGAAAAAAAATCCATGCGACCACTGGGGAAACACGCAAACTCCAAATACACAGGCGTCAGGGATCGAACCCACGACCTCTTGTATAACCAGGCGAGGGAGTTAACATCTCGCAACCCACATACTATACCCACGTCCAATATAAATTAGCACTCCTAGTTTGATGGGGGGGGGGGGGGGTTTGTACGACTGCATGTGGGTTTACTGTCAACACTTGGCTTTAAAGTATTCAGTGTTCATTCGGTGCCCTCGATTTGGGCAGTGTTTTTTTGTTTTTCATTCGTGATACACAGCACCTAATGGGCTGTACTTCTGTAGATAACAGTTTTTTCCACTTTATATATATTTTTCCTTAAATCCATAGGTTAAATAAAACGTTGAATAGTTGAGACCTGCAGAGATACATAGGCACCACTTGTTTAAAAAGGTGCGTAGACTATTGGAATTGTAGAGTTAATTCATTGATGGGTTCCAGTTCATCCGACAGTACTGCAGATGAGATTGTTTTTGTGAATGTTTCGCTACTTTTAGGGGTTTTTCTTTCCTTTTTTCTCTCGTTTTATTTATGTATTGCCCCCCTCCGCGCCCCCACAATATGACTCAATCCTGCATGGGGAATGACAAAGAAGCTGTTTGCTTTGCTCTTTTGAAAATGTTTATTTTTTTATTCAATGCAATTAATACACATGCTGCACTTGTAAAATGTCTTGCTTTGACACGATATCTAGGACGTGGTAGGTTTTATTTGGCACATGCTTTTATTTATTTGACAAGCATTCATTACATAACAAATAAGCTCATCGTGTAAATTACAGCGCTGCAGAAAACTGCTCGTCCTAACCAACAATCAGCGGCTAAATGGTTTAAAATAAATTCACACGTGTATGGATACAAGATCCAAAGTGCACGAGCTGCAGGCAGCCCTAAATCCTACGACAATATTGTCTACAGGAATGGAATCACGCAGTCGCATTTTAATCCTTGCCTTGAGCTTGTGGGAGGGAGGAGTGGTTTGGTGGATGATCCTGGTGACCTGAAATTCCCGGCCACGGCTCACATCAGTAGGGAGTGGTCGTTATCTGAACTCACACTGGGCCCCTGCCTTCACCAACCAGGACTTACCAGCATGGTGAAGTATGGTCAAACGAGCCCTGTGAGCACTCGGACTCGGAAAAAATCCAGCAACGGATTGGCAAGATGATTTACCGTCATTATTTAAATGTAATTGCGCTCAAGTTTTACACTCATATGGTTTAGTTAATATTGTTTTTATTATCAACGTGAGAAACGATACATACCAACTTCCACATGTAAAGAAAATACATTTGTATATGGACCAAGAAACAAGGCAAACTTTAAACCAGTGGCCAATTTCCAATAACATTGTACGTTATTATAATGACTTGCTGGGGTGGGTAGAGGGGGTAAAGTATTTTTTCCCCACAGAAGTAGAACGAAACGGGTTGAACATGCTCTATCCAAATTTTCACATAAATATGCCAATAGCGATTGGTGTCTACTTGCATTGTCAGGTACATTTTACTCGATGTATACTTTCATCTACACGGAGTTAATTTTGCACGATGGCTGGAGTTTGCCGATTGCCCCCTAACCCATGGTTCACTCCAATCTACCCTTTAAGGCCGTAGTCACGTAATTAAGGAGATCAAATGAGTAATTAACAGAACAAAGTATTCCTTTATCAGAGCTGGAAATCTTATTACACTAAGATAAGTAGGATAATCATGGTAGAGTGGCAGTAAAATGCTCATACTGCCTTGACAATCCACTTTAAAATCCAATTAGTGCTGCTTATTCGTCATATGACACATTAAAAAAGAGTAAGTTTACTATACTAATGTTCAGGCCCATTGTCATCTACTGTTTAACAAAGACTTTCACATCACACTGCGTTGATTGTGGGAGTTGTTTGTCCGTACTCTGCCTAGCTAGACAGGGGAAGGGCTCAAATATCACCGTTGTTAGTTGTAGACGAGGATGCAGATTAAATGCATAGCTCAGTGTGATGACCGCTGCACCACCACCACTCCCCCTGTAATAAAACACATGTAGGTTTTCTTGTGTTCCTTTTCTCTATCTTGTTCTGATGGAATTTTAATGGGGTATGTGAAGAGACGTTTTGTCGAGATAGCTTCCACAAATGACAATTTTTTCCAGCCTTGTCTTATGAACATGCAGCGAGATATTCACAGCACAAGCAATGCAGTAAATCACATTAAAACCCGTATAGAGTCTCAGATAACTTTTTTGCATGCATTGATAGATTGCATTTTTTCCTTCCCATGTTTATGTTGCAGGAATGCGTGTGTGTTAGGCTTCATGGAGTTTTGGCCATCGTAAGGGTATAAACAATTATCATGAACACGACGACTGTAAGCAGCTTGAGAGTGCTGAGGCTGAAAATCACCCGCCTGGATAGAATGTTCCAGTACACCGGTTAGCCAGGCGAGGAAGGGTGAGTCACAGCCTTTCTGGCTCTATGCGGAATACACCGCGATAAATTAATTGAGAGCCTTTGTTGTGGTGCTGCCTGTTGCTAGGGCCCAGTGAAGGTGCCAACATTAGCAACGGTGCACAATATTGTATTGTGTTGCTCTCCGAAGTGTTTTCCACGTGTACCACGTGTGGTTAGGCATTATGTCCGACGTTTCGATCCACGTGCTGGGAGCTTCTTCAGGAATCGAATGGGAGCAGGTCACTTTCTCCTCTTGATGTTATGAAGTTGCCCGTAGAGTTGCCTCCCTTCGCCGGGTTTGAACCGGAGAGTCCAGGAATTGGCAGCCGTGTTCGGGCGGCATGAATCGATGCATGCTTCTGTCTGCTGGTATTACGTTGAACATTATGAACAGTTAACTGCACAGTATTGGTAGACCTAGGCTGCCTGAGACTTATGTTCAGCTTTGGTTTGGTGGAAAAGGTGGCTAGGTTCGAGGCTGCTGCTGCTGCTGCGAGTATTTAATGTAGGCGAGGAGTCGATATTATTCGGACGTCGTGCACAGCAAGACGCGGAGCAAGCCAACGCCACATCAGAGAGCTGTAACAGCAACAACCGCAAAACAAAACCTGTGCAGTGTTAATGATGCTACGTTACCATACACACCCTTCGTCTTGTTCACAGTATAGGGCAACCGTGTTTGTGTAAATATATCTTACTGCATTCTCTTAACTTTTTTGTTCCCACCCCCAACAATATCGCTGCTTTACAATGATTTTCATCTCATGAGAGGAAGACGTTTCTATTTAGAACTCTGACAGTCAGGAAGCGTATATCGCCTCGGATTAGAATATGGCCCCGGAAGATGAAATCATAGAACTACTCTACTTCTTAAGCTATTTCGGGAGCCTTAGCTGGACCGCGCTGAGCATGGCATACGTTTTTACAAGCCCCGAAATGAGTCTTGCTTGTGTAATAATCCTTCTGAAACGGCTTCGGAATCGGTCCTTTTTATTTCCACTTCCACAATACACTTTAATCACACACTCTCCGTTGCTGGCAGACAACAGAGAGCGGGCAGACTTCACACCAAGTTCCCACCGCGCACGTGGCACCCAGAGCCCCCGTACGCGCGTGGCTCTTGCTCTGCTCGTTCCCCCGTCTGCTCTCGATCGTTCTCTCTCTCTCTTAATCCCTTCGTCACATGGTACCCCCCAGCCAATCCTCCATAGACAGCATTCACCATTCTCGATGGTTCCCTGTCAATCCCGTGACCACGCCTCTGATCCGGCTCCCCATTAGCTGGGGCCCCGAATGGCCAGGCCACTCCCCCCTGCTAACACGCCGCAATCACGCAGAGGCCATGTTCCCTGTCTCAACCCTTATTGGCTACAAAGCAGGACCGGCAAGCCAATCCCCACGTGAACCCTCTATGGCTGTTATTACACTTGCAAGGCAATCAAACGAGCACCTTGATTCTCGTAGCCGGAATGTTAAACATTTTACGTACTAGCTCCTGCGAAGGGCTTCTCAGCACTTTACCCGTCATCCCCCACTGATGCCCCCCCCTCTCCCCACCACATGCGGATACTGCTGGCTCTATTGTATGTAGAGTGTGTAGCCATATATGCCGACAAAATGTTTTGGGTGGGGGGTGAAAACTAATTTGGGGGGGGTCGACAATTATTTGAACCCTGTTTGATCAACTGTTTACCCTCACACCTGGGGGTTGGGGGGTCCACTTTCTATAACTTTTTTATTCAGGCCTTTTGAAAGGTTCTTATAATTGAGTTGATGGACAAACGGAATGCAGGGCTTTTATAATAGATGCATGTTGAACTTCGTTTGCACCTTACGTCGCCAACCGTGCTGATCGGAGGTACGGAACACAAACCGACTTAAGTGACAGATCAATTTTAGTATTCATGTGTAGTCATTGATGACCAAATTTGAGACAACTTAAGAATCTGGTTTAATAGGCACTTATTTGCTCCCACTTTTAAACAAATGATTTCAGCAGTGCTGACTCAGTGCTTTGAGTTGCTCGTCGCCTTCCGAGCCATCTGGCTGTATCCCTTGCTGTATATATTTAAGATGAACTGTCTCGGCCTCGCTGTGCGTTGCGTTGCACCACTATCCGAGTAGTTAACCTCGCATTCAATAAACCTTCAGACTCCGAATGTATTTAATGAATAGAACGAGGTAAAACTGATGGAAAACACAGCACAATATACGGCATCTGTTTCTACTTGGAATATCAATATAATGAACACTGCAGCATCATAGCATTGTCTTAGGTAACATGAAACTCAACAATAGGTCCTGGATGGACCAGGCACCTACATTAGCACTGAATAGCTATACAAGAGAATAAGCTACTGTGTTGAATAAGGTAACTTCGTGTAATCACCATATTGCAGCCTAAATGTACAACGCTGCACATAACACTGAACTGTGGATGAGATACTTCTTCATCCTTGCTCTCAAGATCACATTAAAGTTACATGTGTACAAGTCTGGCTCGACTTATCCAACTACAAGTAACATTCACAATAATGCAAGTGGCAGGCTTCGTTGTTAACTAGGCCTCATATTTATCATAACAATTTAACAGCATTATGAAGGCATTTACAGCATTATAACGGCAATCCTAACATTACAACAGCATTCCCAGTATTATAAAAACATAAACGAAATTACAGACAATGCTTCTTAAAGTTCCACAATGAACAGATGCACTTGTCTTCACTGAGACGCTATTTGTGCCTCCATTTTGTACTCTGTGTAATGGCGGACACCCTGACACATGGCTTAGAGAATCTTAACTTCCTGGTCACGTGACCAAACTCAACACCATATCCTGTATACGTACACCCCCATACCTGCTGTGAGGCAGAATATGAACACACTTCACATATTTTAATCTCCAGCAATTAAAAAGGTGGTCTAACATGTTACGGAAATTGTGTTTTCATGCAACCGATTTTATTCAAAAACATCCGCTCTTCAAAAACATTCCGATATTTCGTTAAATTGCATTGTTACGAAAAATCATTAAATCCATACTCTTTGGTTCATTCGGTAAAGTCACGTAGATAGAAAATTAATAGATCACGACGTTTCGATCGCAACACAAGCGAGCGTCTTCTGCTCTCACCTGAAGACGGTCGTTTGTGTTACGATCGAAACGTCATGATCTCTTAATTTTCTGTGTACGTGACTTTACCGAAAGAACCAAAGAGTATGGATTACTGCAGTCACGAAAGCTTCAAATCAAGATTAAATAATTAAATCGTCCGTAAACCTGATGCGCTGTTATCTAGCTTTAATAACTGTGTGTATAGTTGTACAAGAGATCATACGATTGAAGAACGATGTATAATATGTAAAATTAGACACAATAGCAATGTATATAAGGGTTTATTCATCATCAGCAGCCATGCTCTATCCACTGCTGTATGAATGCCTCCCCGAATTGTTGCCATCCCTTACATTCCTACGATGCCACAATCCGTCTAGCTCCTGACCGTGATTTGATTTCGTCGCTCCATCTCCGGGGTCACTGGCCTATCGGGAAAGGTTCCCTCCTTGGACTGCAATGCCACCACCAGTCTAGGTCACCAGCCCATCATGCCTTCTCGCCACGTGTCCCTGCGTGAACTGACTTACATTTCTTAACACTCACAATGACGTCTCAAGCATCAAGGTTCAGCACTGAGACATCAGAACCAGCAGAACAAACACCAGGACTACAAGGACTACCAATTTGACCTCCAAAACTATTAGAAAGCCACTGGAGCTATATACTTTTAAATCCAGATTACAAACTCATTTCTTGAGAACTGATTTTGTGTTTTGTTTGTTATCCTTCACCCGTACCTCAGATGAGCAAGGTTAGTTACATACAGTGCGAAAGGTCAACATACAAACTACCACTGGGACTCATCAAATCACTGGAACTACCACGTGGAGTACCAGGACTACTATTTGGTCTATTAGAATACTATGGTTGGCACAGGTCCTGGTAGGAGATATGAAATTGGGTCCTCTGTATTTCATCAATGGCCCCTCTCACCTCCTGTGTCCACATGACGATGCATTTCAACCACCGTGCTTCAGGACACAGCACGTTCTGCTTCTTTCCTCGCACTGTTCGATTTTCGAATTCGCTCCCACCATCTCTTTTTTCAAGTTTATATAGCCTTGACTCAATTCAAGGAATGTATGTATGTTGCTAATCAGAGGTGCGGGGGTGGGGGGTGAAAGGACAAAAAACTAAACATGCAAAAGCAATTCTCAATAAATTAGTTTTCAATCGAGCTTTAAAAGTGCACAGCTCCAGTGGAAGGACGAGCATTCCAGACGGCCACAGTAGCGCATCTCAAAGGGCGCAATGCCGTGACCGTCTTTAAAGTTAAATGTGTTCACTTTGGTAGCGTTGTGTCTTGCTGGTCGCTTGATAATGTGTTTCCCGTGCTTGGCAACTGGGTAAAGAAAATGTGAATGCACACGTGTGCATTTCCATTGATGTAGATCGAGGCAACGTGGTTGTCACGTGAGCAGTCCACATGAGCACGTGGTCAAGTCCATGGTATCGGAATTACAGCATTGGACTGCGAACCGACGATGATGGCATTGAATAAGCACAAATGAGGCTTTGTCTTTTTTTTACAAATCTCGCACAGCAGGTTCATGCATTGCATAACAGAACCCATCTCATTGCTTTTTCTAATATTTCCCAAAATTGCTGTTGTTTCAATGAAATTACCCATATAAACAGCATTTACGATGCAAGACATCTTCATCTGATTCAAGTAACTATCGTGCCACTATCCACGTCATTCCACAACATAAAATGCATTATTACTCTCATCAACTATCGTTATCATCGTCAGTATCAATATACTGTTATTGCCAAAGTCATTGGCATCATTCTTGTTATCACGAGGAGATTCCCTGCAGCTTACAGACAACAATATACTGGGACTTGGATTCATTTATTTCTTTTTTTCATTTGGCGCCGTTCCATTCATTTCTAGGTCCCACAAGGTCACATCAGTGGCTTAACTGCTTGCCTGTGGGCGTATGTCCCCAGAGCCCTTCATATCAACAACGTATGCATTGTAATCCTGTAAGAAAAAAAGAAGTAAGCCGCTGGATGAAAAATGTGTACTCAAATGGATCCAACGTAATGAGCGTGGACAAAGTTTGCACATTTATATGCAATACCATTACCAGCAACCTTTATACTTTTTATAGCACTGTTTCTTTTCAGCACATACACCTGCTTACACTCGGACAACACTGTTATAAAGTTAGCTTATGCTCATGCTATGCATGTACGCAATAGGTAAAGCATATGTTAAGCCATAGACGATATTGCACTGCATGCTGTATCATCACCAACCTTGGTCTATCCACTGCTGGACAAAGGACTTCACCATCGAACATGGTCTTGAGATGCAACAATCCATCTAGCTTCCTGCACACAAGATGCTCTCATCACTCCATCTCCTCATTGGTCGCCAACTTACTGTATATCGGTATACTAAAATATCATCATCAGAAATGTATACACAACCATATGAATGTATGTATAAGTATAGAGTATATAGGTGTAACAATACAATTGATCAATTCATTGAATCGCAATTAATCGATCTGCTTTTGCTTCGGCTGAACCATTCACAATGCCAATTCGTTACTCGTACAACACACCGGTGTGTTGGAGAGCCAAAAGTAACGAATTGGCACGTTCTGTTTACGTGACAAACCTTACTAATTGGCCGTGTCGGGTAGTGTTCGGTTTAACCTGTATTATAGTATATACATATCTTGCTCTTCCACCACACAATGTCTACTGCATTGTAAAGGCTACTAAACATTTCCCAATACGACTGAATTCGTCCTTTAACTCGGTGACTTGCAACATCATCATCATCTCCATAGCAACCGAAGGGATTCTCCCTTAAGTGGGAGATTTTTAAAAAAACCTGATGGATGGCCGTGCGGGTGCAGAATTTGCTGACATCCGTGCACCGAGCGAATGCCGTGTTCAGGACACAGAGAGGATGGGGAAATCCTTGGCGTCACTGCGCCTTGCATTAAAGGCTGTGTGGGAAGAGGGCGAGCCACTCTGTGTACGTTAAGGCCGGAATCTGATCCTTATGGCAGTACCCCGGGGTACCAAATAATACAAAATGGCCGAGGCAATTAAATATTTTATTTCTGGAACGCTTTTTTTTCCAGGGGTGTACTTAACTCTGCGACTGGGGTACCAATCAATCCGAAATCAGTGCTACTCCGCGATGTCGAAATGCAGCGAGGACGATTGCGCCGAAACCATGAACGCTCGTATGCACCGTAGTGGTGCATCGTGTACAGCTCGTCGAGATGAGTCGGTTGCCACGTCGCCGACCATCAACAGACTAAAAGTGACTGCATCACGGACATGATGCGAGAGCCGGGGTACTATGGTACCCCGGGGTACTGCCATAAGGTTCATCTGTCCACCACCTGGGCAGTCTACACCACCAATGCTTGCCAAGTGATTCCAGGAAGGGTACAATAATGTTTTGCCTTTTCAGAAAACTGCACGAGAACACGTAAAAAAAAACCCATGGGGAGACAACACTCATACGAACATGTGGATACGTCAACTAATGAAACCTTCGTTGGTATTTTAATATATTTCAATTGCTAAGTTAAATCAATGCGAGTGCAGTAGTGGAGTGCTGTGCCGTATGGGCCAGGAATAATATATAGTCGTATGCATCAAAGAGTACGAGTGTGTGTGAGTTTGCCTGTGCAAACTAATATCAAAGTGAAATAGTTGATTAGAACATACATCTTTATGCCAATTATGTATTCACTATATTTATGCATTGCATGATCCATGTACGTGCCTCTTTCTGCCAATGAATGATGAATTATTGTGTTCCACTTCATCTGAACCACTTCTATTTTTCGCACGCTTCATGCATTGGATATGTAGTGAGTCCAACTGAGTCGCAGACGTTGTCTTGGGAGCAACACTATTTATTCTAGTAACTCAACACAACACAACCTACACTTGGGTGTTGAATGCCCATCTAGCCATGCTACGGCAGAACTAGACACGGTTCGCTATCCCGGCCCGGACCACAAGCTGGGTCCCGGACCGCGTGGCTAGAGACTTCTTTAACCCGACGTGGATCTTCTTCACCAGCAACACGAAGAGTCCCGAGCCCCTCACAGGGCCCCGTTATATCCGCCTGGGTGGGGCTGGCTCCACCCCTCGGCCGACCCACCTTCTAGATCTCTCGAGCTCTTTCCCGAAGGCTCCCGAGAGATATTTTGTACCACCTGACCGCCCAGCGGCCCACATTCACCGGTGGCCCCCCTCCAATATCATCCAGTCACATGTCAGCAGGTGAACCAACGTATCATGCCCCAACGTAACCCTGGCTGGCTGACACTCCCTCTCGCTCCCTCACCGGGAGCCCGCACCGCACACTGTACGTGGTGCGTTCGCGCTGACCAGCGCTCTCCCAAGCCCCTCTAGGGCTGGTACTATGCCCAGTAAGCGGGCGACACATAATGCCAACACATTATCCGCCGTGGCTTCGTAAGCCCGGCACGACACAGTGATATTCACAGTCACTCCAGATATGTTGCTCTTTGTAACTGCACCACAGTGCTACCTAATGCGAACATCACTCACTCACTGCGGTACTGCGTATATTTCGTCTGTGTTTTTTATTTGCATGCCAACGTTGTTTTTACGCTGGAACATGACACACTTTATGATAATTGTGTGACAGTTCTCACAAAGATTCCTTATGATTTGAATCGCGTAATTTTGTATGCCATTCATTATTAAATCTTGTATTAATTGTACTGAATGTTGTATATTTATCCTAATACGTTTCTTTACAACTCATTAAGGCCAACAATATGACATGATTCAATTTATTTAATTCGTAAAATGTCTATCTTTATGCTGTTTTTCACTTTTTCACATGCATGCTCAACAAGAGGGAATTGTGATATTTATATATCATAACAATTAACTTTTTTCACACAAATCACGCAGACATGGAATAATATGAATGTCAAAACAGAGTTCTCTTGATGTGAAATCTTGATGAGATGGCACAACCTTTTTAAACCATCACTTTGGAGGCAAGGGTTCGTGAATCACAAAAAATGCGTGAAGCTCCAAACCCCACTGAAAGTGCGAGTTGTCTGGGAGACAGACAGCAGTAAAGCAAATGTGTCCGTGTACCCAACTGTGTCCCACCTATGCATGGTATCCAAATGCAAAACCCTCCTGAAAATTAGTATTGAGACTCAGTGAGGCCTTTCTGGATAAAAATAGGCATTTACACTACGGGGGAGGTGGGGGTGGAATAAAATATCGATTCATCTATTAATGTTGATGTATAAGCTCACGATGCACCCATGAAATTACTTTGCAATTATAATAAATGTGATTATTTTTTTTCGTATACGTTGTATCTAATGGGTTCTCGATACACCTTTAACCATGAGTGACTGCTACAATTACAACATTTTATATATTTTAAAAAAATCTACTCTTGAATGAAATTGTGAATCTACATTGCATCAATTCATGTAATCACCAGTGAGTAAATTATTATAATTCACATTTTCATGACTTTATTATGGACATGCTTTGTAAAATTCAAATTACAGGGGGTAATAAACTGTATAATATACGAGAAACCAATGAAGGGCCTTGCCTGCTTTCTACTCACACTTTTCTGAAATTGCAATAAACTTTGAATGATTGAAAATATATTGGCACATTTGGATTCAGCACCCTTGTAGGCCTATTTTAAAACAAGTTCACAAAACTGTAACCTTTGGCAGTTGGATGTTTCTAAGTTTGGACCCAATCATATGTATGCCAATTGTCAGTTTTCTAACTATTTAAGTCTTAGTTTCCGAGAGGCCGTAATTTTTAGGAAACTTTTACAATTTTTTGTTTCTGATACCACGTTTGTATTTGGGACCTCGCAAAACATCTACTTGGAAACAATCATAGGCAGAAGTTTAAATAATAAAACGTAAAAAAAATCCCCCAATTTTTGAAGGCCCAAAAATCAAACACTTTGTTGTGTTTTTCTCGCTAACATGTCAGGCTCACCAATATTTGTGCCAAACTTCAAATTTCTAACCCTTCTAGAACATCTATTCTAAACGTTGTTAGAACTTGTATTGGTCACTCACTCACTGACGACTCATTATATATGTTACATATAAACTTAACACATCAGTTAATAACGCTGCCTAAAAAAAAAATCGGTGATATTTCAGGCAATGACCCTTCATCTGCTAAGATGTGTGAAGTCTACAAAGCATATTTCGGAATGCCTGGGCACCTCATTTCACCTGCGAGCAATGCAAAAAATACTCTGGAAGGTAAGATGGATAATTGTTGCTCGGAATTTTATGGTATAAAATTTGTTTTAAAAAATGTAATTGTAAAAGTTCTTAATTTTAAAATGTATTACAATTTTTTATGTTATTGAAAAAATATATCATATATGAAAAATGTTGCGAGAATCACTTATACATTAGTCATTGGTAAAATAAATGTATTTTTACACGCTTTGATTTAACTCACTCTGTCTGTTGTTGTATCCTCAAATCTTGAAACTCAATTTTTACCCACTTCCCAATGTGGTATCGACTGCAAACTTGGTATACTTATGTCATACTGATGGCAATACTATATTCTATCATAAAAACATCTTTTTTTTAAACATTATTTTTTATATGTTATGTTTCGGCTTGGGTCTAATTGTCCACGCTCAACTGATGTTGACTGTAAATCACCACTGTCCCTTACGTTATGGCAAGCTTCGTGGCAACTTCCTGGAGTCGTGGAGTTCTGCTATTACTCATACGGTACATTTCATTAAAGCGTGTTTTAAAAAAAGTTTTTTTTAAATATTACTTATTGTAGGATGGTACAGAGGGGAAAAGAGAGCCATGAAGTTCACTATCCCAAGAATTTGGCGGGAACCCACTGACCACTCAGGCAACTGCTACTTCTTCATGGTGGACCCTTCCAAACGTTGGAATGGCAACAATGCACCTGCTATCACGTATCTGGACCTTCCTTCATCACCTCGGTGCCACACTGCCATGAGCTCCCCATACCCACTCCTCCAGAGAGAGAGCAGCCGTGTTTAGAAGAGAGCAGCAAGTCAGAGAGCGAGGAAGACGTTGTAGATCCAGATGACAATTTCAGAGGTGGAGCTGAGGAGAGAAACCCATACTACCCCAACCAAAAATACCTCAACGACTTGATAAGAGATCTTGGTCTTACCAAGTCCAATGCTGAGCTTGTGACATCTAGGCTCAAGCAGTGGAACTTGTTGGATGAAAGTGTGCAAGCCGCAAATGAGAGGAAGCATCACCAACCTTTTTGCAGCTTCTTAACCCGTCAAGATGGGCTCTGCTTCTGCCACAATGTGACCAGTCTGTTCGAGGCAATCGGAATCGCCTGTAACCAGAATGAGTGGTTCCTCTTCATTGACAGCTCATCTAGGAACCTCAAAGCCGTGCTGCTCCATAATGGTAACAAGTACCCGTCTCTTCCCCTGGCACACTCGGTGCACCTCAAAGAGGATTACAACAGCATCAAGACCTTGCTGGATGCCTTGAAGTATGATGAGTACGGCTGGGAGGTCATCGGAGACTTCAAAATGGTGGCATTCCTGATGGGTCTCTAAGGCGGTTTTACCAAGTTTCCCTGCTATCTTTGCCTTTGGAACAGCAGGGACACCAAGGCGCACTACCACAGGCGGGACTGGCCACAGCGGACTGAGTTCTCTGTGGGGAGGAACAACGTCAAGTGGGAGCCACTGGTGACCTTATGAAACAATTTGTCAGAGCTGTAGATAAGGAGTCGGCAGCCTTCAAGTCCCTTCAAGACATCTTCCCTAAGCTGTTTTAGGAAAAGGTCAAAGCCGGTGTCTTCATCAGACCACAGATACAGAAGATACTGGAGTGCAATGAATTCCCCAAGAAGCTCACTAGTAAGGAGAAAGCGGCTTGGAACAGCTTTGTCGCAGTGGTTTGTTGCTTCCTGGGCAATCACAAGGTCGAAAACTATGTGGAGCTGGTTAAGACTGTTGAAGAACTATGGCACATTGGGCTGTAGGATGTCCCTCAAAGTCCATATTCTTGATGCTCATTTTTATAAATTCAAGGAGAACATGGGAGTGTACTTGAAGGAGCAAGGCCTGTGCTTCCACCAGGATATACTGGACTTTGAACGCCGTTACAAAGGAAAGTAAAACGAGAACATGACGGGAGACTTCATTGGGGGCTGATTCATGAAAGTGATTTACAGTATAATCGTAAATCTCGAAAAACTACTCACTTCTAAATCTTTTGTAGTAATTTTTGTATAACTTTAGTATAAATACATGTAAATTTTGATTCATATGTTGTTGTTTTCTGACTTTATGTGAACGAAAAGACACACATTCGCCCGTTTTCTCATTGAAAATATGTAAATTTCAAAATATCACTGTCCTGGTCACAAAAGCAAAGTTTGTGGGGAATAATAGCCATTTTCTATACTTTTTAGGCATAAGAAATTACGAAATAACACTTACTACCCAGGAACAAAAATTGTGTTACATAGTGTAATTATTCAAGTCAGCTGTATCATCCTTTCGAATTGAACAGTGATGAAGGCATCATTGCATGAATAAGATATTTCATTTTGTGTAAACATTTAGTAAATATTTCCACTTATGTTTTTCAACAACACGCCCACTTGTTTAATGGTATTCACAGTTATACTCTCTCCAGT
The DNA here is from genome assembly GCF_015708825.2 of Lethenteron reissneri. Lineage (NCBI taxonomy): Eukaryota > Metazoa > Chordata > Hyperoartia > Petromyzontiformes > Petromyzontidae > Lethenteron > Lethenteron reissneri. The sequence continues at coordinate 13,924,454 of NC_083807.1, read as the reverse complement.
TCGTTTACCTTTTTCATACTGTGAAGGGCAGCGTTCACTTTCAAGTATGACATCTGGAACTTCTTTTCATATGAAAAATGGTTTGATACTTAGGATACAAACTGTTTCTATAGAGATCTGCATAGCATTCTAGAAAAAAAAACCACATTCCTGCGGAGGGAGCTGGTAGGAACGTTGGGTTGCTCGGTCAATGGCCTGCAGGGTCAACGGCGGCGTGGTGTATTCCGCAAATATGCCCGACTGTGAGGGCGGGCACAAGCCGGCGTGAGTAGGTTAAACGTTGAGTTTTATAAGGGCACCACGAGGTGACCAGCCCCTCCCCACCCAGCCCCACCCCTCCCACCCCACACTCAGCCCCACCCTCCCCACCCAGCCCCTCCCCACCCTCCCCACCCAGCCCCTCCCCACCCTCCCCACCCAGCCCCTCCCCACCCTCCCCTCCCCACCCAGCCCCTCCCTGCACGATGGACACAATAATCCCCTGTGGGCTGGTGTAACCAGGAGGTTCCTACCAGTATAAGATCCTATCTCTCACGCCATCATATGCTATTTGGCCATTTTTTCCCCAGAAAGGGTTACGATTTGTGAATGATCAATCAGCAACCTCCCGTTTGATGCTTTCATGCTCCCGAATGCTTGCAATGATGTCTTCAATTTTGACATTTTGTTATGTTGCCTCCTCTGATTTCGTTTCTCATTCGTTCCCAAAAGGCTTTACGTAATTTTGTGATTGATTCTTTAATTTGGAATTGTCATCTTTATATATATTCCCTTAGACTGAGATTTCAATGATAAAATAGCAAATTACATTTTACAACGGGAGTCAGACAAGGAGCGAAAGTTTCCCTAACGTAATTTACAAAAACTGTTTTCAAAATATTGGATTGGACAAATGTATTTATCTTTTTTTTTATCACAAAGTCATTATTACAATCAATGGAAATGAACTTCAGAAAATGTAATCAACAAGACTGCAAAGTTGAGCTCAAAATAAATATCAGCAAAATAAAAGTCACGAATAATGAGCTTGCTAAACAACTGGAAATGTCTTGCTAAACAACTGGATATACCACAATTCCCTCTCGTTGGGCATGCATTTAAGGAACGAACCAGGATGATTTCTCCGCAAATCTGGCTGTCCGCCAGATGATGTTAGTTGTAATTACTGGAGAAACGTCATACTCATATTGTAAATGTTGTGGATTTGCTCTCCAACACACCGGTGTGCTGTACTAGTAGCGATTTGGCATGTTCTGTTGACGTGACAACCCTTACTAATTGGCTGTGTCGGGTGGTGGCGGGTTTTAACGACATTTATATTTACGCGATCTAACCCAATAAAAACGATACAGTATTCTGGAAACATTTGTTTGAGAAACACAAGCAGAAAACACATCAGAGTATGTCAATTTAGGGCATATATTGAAGGTACACTGGGTTGAAAATTATGAATATAGAAATTTTTTATAAAAGTGAACTTAATAATGAAAAATTACATAACAATTTGCCTAAAGAAGAAAGTTTTACATTTCACCATTAGCTCATAGACAATGCAATAATGCAAACTATAGGGTTGGCTCTGTCCAATATGTATATTACTCACCAACAATGAAAGTGCTAATTTCGCTCGAATAACAAGAGGAGCTGATATTCTGTGTTAAGCTGCTGAAATTCGTCGCATATTATGAAGTTAATAAGCGAAACAGGTTGCATAAAACACACCGTCTGCCAAATTCGTTGGGTAAAATGTTTTGAGAAATAGCATAACATTTATCGCACTGTGGCGGACTGTCCTGCGTTTTGATGTTATTGTGGTTATTATTAGTATTATTTGCAGCCCCTTGTCAATCCCCCTGCTGAATGAAGGGCACCCCGTGCCATGTCTGACATGGCACGGGGTGCCATGTCAGACATGGCGCTTGCCTGACTTGCTTGACCGTACTTCAAAATGCTGCACAACGCAGCACGGCACCGCTACTCGCATGATAAACATGGATGCAAAGTAAACCAGGCATCAATGAGCAAACACTATGGGAACCTCATTTGCCAGTAAAAATATGATAATTGGTTCTTTACCCTTCTATCTGGCAACAAAACTGACACCTTTTTACAAGGAGTCATGTTTGCATAGACCGCAATACCTGCAGTCATAATACAACCAAAAGAACATAACTCTGATAATGTGCACTGTCCTTGAAGTTGATTGGTCCACACCCGAGACAGCTTTCCTTAGAGCCTAGTCTCATATGGGTTGGACCAGATGACGCCAAAAGGCGCACAACTCAAGGACAATGCACCATCAGAGTATGAGAGCTCGGGGCAAGCATCTACACTATGGGAACCTCATTTGCCAGTAAAAATATGATAATTGGTTCTTTACCCTTCTATCTGGCAACAAAACTGACACCTTTTTACAAGGAGTCATGTTTGCATAGACCGCAATACCTGCAGTCATAATACAAACAAAAGAACATAACTCTGATAATGTGCACTGTCCTTGAAGTTGATTGGTCCACACCCGAGACAGCTTTCCTTAGAGCCTAGTCTCATATGGGTTGGACCAGATGACGCCAAAAGGCGCACAACAATGAGCAAACAATTGTTGACTTGGTTATTATTTTATGGTGTGTAGATGTTGACTTAATTCTGTGGTAAAGTGAATGTTTTCTTAGTGACGTTGGCAAATTACATTCCCCATTCTAGTACCAGCTGCTAAATGTGCCTGGGTCTAAAGGAAGTAAGGAACTTATTGTATTGTATTATTTGCGAGTGATTGCTTGACGGAATGTTTTACTCTTAAAAAGCTTCCACTGCCATTGGAATTACAAGTGGCAATGAATCATGCAATGTCTGGATTGACATGTCCTTGCCATTTGACACTTCCAATTTGTTTTAAATATAGGCGAGAGTGCGGAAGCACGAGGTCACCTTTAGACAGACATGGAAACTTTGAATTCCCTATGCTACGGGGAAGTTATTGCATTGCCAAGATCATGTTGGCGGAAAATGCGGACTATGAGACTCGCGCAACATCCATAAAAGAAAAAGAAAAGCCACGAAGATGTGCAGTTCAACTGCAATGGAGCACAATGGTAAAACATAACTGTTAACTGAATTTAAATTCAATGTCTGGTCTCTGTCGCTCTGTTTGTAGCTGACCAATTGTGGCTCGTATCTGTAGCGCTCACAAGGCTAATGAGACCCAAACCATCCCAAGCAAACAAACAAATTTTGATTTATTGCATCTAAAGAGAAAACATTACCCACAATATACTCTAATTGCCATATATTATGGGTGTAATTATAGGTGTGTCTCATGTGAAATAACTATTCTACCTGTCAAGACAAATGGTGCATGTCGCCCCTACTGTCGTGTTTGCACATGTGTGTTAGTTAAATCTCTATAGCGCTGACATGGAAAACTATCTTAAAAGTGGCATTCAGATGTCCTGGTGGACGTAAAAATAGCGCTGTGATAATGTTCTGTATGCAATGCACACGGAAATGGAGATGCTGTCCTGGTTACAAGTCAAATAAGAATATGTTTGACCCTTTCTGGCAATTAAATAGGTTCTTAAAATGTTCAAACACCAAGTAGATACCTTTTGCAAGGAAGGCTGTCTCTGGTGCAGGTCAACCAGTGTCAAAGACAACGCATACATTATCAGAGGACGTTTGTTTGCATGTTCATCACAAGTACGTGCGGCTAATGCAGATTTTATTCCTTGCAAAAGGTTGTTTGAACATCTGTTTTATTGCCAGAAATGGTAAAACCTTTTCTTATCTTTCATACTTTGATACTGGCGAAAATGTCTACGTGGTGATTTGCAAAATATCAGAGGCGGCAATGGTGGGATTTCGAGCGCACACGTTGACAAATGTAGCACGTGATTTTGTGATGCTGCCTTGTTGGCGTACAAGGACAAGTAACATTCGCCAAAAACACTGCCTAGGACAATCTGCTTGTGTGTTTGGTCTCCAGCAGCTTTGTTTAGTGTCTGTGTACAAGTCATTGCTCGGATTGTAATGAAGAGATACACTGTGTATCACATTTGTACCATCTCAGGACACCCATGAAATAAAACCTAACGGTTTACTGGTCCATATTCTTAGGTTTTTTCGGTAAAGTCACGTAGGTAAAAATTTTAAATTAAAATTAATAAAAGTAAAATAAAATAAAAATAAAAATCACGACGTTTCGATTCCAACACAAGCAATCATCATCAGGTATAAATGAAATAGCAACAAAAAATTATAACCAGAAAAACTATAGACAGACATATAAGCAGACAGATATCACCAAGATACATAGAGAGAGAGTAACACAGGTAGAGAGAGGGAGATCGTCTCTGTTGAGTGGCCTTAAATAGGCAGAGGGGGCGGGGGCAGAGAGATGGAGGGGGTTAGATAAAAAATTAAGGCCACTCAACAGAAACGATCTCCCTCTCCGTACCTGTGTTACTCTCTCTCTATGTATCTTGGTGATATCTGTCTGCTTATATGTCTGTCTATAGTTTTTCTGGTTAGAATTTTTTGTTGCTATTTCATTTATACCTGATGATGATTGCTTGTGTTGCAATCGAAACGTCGTGATTTTTATTTTAATTTTATTTTACTTTTATTAATTTTAATTTTAATTTTTTACCTACGTGACTTTACCGAAAAAACCTTAGAATATGAATCCTTGCAGTCACGAAAGCTTCAAATCTAGGTTTACTGGTCCCCTTCCTGCTGAAATAAATTCTAAAATCGAAAACAGGTTTGACTTGCAACCAATGATAACAGTGACGCCTTAACGATTGGCTTTTGGATATTATTTTGTATTGCCTGTGATTATGGAATAAATAAGTCAACGAATAATCATTTAAATATAATGACCACATTTTTGCTCGCATGATTTGACTTGCAGCCAGTGATGATAGTAACTCTGTTATGTTTTGCTTTTGGAAATAGTGTCATTTTGTATCCACCGTGCTTCTGGACTTTTTATATGTTTATATTTATGAATAATAATTTTAATTTGTATTTAATTGTACTGGTGGATTTATTGCTTTTTCATGTGTTGACAGATCTGACTTGCAGCCAGTAATTATAGTGACACCTTTATATTTTGCTGTAGATATAATGTTATATTGACTGTGCTAATTGGGTTTGTCTGATAAATTAATAAATATTCGCCAAATATATCTGATCTGGTCTGCATCTGATAAGTGCGTTGCATTCTTAGGTTTTTTCGGTAAAGTCACGTAGGTAAAAAATTAAAATTAATAAAAGTAAAATAAAAATAAAAATCACGACGTTTCGGAGGCAACACAAGCTTCAGTCTTCAGGTGGAACCGTCACAGCCCGACAGCTGTATCAAGTAAATGAGGGATTACAAGAGATACCACTCCGTATATATAATGGTTGAGGGGGGCAGGGCCAGGAACGGCACACTTTTTATTAATATGGTAAGGTGAGGCTTAAGACTAACAATATACTGCATAACAATTGACTGAGCCTTTGTTATGGAGAGGTGTGGTTTGTGACTAACACCTAGCCTACATAACAAATTCTTAGTCTTAAGCCTCACCTTACCATATTAATAAAAAGTGTGCCGTTCCTGGCCCTGCCCCCCTCAACCATTATATATACGGAGTGGTATCTCTTGTAATCCCTAATTTACTTAATACAGCTGTCGGGCCGTGACGGTTCCACCTAAAGACGGAAGCTTGTGTTGCCTCCGAAACGTCGTGATTTTTATTTTACTTTTATTAATTTTAATTTTTTACCTACGTGACTTTACCGAAAAAACCTAAGAATATGAATCCTTGCAGTCACGAAAGCTTCAAATCTAGAATTAAGTACGTTGTACAAAATGATTATGCCCACAAGCATAGGGTAACATTTCAGGGCATAGGCTGTATATATTGATGCAGGATGTGTTTATGCATGTGTAGTGTCAGTGATTCGGAGACAAGGTTTGTCGGAGGCACCTTCTTTATCATCAATGTTCACGGTCTCGTCCACACACTCTTCACAGTCGCTTAGCCTCGCCTGTACACAACACGAACCATCAATCACTGACGGCGCCGACTGGGATAGCCAACAACTATCCTGCAACGCACGACAGCGACGACGGCGACGAGACGACAGCAACAACGAGACGAGTCCACTCCTAGAACCGGCAGCCTCGAGCTCCCACTCTCGGCTCCTTTTATGCTCCCAGCGCGGCCTGGCTCCGCCCTGACCGCGCCTCCCTTCTCGAACCCGCTAGCAGGTTCCAGGGGCCTCCAGATGGGGTCCTCCGTGACTCTTGCCCTAGTTTCTCTGCTCTGCCAACACACACCGTGCTCACGCTCACCGGTGTGTATCCCATCTGTCCACTACAGTTGCTGCTGTCCACCAGCCAGCGCTATTACACTACACATACATCGACAGTGCTTTATAGTGCTTTATAATGTTTGTTTTAAAAAGTGTCGTACATGTGTATTGCGTCTCATAATCACTGAGGATCCACCAACAAGCTGGCGCCAATAATTGTCCAAGCTCTGCAGTCCTTTACATAATAAGACGCTTTCAGACAATTAATTATTGTGTATACACTCGTGTGTTAGTATATACTGAGGTTTCTTAAACTCCAGTGTGTAACTTTCACATTCACCAACCTTCTTTAATTAAAATACAAATTAACCTCCTTTAAGATTGCACACATCTGATTATCGTTGAAAACTAAGCGTGTAGTATTGGATCGATTAATCATATAAAACGCATTGAATCATGCGTGTGAGAATCGATTGCCATACATTTAATGAAAAGTACATTCAAATATTTACAATTTGTGTTAATTCCGTTATCAATAACCTGGTGGATGAATGCTTCCTCATTGCCTTTCGGACACGGGATTTGTTAGTCTGGTCAGTGCAGGTTCGTGACATGGGTGACCCAGCATTGATTCAGATATCACTTGCCACTGCCGTCAATAGTGTCCAGAAATTGAACTCAGGTTTCCGGTTTCACAGCGTAGTGCTCGAACCACTCCATCGCTCTACCCCGCTGTTACATTTAGACTAATTCTGTATAGGAGATGGAACACATGCACACAATAAATATGGAGAACACTGTGAAAACGAGATGGAAACAAACACCCTCATAATAATATCTTGAATCGAATTGTTACACTGATTGGGACGATTTAATCTATCTCTGCAGGGGCAAATTATTACGAAAATAGTAAATTACAAAGACCTGCGCCATGGTGAGTCATAGAGACTGCAGTTTGACAAACACTGAGAGACACTAAAGAGGAAACCATGTATTACGTAACATACTATGTAAGTATGTATATGTACGTACAATGAGGGAAAAAAGTATTTGATCCCCTGCTGATTTTATACGTTTGCCCACTGACAAAAAAATTATCAGTCTTTAATTTTAATGGTAGGTTTATTTGAACAGTGGGAGACAGAATAACAACAACAAAATCCAGAAAAACACATGTCAAAAATGTTATAAATTGATTTGCATTTTAATGAGGGAAATAAGTATTTGACCCCCTCTCAATCAGAAATATTTCTGGCTCCAAGGTGTCTTTTATACAGGTAACGAGCTGAGATTAGGAGCACACTCTTAAAGGGAGTGCTCCTAATCTCAGCTTGTTACCTGTATAAAAGACACCTGTTCACAGAAGAAATCAATCAATCAGATTCCAAACTCTCCACCATGGCCAAGACCAAAGAGCTCTCCAAGGATGTCAGGGACAAGATTGTAGACCTACACAAGGCTGGAATGGGCCACAAGACCATCGCCAAGCAACTTGGTGAGAAGGTGACAACAGTTGGTGCGATTATTCGCAAATGGAAAAAACACAAAAGAACTGTCAATCTCCCTCGGCCTGGGGCTCCATGCAAGATCTCACCTCGTGGAGTTGCAATGATCATGAGAACAGTGAGGAATCAGCCCAGAACTACACGGGAGGATCTTGTCAATGACCTCAAGGCAGCTGGGACCATAGTCACCAAGAAAACAGTTGATAACACACTACGCCGTGAAGGACTGAAATCCTGCAGCGCCCGGAAAGGTCCCCCTGCTCAAGAAAGCACATATACTTTCCCGTCTGAAGTTTGCCAATGAACATCTGAATGATTCACAGGACAACTGGGTGAAAGTGTTGTAGTCAGATGAGACCAAAATGGAGCTCTTTGGCATCAACTCAACCCGCCGTGTTTGGAGGAGGAGGAATGCTGCCTATTACCCCAAGAACACCATCTCCACCGTCAAACATGGAGGTGGAAACATTATGCTTTGGGGGTGTTTTTCTGCTAAGGGGACAGGACAACTTCACCACATCAAAGGGACAATGGACGGGGCCATGTGCCGTCAAATATTGGGTGAGAACCTCCTTCCCTCAGCCAGGGCATTGAAAATGGGTCGTGGATGGGTATTCCAGCATGACAATGACCCAAAACACACGGCCAAAGCAACAAAGGAGTGGCTCAAGAAGAAGCACATTAAGGTCCTGGAGTGGCCTAGCCAGTCTCCAGACCTTAAAACCATAGAAAATATGTGGAGGGAGCTGAAGGATCGAGTTGCCAAACGTCAGCCTCGAAACCTTCGTGACTTGGAGAATATCTGCAAAGAGGAATGGGACAAAATCCCTTCTGAGATGTGTGCAAACCTGGTGGCCAACTACAAGAAACGTCTGACCTCTGTGATTGCCAACAAGGGTTTTGCCACCAAGTACTAAGTTATGTTTTGCAGAGGGGTCAAATACTTATTTCCCTCATTAAAATGCAAATAAATTTATAATATTTTTTACATGCGTTTTTCTGAATTTCTTTGTTGTTATTCTGTCTTTCACTGTTCAAATAAACCTACCATTAAAATTATAGACCGATCATTTATTTGTCAGTGGGCAAACGTACAAAATCAGCAGGGGATCAAATACTTTTTTCCCTCACTGTATGTTGAATTTCTTTTGCACAGTATGTAGCCAACCATGCTAATCGGAGGTGTGGGAAAAGGACAACAAACTAAAGACAATAAGCAGTTCTAAAGAAGTTCGTTTTCAATATAATGTAGACTTTAAAAGTCCATAACTCCAGTAGCTTTCAGATGGCCGCAGAAGCGCATCTGAAAGCACGCGATGTGGTGACCGTCTTTGTTCGATGGCCAGCCAAAAGCCGCTTCTGCGAGCCTGACCGGAGTTCGCGTGATGGTGGTTTATGCTCCTTGACGAGATCAGCAGGGCGTTGTGGTTCATTTGTGCCAAGCACTTTGTGTGTAATGAGCGCGACCTTATAATGTGTTCGTTCAGCAACTGTTACAGACATATTGACTGCTTAAAAAAAGTGAGTTGGCTTGGGCAGTGCACGTCCTGAAAAAGATGAAGTCTGCAGGTCAGGACGAGCGATGGAGTGGCTCTTTACAAAGAGAACATGCCGAAGAGTCTGGACCTCCAAGGAATTGAAGCGGGCTGCAGTTGTTCATTTGCAATTATCATGAAAGGCATGAAATTATTTGCGCTTGTGAAAATGTCTGAATAGATTAAAGTGTGTATGTGTGTTTGTGAACCAGTCCTGGGCCTCCCCTAGGTCGACACAGCCTCAAATTAGTACCTGGTGCGGTGTGTGAGCATCGCCACTGGGAAGACAAAGGCGGCCGGGCGTGGTGCTGGCCACTCACCAACTCGTGTGCCGTCCTGGCCTTCATAGGTGGTCTCTACCAACACTTGCCCCAACAGTCTGTTTATGCGATACGGGGGATCTTTGTGTTTGCTGCATTGTGAGACCGTCAGAGATGGTGATGGCTTTAGGAGGCCTTCAACCAGCAGTGGATTGATCACGGTTGATGGTGATGATGAATTAATGATGAATTGTAGAAGAGGCAATTAACCCTAAAAAATGTACACGTTTGATAAAACTCCATGTACATGCTGGAGCAAGTCTGATGAGAATAATACACTGCTTGGCCACAATTTAAGACATTTTTAAATCGTGCGGTGAAAGTACTGTAATTTTTCGGTTCATGAAAGTGTCCGCATTCTTTCTGAAACTTACTTTACAAAAAAGTCACTTGACATGTGCTTGTTACAGAACAAAGAAAGCATGCACTTAGCGTTTTTTTATTCTTTATTTACTGTCACCAGATTCACTTCCCCGAGGCTGCGAATGCCAGAGCTAAAATGTACAAAGATTGCAGCTTCTCACTATTTTTTGCTGTTGCTGCTGTGCTGAAAGTGAAACTCCACCTTCGTCGATGCATTTTGGCAGGAATGGGGGGGGGGGGTGAACACTTGTGTAGTGTTGACCACGGAGGCACACACTTGACTTGGAGGCAACACGTGTATTACACAGCCCAACGGGGCTACACTACATAAACGACACTACTTTAATCGGATAACTACATAACCGGGTCAGTCAGTAACGGCCTGACTGACCCACGATGCCGAGTGGAGACCGAAGATTGGAGAGACGTGGCGCCGAGGGTTGATTCCAGAGACCAGCCAAGAACGCTCTAGGGGCTGCCCCTTTATGCTTCCGAGCGTGGCCTCTAGCTCCGCCTCCCGCCACGCGCCCTTCGAGACCTTACCCGAAGGATCTCGAGCGAGCATCACGTGTCCCTCAAGCCCCCCTCGGGCCCCTCTCCCTACCTTCTTCCGGCCACGTTCCCTCTCGGGTTCACCCAGACTACCATGTCCTGACTTGACCTCTCTCAGGCCGCCACCAGGACTATGCCCCCTCGGGCCCGTTCGCATGCCGCACTCACTCTGGCCCCAGGGAGAGGTTCCAGACGCACAGTAGCACTCTTGTGACAGTCTCTGGCGCTAACACCATAGTGACACCCTTAACGTCACTACACTTGTACATAACATCAGGGAGGAGCTCGGGAAGAAAGGAAAGGGCTCTCTTCCCCCCCAAACCCCAACTCTGCAGCCGCAAAGCTCAAGGGGGCCTCTGAGAAATGCACGGCCGTCAAAGGGAAGCCCCCAGTCCTTTTGAAAGCAATGGGAGATCTGCAGATTGAGCCACATGTCAATGTCAGGGCCAGACGAGTTCAAATGTAGCTATCTGATGGGAGGTTGTAGATCCAATTCTGTTTACAATTAACCCAGCATTACCTCAAAGATGAGGCAGAAAATAATAGTTTGCAGGACTTAAGAAGAGTTTGAAATGATCACTTTTCCGAATACGTTTTTTTTTCTGATTACATTTATCTCTTACCTGCGCTTCCAATTAGAGTGCTTAATTATGTACGGTGCTAAATAAGTTAATACATCCATCTGAATCAGAAAAGCTGCCATAATGTGATGGTTAGCGACCTGGACTCACAATGCTGGCAACTCCCCGGCACGGCAGTTAAAACAATGGGACCCTTCTTCCCTCCCCACATCTACCTCTGTCGGTAGGTCACTGTGGTAGGATAAAATGTTGTACTCCCACCTCGTCTGGTCAGTGTGGAAAGCCTCGGACGAAGTAGCCTCGAGTGGAGCTCTTCAGAGCTCCCTCTGATCGAGTCCCTTCCAACGGTGGGGGTGTAAGCAAGAACTTTGAAGTGCTGCACATTTGCCTTCTGTTTGAAACGCTCTGACACATTTTTACACTTTACTTTGGTAGTCGTGCTTTTGTGAGGTTGTAAAGCGGCTGTGATGTTAACACAACGTTCTGCATTCCAATGTTGTGTAGCAGTATCCCCCACTGCCACTTTCTTATACTAATGGACATTGCTTCAGTCTCCAGCAGAGCCGAGTCTGACATGTGTATGTTGTGCCTTGATAAATTAAATGTGTTTCCGCAATGGAGTTTTAATTTAACAGTATGATACATATTGTTGAATACAACTTTTATTTTTTTATTGGTTATGACGAGGCTTTGTGTTATATCTGTAAATATTAAATAGCTTTTTAAACTAAAAACGAAACTATTTGTCTTTTACCAAGAAAGGCCCACTAAGCTAGACAGCTCTTTTTAAATCCTTTATATTAAGTTCACTTGCTTGCTTGCTTACGACCGTGCAAATCTTTCGGTCGTTTTTTAACCCACTTCCCGTGATCCAATCGAGCTGACATTTTCCACACAGACTCGTTGTGCGTGACAATTAATCTTCGTGAAAATTTTTTCTCCAAAATTTTACACTTTTTAGGACAAAAATATTCTATTTAATTACCAATTGCTTAATGCTTTCATGCAATCATCTGACCCATAGGTGGCAGCCATCTCAAGCCAGAAGACGAAAGGACTCTAGCCGCCACGCATATAAAGGATTTATAGTGAAAAACTTTGTTTTTACGGGTTAATTTTTTCAGAAGTGACCTGGCCACAAATGACAGCTCGACGAGGTGGCTTGTCCCGTGGGAATTTCTAGCAGCAGCCAAATACTCAAAAAGGGACACAACTACACTCCTACCCATATTTAATTACAGCATGAACATAGACACAATCGAGACGGCCTTTAAATAATAAACTCTACCGAATCGCAAATTAAAAAAAGAGTTTAATAATCAGGTGACCAGATGGCTCATGGATCAGAACAATGCGCCGGTATTGCTGAGATGCAGGGTTCAGATATGGGTTGCATCCGTCTGTGATTAAATGGGGTTCTTAAGTACAGCGAGTTGATCGTCTCAGCCCGATCCACAGACCGAAGCTATATGGGGGCACTGCGGAGCGCCATGCACTACCAAATGTCCCTTTATCCCTTGCCGAAGTTCACTCTCCTTAGCGGTGAATCACTGCTATGATGCCCCCCCCCCCGCCACCACCCCCCCCCCCCCACTCCCCATCCGAGATGAGCTGGAGCCAGACCTGCTGGTCACTAATGACTGCAAACAACAAAAAGCAAATCCTTGGTAAATGTCGTGATTCACCTACTAAAGATACATCCCAGCTCTACAAAAGAACACATCGTCCAACTGACATTTCTCTCTGCGTCAGGGTGCATAGGAACGCGCACACACCGCCACCATCCCCTCTTAAAGTGTGTGGATGCATTTTATTCGGAGGGATATCAATAGTGTTGGGCATTGTATATGCCCACGGCTTATGCGCTGCGTTCCAAGAGTTCACAAATTATATATCGTTAAATTGTATGACTCCAGGAGATCGGTTGGAATAAAATTGGAAGGTGGAGGGGTGAAATACATACAAATGTGATACAGTAGTTGAAAAAAATCCGTCGCATTACATATTTATCTGTGCATTGCCTCTAAATGTTTTAAAACAGCGAGGTTAGGTTGCACATTGCAAATTATTTGGTTGTGCGCAAGGAAAAAGCCGGCGGGGTCTCGGCCATTAGGGACACCTGAATCCAACTGCCGATGGCGGCTCTTGTTAACTGTTGCCTGACCAACTGCCGATGGCGGCTCTTGTTAACTGTTGCCTGACCAACTGCCAATGGCGGCTCTTGTTAACTGTTGCCTGACCAACTGCCGATGGCGGCTCTTGTTAACTGTTGCCTGACCAACTGCCAATGGCGGCTCTTGTTAACTGTTGCCTGACCAACTGCCGATGGCGGCTCTTGTTAACTGTTGCCTGACCAACTGCCAATGGCGGCTCTTGTTAACTGTTGCCTGACCAACTGCCGATGGCGGCTCTTGTTAACTGTTGCCTGACCAACTGCCGATGGCGGCTCTTGTTAACTGTTGCCTGACCAACTGCCAATGGCGGCTCTTGTTAACTGTTGCCTGACCAACTGCCCTAAAACCACTGGTCACGTTCACCTGCCCACGTGCCCACCAACTGCTTGTGCAGGATGAACCCCGTGTCAGTGAGAAGTGGGCTTGCTTGCCGTGCAAATTTATGTCCTCGAAATTAAAATTCCGTGGGCAGAAATTGTTTTCGAATATATTTTGTCCCGACGTTCGTGTGTTTTTTTTCTTCTTCTCCGTTTCATTCAAACTATGAAGTCATTTTTATCATTTAACTCATGCATTGGCATACTGCAATCTGTGTGATTTTGTCTCTTCGTGTGCTCCTAAGACTCTCTCTTGATGTTGCAGTAAAACTTAATTATTATTATTTTTACATTATGTTTAAATAAATTTTAGAACAACCTGCGGTTTCGTCAACATGATATCTCTACAGTGTTACTTTAATATTTGCAGACAAAATTTACGTATTCGTTTATTCATGCCAGGAATGTGATACGCTCAAAGTGAAGCTAATTAATCATTTAAAAGTATTATAAATACTATTAAATAGACACGATCGCATATAATCAATAACAAAATACGATATAATTAAGTCCAGCATGCATGCTTGGTCTGGTACATTCACTAAAACATTCCTAAAATATGTCATTGAGATGGTCAATAATAGTAACGGAATGGCAGTCAAGGAATAGAATGCGCCCCAGATAACGTCCACTGAGGAGATGGAGCGATGCACCCTTTTTGTGTGCAAGTGCTAGGATGATTATTACATCATGAGGAGTGGTGGTGGCTTGGCGAGAACTTCATCCAACAGTTGATTGGCCATGGCTGATGATTACGATGATGATGATGATGATGATTTCACTGTGGAGGATTTGTTGGAATCTTCGCTCGGCTTCTGTGAGTGTCCATCTCGAGAAATGTGCTGTGCACTGCAGGGTTAAAGAATCCTATCCCAAGGCCGCTGTCTGTATGCATTTAATCACCCTCAGTCAGCATGGGGAATCCTATGTCATTTTTCACAAAGGCATCATCCATTTTCTATTATCTCTGGCCAGACTTGGGGCATTTTGGAGGCTTTTGATTTCGCAGCCGGACTGTGTTTGGGATTTCCTTTTGGGAAGGAGTGGGTGGTTATTTTCCTGTACGATTTTTTTTTAATACAGTGCATGTACTATGTTATCCTCTTCTAGAGTGGAAGAGTAGGCCAACTATCCTTGAGCGGGGCTCTCGAGAGCTCCCTCTAACGCAGGGCTCTACAACCTCCTACACTTATCCTCATCGCTTTGAATATGTAAATATGTACAAATAGTCAAATATAAAATGCAAACATATGCAAAACATTGGCATGTTTTGCTAATAGGAAAAATAAGTGGTTCCGGTGATTGAACACATTTACGCTTATGTTGGCAATCATGGTTATAATTGAAGTGGGCTGCAGTTGTTTATTTGTAATTGTCATGAAAGGCATAATGATTCGTGCTTGTGAAAACGTGTGAATACATGAGGGTGTGTATGTGTGTTTGTGAATCAGTCCTGGGCCTCTGCTAGGTTAAATCTGTTTTAAATGAGTACCTGGTGAAGTGCGTGCACATCAGCACGAGGGAGACAAAGGTGGCCGTGCGTGCTGCTGGTCACCCATGCACTATGTGCCCTGCCAGCCTTCATAACAGCACTTGCCCCAACAGTCTGTTAAAGTCTACATGTGAGAACTTTGTCTTTGTCGTCATACAATAGATATTTTGTACAGCATATTTTAAAAGTGTGATTAATAAGGACATGTTATACTGAACGTTGATGGATACATTTATTGCCGAGCATTTTCACTTTGAATTATACCGAACTTGAGTGTGGTTATAACTATCCATAACTCTTGACTTGCCACTTATGTACATTGCGCTTTTAAAATCACGTTCTTAGCCATTTAATTTAACGTGAAGAAATTAAAGCTTGATTGCAAAGTTTAAAAAGTAATTGAGAGCACATTACCTCTTGAGCAGTATTTACCCATATAGTAACCTCACTGCCACGTGGGTAGCATGGTTAATTAAGTAGCTAAATGCACTGCTATATGTTTGGAATGTTGGTTTTTATTAAATTGGCGAGCAAGTGTCCAGTCGCAAGTTAGGCTCTTGGTTTGTCCAATTTGCTCTTGAATGAATTCCAAGAAAAACATCTATCGGTACTAATTGCACAGCATCCAGACGAAAGTGGGGATGGGCCAACACACTCCGAGCAGCGACTGCTTGCACGCGTAATCCAATTAGACCCTCGGTGTTCAAATCCCTCAGGATCCCACTTGGAATTAAAACAAGTCAACTATCAATCCAGAAGGTCCTATTCTATTATTATTGAAATCATTTCTGTAGGATATTGCATGAGACATATGATTATATTTCGGGATTGTTGCGGTCGCAGTCTCTGTGTGGCTGTCGTATACGCACCGTAATTTTGAGTTTCATTTTGGAGAAATTTTAAGCGGCTGTACATATCTCCATTTAAGTGACCTTTAAGCTCCAGGGAAGTTCATAGGAAATCACAGAAAATCCCAAGCAATCACGATTTATCGTGTGAATTATATATGTAGTCAACATTACTTGACACTGAGATGGCTGAGTGGCTCAGGCGTCAGAACAATGAGCGAGATCTGCTGAACTCTTGAGTTAAATTCTTGAGTGTCAACCACCCGTGGATACACAACGTTCTCAAGTGTCATGAGTTGATGGTCTCAACAAAACATATTTTTGTTGCTAAATACCAGCTCTAAGAGTTTTAATATATTTGTTTGATTTCCATTTGATTAACAACAAAAACAACAACATTAGAAGCATGTCTGGGCCATCTCCTGCTTGGGGGCATTCTAGAACGCATGGATATTTGGTCTCTCGGTGCCGATTGTGTAACTGTAATAAAATTATGAAAACAGACAATATAAAATATTATCCAAAAGTAAATTATTTCGCTGTAACTATTATTACTGGTTACAAGGCATACATGTTTCTGGTCAGATTTTTTTAAATGAAAAGTTGACAATGCCCTCACTGTCCACAATGGGACAAACTAATACAATTACAGGGTTCAGTCCATTTGTCAAAATAGCAATGTGGCCCAGAGTGTGCAACTTCTAGAACTATGAACGAGACTCTCGGATGTTTTAAGGTCGCACATTGTCCGATGTTTCGCTCCATGTGTTGGGAGCTTCTTCAGGAACTGACTTGCCAGCTCACGTTCTCCCTCGATTGTGATGAGCTTCTATTAGCCGTTAACGAGATGTTAACTACCTCGCCTGGTATACAGGAGGTTGTGGTTTCAATCCCAACCTGGAGGCCTGTATATTTGGAGTTTGCGGTGCCTCTCTCCCTGTGGTGGCATGGATTTTTCTCCCTCCACATTTAGAAACATGCATATTAGAGTATTTGGCTGCTATAAATTTGTGCTGTCATTTGTGGCCAGGTCGCTTCCGAAAAGAGCTATATAGCTCAGTGAGCTTTACCTGGTAAAATAAAAATATATAGTTTAGTTGAAAAACATGAAACATCACCAGCAGCCAGCAACTGTGAAAATCTATGCAATCATGTTAATGAGTATCAGCCGCCATGCCTTCGTTTCGCAACTGAAAATTGCAGTGCATGACGCTACACCAGTGACAGAATGGCAACAACACACGAAACATCTTAGCAAGGTGCCCTGTGGCAGTATAAAGTTGCTGTTTAAAACTCGTGTACGTACTTAGTTCATCACCCTCTAAATAGTCGCACCCATATGTGAGCCAGGTGTCGTCCAATGCCTCGTGGAATCCACTGTTTTAATTAGACTCCACATGCTACAAAAGAGTGAAAGAATAGCCTATACAAAGTTTCTTAACACAGCTCGATTAGTGAAAAATTGAGGCAGGTATTGGTTTTATATCCAGCATTAACAGTCAACTATCAATGAACAGCATAACAGAGCATGTACAACAGTAATGATTTAATAATAGTTCTCAGAACTGCCAGCTCTATTATATATTTCATGGATTTATATCTCTCGAGGAGATGACCGTAGTTTTTTTTGTACTGTTTAAAAACTTTCACATTATGAAGCCTCTCTCTACTGATTAATCAGATCTCAGGGTGCGACGTAATGGGTACTGGCAGTTTGTAGTCGTACACATAGTGTGAAGTTGTAGTCGTAGACAGTGTGAAGAGTGCAAGAGATGTACGTGCGGTGGTTACTCCACCTCCGATTAGCTCGGATGCCTACGTACGGTGCGAAAGAAGGTCAACATACAGACATACGTGTGTGATCATATACGTGGATTAAAGTAAAGCAATGGTAGTTTAATACAAAGGCAAATGAAGCATTGATTTACACAAGGAACATTACTGAAGTACAATATTAGTATAAGGTGATTAATTTTTCCAGCAATTGAAAAGAATAAACACACATCTCGAATAATGCTTATCATGTGTGTATTAACCACGTGTATGCGAGTGCTTACATATGTAATGCGGGCGTAAATGGGCGGGGCGGATATGACGATCCGAGAGGGAGGAGTCAGGGTGACGTGGGGGAGAAGTTATAGCGGGGAGACAGGAAGCTATACGGGAGCAGTCGGGGGAGTGAAGGGTGGTGAACACGTTGGGTGGTCGCCGTGCCTCAGCCTGGTGGCTGAGGGGCTCATGACGGTGCCAGCCAGCGGGGTGGAAGAGAGAATGGAGGATTGAGGTTGGAGATGGCGAGGTAGCCATAGAGGCCACGAAGGGCTAACTGGGGAGGTGGCGAGATCGCCACGCACGGAGGAACAGGGAGCAGCGATGGAGCTGCTGTGGGGGCAGCCGGAGGGCTGCACCAAGAGCCTGCAGCGGAGCTGCAGGAGCGTGGAAGGCTACGGGAGCGAAGGCAGATGTGGGGCTGCCAGGGAGAGAGTCTCAGGAGGAGTGCCGTGTGGGAAGGAGAACGCGAACCCCAAATAAAGGACAAGGAGTCAGTAAGAAGTGTCTAAGTCCTTTTATTACACTGGAGTCAGAAGTGAAACGGCATCTCAAAACAACTGAGAGAAAGAAGAAAAAAAAAGAATATTCCTGCTACATCATCCGACGACGACGACCTTCCTCAGACGGTGGACCTGCCTGCGATGGAAGAGGAGATCCGTTCTGGAACGAGTACGGGTCCGGGTGAGCAAGGTGTCGCCGCCTCGGTGGACCTGTCTGTGCCGGAGGACGCCAACTTACGATGGAGACAGATGGCGGCGCAGATGGGGACCTTGAAAATCGTGCTGGCGCAACTGTGTGAGTTCACCACGCCGAGGACGACGTCGGGGAGGCCCGGTGGTGATCCGCAGGCCTCTGCCTTTCCTGCGCTGCCAGCGCCATTGCCACGTGGCACGAAGACGCCATCTTGTCTTCACCGCGGCGGGAGGACGCCGCCATCTTCAACATCGCGGCGGAGAGGCAGCCTTGCGCTGCCATCTGGAGGTGCCGCGGGGTGAGCAGCCTGCTGTGAGCTGCTGTTTTTCGAGGGGGTGCTGCGAGGAGAAGACGCCGATGCTGCAGCTGCTGGGGCGGGAGCTTCCCGTCCTGGCTCGGGTGCGTGACAACGGAGCCGTCAAGTCGCCGAACGAGTTCTGCGAGGCGTCTCAAGTTGCCACCCTGCCGTCCTCTTCTTGCTGCAGCCCCGGGCGAGTCATAACGATACGCACCCGGCCTTAACACACACCTCACTCATCTTTCGAGGGCCGGGGGGCTATTTTGGTTTTCTCTTATGACTCGATTGTGCGGAGCGCGGTTCGGACTGTGTGTATATGTGTGTAATAACGATGAACGCGCTATCTGCTTGTTGCTTGGTGTCAATATAAGTGTGTGCGTGTGTTGAGAATGGACGGAGAGTCTGCTGTATTTGCTGAGTGTCAAATTGTGTGTGTGCGCTGCTGCGTGGAGTTGTTATCTTGATGGTGAAGTTAATTATTAACTTGGGAGCGTCGGGTATCTTGCGCTGTATTATTTGTGGGTTACCTTGTGTGATGGGCTTAATTGAAAAAAAATATATATATTTTTTTTGGTGTATTGTGCTGCGAGGTGCTGTGTGCGATGCGATTGTTGCAAGAGAGAGAATAATTGTGTTGTTGCTGCAAAGTTACGACAGGATTAATGGTGTGTTGGTTGCCTGCAGATCTGCTTGCTATTGTGCTTAAATGTACGCGTGTGATCGCGATATGCTGATTGCATGTGCTGTTATACCGTTCTGTATGGTTATGGGGTGCGATGCAGTGGTTGACTATTGGAATTGAGATTGTTATTATATTGTGCGTACTTGTTGGAAATTGGTAACAAATTGGAGGGGGACCCAAAAATTTGGTTGTATGGGTGTTGTGCACACGAGATTGCGTGTATATTATAGGGGTAATTGAGCTTTTTGAAAATGAGAGTGCGCGATGACGCCGTTGTGGGTGGCTTAGATGTTAATGCTAATGGGATCGTAAATGGGCGCCAAGTGGCGTCGTGTATTGGTTGATTGCATGCAGCCACGAGTTGCTTTGCGAGTTGGGTTGTGTAACTAATGTGGTTGGTAAAATATTGGTTAAAAATTCCCCGATATGACTGCTGCGCGCAGCAAGCTGGGGCTGTGCGTCTATCGTTGTTGGGGTTGTTACAATAAGACGGGGGATGCATTTTGTGACCCCCAGCATAGGGAAGCTGGGGTGCACGAATGGAGAAAACTGGCCACGTGTTCGCACGTTGGGCCGCCATTTTCTGGCCACGTGTTCGCACGTTGGGCCGCCATTTTGCGCGCACGCGGGGTATGGCGACGATGCGCTTTGCGGAAAGGGCCGCCATTTTGAGTGCGCGCGAGAGATTGCGCGAACGCGCTGGGCGAAGGGGGACGCCATTTTGAGCGCGCGGGAAAAACCGGGGTGGGGCAAATATTCCATCTGTTATGCCTGCCATTGTTGATTGGGTGATGCACGAGTTGTGGTCACATCGGCCTATGGCTGATGGCTGACCTGACAGCCCGGAGGCGAAACCTCCGTGGTATGTCTTAAACTAATGGGCCATGTGCTCATATGGCTCGGGGAGTCATGGTTCAGTTGTGCGGTGGCAGACTGAACCTGGTGTGCCGGGGGCTCACGGGATCTGGGTTAGGGTGTTATTGTCTCTATAAGAGAACATTGCCCCGTGGGGGGAGTACAGGGGGTCTGGCATTGCTGGGGGATGAACCTTCCCTGGGCTATAAAGCATCGGACTATACGAGGCTGGTGTGTGTCCATCTCTGATGGGATAGTAAGGGAGGAGCATGGCCGAGTTGCTGCTCATCCCCGAAATTGCACTAGCTGAGAGTATGGTCAGTGGATGTTGCTGTGGGTTGACGACCACGGTGGGGGTTAGGGCGAGTTAAACGTTACCGCTGGGGAGCGTGGCTCTCTCCACGCGAGGGTGTGTGATTAGGTGTTTTGTTGGGTTGCTGAGAGTGACCGTGGGTACATGCTGTGTACGTGCGATGTCTGTGCTGGTCCTCAAGGGAGGACTGCTGGTGGGTAAGAGCAGGAAATTTTGTTGTTGTTGTTGTCACGTGTAAATAATATTGTTGTTAAAATGTAAATACTGGGGCATTCATTGCGTTATTTTGGGTATTTATGGGGAGTTTTTTTTTAAGCGGGCCGGATTTACATCATCTCCACTACCCTGGGGCCGGGTGGCTGTCGTGTACGACATGCGGATGTGCGTTGTTGTGCTGTGCCTCAGGGGATTGGATTCTCCTTCTCGTCACAGATTCTTCAGCTCCCGTCGCACTGGGTGTTACCTGGTGTGCTAGCTGGATGAGGACTTGAAGGAGCAATTGAGCGCCGTTCGTCATTCTGCTCTACCACTTGCTCTTTGACGTTGGACTTGAGCCGAGCGGATGGAACTGCAACATGGACACGCACTAAAACATCACATTCTGGGTTGTGCGCGTTGGCCGTTCTTGCGTGTCAGTTGCCGTTGTTGTTCATTGTGCCATTCTTATTCTTGTTGTTGTTGTGCGGAGGACAGGCCGGTGTTCTGTTCCAGTTCCTGATACCTCCCCTTTCGTTGCTTGTGTTGTTGTTGTTATAATCTCCGTTGTGTCTGGGGGACTCCTGATTGTGATGCCTTCGCCCGCATTATTTTGTTCTGTTTCAGCCGAGGACGGCTGGGATTTTCTCTACGGGGGAGGGTAGTGTAATGCGGGCGTAAATGGGCGGGGCGGATATGACGATCTGAGAGGGAGGAGTCAGGGTGACGTGGGGGAGAAGTTATAGCGGGGAGACAGGAAGCTATACGGGAGCAGTCGGGGGAGTGAAGGGTGGTGAACACGTTGGGTGGTCGCCGTGCCTCAGCCTGGTGGCTGAGGGGCTCATGACGGTGCCAGCCAGCGGGGTGGAAGAGAGAATGGAGGATTGAGGTTGGAGATGGCGAGGTAGCCATAGAGGCCACGAAGGGCTAACTGGGGAGGTGGCGAGATCGCCACGCACGGAGGAACAGGGAGCAGCGATGGAGCTGCTGTGGGGGCAGCCGGAGGGCTGCACCAAGAGCCTGCAGCGGAGCTGCAGGAGCGTGGAAGGCTACGGGAGCGAAGGCAGATGTGGGGCTGCCAGGGAGAGAGTCTCAGGAGGAGTGCCGTGTGGGAAGGAGAACGCGAACCCCAAATAAAGGACACGGAGTCAGTAAGAAGTGTCTAAGTCCTTTTATTACACATATACAGTGCAATATATATGTATGAAGGATGTTGGTCATGAGGGTTTTGATCATACTTCACCATGCTGGTCAGCACAGGTTGGTGAAGGTGGGCCGGAGGACAGGACCGATTTTAACATCACACGCCACTGACGCTAACCATGGCCGGTTAGCATCATACTCGGGTCACCAAGTTCATTGCAGGGCACACAGGCCACTACGTCATTGATTCCACCCCAGTGCTTCATTAAAGTGTAGTAACCGCAAGAACCAGGGCATTTTCCTCGTCTCAACCATGGCCTGCACTTTCCTAATGTGAGCTGGCGAAGTATTCGGTCATCTCACACTTGTGTCGCATCCTGCCGAGTTTTGTCATCTTTTTTCCTCCTCTTTCTGCCTTCGACTGCCCCGTCTATCCTTCACACCTCGCTCAATACCAAAGACATCGCCGCATTGCCTCACCGCCCTTTGCCATCTCTTCATTCGGGGCCGTTTACAATCCATCCTCGCTCAGTCTGGCGATCCCTCAGTGTCAATTCGATTCGAGTCTCCAGAGCAGCACAATCCATCGTAATTGGAATTAATCGTGCTTAAATGGAGCAGATGCTATCACATTCAGCTGCTGGCCTGGCTGGGTTTTAGGCACTCACAATATATCCAGAGATATTAGAGGCAGCAGATACGCCATAAGGAGCATAAACCGTCACGTGAACTCCGGTCATCTTCGCAGCGAATTTTGGCTAACCATCGAACAAAGACGGTCACCGCATCGCGCGCTTTCAGATGCGCTTCTGCAGCCGTCTGGAACGCTCTTCCTTCCGATATTAGGAAGCAACTGGAGCTATGCAATTATAAATCTAAATTGAAAACTCACTTCTTTAGAAATGCTTTTCATGACTAGTTTGTTGTCCTTCCCCCGAACCTTCGATTTGCACGGTTGGCTACGTGCGGCGAAAAAGAAGTTCAACATACGCACATGAACCAGGCGGCCGTAGTCTCCTTCCCAGCCACAACTTACACCAGTGGTGAGTGATATGAGAACCGGTCCGGCTCCCCACTCCCGATGCAGCAACCTACATTAACCAGCGTGGTGAAGTATCTTTAAAAATATATATATACAATCCCATGACTGACATGGCGTGGGGAGGCCTTCATCCACTCATGGATTGAGAAAGGCTTGGAATATATTCATAATTTATGAAAACATATGCAGATATTACAAATATCTGGTAAAATGCCTTTGCTTTGGAGCACCTGTATTCTCGTGGAGCCCTCCTTCTCACTCTCACATGACACCCACATACTTGTTAACCCCTTATCAGTGCCTACCTTATTACAGAACAATTCAGACCTTATTGGTCACCCCGTGCCCTTATAAATCTCAACGTTCATCCTACAAAGTCCCATCACAAAGGAGAAACACAAAAAAATAGAAAAAAATTGTGTTGCCCATATTTAAACGTCTGTACGCCATATGGACCTGAAAACTAAATTTCTCTGTACACGAATACGGATACACCGTATGGGTTGACAAGTATGCACCCATGTAGCAGTGGCGTAATTATTTTCATGTTTCAA
Organism: Lethenteron reissneri; assembly: GCF_015708825.2. Classification (NCBI taxonomy): domain Eukaryota; kingdom Metazoa; phylum Chordata; class Hyperoartia; order Petromyzontiformes; family Petromyzontidae; genus Lethenteron; species Lethenteron reissneri. Next base: position 13,900,577 of record NC_083807.1, on the reverse strand, counting down.
GCGCTGGATATGTTTTGACTTCAACCGGGATCCGAAAACCTACGAACAACAGAGGAATCTGCTCCCCTCAAGCTAAACCTGTTATAACAGTGCACTTGCTTACTTACAAAATACAATGATCTCGAGTAAACACACGGCAAATGTTACACAACCTATGATTGTTTACTTTCATGTGCAACTTCGGGTAAACCTTTTTTCACGTTGCATTGATGAATAAAGCCAATGGTCGCAGCTCGGTCTTGGGCACATCAGCATGGCTCTTCCGCAACCTACAAAACTCACTCAACTCGTCTTTCTCCACCCTGTGCGACCCCGATGATCACAATCCCACCAACCACCAACCAGGAGAAATTTCTCGAGCAAAGATGATGAGAGTGGGAGGCAAAGATAATGAAAGTGGAGAGGAGGGAAAGATGGATATCCCAGTTTTTTTACTGCAAAACTCCCACTATAAAAGTGAGGAAAGTGAAGTGGCTGGATAGCTCAGAGGTCATAGCGATGAGCTGATACTGCTGAGATCATCGGTTCAAAGCCCACGCAGATTCCGGTACCCTTTAATGGGCTAAAAATATCAGTGTGACCGTCACGTGATTAACAATACTCTCTGTAGCTGGGCAGGTGTGAAATGTCCACTCCCTCGTGTTGGATAAGGGGTCACTGGTAGGCGTTGTCAGAAGTTATTTGCTTTTGTGATATGCACTTACACGGACCGTTCTATAAAACGGAGGGACGTACTGCTCTGCGAGAGTGCCTTGTTTCGTGGCTAAAACAATCAGAATAAATCATGAAAAAGCTGAAAAACTCAAGAATAAAGTTGCAGCCATGACTCTCACTGTATCTAGAAACGATCAAAAACGGGGAATGTGGGGTATCAGCTAATGCAAGAGTATCTTTACCACACCACATTTTAAATGTTTAATTCCCTTCGATGCCAAAATTTGGTCCATCTGCTACCCAAAACATGGATTCCCCCATGGAGCAAATTGTAATAACGTAGACACACATTATAAAGCCCCATGTTTCATCGGCAATTTATAATATTAATTGCTTGATTTCAAGACAGATTGATGTTTCCAATGGACACTGGACAAGCGGAATTGCATCGTGATTTGTGGCGTCTTTAAAGTGCACAGATGCGCTGTGCACTCTCGGTTTCGGCAACAGACTTCTCTTCACAATCCATTGCCCTTAAGCAGTGCAGTAATAGTTCACCGTCTGCTGTGGATTCCATGGCATCCAGTTGAAGTTCTGGGATCGACTGGTTGTTGGAGACAGGAAGCTGCTAGATTTATGACGACATATCTGTAAACACGTGAATTAATTGACTGTGGAGGACATTGGAACGAATTGAAATGTATGGAAAAGATTAGAGTCATCGCACTCATTTGGTCGAGTTGAATAGCAATTTTACTCAATTAAATACGACAAACTATAAATGCAATCATTCACAGACCATTGTCAGTCCACTGCTGAGTGAGGGCTTCATCGCGCTGTGTCGATCATGGAGACCTTTGACCATATGTCACACTGGTCGGTACATATACAGTAAAACATATATTTATAAATGTAATCATCATCAGTCATGGTCAATCCATTGTTGGATGAAGGTCTCACCAAGCTTCCACCATCTATCTCAAAATGCTAATATTCCCCGCTACCTTCACCTTGTCAAGAGAGATAAATCGGTGTTATTAATGTTTTCCTTGGTTAAAGAAATTAACTGTTTGGAGGAACAACAATTGTGAAACACAGCAGATTATGTTCGCTACTAAAAAAATGTTTCGAAGATAGAAGAGATTGAGATGATGACGTAGATAGTCGGACGAGAGTAGGTTGGAGTATTTTTTGAGACATTCAGTTTGATAGAGAACAGTGACCTGCCAGGAAGTAAGTTTTCAATCAGTGCATATCGCCTGCTGCAACATGTGGCTCTGAAACGTGGACCTTGACACGCGATAATGGAGTAAAAACAGAAAAGTGCACAAAGAAGCACAGGGAGGTGTATGCTTAGAAGCACGCCGAGACGCAGAAAGTGGGACTAACAGATCGGGCTGACGAATGAGACTGGTGATGGAATTGGAACCGAAGGAGAGAACGTGCCTCGGAGGATCACAATTGTGGAGATGGAGCGATGACATCAGCTCACCTACAGTAGATGGAGTATGGCATTGCAGGACCACGAGGGATGGTGATTTCATGGGGAGACCTTTATCCAGCAGTGAATAGACCATGGCTGATATGATGATTTTTTTTACTGCATGTGGTAAATCTATTGATTTGATAGTTTAGTTCCAAACAGCCAGAAGCTCGAGAGCATTGACGTGCACAAAATGTGCATGAGTCAGAATATTTCCTAAGGTTGTAGTTATGGAATCGCTTCACATGACATCAAGCAACTTTGCCATGAGTAAATCGTTATTCCCGGGGCAATAGAACATTTTATAATGCTTTCTGAACACACTGAATCGGTTTTAGCTAAACGTGTCATCCTTTAGCTCCGGAATGCTCTTGATCTGCATTCAGCTCGTAAAAAATGTATTGCAAAGGTATTATCCCTACTACACGTTTGCATGCAAATTCAGAAAATGCTGGTATATTCTTTTAAATAAAAGCATTTTTTTTGTAGGAATAGTAGTTTTGAACGTTGTACACCTGGGGAAATGGTCTGAAACGCACTCAACAATACACATTCCCAGTAGAAACAACACATAGTTAGCCGCGTTCATGTGCAGGTTGCTCAGGCGGCAGGAGTGTGTCTAGATACCAGAATGGGCAGGGCCTGCGTGCCTAATGGGCCCCGTTGCTTCCGAAGTGTGCATCGGACGTGCACGGTCTACGCAAACTGAAGGCAACATCCCAACTACTGTGACGTCAACAGAAAGCTCCTCTTTAAACAACAGAGCTGTCAGGAGGGCTTGGGACATTCTTCTCGCTACTTTAACATTATCTTAAATTTAAATTGCTTTTCAGTTTTTTTTTACTCTTAGAGCCTTTGGCATTTATACTGAATCGTAGGAAGCCCTAAATGTGGTTTGGAGTGATTTAGGTAAGCGTTCAATGGATGTCTCCATCTCAGGATTATTATTATGAATAATATTGGTCGCAAAAGCCTACGTGTTAAACCAATCCATCTCAGGACCATGCACCGTGGAAGTGGCTGGGAGGGGTGTGGGAACTTCATCTTGCAGTGGACTGATCATGGCTGAAAACGATGACGGGAGCAAACCTTGCAACGTTTAACACGTTGCTTTCGCGACCAATATCATACATAATACAGGTTTTTTTTTGTGGTTAGATCGCGTAAATATAAATGCGTCGTTAAACCTGCCACCACCCGACACGGCCAATTAGGCTTGTCACGTAAACAAAACGTGTCAATTCGTTACTAGTACAGCACGCCGGTGTGTTGCAGAGTAAACCCACAATGTGTACTAGCAACGAATTGGCATGTTTTGTTTACGTAACAAACCTTACTAATTGGCTGTCGGGTGGTGGCGTGTTTAACGACATATTTGTATTGACACAATCGAACCCAAAAAAAACCTGTATTATGGAAAACCTTGCAACGCTATTCACTTCCGGCCATCCTCTGACAGGTGTAGCACAATCCGGCACAAACTCCAAAGACAACGGTCATTTTTACATTACGGGCTTTCATTTAAAATGCACAACGGCAGCTGTTAGAACCAAAATCGCATTAACATTGCAGTGCCGGTGCAGCGGAGCGCTCAATCAAACAAGGGCATCTCATTGGGACCCACGGTGAGTACACCCCTGCAGTGTCAGAAAAAGAACACACACACACGTGCCGAAATCCACTTGCAAACAATGTCTATTGAACAAGTGCAGTACACTTGATTTATAAATGAGCTTCAGTGGCGCAGCATGGATGGCATTGGCCCTGGTGTAAAGATTGAAATAGGACACCCCTCCCCCTTTCCAATTTTGCACCCTCCCCTCCTTTTCGCATATATGTTGAACTTCTTTCGCACCGTACGTAGCCAACGGTTTTTATCGGAGGTACGGGGGAAGCACATCGCATGGCCCCCCGGGTGCGATTTGAATCCCGAGTGCCCAAGAGCAGTTACACCGCCTGCACACTCGATAGCTACGCCGCCGATGGACTTGCCAAAGATGCTTGTGCGTTTGTATGAACGGGCACAATGTCGTAATGAAGCGTACGCATGCGTCTCATTTGTGTTACGCTGTTAAACATTCCATTGTCTTGTGTGTATGCGGTCAACAAAAAGTGACCACGTGGTCGTCTTTATGGCGACAATTTCAAATGTCAGCATCTGTGAAGCATTTCATTTGGTAACTGTTATGGGTTCCTCGTCTGACCTCGTGTGATACTGTGCCGGTGAGAATTTATGTGCATAAAATTACATCCTCTGTATGTACCGTTTACATCTCCCACGTCCCATTTTTTTTAATGTGAGAATATTCTCCTTAATGACGATAACTTGTGTGCAGCAGCAGTGGTGTATGAACCGATGAACCCGGTGATGTGAGTTCAATTCCCGGCCATGGCTAACATCAGCGGCGAGTGATATGTGGATCAACCCGCACTGACCAGCGTGGTGAAGTTTCGACAACCCCCCACCCCCTCCCACCGCATGAATGGAAACAGCATGGCCAGGCCTTCAGCAATAAATACGCTGACGAGGGGCTGTAATTGAATATTTGATTCTTATAAGAGGCATGTGTTACTGTGGCTGTTATGTACTTCACTATCAAAGTATTTTTAATTGCTTACCGCTCGTCTTCATACCTGTGCTTAGCAAGTGTGTTCACACCAAGAAGAAGACGAATCCTTAAACGGAACAGTTTATCTTTCCAGTTCGGAGTGTATGCGTCTATATCGCGCCAAAGTTTCCCAATATTAAAGTTTCTGTACAGGGTGATCCAGATGTCTTTGTGATCCCTAACTAATTGACCCCTAACATATTTTTTTCCCTTTGCATATTCATTTCTGTTTTCACGCCCATTGGTATAAAAAAAATATGACGTTTTAGAAAATTAAATGGGGGGGGGGGGGGGTCACAAGGACATCCGGACCACCCTGTACCTGTGACTACAATGTGGTGGAAGAGATGCGGTGGCTTCAACATCAGCGCTCGCACCATGGATACGCTTGTTCGTGACAAACGTGCGCCACTATAATTAGCTACTTTTGCTAATTTGGCACATGGTGCTGCGCGTACCCTGGCAATTCAGATGCACTTGCTGACCCAACACTCTTCTAATCGCTGGAGAATGCACTCGGCCGTTGTTTTAATTGCCCGCACCTGGAGAAGCTCCCCCTGCTACATGTTCAGCGTGCTCGGGCGTCTGCGTGGTTAATGCAAGACTGGTGAATCGATATTGTATAAGTTGTGTGTCCGTGCCATGCTGGCCTCTGTACAGTGTTGATTTTATGAATGAAATGAGTGCTTTAAATATGTCAACAATGTTTTTTTTATTTTAGTCAAAAATATTACTATTATTGTACAAATATGATCAACCCACCAATGACATAAGCGTGACTTACTATGACGAGATGGAATTCGGCTGCACAAAGGTGGAGACAAGGATAACTTAACAATTCTATTTGGGACAGCAGTGAACTTAAGAATAACAGAATGTTGTGTCCGTGGCGTGCATGTAACTAGTTGGTGGGGAGCGGTGGTGTAGTGGTTCGCACGCTCTTTTACGAATCCGGCGACCCGAATTTGATTCGGGCTCACGATCAAGACCAGCGAAAATTATCTGAGCCGGATCCTGGACCTCCCCTAGGTCGACTCAGACTCAAATGAGTACCTGATGCAATGTTTAAACGCCAACACTGGGGAGACAAAGGCGGTCGGGCGTGGTGCTCGCCATCTACCCCCTCGTGTGCCGTGCCGGCCTTCATGGGTGCTCACTAATGGCACTTGCCCCAACAGTCTGTTCAGTCTGTACGTGGGGATGTTTTGTCTTTGTAACTAGTTCGATGTCCCGCTGAAGTAAAACCATAAATACAGTGCAGCCGTTTTGTCAGTCCACTGCTGCATAAAGGCCTCTTCCATGCCACGTCGGTCATGGTTGGTCAGTGAGGGTTGGTGGAGAATTTGGAGAGGGCCAGGAGTGATTCAGCAACCGGTTCGGATAACAATCGCCACTGAGGCCAGCCACGGCTGAGTTGATGGCGTGCTTTGTGCAGAATCTTTGCACCGCCGCGTGCACAACGCTCACGCTTTGGTAATGCCCCTTAATTGCTGTATATGTGAGACCTAAATGCACAGCCCCTTTCTCATTACATTTTAGACATGCTTCATGAAGCCTGAATAGTCCCAGTGGCCTCTGATATATATCATTCAACTTGGTGTAACCATTTCCCCAGTCACTGGCAAGCTCAATGCACAAAATCATTATTCAAGCATTTTGCGTTACCGAAACATATTTGTTTTTCGAACATGCTCAAAGCAATATTTTCTAATATAATAAATAAAAATAGTAATTGTTCGTTTAAAATATATATGGGGAAAAATGTACTTTGTAAAAGGTAAATGAGATGAAATGTCATCGTGCAACGGCCGATTGAAAAGAGAGAGATTAGGCAAATAATTTAGTTACGTCTCTGTAAATTTCCTTGGCGGCTGTAATGGAAGGGAGGCGTGTGAGAGTTACCGTCTGTGACTTTCTTTGAGAGAATCAGGTAATAAAGATGCCTAATGCCGTATTCCCTCACATCCTTACACACAGCTGTGATGTTGCCACCATACTTAAACAGATCACTGCACGGCATGCACTGGCACACTAAGTATACCGACTATCGTTGTTACTGCACAGTCGATGTTAAATCCCGCTGGAACATTTGGAATTTGCGATCGTGTTGAAGACTAATTGCTCCGAGCAGCTTCTTGCTTCAGTCCTTTTCTGACGAAGCACAAATTCCTTCAACCCATGGGCATCACAACACACGCAACACACACACTCACACACCATTCAGTTCTCCACCCAACACCAAAATGCTCCCCTGCTCCCTCTTTAATAACCTCTCCACACTCTATCACGTGCAGCAGATCCTTTGTGATGTGGTTAAAGAGTCAAGGGGAGGCGAGAGAGAGAGTCAACATTCGGGCTTTCATTTCCAGGCACCGTAGCATGGTCTTTTAGGCACAATTCACACTCATTAACGATGCACGCGCATTGGTGCAGATGACACAAAATGCCTGAGTGCGCTGACCCAGTCACATTGCAATGCAATTCACAGCCACGCATTGCTTACTCTGTATTCCCTCTTGCATTGCAGCGTGAGCCTGGTGTGGCGATTAAGGGCAGACGACGACGTAAGAGAAGCTGATGGGAGACGGGCAATATTAAACTTTGGCGTGGATTCTAAAGAGACAGCCAATTAAGTTGAGGCAAGTCAGCGAAGGAGGTGGTGAGACAAAATCTAAAACACTTCGGAAGCAACGACTGGACTGGAGCCACGAACAAAGGATGGAATGGAAGAAAATGTGGGAGGCCTTTGCAAGCCGTGGGATGTTATTGGCCGGCAACTGCAATGGCAACAACAAAAACTTCAATCTTGATCATTGAAGCTTTCGTGACTGCAGGAATCCATACTCTTTGGTTCTTTCGGTGAAGTCACATAGATACAAAATTAATAGATCACGACGTTTCGATCGCACCACACGCAACCGTCATCAGCTCTTTCTCCTGCGTCAGCAGTTCTCCTGCTGTTTGTCTCACCTGATGACGGTTTCTTGTGTTGCGATCGAAACGTTGTGATCTATTAATGTTCTATCTACGTGACTTTACCGAAATAACCAAAGAGAAGAGAAACTCAGTTAAACTTGGAATAGGTCATCTACAGCAAAGCCAGACTCTTAATTATTTTCGAACAAGTTGCAGTGAATGTTTTTTTTATTGTTAACATTCGCGCAACCATAAAAAAGATTGATGTTTTTATTTTATTAAAAGCGGGGGCTGTTAATTTTTGATGTTGGTTTATCTTATTATTTATTATTATTATCATCCACATCAGACATGATCTATAGAACTGCTGGATGAAGGCCTCCTGTTGGCGTCCTTGACGGTCTCGCAATGGCAATAATCCATCTAGCTCCAGCGCACGACAATTCATCGCTCCGCTCCGCGTCCAAGGTGGACGCCCCATCCGATGTGTTTCCCTCCTTAGGCTGCCGCTCCGACGTTTGCCTCGACCACCGACCATCGTCAATTCTAGCGACATATTCTGACCAAGCCCCGCTTACTTTTCTAAGCGATCGATATAAGGTCTCCTCCGACTTGTATATGTTCTCTGATCCATGTTTTCTTCTCTTTGCGTCTCTCAGTCTAATTCCGAGCGCACATCTCCCCATGCTTCTTTGCACAATCTTCAGCTTTCCTTTCATTTTCTTTATCAATTTGTCATGAGCCTGACCCATATGTCATAGCATGTATGCAGAAAACATATTATTATTATGTTTAATATCTGCAGCATATATCCTGCGTGCATGGTGAACTCAATAAACTCATCTTTACGGTCCTGTATCTTCTGTTTGAATCATACAATGTGCACATAGCTCTGGCCAAACCACTTTGACATTAAAATTTATCGTGGCATTTCTTCGTGATTTCATTATTCAAGCCTCTGAAATGCTAACCAGAATATCACTCTGGAATCAGAATATCACTCACGATGGCTTGAATAATTTAAATGATACCTTTTTTTGCATGTGCTTAGAATGCATGGTCTAGCCGTTGCAGCGTTTACTAAAATGTGGTGTTATTAGTAATTCTTAACTCGTACATCGCTGTTGGGGAGAGTTTGGAAATGTATCTTAGAGCTTTTGTAAATATTCAGCAGACATGTGATGAATACTGAAGTGAAAGAGCCATTTGAGTCCATTGTTTACTTTGTATTATAAGAAGATTGCCATATCTGTGTGTGAAATTGACTTTGAATTTCAGTTCGAGACTGCATAATACATTGCCATAAAATGTACTATGTTAAACCCACAGGAATGGAAAGAAGAACCAGTTTAGGCATTTATTCCAAAGTAAATTCCACATATGGTTTTTTATCACTTCAACCTGCATAATAATATAAACATTGCCACCAAATAAAATGTAAATCAGAAGAAAATTATCAATGATAAATAAAAGCTAATATCTAAACATTTCTTGATTCTACACCGTAGCTTTAATTACATTGAAATAAGAGATAGCAGACATTTTAACTTCCTGTGCAGTGATAATGTATATTGCCTGCTCGTGATGTCCCATTTGGATATATCATGTACAGCGGAGCGGCCCACTTTAGTGTGAAAGTATCAGGAACATTTTAACTTGGTAGCCACATTTTTTTCAATAATAAAACCTCCACAGGGTAGCAATTGGCATGCATGTGCGAAAGTGATTGTTGCACCCATGATACAAGTTCAGTATTTGCGTGAGGAGTCTGAAGTTTGATTTCATGTATGTTACTTATATAGGCCGAGGCGAACCCAGGAGGACTTGAATTGATGACGCAATTGCTTGGACAGCGCTCAATGTGGGGCAACTCAAGGAACTTGCCGAAGACGGAGCCCTGTGGTGAAGACGATAGATCATCTCGCAGCCAGCACTCGCACTTAGGTAGCCGAGAAACGGAGTGGTATGTGACATGTAATTGGTTGATGTAAACCCTGCAGCCACTAGAGGTGCTACATTGACCACATATATTAAAACATAAACATTCGAAGTGACAGATAAAGTACACCCATTGTTAGTAAAGCCATGAGTTTCGATTTAAAGCTTTCGTGACTACAGGGATTCATATACTTGGTTCTTTCGGTAAAGTCACGTACAAGGGAAATAATAAAATAATAAAATAAAAATAAAACAATACAATTCTCACGACGTTTCGATTGCACACAAGCAATCATCATCAGGTGTGAAACCCACAGCAAGAAAATTTGAAAAAAGTGGCGTTTTTTTCTTAACGTTAGCACCACGGACAGGCGGTTGTGTGTTTATATCCAAAGTGTGCTTGTATCAGAAGTTGGCCTTTTCTTTCCCCTCACCAGTGGAACGTAAGCATGTGTTGCATGCGACAGAACTATGCTTATATCAAACTTCTACTGAAAATGATTCAGGAATTGGATTCTCAAACCACGGTATTTTTGAATCTCATAGAATTCCCCGATGGAAAATGTAATGATCAAAAGTTATGGACGCATTATGGTAGAATGCGTATGATACAATTATAAGCGAATTTTAGCTGGAGGTAATGTTCGCCAGTAAAACTGTGACTAATGGGTTCTCTCTGGCGACTAAATACACATCCACTGAAGCAACCGATCAAAACCATCATTTTGGGATTTATTTATTTTTGGGATACATTTTTTGCGCATACATCATTTTGGCAAGTGTCGCGTGGGTCGCCAAGCAAGATTTCCAGAGTTATTCCATTGTAACCATATGTTGCTCACACCTTAATTGGTAAATTTGAAATACTGTGCGCTGCAGTCATGTGTGCAGGGTATCGCCATGGCGATGGGCTGCTTCTGTTTGCTGCTTTCATAATTGAATGCCGCGCACGACTAAACGAAGCGATGTTCAATGTCGACGTGTCCAAGTTCTCCAACTTCACGGTTAATTGAGGCCGCTGCAAGCGTATGAGGACGAGGCGAAGATGAAGTGTCACTGATGCTGCTAATTTCAAATTAGTTGCCAGCGAAGTGTGTGCAGATGGAATTCTTGATTTGAATCTCAGACGATTCTCAGATTAAGATATTAAATGTAATTTTATTTTTTACATTCCCCACAACCGAACAACCAACAATTGTGTAGGATATTCCCCATCTAAGTGGGTACATTACGAGGCCACGTTGTAATGCCTAGATTGGAGATCGGTGGTATTTGGAAATGTACGCCTACACATCCTGGCAACATACGTTTCTATTTTTTATGAGAATGAATTTATTAACCATAAAAACTGTAACCCAACTACGATGAAAACATTTAGCACAGATGCAGTTTCAGAAATCACAAATCTGCCTAGTTTATAGCATTTATAGCGATTTTTCTTTTACGCGTTGGCTGTTACGTGCTCTGGTTTTCGTAATTAAACAGTAAGTGCTTCATTATCTCGGCAAATACCAAACACAGCGCCGTTGCTTAATCATTTATTCTTGTGTTCCTGTTTCACACCTTATCGAGCCTACTTTTGCCTTTGTCCTTGAAAGGGGGGGGGGGGAGATCAGGATGAGCCAGTATTTCTTTTGATATGCCATTATGTCAGATCAGATCGTGCCCACGTAGCCCACTTATGAACTGCATATTCAGCCCTTTCAAAATATAATCTCAAGCCTTGTATTTTTGATCCGCTGTATTGTGCCCTTTACATGGAAGAAAGAGCTCCCATCAGTACGTCATGTGTTTTCATACTGATTTGTCATTACAATTTTTTATGAAAGGTAGTTCGGCTAAAAACCCGCGTCCTATAAGGAGTGATATTCTAATCAGAAAGCTCTCTTCATAATCATCTCATCTTTTTCTGCAACAGAAAAGAAACTAAAATATCGAAATTCATGTGCCATTAAAAACGCACTGTGCCTGTGTTTCTGGAGGGTGTTTGTGGCAAAACGTATTTTTCTATATTTTATTTCAGACACAGTAAATTTGATCGAGGACGATATTAAAAAAATCCCATAGCTGTCTCAAGACAGAAATGACCTGTGGGATATTCCTTTTTTCATCCTTATTTGTTTTTAATAACCACAAAATGTGTCAAGTTGTTTGCATGTTTTCCATCTGAGTAGAAAAGACATGCGTGTATATTACCGGCATCATCATCATCATCATATTCAGTCATTATCTATTCACTGTTGCAATCCCTGATAGTCCAGCACTGATACCATACATCTGACTCCTGCATATGACCTCATCGCATCGCTCCATCTCCACTGTGCCGTACTCTTGGACACATTCTCTTCCTTTGGTTGCGATTCTCTTGACGTGACTTGTACTGGTAGGAACCTCCTGGTTACACCAGCCCACAGGCGATTATTTTTTCCGTCCGTCCATCGTGCATCCAAAAATGGGAGGGGTGGGGCTGGGTGGAGAGGGGAGTGTGGGGAGGGGCTGGGTGGGGAGTGTGGGGAGGGGCTGGGTGGGGAAGGTGGGGAGGGGTTGGGTGGGGAAGGTGGGGCTGGGTGGAGGGTGGGAGAGATGGGGCTGGGTGCGGAGGGAGGGGCTGGTCACCCCGTGGTGCCCTTATAAAACTTAACGTTTAACCTACTCACGCCGGCTTGTGCCCTCCCTCACAGTATTTGCGGAATACACCACGCCGCCGTTGACCCTGGCCATTGACCAAGCAACCCAACGTTCCTACCAGCTCCCTCCACAGAAATGTGTTTAAATGTGGGTACTAGAAACAATAGCTTAAAGGTGTTGTACATAGAGCAGACAGTATTTTTTTAACATATTTTATGTACGTTGTTTTAAATTTAAGTGATATTTGATGCTTTTTTTTCAAGTGGAATGTTTTTTTAAATAACATTTTAAAAAATCATTTTGGATCTTTCGCAGAGCAGCGCAACTCTCCGCATTGGAGAATGGCTTACTGAAGCAAATACCGCAGAGCGACTTCTTAGGAGCCCTTAAAGTGACAATCAACCCTTCTCACGACTTGCAACTCTCCATATGAGAGTGAGATTTGTCGCACCATGCTCGGAGCGAAATTGTAACATTGCCATAAATGTAATAATGAGGTTTATTTGTGTGTGTGTCTGCAGTCATTGGTGGACCAGCCTGAGGCCCATCAGCTCACTATAATCAAGGGCCCGGTTAAATCACTGGCAGCTGCCTGGGTTTGAACTCCACTCCTCGGCGTTGCCAGCTCAGCACTCTGACCTCTGAACCAACTAGAAATTTTTCTGTTTGAAAATAAAATTGTAAAAACCCACTCATTTTTGAAACAGAATAACTGAGCAAAATAGGTAATTTAATCAAGTCGTTGCAAGTAGTTGGTGAACTCTCGACAATGACACTTCCTGACATATATATGTCTGATCTGTGCACCCATTCCCTATGAAAATAATATTTGTAGCGCAACTCAATTTACCTCTGGAATAAGTTGTTACCCTTCATTTTGAAACTTTTATTCTGGGTTTGAGGTCAAGGTTCTGACTGTAAGTGCCTTTTTAAACTCTCTCCAGTGTGCTTTATTTATTATTACTACTATTATTTCAAGTGTGTCCCATTTATGTCCGATGGGTGGAAGTAGTGGGTTTGATGTAACAACAAAGGCAGAAATATTTGGAGCAGAAATATCTGACCCAATGGGCTGTATGATGTCCCTCAAAGTCCATATCCTTGATGCTTATCTTGATAAATTCAAGGAGAACATGGGAGTGTAATCGGAGCAAGGCGAGTGCTTCCACCAGGATATGCTGGACTTTGAACGCTGCTACCAAGGATAGTATAACGAGAACATGATGGGAGACTACATTTGGGGGCTGATTAGTGAAAGTGATTTACAGTATAATCGTAAATCTCGAAAAACTACTCACTTCTAAATCTTTTGTAGTAATTTTTGTATTACTTTAGTATAAATACATGTATATTTTTATTAATGTTGTTTTTTCTGACTTTATGTGAACGAAAAGACATAAGTTCGCCCGTTTTCTCATTGAAAATAGGTAAATTTCAAAATATCACTGTCCTGGTCACAAAAGCAATGTTTGTGGGGAATGATAACCATTTTCTGTACTTTTGAGGCATAAGCAATTAGGAAATAACACTTACTACCCAGGAACAAAAAAACTTTGTTACAATGTTATTATTAGACTCACCCGTTGAAACATATTTTATGACTCATTGTGTTGTAGTTCGTGTAATTTAGTTTGCTCGAGTGTTTCTTTCAATGGTCATTCATATTAATCTGTACGCTTGTAAATTCTAAATTTCATTTAACGTGCACTAATGTTGTGCCATTACCGACCACGTGCAGCATGGCAGAGGGAGATGTGTTTGGATGTGCGTGGATGTGCCGAGTGCCTAAAAACAAGCAGCCACAACCTGGCGAAGGGACTTTCGTAAAAACCCAAAAGCAGATTATTTTGACTCGGTTGAATGAAGCCCAGTAACAATCCCCGTGTAAATTTTGAACATTGTGTGAACCACAGACACTGTGCCCTCTGAGTTGCTCTTTCCTGAGACTACATCCATCTTCAGCATTACATATGCAGACTCTCGGATGTTTGCTTTAATTAAACCTTTTTTACAATTTTACCAGGAAAGGCCTACTGAGCTATATAGCTCTTTTATAAGAAGCGGCCTGGCCACAAATTATAGCAAAACGAAGTGGCTTATCACGTGGAAATATATAGCAGCCGCATACGCTAAACGCATGTTTCTATATGTGGAGGGAAAAACCGGAGTACCCTGAGAAAAATCCACACGACCACGGAGAGAGAGAGACAAACTCCGAATATACAGGCATCAGGATCGAAATCGAACCCACAACCTCCTTCATACCAAGTGAAGGAGTTAACATTTCGCCACCGCATATACATTCTTTATGAATATATAGCCATCTTCAACATAGAGCATTCAGATTCTGGGATGCATTCTTTATTAATATGTAGCCCAGCAAGTATACATTTTGTTGTCGTCTTCTTATAAGGCTATAAGTCACATACATTTATATGGCGGCGGCTTCCGTTTTATGCCCCAATTTATATTTGACGTGCCTTCGAACTTCGGTAGGGTGATGATGTCTCACCGAAGAATAGTGACATTGCGCACGAAGATGTGTTTATATTTATATATATATAAAACCCGTAGCTTCAACTGATGGTGGACACAATGACGTTGTTCCTGCCTGTTAAACGTATTCTCCGTTGTGTCAAATATTATTTTTAATTTGAATGCGAAATAATGTCACCACTTTGGATACTGAACCACATTCACTGATGGCAACACTAAATAGAACTGAGCAAACGCTCAAACAGCCAAATGAAAGAAATTATTGCGAGGAAAACATTTTTTTTTTAATTCTCAGCATTTTGTTAATCCACTGCTGGATGAAGGCCTCCTCATACATTGTCAGCGGGGGGGTGTTGAACCATACTTCACCTCGTTGGTAAGAGTGGGTTGGTGATGGAGTGGAGTCTCAGAACTGGTAAAGATATCGCCCTCGATGTTGACAATAGCTATGGCTGGGAATCTAACTCAGGCTGTGGAATCATCATGCTCCTTATTATGAATCGCATTGAGATACTTCAATGATGAAAGGCGCTTTATAAACTAGAGGTTATTGTTATATTATAAGTATAATGCAGTGTGACAACGACTGCGCCACTGTACGACCCCTCCACAAATGTGAAACATAGAACTATATATATATTTTGTCATAGTCTTAATTATATTTTATAGATCAATCTTCGAAAGAAGTGCATTCTCTATGTTTATTTTTTGGTATTGAGAGTAAACATGAAGATGTTGTCACGTCAAGGGCAGATGTGTGTCGACTGTGCCATTTACTACCGGGAAGGCAGTGTTTGCCTTAAACAGCAAATCAAAGCCAATCTTGGCATTGTCAAAGCAAGTATGGCAAGCGAAGGTCATCAGATATTACACATGTTACACAAGCTTTGCACGATATTCACTTTTGTCACCTCACTTCAAGCTTTCAGCAGAATTGAATGGAAATTCTTATAAATGACTTTGTCCATATTTTTAACAGCGAAGTGGTTTTAGACTTCTTTAAACATTTTATACCAAAACTCAACCGTATATGTTTATAAATATACATTCGTTCGCTTGGAAAAATGAACAGATTTTTAAAAAAACGAGCTCTTTCACGTGAATTCATTGCTTTCACAATGGGATATTTAACTGTCACCGTTAAGAGAGGACTGCTAAATTATTTTTAAAGAAAATCAAGAAAGCCGCCTGCATGGCTAAAAATAAATAATTTCATACATTTGAAATCCAAAGATGCCAGGTGCATTTAGACAAGAGTGAATCACATTTATTCGTTCATTCTATGAAATTACATGAAGAGGAACACGCGGATATGAGAGCACGTGCTGTTTAAAAAACTCAAGTGGGCTTGGGCAAGGAGACGTCACTCGAATGGAATGGTGACCGATGGTCGAGAATAATGACGGAGTTGCCGGCCACGTAATAAGAATGCGTCCGAGAGGAACGTCCACTGGGGAGATGGAGTGATGATATTAGCTCGCGTGCAAGTGCTGGATGGCTCATTAAATTGCATATATGTTGTATGTATGTTGAATTTATTTTGCACTGTACGTAGATAACCGTGCTAATCGGAGGCGCGTGGTGGAAGGACAACAAACTAAACACAAAAAGCAGTTCTAAAGAAATACTTTTCAACCTAGTTTTCAAAGTGTATAACTAGAGCGGCTTCCAAATATCGGAAGGAAGAGCATTCCAGACGGCCGCAGAAACGCATCTGAAAGCCTCCGTCTTAGTCCGATGGCTAGCCAAAAGCCACCGCGAGGAATGACCGGAGTTCGTGTCATGGTTTATGCTCATTGACGAAATTATAGGATCATAAGAGATGTTAAACTGCTCGGAGGATCCTTCATCCAGCAGTGGGTTGACCATGGTTGACGATGGCTCATTTCACATGTTCAGGTCATGACATTAATTCTGTCATGGTCTTAATGCTCTAACCATCATATTCTCCGAACGTCAAACAAGTGTATCCCAAACAATGTTTTGTCTATGTGTGTGCTCTGTGGCACAAGTGGTTAAAAACCAGACCTCATGATTTTGAAAAAATTAAACTGTCGTCACTCTGTGGCTAATGTGAAGAAGATTTTCTCACAACCTTGTTTTACGTTGTGGTTTAAGACTTCCCCACAATTTGCATTTACATAATCTTTAATAGTTACCACATGATTTGTCTTTCGGAGCTGTCAATAACACTTTAATATTTGGTCAGAATTATATTGTTAACTTGCTGTATTGGGGTATCAAATATAAGACATCAAAGTATCTATGTAGGCCAACGTAGAATTCACATTTAAGTGACCATGAAATGTAACTGAATAGTTTAATATTAGTGATGAGATAGTATTTTTAAAAATGTCATAGTATTTTCTGCAGTTTATTTGAAAAGATCGTTGAAAAAAGTTTAACACGTATGCTTTCGCGACCAGTATTATTCATAATAAAGATGTTTGAGTTAGATCGCGTTATTTATAAATGTGTCACAACCCTCCACCACCCGACACGGCCAATAAGTGAAAAGAGAAGGTGTATATCAGATCAATTGCTTATGCAGTGTTATATTGGATATACGGGACGTAACATTAGCATAAGACTAAAAGAACACCAAAGGAACATTAAATTATACCCAAATACAGCTGTCAGCAGTGGCAGAGAATACTTGACAACAAGGACATTGAATTGATTTTGATAACGTTGAAGTGTTATGCAGAACTAATTATTACTGGCCAAGCTTAGTTAGAGAATCAATTGAAATTGAGAAGAATTCAATTAATTTCAATCGCTGTGATAGCTATAGACTCAGCGCAGCCTGGAAGCGTATTATTAAGTAACTAGCGGTTAGTACCCGGCGTTGCCCGGGCGAAAAAGGCAGACATGTAGTTACACACGCAAATGGACTGACACACACACGTAGAGTTACACACACAAATGGACTCACACATACATACATTGACTGAACAACAACAACCACCATTGGCCACTAAGTGGCGGTGATGTCACGACAACGCTTGTGCCAGGCCATGTCCACCTTGAGGCCACGTGAAGTGTCGAACGCCCGCTGGCAGGAGGTGACGGGGCAAACCCAGATGGCACAGGTCGACTGAGTGAGTCGACTGGCTGATGCACCACCTGTGGCCCCTACTGTGCCAACTTGCTGTACTTTAGCCACCCGGCGCTCTGCTCGTTGTTGTGAGCGTCGCTCCTCTGCCCTCCGTTGTTGTTGGAGGGCGACTGCCTCCAACTGCCCAGTAGCATCCTTCAGGAGCCTCCTCCACAGAGGCCGATCTTGACACGGCTGTTACCAGTCATCCGCAAGTGGACTCAGCTCCAAGTCCTCCTGTACCACATTACTCCATGTCTTCTCCAGCCCGTGCCACGCTCGTTTAGCCCCCTCGATGCGGCCGAACAAAAGCTGTTTAGGCATGCGGTGGGTGACCATGCGGGCTAAATGACTCAGGAAACGCAGCCTTGCCTGCCAGAGGAGGTCACCGATGGGATTTTGTCCACATCTTTCAAGGATTTGTGAGCTCACACAATGCAGCCTGGTTAAAGGCAGGATGGATCGTAGGCAGGCCATCCTAAATGTTCTAACCGGCGAAGATGTTTCATTAGGAGGGTCCAAGTTTCGCAAGCATAGAGAAGGGAGGGAATGACCGTGGCCGAGAAGACCTGAAGCGGAGTGATAGACCAGGTAGATTCCACACAGCGTTACGCAGCCAATGAAAAGATAATGCGGCTCGACTGATTTGGAGTGAGACCTCTGCTGTTAAACCGGAGCCGGTCATTAGCACACTGGCAAGGTATGGGAAACTCTGCACTGTCTCCACAACTGCCCCATCACCAATTGGGAGTTGTGGTGGTAGAGTGTCCGATGGTACAAAATAGGCAGGCAGGTGCTTAGTTTTGGTGGGGCCGATGGTAAGGTCCCACCTCTTAGTGGCAAGCTCCAGGTTCAGCAGCAGCGCCTCGGACTCTTCCGAGTGAGCAGCAATTATCAGATCATCGGCATACATAACGTGGTTGAGCAATAGGGAGCCATCCCTTTACCGCACCCAGACATCGATCAGCCTCCCATTGTATCTGTACGAGATGGGAATTCTTCCGGTACAGGCATTGAAGGATTCACGAACTACGTGGTCGAAATATATGTAAAATAATGTGGGAACCAGAGGACATCCATGTTGCACCCCAAGGTGTACAGGGAATGGCTCTGACTCACGGCCACATAGTTTGACGCGGTGCCGCTCACCATCATGAAGGTCCTTAAGGATGGTGAGCAGTGGGTCAGGGAGTCGAAATGCACGAAGAACAACCCAGAGGGCAGGCCTACTGATGGTATGATAGGCCTTGAGCAGGTCAATAAAACACACGCATGGACTAAGACGCACACATGGACCTACAAACACGTAAAACAATAGAGTTATACTGACTAACATGGAGGCATGCACACACAGCGATTAACACACACGCACATGGACTGAGACACACACACATATCGACTGACACACACAAACACATCGACTTACACACACACATATGGACTCACACACACATAGACATGCACTTAAGATACACACACATGGCGTTACGCACACATATATGGACGTACACACATACAGCGACTCACACACACACACCGACTCACACACAACAATACGTGGACTCAAACACACATTGACGTAAATACACATGTACTTACACACACACATATGGACTAAGACACACACACATGCACTTACACATACATAGACTGACACACACATAGCCCTACACACACATACACATATGAACTGTGACACACAGACATCTACTTTAGATACACAGACATGGATTTACACCAATATGGACTCACACACAGACACATTGACTTACACACACATCGAGTGACACACACATGTATAGACTTACACACACATGTGGACTAACACACACACACATATGGACTGACACACACACATAAATACTTTGACGTACACACACACATGGGGCGTTGTCTGTTCGAAAAAGACACTCACATGGAGTTAAAGACATGCATGGCTCTACACGCACACACATATGGACTCAAAGACACACACATGGACTCACACACACACATCGACGGGCACAGCAATCCCCGATGATGGCACAGCTATCAGTATCGCAGTACTACGTATGAGTAAATAGCGTGACGTGAGCGATGGAAAAAATAGAAATGCATTTAGGAAATAAGCAGGAATCAGACTGGCAGTAGACCGTGGCAGCGGCATAAAAGCGCAGCAAAAAAAGGGGAAATTAAGCAACCGAAAAATGCAAAAAGAGTTTTGTGCACACAAACATAATTATTGTAATATCTGGCGACGTATTTGTTTCATAATAGTAAGCAATGAAGCATATTTTTGATCAGCACACAAACATTATGATTGTAATGTTTGTCAACTAATGTGTTTAACAATAGTAAACAATGGGCTTGAGTTGTTAGCGTAAGAAGCAAGGAAATTTTCACTTACGATAGGCGTGTTGAGGCCTTGTGCCATGCGTAGCCCCCCGTCCTGGCCTACATTGGCGAGGCGGCGGAGTTGGCACGTTGGCAGGCTAGGGGCTGGGCCGCTACCCACCCCCCCCCCCTCTCCAGCATCTCCTGCCCGTGCAAGAATTATGCTATATAAGCAGTAAAATATTATTATCTACGGAGTCTGTAGTATAAACTGGACGCATCGTGTTGGGGGGGGGGAGCGAAGACGACATGACACTGTGAAGAAATGTCCGCAGCGTTATGTGTGTATGTGTTGGCTGTAAAACGCGTAAAAGAAAATGTCCCCCGTGAGCTCGAGTGAATGCGCATCACTTGGTAGGGTCCGTACCCCCACGCAATTGTCGTCAGTTGGTACGGTCGATGTCGTGCAATAAGTAAATAATGAATAATAGAAACGGCACAAATGTGTTAATTAAACTACTTTAAAGTTTACGGATGGGAAAACGGAATAGCCTATTCCCACCACGGGGCTTAGGGCGTACTGGCTGGCAAATTATTTCAGTCTTAAACCCCACCGTCCGAGAGCCAAATCCCCCGCAAGCGCGCGGAGACTTTTATATATAAGAAGATACACAACACATATTGCAATTCCTTACAGGTGAGTCACATGCTAAGTGGCTGATTACTGATCTATTACATAATTACACCCCCCCCCCTCCCCCCACCTCTGATCTCAAATCCTGATGGGGTTCAACAATGATGACGTCATCCTGCACGATTTAAGACCGGAAGCAGGTGGATGGCTTCATTATTCTGGCAAATCACCCGAAGATGCTGGATGTGATTGCCAGTGAAACGTCGTGCTACTCAAATTGTAAATGTTGTGGATCCACTCTTCAACACACGAGTGGGATAAGTAGTGAACTATTTATCTTTTGTCAATGTGACACTTTTTTTATTGACTGGCCGTGGTGGAGGGTTGCGACATGTATAAATAATGCGATCTAACTCAAAATACTTTATTATGATCGTTGAAGAAGACTTCAATTAATAACTGAAAGTAAAGTAAGAAATGTGAACAAATGGTAGTTGGCCCACTTGTCCCAAAGTTTGTAATGAGATACTGGCAGCGATGAACATGAAAATTAGACCATGGTAAACATTATGGGGACCTCATTTGCCAGTAAAAATATGATAATTGGTTCTTTACCCTTCTATCTGGCAACAAAACTGACACCTTTTTACAAGGAGTCATGTTTGCATAGACCACAATACCTGCAGTCATAAATACAAACAAAAGACATAACTCTGATAATGTCAGTGCACATTATCAGAGTTATGTCTTTTGTTTGTATTTATGACTGCAGGTATTGTGGTCTATGCAAACATGACTCCTTGTAAAAAGGTGTCAGTTTTGTTGCCAGATAGAAGGGTAAAGAACCAATTATCATGGTAAACATGTTGTTTTGCCAGAATTAGTAAAGGGAGCTGTAATGGAACTCCAGCTGTTTTTATACATGAATGTGAACATTTGTCTTGCCATGCATACGGCATTTGCTTCAAAACATTTGAAAATATATTTCCCTGAACTGAGAGTGCTAATATTCAAGGCAATTTGCCCCATTCCTGCGCAGAGAAATGTTTTAATAGCTTGCGGTTAGGTATTCACAAATATTTCTATAAAAAACAGAATTGTCATTAAAAAGTTTGGAATCTCAACATCAAGAAATGCATAGCAAACATGTCACAATGTAAAGTTACAGATCAAAGAAAAATTAGTTTTGCGTTTGTCTGGGTATTTTTGTAAATACAAAAATTTAAATGTAAAAAATTAAACCATCAATCTTAGGAGACTGGAAGATTCAGAAACTGGGGGTTTGTGTTCGAGGCTCCGCGTGTTCGCAGTGCCACGAAGTAACTTAGCATCTCCTGGTGTTATGAATGTGAAAACAACAAGAAAACAAAACCTCTTTGTGTGCTGTAACAGCAATGTATTCTTGGCAATACGTAAAAAAATCTGTCTCGGTTTCATATCTTCACATAAAAAAATACATATAAAACTCTTCCATGAAACTTAAGATTTTTACACGAAATAAATCTAGCTAGAGGATCAACAAGCAAACATATGAATGTAACTGCCGGCAAGTCCATTTTAGATTTACCAAAATTGCATTTCAGTCACTTGATTGTAAATTGTAACCTTTGGCGCAGTGTCAAAGGGCTGGCGAGGGTGCCACGACACCTTTTGTAGAATAATCAAATCTAAGCACTGAGCGAGCATTCACTGTCGCGTCACGCGCACTGCAGTACAAGGCACGTTGACCGATGTGCCAGCAAAAAGCTTTCATCTTCTGTATATTTGTGATGTCCCTGCCAGTTTCACTGCTGGAGGCGTTTTCAAAAGTTGGAAGCTTAATATGTAAACTTCTAGTCTACAAGGTTGAACTTTGGGCTTCAGGCTTAATGATACACACTCCTCTTGGAAACCACAAGGTTCATAGTGTTCCCAAGCCTGAAGCGAGTAATAATTCAAGCGTAATCCGTACGTCAGCCCAATATGTGTGTCCGTGTGTTTTCTGTCTCCCTAGCGGAATAAGCACTACACATGCACTCGACTCTTTCACGCAGGAGGAATTTACAGATTTCACTATGGAACACAATTTTTTTTACTGGGTAGTAAGTGTTATTTTGTAATTGCATATGCCTAAAAAGTATAGAAAATGGCCATTATTCCCCACAAACTTTGCTTTTGTGACCAGGACAGTAATATTTTGAAATGTACTTATTTTCAATGAGAAAATGGGCGAATTTGTGTCTTTTCGTTCACATGAAGTCAGAAAAAACCAACATAATAATACAAATTTACATGTATTTATACTAAATATAATACAAAAATTACGACAAAGGATTCAAAAGTGAGTAGTTTTTTTAGATTTACAATTATACTGTAAATCACTTTCACGAATCAGCCCCCAAATGTAGTATCCCATCATGTTCTCGTTATACTGTCCTTGGTAGCGGCGTTCACATTCCAGTATATCCTGGTGGAAGCACTCGGCTTGCTCCTCCGAGTACGCTCCCATGTTCTCCTTGAATTGATCAAGATGAGCATCAAGGATATGGACTTTGAGGGACATCCTACAGCCCATTGTGCCGCAGTTCTTCACCAGAGTCTCAACCAGCTCCACATAGTTGTCGACCTTGTGATTGCCCAGGAAGCCACGAACCACTGCGACAAAGCTGTTCCAAGCCGCTTCTCCTTACTAGTGAGCTTCTTGGGGAATTCATTGCACTCCAGGATCTTCTTTATCTGTGGACCAACGAAGACACCGGCTTTGACCTTTGCCTCAGACAGCTTAGGGAAGAAGTCTTGAAGGTACTTGAAGGCTGCCAACTCCTTATCTACAGCTCTGACAAATTGTTTCATAAGGCCCAATTTGATATACAGTGATGGTATAAGCACCTTTAGGGGGTTCACCAGTGGCTCCCACTTGACGTTGTTCCTCCCCAGAGAGAACTCGGTCGGCTGTGTTCAGTCCCGCCTGTGGCAGTGCGCCTTGATGTCCCTGCTGTCCCAAAGGCAAAGATAGCAGGAAAACTTGGTAAAACCGCCTTGGAGACCCGTCAGGAATGCCACCATTTTGATATCTCCGATGACCTCCCAGCTATACTCATACTTCAAGGCGTCCAGCAAGGTCTTGATGCTGTTGTAATCCTCTTTGAGGTGCACCGAGTGTGCCAGGGGAAGAGACGGGTACTTGTTACCATTATGGAGCAGCACGGCTTTGAGGCTCCTAGATGAGCTGTCAATGAAGAGGAGCCACTCATTCTGGTTACAGGCGATTCCGATTGCCTCGAACAGACTGGTCACATTGTGGCAGAAGCAGAGCCCATCTTGACGGGTTAAGAAGCTGCAAAAAGGTTGGTGACGCTTCCTCTGATCTGCGGCTTGCACACTTTCATCCAACAAGTTCCACTGCTTGAGCCTAGATGTCACAAGCTCAGCATTGGACTTGGTAAGACCAAGATCTCTGATAAAGTCATTGAGGTATTTTTGGTTGGGGTAGTATGGGTTTCTCTCCTCAACTCCACCTCTGAAATTGTCATTTGGATCTACAACATTTTCCTCGCTCTCTGACTTGCTGCTCTCTTCTAAACACGGCTGCTCTCTCTCTGGAGGAGTGGGTATGGGGAGCTCATGGCAGTGTGGCACCGAGGTGATGGATGAAGGAAGGTCCAGATACGTGATAGCAGGTGCATTTTTGCCATTCCAACGTTTGGAAGGGTCCACCATGCAGAAGTAGCAGTTGCCTGAGTGGTCAGTGGGTTCCCGCCAAATTCTTGGGATAGTGAAGTTCATGGCTCTCTTTTCCCCTCTGTACCATCCTACAAAAATACATTTATTTCACCCATGGCTAATGTGTAAGAGATTCTCACAACATTTTTCATGTATGATATCTTTTTTCAATAACATTGAAAATTGTAAAACATTTTTAATTAAAAACTTTAACAATTTTTTTAATTTTAACGAATTTTATAACATCAAATTCCGAGCAACAATTGTCAATCTTACCTTTTGCATTGCTCGCAGGTGAAATGAGGTGTCCAGGGTTTGTCTTGATCCCCGACAGGCATGCCGAAATATGCCTTGCAGGCCTCACACATCTTAGCAGATGCTTCCACAGAGTACTTTTTCGCTCGTCTTGATAAATTGGCCGCAGACATAGCAAAATGTCTGCCGGATGCTTGCAGTCTCTTGATGCCATCTCAGAAAAATGCAGATATGTATCCACTTTGGCAACTGGAACTAAACTTAACTGGTGGGCTTAAAGCCCCTGTATTTATACTATTTATATTACTGGAAAGTTCTAAAATGTTATAGAAGTTACTCCAAGTTTACTCAGCAATTAATCTATCCGGAATGTTCTGGAAAATAGGTACATTTCAAAATATCACTATCCTGGTCACAAAAGAAAAGTTTGTGGGGAATAATAGCCATTTTCTGTACTTTTGAGGCATAAGCAATTCGGAAATAACACTTAATGCCCAGGAACAAAAAATACATTTTTACAGTGTTTTCATCCGCGAGACTAGGAATTCCGTACCGGAATTAAGCCATCCACTGTGTAAGTGGTGTTTTGTTAATGTGCAGTGTTTTTACATACATATTTAAAATTTTGCACTTTAAAAAAATATACTTCTGCCCACGGCGTTGTAGGTTCGATCCCGAAACTGACGACCCCTGTATATTTGGAGTTTGCATGTTCTCCCCGTGGTCGCGTGGATTTTTCTCTGGGTCCTCCGGTTATTCCCTCCACATTTAGAAACAAGTGTTTCTAGTAATTGGTTGCTATCAATTTCCACGTGATAAGCCACTTCGTTGAACTATCATTTGTGGCCAGGTCGCTTCTGAAAAAGACCCCAGTGGGTCTTAGCTTGTAAAATAAAATATGTTTTAGTTTAATGCGTGAGAAATATGAGAACGTTTTGTTAGCAATTGTTGAGATGACATTGTGCACAATTACCTACTCTTACCAGTGTCATGGGAGGGATTATTTTCATAAACAAGGGAACAAGCAGGAGAGATGCATGGTCTTTTTTAAAAATACCAAACTCTTTAAAAGAAAATTCCAACTCAATTTTACCAGTGGCCAAAATGTAGATTAAAACCGGCATATGTTTGACTCAAGGGCAAATACGCTTCTGTGTTTGGGCTTTTGTCAAATACTTTTTATCTGAAATGGCAGTCAAGTCGTTTTGGCAATGACATGCTCAACAAGTAACACTTGCCTATTGTTGGGTTTGTATCGATACCTCTTGTTTTATAGCTAAACGTATTGGTGTTGTGTTAGAGTACGTAATGGTGTATTGCGTACTTGGAGCTATACCTGTTGGTTTACAGCCACTGGAAATTAGCTTGCTGTTGTTTGAACACATATGCTATTCAATGACAATTGCGACAGGCAGGTGAAATCAGTGTGAGCCTGGGCCTACTTAATACCGTAGCCTATGTAATTTCTCGCATACCAGTGTCCCAGGAACCTGGTGAATGTGATCAATCGGTGAAGTGCAATTTATGACGATGCATGTAATTTATATACATGATTGGTAAAACAAACTTTTTTTTTTAAACTGCAATACCACGTAATCTATCCACATCAGAATGGACGTGGGAAATTCATGACAGCAGAGAGAGGCTTTTTGTTCATGAAGCACTCTCTCACTCCACCCACAAACATTGCCTTTTTCGCACTTGCATGTCCATCAGGTTCTGGAACAGAAAGTGCACGAGGTTGAGCATTGGTGGGCTCTGCCCTCTATCCCCCAAGGGGCCCGCCTGTTTCACAACTCCTTGGATGAGGCACTGCCAAGTGCGTGAGGTTGCGTGTGTGAGTGCATTTGGAGCGGCAGTTGGAGCGATTTAGAGAGCTATGAACCGGGCGACCGGAGCTCGATGTTCCGCTGACGGCCACCAACACCAGTGATGATTAGCTGAACCGGTCCTGGGCCTCCCCTATAGGTCGACTCAGCCTCAAATGAGCACCAGGTGCGGTGTGTAAACATCGCCACGAGGGATACAAATTGCGGCCGGGCGTGGTGTTGGCCACCAACCCCCTCGTGCTCGCTAACAGTACTTTTCCCAAGTGTGTTAAGGCTATATGGGGGATCTTTGTATCTGTACATTTGCAGCAGGAATAGCTTTTTGTGCTGATAAAATATCTCGCCTTTTCTGAGCAGGTAATTAGGCCCAAAAGTGCTAAAATAGATGTTTATTTTCCCACGTGGCAATGCAATGTGCGGGACATTCTTTTGTTTTTAAGTTCTTCCCAAACAGCTTATGAAACTATTCTTAGGACTTCGATTTTATTAATCTTTGCAGAGTAATATGGTGCAATGGCTCCGATTCCCACAGCAGTATTGGTCATTCCTGAAGGGAATTACCATATATATGGGCATATTTGTATATATTATATTGCATATGTGTATATATGTACATATTTACGTGTGTAAGCAATGCTGGGATGGAGTGATGGGCAATGGTTTGTGCACTGCAACTATGAACCTGGCAATCTGAGTTTGATTTCCAGTCATTGCTAACATGAGTGGTGAGTGATCTGTGAACCTATTCACCAATCCCACACCACTGTCCAGCATGGCGAAGTATGTTCTAACAATCGTCATTACCCACGTCTTCCTTAGTAGATAATCAACCCAGAGCTCTTCCTCAACAAAGGTTGTGTCCTCCTTGGGAGTAAGATGAAGTAATAATTGTGGAAACCACTTCCTGTGGACCATTAGAGATTCCGAGTCTGTGTCACTTTTTAAATCACTGTCTTAAAACTCACCTATATGTACTGCAGGCTTTCCCTGGAACTTATGTCTGATTGGACTACTCTGAAATTATTCATCTATTTTACCATGGTTCTTCATTTTATAGGAATTTTGAGAGTCATCATTGATAGTGTAGAGATGTTACGTACCGGGGTGTAGCAAGCCATTACGTTGCGGTGTCTACATCACGGTCCGTTCGTGGGGTGTCTACATCAACGTCCGCGTACAGCCCCGCCCCTCGGGGGGCAGTTGGGTATATAAGGCGGTGCGCGAGAGAGCTCGAGGCAGTCGTTTGAGCAGAAGAGCCAGTGAAGACTGAAGACCAGCTAGCTAGCCCAGGGATTACCCTGACTCGCTGCTCTTATAGAGCCGAGCAGGGCAAGCCAGGGGCGACCTCAGCAGCGAGGTCTGTGTCCTTGTGAGGGCCAGGCTCGTGTGGCTGAGGGTTGGACCTGAGCCGAAGCTGGGCCAGGTGAGTTAGCCTCTATAGGATGGTCTGGGTTAGAGGAGTGTAGGAGCTAACGGGGAAACGTTAGCCGAGGGACACTGCCTCGGATAGACCGGGTGAATGGGCCGTTACCCCTTCCAGTGTTAGGGTGCGCTACGTACTGTATAGTACCCATTTGTTAATAAATACGTGTTGCCTCCGTCAAACGTCTCCTGCGCTACTTACGCCGTTACAATAGTATCAACTTTCTATTTCGCTTAGATTTTATTTGTGAGTGTAGTTTATTTTTATATACAGCGCTTTGAGATACTTCAATATGAAAGGCATTTTATAAAATGAAGGTTATTATTAAGATATAAATAACGAGGATAACGTTAAATCAATCCATTAATAAAGAGTAGATCATATTTAAATACACGTGGGCATGCATTTAGATGTATACATTTGTTTAGTTTCTTGCTCTCGTTAATTATTTAGTGGAATAGATTACCGATAACAAAAAAACACTTTGAGTTAACACTTTACCATCAGAAGTAATTACAGTATCATTAGCTAACAGCATTTGCAGTCTCGCAAAGTGGTTAATAGAGTTTGCGCTACTCGCCACAATTAAGCAGGAAATACATTTGCTCTGCCATTCTCGATGAAATTGAACTGGACTATATTCTTCTAAAACATATATAAATGCATTGAACCCTTTAAATCTAGAAGTCCTGTTAATTATTGAAGCGTTCCCCGGGATGTAGAGATGCATGCTATTTCAAATGTTGAATGCGAATTCTGTTATTGGGTTTCTGCAAAAGCCGTTCAGCAACATGTTCGTGCGCTTGTTACATTGAGCCTCAACGCATCCTAAAGGCAGCACGGTTTTCAAGTCCAGACCTGGCAACTCACGTCAACCATTAAGACGCTTGTGGTTGCAATGTTACGGAAACACAATGCTCAGGAAACTCATTATCCACAAAGTGCTTTCCACAAACGAACCACAATACTGTACCTTGCTGATCTCGTCAAAGGAGCATAAAACTACGTCTCAAACTCCTGTCATCCTCGCAGCAGCGGCTTTTTGAGGCCGTCTAGAACGCTCTTCCTTCCAATATTAGGAAGCCACGAGAGCTATGCACTTTTAAATCGAGGTTGAAAACGAATTTCTTTCGAACTGCTTTTTGTGTTTAGCTTATTGTCCTTCCCCTCACCTCCGATTAGCACAGTTGGCTACGTACGGTGCGAAAGAAGTTCAGCATGCATACATGCATACCTACAATATCCAAACATTCCAGTCCGCCTCCCTGTGTGTGCACATGTACTGCCCTTTTGTCAATCTGCTGCTGGATGAGTGCCTCACCACACTGTTAGTTCAAATGTCACCTGCCACTGCTGTTAGCCTTGACTGAGAATGTAATTCCACGTCACTGGGGTCAGAGTGCAGTCCGCTGTACTATCATCGCTCTATTCGCTCGATTTGAATAAGCCCACTTATTTATCTGACTATTTGATAGAAGCACAGTGTGTGACGCTCAGAGCAAATTTGAGCACGGTTTTTTACATTTTGTAATGATACAAATGTACAGTTGATATCCCTTTCACTAAAAATAACAAACTGTGGGCTTTGCAATTAATGTCTTACCCAGAATCGATCTCTCTGCTTTGAAAAATGTAAATGTATTGACTGCATGGATTGGTATCGACACGTGCTGTATTCAGCATGCACATAGCATATGGTATTGTTGTTTTTACGGTAGAAAGTGGTGAGTGTAATTCCGAATGCGCTTCACCCCATCACATTACTGTCAATGATACTGCTGGTGTACTGTAGGAGGAGAACGAATGGGATGTGGAAGAGGGTAGACTTTTCTCGAAACCAAACGGGTACGACGTCGGGATGTTACGCATATACGAGACTAGCTTTACTACCCGGCTTCGCCCGAGACTTGGATTCTGGTCTTGGATTTAATACACGGCCTACGCGGAGGGTGGGGGGATGCGTGACGTCAGCAGGCACACTGCGTGACGCTGCCGCATGCGGGTGACATCACAGATGTGACGTCACCGCTTACTTCCCGTTCAAAATATATCCATTATTGCGCGCCCCCCCCCCCCCCCCCAAAAAAAGAAAAATTTATTTGTATACGTTTTGCATTGTGTACAGTCTGGAAGCTACTCACATGCCAAATTTCAAGTTTGTTGCATGTTGGGAAGTATGCTAAACATTTTGAACAGACACACATATTCACAAATTTCCCTTTTATATACTGTATATAGATATAGATGAGCGCGTTTTCAGTCACTGTTACAGGCTGCTTATTAAAGCCATGTGAATTGCGAAGCACACACTACCAATTTCAAGCTTTACTGCATGCTGCAATAACTCACAACCACCTGAGAGTGAGCCGACCATAGCGATGGCATGGAGATGGGCAGGGGGGGGGGCTAAACTAAGCCAAGCAGAATGGTGGTCAGTGCCTAATTCCTTTGAGTGCCATGGTGAGTGTTGGCTGCATGGTTTGAATTGCTAGCCCCAGGGACCAGGACTTATCTGCAGAGTTATGGGGGGGGGGGGGGGGTTTCTCCTGCAATTGATGACTTAAGTACATATTTCCTCATCTTAAATCCACAGAAAAATTCCTACTGTCTACAGAAGAATAAATAAAAAAATAACCTCCAGGGGGAAACTCGAATTGTAAAGATTCTATCTGGGACGAGGAAGAATGGCGGTGTGGTGGTTCGGGCACCATCCTATGAGACCAGCTTTCTAAATTTGATTCCCAATAAAAGGCTAAGATACATCTTCTTCTTCTAGAACGTTTATTTTTTTTAAACAGGTAAAGCCCACTGAGCTATGCAGCTCTTTTCATAAGTCTCCTGGCCACAAATGATAGCTCGACAAAGTGGATTATCGTGTGGACATTTATAGCAGCAGCCAAATACTCTCAATTCATGTGTCTACATGTGGAGGGAAACACTGGAGGACCTGAATAAAAGTATATTCGACCACAGGGAGAACATGCAAACTCCAAATTACAGGCATCGTGAGGGTCGGGATCGAACCTACGACTTTTGTATGCCAGGCGACGTAGTTAACATCTCATCACCATGGTGCCCTTGATTTTTAAGCCATTGGTGCGTGACAGTTTATTTCAATGATATCCCCCTTGAAGCGGTCTTTCCACTTCTATCTGTGCGTGATTGTGTATTCCAACTAAGATAAATTCCATCCCATCTCAGTGTTTGATGTTTGACATCCAGTCATATCGTGATGATTAACGTCAGTATATAAAGTTGACCTTCACCTTGCTGCACAGACCAGCCATGAGTGAACTATGCTCAAAACCCCCCATGGCCATAAGAGCATGCGGAGGCCTTCATCCAACAGTGGATTGACAATGGCTGACTTCGGTGATGATGACCATGCAGTATTCTCTGGAATTAAGTCCAGAATAGAACGTGGGGTTCTCATAATTCGGGGAATATCACTGTGGATTTAATATAATAGATATATTATCGTTAAGTTTCTTGTTTGCTTTGGCAGATTCATTCACCTTTACTTCTCCTCTGGGTTGGCCAGCTGAGGGCCCTCCTGAAAAAACACAGGACAGTATTGACATCGGCATACATGCTGGGCCGACGACCACATCACCGGAATGGGTCTGATCCCATCAGATCTCCGAAGCGAAGCAGAGTTGAGTCTCGCTAGTGCTTGGATGGACAACCAGCGTGCAAATAAACAGGCGTTATCAAACTAAACTAAGTAACTTTTTTTACCAAGGCCCACTGACCTATATTGCTCTTTTTTTGATGCGACTTGGTCCCAAATGAGAGCTTAACGAAGTGGCTTATCGTGTGGAACTTTATAGCAGCTAAACGCTCGAAACACATGATTCCAAACGGAGAAAAATCCACAAGACCATGGGGAGAACATGTAAACTCCAAAAATACAGGCGTCTGGGTCGGGATCAAACTCACGACCTTCTCGCCAAAGTGGCGCTTTTGTAGAGCTACACTGTGGGTGTCAAAAGGCAGTGTAGCCAAATGTCATCGCTGTACTAAAGGTCTATGCTCCCCACCTGCAGCCACACGGAAACAGTGGAATGAAATTTAGTTTAACATTGTCCACAACCCCGCAAGGATTGACAAAAAACATATCCGTACATTGTGCATGTCTGTCACTTTAACACGGCCTTAGATCATTTGCTTAAGCTTCCTTGGCTGAACGTTTCTAGTGCTTAGCTTACCCACCTTTGATTTGGATTGAACCAGTGGAGTGCTCTTAATCCCCCGTATGCCCTATCTGGCGACACAAATTACTCGGAGCCACCTCGGTGTCACCCCCAAGGAAAAGAGGCCGATCCCAGCATGACCACCAAATGCGTTTTGCTAAAATTCACACAAAGTGAGGAAGTTAAAAAAAAAATCTCCCTTCTTCCATTAACCGTTGTATAAAAAAAAATGTAAAAACAAAAACATGCGCACTTGTGCATTGGTCATATCCGACGGGAGGACTGCTTCTATTATCGACGAAACAGCCGTTACGGAGATTTCGTCCATTATGCTGATAGCAAGAGATTTTACGACGTCTCCTTTTGCGTGCAAGTCGGAGCAACGCACCGCTCACTCAATCAATATGACAATCTTCTTGAGAGCGTGGGGTATCTCTTTCAACATTCTGTGGGCGTCGCAGCTGCGTCAGAGAGCACTGGCCCCCCACATTAGCATATTGTCGTCATGGTGCCGGGCAGTGGTCCTCCCGGGAAGGTAGTCCGCCCAGGCGGGCAGTCTATCTGCACCGTTGTGGGTGGCCCTGATGTTAGGGCACATCAGAACCCGGGACGCTAGGGGGTACCGTGACGGGGTTGGGCCCTGCACTACCAAAGTGTCCCTTTGCCCCCCCCCCCACACCCCAGCCAAGGTAATGGATTTTCCGTAGTGGTACCCCCCCCCCACACACAATAACTCTACTGCCCCCCCCCCCCCATCCGAGAGGAGATGCAGCAGGGCCTGGGCTACAAATTAAACAAAGATGTAATCTCAACACGATACAGGGCAACACGTGAATTACAATCAGATGTTTTACCTCATAACTTGATGATTTTGAATTCTTTCTTTAGCAAAATAGGTCTAAAACAATCCCCTAATCAATATCAGATGTGTTGTTGAAATTTATTTAATTTGCGTGGGTTCTACATTTATTTTACATTTATATTTCGATTACAGAAAAAAAGTCAAACATCCTGATGTGCACGTTATTGGGCATTGCGTTTATCACGTGACGTCTCTTGGTAACCTGCACCGATTTGACATTTTCATTCTGGAAATATTGCCGGAGCCTTCAAGTCTCGCTTGAGACATTTGGAACATTCTCTCAGTATTTTCGCATGTCGGAGGTAACGCCAGAGAGCGCTGAAGGGATAACACACGGACTCACCACGTCGTTGTTGCAGAAACCGACTTGGCTATGCTGCCTACTTACAGCTCATTGTCCTGCAGACGGATATTTTACATCACCCCCAACTCCACTTCCACGTCAATGGTTGCAAGCGTGTGTCTGCATACGTTACCGGCGTTTTATTTCACTTTGCCGTTTGCAAAACTTAGCAGAACTGCATTCTGCTTTCCGCGTGGTATTCCGACTGAGCGGATTCCCATCTTTGACAGTAATGTAGTATTACTACGGCACTTTTATATTTTTTACAGAGATTTTTTTTCACATATTTTAGCGTCTGTTGACAGCCATGTGCTTCTTTTATAGCTGCACAGTTGGGGCGCTATTGTGTGTGCCTTACTGACAGCACGTTTGTATTTACAGAGCTTGTTAACCGAAACCACGCATATTAACGTACTTCTATGTATATGTGCTCCTGTCACGTTAAACACATTATCACACGTGATACTTTTACCTAACTCTTCTGCTGGCAAAATATAAGCCGCAACCATTGCTGCAGACATGCAATTTATATTATTATTTTATTACTATTATATTATTCAGGAAAGCGTTGCAGATTCTCAACTCCTTTTGAGGAGGGTCCTGCCAAGTTTTCGCAGTAGGGAGCAATGATTGTTTTCTATGTTCCAATTTGTGGCGTAATTTCTCAAATTTCTACCACGATGCCTGCACACAATGACCTACTCTTGCGAATGACATCACGGGATTTTCAACGTCCGTCGTGAACCGGACGCCGCATAGTATTTGCATGGTTAGTATGCACCACTGTATTATATGCACACTGCAGTATTAACCAGGGTGGCCGCCGGAAATTGGACCGTCAATCTTTGCAACGAGCGGTGAACGCGCTACCTACCGCCAGGGCATGTCACCACCACAATTACAAAAGCAGAAATACATGAAATAGAAAAACATTAAACTGCTTGGATCAAATAATTTGCAGTCAACATAAGAGGCTACTGTGTGCGTGAGCATATCCTGTCATTCGTGTGTGGCTGGGAGGAATTGTGTTCTATGTGCGAACCCCCTTACATCATGATCCCACTGCATCGAACCACAATCTCATTTCTCCTGATAAAGTGCTGCAGGTAAACAAATGATCAATATCAATATGCCCGCCAAAGGGAACGTTCATCCTGATGTCCTGTCTGCTTCATTGTGAACATGCAGTGTCCCCTGGTGATACTCACATCCATGTGTCATCATGTGTCCAAGTCGCAATTGAATTTCCTGGAGAGAAAAAAATATATAGCAGCAGTTTTACGAGGTGACCGACCGCTTAGGAGGGGCATTGTTTTGTAAATTCTGAATGCCTTTAGCAGCCACTTTTGTATTTGTGCAACATGATGCGGGGTTACATTTGAAACAAATATCTGCTGTATTCATTGGCCCTCCGGTCTGCTGATATGCAAAGGTCGCTGAAAACAGACGACGGGTAAAACGACAGAGATGATTACCGCGTGGAGTCGCATCCACAGTGCCCTGTGGAGAGTACAGTGTTCGGTTAGTTGCACACTCTCGCTGCTGTTGATGTCAGCCCGGTTGTTTATGGTGTGAACGAGCTTTGCAAAATTACGCACAGTGTTTCCATATCCACACGAGACCCCTCCTCTCCATTTACGACACGTTGCTAATTGGATGGTGTATAACCTTGAGTCAAATGTTGCATGGCAGGATTATTACATCATGCATCTGCACAATACTGTATTTGCAATTATACGTGCTAAATTAAATTCAACGTGTATCCTATATATGCAATATGTCCACCAAGGTGAAGCACACGTCATAATGTGCGATTATGCAACGTCGTTACGTCGAGTGAGAGGGTGGCGGTGTGGCAGCGTCGTGGTTAGCGAACTGGAACGCGAAGCCGGCCACCCCATGAGTTCGATTCCCGGTCACGGCCCACAACATCAGCGGTGAGCGATATCTGAGCCGGTCCTGTGCCCTCAAGCCGCAGCATAGCGATGCCTACGACCCCAGCGCAACTGACGGCCGCTGCTTACAATCACAATAAACACAGTGTCCTCACACACCGCTCACACCGTGAAAACGAGTGGCAGCGTAACGTGCAACGGGGAAACTGCTGTCGATTTACATCTCGGGGCACGCCGGGGGGAACAATCCCGTCGCTTTCACGCTGCTCACGCGATCTGCCATTTTCGGTGACTCTTCAAACACCCTCTGCCGTGCAAAACAAGCAGGGGCTGTAGCTGCTGCTGGGGCTGTAGCTGCTGCAGGGGCTGTAGCTGCTGCTGGGGCTGTAGCTGCTGCTGGGGCTGTAGCTGCTGCTGGGGCTGCTGCTGCTGCTGGGGCTGTAGCTGCTGCTGGGGCTGTAGCTGCTGCTGGGGCTGTAGCTGCTGTAGCTGCTGCTGGGGCTGTAGCTGGCTGTAGCTGCTGCTGGGGCTGTAGCTGCTGCTGGGGCTGTAGCTGCTGCTGCTGGGGCTGTAGCTGCTGCTGGGGCTGCTGCTGCTGCAGGGGCTGTAGCTGCTGCTGGGGCTGTAGCTGCTGCTGGGGCTGTAGCTGCTGCAGGGGCTGTAGCTGCTGCTGCTGTAGCTGCTGCTGGGGCTGTAGCTGCTGCTGGGGCTGTAGCTGCTGCTGGGGCTGTAGCTGCTGCTGGGGCTGTAGCTGCTGCAGGGGCTGTAGCTGCTGCTGGGGCTGTAGCTGCTGCTGGGGCTGTAGCTGCTGCTGCTGCTGTAGCTGCTGCTGCTGTAGCTGCTGCTGCTGGGGCTGCTGCGAGGCAGGTTCACTCAGCCCGCGGCCACCGCAGAGGCTGAGACTGTTGCGCATCCAAGTCGCGGGTTCGTGCGCTCCCCAAAAAAACGAAGTTGCGACCGCGGTGGCGAGGATTGTGAAGGATAAGAAGCGGCACGCACCCACCCACAGCAAGCAGCGTGTGCCGCAGCTACCACCAGGCTCGCGGCAGGCAGCACCCAAGCCGATCCTGCGCTCCTGGGTCTCCCCACCCCCTTCATCCCTCCCTCCTCCCGGCCTCGCCGGCTCTCTTCCCCCCCTCCCGGACCCCCCCCCTCCACCAAACCCCACCTCACACGAGCCTCTACCCCCACCCCCCACACCATTGATCCTCAGTCCACTGCAGCGGCATCAGCATCAGCAAGCGTTCGTCCACGCTGCAATGGAACAATAACGTCTATTCGCTGTTAGCCCTCTGTGGCCGCTGCTGCCGCGTGAATTTAAAGGGGAATTCATAAGTGGGTGGTTTAGTCGACACTTTTTGTGAAGAAATAAAAAAGATAGACATTTAGACACGCGAATCGGGTGCGCGCGTGTGTCGGAAGCGTGTTTTCCACTCTTTTTGACTCTGGCTTGCAGCGAGATAAAGCGACGCAGTTTGTGTTGGGGAACTCTGCCATGAAACAGCAACTGAAAGACGCTCAACTCGCCTTTAGAACTTCCCTGCATCGGGGCAACTAGCATCCAGCTGTGGGTAAGGTGCAAGTGTTGTGTGTTTTTTTACGCGTGTGTTATTTTTGCCCAGTAGTGTCATTGTATGTGTTTATAGTGCATTGCTAGCGTGATTGGTTTTATTATTAAAATCAGAATATGTATTTATACCGGAGTAATCCGATGAGCTATGCGGCTCTTTTTCACAGATGTCAAGTAGGGGCGGGTAAGAAGGTTACAACATCAACAAACAATACAAAACACGATCGTAGTGCAGAGTACAACAGTGTACCTTGCCAGAGTGAGGTGTGGTTTTGTTGCCATTAAAGTTCATGGTTTATTGTAAACCTCTTAACGCACACGTGGAGATGAACCGTGGTCTGGCTTGATCTTTGCTTTGGCATTACCCTCGACAGCTTCAATCTCTGGATAATTAAACACATTGGTCGCACGCGTTTCAGTCTCTGGCTGGTGGAAAACGTGTTTGTGTGTGCGCGAAAATCGACCAAATCCTTCAACTTACATTACGCTGTGGGATGAAGTATGGTCAAACACCCCCCCCCCCCCCATACGAAATTAAGTGGGGAGAGGGCAAGGTCTTCATCCAGCAATAGATTGAAAAGAAAATTGCTGGAAATGTATAATCTTCATTATGAAATGGATCTCGAGATTTAACTTCTCAGTTTTTTGCTCTTTCCTTAAACGCGTGTTTTCATGGGAATCCAAACCTGTCAACCCCTTAGCAGTGCCTACCTTATTACAGACCAATTCAGACCTCATTGATCACCGCGTGCCCCTTATACATCTCAACGTTCATCCTACAAAGTCCCATCACAAGGGAGAAACACAAACAAATAGACAAAACAATGTTTGCCCGTATTGAAACGGCTGGACGCCGTATGGACCTGGAAACTCAATTTCCCTGTACAAGAATACGGGTTAAACCGTATGGGTTGACAGGTATGAAAATGTCGTATTGCATGAGTGGAACCTCAAAATACTTCACAACATCTACGTATGTGTCTGTTATTATATTTTCATACAGTCACTGATTAAGAAAATTTATGTTGTACTGGCACGTTTTCTCTTGGTATATATTGAATGATTTTTTTGAAGGACAGAAACAACTGATGCACAGAATTCAAAATGATAAGTACAGTATGTAAAGTAGTGTTCATAAGTGTGTTTATAAAGCCAAAACACACGTCTGCGTGTGTAAACCCAAAGGACTTATCAGATATATATATATCCCTGGCGAACCTTTGAAACATACTTTTACGTGCAAATGAAAGCAATTATGAGGTGAATACAGGGACTCTTATTGACATTCGTTGATGTAAGGGACTGTTGTTTAGTCTTTTACATTGCATATTTGTGTGCACTCCTAGAAGGATGGGTACATTTCGTTTCAGATTAAAGTACCTAACGATGCAACTTGGGTACTGTGATTATTTTTGAGAAGATAGCAAATCTATTTGGACAGGCGTATCCCATTGAAACCCACCACTATCGCCATCACCATTTGGTCTTGAAGTGATGTACAGTATTTAATCACTGTTTCCATCGCAGTACTTATTAAATGATAATTCCTCCGCAATATCGGCTCCCTGAACGATTTGCCCAACGTCGCATAAAACCTGCAGGATCAGCTTAGTGAAATCAATCTGCAGCGAAGGCAATACTCTGTATAACCTGTAGTTTTAAAAAAATGATGCTTTTTTAATTGATGAACGCTTTTCCAATTACGGACTATACATTGCACATAAATCGGGCTCTTAATGTCATATAACTGCCACCCGAACTGTAGATCGTGAAGACAGTGATAAAGGAGAGAAAACACGTCTGGTGTACCTGGGGGAAACCAGAGTAAGCCATGAATGTGCAATTAAACTGAGGGTGTTGTGGAGGGGAAATTAACGGAATGTGCTAATGACTTGAACATGGCACTGCCTACATTGAAGCTGACGCATACATACTGCACCCTCTCGTCAACATCAGGGGAGAGGGTGGCATAGCGGTGGGGCATCGGTTAGCACCCAGCTCCATGAACCTGGCCAACGAGTTCGATTCCAAGCCCCGGCTACCATCGGTGGCGAGTGACATCTGAACAAGTCTTGGACCAACGTCTTTCACCAACCAACCCGCATTGACCGGTGTGGTGAAGTATGGTCAAAACAACCCCCATAACCCACATGGCATGGGGAGAATTTCTTCCAGCAATTTGATTGGGGAAAAAATATCTGTACATTATTATCATTTACTTTACGATAAAATGACAATGTTGGTTCGGAAACGTAATTTACAGTGGAGTAACAATTATTTTACACGTATTTGAAGATTGTTTTACATAAGTAGTAAAATTAATTATATGTATTAGCATGCAATTGGTTTGTCAGATATGAATTGTCAGACATGAATGATCATTTTTGAGTCAACGTTCAGTGGTGTATCAACAAGAGAGAATTGTTTCTGTTAGCTTACATAACATTGTCAAACCACTGCTGGATGTGCCAGTTGTGGAAGTTAATGAACCATATTTCACCACACTGATCAGCGCCGTTTGGTGAAGGGGGCACCCAGGGACTGGTTCCGATATTACCCTCGACTGATGGTTAGCCATGGCTGGGAATCGATCTAAGGTCACTGGGTTCATAGTACAGTGCACTACTGTTATCACTTTCCCTAAATTTAATCAATATAATAATCGTCATCACATTTTACGTGATAACAATTATCAAGTAATTATCATAACCTTTTCAATCAAGTGTTTCGTATTTACACTCAAGATATGCTAGACATAAAAAAATTAAGCAAAAAAATGTGTAGCTGAGAAATTAAGTTGATTCAAACATTGACCAGAAGCCATTTTCCACGTACGACTCTTTAATCATTCAGTGAAATAATGCACCAACTGGAAATGTTCGATTACATTTAGCAAATGTTTCTTTTTCTGGTTGATTAAATATGTCCTTTAGAAAACCATATTTTAATTATCAAGCTAAATATACATTTACAATTGACTTCTAATTTGGCAAGGATTTGCAGCACTTTTAAAGATAGTATGTTTTAATGTTTTTGTATACTCATGTGTTTAATCTCTAGGTAAAAGTTAGGTCGCAGGCTCGTTAGTTGTTCGCTGCTATCAGCTTACAATGTTGCAAGGGAGCTATGTAATTGGGTGCTGTTGTTAATGGGTAATTGCTTGGAATCTGAACATATTTTTCTTTTCTTTTTAGAAATGTATACAGTGTCACAAGTTCTTGCTCTAATTTACAAACAACGGTTTTGGATAATGAAAGGGTTTAAAACAGGATAATTATCATAATACCAGGAAATAATCTGTCTCCAGGCTGTTAGAAGTAACACTTCGATAAGTTACAAGTACAGCGCATATCTGTGGCACGAGTCAATGGTTGGCATCCATCCCGTTACTTAGAGAGATTGCTTACTATGCAAAACACTTCCTAGCACTCAGCAATATAGGATGAGCTCTGGTTAAGGCTGCCACCCGGCTTTGGAGCTGAGTTATTGCCTTGTTTAATAAGCCTGGAACGGCTGGCAAAGGAAGCAAGTTGACTGTGTTCAGCCCTGGCAAAAAACACATCAGCATTGTTTCACTGAGTACCCATGCCAGGTATGGCCATTGCTATAAATTGGCATAGTGGCATTACACCCGGCGTAATTCACATCAGTGACTTAATTTATTAGCGTCAGTCATTTCTGTTGCCAGAGTTCCAAACGCTGAGATATATCTGTCTGCCTCTCGCCTTAGCATTCTACATTTGAAATACAAAAAAAGATGCCCGTGGAAGGTATTCAGGTTACATGTTCAACTGCTACTCAAATTGGCGTGCCAGCAACGAGGATTATGCGTGGCAATTTTAGAGCTTTCCACAACTCAGTGGAACATTTCATCATAACCATGTTTTGCGGGGGATTCAAATGTGACATGTTTATCGCATTCCTTGTTTTTTTTATGGCAGTTTAATATTTTTATTCAGAGAAAGATTAAAAAGTGCCTGTTTCATTATTCAATTGGAAACCTTATGTATGTATGTCTTGTTAGGATTTCATATAGAGACCAAAGTATTTTCACACAGCATTGCAACGGAGACAGTCTCAAGTGTTCTCACGACAGCAACAATCCTGCATTCAGGAGAATCCCGTCTGTCCATGGTCAACAGACGTGGCCACTGTCTATGAAACACTGTCATCTTTGTGCGGCATTTGGCTGCATAAATCTGCATTCCTCGTCTCCAAAAGTAAAAACAGCGTGGGCCTCTCAATAAGTTCTTGTCATCGAAATCGCGTTAGATCCTTGGGTGATTAAGGAAAATCGAAAAAGGAAGTTGTAATTTTCATTCAAAAAAAAATCATGGCTCCTTTAAACGTTTCTCAAATGTTCTGGAGCAGCGATGTTCAATGCCTGGCTTTAATGCCCAAGAGACCAGAGCCATCCACATCTTCCATTCAACATCCACATCTTCCATTCGACATCCGTGCGCGGTGGCGAGTGAAGAAATCCATGAAGCCAAGCTGCTCTCCAGGGAAGTACGACCTCGACATGGACGCGGTTGGGGTTTGCGTGACGGACAATGCTCCGGCCTTCTGAGATCACGACTGAAAGGGAAAAGTGAAGGCCGAGGGGCTAAAATGAGCCTATTTAGCAATCAGCGCACATTTATTTTCAGATTGCGCAAGAATACGGTCGAGACCGTAGCGTTAAGAAATCACCAACCGCTTCCTTTCGTTGCTACAAAAATACGATGTCACGTGCAAGCCATACAAATGCCCTTTAATAGGCGTGAAGTTGTGGGGAGCAATTGGGGGCTTCTTTGGCAGCCTGAGTGAGGCTTCGTCACCACGCATTATAGCGGTGTCCAAGCTGGGCCTGAGTGATGCAAAATTATAGTGCTTGCCACCTCCTCCACCCTTTCATCGGCATATCAACAATATATAATGCGCACCACGTTGTAACACAGCATTGCTCTCAGTGAGTTTACGTGTGTGTGTGGGTATGTGTGCGTATGTGTGCGAATGTGTGCGGATGTGAACGGTTGTGCAGTGTTAGCCGGTTGCGCTGCTAACCTGGCAATCCAAGTTTGATTCCCGCTCATGGCCAACACCAGTGACGATTATCTGAACCAGTCCTGGGCCTCCCCTGGGTCGACTCAGCCTCAAATGAGTACCTGGTGCGGTGAGTTAACATCACCACAGGGGAGACAAAGGCGGCCAGGCATGGTGCTGGCCACCCACCCCCTTGTGTGCTGTGCCGGCTTTCACAGTGCTCGCGAATACCACTTGCCCCAACAGTCGAGTTAAGGTTATACGGGGTATCTTTGACCACTTTGTTACAAATTCGGAAACCTTAGATCGATTCCCGCTCATGGATAACATCGGTGATGAATATCTGAACTGGTATTTCGCCTCCACTCGGTCGACCAACAACAGTGGTGAATATCTGAACTGGTTATGGGCATCCCCTAGGTCGACTTAGCCCTCAAATGAGTACCTGGTGTTTCAAGTTTCATTAATTTGGTATAGCCCTGTGACCCATGGGGCTCTTGAGTCGGGTGCAACCACAACAAACAAAATATGAACAGAGAACATCTAAAAGCGACGACGCGCAACAGAAACATCCTGGATAAACCAGCAAATCTTCCAGAAAAAAACACCGTATTACAACGCTGTGTGCAAAAATCCCAGTGTGATGCAAGTCAAACAATAACAACCATACGACAATTTAAATTAAAGTTATCAGGCCAACTCCGCACTTCTGCAAGAAAC
The DNA here is from genome assembly GCF_015708825.2 of Lethenteron reissneri. Classification (NCBI taxonomy): domain Eukaryota; kingdom Metazoa; phylum Chordata; class Hyperoartia; order Petromyzontiformes; family Petromyzontidae; genus Lethenteron; species Lethenteron reissneri. The sequence goes on along the minus strand of NC_083807.1, from coordinate 13,857,992 downwards.
ATGGCTTAACCATATGTTTTCGAAATCACCAAAATAAAGCTATAAAAACAATGTAACAACAGTAATCATAGGAACTGTGATTCAAATGTAACATGGTGTGATGTGTAAACATCAGCAATGGGGGAGACAAACGTGGCTGGACGTGCTCTGTGCCAGATTGAGTCGATGATGGTCGCTCAAGGCAATTGCCCCAACAGTCTTTGTGTGGGTGCTTGAGAGTGTGTTTTTGTTGCTTTGAAGGATCCATCTCGGGACCAAGTGGCCAGGTTGCATATCTGCCTATGGGAGTCTTTTTGCATGATAAGTTCAGTGACAACCTTCTTGTATGTGCGTATGTTGAACTTCTTTCACGTCGTATGTAGCTAACCGTGCTCATCGGAGGTGCGGGGGAAGGACAACAAACTAAACACAAAAAGCAGTTTTAAGAAGTGAGTTTTCTTGGTGTGTTGTGCTCAGATATTGCGTCAAATCATTGGGAATATAAATATTAGGTTGGATAGGATATTGGTTGGCATGGCCACCACAGTTTTAATGGAGACCACTGTTCAATTCCTACAGCTGCGTACTAATTCCTGTGGGGAATTGGACCCTGGAAATTGAATTCCAAAGATCAGGTGACATCATTCACAAGAGACAACCATTGTGTCCTGCTGTCACAGCTGAAATTTCAGATTTAAGATTTATGGTATTCCAAACTAAACAAAATAATTTGCTAGAAATCATTGTTGGAGACAAACCAAAACAAAGTATTATAAACAGGTTTCCCTCACTCTATGCGGTAGATGCATTCCAAAAAAATGTGTGCACAAAGCGATATTGCATAAAACGAACGCATATTTACATGTACAAGATAGGGACACGTTCCAAAACGTCTGCTGCCTCCCGACCCAGATGCACGTTTACGCGGCAAATGCAAACAATAAACACCGAACGCAGTAAAATGAAACACAATTCAAATGCTCATATGAGTACGCAGAGAGAAATCGGGAAATATGCGCGCCACAGCAATGAGAGCAAGAAACGTGTGTGCGCACAGCGCGCGAGAGGACGCGAGACTGATTTGGTGGCTGCGTGGATTGCTCACCCAATCCACAGTGCACCGCACGAGGCAACCGCTGCCTGGCGAGTAGCGCGCACACCGTCCACGCAAACAAGGCCGCCCCCACGGCTGACCCGCACAGCCGCGTATGAGTGAATTAAAACTCTTTGGTTCTTTCGGTAAAGTCACGTAGGTATAAAATATAAATTAAAAAAATATTTTATATTCCCTGCAGTCACGAAAACTTCCAATCTAGATTGAGTGAATTCATACCGTACACAAGCGAATTTTAGGTCGAAATAGGTTCGCCACGCATATACACATAATCGCAGAAACTGAATCCGCATGAAGTAAGGGAAACATGTCTGGGGCCAATTATTTAAAGTGGGCCAGAGTCAAAAAGTCAGCAGACACAGGATCGAGTGCTTGTGGAAAATTACGTTTTATAATGGAAAGCAACTTAACATTGCTCTCGGAGAATACGGTTTTTCAATCATTGCATTCGTTTTACATGCCACGACACATGAACCAGAGACATTGGTACTCCAGCAAAAAAGGAATCTGGAAACAAAAGTTGAAAACTCCACAAAGAAGCATGGAGAGATGCATCCTGAGAATGATACTGATATGGCATAAAGAAGAGCGCGCGTGTGACGAGAATGTCATCGTATCTCACGATCAATACACGCGAGTGGGCTTGGGCAGGACACTTTGCTAGAAGGGATGATATCAGAGGGACGAGACTGATGATGTCGTATCCAGCACCTCCGATTGGCATGGTTGGCTACGTACGGTGCAAAAAAATAAGTTCTACAAACATACGGTAGAATGTGGAGACGGGACGATGAGATCAAACTTGCGCATATGCACAAGATAGAATGTGGCATCGCACAACTGTAAGGAATGGTAATGATGACGACTTCATCTAGCAGTGGATAGAACATGGCTGCTGATTGTATTCAAAAATGAAAAATTCATCAATGTGCCCTTAATGTCATCCAATTTCTATGAGCAAAAACGTCACTGGTTTCTGTATTGTTAAGTAAATAACTAAATGTAATATTAACATGTTGCTGCTTGGTAAGAGAGTTCAATGATCTTAAAAGCATTCTTTTGTATCCGTGTTGGGTTCATTTTAATTCTCAAAACATTGCAGCGTATGCAGCCAAAATGCATTACCATCCGTCAGATTCATAATACTATGTGTGGCTGAAAATATTTCAGGTAAAAAGGTCGGGGTTTGGGTAACACTCTCCCGAGGTTAGCGAGTGTTGTCTGTTATTTACGTAATTCCAGTGCTCGCTAAGCTGCATTGGCTTCCGGTTGCCGAATGAATACATTATAAGCTTGCACTCATTGCACACAAAGTGCTTGCCACAGATGAAGCAGAACCCCTCGCTGATCTCAAGTGGCATAAACCATTACGCAAATTCCGGTCGTCCTCGCAGCAGCGGCGGCTTTTGTCGAACCATGGAACAAAGACGGTCACTGCATTGCACGCTTTCAGGTGCGCTTCTGCTGCCGTCTGGAACGCTCTTCGTTTCGAATTTAAGAAACAACTGGAGCTCTGCACTTTTAAATCTGCATTGAAAACACATTTATTTAGAACTGTTTTTTGTGTTTAGTTTGGTGTCCTTCCCCGGCACCTTTTATTAGCACGGTAGACTACGTACGGTGCGAAAGAAGTTCCATATACATACATGCTGCTGTGGTGTAATGGGTAGCAGACTGGACTTGCGATCCGGAGGTTGCCGGTTCTATTATAACTTCTGGCGCTGCAGTGGAAGCCATAGGGCAGGTTTATTTAATCCCTCCACCTCCGTTAACTCAACGGTATAAAATAAATGTACAGTACCATAGTTAATCAATGGGTTGATGTGTGGGTACTCTGGTCGCTTACCAAGACGTTTGGCCAGCATGGAAGAGTAGGCCAAAGTTACACTCTAAAGGGGCTGTCTGGAGCTCTCTCTAGTGGAGGCACTACCGCCAGCAGTACAACGGCTGCACCTTATTTACTAGCGCTCAGCTGGTGCTCATATTTTATGCATGGAGATGAATGTTGCAATGCATGTCGAGATGTGGTAGGTATGATTATTATATAACATGCATGGATGATATGAAATGCTCGATACGATTGCTATGACATTTTATATTCATATAATTAATCTTATTTTGGAATACGTTCGGCTTCGGAGATTTTAGTATTCTGCCCAAAGAATACTTGACATGCCAACTGTGTAAAGAATTGTCAGAAACTTTCAGCGGTAATATGTATTTGCACGCCCATCCATACAGAGAAAGAAAATAAATACCCCGATATTTATTTGATTTCGAGGGACATCCGTTGGCAGAGAACAACGCAAAGGTACTTTAATTAACTTTAAAACAATTAAGCAGCAATGTAATGCGTTGAGCAAAGGGCAGAAAGGCTACATTCTGCATTGCATACAATACGCTGAAGATAAAGTAAGGAAAAGTTCAGTTGCATAGAAAATACACAATGTTTTATCATTAATAAAAAAATATTAGCACATATATTGAATGCACTGCATCCTAGCACTGAATTATTTTTAGACAAAACAGTCATAAGATATGAAATGCAACAAAAGATTAAAAAGCAAAATAGGTTATTTTTTAATGTCTTTAGTCTTATCTTCTGAAGCACGAATGGCTTTGAGGATATTCGTGCTGCTGATTTTGTGGCTATACGCGTGGATTCTTTGGAGAATGCAGATATGCATGAACATTACAGATGCAATACTTAAAGGTCACTATTGCCCATCATTGTTGGTAGTGCTACTAGAGAGCAACAACACATCCATGCAATGTTGCATTACCAATATTAATCTTTATACGTACTGTATTATCAAAGTTTTACAAAGTACACGATTTAATACAGCTTTGGTTGGCAATATACCTGGAGCTTAGCAGCAACTCGATTTATAAAAATTCCCATGCTTTATGACTTTAGTTTATGAATTTAATACAAATATAAAAAAACGAATATTTTTCATGCGGGGAATTGCTGTGTAATTTACATAGTCTTTAATTAAAAATGTGACGACTCTATAATGCACGTTTCAATTGTAAATACATTTTATATGACTACATTTAATCAATGCATATGAAATATTGTAGTTTTATAACTGTAGAATTTTTATGCTGGAAACGTTGAATTCATTTTCTCTAATTTGTAAATTGAGTTGTCAGATATTAAGAGATGCATTGAGATACAGAGGGAGGGACATGCATCTTAAATATATACTCAAACTGTTAAGTAAGGTAAGTGGCATTTGCCCTCCCCATATTTTAGAATCAACACGCGTTTAGAGTATTTGGCTGCTATACATTTCCACGTGACAAGCCACTTCGTTGAGCCATCATTTGTAGCCAGGTCTCTTCACAAAGAGAGCTTTATAGCTTTGTGGGCCTCGCCTGTAAAATAAAAAAAAAACATTTGTAGTAGTTCGTAATTAAACAACGTAAGGTAAGTGGGCTTAAGTAGGATACACTTGCTAGCAGGTGGGTCTTGGGTAGGACAATCACTCGAATGGATGATGGCCGATGGTCAAGAATAATAACGGAGTGGCAGCGAAGGAATGGAACGTGTTTGAGATGACGCCACTCGAGTAGATGGAGTGATGAAATCACCTGGTGTGCAGGTGTCGAGTGGATTATCACATTTCAGGATCGCGAGAGATGGCACCGACTTGGAGAGCCTTTCATTCAGCAGTGGATTGATCATGGCTGACGATGATAAACACATACAAACTGATAATGTGTGCAGCCAATAAAATGTAAGTGCATAATAGACTATCTATTCACGGTATGTTCGTGTATGACAGTAGGTGATTGGCTTGTGGAGAAAAGATTAGCTTACTTTCATCTAACAAAGTAAATAAGCAGATAATACACCTTCACATATCTGCCCATCCACATGAAAACAAGTTAATGCGTATTGTTTGTACAGGTAGTCCTCTACTTACGACGGAGATGCGTTACGACGACCCCATCGTAAGTCGGACCATCGTAACTCGGGGACTCTCTGTACATATCATGAGCCATACGGTTTTCTGTGAGTGCACAATTTCAGCAGCAATTGGTTCAAACATAAGCAAAACTCTTGGACCGGTTTCAACACAGCATCTTATCAGCAGTCAGGCTTTCTGAAATTGCGCACTTACAGCAGGGCCATGTGGCTGATGGAATGTGTAGTAAAAAAAAAAGTGTTTTATTACGTGCAGCGACATATATGTGTAGGTGAATTGTCCACTTATTTATTGCGTTATTTTTTATCGTCCACAAAAATGACGCGAATTATAACTTTTAGTTCCATGGTGGGGTTCATCCGAGTTTCACTGAGCTGAAAAGAGAAAAGCAGAAGCGAGTCATTTACATATCATCATGAAGATGAGAGAATAAACAATTCATTATTGGGATAATACATGTATGTGCAGACTCATGAGCACTGCATTCTTGTTTAATGGCTAATAATCCCTCAGGCGAATGGAATAGTTATTGTGTACAATATTATCTCATGTTGCACTGTATTGTATTATGGCAATCAGCGTGTGCGAAGATGGCTCGGTGGTGTATTACATTGCAGGATTGGGAGGCTTGGGAAGGCCTTCATCCAACAGCGGAGTGACCACTGATAATGATAAAAATATAAAAAATATATTTTAAAAATAAATTATATATAAATGCAACTAAAGATGGAAGTTTAATGCATGAAGATGTAAATGTTAACTTAAAATATATTGTTTTGTTGTTATTTATTACGTCTATATATTGAATTATTTTGACTCACGGCTCCTGTTCGACACGATGTAGGCAGCAGGCTGATTTTGTTTCCACATGCTTCAATGTGACGCAAACGATCCTTGACTCATTGGTCCTATAAAAGTCCGGCGTTACCCTTTAAAAAAAATCACACAGGAGTGTGCGGTGCACAGACGGTCACAGGCTATTTTACAGCTGCGCAGGGCACGCAACATTCCCCTCGCAAAGCCGAAGCTCAGAGATGATGCGATCAGCTCCAGTGGAGGGAAACAAAGATGGTCCCTGCCACTGTCAGTTCGCAGCACGGAGTTGCAATGTTGGGGAAAAACCTTGCATGGCCAGAACATTTTGTGGGGCAACGTGGAGTGCATTTATACTGCGCTAAATGAACGGCTGGTTTCTCTTTTTTTCGTGTGTGATCGTGGAGGATAAGTTTTATTTTATATTTGTGCCCTATCTAAAGGTCATCATCATCATCATCAGCAGCCATGGTCAATCCACTGTTAGGCCTCACTAAGCCACTGCCATCTCTCGCAATCCTGTATTGTGATTCTAAAAGGCCAAATCATTCAGATATGCAAAGCACCACAGCGTGCAGCCTGCACATAACCTGCTTATATACTCGATGTGTAAATATTGTGGAGTAGTGGCACTTTAGTTCCCTTACCGAGTTACAGCAGTACAATGTCAGTGGGCCCGCGTTCATTTTTGGGTCCTTCAGACTACTCCCAGAGACTCGCCGTCAACGAACGGGAGCTCCGCTACGACAAAGGTGAAATAACCAAGTCGCCACGGGCCACATCTGACGACAGCGGTTGGGAATGAAAAGCACCGCAAAGTGCAGCATACTTTTGGCAGCCATCGGTGGCAGAATTTCGTGGCATAGGTCTGACCGTTGCAAACAGTGGATACATCGGAGCGTTCGTCTTTCTCTTATGTTGATTTTGATTTTTTTGCGTGTTATTGTTTACAACTCTAGCTTCAGTTTCGTACAGAAATTTTTCAATTTGGACAAACCAATAGATAGGTTGACCCTGAGAGGTATTGTTTAGATATCCCAGCTTCAAAGGACTGAGGATATTCGTTCACGGCGTTTCCCTGACACGTGCTCACCCCAATGGCCTCCCTTAGGGAAGCTGACTCGGAGTGTTTAAATTGCATGACCACTGCTTCGGCATCACAATAATATTGTTAATTTTGTTTCCATCAATTGTTGAAATCCCGTTTGCAGCATTGTTGATGTTTGCTTTTGAAATGTAAACACGACAAATTGTCTTCACCAATTGTCTTGGAACAAAGTACACGTGATTGGATCAGTGAATTGTGAGTGTCTCCAGTCACGCTCGCAGTGGCTTTTGGCTAACCATTGAACAAAGATGGTCACTGCATTAGACGCTTTCATATGCGCTTCTGTGGCCATCTGGAACACTATTCCTTCCGATATTATGAAGCCATTGGAGCTATGCACTTTTCAATCTACATTGAAAACTAATTTATTTTTAAAATGTTTAAGTGTTTAGTTTTGTGTCCTTCACCCGCACCTCCGATTAGCATGGTTGACTACGTACGATGCCAAATAACTTCAATATACATACATGCAACACGTCTAACGTAACACGACTGTCCCTGCCCATTGGCTTTCTGTATGATAGCCCTTCTGTCAAAGCAAAACAAACACTTTAATCTGCGAGCTCACAAACATTGGCTGGACCTGCTTGACAATGTCACCATTGTGATTGATCTTGACGTGGTGCCACCGCGGGCCTTCATTGATGTCTGGTGTGCACAGGGGCCAATGGTGGACACTCATTTTCGAAGACACTGCAATCTGTCAAGGGATTTTGTAGGATCCCCTGAAGCAGCTTTTTTGTCAGGTAATGTGTGCTTGTGATTTAAAAAAATACATTTTGGGTTAAAGTAGACACTGCATGCTATGCTCGTGGAACTGATTACGTTCCTCTTTTTTCTTTCTTGGTGTTTTTTCTCAATTTTATTCCATTAATTGGCTGAAAGTATCTTTATATATAGAGCACTTCAGAACTTTGGCAATTGTTGGTGACAGCTCACTGCCTGGCTGCCTGCCAGCTTGTCTGTTTCCTTTGCGATTGTAAGGTGTAATTTGCATTAAAGACACTAAATACAATTAAAATGATTATTCGAATTATTAGTTGCACTATCGGTGTTATGTGATGAGATGAAATGTCCATTCGGGCATGACTTCATGTCCGTGCTTCACCCTGTGTCTTCGAGAATGGCCCACAGAAAGACATTTCTTATAACTTATGAGATCCATCCTAGTGACAATTATTTTTCTCACAGTAACTGCACCCTCCCACAAGCCCTACACTCGATATGAATACATCCAATAGTGTTTCTTCTCCAGAATTGCAGTAATGTAATAATACAAATATATTGTCATGTTCTTTTGTGTACAGTCACTTTTTGAAAACTAATTTCTCCAGAACTGCTTTTGTGTTTTAGTTGTCCTTCCCCCGCACCTTCGATTAGCACGGTTGACTATGTACGGGGCAAAAGAAGTTCAACATACGTACATCCATTGGTGATTGGGCTGAGACCTTAAACTCACTGGCACTTGAGAACCCAGTTTTACAGCAGGTGTTTGCATATATTCGTGCTCAATGCCTTGACTCTTGAGCCACTGAGAATCACCCTCGTCAGAAACGTTGAGTGAACAGTCAACCGTGCTTGTCAGATAGATCAGCTGTAAACCCCAAGGTTATCCAGGCCCTTCTCCACCACAAGTTATTCTGCGATTGATGTCAACAAATCTGTTCGATGTGTAAGGGATGCCGAGAGGCAAATGTTATGAGGAAATAAATAAATATACTACCACCGAGTCTTAACGGCTCCTCGTGAGTTCAAACAGTGCACTCGACTCTCATTGACGAGGAGCTGCCACTGGGGGAGCCGACGTAGGGGGAGACAATCGCATTTGATGGTGAAGAGCCATTCAAATCGGATTGGTCATCAGGGAAAAATAAATGTAGATGAGGGGTCGGTTGGGAGACCGTTATAGGATTGGTGGAGAGTCATGGAAAGTTTCAGATAGGATGGATAAGAGAATAAAAGGGGGTAGAAGGAGGGGGGGGGGGTGGTTCGGGGCACCTGTACGGAGTGATTCCCTGACGTGCGACACGCTGTGCGGAAGACGAAACAAAGACAAAATGTTCGGCTCACCCTGGGCTGGAGCTTCTTTACGAATGTACTGATGGGTGCATTGAAGCATTGCTGGATGAATTGACTTGCTCTGGTCTCTGCCACTTTATACACGGACATTACATTGCATGCTTGACCAGGGACTGAGCCATGCATCTTAGGGCTACTCAAATGGTCAGTGAGTTAGACAAAAAAAAGTATGGCAAATTACAGCCTCGGTAATAGAAAAGTTTATAATTGCCTCCAGGGATAAAGCTTCAGCTGCCTTATTAAGGGGTTTTTAACCACTAAGCACCTTCTCCATCTCAGTTTTAAAGGGAATTAGAATCTGGTAAATTGGACACTGTGACCAACTAGCCCAGAATGTGACGCATCTCGTCAGCTCTCAGAAGCTAAGCAGGATTAAACCTGGATTGTGCTTGAGTGGGTGACCGCTATGCATAACAGGTGATGTAGGCTGTGGGGCTGACCAGGTGATTAGTGCGTAGTGCTTTAAATTCCATTGTTGGACTGTACTACTGCGTTGCCACATCTGTGCTCCCCATCGTCACCCAACCGCCGCCGACGAGCACGGTAGAATAACCCCCGTGACCCCGAACGGCATCCAGCAGTGGATCGGCACGAGGCTGTACGTGCAAAATGCGCATGTGCAAATTAACACTCAGTGAGCGAAACAACCATGCAGGCAATAATGTCTGGCAGCTCATGCGTCGCCTTCTGTGATGGTTCCATTGTGTTTGCATAGACAAATGCGAAGGCAAAAATATCCCCCGCATGTAGGCATTCACGTGTTGTTGGGGGAAATACTGAGCACTATTAAGGCGAACGTGATGCACAAAGGGGTGGTGTGGCCAGAACCATGTCCGGCCGCCTTTGTCTCCCCAGTTGTGATGTCCTTGCATAGACAATAAACTGTAACACACATACAGAGCATTATTGTAAAGCAATCTTGATTTATATTTATTGCTAGCGGGAAGTACCCGGCGTTACCCAGGCAAAAAATACACACACACACATTGACTTACATACACAAAAACATTGTCCCACACACACATCGACTCACACAACAACAACCGCCATTCACCACTAAGTGGCGGTGACGTCACCACGACGCTTGTGCCAGGCTATATGCACCTTGAGGCCACGTTAAGTGTCAAACGCCCACTGGCAGGAGGTCACGGGGCAGACCCAGGTGCCACGGGTCGACTGACTGAGATGACCGAGATGACTGGCTGATGCACCACCTGTGCCCCCTACTGTGCCAACTTGCTGTGCTTTAGCTACCCGGCGCTCCGCTTGTTGTTGTGAGCGTCGCTCTTCCGCCCTCTGTTGTTGTTGGAGGGCGACTGCCTCCAACTGCCGAGTAGCGTCCTTCACGAGCCTCCTCCACAGAGGCCGGTCTTGACACCGCTGGTACCAGTCATTGGCAAGTCCACTCAGCTCCACATCCTCCTGTACCACATCACTCCATCTCTTCTCTAGCCCGTGCCGCGCCCGTTTAGCCTCCTCGATCCGGCCGAACAAAAGCTGTTTGGGCATGCGGTGATTGGGCAGCCAACGCAGCCTTGCCTGCCGGAATAGCTTACACACACACACACATATCGACTAACACACACACATGGACTTACACATCGAATGACACACACACATCGACTTAAACACACACCGCACACACACACACACACATGGACGTACACAAACACAGCGACCGTCACACACACATTGACTCGCACACACATTGACCCACACACACACTGACTCGCACAGACACAACGCACACATACATATGGACTCACACTCTAACTTTTATGAAGACTAAATAAGTTTGTAAATAATAGTTTTTTTATGTGACTTTAGCGAAAGAAGCAAGGGAGAGGGGAAATGCACGCATGTATAATAAGTAATTAGGAGCGACTGCGAGGGTGTTCCGCCATTTTGAGACGTAGATCAGCTCTGAGCGGCCGCTCCAGGCTGGAGACTTGCTGGGCACTGAAGATTAGCATGCGTCGTCAGTTTCTGCGTTAAGTGCGAACTGACCATGCCTCGCCTCCAAAATCAATAGTGCCGGCCCTGCAGTAAGAGCAGGCGCAGGTTTTTCAAGTCGTGAACATGATATCACATCAGAGACATCGCTGTGCCCTTTACAAATGCCTTTGTTGCATTGTCGCTGAAGGTTAATGGAATCGATAGGAAGGCACAAATTATATCAAAAGAAATTTCAAGTGCGGAATGGCATATTTTTGTTCTGCCATTAATTCACCCATTTTCGAGATAACCTTTAATTAAATGCAAGAGCAAGTGTTTAAAAAGTCTGAAATAAAAAAAAGTCGAGCACTGTTTATAACGCTATTCTCTTGTCTAATTGTTGTAGTTGGTAGATTAATCTGACATCCATTGCTCTAATGGTAGGATTGATTGGATCATTTTCAAATCTAGGCACATGTTTTTTTGGCGACTTGGTTGCTCAGAGCGCATAAGTCGTTCAGAACTCAGAATGCAAACGTGGCTTCAAGGGTAGGTGGTGCTTCTCATCAAGTCTTCGTCGTCAATCATTATCAGTCATGATCGGTCCACTGCTGGATGAAGGCCTCCACAAGGTGACACCACCTTTTTTATGACCCTGCAATGTGACATCACAATCCACCATCTGCCCACACACAAGCTGCTTTCATCGCTCCATCTCGTCGGTGGACGTCCTCTCAGGTTGAGTTCTATTCCTTGGCTGACACTTCTCCTCGCGAAGTGTCCTGTCAAAGCCCAATTTGGTTTTTCATATCAAGTGGTACGTACAAATGAAGAACCTGTATTATGCTACTGTAAAGGTATTATCACTATTATATACTATTATTCTCACCTAGATACAGACTTATCACCACCGCCATCCAAGATGGCGACAGCGCCGCAGCAGTTGGTTGCAGTCCCGTGTCGCTCCCACTGTTTATCTCCTGTTACCACACCTCGTACCTTACCCACGTCCTTCTTCACTATCCCCTGCTTTTCTTACTTTCACTCCATCTTTCTTATTATCTATTTTGTTTTATTATTTGCCTCATTATTACTTTGGCGGCGCCCGAGTTTTGGGCGGTGGCAGATCCCTGCCTCCAACCCTGCCTGCCTCCGCGCGTACCGCCCACACCCCGTGGCGCTGCAACAGCTGACAAACGCCAGCTGCTGCAGTGTCACACAGCCCGGCTTACCTGCCGCCTCGCACCGCTGAGGGGCTGTGCGGGTGAACGAGGCCTGCTGCTCCCACGCACGAGGCTGGAGGACGCCGGCTGCACTGTTCACGCAGTGCGGCTTAACAGCCGCCCTGGGTCCGTTTCCTGACAGCGACGTCCTCACAAGGGGCCTCTTCCGCCACTATCAGTGAGTGGGAGCTTTGGCGTGCATCGCGACGTGTTCCATTCACTGTTCAACACCACCAGCGAGTGGGAACGTGACGCAGACTGTCCACTGCTCAACACGAGAGAGTGGGTTTTCCTGCTGCCCAGCACCACCAGTGAATGGGAGCTCTGTGAGGTTCGTCCACCCTGCCGCATCACCTGTGAGTTGGAGCACAGCTACTCCACTGGACCTCGTGTTCTTCTGGCCGCTCCCATTGTACGCGCCGCGTGCGTGGTCGTGTCCGCCCGCATATGTGCTCAACGAGTGTTTACGTAGGCGTGTACGCACCCGCCACGTGTGGGGAAGCGCGTGCTGACGGCGTGGATGTTGGACACCACTACCTGGACTTGCTGCTCCGGGCAGCACAGCCGCTGATCGGAGTCCACCCGAATCCTAGCCCCCCCCCCATCACCACCACTGGTACAGCATGGGCTGATATAATAGGGCTTCGTCATGCACCATCTCTTCATCACCTGCACTTGGAATCCGCGCTCCTGAGGACGCTCTCTGGCCTCGGGCTTCTATGAGGTCAATGTCAGAGACTGCATTGGCACCGTGGTTGCAGAGGCGGTAGGGGCCGATGTTCACAGGTCAACTTTCAACCAGCTATTTTCTCTGATCGCTCGATGCCGCGCCTCTTCGGATCTTCACATCCACCTTTACACATCCGCCTACTTAACTCACACTCCATTACCAACAAATCAGCCCTGATTCACGATATCATCTCGGACCACCACATTGACCTTTTGCTTATTACCGAGACCTGGTGCAGGCCAGACTCCCCGCCAGCCATCTCTTTGGAAGTCGCGCCCACGGGATACAAGGTTCTTCACAAACCTCGCGCAACTAATCAGCGGGGTGGTGGCTTAGCGGTCGTCTACAATGCACACTTGAAAATTAATGAGCTCTATCTACCGATGGCTCCCGCCACCGTTGAGGTCCAATCCGTGTCCCTCACTACTAACACCGAGTGCTTTTCCATCATTTCCATCTATCGCCCTCCAGATGGCAGCATCACTACCTTCTTAAAAGAGCGTTCCGAATTTCTTTACCTCATTCCTAACCCATCTCACAGGCTCGTGCTTACTGGAGACTTTAATTGCCCCGGCAATACTCCAGCCTTCATTGATAGCCACCTCGAGCCAACCTTGGCCTACCATAACCTGGTCATCACCAACTCAGGCCCCACCAGAGCTTCCTCAACAAATGTTGAGAGTATGCTCGACATGGTTCTGGAACCTGACCAGGATCGACACATCACTGCACTGGGAGTTTTCCAAACTGGTTACTCCAACCACCACCTCATACTATTTTCCCTTCAAATTCCCAAGCCAATCACCATCAAAATCACCCGCCACGGCTGTAATTTCAAGGGTATCAAGTTTTCCACTCTACAGCACCTCTTCGCAAACTCGCCTTCAATTTGATCTCCATCATCCGATCCAACTGTCTGCGCTCTTCAGCTAGAAGCTGACCTGAGGGCGGCACTGGACAGCTGGCTCCATTAAAACCACGAGCCACTAAGCAGCCTTCCCACGACACTCGCTGGCTCTCAAGAGACGCTATCCTTGCTAAGCGAATCAGGAGGCGCCTTGAAAGGATCGCGTCCCACAGTGGTCTTCCTGTTGATCGAGTTGCCTACAGAGCTGCCTGCAGGAAAACTAACAAACTTATCCTTGCCTTACATTCCTCCTACATTGAAGAATGCATCAAAACAGCTTCCGGAAAACCACGCATCCTTTGTAAAACCCTCAAGGATCTTCTACATCCTGGTAGCACCATGGTCCCTCACCTTTGCGATCCCCTGGCCTCACTGAATCTTTCCACCTCTTTTAAAACTTACTTCACAAAAAAGCTGATCACCATCCCAAACTCCTGCATGTCTTCTCTCACATCGCACCATTGTACCCCACTCCAGTTTTCTGAAATTGTAAGCACTCACCCAGACACCTTTCTAACAACGTTCAAGCCAATCTCTTTAAAATACGTTTTCTCTTTGATGCAATCACTTCACATTAAGTCATCTCCAATCAACATCCTCCCAGGTTCCTTGTTCAAGCAATGTGCTCCAGAACTCGCCATCATGATCAGGAACATCGCAAATGCCTCATTCTCTACGGGGTGTTTTCCGTCTAACCTCAAATCTGGCCTGGTTTCCCCCCTGCTAAAGAAACCAAGTCTCGACCCTGATGACCCGTCCAGTTATCGTCCCATCACTAATCTCTCGAACCTCTCAACTCCTCGAAAGACTCGCCCTCACCCAGCTAAAACCCAACATCACCTCCTCCCCAAACTACTGCTCCTTCCAGTCAGCTTAACGTCAAAACTACTCCACAGAAACAGCACTCACCAGAGTGCTCGATGACATTTTAATGATTATTGACTCCGGCTCCATCGTTGCACTTATAAGTCTGGACATTGCATCAGCCTTTGACACCGTCAACCACTCGCTCCTTACTTCCCTCCTGAAATCCGACTTCGATATATGTGGCTCAGCACTCAAGTGGATACTGTCGTACCTTTCTGATCGGCAATCCTCAGTCAGGGTGGGCTCGTCCACATCTCCTGAAACAAAAGCGTTACGTGGCGTCCCCCAGGGCTCCGTCCTCGGTCCCCTGCTGTTCACCGCCTACACTTCCCCGTTCGGCCGCCTCGCAAGCTTCGGTGTTAAGCACCACTCATATGCGGACGACACGATTCCGTTCACCGCCATCAATTCTACCAATGCGTCTGGATTTGAGAGGCTCTCGGAATGCACCACTGCCTTGCAACAGTGGTTCTCTGCACACAACCTTGCCCTTAATCCGTCAAAGTCAGTGTCCATCATTTTAGGTACCAGGCAACGTTTCAACTCATCCACGCTCCCAACACACATACACATCTTTGGTCACAGCATCAGGCTCACCGATCACTTTATCCTTTGATCGTCAAACCAATCATATCATCAGTTCATGTAACTTTCACCTGAAGGCTCTCAGACACTTACGTCCTTTCATCTCCACTGAAA
Source organism: Lethenteron reissneri (assembly GCF_015708825.2). Classification (NCBI taxonomy): domain Eukaryota; kingdom Metazoa; phylum Chordata; class Hyperoartia; order Petromyzontiformes; family Petromyzontidae; genus Lethenteron; species Lethenteron reissneri. The sequence goes on along the minus strand of NC_083807.1, from coordinate 13,842,603 downwards.
TTGCCAACACGTTGGCATGTTGCATAGTTGGGTCTCGCCTCGACTATTGCAACTCCGTCCTAGTCCGGTCCTCCTATGGCAACTTAAATAAAAACTTCAAAGACTACAAAACAACCTGGCACGCATCATTGGCCATACTCATCCCCGTCTCGACTCACTCGCCTGTCTCCATGCCCTCCACTGGCTACCCATTGGCAGCAGGGTCACATACAAGATTGCCTGCCTCTGCCACCATGCCTTCACATCTGCCTGCACCACGTACCTCTCTTCATTATTGACGACTTGCAGCACAGCACCTGGCAGATGCCTTCACAGCGCGACTCACGACCTCCTCTTGATACCAAGATCCAGGATGGTCACGTCTATGCGCTGCTTTTCGGTGGCTGCCCCAACAGTCTGGAACGCCATCCCTCTGCACATTCGCAGCATCACCTCAATCGTCTCCTTCAAGAGACACTTGAAAACTCGCCTCTACAACCACGATTTGGAGTGACACTGAGCCTGGCTCCGTGCCTCTGAGTAACGGTCGTTACGTCCGCAAATTTGTGCGTGTTATAAATTGCATTATTATCTTTACATTACAGTCGCTCGTCCTAGTATATTTTATGTTCTTATTTATTCACACCAACATTGTGCTGTTTACATTAGAAGAGAGGCAGCTGAGCAATACACTTTTTCTTGAAAATTATGAAATACAAATATTTTATCAAAAAAATGTCACTGCAATCACCTTTAAAAACAGACACACAGATGGAATGATGTATACATGTGCGGAATACTTATTGCACACGCAGGGACTCACAGTTCCTATGAACCTTGGACCTGGAACTCACCTCCATGTGCTCGTGACTCTGTTAGAGTCCCGAGAGTCAATTACTTGGGTCTCCTTGATCCCACCCAGAACTTCTTCACTCATCCCCCGTGAGCCCCTATTAGACCCTCGTGTGGGAGCAGCTACCCATGATCCTCTATTATCCCCCGTGTGGCCCGCTAAGCTCACCGCCACCAGTCCATCTTGAGGGGCATGAAGCCAGAGATGGAAATAAAGTTGTTGCTTTTGTTGTTGTCAGCCTGAAACTTCCCGCTGCTGGGAAGCGGCCTCCCCCAATCTCTTCCATTTCCTCCTTTCCTTCGTTGCTCTTGTGCAGTCGTGTCCCTCTAAACGTTTTGATTTTGTTTCGTTGCCATCTCTTCGGCTCACTTTCTCAGCCTTTTTCTTTTTACCCTCTCCTCGGTCTCTGCTTGCATTGTTAATTGTGGCTCTCGTATCCTGTCTGTCGTTGTCATGACATGTCCTGCCCAATTACACTTGATCTCGTTTTGCTTGAACAATGGCATTGGAGACCCATTTTGTTTTCCCCTGTGCCTTCATTCCTTAACCCATCTCTTTGACTTACTCCTAAAATAATTCCTCAAATTCTTTGTTCCATTGATCAAGAGTGAAAGTGCTATCATTAAATAAAGAAATAACCTTGAAACTAAACCACATATTTTTTTACTTTACCAGGTAAGGCCCACTGCCTTGATAGCAATCAGTGGGATACTTTCCGAGTGATCTGTGCCTCATACTTACATGGTCCGTGACTCGTTTACCAGAAATAGTCTAATGTGTCGCTCTTTAAAGCGCAGTGTGAAGCATGCTGCATGAATGCCTGCAAGCGTACCCGACTTTTCATCAACACTCATCGAGTCTGAGTCTGGGTGCCTCTCGATGGCATTTAAACAAGCCCAGAAAATAATCATCGATGCCAGTAGCAGGAATTAAAACCCCCACCTGGGACTAAATATAAAGTTAGGAAGAAGATAAATAATAACATATGGTGCTTTGGCCAAGAGAGGTGGTGGTTGTGCACTTTGCTGAATGCCACTGGGTTTAAATTAAGACAGCACCACCACTCTCTTTTTAAACTTGGGATGCCGAAGCCGTACGTTGTTTAATTTTGAACTTGCCAGCGCTTGTACATTTAAGTCAATTGATCGGGGGAGATGTTTGGCATCAGCCCACTAGAGACACCACCACCACTTTTTTTGAAATGTGTGCCCTGCAAGAGGTTTGGGAAACTTCAACCGTGAACATTAGGGTCAATGTGAATGCAGCGAGAACAAGATTAGCACGTTTTAAGTTGTTTGTTTTTTCACTTGCCAGTTAAACAGGAGCGGGGAGGAAAACATGCTTGCATTGAACATTTTGAACAGACAAGCCATTTGAAAAAGGAATGTTATATAAATGCCTAAATTATTTACAGTGCAATGATATTAGTCTTCATTGTTGAAGGTCGTGCTAAATAATAAATACATTTCCAAACAATCCTTTAAATGTTTTTCCCTGTGCAGTTCAACACGGGTTACAACTATTATTTTACGACGCTTCATTTGATTTTTGCATCCACATTAAAACTACTACTACAGTAGATTATTAATTTTAAACCCATGTAATTAGCAAGAAATTTACGATTTTTTATTTAAAACTGGGAAAAACCAGAGATAATCTATCTGAGTAAATGTCCAATTGCCCACAATTATTTGTAAAATATTTTGTAATGCCTAGCACTGTACTCAATTATGCCCTGAGGCAATCTTAATGACGACTTAATTTTTATGATGAGTTAAATAAATAGGAAGTTTGTAAGGTCGGGCGGAGGGGCGGCATAAAAAATTGTATTTGTAATAGTAAGCAAGCACATTTGATATTGCACACTCTTATGAGTCCAGAACACCACTGATGCGCATTGATCACGCATTGAAGTAGGCTCTCTGACACAACACTGTTTTGAGTTCTTTTGCAGAACTGGCTCAGACTCAGATATGGATCCCCAACATGAGCTGAAATCCCAAATAAGACCGCTGCACTGTGAGTACGTCGAGAAAATACACACAGGCTCTGTGCGACATTGTCCCATGAACCAGAAAGACTTCAGATTGTCTTCTCCTGCACTGGAGCATATATAATGCACTTCCCACATTGAGGGATTCTATGAAGGTGCCGGTTGCTTATTTACTCGGAGGCCTTGCATCCTTTCATGAGACATTAACAGATTATTTGCAATAATAACGTGGCTGACTGGTACACGTGTTTAATTGATATTGCAAGACAGCACAGTTTTTTGTATTAACATGCACAGTAAATATTGTCGTGTGAAAATAGGAAAATATTAATTTATTGTGTTTTTTTCATTACCTTTGACAAACAATAATTTTTGTTGCATTTATATAACGGTAACTACTTACATTGTTGTCATCAACATTCTTCTGCAAAAGGTGATGGCCGACAAGATTGAGCCACCAAACACTGAAACAAATGCCTGTTATCATATTCCAATGTAGGCGCTGTATTCTTTCAGACGATCATTTAAACAATTTTACATAGCCAGGCGCTATTTTTAGCAACTAAATAAATTGGCAAGAGCGTTGGAAATGTACATTCAGTGTTTTGCAGATTAAACATTCTTCCAAATCTGATTTCATTGAATATAAACAAAGAGTAAAGTATGGTATAATCTAAGAAACCCAAACCAATCAGGGAGAGCAGCGATGTGTCATCTAAACATTTACCCTGAATGTTCATGGTGGGGTTGGATGGATAAAATGTGACCTAAAAACCGACCTTTAGACAGAGAATCCAAGAAAGAAAACACATTTAATTAGCAATGTATTCAATTACAGGTTTGAGATTTAATATATATACCTCCACTTTACATGTAACATGCATTCATTCATTGATTCATGTCGATTCCATCACGAACTGTACACGAATCGAATTGTTCATCTTAAAATCAACAACAATGCCCAAGCGTGCAATATGCTGTTACTCTTGTAACAATGATATAACACAACTGTGCGAATAAGATGGGGGATACAAAAAAGAGGATGAATGAGATGACGAAAAGAAATCCGTTTTCAAATCTAACCATACCAACGACTTGAGAATGCATTACATTTTTAGAAGGGGGCTGGGGGAAGGTGAATGGGAGAGGGGGCTTCCTCACCTACAAACATCTGGCAGTTCACCAGCATTGGATAAAGCAAGCCTCATTGCTCATGAGACACTGAATGTCGAAACCGGTCCCGAGTTTGCAAGCATTGTACCAATGCTGCTGAAATTCTTCACTCCCAAATGGCCGCATGACCGATGGGATGTCGACAATATATCTTTATTTCTTTATGTGGAGAGACACATACAGCAGATGCGAAGGAGGCATATCTTGTGCTTATTTATTGTATATAGATATCAGCTCCGCGTGCCAAATGCAAATTGGTTGTTTTGGAATATAAAGTACTTTGCTTGGAATTCACTATCAGCTGACAGGATGCCCTGTTGTTTCCCAGTACTAATGCCAACCGTACCCCACCCTTAGTATTCATCTCAACATTTGGACATCACGGCTGGTGGCTAACCCATTTCTGCTCCTCAAGTGCCAAGCGCTTTTTAGCATCCTGATGCTGCGAGCCAGACCGCATGGCCAGAAAATAGCAAACCCCATTTCATGTCCAACTCTGCATCCCACGAGTGCAATAGCTGTTTTATTGTAAGCATAAAAAAAGCCCTTGGGGTTTTCATGCCACCAGAACTTTTGTGTAACAACCAGGGGCAGCCGTAATAGTGTGGGGTGACTAAGAATAGTAATTATTAAAAAAACAACTGCGGCAGGCTGGATAACAAGAAACCTGCCACCAGCAGAGAAAGAGAGAGAGCTGTGTGTGCGTCCTGAGTCTGCCTGCAAAAGCACATTCACGTATTTTGTGTGTATGTGTCTAAACTCTGCCTCTCCATTGTGTTGATTGAAGGTTGTGATAGCCACAGCACAAACCTCTCATTAGAAGCATTACCTTGTTAAGAATCTCAGTGGAGGACTATGAATAGGCCACACTTAACTATGTTGCCTCCGAAAGGAGCCTAGTTTTGCAGGCACCACTTACTTCATCACTGTCCGTGACCTTTTGGTGTTTAGCTCGTTTTATGAACATGATAAATGGTGAGGCTTATTTTTGATGCAACACGTGTTTTGTTTGCAAAACAGGGCTGCATACTGGGTTCAGATGTTGAACGAAATGGACTTTCACTGCTAAATCAAATTATTGTATCAATTTAGGACTTGCTCAACAAGAGATTATTGTTTTTTTCTTTTCCATTCCCAAATAACCTTTATCAGGCTATGCCAATGATTGACAGTACGCAATTCAGTGCATATTAAGTATATTGCCCGTGTCCTGGGCAATACACTTTTGAAATATCCAAACCATGTCTGGAAATTTCAAAAGTGAGCCCGAGTATTTTTCCATTAGACGTTGATGTATTGTTTGCGTGAGACGTGGCCAGGCTTATCCCGATTGCCCCGACCTCATTGCCCCGACCTCATTGCCATAGTTTATTGTGCGCGAGCATTGAGTGGGTGGATCGTGTTTTTCATGAGCCATATAAACCCAAGCATTTTACTTCTTGGACATATATCCGCGCAATGGCGAGAGGCATAGCCATCCCTCCCTGCTTCCAATTGCCAATGTTTGCATTTAAACACCCTCTAATGATAGCGATGAGGAAGGGGCTGGGTGGCTTTGTTGACCAAGTGTGTGGGCTTGTGACATAGTATTTCATTTACCTTTTTCTTGGTGTGGTAGCGGGGGGGGGGTCATACCTAAAATGGGACACCACCATTTTGCAGTGATTGACACACTGGACTTGCAAACCAGAGGTCGACGGTTCGACCTCACGGTATGGCAATTGATGTAATTGACAGGTTTCTTAAATCTCCCCATCTTTGTCCATCCAGTATTAAACCAGAAATACGACACAAACTAACACACTCAAGATTACTTGACCGATACAGTTTACAAAATCACTAACATATGCAAATACAGGTACAGATACTGTATCAATGCTGTCTGCATTATTGCTGTCGTGCCCAAAACATTTACATTCATGATTATCATTTGTGATTCATTCTGTGAGATGGAGTGGATGATTTGTGCCAGTATATGGCGGTATGCAAGATCTGACCGTGTCCATCAAGTGGTAGCTAAGCTGCATTGGTTTCTGGTTGCTGAACCACAATACCTCGCTGATCTCGTCAAGGAGCATAAACCATCATCATCACGCGAACTCCGGTCACCCTAGCCATCGGACAAAGACGGGCACTGCATCGCGCTTTCAGATGCGCTTCTGCGGCCGTCTGGAACGCTCTTCCATCCGATATTAGAAGCCGCTCGAGCGATGCACTTCTAAATCTAGATTTCAAACTCATTTCTTTAGAGCTGCTTTTTGTGTTTAGTTTGTTGTCCTTCCCCCGCACCTCTAATTAGCACGGTTGGCTACGTATGGTGCAAAAGAAGTTCAACATACATACATACTTGCGTGTGACGGCACTAACCACAACAATTCATTTTCCCATGCCGCGATGTTTCCTCATAGGGGAACTGGCAGTGGATGTGGGCTGCAGGACAAATATATTTTCAAGCCGGGAACTTTTACATTTCCATTTCAACCACTGGCGAGGCATGTGGAGGATTAATTTACCACGCAATTCGATAAATTGTTACAATTCAGTCATGATTCAATGCAATGGATCCATTATTTGTCAAGTTCATGCTGTCCCATTTGTGCTGTCTGCATTCGATATGTTCTGTCTTGTTTACTGCATGCAGTTTGTTCCATTAGCCTAAATCTATCATTTTGTATACAATTTGCATAAATATTACTTGATTCTTGCACAATGCATAATGAGTGCATCATTTTTGACTGATAAATCTGTGAATTGCTCCACGCTTACAATCTGTCAAACTAACACATTGAATGAGTTGGTAGATAAGCACAGACATGGAAACTTTCCATGTATGTACTGCAAAGGTATTTGATGGTATCTTGTATTTGTACTCAAAACGGATCTCAGGTTTGCCGTGCAAAAACAACTATTTTTCACTGAATGGCAAAATGTTGGCGAATGTTTTGTCAACAAAATGATAAAAAAAATTGCAATGCATGCACGCAGCCTACGCATGTGTCATGTGCTCTTCTCTGCCTCGGATCAAATCAGCTAAAATGTGCTCGATCTCATCAGATCTCAGAAGATGTGTAGGGTTGAGAGCCTGGATAATACGTGGATGGGCAACCACCATGCATAAACAGGTGTTATAGGCTTCGACGGGGACTACTTTGTGGGCAGCAGAAGGCAGTGCAGCAAATCCGCTCTGTAATTAATTCTACGCTCCAACGGCTCGGCTTCCTGCCTGCAGCAACCGACACTGATGGGCGCGATGAAGTCCAGTGAAATAAACCCCTCCTAAACTGCGTGACACGGGGAGGCCCTCATCCAGGAGTGGATTGACGGAAAACGTCTTACGTGTGTATTGACTAACTCGGAGACACTAAGATTTGGAGGCACTTCTTTATTAACAAGCACCATCGGGGTTAACACTTTACAATAGGGCCGTCGGTGATCGGCGACGTTACTTAGTCGGGAGAGTTGGTCGTCGGCTGCCTGACTGGTGACGCCCCGAGATGGTGAAGACGGAGATGACGACAAGCAGGATGATGAAGAACGACGAGAAGGATGATGAAGACGATGAGAAGAAGTGTGAAGACTTGAGCAGCACGACGGGGATCCCACTCCACACGACAGCCCCGAGGTCCCCTCCAGGGGCCCCTTTTATACCGTCACGTGGCCTGGCTCCACCCCCGGCCACGCCCCCTTTCTAGAACCTACCAACGGTTCTTGGTGTGCCCCTTCTGTGACCTTTCCCCTAGACCCCCCTCTGGAGTATCACGTGACCTGTGGACGTCAGGGCTGCCGTAAGCCGCGGATCTCCTTCCCTGCCAGCAGCCAGCGCTATGCTGCTACGTTACTATTCCATGCCACTGCACATGAAAGCGTGCAATATATTCCTGCCGTTGAAAGACGTACCAAATGTAAATGACCAATGGGATGTCAGCCATAACAGGCGCGAAGGGTGCAGGCTGGGGTCAGGCTCACCCTCGGCGACGTGACCTTGCGTTTGGGGACGCGGAGATGGGGGGGGGGGGGGAGCCAACGAGCTGATGTCAGTGGCATCCGCCACGTCCGCAGGCATCCAAGGCAGCAGAAGGCAGCAATGCCTCATGGGGACCTGCACAGTTACGGGGCAAAGTTGATGGAGGTGATTTTTTTATTTTTCCAAGATCTCCCGGACATCAATTATTAATAAGTTAGGCAAGCTCACGCTCACTGCCGTGTCTCAGAAGAACTCTGCAGTTGGCCTCGTGGCATTTTTCAAAGATCGCTGAATTCGTGAATGCCACTATGACACCGACAAACAGCGTTAGTCATCGACGTGAATGGGTGTTTTTTTTATATGAAAAAGGTATTCACTCATTTTTTTGCCGAGACAATAGGCAGGGATTTAGTTTGTTTACTGGTGGCGTAGAAATGGTTTGAAATGGATTATGAGCACATTTCGAGCCTCTCATCAGTTGTCACATATGGCACATAACTAGCCTGCCATAAAGGAGTAGCACGGTAAGTGCACACTGCATATAATTGTGACAAGGTGTGCCTCCTAAGCAACAACGTTATGCTTTGAACTGTGCACCAGTTTCACTGGAAAAAAAATCTGATCACGTGAAGATATTTTAGCCATTTTCATTTGGATACTCCCTGGAATGTTTTGATGTCACTGTCATGCTGCCTTTTGGGATCGCGGGATGCACACTTGATATTTAAAGTTTATGGGATACTGCCGGTGGTGTAATGGTTAGCACACTGGACTTGATCTCCCAATGAAGCAGTTGAAACAAAGGGGCAATGAATATTTATTTATTTATATAAATCCCCTTGTCGTTGTTCACCCAGAAGCATACATGGGCACACCAGTTGTTTCATTTGCCGGTCGTCTGTGGTGAGGTAAAGTATGGGTACTATTGCCTCTTCACAAACACTTGTCTGCTGTGGAAGAGTAGACCAAATACCCTCTAGCGGACGCCCTTCCAGAAGCAGTGGAGCGAGGAAGTAATTGCAGGGTTGCAATCCTCCCCCTCGACCCCCCCCCCCCCTGAACAGCCCCTCATTACTGCATTCAATCGTCACTACTTATGATCACCATCGCATACATGAGTCTATGCGATTTTCTAACAGAGGGCGACGTGAGCGTGATGTGTGTTCCCCGCCCTGGTAGCGGCCACTCAGCGCGTTATCACAGCGAAGAACAGGTAAAGGTGCAGCCCCTGCAATCGTTTGCTCGCACCGCTGCTGGCATGGCCCACTTCTGTCTGTAACCTCCACTGTGAGGCAGACAGCACGTACCGTATGGTTAATACAGGTGGGCAGGTGTGATTGCTGGCTCTGTAACCCGCTCACGTGCCATGCAAGGCTGCAGATGGGGGGACTCACCACTAACAGGTCCTTGCCCCCATAATCTGCAATGCTGAATGGGAAACGTTCATGAATGCGCTTGAGGGAATGTAGAATGCGGAGCCGATTGTTTTCCCAAGGATAGGGTGAGTAGAGGAATATGGTGTGGTCATAGTGGGAGTTTGAGCAGCCTCAAAAATTTTGAGGTGAAGCAAAAAGAAAGTGCGGGCTTTAGCTCTCGCGTGAGGCTAACAGAAGGGAAGGGTCATTTGCTATGACCCTTACGGCCTGGCTTTATAAAATATTCATATAACCATTGCTATATGTTGAGTTGTGTATACGTTGGGTAAATATAAAATGATACATGCTCTCTCTCTCTGTCTTTGCTTCGGTGTAAATTTCTGACATGGCGTTTTTGAGGTGTGAGGGTCACACCCTCACCTCCGAGTCTAAGGCCTCGTCCAAAGCCTAAATTCACTCCAATCACGTGGTGCGGCGGATCAGGTCCACAATCCAATTTTGAACTCATCTGATCCGATATTGATCATTTAAGATCTGATTTAACTGTATAACATGTACATGGTAACGACAATACTTTTAAAAATTACGTAAGTATGTTTTAAGTACATACAAAAAGTAATTTGTTTATCCAGAAAAGTCTAATCTTTTCCAGGAAAATTCAGAAATTTAGTTGTTTGGCCAATGCCTTTTTAAATAATGCATGGCTTGCTTCTCAAAGAGAAAACCCATGAGAAGATACTACTCATAGGTCTACACAGATGGGTGAACCAAGCCACCCATATGGTGACGTATCCTGACCACTTCGGAGCCCAGCAGGTTTGTGAATTTCAGGTTTGTGAGTTTCACAAACCTCGATGTGACCCACCAACCATTGCCTTCAAAGCGCTAGATTCAGATGTGGACCACAACTTTGTAATACAGCATGATAATTAATTCCTGAATGTGTTACTACCACAGCATCTATGTATCTATTTATCTATCGCAATGCTAAATTATAGAAATTATAAGTTTATCAAATTGTGAGTCAGGTGGCCGCTATACATTTTTTATGGTAAATACACACATTTGACAAAATCGAGTAATGGATTGAATTGTAGTTCCTTTAGACTAATTTATGATGCTTCCTGATGAAGTTGAAAGTGTTAATTCTTTCGCCATGACCATCTGCCTATAATATCCATTTGTAACGAGGGGGCACTATAACTCTCACAAAGATGATCTAATATGAATCAGACTTTTGTGCAAAGTTGAGTTGCTATTTGGGACTTACCTTTTGGAAAACCGGACAAATTGACCTCCATTAACTCACCACAGCCAATGGCTTGTCGCAAGATCAACTGTCATTATTATGAATCACATAGTTCTGAAGACAAACACAAGTTGGAAAGTGTTATAGTATCCATGCATATGCGTTGTTCTTCTTCCCTATATAATGTATAGATCCTAATCAGATTTTTCTTTTTTAATAAAAGCAACCAATCAGCCGGACAGGACATGACCCGATATTCATTGGGTCGCGTTCGGATCCAATCACAATCGGTCTAGTTCGCCGAAGATGTGTTCCTGCAAAAATCAAATCAATTAATTTCCGAACTGAACAGAAGGTAACCACCCCCAACTAAACATAGTGGGTGGCTGAGATTCGTTTCTTGGAAACGTATCATCCCCAAGCACTCCGTTGTCTCAGGAAGCAAATTAAACTATTAATCTAAACTGTTTTTATTTATTTCTATTATTTTTACCATGTAAGGTTCACTGAGCCACATGGCTCTTTGTCGGAAGCAACGTGGCCATCACAAACGATAGCCCATCGAAATGGCTCGCCATCATCATCACGTGGAAACTTATAGCAGCCACATTCTGTGCTCCTGTTGCCCAGCGTTGCTTGTGAACCGTGAAAGACTTCACTGTTTCTCATTGAAATAGAAATCCTTCAGTTGGCACTGCAGCCAATTTACCTGCTCCAGATGCATTTAATAAGTCATACTCTCCTGGAAAGAGCTTCCTTGTAGTCATGGTGTCTGCGCACTTTCATGTGCACTGTACAGCTTCCTATTAAACCGTGATACGCAATGCGAATAAAAGAACATGTGATTTTTTGCTCAAATGAGCATGGTAGCGTTGGTGTTAATCTCCTGTTTACAGCTCTGAGCCGGTGGTGGAAACTCCACATTCCTCTGGTGGTGGCGAATCTATCCATTGAACAACCACTGTTGACTTGCCCACAATATGGTACTCATCTTAGTGACCGTTGAGGGATGATGGGCTGAGTCAACTCCTAAACGAGCCGTTTGCTATAACACTGAGCCACCTGTCTGGTTCAAATAAATGAACCAACGGTTGCAATGCCTCAATGAGAATTTGCATTTGTCCTGAACGCATTCATGCTCAGTATGCTGGCTCATGCCCTTAGCCCATGGACTCGAATGCAGATTTGGTAGATCGCACATAAATGAAGTATTAACAGTTATGAGTTTCCCACCTCGAGGACAAAAGGTTCACTGAATAAGGTAGTCCAGCAAGTAGGTTCCCAGCCTATATGTGTAACGACTGAGTCTTCTCTCCTTGTGTGCATGGGTCTCTGTTTGTACTGCAGATTTCTCCTATGCACGAAAATGTAATAAAAATGAATTCATAAAAATATTGAGAAATAGTGAGGCCATCCAGGGTGAATCAAATATCACCATGGACGGATGAGGATAAATATTCCAAGTCCTTTATGATTAAGAGAAATACAGTATACAATAACACCCTTCCTTTTAAAACGTGTTTACATAATACATAGTACATACCATTACACACATGACACTTTGCGTGGATTAAGTTAAATTTTCGTTTTCATTAAAGAAACATTTTTGCTGGGCTGGTGATTTCCTTGGCTTTCAGTCGGTCCTGCTGCTAAATTATTAAATTTGGCATCTTGAGCAGGTGGGATCCATAGGCTGAGCTTGTGGAGGTGGAGAGGGCAGAAGTAATATCATCAGTCAACCCCCATTTTCGGAAAAACAAATATATCCTAAATTGAACCACACAGGACTGAGTTCTGCCTGCTTCCAGGCCCTGTGACCCCACTTCACAGGGGAGTTGTCTATGCATAATTACCTAAAATAATATTAAACAATGTTTATGTGATTTGCATGTATGTATATATGTTGAATATTTTTAAGACCGTACGTAGCCAACCGTGCTAATCGGAGGTACAGGGGAAGGACAACAAACTAAACAAAAAGCAGTTCTAAAGAAATTAGTTTCCCATTTAGAAACCTACAATTTTCTATGTAGGTTTCCATTGAAATAAAAGTTGGCTGATGCTTACGTCCTGTTTACCGGCCAGCTATGGAAATTCCACATTCCTATCAGAGATGCAAGTCTGTCCATAAAACAATAATGTAAATCATGCACACAAAGTATTGGGAATGTTGAACAATCAAATCCTTTTGCGAGTAATTTACGTATCAAATACATTGCAATGGAAACGTAAATATGGTTTACTGCAATAAAAAAAATGCTTGCAGTCATTTCCGAATGCATTTACATTTTCTCTGTAATATTTTCCATTACGTCGTTTGTTAATTATCACCGTCGCACTTACGTGTTTCTGTACTAATTAGCTTTTTTGTTTAATATACGCATTGGCGATAGCAATCATTTTAGACAATTGGCACGCACTGGAAAAGCACGTCAGTTCGCTCCACCCGTGTATGGATAAATTGCGTACATGTACAACGCATCAATTTCCTGGGACTCAGCTGGGACAGTGTCAGAGCGACAATTTTCGAGAGTGTCTTTTGGCCTCTATAAAGAACTGTGCGTACAGAATATACCCTCCACTGTTGTGATACATACACACTGCTGCATTGTTTTATATTGCAAGCCGCAGCGGCTGTGGTCACATGGTATCCTTTCTGTTTTTTTGTTTAAAGTGGCGTTATCACATCATAATATAGTGTGGCTGCTTGCTGCTGCTGCTGCAGTATTCAGGAATATGGATTAAGCAAAGGATGCACAATACTCGTGTGGCGTTAATGAAGTAGGAATGGATAATGATTTATAATTTATCCCTAATTACATTCAACAATAGACTTCCCCTTCACCTCTGGCAGACAAAAGGACTGCATTCCGGCTGGGTTTACTCGTACACATATATATATTCTACTTGCTCGCGTTAATGTCCACAGTTAAGTGCTGCTATCAGGACAGGCATTTGAACTGCTGTGTGCCAATTTTGTAAGAAGAGAGAAAGCAGAGCAAATGCTTGCATAAAATAGATCAATTACGTAAAGTACGTCTACACTGTCGTCTACAGCAAGAGTGGGACAACGCATTTGCTATGTTAAAAATAACAGGGTTATATTTTCGCTCTGTTTTATCCCTAGTAAAATCATACCGTTTCATGTTCGCGAGGTTCGTTACTGCGTTTAAACAAGGGGTTTGAATTGTGTGTAATGATAAAACAGGAACATGAGCAGTTAGTTATACAGTACCATCATATCGTTTAATACATTGCATCTGTTATGTGATTGCCGACCATAATAATTAATTATTGAACTTGGCACACATCAGATTTTTACATTTTGTTTGAACATCTTTTACTTTTAATGCGATCCAAAACAAAGTATGGTAATTTGTAAATATTTTGAATTTTGTTTGCGAAAAAGTAAACACTGAAATAAGCTCATTAAGGCCTAAATACTGTGAGGAAATGTGCTGTATCAATGTGCTGTATCCATGGGCTGAACCCGCCGTTAATGCCGACTCCGGAGAAACATTCCAGACCAAAATCTGCGCCCTAATCTGCCGTAACTTCAAAGTGAAATTCCGTTTCCATCCACCTCGGCCACATCTTTAGCACGCGGTGGCCAATGGGGCCATTGACTTGCTCCGAGCATTGCACAGATCAGTAGCTGCTGAGCTATATTATACGAGAGAGGCGGGGAGGTGGATTGTACTTTGAAGTCGTCGCACAGCCTTGTGCCTCAATTTGTGAGACATCTGGAGAGACATCACAGCAAAATGGGGGCCACGTGACCCTAAGCCCTCATGAATAGCCCGGAGTGCAGTCTGCCAAAGGCCAAAGCAAAGGAGCTTCTAAAAAGTTGTTTGGATCCTCTGATATATTTCTTTTGTTGGGCTGTATCCCTCACAAGAACAAACCGGTGAGGAGTTTTCAGATGTGGAAACTTTATAGTGTGATCAATTTTATTTGTGTGGACTTGCAAGTTGTCTGAAATGTATAATATGTGTGAGTGTGCTCTGTGTGTGTGTACATACATACCATATTTATGAAAAATAAGTTTTACCCTTGCTGGCAATAAAGCAGTTTCGATGTTCAAACACAACATACCTTTTGTAAGGAATCAAGTCTGCATTAGCCGCACGTGCTTGTGGTGAACATGCAAACAAACATGCTTTGATAATATACGCATTATCCCTGCAGCTGATTGGCCAACACCAGTTTCAAACATCTTAACACCTCTTCTTGGTTCTTTCGGTAAAGTCACGTAGAAGGGAAGTAATAAAATAATAAAAATAAAACATAATAAAATAATTCTCACGACGTTTCGGCCACAATGCAAGCAGCCGTCTTCAGGTGAAGAACAGGTCTGTCAAGTCATTCAGACTCTGTCTACTTGACAGACCTGTTCTCCACCTGAAGACGGCTGCTTTCATTGTGGCCGAAACGTCGTGAGAATTATTTTATTATGTTTTATTTTTATTATTTTATTACTTCCCTTCTACGTGACTTTACCGAAAGAACCAAGAAGATGAATCCCTGCAGTCACGAAAGCTTTAAATCGAATCTTAACACCTGTGTTATTTCCAGAAAGGGTCAAAACCTATTGTTATTTTTATTAACTCCCTCTGTCTGTTGCTCTCGTTGTTGTCGTTGTATCCTCAAATCTTGTAACTCAATTTTTACCCACTTCCCAATGTGGTATCGACATCAAACTTGGTATAATTATGTCATACTAATGACAATACTATATTATATCATAAAAAAACATATATTTTAAAACATTATTTTTTATATGTTATGTTTCGGTTTGGCTCTAATTGTCCACGATAAACTGACGTTGGCTCTAAATGGCCACGGTCCCTTACGTTATGGCAAGCCTCGGGGCCACTTGCTGGAGTCGTCGAGCTCTTCCATTACGAGTACGGTACATTTCATTAAAGCGTGTTTTTTTTTACGTTTTTTTAAATATTACTTATTTCATACTTTGGTTCTGCAAAAATGGCCCCATGATATGAATGCATCACGTGTACAAGAAGAGTTATTCAATGCTGAATGAAAGTGACTTAACGAGCACCTTCGCTAACATAGTTTGCAATATGTACGCGAAGATAGCCGGGGCTACGCTGACGGCACCGCCTCTTACCTTCAAGCTCGCCGTGAAGTCACCACACAGACGCGGTGGCACGCTCAGCCGGAGGGACCCCCCCACCGCTCGCCGTGCCCCCTGTGGGCCGTAACTGTGTGAGATCGCGTGTTTGTGCGCGACACATCCCTGCTGGCATACACGAACAAAACGACAGATTCTCTGAACATGGAAAGCGACGAGACTTATCTTGGTGCGTGTAAGTATCTGGCAAATTACCAAATATATATATACTTTAGTGCTATGTTAATGAAGCAGCCGTGTGAGTCGTGCATTTTTATAGAAAATGCACGATAGCTTTACTTATCAATAAAAATGTAAAAAAACATTTAAATTTACAGCTTCTGCATCTTTTTCTTCGAAGACAAACGTCCCATTATCGCGCCAGGTTAGCCGCTTGGATTTCTCTCCCTCTCTGTCTGAGTACCGTACTTCTATTCCACTATGAAAATTATTTAAATAATTTCAACGACCCAGAGGCACGAGGAACCACAGACAAGTGGATAAGGCAGCCGGACGCTGAGCCGGCACCTTCGATTGCCCAAGCTCTGCAGTCCTCTATGTATCATGGTGTTATCGGTCAATTTAATACGTCTTTACTGGAAAAAACCCCACGTGAACAAGGGGGCAATACTCTAAGTAATTGTTGTTCATTGCAAGGCCTACGGAGTACTGGTGGCCCCTCGTGGCCTTTAGTGTGGCCCCTGTTATTATACAAATGCGAAAACACCCCATCAACGTGCTGTCAAATCCAATGGATTAAAATGTGTAGCGGCCCACATCCTGATGTCTTATCAGCGAAAGTGCCCCCCCCCGACAGTCAAGAACAACACTGCTCTAAGCCAAGACTCGTCGTCTCTCTTATCTCGATTCACCGCATCCTTCCCTCTCACCCTCAGTCTGCCTCTATTCCTTCTGCCCTGCGCCAGCATCTTGAATTCCCTTCTCATTGCATCTTCTTTCTCAACTCCTGAATACGACAACAAACGTGCACAATGATTGAAATAAATTCCCTCCCACTTCCTGCAGAAAAAGTAGGTCTATGATATGGATAATTAATTATTATCCATAACATAGTTGCATGACCATTTTGAAATGTTTGAACGAGGCAATGAATAAAAAAAGACACGTGTTTGATATGCATCTGGAGTTGTTGCATTCATAAAGTTGTTAACATTCTGTGACAGGTCCACACATCAATTGCTGACCTCTGCAATAGGCAAGAGCAAACCCCACTTAGTGAAATAATTCTCAACGAGCGGCTGGATGAGCCGAATCCTCGGCAGGGCAGTTTGAAGAATCCCCGAGGTCACGTAAGTCGAGAAAGCGGAAGGGAAGAGAGAAAGGTTGTGATCGCAGCGTACATTTTTGAGAGGGTAAAATGTTGTTACGGTAAACTTGATGGAACAAGGTTTGCATTGGGTTAGCCTGAATAGATTTTTTTTGGGTAATTGATTCCAGGGTGTAATTTGATTAAGACAGATTGTTATGTTGGATTCTCACGACTATCCCACAAAATATAATGAACCAGTAGCAATGGGTGATGCACAATATTTGATATTGTTCACAATTCTTTGACCTACAGAAAAATACACTTAATATTTTAACAAGGAAACAACATTTTACAAGCAAAAAAACAATCAGGGCTAAGATAATCATGTCGAATGATAATCACATTGCTACACCAAGAATCACAATGTGCGAGTCAACATTTTCCAGTCTTTTGGTGGAGCGCACATATTGGATTTGTGCCGCCTTGCCAATTCGTGGAAATGGCTACCAAGACAGTGATGCATTTTATTTAGTTTACTAAACTGCTGTAATATATTTTAGTTGATGTATTTTCTCAAACTGGGATATTTATTTTTTCTCCCGATTTCTGGCAGGGTAAAACAACAGCACTCCGCTGTTGTGCAGTTGCTGTTCTAATCCACGTGGATCGTTTCACTCTTAAGCAACACACGTTTCCTGATACCGTATCAGCAGCGGTGCGCAAACTCAAATTACAACAAAACGCAACGCATTCATCAACAACGCTGCGCGGCCTTAGCAGGGGGAGAAAACACATATGCGGAAGGTGACGTTTTGGGGCAATGGACCTTCCTCATCGCTCGTTTCCTCGACCAAAGAGTCACCTCCCCCACCTCCCCTCAACAAACATTCTGGGTAAATTGTGTAATAATCGTTAAATTTTGTATAGAGGGTTGACACAAGAGTTAAAAACATTGTTGTGTAGCAGGACATTGATCCCAACCATTTCTAAGGACATGGCCCAAAACGTTGAAATGCCCTTTCTGGTGCCCTTCCGATATACATCACCACAGTGCTGCACTGTGTTTGTGGCGTGGAGTTGTGACGCAGCGGTCCGAGCACTGCGGATGAACACGCCGACCTGAGTTCAATCCCCAGCCGTGGCCAACAGCCGCGGCTGGGGATATCTGAACCGGTCCTGGGCTTCCATTTCCACAACCCACACACTGATCTGCAATAGTGATGTTTGGTTGAACAACTTCAATGTATTAACAAGACCGTGTGTACGTTTTATTATGTATTATTCATATCGCGTATAGAGTAGGTCCATAACGAGCTGCACTACTCTATTTGCTTGGTATATTACCACAACATTGAGGTACTAAACGGACTAAGTGATACAACTGAGATGAAATCTGCGATGAATTGTCATTGGTTTCTATGCGAGCGAAATGGATGCGTTTGTAAATCCTTCCGCGGGATTGGCTTTGCAGTCGCCCGTCCCCCACCGATCTCCGAATGCTTGCGATGTAAATATCAGGGGAAGAGACCGTGGCAAAGTAATTACGACGTAACAAAAACGGGCATTTGACCGTTGGCACCTGTCCTGTAATGTACGGAGCTGCATGTGATCGATGTCGCCCTATTAACAAGGTCAGATGTGCAGTTATCACACTGCCACTGGTACACGCAGCTCCCTCGTGGTGTCCTAGTCATGGTGCTGGGTTTTAAATAATCCCCTCGACTTCAGTGGTGTTTGCTGTTGTTCACCACTGCCGATACTGTTGTCTTATCACTGTTATAGATATGTAACGTTGAAAATAACTTACCGTTTGAAAACACATATATATATCGTGTCCTCAACACCAACAGCTTACATTTTAAATGCTTGCAACTTTATGAGAAATTCTAGGCTCTGATGCAAGTGAATTTTCCAAGCAGTGACATTTATTTTCCTGAGTAACGTAGAGTCCAGGATTTAACGTGGCAGTGTTCACAAGCAGCCCGCGTAAGCTCATGCGCGCATCAATCACATGACTCAACCTTTAATGAGACATCTTCAAACTTTCTCCAATGCAGCAGAGTTCTCAAAGTTTCAAATTTGCTTTTTCATCTCACCTTGTCTGTTTTAATATCGCCTACATTTACGTTTTGTTAAACGGGGGTTTTAATTGCAAATTTCTTAGGTAATATAAGGAGCTAAAAGTTAATGTAGGTTAATTATCTGTGATATAAAAAAACCAATGCTTGCATATTCACGAATCTATCCCAGATAAATCATACACGTCCATAACTAAACGTGTGCAATTGCGTTCACTTTTGCATGCTCCACAGTCATCAAGCACTGCAATTACATTCTTGCAGTCGTTCTTAAATCTTCACTTTCTTTCCTTAGACAAAACATTTTCTTACGAGACGTACTGCTTAAACCTATTCACAGAATGTACGTGACATCGGTGAAATACTGCAATCATTTCAAATTCCATGCCATGCCGCGCTTCTAAGGAATATTCTTGCCCTCATCCTGGCTTCAACAGGTTCATTTAAACACGCGCAGCCCAGTCATCGCCAGGAAGGTTGACTAACGAGAAGAACCACGGACCACCCATCTGGAAACAATGGTGCAGCAGTACGCTTATGGCGCATTATGGAATGGAACGCCTGAGCAATAAGCTCAAGGGAAAGGAGGTGGAATTCGAGGCCAGATGGGCCCCCTTCATGCAACACCTGTAACACGTTGCCCAGGAGGGAGGGTCGGGAGACAGCGACCGAGGATGAGGGGCACAACCATTGCAAATTAGATGGGAGCCAGCATCGGAGGGGTGGTCAGGAAAGAAACGCTCATTTAGGTCGCCTCTTGTGTTTGTATTTCCTTTGCGTCAGGCGTTGTTTGGATTATATCCCTCCTCCCCCTTGTCATCCCTTCTCCCTTACTTGAAAAAAAAAGTTACCCTCCCCCTTTCGGTGGGACCCCCCCCCCCCCCAAGCAACCCACGTATGGTTTGGGATAGCAAGCCCGTTCCCCATCTTTCTACACCCCCTGATTTTCATAACCTGTTTGGTTCACGTTGACGGCGTATACGAACGTCACAACGCGATGTATCGGGCCCGCACATTGCCTCCATTAACAAAACAAACAAAAACAGGCGCAGCCGTGAAATTCCCTGCTTGCGCCACTGCCGGTGGAGGAGCCTCCACTCCAACGAGCTCTGGGTCTTGAGAGAGCCCCCTCCTCTGGAGGAGAAGTTGGCCTACTTTCCATGTCTTGGAAGACGTGGGAGCACCCACACTTTATCCGACCGCACGCGACCTGCCGCTCAACGAACTCTGGTGAACCCATTTGTACCACGGGGTGGACAAAGGCACGGGGGGTGGGGGGGGGTTAACAAACTCGCCTCATTGTTTCAGCTGCCACACGTGGAGGTCGAATCGCTAACCTCTGGATTGCAAGTCAATTGTCATAACCATTACACCACGGCCGCACAATTTAAACAAACACCACTTATTCAATACAGCAAAGGGAATTTGTAGAATGTTTAGCGTGAGGAAGACTTCACGAAATAAAAACGGCTATAACTAAATTGTAAAACAAAGTATGTCATTGTAATGTCCTCTTGAGCAAGCTAAATGTTACATGTTGTCTCTATTCAGCATTACAATGTTTTTGTAAATAGCTGCTTAAATAACGAAGCAATAATAAACATCGCTCATCACCATTCCAAATTCCTAAAACAGGGGCCAGTTTATGTATAAAACAAGCACTTATTCAGCACATTGAATAGATAGGCCTTTGTCAGCACCATGCTGGACGAGGTAATCCACACACCACGCCAGTAAATAGAGTTGTCTGACCAGAATTCATCATGCTGCTCAGCACGGGTTGGTGAAGGGGTGGGGGGCTGCCCAGGAGTGTTGGGGGAGACATCACTTACCACTGATCTTAGGAGCCAGGAATAGAACTCAGGTCATTGAGTTTATAGTGCGGCACGCTCACCACGGCACAATTGGGTCACCCCGATTCAACAGCAACATCATAAATTATTATTAATGTTCAATCCACTGCTTAATTGAGGCCTCCCGAAGCCGCTGCCACTTCTCACCATCCTGGGTTGTGACAATCCATTTGGAAGCTGCTCATGAATCGGAATATGTATTTATACTGGAGAAATCTGATGAGCTATGAAGCCCTTTTTCACAGACATCAAGTAAGCTGATAAAATTACTCCATCTCCGCCCGAACGCATTCAATTCCTATCCAATACATGAGCGTGAATTTAAAGCCATGCAGTAAAATGCTTTTCTTTTGTATGTAAGGGATAATCTCCTTGTGACAGTTTGTAGGAATGATGTTTCCATGAAATTCAGCCTTTTGACCTGGAATGCAATTACAGGAGAGATGTGGTTTTCAGGTCACGATTGGTCAAACGGATCAACGGCTATTCTGTGGACAGCTATACACACAGAAGCATGGTTAAATATGGGACCTTTTATAGGTCAGCTTTAAGGTTTTCCAAGGCCTCCCCAGCAATTGCTGCCAATGTTGTTTAAATTGTTCAACGGTTAGAGTGTGTTGGCACTAAGGTCAGCCGCCAGATAGACAGATGCACAGATGAATAACAGGAGGGTTAACTTCGCAGGTGGTAAGTGCTTTAAGATGTTTACATGAGCATCACGTAGCTTCCGGTTCGAGAGTTCAGCCTACCAAATCAAGTCCTTTATTTTGGGCCAGTTTCTTCTAAATGTGCCTCACATCAACAGATCTTGAAAGCCAAGCATAAATTAGCCCGGTCAACACTTGGTAAGGTGACCACCAGGGCTTGTCCAGTCTTTACAGTGTGGAACACTGAGGTGGCCAGGAGATGGAAAACAAAATAAGTATGAGTCCCTTCTTGGTAAATGTGGTATTGGGAATTTGTATTATGAATTTGATCTAAGAGCCATTAGTCTCATTGTAAAAACTGTTGTTATACCATAATGTAAAAGTGATAATAGTAAAAGTAAATATTACAAATAAGCTATTTCATTATCTATATATAAATAGGAAATTTGATCAAAATGTTTAGCGTACTTCCCAACATGCAACAAACTTGAAAATTGGCATGTGGGTAGCTTCCAGACTGTACACAATGCAAGTCTAAAAATTGACTTTTGCACGGAAAGTGAGCGGTGATCTGTAATGTCACCCGCATGCGGCAGCGTTACGCAGTGTGCCTGCTGACGTCACGCACCCCCCCACACCCTTCACGGAGGCCATGTATTAATCTAAGACAAGAATCCAAGTCCCAGGCGAAGCCGGGTAGTAAAGCTAGTATATACAGTGAGGGGAAAAAGTATTTGATCCCCTGCTGATTTTGTACGTTTGCCCACTGACAAATAAATGATCAGTCTATAATTTTAATGGTAGGTTTATTTGAACAGTGAGAGACAGAATAACAACAAAATCCAGAAAAACGCATGTCAAAAACGTTATAAATTGATTTGCATTTTAATGAGGGAAATAAGTATTTGACCCCTCTGAAAACATGACTTAATACTTGGTGGCAAAACCCTTTTTGGCAATCACAGAGGTCAGAAGTTTCTTGTAGTTGGCAACCAGGTTTGCACACATCTTAGGAGGGATTTTGTCCCACTCCTCTTTGCAGATCTTCTCCAAGTCATTAAGGTTTCGAGGCTGACGTTTGGCAACTCGAACCTTCAGCTCCTTCCACAGATTTTCTATGGGATTAAGGTCTGGAGACTGGCTAGGCCACTCCAGGACCTTAATGTGCTTCTTCTTGAGCCACTCCTTTGTTGCCTTGGCCGTGTGTTTTGGGTCATTCTCATGCTGGAATACCCATCCACGACCAATTTCCAATGCCCTGGCTGAGGGAAGGAGGTTCTCACCCAAGATTTGATGGTACATGGCCCCGTCCATCGTCCCTTTGATGCGGTGAAGTTGTCCTGTCCCCTTAGCAGAAAAACACCCCCAAAGCATAATGTTTCCACCTCCAAGTTTGACGGTGGGGATGGTGTTCTTGGGGTCATAGGCAGCATTCCTCCTCCTCCAAACACGGCGAGTTGAGTTGATGTCAAAGAGCTCCATTTTGGTCTCATCTGACCACAACACTTTCACCCAGTTGTCCTCTGAATCATTCAGATGTTCATTGGCAAACTTCAGTCGGGCATGTATGTGCTTTCTTGAGCAGGGGGGCCTTGCGGACGCTGCAGGATTTCAGTCCTTCACGGCGTAGTGTGTTACCAACTGTTTTCTTGGTGACTATGGTCCCAGCTGCCTTGAGATCATTGACAAGATCCTTCCGTGTAGTTCTGGGCTGATTCCTCACCGTTCTCATGATCATTGCAACTTCCATGGAGCCCCAGGCCGAGGGAGATTGACAGTTCTTTTGTGTTCTTCCATTTGCGAATAATCGCACCAACTGTTATCACCTTCTCACCAAGCTGCTTGGCGATGGTCTTGTAGCCCATTCCAGCCTTGTGTAGGTCTACAATCTTGTCCCTGACATCCTTGGAGAGCTCTTTGGTCTTGGCCATGGTGGAGAGTTTGGAATCTGATTGATTGATTGCTTCTGTTAACAGGTGTCTTTTATACAGGTAACAAGCTGAGATTAGGAGCACTCCCTTTAAGAGTCTGCTCCTATTCTCAACTCGTTACCTGTATAAAAGACACCTGGGAGCCAGAAATCTTTCTGATTGAGAGGGGGTCAAATACTTATTTCCCTCATTATAAATGCAAATCAATTTCTAACATTTTTGACATGCGTTTTTCTGGATTTTGTTGTTAGTATGTCTCTCACTGTTCAAATAAACCTACCATTACAATTATAGACTGATCATTTCTTTGTCAGTGGGAAAACGTACAAAATCAGCAGGGGATCAAATACTTTATCCCTCACTGTAAAATATAAGCGCACAACTTTATCTGTGATGAACGCTGCACTTTCCGTCGTTTTCATGCAGGGGGCCCTGCAAACCTACTGCGCCCCCTGCATGAACGACGGAGGCGCAGGGACAGACGTTCGATTACGTTGGGATCGATCTGCAGACGGCGGTCTTCTCGGACGGCCAGCTCTATGTCGCCTTATCTCGATCCCGCAATCCCAAACAGGTGAAAGTTCGCATCGAACCGAACCCCCAGCAAGGCCGTCTACTTAACGACGAGAGAAAATTAACACGAAATGTCGTTTTCAATTAAGTCTTCCAGATGTAAAATGATATACGCTTTTAATGACGAAATAAAACATAATACGATGTTTAATTTTCAAACTTCAAAACGGAGCATCGGGTGCTTGCGTGAATGCGTCGTTCGAACAACCCCTAGTTTCATCATAATAATGGAATCCTTCAGTTAATTGTAGCACTATTCCATACAGCTGTACGCTTTCCTTTTAGCCAAGAAAAAGACTTCTGACAATTTTGCACAGTTTGCACAAAATGCAAATAAACCACTACGCTCCGAGGCGTGGTCGGTTTATAGTCCATCGGGGAAACTGTTGCATTCCAATTTCAAGTGCATGAGCGTTAAAGGAAACATTTTCTTTCAATTTCAGCCACATTGCAGTGGATTTCATTGCTTGGAACACTAAATCTGACTGAAAACTCTTTGCACTTTCAGAAATAGGCTCTTAACGACATGGTGAATGATGGAGTGAAACAAAGTTATAGGTCTCTGGTAGTGCACCAAACAATCCTACGGTTCAACTTCGTGTCATTTCATATTCTCACTAGCTGTACTACCCGGCTTCGCCCGGGACTTGTATCCACCACGGCCGGCCGCCTTTGTCTCCCCAGTGGCGATGTTAATACGCTACAGCAGTTACTCGTTTGAGGCAGAGTCGACCTAGGGGAGGTTCAAATAATCGTCACCGGTGGTGGCCGTGAGCGGGAATGGAACTGGGTTCGCCGGGTTGGTAGCGCAGCGTAGCGTTAAGCACTACACCCACCGCTCCTCACATACCACACACGCACAGACACACACACAGACACACGCAGACACACACAGACAGAGACACACACACAGACATCACGCTAACCACTACACTACCGCTCCCCACACACCACACACGCACACACACAGACACACACTCAGACACACACACAGACACACACACACAGACACAGGCAGCACGCTAAGCACTACACTACCGTTCCCCCTACACAACACACTTTATGCGCGTCCATAGGTACACATACACGCGCTTGATGCGCGAGGAACGCCTTAGACCTGCAACACATTTGTGTAATGCGAGCGTAAACACACAAACACATACACAATACACACACACATGCAGACACACACATAACACACATACATACACACACATACATACACAGAAACACATACACAGAAACACACACACATACATACACACAAACAGATACACACACGTACATAGACACATGCATACAGACACGCAGACATACACATAAACACATACAAAAAAACCCACATACATACACACAAACACATACAGACACATACATACACACATACATACAGACACACAGACATACACATAAACACATACACACATACACATGACCCGGCTTCGCCCGGGACTTGGATCTACGATGCCCGGCCGCCTTTGTCTCCCCAGTGACGATGTTCACACACGACAGCAGTTACGCGTTTGAGGCTGAGTGGACCTAGGGGAGGGCCAGGTCCGTTTCAAATAATCGTCTGCGGTGGTGGGCGTGAGTTGGAATCGAACTGGGGTCGCTCAACCAGCTTATTGACTATTTGTACAAAGAACATATAAAGAATCGATTATAATAACCAGGCTACAGTCCACATTATAGACTGCCAGTACACGCAGTCAGCTTCATAAGCAGGCTAGAGTGTACATGATAGAGTGGCAGTACGCTCACCGAGTTTAATAAGCAGGCTACAGTGTACATGATAGACTGGCAGTACGCTGACCCAGCTTAATGACTATTTGTACAGTGAACATTTAAGTAATCGATGTTTGGCGCGTTGGGTTTAAAAGTAATATTAATTGCACACATTGTGGTGGGGGTGGAGTGAAGAGTAGGAAAAACTTTGATGAATTTACCTCAGAGTGGCGTGGTGGGTGTCGAGGCCTAGTAGCGTGCAGAGCCTCCGGCCTGGCCTAAATTGCCCACCCGGCAGAGGCAGGGTACGGGTGGCGTGCCTTCCCCCCCCCTTCAGCGCTCCAACAATACTGTGTAATGGCTATTATTTAATTATTTACGGAGCCTATGAAAGTGGCGAAGGCGTGGCTAGCCGTTGGCGGGGGCAACCGCCAGTCCAATGAAACTGCAGCCCTTGGCGAAGGCGTGGCTAGCCGTTGCCAGGTCCAATGAAAGCGGCGAAGGCGTCGCTATCCGTTGCCAGGGGCAACCGCCGTCCAATGAAAGTGCGTATGGTCCGAAATCCACACACATACACACAGACGGACAGACAGACATGCACGATTTTATATATATAGATTTCATTGCTAAAAAATACTTAAATTGACAAATACATTGCCAAACCCAAAATGAAAATGTTTCCGTTCGACCCACATTCAACGAGTTTTATACACATATATGCGGGAGATTTTAGAATAATAATTACGATCGAATGTGTTTGATTGTGTAGCCAGAATAATATACACAACCTTGAGTGGGTTGTTGTCATATAAATGTAAGAAGAGTGTGGCAGAGTTTTGCTTTAATTACCATTATATCTGTAATAATATTCTTGGGGAAAACCACAATTGGAGTATTATTTTAATTCTAGATTTGAAGTTTTCGTGACTGCAAGGATTCATACTCTTTGGTTTTTTCGGTAAAGTCACGTAGGTAAAAAATTTAATGAAAAAACAACTAAATTAAATCACGACGTTTCGGAGGCAACACAAGATTCTGTCTTCAGGTGGAACCGTCACAGCAACATTACTACATTAAGTGATTATTTTAATCTAAATGTTTCATACACAAAGTGTTTTTTTACTATGTCAAATTGCATCTGTAATTAAACATTTGCATTAAGTGCATTTATACCCATGGGACACTCCTGCTGTAGTGCAATGGTCAGCAGACTGGACTTTGCAATCCAGAGGTCGACAAGTTGGAGGTCTCGGCATG
The DNA here is from genome assembly GCF_015708825.2 of Lethenteron reissneri. Classification (NCBI taxonomy): domain Eukaryota; kingdom Metazoa; phylum Chordata; class Hyperoartia; order Petromyzontiformes; family Petromyzontidae; genus Lethenteron; species Lethenteron reissneri. The sequence goes on along the minus strand of NC_083807.1, from coordinate 13,815,548 downwards.
ACGGCTGGTTTCTTCAAGCATCCTGACTCTCTCCAACCCAGCAGCAATTCATTTGTACACACGCCACAGTTGGTCAATTGGCTCTGTCACGCGTGGTGGAGCAGAGTGTGGGTACCCCCCCCCCCCCCGCCTCTTGCAAGACATCCAGCCTGCAGGAGAGGAGTGTTTGGTCAGAATGCCCTCCGCAAGGATCTCTGGAGAATACCCTCGCGTGGAGGAGGCCTTCCACCGGCAGTGGCATGAGCGAGATATCGCAGGGCTGTGCCTTTATCTTACTTAATTTGTACAGCATTTGAAAAGCATTCATCTAGTGTGTCTAGACTATGTAAAATTATGTTAGAATTTTTGTTTGCAATAGAATGAAAAAATATAAATTCTTGGAAACAAAAGTGTTCACCTCCTCCCACATGTAAACTTGTACACATTTTTTTATCTGCTGCAAATGAAAAGGTTAGACGTTCTAATGACATTTTGCAATGGCATTCAAATGCTGATTAGTAACACTTTTAATAATGTGATGCATATTCTACTCTGCTAAAGGTGCCACACAGCGAGATAATGAGTGAGCACCAAAATGTATTTTAATCCCCGCAAACTAAAATTGTTTGCCTTTTCGTAATTCAACAATGTACATTTCATTTTGGCCAGCATACCTTGAACGTGTACCTTGGTTGGCATTTGAAATGGCCCACGAAATTAAAATCGAGGTTCAATGTCACCGTTCACTTGTGTAATTCATAATGATGATAATAATTTTAAATAGCGTTGAATTTTATCTCATTTCCTGTAACCACGCAAGGACGTGTAAGCAATATGACATTCTGATATGTGTGTGCGGGGAGTGGTAGTGCAGCAGTGAAGCTGGAAACCTAAGTTCGATTCCCACTCACAACTAATAACAGTGGCAAATATCTGAACCGGCTATGGGCCTCCCCTATGTTGACTCAATCATAAATGAGTATCTGGTGCCATGTGTAAACATCAGCACTGGGAAGACAAAGTCGGCAGAGCATGGTGTTGGTCATCCACCCCTCGTGAGCCTTGTCAGCCTTCATAGGTGCTCGCTAGCAGCACTCGTCCCAACAGCATGTTCTATACGGGGGAATCTTTCTCTCGTGTTAATTAACCATCATGTAGGACAGTTGCTGTTGCATATAATGATATATCACTCTTGTGTCATATGTGTCAAGGGATCCTGACCATGCTTTAAGCATTCTCCATATACAGTAGCAATTGCAAGTGGCCACTTCAGGACAGCTGGTCAATCTTGAAGGAACCGTATGCAACTCTTACGATTTCCACCTGAACAATGCATGCAGACATCCTTGTTATTCCCTCGGGGTTAAAATATACACACTGTGCGCATCCTTGAGGGAGTGTCTGTGAGGGGTAAAAGTGCACACGTTAGTGTCCAGTTGATAGCAATGGCAGTCGTCTGGTTGGTAGTTCCGGTAGTTTCAGAGACTTGAGCAGTCCCAGTGATCCTAAGAAGGGCTGAATTATTTCACAACTCACATCGTGAGCTCTGGGCCGTGGCAGCGGGTGGAAGCACTCGATAAGTAGGGAAACCAGGTGCCACTGCACGGTTTGCTATGTATGATGCAAAATAAATTTAACATACAGGGACTCCTCCACTTACGAACGAGTTAGGTTCCAGAGGTTTTGTTCGTAAGTCAATTTATTCGTAAGTCCAACTTTACTACTGTCGATTCCAGACATGTTGTACGGCATGTACATACATACAAACATACTGACACAATAAAGCAATAATAGTTAAACTCCACTTTTGGCAGGTGGATCGAGCGGTGAAAAAAACAGCATGTGGATTAACAAACTCAAGTGACTAGATGAGAAGGTGAATCGCGTTCAAGATTGCGAAGGTTGTTGACGTTAGAGCAATTGAGCAGCAGATGATGGAGCAAAACAAGAACATCACACAGGCCAAGGCTCTCGCGACAAGGCGACACGCTGGAGGAAGCAATTCAATGACATCCTCGATTGGCCAGGACTCAACAGCGCAGACAGAACGGGCTTGCACAGCAGGTTCAATGAGCTCAACCGAACCCCAAGAATTGCCACCTTGCCAATCACTCCGGACGAGGTCCGGTCCACCTCCGCACAACTCAGTGGACCCAGACGAGATCGCGGAGGTGCTGCTCAATGGAGGCGGTGCTGACTGCACTGAGTTGCCACTTTATCGCTTCATTGCCACAAGGGAAGCAGCCTGACGACTGAAAACGTGGTGTAAACGTAAAACCAGTCAAGCAAGACGATCCTTGTTACTGCAACAGCTTGAGTGGCATAGTGCTTCTCTCTGTGTTGTGTTGCTGTTTGGCATTAAAAAAACAGTGAAATAGGTTGGATTCCAAATCTATTGGTCATACGAGGATCGATGCATTCTGCTGAAAAAAAAAAACTTTTGAGTTCCAAAGGTTTCACACGTATCACCTGTCAAGTTTGCCAAGGCGTTTGACAGCGTACACTCAATAACACTTTCGAACGTCAATGACTTTACGTGCCAGAAGTTATCAAGTTGCTAAGGGACGATTACAGCGACGGTCAGTGTTGTGTACGGGCCAGAGGCCAACACGTGGATTTTTTCAGCATTACTAGTGTGCATCAACAATGCATCATGCTGCCCCACCCGTTTGGACTTGTCATAGACTAGGGTCATGCATGAAGTGAATGTGACCAGCCTTGGCATAAGCTCGGGACTTACACGTCATGAAGGATACCTCAAGTTTGCATACGACTGGCGCTCATCACCGAGAACACGAGTCAAATGCGGACTATACAGTAACAGATCGCTTCCATCAACTTGGGAATAGCATAGACCCATCAGTCAGCACGAAGAATGCAAAGTAGACGCAATCAGAGAACTTGGGGCGGACAGTTACTTCCCACGGTAAATGGTGATATAGCGGGACAGGCTTGTACGCCTCAGATCAAACTTGCAGCGCGAAGTTAGCGCAGCGTGTGAAATAATAACACACATTGGCAAGCCCGGCATCAGCCTTCACCGTGCCAGGAGAAAATCCGGTACGATGCGTGCCTGGCGCCTGACGACGAGAAATGATTTTCGCAACGGCAATGTCACGTCCGAGCTTGCATCCGGCTCTGAAGCGCAGACTCTAAAGGAAACATGAACTAGACGCCTCTGACTCCCAACTGCCCGAGTAGAACTCTCAAACGTCACTGTCATCGTACGAGGCAGGAAGTGTCGGGACATCAGGACAAAGTGTGGACTTTACAGTGGTCGGGATGTGTAGACCGTATGGGTGGAGAACGTCTTCCGTAAGCTGTGCATAGGAATGGAGACCATTGGGTATGGGGCGATGCAGAGGGCAAATAATGAAATGGCAACAAATGATCACGAAGTCTTAGATAGGAGAAGAGAGGTGTGGTATGGGAGTTGCGGAAGAGAATGGCACATGGCCTTTCATCTACACGATCTGCTCGCTCATTGGCTAAACGGTGCCACACTGGCGAGATGTTAACTCCATCACCTGGTATACAGGAGGTCGTGGGTTCTGCTCAGTCATTGGCTCAGGGGTGCCATGGTGGCGAGATGATAACTCCTTCGCCTGGTATGAAGGAGGTTGTGGGTTCTATGCCGACCGTGACGCCTGCTACATATTTGGAGCTTGCATGGTTTCCCCGTGGTCATGTGGATTTTCTCCAGGTCCTCCGGTTTATCCCTCCACATTTAGAATCAAGATGCATTTAGATTATTTGGCTGCTACAAATTTCCACGTGATAATTCACTTCATTGAGCTATCATTTGCGGCCAAGTCGCTTCTGAAAAAGATCTCTGTAGCTCATTGAGCTTTACCTGGTAGCATAATAATAGTAAATCGTAAAAGGCAATACAATAACAAGAAGCTGGTCATGTTGGCACTGATGGTCCCAGTGGTAGTCCTGGCAGTCTTGATGGCCTAGGAGGTACTCACGGTCGTCTCAGTGACATGCTTTGTGGTCCACTTGCAGTCCAATTGATCCTTGTGTTCCCAGCCCGTCGATATCGACCAGACCTGCCTTTGAAAAGTATTGCATATGCAACGTGCATACCTTTCCATAGAAATTACGCGAGGCTGGCCATGCCCCATAGGCCCTCACTTCTTACTTGAATGTCACGCTGAGCTCAACACAGACTCCCCATGATTCTTATGAGTTTGACCCATTTGGAATTTAATTGAATTCTACGACCTGAATCATGGTTCCCAGCTAGGATATTTGAAATATGCTCAGATATATTTCCCAAAGAGATACTAAAAAAATATATACTGCCCTACAGACATGCTAAATTTGAATGACAATTTTGGGAAATAATGATATTCAGCAGTCTTCTCCTTCGTTTATATGCCATTTGATAAGCAATGGATGACTTATTCACTGTATATTGAGTTTAGGAAGCCATTCGATGGCACCTGGGGTCACCAAGTGGATTCCATTTGCACCTCCTGCAAAAGTGTGCATTGGGCAATGATAGTTGATGTGAGTGATGGGGTGCGCCACTGTGGTGAAATGTTAACTGCCTTGCCAAGTATACAGGAGGTTGTGGATTTTATTCCAACACTGACGCCTGTATATTTGGAGTGTGCATGTTCTCCCCGTGGTCGCGTGGATTTGTTTCCAGGTCCTCCGGTCATTCCCTTCACATTTTGAAACATGAGTATTTGGCTGCAAATAAATCCACATGATTAGCCACTTCATTGAGCTATCATTTGTGGTCAAGTCACTTCTGAAACAGAGCTATATAGCTCAGTGGGCCTTATCTTGTAATATTATTTAAAATATAGTTTAGTTTAGAGGTTGCATTTCACCGACATAGAGACCCATAGACTCACAGAGATTCGTGCTTTTTATTTAAATAAAATGTGATTTGAGCAATGGGTGGCACTTCAACCGCAGTCATAATTTGGCGACTCAACTTATGTAGGAAGTGGCCACACCTCTCATGGGTAGTTATCGCATACAATAGGAAAGTGTAGTCCAGCATTCAGAGGCCCGATTGGAACCCTTTGACCCGAATGGAGTTCCAGGGATACCAGCTGTTCAGCAGTATCAAATAATTATAAATCAATAAATAATACTTGTGACATTCCGAAAGCAGGTATGCATCATAGCTTGTTCTCAAAATTAGCTAAATGTATCCCATGCACATATGGTTATTGATACATTTTCAGAGCTCTTCCTAATAATTGTCTCATGGATATACTCAGCCCCACCTTAGGAATGTGGAATATTCATCACCGACTCGGCGCTGTAAACTGGAGATAAACACCAACTCAATGCTCATTTGAGCCAGAAATTACTTTGACTTTTTTACTTGGTGATCCTAATTAAAGAGGGAAAATATATTGTCACAACAAAAAAGTGCAATGTATTAATATCCCAATTATGAAATCACATGATTAAACATCCCATTTGTCATTTGACGCATAATCTTGCAAAAGATTGTACCTGCTGCTGCTAAATATATTCCCAAGTAGCTGTTAGAACCAGAACAAACTGCACCTAGTGTCTTCCTGCTAAAGACCAGAAAATCAATTATCTTCACAAAAAAATAGCAAGGAACTGTGCAAATTTAATGAAGAATTTTACATTGAATCAGGCTCCAGGAACATAATGATACGGTAAGGTTTAAAACCAAGGTGCTGTGACTGGCAGCCCTATGGGATGATTTCACAGGGCATTGTGTCCGACATCCCTGGGGTCCTGGGTTCAAATACAGCCCCTGGCCGGACAGTTAAAACCAGTTCTGCTCTGACAGTTTTTGGATCAACAGGAGCTGATGAGTTTCATGGTCTGCTGCAGTCAATATCGGCCCACACATTCTACTAAATGTTTGATATTGGCATGAGATTGCCAATGCTTACAAAGTGACTTGACAATAGACAGAAGTCTTGCTGCGCTGCAGCAAAGACACACAGACGAGGCAACAGAGCCATAATCTGACCTGTGTTGTTCTGCTTTGACCCGCCAATATCGATTAGCTTATTGACAGCTGCTTTAGTTGAGCCCGCATATCCGTGGGACACAGGGGCATGAAAGTGTAAATTGTGGAAGCCGTTCCACTTGATTTAGGAAACCCTAACAACGGTTATAACAATTATTGTGGTGATGGGTTGCTTCTCCCCAATTATATTGCAATTGTGCTTTTGGCGGCACGTCTCGAGACGAAGACATTTCAGTGCTCCGGAAGATTGCAGCACCGCCACCACCCTGGAGCGGAGAACCGCCCTGGGAGGTGACATCTCAGAACTGCTTCTGAAGTCACTTCAATAGGGCTCTTTGTCCACATTAGGGGCATGTTTTATATGTCAAGCAAAGAGGCTGTCCTGCATGATAATCAAGACAATATAAGTGGACATACTGTATATATATTATATGATGGGGGAGGGAGGGAATTGTTTATAGCGATTGGTGTTCAAGCTGAGAAATTATGCTTCTGACGATGATTGCAGTATTAGGGGAACTAACATGGAGACTCAATTAAAAAAATGCACAGATTTAGATATGCCCTTGCTACCCTTTAGATCAGGGGTCCTCAAACTTTTTAAACAGGGGGCCAGTTCACTGTCCCTCAGACCGTTGGAGGGCCGGACTATAGGTTAAAAAAAACTATGAACAAATTCCTATGCACACTGCATATATCTTATTTTGAAGTGAAGAAACAAAACGGGAATAAATACAATATTTAAAATGAAGAACAAGTAAAGTTAAATCAACAAACTTGCCAGTATTTCAATGGGAACTATGGGCCTGCTTTTGGCTAATGAGATGGTCAATGTCCGGTTCCATATTTGTCACTGCTAGTCGTAACAAGTGATGCAAGTGTGCATCCGTTAGTCTAGATCTGGTTGGAGATTTCAAATGTTTCATTCTGGAAAAAGTCTGTTCACAGACATAAGTGCTGCCAAAGATGGTTGCCATTTTGAGTGCATGGTTCCTGAGATGAGGATATGTCTCAGAGGGGAGAGATGCATAGAAATTATGAAGGCTGCTTGACTTGAATGCGTCTTTCAGAGAGTCACAATTCTGCAGTTCAGCCAGTTCCATTTGGTAAATTGTATCCACATTTTCAATGTCAATAGAAAATGGGTTACGGAAAAGCTGTATGTCCTGTTCATGGAGATGAAGCTCTTTAAATCCAAATTGGAACTCCTTTTGCAATTTTTCCAGTGAATCCACACGTTTTGTTTGGGAATGCAACCAATGGTTTTTCCGCTAACAGATTTTGAGTTGTGGGGAGATGGCAGAATTTTTCCTCCTTCACTTGTTTGATGAGGAGGCCTAATTTTACTTCAAATGCTTTGACATGTGATTGCATATCACAGATGAGCTTCTCCCTTCCTTGAAGTTGCACATTGAAACTGTTGAGTAGCTCTGTTACATCTGTCAGAAAGGCAAGGTGCCATTTCCATTCTGCATCATTGAGCTCTGGTACTTCTTTGTTTTTTTAAAGCAGAAAAGCTGTAATCTGCGGAAGTAAGTCATAGAAACGTTTCAAAACTCTCCCTCGACTCAGCCAACGGACTTCTGTGTGATACAGAACATCTTCATAGTCAACATTTAGCTCAGACAGAAATGCTTGAAATTGTCTGTGGTTTAGTGCATGAGCTCTAATGAAGTTAACACAAGATACCACAAATTTCATAACCGAGTCCCACTTCAGTGATTTACTACACAGCGCTTGTTGGTGGATGAGGCAGTGTATGGCTATTGGATGAGAATGGTTATGTTTGTCCATCTCTTGGTTAATGCGAGCAATTACTCCTTTCTTAGACCCCACCATGCTAGGAGCACCATCAGTTGTCACACTGGCTAGTTTAGCCCAGTTCAGCTCCAAACCATTCACAGTTTGGCAAACCTTTTCATAGATATCCTCTCTTCTTGGTTCTTTCGGTAAAGTCACGTAGAAGGGAAGTGATAAAATAATAAAAATAAAACATAATAAGATAATTCTCACGACGTTTCGGCCACAACGCAAGCAGCCGTCCTCAGGTGAAAGCCAGGTCTGTCGGGGAGACAGCGTCTGAATGAAACAGCACACGAGCTTGGAGCATATATATAAGCTGGGTTGGAAACGGGGGGAAGAGCGCCTTGACAAATAATTTGCATATCAAGAGGAATTTAGCATATTTATGGGACATGCAGGAATGTTATTAGTACTACTTATGCAGCACGGGCATATGCAGTACTAATCACATTCCTGCATTTCCCATAAATATGCTAAATTCCTCTTGATATTGAAATTATTTTGTCAAGGCGCTCTTTCCCCCGCTTCCAACCCAGCTTATATATGCTCCAAGCTCGTGTGCTGTTTCATTCAGACGCTGTCTCCCCAACAGACCTGGTTTTCACCTGAGGACGGCTGCTTGCGTTGTGGCCGAAACGTCGTGAGAATTATTTTATTACTTCCCTTCTATGTGACTTTACCGAAAGAACCAAGAAGATGAATCCCTGCAGTCACGAAAGCTTTAAATCGAAAGATATCCTCTCATGTAGTTGTTCCTTTGATGCTTTGCAGTGCAGCAAGCTCTTCTGTGACTTCGAAATAGTCATTCGTCGCACGAATAAAATTTTGAAGTTGTGCAGAATCACGAACATCATTGCTTTCGTCGAGTGCCAAGGAAAAATAGGAAAGTTTTTTTGTGGAGTTTTGCAAATGCTGATGCAAATTGTCTCCCATTTCTTCAATCCTCCGTGTAATTGTAGGTCCTGAAAGACTCACTGTACTAAATAAATTGGCCTTCTCTGGACACATCTCTTTGGCAACAGAAAGAAGGCATTCTTTAACAAATTCTCCCTCCACGAATGGTCTGCCAGTGCACGCTATTAGCTTGGAAACTTGAAAACTTGCTCGCAGTGATGAAATATTTAGCTGCTTCTGCTTCACAAAACTATTTCGCTGAGTTGTTAATGTATTTTTCAGTTTTAATATTTTATCTTTTCTCACTTCTCCGACCAAACAAGCATATTTATCTTTATGTTGAGTTTTATAGTGTTGACGTAAATTGTATTCTTTGAACACAGACACTATATTCTGGCATATCAGACACACAGCTCTTTCCTTGTACTGCATGAAAAAGTAATCATAAGTCCACTGTTCTTTGAATATCCTACACTCCGAGTCAATTTTTCTCTTTCTTGACATCATTGTTTCCTAGGGAGTCAAAATTGATATTAGTAAAATACCAATATATATACAGCGCTACAAAAACAATATACCAGTAATAACTTTGCCCACACAGAGACATACAGACTGCACTGCCCATCAATGCAGTCTGATTGGGGGAAACTCCGCCCCCTCTCCCTCTTCCACCAATGACCGTCCTTCTCATGCAGAAAAAAAGTGACAGGCAGCGGCGGCAAAAACACCCGGCGGGCCGGATAAATGTCCTCGGCGGGCCGCATGTGGCCCGCGGGCCGTAGTTTGAGGACCCCTGCTTTAGATTGACGGCGTCACTAGACAGGATGATGACCAATGGTTGAGAATTATGACGGAGTGGCAGCCAAGGGGAAGGAGCGTACATGAGAGGGCTTCAACCGAGAAGATAACGCTAGAACGACAGCTGGAGTGCAGCTGTTGTTTAGATGTGAATTGCCTCGCCTGGTATACAGGAGGCCGTGGGTTCGATCCTCACCCTAATGCCTGTATACCCCGTGGTCGCGTGGATTTTTCTCCGGGTCCTCCTGTTTTCCCTCCACATTTAGAAACATGCATAACGAGCGTTTGGCTGCTATACATTTCCACGTGATGATAAGCCACTTCGGTGAGCTAATATTTGTGGCCAGGTCGTTTCTGAAACAGAGCTATATGGCTAAGTGTGCCTTACCTGGTAAAAGTAAAAACAAAGTTTTGTTTTTAAATAGTAATTATTGCCATTGCGGGACCATGGGGGCTGGCGATGGCTTCGAGAGAGATTCATCCAGCAGTGGAGTGATTGTGGCCGACGATGTACGTTTTACTTCTTTCGCACCGTACGTAACCAACCGTGCTAATTGGAGGTGCGGGAATGATGATGATGGGGACCATCAGGCTGCACGATCACTCCAAATTACTTTAACAGAATTACATGACAGGCCTTTTAAAAGTTCACTACTTCAACAATATAATCACGCGAAGTGCCTACGAAGGTTTCACTTTCACCTATTAAACCTGATTGAGCTCACAAAAAATGTACAAGTTACATCATGACTGCACGCTTTTAAGATAAAATTAAATAAGTGGAGTCAACTGGTACTGTTGGGCCCTGGGTTTGATTCTGGCTTTCAGCCACCAAGTTATCCAGTGTCGTGAGTTTATGGGCTCAGCACGAACACCAATGATGGCACAAAACAAATAATATGCAATTGGTTTTGCACTTTAGTTGGTGAAATTTAATGTTCTGAGAATTAAAGAAATGTTGAACTGGCTGCCATGCGACAAATAATCTCATAGCAACAGATTGCATGAAAGTGTAAACATAACAAGGCCACTTGAAGGTTTCTTTTGGCGGAAGTCCTGTGAAAAAACATCTCCCGCAGCTATTCTCTGCAATACTCCGCAACATTTATGAATGGGTGCTTTTCATCCGATTAGCATGGTTGGCTACGTAAGGTGCGAAAGAAGTTCAACATACAGTGCCTCGCGACAAGATTTCATAGCAGAATTGGAATTAATTGGGGGTGGAAGACCAAAAATTGTTTTTTTTACAAATGACACGGTAATATAAGTTCGTGGACAATTTCCGCTGATTTATCTGATACGACAGTTTTACCGCTTGAGCAATTAGCCTGAAGCAATACGGCCATGGAACTACTTTACGTTTATTGTTTTTTTCACTTTTCGTTAAACCGGGTTCGATGAGAACTACCTCAACTGATAGCGACAGGCAAAGCTGCCTGGTGCTGTATCGCATTCGTTTCGCTGTTGTCAGACTGGGGATAATATCTCAGTGATGCTGGAGCAATTTTTTATCGTTGTTTTTGCAGATTTGCTAAGATATCGAGGACACAAGGAAGCTCCAAACGTCAATGCGGAAAGGACAGCATATCTCTCACAGTGACCACAAAGCAAATAGTCAATCAACAGCTTGATGCTTGCAAGCTATTTTGATTACATAGCCGTTGTTTGTTGATTTCCACTCGCAGCTCACAATGTTGCAACTTCTGCCGAATGTTTTTGTCTACCGTGCCCTTTAGTTGTTTGGGGGAATAGTTTTCATGTTGGTCTTTTTGTTGTGCAATGATGCACAGCTTTGCCATTTGCAAATGGCAAACTTTTGAATAATTGCCGCGCTCAGACATTCTAAAAATATTGTTGATGTCGGTCACATTTTAGGGGTAGTGTTTTGGTGGCAAGGATCAGTGAATCGCAAGGCTTTGTGAAACTCACAATCCCACCGGATTGCGTGGTGGCCAGGAGATGACAGTACAGCAAATGGTTCATGAAACACATTTATCTAGACCTTTGCGAGTTATCTCAAGTGCAACAAATATTTTTTCATGATGGAATTGGGCAAATATCCTATTTCAGAACCATTCCTCTAACAATGGCCTTGAGACTCAGGCTGTTTTGAATATTTTTTATAAACCCTTGGAAATCATTGAAATATACTTGGAGCATCCATTTGAAACAAAACGACACGTATACATGTGTAAATAATATATTATTTAAATCGTTATATTGCTTCTTGCAAAAACAGTTTCGGACCACAAACAACAAGAAGAAATAGCAATGTATAGGCAGCAGTGAAAACTAATTAGTAAACTTGGCCACTAAATGTATGAAAAGGCCAAGTGTCTGTGTTCTGTTGAAGCATCATCTAACATGCCTTCCCTGGCCCTGAGAATTAGCAACCGAGAAGACATCAGTCTTCAGACTAATGCTGCCTCGACTCACTTTTGTTCATATTGAATTGCGGTGACTGAGCATCTGTTGTCAACTTTGTTCGTAGCAATGGATTTTGTACTCAGTTCTTGCTTGCAAATGCATTACCAAAACCCAGGATTGACATCCAGAGCCGTGATAAATACAACAGAATCCTCCACTACGAATATTGAGACTCGGCTTGCATCGAGTTTATTTTGTGAAATGTATTTTTTTTTTTACATGTTCGATGCTATTGTGAAAAGATTGCATTTAGAAGGGGATCAAATTCAACATAATACAACGTTTGATCCTAAACAATTGCGACAAAACATTGTTAAGCCACGTTTAAATTTGTCATTTATATAGTACCATAATTATCACATGGATACTTTCAATTGATAATTAAGATATATAGTTAACATAATTAAAACAGAAGATTGATTATTTTGAGTAGGTTTCTAATGATTTTTCCCAATTTTGCAATTTGATTGTCACATATTCTTGGTTCTTTCGGTGAAGTCACGTAGATAGAAAATAAAATTAAAATAAAAGATAACAAAATTTAATTAAATTAAATAATTCCTTTAAATCATAAAAGCAAAAAGCCCACGACGTTTCCATCGCAAAGCAAGGAGTCTTCATCTAGTCAAAGTTTGATTATCACAATTTGTGGCCAGGATTTGTTTCAAACCTTTTTTGCTGAGATTGTGGTGTACGGTTCCCCTCTTGTGGCGGCATGGGTGACGTGGGTGACGTGGATTCATGGGATACAAATCACAAGGGGTGGCACGGCGGTGAGTGCACGCCACCATGAACTGAACCTCCTGAGTTTGATTCACGGTCACAGCTGACATCAGTGATGAGTGACATACGAACTGATCCCTGGCACCCTCTTTAACAACCCTAAACCGACCATTGTGGTGAAATATGGTCAAAGTACCAACATAGTGTGAATAGGCTTTCATCCAGCAGTGGCTGTAAATTTATACAAACCAGAAATAATGATCACGCGTACGGATCTGTGCGTGTATCATGAGCATGATATATTTTAATCAATGTATCATTACACTCCTCATACTAACACGCACCACCTAGCGCAAGGTCCACGAGACATGCCCGAGCACGGCACTCATTTGGGAACTGCATTACACACAACATATCGATTGCGAGAGTCTCCGCGGGCATGAGCTTCCCTCCTACCCCTCTCTTCTTCATGCCCTGATACTCTCCGTCTCATTGTGTGCCGCTGAGATATCAGCTCAGAGAGACTCTGAGTGTAGAGTCTCCGCGGCTTTGTCCCCGGCCCTTCCTCTGCAAATTAAGCTGGGCCCCCCCCCCCCTGCTGTCCCTGCTCAGATCTTCTAATGCCTGGATAGGACTCTGATTATAGTGAGTGAAAGTGGTGGATCATAAAAATATAAGAAGGCCTGTTTACATGCGGCTCAACGTGAGGCCGGTGGATAGTCCACGTGGTCAAGTGGGGCTGGCAAGGATAAAACGCCATAAATTGTGCATGCGCCACTTGTGACTACCTTTCATAACCGGGCGATAAATACATTCATCACACATGCCCAGTGCCTCTAAGAATATTTCCCTTAATGTATTAAATTATAATTACTTTGGGTCTTTTTAAACTCTTTTTTTTTTCTCCCCCATTTGACTCATGGTGCATAAACACTTTAATTAGTTCAAATAGCTTTGGTGGCTCTGTTTGCATCATTCTAATTCAATTTGCGTAATATTTTAAGTCACTAAAGTGTAGAGCTCTTGCATTCAAAATATTATTGAAATGAATTTGCAAGGGCTGCAATTTTCATTCAGTTGTGAAAACACTGCCAACATAATGGTGTATTTTGATACTTTGGTAAACAAATGCGTATGCACTTCTGTATTTCATATTCCAAAAAAATCATGAAATGTAAATGTTTTCTTCCAAAAACGCTTCACCCATGAGCGTAGTTTATATCACTTCCGTGTACTTAGTCAGCGAGTGCGCGTGTGAACCAACTTGTCGCCTACCGATGGCGTGGTTTATAGCCCATAACGGGTATTCCTTCCCCTTATTTTATGGCTGTACTTACGCGGGTATATCCGTACCCCCACGTTGTCAAAGTGGAAGGAAAAAAAACGACCGTTCGAAAGCCTCACTGAGAAACTTCTGGAGTCTTGTTTATTTTAGTCTCTGCCGTAGAAGCAAAGCGTCTCCCACAGGGTCGGGAAGAAACGCTTTAAAGGCATTTCAAGGTGGCCACTGTTCACTTAGAGCGGCGTCAGCCAGCAGGTAAATTAGCGTTGGCAATTAATCACTCGGGCCACACAGTGGGGAGCGCTCCCAATCAGCGGCAAGAGATGCGTGAAGTTCACGCCGTGCTCACGGTACACCCGTGGCCCTTTGTACGAACACAGACGTCCCCCAGGGCCGCCGCACCTCGCCAGCGCTCAAGGGTGAGAACATTGGGACTCGACTGCTCGGGTTAAAATTACCCGTAGCACCCGTGAATCTGAACGTCCATGGGCGTGCACGCCTAGAAAACTGACAGCAGGAATCTCAGCAGCCGAGTCTGCTGAGCAAGGGAGGTCGGTCGGTCGGCACTTCTGCGTAGGTTTTCGCGGTTGAACTGCCGTATTGTTCAGGGTTGTGCTGCCCATTGTTTGGCATGGTGTCCGGCGTTTCGCTCCACGTGCTGGGAGCTTCTTTGGGAACGTAATTAAGTGGCTGGAAGCGTATGTCAGAGGCAGTAACATGGAGGTCACTCAATTTATTTCAGTTTCTAAATAATTGTATCTATAAATGCAGTTTTGAAAAAGCTCCCCAGCTGTATCTGAAGCAAACGTCAGGCATCATGCCCAGCAACACACCGTACAACCCAAAAACGCAACTGAGAATTGACATGCCAGTGCGTGTGGAATTTTGGGGTGTCATGGGGGCGAGATGTTTACGACCTCGCCTGGTATGCGGGAGGTTGTGGGTTCGATCCTGACCCTGACCCCTGTAAATTTGGAGTTTACATGTTCTCCCCGTGGTCGCGTGGATATTTTCCAGGTCCTCCAGTTTTTCCCTCCACATTTAGAATACACATACATTTAGAGAATTTGGCTGCTATAAATTTCCACGCAATAAGCCACTTCGTTGGGCTATCATTTCTGACAGCCAGGTGGCTTCTGAAAAAGAGCTATGTTGCTCAGTGTAGGTCTTACTTGGTAAAATAAAAAAAAAGTTTGAGTTTGCTGAAAATTACAGTGTGGTAGTGTTATTGCACTCTGACGTTCTTGTGGGTATAGACCCCAACATCGACTGGTGGTGGCCAAGTGATGGAAGTCCACCATCGATTTCGAACCTGTCTGTGTAAAGATTTGAGTGTCAGCCCCATAAGTGTGGGCTTTCTCCGTGTACTCCGAATTCGTTCTGCACAACGCCAATCACTCATTCACAAAATTTGAAAAAAAAAACATCACAACGCAGAGACCCATGAGTCTTGAGACTCATTCAGGCTCCCCTGGGTGAATAAAAGGTGTGTTATATGTACACAACATAATAATAGTTATCAGCAGCAACCATGATCATTCTATTCTTGGAATTAGGCCTCTCCCAAGCCATCATTATCTCTCACAATCCCGCGACGTAATAATCCGCCGAGCACACGAATACGTGCACATTTCAGGACCTCCATCTCCGAGGTCAGGGGTCGGCGGCAAACCTGCGGCTCCGGTGCCCGCGTGCGGCTCTTTAAAGAAACTGCTTCGTGGCGTCAGTTGCTGAGGGCCGCCGCCGCCTCGTATTCACGTTGCATTGCGGCTCATGAAATATGGAGTGGTGGTTTTGTTTTTTAAAGAATTCGAAGGGGGAAGGAAACGGCCCCCCCATCCCAGGTGGACGTTCTTCTCAAATGCGCTCACACCCCTTGGCTGCCACTCCGTTTTTACTCCTGACAAATCCACCGTCATATGAACCTTATGGCAGGACCCCGGGGTCCTGAATAAACGGAAGTCACAATCGTAATTACATTTTTTTTTGGCGACTCCGTCCCACCGCGCACATAAATGGCGCGACCCACCTGGCGCAGATCATTCTGTTGTCATGTCGTCTAAGCGACATGACAACAATGTGTCTCGGCCTCGCTGTGCGCTGCGTTGCACCACTATCCGAGTAGTTAACCTCGCATTCAATAAACCTTCAGACTCTGAACGTATTTAATGAATAGAACGAGGTAAAACTGATGGAAAAACACAGCACAATATACGGCATCTGTTTCTACTTGGAATATCAATATAATGAACACTGCAGCATCATAGCATTGTCTTAGGTAACATGAAACTCAACAATAGGTCCTGGATGGACCAGGCACCTACATTAGCACTGAATAGCTATACAAGAGAATAAGCTACTATGTTGAATAAGGTAACTTCGTGTAATCACCATACTGCAGCCTAAATGTACAGCACTGCACATAACACTGAACTGTGGATGAGATACTTCTTCATCCTTGCTCTCAAGATCGCATTAAAGTTACATGTGTACAAGTCTGGCTCGACTAATCTAACTACAAGTAACATTCACAATAATGCAAGTGGCAGGCTTCGTTATTAACTAGGCATAATATTTATTGTAACAATTTAACGGCGTTATAAAGGCATTTACAGCATTATAACGGCAATCCTAATGTATTGACAACGTTGGATGTCACTGCATGTCACTGTGTGAAGCTGGCTGGGAGAGGCACGGTACGGGGTTCAAAAGGGGCCATGGCATTCTCGTTGAACCCGGAGGGCACGTGACCAGAGGTACCGACCCGGGTACCCCCCAAAGGGGGAGCTGGGGTGATCACGTGCCCAGGTAAGATTCTTCTCGGGGTTTCGAGAAGGTGGGCTAGGGGCGGGGCGAGCCCTGCCACACAGGTTATAAGCGGGAGCCCTGGGCGGCATGGGCTGCTGTTGTCTGGATGATGAAACCTACGTCATCGCCTGGAAGAGGAGCTCGGACTACAGCTGGGGTCCGGTCCGCGATAGCCCACCCCGTGTATTGAAAGTAGCTAGCCCGGGGGGTCTACCCCCTTAGGTTACCTGGTCAAGGGGCAGTACCCCTTTGTGTTATAGGGTTATCTGTATTAAACGTGTTGCCTCCAAGAGAAGCCTCAGTCTCCATCTGTATCAACTACAACTGGTGTCAGGAGTGGCCAAACAGTTATTTAGTTAACTAGTTATATAGTATGGAGGCTAGACGAAAATTACGTACCAGGTCTCCGGATGAAGAGGACGACGACTCGACAGCCCCGGGGTTGGCGGCCCCGGAAGAGGGAGGAAAGGCGCCACCGGTCGAGCATCATGCCGTCTGGCAGTTCGACGGCTCATCACCACCGGGGAGGGCGCTTCGGGTGGCACACTCCCTCCTCACCGAGCTTCTCTACGCAGCGGCGTCCATCCTGGACAAAATACACTGCAGAGAACCCGCAGCGGAGGAGGAAGGGATGGAGCTGCGCGTGACTGCAGTTCCTGCCGCCGCTTTCGGAGTTCCCGCCGAAAATTCTAAAACTCCCACTGAAAGTGTGGGGGTTCCCGCCGAAAATCTCTGCCAACCGGAGGCCCCCACAGTTCCCGCCCAAGATTCCTGCCAATCAGGAACCTCCGCGGCGCATCCAGAGCAGGTGGCCGCCATCTTGTCGACAGAGCGTGGCGGAGTTCCCAACAAGAGCGAAGCTGCGCTGCGATCGATGCTGCGTGTCCCGTCTCTTCAGCAGCGCCTGCCCATTTTTAAGGAGTTTTCAGCCGCCTGAGATGACTGCCTTCCAGCGGTACTTCCTCTCCAACAGCGAGATGGCGGGGTGGACGGAGGTGGAGGCGCTGCGAGCACGTCCCGCTGCCCTGGATGATGACACCCTGGCAGCCTTGGTCACTATCCCACCGGCCGACAGATCTACGCTGTAGCAGGCACTGCAACAGATGGCGGTGATCTACGGGCCGCCGTCCAACACGCGCCATCGCTTCGCTGCACAGAGGCTGGGGGAAGCCGAGACGCCCCTTGCCTTCCGCAGCACGCTGCTAGCGTTGCCGAAGGCTGCCTTCCCCCAGATGGACCAAGAGGGAAACGACGCTTTGGTCCTTGAGAAGATGCTGGCGTTGGCGCGGGACCTTCGTGTCGTCGTCCACACCATCGACGATGACGACCTGTGATCCCTCCAGGCTGCTAAGTGCATCCAGGCGCACTTGCTCCTACAACTGGAGACGGGGCTGGTGGCGTGTGCTGGGCTTGGTGAGGCTCGCAGTACACTGGAGGAGTCGGAACCTGCCCAGGCCTTTGCATCGACCCAGGGCAGAGGATGGAGAAGGGACGGCCGGCCGCGTCGGGACGGCTCTCAACAAAGGCGAAGGACGTCACCACGCCTGGAGCGGGGCCTCATCACCTGCTATAACTGCGGCCTGCAAGGCCACGTGTCGTCGGGTTGCCGGGCGCCACGACGACGCTTCTCTGCATTTCAGCCGTCATCCACCCACCCATCCTCTTCTCCGCGGCAACCTGAGGCGAGTCGTGGCACTACAAACACTCGGCCCCTGAATTCACCTCATGCATCTAGTTGCGCCGGTTCACGTGTTCATCGTGTGTTGGTGAAGGGGGGTATGGAATGCGTTCGGGCCGACTGGCCGCTCCGACCAGGTCAGTGGTCGGAGCTGGCCCATAGGGTTGTTGCCGCAACTGCGGGTTCATTTGTCATTGGTTCCATAGACAGGGTCAATTTTAGGATGCTCGTCGATACTGGTGCGTCGGCGACCATCATCTCAGAGCTTATTCCAACATTTTGCCCGACAAATGCCATTCCCTATGCCCCTTTAAAGTGCTGTGCTTTGCCGCTCACGGGGGTTTATTGGGCATCATTGGCCAAATTAAAGCTCAAATATGCATTGGCGATGTTGAATTGACGGGCCCCATTCTCGTCTCTTCTTCCCTTGCCGTTCCATGATTGCTCGGGACCGATTTCTTGGGTAAAATGCCTGTAAACATTCTAATTGACCAGGGGTGCATCGAATTGCCATCTGGCTGTCGTATAGCATTCCTACCCTCTCCCACTCGGTTGTGCACAACCAACGCCACCGTGCAAGCGCTAGCATCTAGAACGGTACGGATTCCCCCTGGCATGCAAATGGCACGTAAATGCTGGTTCCCCTTCGCTTGCGCAAGCCACTTGATCTGGCGGCGACTGCGGGAGAGATCCTCTTGGAACCTTCCAATATGCTGTTCAGGGATTGGAGTTAGTTGGAGCGCAAATCTTAGTGTCCAACGACAGGGAACCCTTGATCTAAGTCCTCAATACCGGGTTGCAGACTTCCGATGTTCCGCAGGGCACAGTGCTTGCCCATGCGATACCCGCACTTCGCGGGGATTGTGTTGTGGGAAATCTTGGGGCTGAGCCACACCCGCCGCCGCGGATAGGTTCGGATGAGCAGTGGATACGTTCTCTTTGTTCGGAAGGTGCAGACTTGTCCGAGTCCCAAAGGGGTAAGTTGAGGACACTCTTACGGGAATTCGCTGACGTTTTTAGTACGAGTAAATTCGACATTAGCCGTACTACACTTTTAAGCCATCACATCGACACGAGCGATGCCGCTCCCATCTGGCAGAACCCTTACCAGCTGAGCCCTGCAGAGGAGCATGTCCGGCTGGCAGTTGATGAAATGCTAGCCGCGGACATCATTTCGCCATCCACCAGCCCGTGGAGGACCCCTATCGTTCTCGTGAAAAAACATAGTGGTAGCTTGCACTTCTGTGTTGATTTCCACAAGCTCAACAAGATATTGGTGGCGGATGCTTACCCTCTCCCTCGGATGGACGACTCCCTGGACGCCCTAGCGGGCGCTCATTACTTTTCTACCCTTGATCTTCTGTCCAGATTTTGGCAATTGCCGCTAGATGAGGCAACTAGGCCCAAAACGGCCTTCCGTACGCCACAGGGCCTTTTCGAATTTAATCGGCTTCCGATGGGACTCCACTCCGTGCCGGCTACGTTCCAACGTTTGATGGAGCTTGTGCTAGCTAGTCTTCAGTAGGACTGATGTTTGATATATCTTGATGATGTTATCGTCTTCAGCCGTACGTTCGAGGAACATATCGATCGGTTGCGGGCTGTTTGTATCAAAATGCGGGTGGCAAATCTCAAATACAAGCCCCAAAAGTGTCACCTCCTGCAGAAATCCAAGCGGTATCTCGAGTATATTGTCAGAAAGTCAGGCATTGCTACTGATCCCGAAAATACAGCGTGCGTTCGGACTTGGCCGACCCCCACGTCGGTGGGGGAGGTGCGAAGTTTTGTCGGTTTTGCATCTTACTATCGTTGCTTTGTAGCTAGGGTTCGCTACCATCGCAAAACCCCTCCAGGCTCTGACGGCCATGGGTCAGAAATTTCATTGGGGGGAGGAGGAGGCCGCAATTGCCGCACTTCGTGAGGCTTTGGTCAACGCCCCTCCCCTCCGCTACCCCGACTTTGCTGCGCCGTTCATCCTTGATATGGACGCTAGCAACACTGGCATCAGCGCGGTTCTGTCCCAGGTCGTCAATGGGGTGGAGTGCGTTGTTACGTACGGCAACAGGGTGCTGTCTCCGGCTGAACAACGTAACTGTGTCATGCACCGAGAGCTCCTGGCAATCGTTTTTTTTGTCCAACAATACCGCCCGTATTTGTATGGCAGACACTTTACAGTGTGCTCTGACCACGCTACACTGCAGTATGCGTTGCCGGTTGAACAGCCATCCGGCCAACTTTCACGTTGACTCGAGGTCTTCCAGGACTATTCTTTTATTGTGTCCTACTGCAAGGGTACCCAGCACTCGAACGCTGATGCCTTGTCATGGTTACCACCGAGCGACAAGTGTGCGTGCTTTTTGGGCGCAGGGCGCTGTAAACCGCCGACCGACGACTAGCCTCCGCCCCTTGCAGCGTCGGCTGAGGTGGCTTCCCCCGAGGTGGAAGATGGTCCCGTGGCACGTGACGCCGTCCTTGGCCTTGACCTCGCTGAGTGGGGGTGCCTTCAGATGGAGGACGCCTGCCTGGTCACATTGCGCCGCCGCGTTGTGCACTCGGATAAGGATAAGGGCTGTAGGGACTTGGCCTCGGTCGTCCTGAGGGATGGCCTGCTGATGCGCTGGGATGGCAGCGTGCGCCATTACAGTATTGTTGTGCCTACCGCCCTGCAAAGTAGTGTTGTATGGGCTGTTCACGAACGACTTTTGCACTTGGGCGTGCACAAAACCCTTGCCACGCTCCAGCCGAGCATGGCAAAGGATGTGACTGATTTGCTTAAGGGATGTGTGCAGTGTGCGAGGCGGAAACACCCGGCTAGGCCCTGTTGTCCGCCCTTGCAATCGATTCGGGTCTCCCACATTAATGAATTAGTCACTCTGGACATCCTTGGTCGCTTTCCCGCTACCCCTCGGGGTAATACATACTTGCTGGTGGGTGTTGAATATTTCTCGCGCTGGCCTATAGCCTGGCCACTCCCCAAACAGTCGGCGGCTGCCATTACCGACGCTTATCTTGATGGCTATGTCATGGACAAGGGTACTCCTGAACATCTATTGACCGATCAGGGAAAGAACTTCTCGTCCAAATTACTGCGGGAGGTGTGCAACCTATTGGGCACAAAGAAAATTCCTACATCACCATACCACGCCTGAACGGATGGAATGGTGGAGCACCTGCACAAGACACTGACTTCTATGCTGAACCATTAAGTCAGCGAGTCCCAGCTTTATTGGGACTTGCGGGTCCCCGGAGTTCTGGCCGCATACCGTATGGCTCCTCATGCATCCACCGCTATTCGCCATTCTTTTTAATGTACGGCAGGGACCACGACTCCCCAATTGATGTCCAACTGCGTGTCGCGCCGCACAAAGCCAAATACAAATTTTCAGATTCTATGCGCTTCAACATTCAGAAGCTGTCGGAAGTGCGTGAGGCTTCTAGGGTGAATTCTAATTCACGCCAATTGGCTAATGAGCGACTACGGGGTGTCCGTGCTTCCGGCCACGTGTGGATTGCAGGGGACAGAGCCTGGCTCCACTGCCCCCAGGTACCGGGGAGCACGTCGCCAAAATTGGTTAAACCCTGGAGAAGACCTGTCGATGTCGTTCGACCACAGTGCGTTCAAATTCAGTGGGGCCGGCGGTGCTGGTTCGTTCACCCATCGCGCCTCAAGCCCTTCGTTGCTCCGCGTGATTTCATCCCATCTCCACAATGCAGGGGCCGAGTGGGTGACGTGTCCAACGAGCTGAGGTGGGTCCTCAGCGGAGTCGTGTGCTCCCATCCTCAGATGCCGCGTGACTGATGCCCCTACAGTCGTCACCTTCTGCTCCGGATGTGGGGAACTCATCTGCCCACCCGGATTCTCCCCGTGAAGAGCCGGCTTCGCCAGAACACTTGCTGGTTCCCCCCGGGTCCTCCGGGGTGAGTGGGCCCACCTCCCCCGGGGGCCCGGCCACGAGGACTCGATCTAAGACGTTTCGCTTATCATGACCCCGATTCACCCACACTACCACACCGTCAATTGATTGTCGCACTCGGCAGGCCGTCTTGGTCATTGGCTGAACCTGGCCTTTATTGTGCTGATGGGTGTTGATATACAGTGGGGGTAGAAGAGGTTGTTGGTGTGAGGGGTTGTACTGCATTGGTTTTTATCTATCTCGTGTGGTTTTCAGTACTCCCACCCTTTTCCTTGGTTGTTTCTGTACATTTGTAGATAGTATATATATTGTATAGGTGGGCTTGGGTATTTCATTGTTGGGGTTGCTATTGAGGCATATTTGTTGAATTGTTATTGAGGGCTAATTGATTTCTATGGGGGAGTTGGCAGCCGGGACGGCTGTGTGCTATGAAGGGGGGGTGATGTAGTGACATCGTTGGATGTCACTGCATGTCACTGTGTGAAGCCGGCTGGAAGAGGCACGCTACGGGGTTCAAAAGGGGCCATGCTACTCTAGTTGAACCCGGAAGGCACGTGACCGGAATGACCGACCCGGGGACCCCCCAAAAGGGGGGCTGGGGTGATCACGTGCCCAGGTAAGATCCTTCTCGGGGTTTCGAGAAGGTGGGCGTGGCTAAGGGCGGGGCGAGGCCCGCCACACAGGTTATAAGTGGGAGCCCTGGGCGGCACGGTTTGTTATCTGGATGAAGAAACCTACGTCGTCGCCTGGAAGAGGAGCTCCGACTACATGACCCGGACCCGAGCTGGGGTCCGGTCCACAATAGCCCCCCCGTGTATTGAGAGTAGCTAGCCCGGGGGGTCTACCCCCTGAGGTTACCTGGTGAAGGGGCAGTACCCCTTTGTGTTATAGGGTTATCTGTAATAAACGTGTTGCCTCAAAGAGAAGCCTCAGTCTCCATCTGTACCCACTACACTAACATAACAGCATTCCCAGTATTACAAGAACATAAACGAACTTACAGACAATGCTTCTTAAAGTCCCACAATGAACAGATGCACCTGTCTTCACTGATACGCTATTTGTGCCTATATTTTGTACTCTGTAATGGCTGACACCCTGCCTCATGGCTTACAGAATGTTAAATCGTAACTTCCTGGTCATGTGACCAAACTCAACGCCATATCTGGAAATTCCTGTGTACGCACACCCCCATGGCTGCCGTGAGGCAGAACACAATGTCTGCAGCCAGGATCAATCGATGACAATCCTATTACCTGCAGATATTTAACAGATGAGATGCCATGCACCATTAATTCCTCCTGTTTGATAATACTTCTCTTGTCCGTATGCATCTGCGCACATAGTTTTTTTTTTCAGTTAAGCCATAGTTCCCACATACCGCTCGTATCAATGCAGATAAGAGGGGTGGCGACCCACTACTCTGTAGAGTAACATTGGTATAAACGCTTGTTACAATATGAACAGCGCATTTAAAACGCGTACTATTTTATTTAC
Source organism: Lethenteron reissneri (assembly GCF_015708825.2). Taxonomy (NCBI): domain Eukaryota; kingdom Metazoa; phylum Chordata; class Hyperoartia; order Petromyzontiformes; family Petromyzontidae; genus Lethenteron; species Lethenteron reissneri. Next base: position 13,791,765 of record NC_083807.1, on the reverse strand, counting down.
TGTTTACAAAGTGTGTTCACAAATCCACACTGAGAAACACGATGATTGACAGAGGGGTGTAAACTATTTTTTCGATAGTGTATTTATATAGAGGTACTGCAAACCCATTGGTGAAAAACAGCAAAGTTTTTTTTACATTATAATATAATGTTTATGCGAGAGCCGGGGGCTTATGGGACCCCGGGGTCCCGCCATAAGGTTAATATCCCCTTTAATCCACGTGCTCTGCCCAACACAAATCTAAAGCGCTGTCGAAAATTGCAAAATGCATTGGCTACCCCCTTTTCGAATTGTCTAGAATTCATTTAAAAAATACATTTCTGTGCAGAAGCTGACTTGGAACGCGTTTACAAAGGGAAAACGGCGCAGGCCATCTAGAAGCATCGCAGCCAGCTTCCAAAGGCAGTTCGGTAAGAACTGACATGTGTGGGGGGTGAGGCCTCAAAGGTGATACTAAAAAAAGTGATAGCCCTCATTTGCAAGCAGCAGTGCAGGCTCAGCAAGCAGACAACACTGGCAGTCCCAGATTGCAAGGGCTGCAGCAGCCACTGCCAGTCCGGCGCTCGTGCCCATTTGATGTCACATTTATAACACGAGAGCTACAACATCCCATACTCCTGCGATTGATCGAAATGCTTGGTTTGGACCGTACCTCTGCAGAGTCATTAGCACCCACTCTCCAGGCGGTGAAATTTGACTCGCCGCTTGCTCAACTCGCCCAGCGATTCGTCTCCAATTAAACGAAAAAAGTTCGCAATTCCTAACCTGTGTAAATGAATGCCCCACGAGGCTGCTGTGAATGTGAAGCCTGCTACCCACACCATACTTTGCCCATCATTGTAAGGCCATTGCTCCCCCACTGTTCCTTTCACTAATGCACTCATGCCGACGAGGCCAGGCTTAAGCCAATTCTGCCGGCCAAGCTACGTACGCTATGCAGTGCTGCACACAGGGTACATAATCCGATATGACACATGCAGGAATGGAACGCGCAAAGCCCATTTCTTATTAAGCCAACTCAAGACAGCATCTAATGACGGCTCATTTGTTATTTCATGGCTATTCATGCAAATTATCTGCAGAATTCCCATGGTATTAACGCCGACAAGTGTGCATTTCATGAAGCACCATACCAATAATTGTGTAAAGGAGTTCAGCCCGGGTGAGACTTGAACTTCATTTTGATTACGTCTTCTGCAGAGCACGTCACACATCAGAGAATCACCCCCCCCCCCCCCCCGTCTATCCCTACCTTTTATTCCCTTCCCCATCCTTTCTGGAACTTTCCATGACTCTCCACCAATCCCCCTTCATGTCTCCTATAACGGTCTCCCAACCAACCCCTCATTTCCATTTAGCTTTCCCCGATGACCAATCCAATTTGAATGGCTTCCACATTCAAGACCCTACGCCCCGTCCCCTCCCCCGTGACAGCTCCTCGCCATTGAGAGTCGAGCGCACTATTTAAACTCACGGGGAGCCGTTCGACCCGGTGAGTGTGTATCTATATACATGTGTGTAGTAATATTTATTTCCTAATAGGACGCACCTCTCGGCATCCATTACAATTGTATTCACGATGTGCCAACTGCCGTAGCATGGGTGGCATTGTCGCATTGTCGGCATGGCTTCTCGTACAAAAAATGAAATGGTGGGGGGGGGGGCGGGTGCCTGGCCCTATCTCTGTCCAATGTCTCCCCTCCATTCTTTGTAGCCCGGTGCCTGGGTCCCTCCAGCTCAAAGGCCCCAGTGCAGTTCCACCGCCTGCACACTCGATAGCTATGCAACTGATGACCCTGCCGGTGCCAAAAAAGCAACTTATAATTTTTTTTTTTTAAACGACAGCAGCATCAACATTGACAGTGGATGGCGTGCACCCTGGTGCAAGGAATTAAATGGGGCTCCCTGTCCCGATATCCCCCGGCCCACAATTTGTAGCCAGGTGCCCTGGGCCCTCTCCAGCCCTGGTGCAGTCCCATTGCCAGCGACGCTCGTTAGCTATGCTACTGCGATGTCCTCTCTGTGGCTGTCATTACTTTCATTGTTTAGGCTATTGTTGTATATTAAAACTATATTTGTTATTTACTTTTATTTTACCAGGTAAGGCCCAATGAACTATATGGCTCTTTTTTCAGAAGCAACTTGGCAAAATGATAGCCCAATGAAGTGGCTTATCACGTGGAAATTTATAGCATGTGTTCTAAATGTGGAGGATAAAACTAGAGAAAAATCCACGCGACCACAGGGAGAACACGCAAACTCCAAATATACAGCAGGCGTCAGGGTCAACATCGAACCCATGACCTCCTGTATACCAGGCGAGGTAGTTAACATTTCACCACCATGGCGCCCCTGTCTGCGGTTTCCTGCATTATTAGCATGTAGATTCCCCTTGCAAAATGTACACTATGTTAGTGCTATTGCCAGGTTCTAAATAAAGGATGTGTATGATCGATCACCGCTTCATTATTCATTCAATTCTTCATCCTTTGACGTATTTTAAAGAGTAAGCATTGAATGCACCATAGGCTTTCTCTGCATTCCCCACAGGGCCCTGCAAAAGCCACGCGTTTGGCAATTTGCTTTGTTAAACAGCAGTGGGGGTTATTCTGTACTTCAAGGAGTCATTTTGCTCCAAACTCCCCCTCAATAAAGAATCCCCCAGAGAATATTTAGAAAACCTGTGAACACATTCTCAAGGTCATCTAGTTGGGGGCCACATCCCTAATTGTATTATTCAGTCCCAATAACAGATGGAATATATCTCAGCGAGGATCAGTCGAAACACTGCTACTTCTCAAGTACCCTTGGTGAGAAGTCGTGTGTGGTGGTGGTTGTTGCGTGTCAATACTGGATTGTGGAAGTTCCACCCAGTGGTGTAGCGTGGTTGCAAATGGCCCTGGTGCAGAGATCTAAATGTGTGACCCCCCCTGTCCAATTTTCTCCATCTTCTTAGTCCAGCCCGTGGGCCCAGGCGTGGTTGCACATTAAATAGCGCACCACGGTGGCGAGATGTTAACTACCTCGCCTGGTATGCAGGAGGTTGTGGGTTCAATCCCGACCCTGACACCTGCTGCTGTATATTTGGCATTTGCATGTCCGTCTCCCCGTGGTTGCGTGGATTTTTCTCCGGGTCCACGGGTTTTCCCCTCCACATTTAAAAACTTTCTTTTAGAGTATTTGGCTGCTATAAATTTCCACGTGATAAGCAACTTCATTGGGCTATCATTTGTGGCCAGGTCGCTTCTGAAATAGAGCGATATGGCTCAGTGGGCCTTACTTTGGTCAATTAGAAATACTTTAGTTTTATAGTTTAAAGTATACAGGTCCCTTGGGAAAGTGAGCCCCGTGGCCTGGTTAGTACTGGCGTGGCATGGCAAGGCTGCTCTGGCAATCGGGGCCGGGCCTTCTTACCCAGTTCGTAAACCAAGCCGGCTCACTTGCCAGTCGGGTTGCCACCTCCACGGTATAAGAAAAAAACACATGGGATATATCATGGAAAGAGGAGTATCTGTCAATTCCAGATGAGTGGAGAACGACATGTAAATGCATTGTCTTGAGCGCTATATTATTACACAGCTGACAAAAGCCGGGACGTTAATGTCGTGCGAGAACATATTTCCCATGACAGCAGCTGTCTCACAAAGAGGATGATTCTGGGAAAACCAGGACAGGTGGCAACCCTGTTTCCCAGTGGTAATGAGAATCTGTAATTTGCTTAACAGATGACGAACAGGATGTGACAACATGCTGTTTGTATCTAAGGACATACTGGGTCAGTACATATAACAATTGGGTAGAAATACCCAATAGGGTATGGGGGAGAGTGGTGTTCAGGCTCACAACCTCACACTTTCCTGCCCCACAATGCAATATCGTCCTGCGTGTGTTTTTCTTGAAAACTTATAATTGGCTGTGGATTCTGCAAAAAAGCGAGAAATGTTTTAAAATGAATCGGCTTTTGCAGTTTCCACCTTAATCCTATGAGGACTTTTTTTTGCGTGTGTGGGGTTATTTTTAATGACTGCATTGCAGGAAAGCCCCGAAATTGGCACTGCCAAAGGGTCCTGCATTGTATTTTGTCTCTCCCGCTTCACAAAATACGTTACCAGGCTGCCATCGTTGGCTTGATTTCAAATCGACGTTACGTCAGCAATACCGTACTCCCACGATAGAGCAAACATTGCATTACAGCTTCTGCTTCTTGCTGCTTTTTGCTATTAATCGGTCCTATAAACAGGTGTTGGTAGTCACATTGTGCTGGGTGAGGTTGGAGCATGCCATCTGCTGGCCTTTGGCTTCATAAAAAAAAACCTCATCTCTACATCCCATGCATTGATGCCTCTTTTGGGTTAAGAGTGCAGGAGTAGAGCCCAAGCAAATTTGCTTTGAAAAAAAATATTCCTTGACACAATCATACTGATTCAGGAGCCTGCATCTGTGTCCTGAATAGCAACCTACGTGGAGTGGTGCAGCATCGGTATGCGGACGTCGTCAAGATGCTAAACGCAACGCGGGCTTTTAAATGCGTGTCAGCGCGTGGTCTCACAATAGCTGTAAATATTTACTTGCCACCACGTTCGTGTCCCATCAATTAGTGCTGTTCGCCTGTGCAGTCTATTAATAGCCGTGACAGCATTAGCACGTTGTGGTAGATGCCATTGCCTGCCAACAAGAGACATTATGCTCTCGGTCCACTCATTAATAAGCCGCACTCTTCCAAACTTTGCATTTACGTGAACAACCTTAAATGCTTCTATTCTATGTCGTGTGAATCCCAAGAGCAAAGCATAAACGAAACGGGCGGATGTCTGAAGCCCCGTCAGATTTGTGTTGACACTTCCCCGCTGAAGTAAAACGCTCGCCAGATGTTCATTAAAGCTCTGCGACGGCTTGCTAATTGTGAGCAGTGCAGCCCGTCGACAAGCGCAGCGCCGGCTTTCTAACTCCGCGTCCGTTTCCTGTCGCCCCTGCCGCTGCCGACGTGCGCGCAAAAAACCCAGGCGGCTCCTCGCGCGCACGGCACGCAGCGAACCCCGCGGACGAGATGAAGGGCCTGTCGGGCGGGCGATCGCACCACAGCCTCGTCGCCGACGGCTTCGAGCGCCAGCACGACGCCGTGCCCCCGCGCCAGCACTCGTACCCACGGCTCAGCCCGCCGGACCCGCCGTACGAGCGCGCGGGGCCGCCCCCCGCGTTGACGCGGCAGGCCTACTCGCTGGCGCACCACGCCGACCGTCACCCGGCGGGCGAGGCGCCCTACCACCGCTACAGCCTCCGCGGCGCCCCCGCGCAGGCCGAGTGCGCCGAGGCGGCACCCGGCGGCGGCGGCACGTTTCCGCGCTCGCACTACGGCACGCAGTTCGACGGCGTCGACGACTTCCCGCCCGCGCTGGCCGTCGCCACCTACCAGCACCCGCACCAGCACGCGGCGGTGGCGAGCGGGCGGGTGGCGCGCCTGCCCCCGGGGCTGCTGGACCAGCTGGAGCGGCAGCTGCCTCCGGGCCGCGACGGCTTCTGCACGCTCCAGTACCAGCGCGCCAACAGCGAGAGCCCCGGGCGCATCCGCCACCTCGTGCACTCGGTACAGCGGCTCTTCGCAAAGTCGCACTCCATGGAGGCGTCCGCCGCCGCGGGCAAGAGCCTGAGCAAGAGCGACAGCCGCAGCACGGTCGGATTGATGGACGACCAGCAATATCACCACCACCAACTTCTGCAGCAGCAACAGCACTTGCAACTGCAGCAGCAACAACAGCAGCAGCAGCTGCAGCAGCAACTTCAGCAGCAGCTGTACCACCAGGCGACGCTGTCTTCCTCGTCGCTGAAGCAGAGCCGGCGCAGCAAGAGCAGGGAGCGCAAGGAGTCGCGCCTGAAGGGCAGCCTCTCGGGCTGGTGGAGCTCGGACGACAACCTCGACGCGGACAGCGTGTGCAACGCGCCGAGCGTGTCGGGCCGCCGCTGCCGCGAGCGGCCCTCCTTCCACGAGTTCCCGTTGCGGCCCTCCAAGAGCATCGGCGACGTGAAGTGCGCCGCGTGCTCCGGCGGCACCGAGCCCGACGGCGGGCGGACGCTCCGGCGCGGCGCCTGGTCCACGATGACGGTGAGCCAGGCGCGCGACGCCTACCGCGACCCGCTCGCGGCATCCCAGCGGACGCTGCACCGCGCCGACACGCGGCCGGCCTCCTTCGACCGCATGTACCAGTTCCTGCAGGTGAAGGCGGCGTCGCGCGGGCCCTGCGTGCCGCCGCGTAGGTTCGTCGCGGTTGTGCCGTTGCCGCCATCTCTCTGTCGTTGCCGCTCCGTCGTTCTCGCCCCGCTGAGTTTTTGTTGACGTTCGGCGTGGCGGCCGGACGTTCCGCGCCGCGTGCCGGGAGCTTCGTCCGGTTCCCAGCACGCAGAGCGAAACGTCGGACTTCGCGCGAACGCAACAATGCGCATGGTACGATCCTATAACATGCCAGAGAACCCTAAGTGCTTCGTGTCTTTGGGAGCGTGACGTTAGCAAAAAATGTCCCCCGTGGCTCAAGTCAGTCCCCACTGGATTAATGGCAATCGTCGTTTTGTCGGTCTTGTCTTCCGTCGTTATTCATTTTTGTTCACTGAAGATGTTTCCACGGGACTCCGCGTGAACCCACTTGTAATGGAACATCGTGTGCTCCTTGGGGTCACGTGAACAAATTAAAAATCCGTGGATTTATTTCGCAAAGCGTATTTGGATACACTTTAGATGAAATTTTGATGAAATTATTAAACCTGACATCACCAGATTGGGGGGAGTGGGGTTAGCCGTACTTTACTGGTGTACTGTACTGGTGTCACTAATTAACTGCCAGATGCCTCCAAGAAGATTGGCGAAAAGTTCCCAAAGAGGATGTCCTCTACTGTGAACGAACGGAACGCGTAGCTTTCCAAAAAAATGGGTCTCTTCTGAAATGAAACGTGCGTTGTTCCCTTCAAGACGCACCGAAGGCTCCACAACGGAGCGTAAAGGTTGCCGATGGTTCTTTGCGCAGCAGCAGCAGATGGCACGTTTATTTCAATCGTGGTCATTGCAATTGGGGCAAATGTTCCCCCCCCCCCCCCGCCACTTGGTAATAGGTGACAATTTCCTGAAAGTCGTCGGCAGATGGCAGTGTTATTGCGGTGGCTTACGTGAGATCCGAGGCTGTCTCCAAGGGTACCAATGACAAGGCCAGCAGGCAGGCAATTTCTGCACGGCCACTCTCATTACCCAGCACCTTCGCACACAGCGCCTGGGTGATTAGGAATTGCCCATTGTGGTCCTCCCCCTTCAGTGGGCGTACAACTACACTCCGGTATTAAAATGTACACTTGAAAAAATAAAAATGTTTTACACATCCCGTCAATCACACACACAGCCTTCTGAGAGGGCATTATTTCATCAGCACTGGTTCAATGCAAGCAAAATCCTCTGGACCGGTTTTGACAAACGGCGTCTCATCAGCAGCATCAGGCTTGCTTGAACCCAATGCAGGTGAAACTGCCAGACGTGTCTGATTAAGGACCCCTGTCGAGTTAGACCCAATATGATGTAATACGTGATGATTATTACGCAATGCAGTATATTGGTGCATTGCAGATGCCCTACATCATTCACCCTTGGATCACACAATGCAGGTCACCACTGGTAACAGAAAAGTAATTTTACGATTAAAATTTAGACTTCTGCATTTTTGGGGGGATTTGCAGTTTAATAGAAATTTGAAACAAAATCCACCTGCTCCGCAGTGATCAGTAAACTTTACTGACCCAACGTAGTTAAATGTTTTCTATAAGGGCTTTCATGTTTTACCCCCATAAGAGACAACTCTTGTGAACTTCTCAGAAAAAAATCCGTCGTGCACTAACAAGACTTGAATCCATCAAGAAGAGTTAAAGAAAGACTTTAACTCTAAAGAAAGACTTTAACTCTAAATAAAGACTTTAACACTTCCTGATACCAATTGCCAAGCCAGCTCCTTGTGTTTCACTTGTGAGAACCCGACAGCGTGAGCCACGGTTGAGCGGATCATAAATGAAAGCAGGTGAAGCGTGGCTTTTTTTTTGGTCCGACAGGTAAACTGCGAAATTCGACGGATAAGTCCGTTAGTTCTGCGTATTTACGGACAGGTCTCGTTCGCTTCACCCTTGGTTCACGTGCCCGCATCCTATGTACTCGACTGGCCGCATAATGGAATGTGAAGCATATGGCCAAGGATGAATACGACTCTTGTCAACAATGAACATGCTCACTTGAAGTGTAGGTTTTTTACCTAGCCAACACAATGATCCATATTTACTTCCTGGGTTAAGCTACATGGTCGCTCTATGTCAAACGTCACATTAAAAGCACCCAGGCCCAAATGCCGAAGATATACAGTATTCCCTCGTTAGTCACTTAAACGTTTCTAACTAATATATCTTCACAAAAGATGTAAAACATTTCAAAACGGCCTTAAAATGTTAGGTACTCCGGTAACGTTTCACACTCATGTTTCTCACTGAGTCATGGTGGTGAGATGTTAACTACCTCGCATGGTATACAGGAGGTCGTGGGTCGCTTCTGAAAAAAGAGCTATACAGTTCAGTGGACATTACCTGGTAAAATAAAAAAGTGTTTTTAGTTTCAAGTCTTTATTTACGGAAGGGTACTGCCAAGTTTTCGCAGTAGGGGGCACTATGTTGATATTTTTTAATTGAAAAATTTGCGGGTACATTTTCAGCATTGAGATACTTGGCCATTACTAGTTCGTTACATTGTACGATTTTTTTTATCTATGGGAGGAATCCAGAGAAACCTGTTGAAACTCGTGCAAAACAGGGTGAGATCATACACACTCCACGTAGACATTTGCCCGAGTTAGGAATCGATTAGCATGGTTAGCGACGTACGGGGCAAAAGAAGTTCCACGTACATACAGACAATGGTTGCTGCCTAAGCTTGTGTGTCATTATTGTTTGCACTTTTGTATTCCATTGTAAATATCTTGCAAACATTTCTTCCGAAAGTTTTCCAGCTGCAATTCTTAATTATTTTTTTTAGTTCTTCCACATTTCTTGACTTCGAGTGGTACATTTGTATTTTGATTACCTCTTTGACACTATTAATATCTGCTCGCGCCTTGGGTATCCTGTCAGGGCACATATCAGCACAAACAGTCGTCAAGCACGAGGCTCACTCAAAGGGTTGGTGACGACTAAAATGGGCAGTGTTGAGCCGACATCATCTTAAATCTACAAATGATCAGTGACAAAATCAAGAATGAAAAGTATTGAACTGTTTGCAATTCTGTCGCTGTCGCAACTGTTGCCCTATAGTACACTACGCTGTATATTTCCATGGCTACATGACAGAGCACGATGCTTACTTATCATTTTTTAAAGTGTCCTTAAAATATGCCATAATAATTCAGGCTCATTATATCCGATATATTTTGCATCACATCCCAGCCAATAATCTCCACACATTTTAGACTATAATTGACATTTATATTTGCAGGGTGATTCGTGTATAGATGCCCCACTATGGCTATGAGTTTCTGCTCTTAGAAATTGTAACCATGGAAGCAGTGATAGGAAAGTGATAATGAGGCAAATTGCTCCAAGTGACTGAGTGAACGTACGTTGGACTTCTTTCGCACCGTATGTAGCCCACCATGCGAATCGGAGGTGCGCAGGAGAAGGGCAACACACACAAAAAAGAAACGAGCTTTACACCTTTTGTCCCACCGCTAAACAAGGTCGCGCTACGGGGGCTGTCTCCCGCCACGCGCAGGTGCCCAAGGCCGAGTGGGGCTACCCGCTCGTGGGCAGGACCGAGATCCCCTGCCGCAGGATGCGAAGCGGCAGCTACATGAAGGCCATCGGCGACGAGGAGGGCTCCGACTCGGACGCGAGTCCCAGGCAGTCGCCACGCCGCCACTTTCAGGCGAGCTACCGCCGCCCGTCGAGCGATCGCCCGCCCGTCGGCCAGAGCCAGAGGTATCGGCAACTCTCGCCTGAGAGACTGAGAGAGAGCGAGCGTACCACGTCTGGGTCGTTTGAGAGAGCGCACGCATGCGGTTTTCTTTCGCCTCGGAAGATGTCGTACGTTTCGCCCGTGTCGCTTTTTTTCCACCGTATTGCGCCTCCGATTAGCAGAGTTGGCTACGTACGGAGAGTTGGCTACGTACGGTGTGAAAGTCGTACGTGTGTACGACCGGGCCACGCCGGGTGCCGTGCTGGGCCAGCTCCACGCATCACGGGAGGCGCCCGATTGTTTTTATTCTACTACGGGAGCCGAGCCACTAATGTCTCACGTCAAATAATCTAGCCAAAACCAGTTGGTGACACCGCGTTTGAGTTGTTGGCTGACTGACATCACACGCCTTACCTAGTAAAATACAAACAAAAATTTTTAGTTTTAGATAGTTTTACATTTTGCAATTGGTCACGATTAGCAATAAAACTATTCTTAGAGGGGCTCTCCAGAGCTCCCTCTAGTGGAGGCCCTTTGGTCAGCGGGAGTGTGAGCAAGCAGGGCTGCACCTTTACCTTTTAGCAAAAAAAATACATCCCATCAGTGAGATAGTTGCGATCGCGTGTCCGCATACATGACCGGCGAGCGACCAGTGCGAAGAGGCACTGGTATCCACGCATAGAAATCTGCGGTCGCTGTCTGCATTTCCCCAAGCGGGGCCACGCCATCAGACCATAATCCGCTCCAAACGTGGCATGGTTCAGGACCCATTCCCTGATCCAGACAGTTCTCTGCTTGAAGCATCCTCTATTATTTGTTCATTCATCGCGCACGGTCAGCGAAGGACCGTAGCGCCAAACGTGTGACCTCTTGCGATGGCGTTCGCATTTAAACTGCTTCTTGTTGCCATGCACCAGCGTAGCGAGCGATTTGTTTGATCCACGTATCACGGGGGGGGGGGGGGTGGACTATCGGGGGGGATGGTGACCACGGAGATGGCGCCATTCCCTCTGAGGGTCTCAAGTCCACTTCGAACGTCGACCACCGACTGAAGTGCGCAATTTTCTGGAGTTTGCGCATCAAGACGGACGACGTGTTCAAAAAGTGACAGCCGCATCACTCGAACTAAGCGCTCAATCGCTAGGAGACCGGCCGTAGATGCAACCGTGATATTGCTGAAGAAGTCGAACCATTCGGATGCCGTCTTATAAACCATAGCTGACACAGCACACATTATGGGACCCTCCTGACGGTCCTCTATTTTCAGCCTCCTCTCGCTAATTATCCTGACTCGCACCACTCCTTGCCGTAGTTTTGCACTCGATTGCATTAAACGCTGCTGCACAGCATTGCACTTTGGACGATTGCTTGGGATCAATGGGATACACCACAGCGCAATCCGATTGCACCCAAATCGATCCCACGGAAATCGCATCGCGTATCTAGGCTTCCAGAAGTATATTAAGCCATCCTGGGCCCGTTCTTGGTCCAACTTGGTGGGTCGCACACGTTGCGGCATGGATAGCGTGCAGGGAACATTTTAAATGTACGCGGGCCACGTCGGCGCCAAGTTGCGGTGACAATCACACCACTGCACAGCATCAAGTAAATGCCTCACGAACACATAGCACACTGATACATCCACATGAATAGAATGCCTTACTACCGCCGTGTTGACTTGAGGTGTGGACGTGTGACCTCTCTCTCTGTATTATCGTGTGAGTAACCAGGGGCGCGGTGGTGGCGAGATGTTAACTACCTCGCCTGGTATGGAGGAGGTCGTGGGTTCGATCCCGACCTTGATGCATATATATTTGGAGTTTACATGTTCTCCCTGTTGTCGTGTGGATTTTTCTCCGGGTCCTCCGGTTTTTCCCTCCACATTTATAATCAATAAGCATTCAGAGTATTTGGTTGCTATAAGGTTTCACATGATAAGCCACTTTGTTGAGCTATATAGCTCGGTGGGCCTTACCTGGTAAAATAAAAATAGCTTCATAGCAAATAGACATTCGTAGTTTTTGTTTGTGGTTATGGCGCTGGGGTTGAGAGCATGGGGACCAGGTTGAGAACTACCGCTGTCGATCGAGCTGAGCGTCGTTTTTCCTTGCCGCCGTCTCTCAACAGCTACCTGCGTGCGGTGAGCGAGGCCTCGCTGAACCGGAGTCTTGACAGCCTGGATCCCTCCAGCCTCCTCTCTTCACCCAAGCTGGCCCCACGCAGCAGAGGTTACGAAAGAAGCAGGCTGAGTCAGCCGTCGTACCACAGCCAAGTGAGCGCAGGCACCCAACGCAGCCAGAAACGTCAACCGCCGTCGTCGTCATTGTATTATTGTTATCATTACTAACCTGTCGTTCTCATTGGGACATTCGCAGAGATGAGCTGTTAAATGCCACAGGTTAATTACAACTGGGGGCTCGCCGTTTATCACGACCCAGAAAGGTGCACGCCAATTTACGGCAATGTTTTGGGGAATCATATAAAGCTTTTACGAGGCTTACAGTCTGGGGTTTTACAAGCAAGACTGCCTAATGTCGACTGTTTATCGTCTATGCTCATGTCAATTAACATATAGTCCAATTGCAGGGTTCAGGTTATTTTATAATGCACACAGAGAAGCATTAAGAAAGGTGTTTAAGTATCTCAAAGAGCCACCCATTTGGCGTGATGGTTGGTTCATCGATTTTAAAGGTGGTCTTCTCTTAATGAGGCCATTGATTAGTAAGCGTTTGAAATAATAATGAAAGCAGTTCAATACAAATCATCGCAAGACGTAGGCTGATAAGGATCTTATTTAATGAATAGCAGCAGTTTATCAGGGACACACCAAACTGCAATTGCAGTGAGGTGCAAACCATCAGGCTGATGACTGCCCCAATGCGACACGAGTATTCCCGCGGAACAAGTGGAATTACACTCATCTAGCACGGATGCCATGGAACGCCATGCAAAAGAGGAAGAATATCAGCGGTGATGTTATAAACGTAACTCCAATCTTAGTTGTTGTCACGTACCACACTCCACCAAGAAACCTGCCCAGCATGGAAGAGGAAACCTTCCGTGTATTTAGTTTGTTTCCCCCCCGCCCGCTCGCACCTCCGATTAGCGCGGTTGGCTACGTACGGTGCGAAAGAAGTTCAACGTGCACACGTACAAAATACCCTCTCTAGTGGAGGCCCTTTCATCAACACTGACGTGAACAAGTAATCGCGACCTTCACGTTTTACACTAGGCAACAGAAGACCTTTAGATTAATACGTCGGCTTTCGCGACCAATATTATCCATCGAGGTTTTTTGGATTAGATTGCTTGAATATAAATCTGTCGTTAAACCCGTCACCACCCAACAGAGTTGGTAAGGTTACAATTTAAGTACGTTTCGCTGGCAATTGCAACCAGCCTCATCAGGCGACAGCCAGAGTTATGGAGAAATCTTCCTTACCAATTGGTTGTATCGGGTCGTGGCAGGTTTAACGACGCATTTATATTCACGCAATCTATTTTTAAAACACTCTATTACAGACCTTTAAATGTTTTGGGGAGTGACCATTTAAGTACAGAAGTGTCACACAACAGCAGCAGCAGCAGCTGTGAGGCAAGAGCAGCCTCTCGCAAGGACGTGGTGTCACGCGCTCGCTTCGGGACTGAGAAAAGTTAATAAATACAGTCATACCTTTGCCTAACGCTGTTTTATCAGAACACGTGTTTCGGCTATACGCGATTTACTCAACATGTGTTTTCTGGAACCTGGGGTTGACGTTTTGGCTATACACTGGTTACTTGAGGTCTGTTCTCTGGAACAAGGGGGGTGAAGTTTCGGCTGGACGTGGTTTGACGCTGCCAAGATTCTCATCTCGGCGGCAACAAGTCGTGCGCCGTACGCCTGCACGGTTCCAGTAGACGCAGCGCATGGATATCTCATCACTATTGTCCCTCCCCGACACTCTCACGTGGCCTCGCTCCACGCGTCACCAGCCCCATCTAACCCCCCCCACCATTCATCGTTACTGAAATAGATGTTTTCTGTTTCACTTGAATATATTTTTTTAGTGTGTGTGATACCAACCGGGGGAAAAAATAAAAGTTAAACAAAGATGGAGCGGTGATCATTTCGGACCCAGGAACCCAACCCGATTTTTCACATAAGCTCTAATATTTGTCGAACATGGTTTTGTCCAAACATGGCATTTTCCAGGAACGTAACCCCCATCTCTGGCACGTGTCGTGATGGGTACTGCAAGATTCGACCATGTCCATCCAGTGCTCGGCAAACTGCGTTGGCTTCCAGTTGCCGAGCAAATAGAGTGAGGGGAAAAAGTATGTGATCCCCTACTGATTTTGTACGTTTGCCTACTGACAAAGAAATGATCAGTCTATAATTTTTATGGTAGGTTTATTTGAACAGTGAGAGACAGAATAACAACAACAAAATCCAGAAAAACGCATGTCAAAAATGTTATAAATTGATTTGCATTTTAATGAGGGAAATAAGTATTTGACCCCCTCTCAATCAAAAAGATTTCTGGCTCCAGGTGTCTTTTATACAGGTAACGAGCTGAGATTAGAAGCACACTCTTAAAGGGAGTGCTCCTAATCTCAGCTTGTTACCTGTATAAAAGACACCTGTTCACAGAAGAAATCAATCAATCAGATTCATAACTCTCCACCATGGCCAAGACCAAAGAGCTCTCCAAGGATGTCAGGGGCAAAATTGTAGACTTACACAAGGCTGGAATGGGCTACAAGACCATCGCCAAGCAGCTTGGTGAGAAGGTGACGACAGTTGGTGCGATTATTCGCAAATGGAAGAAACACAAAAGAACTGTCGATCTCCCTCGGCCTGGGGCTCCATGCAAGATCTCACCTCGTGGAGTTGCAATGATCATGAGAACGGTGAGGAATCGGCCCAGAACTACACGGGAGGATCTTGTCAATGATCTCAAGGCAGCTGGGACCAGTCACCAAGAAAACAGTTGGTAACACACTACGCCGTGAAGGACTGAAATCCTGAAGCGCCCGCAAGGTCCCCCCTGCTCAAGAAAGCACATATACATGCCTGTCTGAAGTTTGCCAATGAACATCTGAATGATTCAGAGGACAACTGGGTGAAAGTGTTGTGGTCAGATGAGACCAAAATGGAGCTCTTTGGCATCAACTCAACTCGCCGTGTTTGGAGGATGAGGAATGCTGCCTATGACCCCAAGAACACCATCCCCACCGTCAAACATGGAGGTGGAAACATTATGCTTTGGGGGTGTTTTTCTGCTAAGGAGACAGGACAACTTCACCGCATAAAATGGACGATGGACGGGGCCATGTACCGTCAAATTTTGGGCGAGAACCTCCTTCCCTCAGCCAGGGCATTGAAAATGGGTCGTGGATGGGTATTCCAGAATGACAATGACCCAAAACACACGGCCTAGGCAACAAAGGAGTGGCTCAAAAAGAAGCACATTAAGGTCCTGGAGTGGCCTAGCCAGTCTCCAGACCTTAATCCCATAGAAAACTGTGGAGGGAGCTGAAGGTTCAAGTTGCCAAACGTCAGCCTCGAAACCTTAATGACTTGGAGAAGATCTGCAAAGAGGAGTGGGGAAAAATCCCTCCTGAGATGTGTGCAAACCTGGTGGCCAACTACAAGAAACGTCTGACCTCTGTGATTGCCAACAAGGGTTTTGCCACAAAGTACTAAGTCACGTTTTGCAGAGGGGTCAAATACTTATTTCCCTCATTAAAATGCAAATCAATTTATAACATTTTTGACATGCGTTTTTTCTGGATTTTGTTGTTGTTATTCTGTCCCTCACTGTTCAAATAAACCTACCATTAAAATTATAGACTGATCATTTCTTTGTCAGTGGACAAAACTACAAAATCAGCAGGGGATCAAATACTTTTTTCCCTCACTGTACATCATGAGGTCGCACTCATTACACGCAAAGTGCTTGCCACAAATGAATCCCAACACCTCGCTGATCTCGTCAAGGGACATAAACCATCAAACTAACTCCGGCTATCCTCACAGCGAATAGCTCTCAAATAAAGAAGGTCACCGCATTGCGCGCTTTCAGATGCGCTTCTGGAAATCTCTTCCTCTTCCAATATTAGGAAGCTACTGGAGCTATGCACTTTTAAACCGAGATTGAAATCTCATTTCTTTCAAACTGATTTTTGTGTTTATCTTGTTGCCCTTCCCCCGCACGTTCGATTAGTGTGGTAGGCTACGTACAGTTCGAAAGAAGTTCAACAGACAAACATACATACTTTGGGCGAGGTATTACCGAGTTTGAGGGTCACGCGCAAATAGGACTTATGGTGCAATGTCACGATGCTGGCATCTGACACGCCGCATGGCAACCAGGTCCGACGGCACCTCTCCGTCTCGTTCTTGCACGCGCTGCTGGTAGAAAACTGCTCCGTCGCGCGTGTCACAACGAGTGCTCACGTCACGGAGCCCCCGTGCCCTGCCATTTCCATGTCCATGTGCAGCAACTCAGCGTTTTTCCCACTTCACTGTTTGGCGTTTCATTTGGGATTTCAAAAGTTACGAGCTACAACGCTTCGCGCACGGGAGAACATCCTGTTGTCTGACAAGCAGGCAATACATTGAATGTACATGGGTTGAGGAAAAGTCTGGCTTTCTGGGCTTGTGCATTTTCACACTGAAATGGCATTACAGCCTTTCATGTTCCTTTTATACGTGATTTTTTTTTACTTTAATTCCCACATGGCACTGGGTAATTTAATCTTCTGAACGCTTGTAACTGCGAGCGGGAGTCTAATTATATGGCACGTATATAACTCACAGCTCAAGAATGGCATTTGCAGGGACTCTAGCAAGGTTGTTAAAATGTGTTGCTTGCTCATCTTGACAGCATATCAACTGCAAATTACATCCGGAGTTTGATGCTATTTAAAGCACCAGCAGTGTCTGCTCACCATGCACAGGCATTGCAATTATAAAACAAAATTAGTCTGTGTTGATTCATCCAGGAAGGTGGCTTTTTTCGTCAAGCTTACTCATCTTTTTTATTTGCATCTTCAGTCCCATGCGATAAGAACCTAGCTGCTATGGTGCAGCCAAAGCGCACTTCCAAGACACAAAGGATTGGTTCTTTCAAAATATATTCGCCTCCTCTAAAAATTATTCGTCCAAATATTTGGGGCTTACAATCAAAATCTGTAATTAAAAACAACAACAACAAAACTGAGTTGTTGCGATTGCCAGATGTCTCTGGGATCAAAGCACTGAGCCAGCAACTGCTGTGTTTGAATCCAGCTTTAAGCCACCCGTGATTTCATTGGGTTCTCATATTTAGTGAATTGGGGGTCTCAACCCGATCGCCAAATAACTACACAAAACACAACAAACATTTATTTGCACTTAATTTTGCTCAATTTCAGCTCTGAACGTGGAACACATTGGTTCGACTACCGTGTCACAAACACATTCCCCTCTGTAGCAGGAAATGTGGCAAAGTGCATTTCCCTCTTGTGTATGGATATGAAGTCATTTTAAAGGATTCCTAAATAGTTATTTCAAAATGTGCTTCCGTGAGTCACTCTAACATGGCATTGCACTTCACAGAGGATGGATACTTCATCTCATACATGACACTCATAGCAAAATCTATTTTAAAAGCCGGGCGTTCAGTGTGTCCGTTTGTCCATCAACTTTCAGAAGGCTCGAATCAAAAAGTTATAAAAAGTGGGGGTCAAATTTTGATCCAGCAGCTTTGCAACAATTGCCAACCTCCCCCAAAAAAAATGTTCACTCCCCCCCCCCCAACATTTATTTTGTAGGCATATATACATACACACCCTACATACAATAGAGTCAGTAGTATCTGGACACATTTGGGGGGGGGGGGTAAATGTAAACACTTTCTTTTTATCGCTCATTAAGAGTTCGTAAGCATGGACATTTTCGTGGTCATGACTAGTTTTAAAGCCAGCTGGGATGGAGCAGGTGGACACGATTTAAACAGATGCAACAAATGGAGCCAAAATTAAGCAAGAAATACTTCTGCATCACGATTGGGATTTTCAGTATGCAGGACACTGGCTTATTGTGGGGGAGCATTGACCACCCAGGCCCTCCTGTCACTGTTGGTTTGGCCATTACTGACAATCCACTTAATCCAATTACGACTGGTTCCATGAATAATGCCTCTGATATTTCTAACACTAGAATTTCCGCGGCCTATGGCCACATTCAGTATGTGGCCTGGGGGCCTTTTCCCGTGTTGCCTCCAAGCTGTGAAATTCACTTCCATCGAATATTGGATATGTTGAGTCCCTCGGTTTATTTAAATCCCGCCTTAAGAAATGTTTTTACTTAAAGGCCCTTTCGTCTGATTAATTTGGCTATATGTTTTGGG
Source organism: Lethenteron reissneri (assembly GCF_015708825.2). Classification (NCBI taxonomy): domain Eukaryota; kingdom Metazoa; phylum Chordata; class Hyperoartia; order Petromyzontiformes; family Petromyzontidae; genus Lethenteron; species Lethenteron reissneri. The sequence continues at coordinate 13,773,429 of NC_083807.1, read as the reverse complement.
AGTGTGGGGAGGTATTTGTACCTGTGGTTAAATCATGAGCCTTGCGTGCTTATATTAGATTTTATAATTGTGTCAGTTATTTACCTGCTTGCTTTTAGCCCTCTGGGTGAAACGCGCTTTATAAGTGTAAATGATTATTATTATAGCTCCCGCGGAGGGCTTCCCCGCGCTTCGCTCCACTGATGTCTTCTTATTCCCCCCCCCCCCCCATGTGTGCAGATACTACCGACTCTGTTGTTGTAAAAAAAAAATCTGGTAGGGGGGTCAACAATTTTTGGGAACCCATTGGATCAACTTTTTACCCCCACTTTCTAAAACTTTTTGAATCAGGCCTTCTGAAAGGCTCTTGTAATTTAGTTGACGAACAAATGGACAACAGAATGACAGGTTTTTATAATAGATTACTCTCCATAACTTGTATCGCCTCATACAAATGTTTACACGTATGCATTTCTTCGAGGCGTACATGAATCGAATGTCCATAATCGGCAAGTGCATCCAGATGTTCACATGGTAGTTCTCGCCCAATGCGGCAATGCGAGAGCACACACCAGCCTGAGAAGCTCAGAGGCCATTTCACCATTTGCGCGGACGATGCTAGGTACGATACCCTTACACATTTTCATATGTCCAGCCCTCTTTAAAGACAGCTTGTGTGGGCAACATTTTAAACACGATGCTTGTGAACAGAATGCCATTTGAAATGGAACAATTATTTAAATGACGCCCGTGACTTATACTGTGAAGGGAAGCTGGTCCTGGTTCCATGTTGGGGCAAGTGCATAGAAGTTGGTGGAAGTTATGTTGCAAAATGACGAGTGTCAATTGCATTCCCATTTATGAAAGCTTAAGATTTGTGTATCATTGCAACAACATGTTATTGATAAATATAAATAGCAGGCATCAATTGCATGGAATTGTGTGACTCAAACCTGATAATTGCCCAGTTTAGCAATTCACCATGAAAGTCTTCTAATTTTTATTTCCATAGTATTCCCACGACACCTCTGCCAATTACAACGTGATACTCAAAGTTGTAAGTCATTATCTCAAATCCCCATGGCTTTCTAGTCGACTCAAGTCAGTTGACTACAAATGCATCACCATCTCACAATTCTACACAACGCAAGCTGAAATAAATGCACGGAACTTTCTTTTTCTGCACATCTTGAAAGCTCTTTCCGATGCAGCATCTGACGTTTAATTACGTGCGTGATCATTGCACAGGAACACTTGACTTGAACAAGTGCTCTGTAAGCAGATAACTATTTTAAACCTCGATTGAAAATTCATTTCTTTAGAACTGCTTTTTTGTGTTTAGTTTGTTGTCCTTCCCCTGCACCTCCTTGGCTATGTACGGCACAAAATAAAGTCGACAACAACATACATTCACCCCTCCAGAGAATTGATGCATTGTCACGATAGAGATTACATTTTTGATGTTAAATCGATTCTTTGTTTGTCACATTTTTTTACCATATAGTTAGAATCGTTTGTCCTTTTTTGTGCGAATTTGTCCAATTTTGTTTGCACCCTTTGCCTAAATGTAAATGTTGCATGCTATTTAGATGTAATGTGAACCAGGTAGGATGGGAGTGCAGTGGTTTAGTGCAATTAACTATGAACCGGAGTTTGATTCCCCGCCACAGCTGACGCAAGTGGTGAGTCCGATCTGAACTGGTCCTGGAAAACCCCCCACCCTCAATTATTTTACTGACCAGCACGAACCAGCGAGTTCAAGTGTGGCCAAACAACCCAAGTGACCAGCACAGATTATTCTTATCACAATAATTAGTACCATGAATCATCTATAATCAATTTTCACATGCATAATTCAATGCATGTCTTGTGAGAATGAATTTTTTTTTTAATCAATACATTGGTGCACTGTTACGTGCACTACTGCTCTGCTCTGTTGAAGGTGAGCAATTTCAATATTTTCAAGCTCAGCTCCAGGTCAGCCACATGTTAGCTGAGGTGCAAGAAACCATGAATTTCTTGGTGTGCATCAGGCTGCTGTCATCTTCTTGTGAGCTATGCACAGCTGATTTTAAAAGGAAAACCTGCGTTCCTTCTTGCGGGATGTCACTTGCATAACGGTTGCTTAACTTTGCCATGCATCGACGGGCAACTGCAAAGGGGAGCGCTTGCATATCAGTGTCAATAAGTGAATGGAAAGGCCCGCGACAGTGTATTTCCCATGTGTCTGCTAACTGCACACTATGAATTTCACTGGAAAAAACTCAGCCTCAGAGGTGCTCCTGCTGCCATTTGTACACCCCCCTCCATCCCCAGACAATGTCAGAGATGTTGAATTTCAGGAGGGTCCTACCAAGTTTTCACAGTAGGGGGCGATGTTGCTGTGCCTAACCCTAATTGAGTAATTTTCAGGTAGTTTTTCATCAATGGAATATTTGGCCAATTCCAATTATATTGTATGGGGGGGGGGGGGTTATCTATGAGGGGAAAAAACCAGAGGAGCTGGAGGAAACCCATGCAGAGCAGGGGGAGAACATACAAATTCCACACAGGCACCCGAGTTGGGAATTGAACTCGGGGCTTTCTTGCTGTAAAGCACAAGTGTGAGTACTGCGCCACCCTGCGCCACCCTGCGCCACCCTGCGCCACCCTGCGCCACCCTGCGCCACCCTGCGCCACCCTGCGCCACCCTGCGCCACCCTGCGCCACCCTGCGCCACCCTGCGCCACCCTTCCATAGGAATCATTTCAAACACATTCCTGCGGAGGGAGCTGGTAGGAACGTTGGGTTGCTCGGTCAATGGCCAGGGTCAACGGCGGCGTGGTGTATTCCGCAAATATGCCCGACTGTGAGGGCGGGCACAAGCCGGCGTGAGTAGGTTAAACTTTGAGTTTTATAAGGGCACCGCGGGGTGACCAGCCCCTCCCCACCCAGCCCCACCCCTCCCACCCCCCACCCAGCCCCTCCCCACCCTCCCCTCCCCACCCAGCCCCACCCAGCCCCTTCCTGCACGACGGACACAATAATCCCCTGTGGGCTGGTGTAACCAGGAGGTTCCTACCAGTATTAATTTATCGTTAGCTTCTTCTGTTTCATGTGGACACGTATCGCCCTTTCCTCATTCCATTGCTGGATGAGAGCCTGTCCACACCATGCAGGCTATCAGTGTTATTTGACCATACTTCACCATGCCGGTTCAGTGTGGCATGTACAAAGGTGGGAAACATCGACAAAGGAGCATAGGCGTACAGTATAACAATGGATTTTAGTTTCACTGCCCTCCGTTGTCCGCTGTATATCCCAGACAGCCCTACGGCAAGCTAAATCAGGGCTCGGAACCTGCTTAGCTTCCGAGATGAGGTGAGATGGGACAACATTTATTTGTAATTTTTTTGTTCATTCGCCTGCTTTCACGAGGCCAACTTTGACGATCGGCATGAAGAGCGGTGGAGCCCGAAATCGATTTCCCCCACGCAAATCAATCGTTGTTCAACTTTGAATGAGACACGCGCGCGCGAGACCACCTCCACCACCACCAGGTACGGGCAGCTGCCCTCATCCGGAACGGTCATCCCATCTCTGGCACGTTGCACAATGGCCGCGTTCAGGATACTGCGTGACTATAGAGGGCGGGCGGTGTACGTCCAGTGACAGCAGGCATCATACCTCAAACCCATCGCCGATGTGGGGGACTTTACTCTGAATGCCTGCAGTGTTTTGCTATTTTAGACAACTTAGCCCTCGGGATGACATTCTCTCCGCTGCAGACCCCATTTTGTGCCCCAACCTCTATTTTACTGTAAAACCTCTGAACTCAACCACGTGCCCATTTCTGTCTCCCCAACCTCGTTCATTTCCCAAACCGGTCACAATAGTTTTGTTTCTTCCTGCAATCCAACAACAAAAATACAACACTAAGAGAGGAGCAAGCGTTGCCTGTTTGGTACGACATTATTTATCTATCCGGGAAATCCTAGTTTTCATGCGGATCAAGCTTTGGGATGTTTAGACAATTCCTTATTGCATAGAGGCAACCCACATATGTGAATGTTCTTCATTCAAAGGCCATGAAAATAGACTACCAGAAATGGGCTTGTATTTGTCTCCTAAAAGCAGCACCTGTTTTCGCTCCAAGTGAGAGTCTTGTGAGAAGGCATCTTGAGACGCGACTGCATTCAGACGTTATATTTGAGCCGGTGGTTATCACAAGCATGTGTGCAGAGTGTGTGCAAGAATGGCCGATGCCGTCTTGACTCTTGACATGCCAAGCATGCAAGGATTCTTGTTATTCTTTAACTGTTAAAGACATCTTCCTGCATATACATCATCCTGCATTGCACATACACATTGTATTGTATAGTGATACTGTACTCTCTCTTGGTATGGATGGATGTTAAACTTGTTTTGGACCGTACATAGCCAACTGTGCTAATCGGAAGTGTGGGAGTATGTGATCCATCACATCAAGGCATCTGAAGCTCAGGAGTTACTCTCAGCTCACTGTGCATGTGATCTAAGCGGAAAGGTGTAACGTTCAAAACGCTGGTCATGCTTGTCACAGGCGAACTCACAGGAATCAAACGCAACAACCACGTAAGATGATGAAAGATTACCGACTCCTGATGCAAGAGAGGTCATCGTCCTTGGGGACGGGCTGCATGATGATGACGTCAAGGCAAAAACATTGTCAGTACAAATGAATGTTAATTCCCTTTACCTAAAAAAGTCTTACTGATTCTTAAACCTTTCTTTTATTTATTTCAGGAGGACCCCGTATTAGGATGTCGGTCAATTCCACGAGTATATTACGAGTGGCAGCAAATTCCCTACGTGCAAAAATGTGCGTGTTTTGGACAGATGGGAGGAAACTAAGTGCCTGAATAAAACTCATGCATTTGAATGGATAACGCTAAAAGTTTCACACAGATGGATTCAATTCAGACCCAAACTGTTGACTCGGTCCATGGGTCCCATTGCTCTACTGTCATCTCCTAGCCACCTTGCAGCCCCTTCCGCCTACAGCACCTCCTCGTTATGCATTCATTGTTCGTCTCCCATCCGAGTACGAACCTCACTCAACCCTGCTTGGCTTCGGAGATCTGACGAGGTTGGGCACATTCACTGTTATTTGGTTACGCGCATTGCAATAGAATACGATGGATTTGCTCGTGTGGTCATTTTCATGAGAAGTTTGTTTAAGGCTATTCACGTTCATAGTGAAATATGCGGCAGTATCTACATAAAGACAAATGAACAAAGGGATCAACATCCATTGAAAAAAAACATGCAATCCAATACTATGATATGCATAAAGATAAAAACCAATCCATAAAAAAAAACTCACATCTGTTATCGTATTGATGAGAAATGAATGTTAGTACATGGGCTGTGTGGACTGAGCTGCCCAACACGACTTTGAACTTTGTCCATGAGCAGGAAGTAGCCTAGCAAGCGTGCTGTGCTGGAGAGGTTGGCCATGACTTGTTCTTATTTGTTTTCTAACGAAGTCTCATAGTCATTCTGGATAGCCTCGGACACACCGCCGAGGTATGTATCTACAAGATAATTGCTGTCACCTTTTTTGTTGAAATATAAATATCTGCCTTTTGTGTGGAGTGGTGGAAGAGCGGTTCACAAGATGAACGCAGTGACCTGGTTCTGATGCCTGGCCACAGTTAACGCCCGCGGCGAGTGAGATCTGAAAAGGCTGTGGGTCCCCTCCTGTTTCAAAAAGCCTCACTGACCAGCATGGCGAAGTACGGTCAAACAACCCCATGACGTACACAGTATAGGGAGTCCTTGATCCAACAGTGGATTGACAAAGGGCTGTAAATGAACGCTATTGAGTTCTTCCTATCTTCCTTTAACATATGTTAAAGGGAGATTAGCGCGGTTGGCTACGTATGGTGCGAAAGAAGTTCAACATGCATAAACCATCATGCGAACTCCAGTCATCCTCGCAGCGTGCTTTTGGCAGGCAATCGAACAAAGACGGTCACTGCATCGCGTGCGTTCAGATGCTCTTCTGCGGCCGTCTGGAACGCTCTCCCTTCCAATATTAGAATTGACAAATAATGTCTTTACAACTGCTTTTTGTGTTTAGTTTGTTGTCCTTTCCACCTGCACCCACGATTAGCGCGGTTGGCTATGTACGGCACGAATGAAGCCCAACGCACCGTTACGTACATTATCTCACCCCCACCCCCTGCTCCCTGTTGCCCGGCAGGACATGAACGGACAGTACGGCTCCCTGCGCGACTCTGCGTACGAGTCGCAGGCGGTGGAGGCGCTGGACCTGCCGGGCTGCTTCCGCACGCGCAGCCACAGCTACCTGCGCGCGATCCAGGCGGGCTTCGTGCAGGAGGGCGACTGCCTGCTGCTCTCGCGTCCCTCCGCCTCCTCCTGCACGCCCCCCGTGCCGGCACCGCGCAGCGGCGTCCCGCGGCCCAGCACGCGTGAGTGTCCGCGGTGGGAGGGGCAGGAGGGGGGGGGGCTTTCGTGTCGAGCGGTGGAGAGGGGAGGGGAAGCCAAAACGGACGTGGTTTTTTAAATGGCCCGAACGTGGAGGCTGTAAATGGGTGACATGGAGATGCCATGTGGCTGGCTGGCTTATAAGCGCTTGCGGATTTTGGTGAGGTCACAGGAGCTACATTTGAGCTGGAGCAGGACCCAGTGACTTGTTGTTGTAACGTTCTGAGCCACCCCGACTGGACATCAGTGACAAAGTGCTGTATAGCTTATCGGATTCCTCCAGTATAAATAAATATACTGATTCTGGTTTGCATGGCCCCTGGTGCAAGAAATGAAATGGACCCTCCTTTATCACAGCCCAATTTATGTCCTCTTCATAGCCCGGTGATTGGATACCTTTTGGCCTGTGGGCCCCCATACAGTTACATTGCCTACTCACTCAATAGCTACGCCACTGAAGAAATCCCAGACATGGGTGCTGTGGGCGTCCCTGCGTGATCTTGAATCATCATCCAGAAGAAAAATTAAATTGCTGGGTCTCGAGGGCCCTTTGATGACACGGGATATCCTTTATTGAGTATGACCGAAAAGCCGAGAGAAAAGCCACACAACATATACGTGTTTTTTGTTCGTTGGATATATTTCAAACCTCCGCTTGATTATACAGAGTCTGTTTTCTGTGAGGTTCCTCAATTAAAAACTATGGAGTAGTCAAAGAATAACAAAACCCCCGAAATAACAAAGATCACTTATAGATGCATATGCTACGTCTCTCTGGCTATTCGACACCCTTGAAATGTACGTGGAAGAGTAGGCCAATATCATAAATAGCTCTCTCGAGGCTATCTAGAACTCCCCATAGCAGAGGTCCTTCTGCCAACAGTGGCACGGGTAATTTGAAGGGCTGCACTTTTATCCCACTGTAATGATTTTTTTTTAAATCAGGCTCAGGTGCTCGCTCCTTTGTAGTGCCCTGGTGATGTCAAAGCCTTGAAGCATTCTTTAAATGTATGGGAATGACATCATAGTGACTCATTACAGCGATGTTTACGCCTCACCGTGACGTAAGTATATATGTTTCAATTAAATAAGCTTCAGTCTCAAGCTGTACTAAACCATGCCTGTTTACATGTTAGTAGAGTTGTTTGAGTAATTTTAATTGTTGCACGGATTATCCCATTTAGCCAATTGCCCGGCTGTTTCACAAGGTGCGATTCGTGTTACTTGAGCACAGAAATGAAAAAAACGAAGACAAAAACATTAACATCGTAAAGAACGAGTACCGGGACCTTAAGGATATTTAATGATCATACACGAAAACACGCGTGAATAAAAAAAAAACTGTGCAAATATAAAATGAGAGCAAGAGGCGGCAGAAAAAATTCGGTACATGTGCAGTGACATCAGGGATGTCACTGCATACTGCCGGCCTGGGAGGGTCGTGCCGTTCGATGTTCTTACATCGTGGACAGCACCGCGTGGGTGGCTGTGTGACACAGCCCTAGTGGGGACAGCACCGTGTGTGTGGCTGTGTGACACAGCCCTAGCGGGGACAGCACCGCGTGGGTGGCTGTGTGTGACACAGCCATAGTGGGGACAGCACCGCGTGGGTGGCTGTGTGTGATACAGCCCTAGCGGGGACAGCACCGTGTGGGTGGCTGTGTGTGATACAGCCCTAGCGGGGACAGCACCGTGTGGGTGGCTGTGTGTGATACAGCCCTAGCGGGGACAGCACCGCGTGGGTGGCTGTGTGTGATACAGCCCTAGCAGGGACAGCACCGCGTGGGTGGCTGTGTGTGATACAGCCCTAGCGGGGACAGCACCGTGTGGGTGGCTGTGTGTGATACAGCCCTAGCGGGGACAGCACCGTGTGGGTGGCTGTGTGTGACACAGCCCTAGAGTGGACAGCACCGTGTATGTGGCTGTGTGTGACACAGCCCTAGAGTGGACAGCACCGCGTGGGTGGCTGTGTGTGATACAGCCCTAGCGGGGACAGCACCGCGTGGGTGGCTGTGTGTGACACAGCCCTAGAGTGGACAGCACCGTGTGGGTGGTTGTGTGTGACACAGCCCTAGAGTGGACAGCACCGCGTGGGTGGCTGTGTGTGATACAGCCCTAGCGGGGACAGCACCGTGTGGGTGGCTGTGTGTGACACAGCCCTAGAGTGGACAGCACCGTGTATGTGGCTGTGTGTGACACAGCCCTAGCAGGGACATCACCGTGTGAGTGGCTGTGTGTGACACAGCCCTAGCGGGGACAGCACCGTGTGGGTGGCTGTGTGTGACACAGCCCTAGAGTGGACAGCACCGTGTATGTGGCTGTGTGTGATACAGCCCGAGCGTGGACAGCACCGTGTGGGTGGCTGTGTGTGACACAGCCCTAGAGTGGACAGCGCCGTGTGGGTGGCTGTGTGTGACACAGCCCTAGCGGGGACAGCACCGTGTGGGTGGCTGTGTGTGACACCAGCCCTAGCGGGGACAGCACCGTGTGTGTGACTGTGTGTGACACAGCCCTAGAGTGGACAGCACCGTGTGTGTGGCTGTGTGTGACACAGCCCTAGCGGGGACAGCACCGTGTGGGTGGCTGTGTGTGACACAGCCCTAGCGGGGACAGCACCGTGTGGGTGGCTGTGTGTGACACAGCCCTAGCGGGGACAGCACCGTGTGGGAGGATGTGTGTGACACAGCCCTAGTGGGGACAGCACCGTGTGGGTGGCTGTGTGTGACACAGCCCTAGGGGGGACAGCACCGTGTGTGTGGCTGTGTGTGACACAGCCCTAGAGTGGACAGCACCGTGTGTGTGGCTGTATGTGACACAGCCCTAGTGTGGACAGCACCGTGTGTGTGGCTGTGTGTGACACAGCCCTAGAGTGGACAGCACCGTGTGAGTGGCTGTGTGTGACACCAGCCCTAGCGGGGACAGCACCGTGTGTGTGGCTGTGTGTGACACAGCCCTAGAGTGGACAGCACCGTGTGAGTGGCTGTGTGTGACACAGCCCTAGCGGGGACAGCACCGTGTGGGTGGCTGTGTGTGACACAGCCCTAGCGGGGACAGCACCGTGTGGGTGGCTGTGTGTGACACAGCCCTAGCGGGGACAGCACCGTGTGGGTGGCTGTGTGTGACACAGCCCTAGCGGGGACAGCACCGTGTGGGTGGCTGTGTGTGACACAGCCCTAGCGGGGACAGCACCGTGTGGGTGGCTGTGTGTGACACAGCCCTAGCGGGGACAGCACCGTGTGGGTGGCTGTGTGTGACACAGCCCTAGCGGGGACAGCACCGTGTGGGTGGCTGTGTGTGACACAGCCCTAGCGGGGACAGCACCGTGTGGGTGGCTGTGTGTGACACAGCCCTAGAGGGGACATCACCGTGTGTGTGGCTGTGTGTGACACAGCCCGAGCGTGGACAGCACCGTGTGGGTGGCTGTGTGTGACACAGCCCTAGAGTGGACAGCGCCGTGTGGGTGGCTGTGTGTGACACAGCCCTAGCGGGGACAGCACCGTGTGGGTGGCTGTGTGTGACACCAGCCCTAGCGGGGACAGCACCGTGTGAGTGGCTGTGTGTGACACCAGCCCTAGTGGGGACAGCACCGTGTGAGTGGCTGTGTGTGACACAGCCCTAGTGGACAGCACCATGTGGGTGGCTGTGTGTGACACAGCCCTAGTGGACACAGCACCGTGTGTGTGGCTGTGTGTGACACAGCCCTAGCGGGGACAGCACCGTGTGTGTGGCTGTGTGTGACACAGCCCTAGTGTGGACAGCACCGTGTGTGTGGCTGTGTGTGACACAGCCCTAGCGCGGACAGCACCGTGTGTGTGGCTGTGTGTGACACAGCCCTAGTGGACACAGCACCGTGTGGGTGGCTGTGTGTGACACAGCCCTAGCGGGGACAGCACCGTGTGGGTGGCTGTGTGTGACACAGCCCTAGCGGGGACAGCACCGTGTGGGTGGCTGTGTGTGACACAGCCCTAGAGGGGACATCACCGTGTGTGTGGCTGTGTGTGACACAGCCCGAGCGTGGACAGCACCGTGTGGGTGGCTGTGTGTGATACAGCCCTAGAGTGGACAGCGCCGTGTGGGTGGCTGTGTGTGACACAGCCCTAGCGGGGACAGCACCGTGTGGGTGGCTGTGTGTGACACCAGCCCTAGCGGGGACAGCACCGTGTGAGTGGCTGTGTGTGACACCAGCCCTAGTGGGGACAGCACCGTGTGAGTGGCTGTGTGTGACACAGCCCTAGTGGACAGCACCATGTGGGTGGCTGTGTGTGACACAGCCCTAGTGGACACAGCACCGTGTGTGTGGCTGTGTGTGACACAGCCCTAGCGGGGACAGCACCGTGTGTGTGGCTGTGTGTGACACAGCCCTAGTGTGGACAGCACCGTGTGTGTGGCTGTGTGTGACACAGCCCTAGCGCGGACAGCACCGTGTGTGTGGCTGTGTGTGACACAGCCCTAGCGGGGACAGCACCGTGTGTGTGGATGTGTGTGACACAGCCCTAGCGGGGACAGCACTGTGCGGGTGGCTGTGTGTGACACCAGCCCTAGCGGGGCTTGGTGAGCACTGGGATAGTGCGGGCATCACGCACAGCATGTGGTGGGGGCTCCCACGAGGCAAAGTGGGTGAGCGTCAACCCAGGCGCAGGGTTGCCCCGGGCCATGGCACTGTGGTTGACCCCGTGGACACGTGATCCGGAATGTCCATACAGGGGGCCCCAGGTGGGGGGACTAGTGGGTGATCACGTGTCCGGGGAGAGCTCTCGAGAAGGATCGAGAGGGAACGAGAAGGCGGGCGGAGCCGAGGGCAGAGCGGCCCCGACCGTAGGGGGATATAAGGCGGGTCCCTGAGAGGGACCGGGGTCGCTTCAATCTACAAGCTGGAAGCTCAACATCTAGAAGCGGGAAGCTCTACGTCTCAAGCTGAAGCTGTTCGTCCTACGAGGCAACCACGTGGTCGGAGACCCGAGTGACGGTCCGACCCTTCGTAGCAGTAACTCCTGTGTATAGGGTAGTTAGCTGGGTGGTCACTACCCTAAGCTGCATCTGGTAAAGGGGCAGTTACCCCTTTGTGTTATGGTGTTAGAATGTGTTGCCTCTTAAAGGAACAACGTCTGCAACTCAGTTGGACTCACTACACGTGTGTAGTGGAGTAATGCACGCGGGGTTTTGCAGTGTGCATGCACGTGTGAGCTGCGGACAGTGAAGCCACGTCAGGGCAAACAGGTGCTGGTGAGAGATGATTGGCTGGCTGCAAATGCAGACACGGTGCAGGCGCCTCGGAGTCTGCAGATTGAGGCGATAGCGGCAGAAGCCACGTGCGAGAGGCGACGGGAGGACGCCAGCTTAATTAGGGCCTTTAATGAGGAGCAGGATAAATACGGAACGTGTGAGGCAGGGAGTTGAGTTGGTTGGAGCGAAGAGAAGAGTGAACACAAGAGAAGTTCGGGGCCGCGCTCTCCACACCTCGCCCTCTCCAGCGGTGATGGCTGACCCCCCCACTGGAAGCAAGGGCGAGGTTGGAGAAGCGAGGGTAGAAAGGCTAGCAGTACAGAGGCTAGCGGAATCCTAAGTGTGAGTACGTGAAGGCTAGCAGTAGAGAAGCTAGCAGAGTATATAATGAGATGCTAGTAGTGGAGAAGCTCGCAGAGTGGAAAATAATAGGCTAGCAGTGGAGAGGCTAGCAGAGTGAGAGAGCGGAGCAAGCGGAGAGAGCGGAGCAAGCGGAGAGAGCGGAGCAAGCGGAGAAAACAAAGTGAGCGCAGCGTGGCAGAGCAGGCTAGCAGTGGAGAGGCTATCAGTGAGACAGAGCAGGCTAGCAGTGGAGAGGCTAGCAGAGTGAGAGAGAACAGGCGAGCAGCGGAGAGGCTAGCAGAGTGACAGAGAGCAGGCTAGCAGTGGAGGGGCTAGGAGAGTGAGAGAGAGCAGGCTAGCAGTGGAGAGGCTGGGAGGGAGAGAGCAGGCTAGCAGTGGAGAGGCTAGCAGAGTGTACGGTAACAGGCTAGCAGTGGAAAGGCTGGGAGGGCGAGAGCAGAGTGAGCGAAGCGAGCGTAGCGAAGCAGGCGAGCAGCGCAAGCGGGAGAGTTGCGACGGAGTCACGGGGTGTCGAACGCGAGGAGTTCTGATCGAATAAAAGTGACACAGGAGAAAAAAATTAGTTGCCCGTGTGAAATAACAGCACTACACATGTGCAAGCAAACTCTGTGACATAAACACACGCGACTCGAAAAATACAGAGCAATAGTCTCCCTATATCAGAATGTATAATTGTACTATGGTCGGTGTATTTATCACCAGGTGTTTTACCAGATGACGTTGGTTGAAATCACCAGCGAAACGACATACTCGATGGTAAACGTTGTGGGTTTGCTCTCTGAACACACCGGTGTGCTGAAGTAGAAACTAATTGGCACGCTCTGTTTACACAGCAAAGATTACTGATTGGCCGTGTCAGGTGGAGGTGGGTGTACGACACCGTTACATTTACGCGAAATACCGCAACAACTAGAATATTGTCACGAAAGCCTACGTGTTCAACATGAGAGATGTTCGTTTGTGGGTCGTGTCTTCCTCTAAGTACAGCCTTTTTACCCTGGAGGGACCCATTTGCCTCCCAAATGTGTGGAGGTCTGAGAAGCACTCAGGTTTATTTGTTGCCATTGGAGCATAGCTTGAGGATTATTGCTCTGGACAATACCGAGCATCTGTCGAACCAAGTTGTCGCTTTACGGAGTGCTTTTGAGCTGAATGCATTTTGTATGGCTGTTTTATTATCTTCGTGGTAATGTGACCACCACAGGAGCCTCTTGTGGCAAGTCTTTTATTTTTATGAGCTCACATTACAGCATTTCATTACTTTATATTCTGTGAACATTTATCTCACTAATTGGCACGTAAAAAATAATTATGCCTACATTGTATATATATTTGCATGTATAGCTTATTAATGCGATTTTCCATTTGGTATTTAATCCAAATGGAAAATATCTAATAAACATCGCTGGTTGTGAGTTCAAGACGGGCTAAGTAGTTGAAGTTATAATCGAGTCAATATTTCTAACGATAAAATACAAATAAAGAATTTTTGACTTTGAGCCCCTCACATTTGGGAAGGAAAACTGTTCAACTTTTTAATATTTTTGGAATCTGCGCTGATGAGGGTTTGCATTTTGAGATTATCAATGGTGATTGATCCACACATGACATCAGACTTAAAATCCAAAAATCTAAAACCGTCGTTCTGGTTTGCAATATCTTGGAGGCAACATTTATTTTGCCTCCTAACCTTTTCATTATTTAAACTAGCCTTCGGAAGGTTTTGTACCTGAAAAATGTAAAGCGTACTGAATGTGAGTATGACATTGGTTGTTTGATAACAAGTTTTTTCAGTAACATTTTGGAAAAATATGCAACTGAAGCTGATAAAAGATGGATATATATTATTAAACTAATAAAAACGCATGTAGTACTTGTGTCAGATAACAGCACGCAGTATTCTGATATTAATATTTTTCTTATAGATATTTGTATTTATTAAGTGGAGCAAAATTATTAAGCACAACAGACCACAAAGAGGTTTCAGAGCACTGTACAGTGTAACAAAAATATATTTTCATAAAAGTCACAAAAACACATATGTAAGAAATAATAAAGGATAATATATCAATGGCAAGGTTATCAATCATAAAAGTACAGGGCGTGTTGCAAGTGTGGTTAGTGAAACCTAAGTTCTATTTCAAACCACAGCTAACATCAGTGGCATGGCTTATCTCGGGGAAATTTCTAGCAGCCAAATACCCTAAATGCACGTTTCTAAATGCTAAGGAAAAACCGGAGGACCCGGAGAAAAATCCACGCGGCCACAGGGAGAACATGCAAACTCCAAATACACAGCAGGCGTCAGGGTCATTATCAATCCCACAACCTGCCGTGTACACGGCGAGGTAGTTAACATCTCCTAGCCACCGTGGCGCCCCAAGTTGTGATAGCGTAGGGTCACCGGTACCTGAAATTAAATGCTGTGCCGTATATAAACCGGTCCAAATGCCTCTAAAGATAAATTCAATCGTTATTCAACTCAGAAAATGTTGAAATGGCTGCAGCCGCAGACTGTGGTTGCTAAGTAGCCAGGAAAGAACACACTCTTAATTATGGTGTATCATATTCATTCTGAAAAATGCAATGTATTAATGTATTTGTCTTTTTTTTCGTAGTGAGTCAATTGACATGTATGGTACAGTTCCTATATATATGAATGTGTAAAACGGTATATTTTTTACTTTCATTTGTGACTGTTTTTTGTGCAGTAAATACTTTGTACGTAAATAGGAAAACATCACTTTGGTTCCTATCATTGTACATGCGTGCACAACTTAATCATATCGTTTGTGTAACTCAATTGATTATTATGGACATCATCAAGTGATGAATGGTGGCCGATGGTCAAGAATAACAACGGCAACCCAAGGAAGGGAACACGTCCACGAGCACGTCAAATGGGGAGATGGAGTGCTGAAATCAGCTCGTGTGTAGGTGCTAGTTGGATCATTACATCGCAGAATCGTGAGAGATGGTGACAGCCTCGAGAGGCGTTCATCCAGCAGTGGAGTGATACTGACTCATGATGATGATGTATCCGTTTGGATTTTGAGGCTTCAGGCATGACCTGTCAAATCCTGTGTCGGACCTATTTCTGCTTGGGCAGCAGGCTTGTCTGCTGGATTATAATAAGAATGCACCACCTAGTCGGGGACTAAATAAAAACAATCGCAGCATGTTGCTGCCCAAGAGCAGTGAATAATGCACTACATGGTGCAATGCACTCTCCACGTGCGATGGTAGACTTCTCTTCCTTTGGGAACAATACATAATACAGCTCACAGAAAAAGTGGCTCCTGTGACGAGGGATTCAGCATTCTCTGCAAATAAATATCTCATAAAGGCCCAATTCCTCACAGTGTATGATTCAATTTGCACTGGAGCGAATAATCTTTCATTGAACATTTTGTTTCAAAATAGTTTTCCCAAAGAATAATACAGTGAAGATTATATATAGACAGAACATCCCGATGTACACTTGGAATTAGGACTGAACAATTAATCGATTTCAAATCGAAATCGCAATTTGAAACAATGCGATTAGCAAATCGCCAAGGCTGCGCTTTTTTGCGATTTGAAAAGTCCTATTATTTTGTTATTGGAATTGTTTAATTTTTTATTATTATCACTTTATTTATTTAACTTAACAAATGTTTTATGTTTGATTGTTCTATTTCAATTAAAGCATTTTAATAAATACATGTTGGAAGCAAATCATATCTTTTAAGTTCTCATCCTGGCATTAGAATATATAGAGCAGTTGATATTTTGATGATATCAGGTGGTAATGCTTCATCATATGTTTTAAATCTATTACACAGTGAATATTGAACTGAAGCTTGACTTTAAAAAACTTAATCGCAAATCAAATCGCAATATCAGTGAGAAAAATCGCAATTAGATATTTTCCCCAAATCGTCCAGCCCTACTTGGAATGTAACTTCCAGTACCAGCCACAGACTTTTGTACCTGGACATGAAGTCTTTTGTGATGGTCCCAGCAGGGATGAGATGAAAAGGCAAGGGATGAAAGGGGTTTGCTGCTGCCAGTTGCGCTGATTGATTCGCAGTTTGTCACATTTTGATTGGCCGCTATAGTTCATTTGTACTCTGTGGATCATGGTCATCAAAGCAGGGGTCGCCTTTGAATGCGAGGTTCATTATAACGACCCCCTGAGACGTGGCTGTGGTTCCCTGGGCATTTTGAATCAATATCTTCGGAAATCTGTCTGTTGTATGTTGTTGAACTTCTTTCACGCCGTACGTAGCCAACAGTGGCAATCGTAGCTGTGGCCGAAGGAAAACAAACTAAACACAAAAGGCAGTTCTAAATAAATTAGTTTTCAATCTATATTTAAAAGTGCATAGCTCCAGCGGCTTCCTGATATTGGAAGAAAGAGCATTCCAGACGGCCACAGAAGCACATCTGAAGGCGCGTGATACAGTGACCGTCTTTGTTCAATGGTTATCTGAAAGCCGCTGCAAGGATGACCGGAGTTCACATGATGGTTTATGCTCCGTGACGAGATCAGCAAGGAGTTGTGGTTCATTTGTGGCAAGAACTTTGTGTACAATGTTGCGAGCTGTCACTCTACATGTAGCGATACTGCCGTGGTGCGTGGTGTAATGGTTCACACACTCGACTTGCAATCCAGAGGTCACCGGTTCAGTTCCAGAGCAAATTTGCTTAAATCTCCAGACCTCTATCCGCCCAGCAGTATGCGGTGGGGTAAAGTATGGGTGCTCCTACGTCTTTCAAAATGTATTGCCAGCATGGAAGAGTAGGCCAAATACCCTCCAGAGGACTCCCTAGAGCTCCCTCAGTTGGAGGTTCCGCCAGTAGCGGTGTGAGGAAGAAATATCCAGGGCTGTACTTTTACCTTCACTCTGTATACGTGCCTCCATTGATGTTCATGCATTGGATTTTTAAACAAGTTTTTCAGAATACATCTTCTAATGTTGCTGTGAATAACTTTGGTAAAGGCGTGTCACCTTGTCTAACGCCCCATCTAAGATATGTTTTGCTGCTTTCTTCATGAGATCTTACTGTAGTTATATTTTTGTAAAAAATAATAATTACACCTTGGTTTGTGAGGGCTTGGATGACCACGTAAATTTCCACTTCGTTAAATGCCTCTTCATAGGCCAAAGACACTGGGCACAATGGTATTTGACGATCTTATTAGTTTTTTTCCAGTCATTAGTTAATTGTCTTGATCATGACCGATGATAATAATGACTAAGATGGCAATATTCGCTTCTTCAGTTTGCTACTCAATGAACCTGTGCATTTGGAATATCTTTTGGAATCTAGTTTTATATTTTTACAGCACGAATAAGTAAAAGAGCAAATGCACCATTATTGTAAATAGTGTAAAAATATACCAAGCTTGTTGGAGAACCTGCTTTTGTACTCAGACTCCTGTTACCTCAGCCGACCGCACCTAGGATAGGAAGTTGAGAAAGTCTGGTACAGATTAATTTTCTGGATCGTAATGGGGAGTCTACAGAGAGCTGGGCTCAATGCAACACGCATTACTCAGGGTAAGGTCATGCCCATGGCCAAATCTATGAAGATTGACTCTACTTTCATTATTCAGCCTCGATATAGGGTTGCCACCTTTTCCCCGGACCAAACCCAGACATTTGTCCGTCAGCTTAGGTGAGGGGTCGGCAACCAAAATAACAAGAAAGAGACATTTTTTTCGAATTCGGTAAAAAAAAACCTTCAATAATTCAAGAGCCACAACGCACAAGAATAACGTCACGAAGCGGCTCCTTAAAGAGCCGCGATGTGGCTCCAGAGATGCAGGTTGCCTACCCCCTGGCTGAGGTCTATCCCATTCCAAATCAATTCGTGCCACCCAAACACAGATGCCAATTCGCAGACTGTCTGGGTCTTACCTAGACATGTGGTAATCCTACTCTGAAACCGTAGGAATCTGTTGGATTCCCTCTGCCAATCCTTCATGTAAGACTTAGACCAAGGTCAAGAGGTCATCACTGCTGATGCAGTTGATGACACAAAACCTCGCAATCACTTTTTTCCTCGTGAAAAAAAGCAAGATACAATAAACCGTAGCAATTCTTACTTGCTTAGCACTGTATAAAGATTATAAACTGCTGCATGCACCTTCCCCCTTCTCTCCCTGCTCACCCTCACTGCTTGTCCTGCCTACTCCCCCATTCCCCCTCCCTCCCCTTCTGGTATACAGAAGGTCGTGGGTTTGATTTCGACCCTAACGATGCTTGTATATTTGGAGTTTGCATGTTCTTTCTCCCTGTGGTCGCATGGATTTATTCTCCAGGTCCTTCATATTTAGAATCAGCATGCATTTAGAGTATTTTTCTGCACAATCATTCATTTGTTGCCAGATCGCTTCTGAAAAATGGCTATATAGTTCAGTGGGCTTTACCCAGTAAAATAAAAATAAATAGTTTAGTTATCCGCCTTTCACTCACCACTACGGCTGCCACCGCTGCTGTCACAGTATCCCAACATCTCGATATTTATCGGTCTTCCGCAGGGCCACCACCCTCTGTGTTTCCACTCCAATGCCCATCTTAGTAACCTGATACCCACCATCCCAAGCACGTCGGACCCATCGCGACCATCTCATCCTGATAGCATTCGCAACACTCTCCTGACAAATTCTGTTGACAAACGCCCAAATAGCTTGCCCCATCCTTCCATGAAATTCTGGGAATTCTCCGCACCCACATGTATTGCCGAAAAATAGTCTTATTCTTATTATTATTTCGTTTGGCATTTCAAAAAAGCAACAGGCTGATATTAAAATTTTATTTTGTGAGACATTCCACAGCATCCGGGGGTAGCTGAGTGGAAGTCTGCTTGTTTGTTCCATCAGAGTATGCATTTATTCGGCAGCCATCGGTGATATGCCTGATGGTTTACACCTCACCGTATTCACCGCATCGCAAGAGGCTGAATAAATACAAGAGCATATAAACTGGTATTTTTGGAGTCACAGAGCTTGGCGCAGAGATGGCATGTGCGTCATTGTGCTCCCCAAGTGTAATGCATTGCCCAGCAACGCAGCAGATAATTATCTCAGCGTGTGCTATTTAACGGTAACAATGATCACACAATCAGACTTCGTTCCGCATGTTCACGGTGAGGTCGATTATTTGCCATGAAACTTAACCTTCCCTGCTAATAAGCTGGAAGGGAAATATTATTGGACATATAACCTGACGATCATGAGCTCCATGACCTCAAGTGATAATCGTTTTCTAAATTTGCCCAAAGCTATTAACGAAGTTACATTTTTGGTAAAAGTGCTTTGAGGGTGGCTTAGGGAATCGGCACAATTGCAAGGAACAAAAATGTCTGAAAATATGTTATATAATTGTGTACTTTGGTTCGTTGAACTCACTTTAGTAACACTTTTTTTAAATGTCTGAAATCATCTATATATCCATTAATGTTCATTTATTTGCGTGCAAATCTTACAAGCCCTCATTCTAAAAATCTCAGGACTCACACGTGAGGGTTGTTAAGTATTTTTGAACCTGTTAAAAAAAGTGTAAAATCCCGACTCCGTACCCAATGTCTTCTTCATTGTGAATGTAAGACTGTAACATTTGCGGGAAGCGTCCTAGGTTCGTCTGCGTTACCACTGTGTTTGACAGTCTCGGAAACAAGCAATGATGATAAAGTACGGTCCATACTTCATCATCATAGTGCGTCCAAGTGGTCATGACTTATTTATTCAATTGCGCACTCAATTGATTACAGCACTTCCGGAACACTCTGTGGTTCCGTAGAATATTTAAGAGCGTGGTAGTTTGGGATTATGAGGCTGTGCTTCTTCAAAGGCCACAGTGGGGGCATCTTTTCGTTGGTGTATTTATTTATTTAATGGCATTGTTGTTATTACTTAAACATATCGGTGCAGGGTGGATCCATTAGGTAGCATACAGACCATTTACAAGAAGTCCACTCTCTCGTTCAGAGATATCACTTATTCAGGCGCCTGTGCCTTTTCTTTTCGTAAGCTTGCGCACGATGGCATGCTTTTGTGAAGACTATCACAGGAAAGTAAAAATGATCAAATAGGCAAACCAAATGTTCATGTTGTTCTAAATGGAATTTTTTTTAAAGGCCATTCCAAAATGCGTACGTTGCACGAGTGTCCTCAACAGTGTCTCCAAAGCAAAATGCGTGTCTCATTGCAATGGTTAGGCTTATAGGCCCTTAATATGTGGATGGAGAGCCCATGTACATGTGCCTAGTTGGAGAAATTTACATTTTAGGGTGTTTGAATATAGTTTGGTGGCTTCTTTGTTTAGCCCCTGACAATGAGGTTGGTTTTAAAACATATTAAAATGCGATGTTGGCTGGCCCTCGCATTTTAAAGCACGATTGGCTCGCTGGTTGACTGGCTCACAACAAGGAACGTTGAACTCAATAATTGTGGCTTTCATTACATGACAGAGTTTGTACCATTTTTCAACGGTCATCCTGACCTAACTACCCAAGCATAGGCACCCTTTATTGAACTGTATTGAACTTTCTGTCCAATTCAATGGACGTGCTTTTTGTTTAATGTGTGCTTTGCATTTGTACAGCATTGTGGATTTAAGTCATTTATGTATATTGCTGCAGTGTTTAAAATCGAACTTTTGAATGTCGTGCAAAATGGGTAGGTGCAGGGATTTGGTGAGTGTGTGAATTACGTGTGGCTCACCTAATTGATGTGCTCTATGTAGAAAACAAGCATCTAATCAATTAACATGCACTGGCCTAACCCGGTATGCTGACTGCTGTACCGGACGCTCATTCCATTCCACACTCCTTGTGTTTGAGAATGACACTGCATTCGGAATGATACTGATGCTGCATTGGCAACACTGTTTATAAAGTGACAGTACAATGCTTTGAATATGTTTGAACACATAGATCAACATTGATATTCCTACATTTATAAAATATGTACAGTACTATACGACTACATTCATCCTACAATGCGTACTGTAGAACTGTGTACCAGTGCAGTTCATCATTTGAATAACATTTATTTCCATACAACTCAATAGCAACACATTTCTAATAATACTACTACACTTCCGTAGAGCTAAGGAACTTAAGTATTATATGTTCCATTTATTCATTATTGTCTACTGTAGATATTGAAATAAGTATTACAATCTGAACACTCATCTATATGAAAATCTCTTTTCTTAACATCCATCTGTATGGAACAGGTATACTGCTGATGGAACTGCCTCTTCACTCTTATAAGCATGTCAGCGATGGGTAAATTCTCAGGTGAAAATGCATGGCAGGCAAGTAGGCATTTGGTTTGCAGGCAAATGAATTGTTCCAAATGGAAAATAAACTGTCGTGTAATGAGTTTGTGAACAATATGTATTGAGAGTTGAACAAGCCCCCATCGTATAGATGAAGTGCTTTTACAATAGTATCTAGAAAGCCAGTCTTCCTCTTTCCTATGGCTAATATCTGGAAAGCCAATAATGTTTGCTTAACAAGCATCACACAGCCGATGAGACCCAGGAGGTCAAAACCGGTCCAGAGTCTGCTTGCTTAAACAAATGTTGCTGGATAAATATTGGTCTGGAAAACCAATAGACTGATGAACTCAAACATGTTTTTTTTCTTTATATGTGAGGATAAAGAACAGAGTTCTACTTATATAGTATATGCTCTATTGATATAATAGTTAACTAATAGTAGACACAAACTGTTCTTCATGGTATCATACTCAAGCAATGTTTAATTGTTTAAAAATACAACTGAACTATTACACAAAACAATAAAAAAAATGGAGGAATTAAGTTAATTTTGCTCTGTGGTTGAGTTTGTAAGTGACAGCATCTGTAAGGTATTTTCAACAAGCAATAACATGTTGTGCATTTTATTTCTTGTGCCTTGGGTAAAATTACACGCAAAAAGTCAAAGTGATTTCTCGCTCACATGAGCACCGAGGCGGTGCTCATCTCCTGTTTGCAGCCCTGAGCCAGTGGTGGTGGAAACTCCACATACCTCTGGTGGGTGTTGTCGAGTCTCTCCATAGTACAACCACTATTTCCTTCCCCACACAGTTGGTACTCGATATGTTGACCCCAGAAGGGCCTCGCCTGGTATACAAAAGGTTGTGGGTTCAATCCCGACCCTCTACATTATGCATGTTTGTTCCATGGTCGCGTAGATTATTCTCTGCGTTCTCTGATTCTTCCCCTACATTTTGAAACATGCATTTAGAGTATTTGGCTGCTATAAATTTCCACATGATAAGCCACTTCATTGGCTATCATTGGTGACCAGGTCGCTTCGGAAAAAGAGCTATATATTCTTTGGGTCTTTCGGTAAAGCCACGTACAGTGTAGATAGAAAAAATAACAAAAATAAAAATCACGACGTTTCAATCGCAACACAAGCAATTGTCTTCATGTGAAACAGAGGGAAATCTGCTGAGGCAAGCTGTTTATAAAGGTTTAGAGATGGGCGGGGCAGCTAATGTTAATGTGAAAGCGAGTAGGAGAGAGCGAGTAGGAGAGAGAAATTTGCTTGTAAATGTAAATGTAAGCTCGGCTAGGGCCCGGACGACGCAGTGGCAAGCCACCATTTACTAACACACCTAAAGTTGGCTGTGTTAGTGAATGTAACTCAGATAGTCCAAAATTACTGATAACATAGGTAGGTAGGATAGGAACATAACAGCCAGTTATGACCTAAGCTGGTTAATAACATCCTTCCAATGATTGCTCAGTTTGTACCCATCTTCTCAGTTGGAATTGTGTCTTTATATATCTGGATGGCTTCATGAACGAATCTTTGCTGAAAGCCAGTGGGTTTGCAGAGTACCTTCGTCTTGGCAAAATAAATGTCATGTGTGCCCACCGCGTAAAAATAATGATCAGCCACGGCTGAGGTGTTGGTCCTACCGTGTTTCAGATCCGCCTTGTGTTCGCGAACACGGTCTGAGACATATCGCTTAGTTTCTCCAATGTAACTACTGCCGCAGACACAGCTTAGTTTGTAGACGCCGGGGTATTGCATGTCAGGGATCACATCCTTCACAGATGGGATCAAATCACGAATGTTATTTACCGTGTTGAACCATACCTGGATTTTGTGTTTGCTCATGATTTTGGAAATATTTTTTGGTGACCCCTGTTATGTATGGCAAGGTGATGGTTTAGATTGGGTCCTCATATTGTTCTTTCCCAACGGTTGGGGTGATAGCTTTACGGATTGTGTAGTCTGAATATCCATTCTTCTTGAGAGCTACGGTGTATGTGCTCCAGTTCACTGGCTAGCTGGTGACGGTCGGAAATACGAGCTCTATGGTGTAGAGTTTTGATGAGGGAATTCTTCTGGGATGAATGGTGGTGGAAGTCAGGTTTTAGGTAGACATCCATGTGGGTGGCTTTCCTGTAGACAGTGTCCTATTGAGCCATCAGGTCTCTTTTCGATTAAAACATCCAAGAATGGTAACTTGCCATCCTTTTCCACCTCCATGGTGAATTTGATGGCTGGGTGTATGGAATTTATGTGGTTGAAAAATTGGTCCAGAGCTGGTAGGCCATGTGGCCAGATGATGAACGTGTCATCTACGTACCTCTTCCACAAGGATGGACGTAGAGTGGATGCCTGGATGGCATCTGTCTCAAATTTATCAAATGAAAACATTGGCTAAAACTGGAGATAAGGGAGAGCCCATTGGGGTACCTTCAACTTGTTTGTAGAATGTTCCATTCCAGGTGAAGTAAGTGTTGGTGAGGCAGTGTCTAACCAGGGCCGGTACATCAGCATTCAGTCCTTGTTGGACCAAATATTCAATGATTGCAATGGTGTCAGGCACAGGAACTTTGGTAAACAAATATACCACATCTGACAAGCAAATCACCTGGAGATAGTGAGATGTCTTTAATTGAAGATATCAAGTGAGCTGAGTTAAGTACAGCTGACGTGGTCTTACCAGTTAATGGTTGCAAGGACTCAGACAGAAATCGGGCCAGTTTGTAGGTGGGTGAGCCAATGGTGGAGACGATAGGACAGAGTGGTGTACCTTCTTCATGGATTTTTGGCAAGCCATAAAATCTGGGTGGTCTAGCAGCAGAGAGTTTTAAGGAAAGCCGCTTGATTGGTTTGATTAAAGACGTCGAATCAGTGATGTTGTTGGTTTTAGTAACCAGGCGGTTGGTAGTATCTCTATTAATTTTGGTATAGCTGCCATCATTAAGTAGGTCCTGAATTTTGTTATTGTATGTGGTTTTGTCCATGATGACAGTAGCATTGCCCTTGTTGGCTGAGAGGATGACTATATCATCTCTCTTTTTTATTTGAGAGAGTTCAAGACGCTCATCCTTGCTGATGTTGCTTATAGGTGTCTTAGCGTTTTTGTGTCCAAACCCTTAAGGGCTACGTCGACCTGGGCAATTATATCATCAACTGGGATGTGTTTAGGGGTGACTGCGAAATGCTAGGCTGGCCCTGAACAAGCTCTCTCTTACTCGCTCCTACATTAACATTAGCTGCCCTGCCCATCTGTAAACCTTTATAAAAAGCCTGGCTCAGCATATTCCCCTCTTTTTCACCTGAAGACGATTGCTTGTGTTGCAATCGAAACGTCGTGATTTTTATTTTTGTTCTTTTTGCTATCTACGTGGCTTTACCGAAAGACCCAAAGAATATTAATTCCTGCA
This sequence comes from Lethenteron reissneri, assembly GCF_015708825.2. Classification (NCBI taxonomy): domain Eukaryota; kingdom Metazoa; phylum Chordata; class Hyperoartia; order Petromyzontiformes; family Petromyzontidae; genus Lethenteron; species Lethenteron reissneri. The sequence continues at coordinate 13,748,698 of NC_083807.1, read as the reverse complement.
GTCACGAAAGCTTTAAGTCAAAAGCTATATAGCTCAGTGGGCCTTACCTGATAAAATCACTAAAAATAGTAAACAGTACAAGCACTATGTCCTTCCCCACAGAGTGGTACTCGTTTTATTGACAAAGGAGGAAGGATAGGCCGAGTCAACTCCTAACAAGGGTTTGAACTTGCATCCGTCCGCTTGCGAGTCGCCCGCTCTACCAGAAAGCCATCTGGCCAGTTACACGAAGACAGGGAGATTGAAATGCGTGCGAATGGAATTGGCAGTGCTGCTGGCATCAAGGCTATGGACGGCTGAAACACCCCATCGCTAATTGCCTTGCATCAATACAGTACGTCAGAGTGCTTTCTGTGTGGCTGTAGCTCATGGCATGCATGTTTCTTCTCATCGTTGCCCTCAAAAAACCTATGCAAATGTAATTGGTTTGAACATTTTTTTTCCCAATTACTTGTAGTTTTGGTTGCAAACAGTGTTTCATTGTAGGTGCAATGGCAGTGGACATTATACATATTGCAATAATGGACTAATACACAAAAACCCATGATGCAATATTGGCTGACTTTACAATAAAAATGTATTCTTTTTACTGAACACAAAACACCACGTTGTGCCCTTAATTATTCTTTTGGGCGTCTTCATTAATTGGAAAAAAAAGCTATTTTATTGCATTTAAAGCGATAAGGTGGAAAGTGTGCATTGTAAAACTTGGCATCCACTGAACTTTCTGGGTTTTTTTGTTGAAGTTCATTTTGTCCTTGTAAAAACCAGCCATTTCCTGCTTGGTTGCCTTTCAACCGCCGTGTCCCCTGCTGTTGGCTGTCACCGTGTATCTCATCAGCAGAGGCCCGGGGAAGCGACCACAATTCAGAATGCCACCAACTCTGCCCATCTCGTAAAGCCGATATTTTTTGAGCAGAGCTTAAAGGGCAGGCAGATTAAAGGACATGATTTAGTGTCAGTTGTGTGCAGACAGAGCCTCGGCAGCCACCTGCAGCGATGCTGTTTGCTGTTGACCTACATCAAGAGGTGGCTCTCCACCTCCATTACTAAACTCGCTAAGATCCCCGTATTAGCCAGCGGTGGCTATGTGTATCCTCGCTGCCTCCATCTGCAATTAACTCACAACGAGAAGCAATACGTGTCTATGTGAAATACTGTACCACAAATTGCCCTAAGAATTCAGTTTACGTGCAGGTGCATGGTGAATGACTGCATTTCAGCATCATGAGTGGTGGCAGCTTAGGGTGGCCTTGATCCAGCAGCAAATTAACCATGACTGATGATGTAACATCCAAGTATTGTAGCTTGGATGTGACCTCTAAAACAGGCCTCTGTCATCAAGAAACATATGGCACACACTACACCTACCATTTAAAGAGGGGTCATAGGTCTGGTTATACATAGGGTGCAGTTTTAGTTTAAAAAACACACTTGGTGGAGGGGGTTTTGTTCCATTTTAATAAAAGGAGAGATGGTGATTGCGTACGTACATTAGCACACTACGATTTACAATGTGGCAGCCAAGTGCAATAGGGGACACATAAAATGACCTATAAAATGAATTGTCCATGAATTCAGAAGCAGGCTAGTGCCTTGCGTGCTGAAGTGACTGCACACTTTCCCACGCTCTTCAATACAATGGTTCTGTAATGAAGAATTGTGAGTTGTTACAAGGCATCAAGTTAGAAAAAAGTTAGTAGCACTGCTTATTTTTCACATTTTCTGTTGAATATTGTGTTTAGATCAATAATTATATTTCCACAGGATGTTTTTTTCAGAGATTGTAAGCTTTATAATTGTATTTATAACATTTAATTCAGTTTTATCTCGCAATGTATTTGAATGTTTCTTGTATAGCTTGGATATGGCTTTAATACATGTCACAGTTGTTGCTTCAGATAATTCTACATTGTGGTCACCTCACAGTTCACTTCTATTTTGTTTAAGTTTTGGTTTATTGACCATAAAAAGTACCGCTGTCAAGCACTGTCTTGCATATGTGCTCACAGTTGTAATGGATTTACTTTAATGCATTACTCCAAATGCATTTCAATTTTTTCTCAGTTTGTTAAACTGGTACCGTATTCTATGGATTACTAGACGCTCGAGAAAGACACACCCCAAACTTTGTGCCTGCTCACCCATACAGATGTGGTCACACATACACCGACTGGGTAATAAGGCACAACCCTTACCTTTGGTTTAAAATACAGGAACAAAAAAAGTGCATCTAATAATCTCGGGAATTTTTTTATTCTGAAGATCCACACGCACATTGTACAGATTAAAAGATTTAAAAGCACCAGTGGATTTTATTTTTTAAATGTCATTAACAGAAGTGGCTGAAACCACTTGTGCCAATTACCAAGGTTTTTTTAAAAGCTCCTTGCGTGACCACACAGAAGTTGCATTATTTAGCTTGAAACCTGGCTCTATTCGTGGAGGTGAGCAGTGGCCTGGGTATTGGTCCACGTGAGGCAAAGGCACCGTCTGTTATGCAATCTCTTGATTCATAGCAGAATGAATGCACTCGGAGAAATGCGGTGATTGACAAGTAACATGTGTTCATCTACTCATGCCTAGGGTTATTTATATTCATCATTTTCAATTCTTATCTTCCTAATTCATGTGTAAGATTATTATCGATTCATTCAGCAGTGAATTAAAAAGGAGCTGTAAAATATAATTAGGATTGTTTGTATTATGTATGTTTATTGTTTATACTGCATCTTATTTTATTGGTTGTGGATGGTATATCGTTTTGTGAAATGCTTTGCGATGTTCCTTCACAAAAAGGAATTTGTGTGGCACGTTGACATAATAGTACAGCAGTATATATTATGGTATATTCAGGTTTTTGTTTTTGTAAAGATATGGATTCTATACATTAGCGTCACTATCAATTTTACGATCATAATAGCAAAAAAATATCGATATGTAGTGACGTAGAATAATGAAGGCAGGGGATGAAACTCAATTTCAGCATATAAGCAGCTTAGATCACATGAGGGCAAGTCATTTGATACTGGAATGACACACACCACTATACCAGTGTTTTGGAAGAAACGATGAATGGTTTAAATAGATCTGCATAACTTTCAAACTTACTGGACTGTGATGTGGCCAGTAGATCGCAGTCCAGCAAAGTTTGTTTGTGAAACCATCTGTGTGGACATTTGTAGCAAGAACGCCTCGTGTGTGTGGATTTTATATTCCACATGCAAAACATTATTCAGAAAGGAATTGCCTGAACATCCCCATAGAGGACCCTTTTGAAAGTTGACACCCTTTCATACTTTCCTGGATAAATTAGATGGTAAAAGTAAAGCTGCAGCCGTGTAAGTGCTTGCCTATGCCACCACGAGGGAATGGCCTACATCAGAGAAACTCTAGAAAATCCCTCTCAGAGGGTATGTTGGCCTCCTCTTAACGCCTGGTCAGATAAACTAAACTAGTTTTTTTTACCAGGTAAGGCCCACGGAGCTCTATTTTTTTTTTCAGAAACGATCTGGCCATAATTAATAGTTCAACGAAGTGGCTCATTATGTGGAAATTTATAGCAGCCAAAGACTCGAAAAACACATGTTGATTCTAAGTGTGGAGGGAAAACCCGTAGGACCTGGAGAAAAATCCACGCTACCAGGGTCGGGATCGAACGCACGATCTCCTGCTTACCCGACGAGGTAGTTAACGTCTCACCTGTGACATGATGGGTAGACAAAGGCCATGGAGGAGGGGGGGGAGGTCCGAATCTTGCACCATTGTTTAAACTGCAGTGCCAAGGGAATATTCTGGTGACCAGTGTTGCTTACCATTGCACCACAGCAATATCCTGGATAAATAACAATTGTTCATGTATTGGACTTTTGGTAAAAATTAAAGTACAACATTAAAAGTGCATTTTGCAGAATAAAAAAATGAAATTCATCAGCCCGTGGTGAACTTCATTATTTAGACTTATTTGACATTGAAAAAAAATGTAAGACATTTAGGGCTGCCATTAAATTTTTCTTCATTCCAGCTTAGTGCGAATTCAGCATGAATTGAATGCCCACGTATGAGATTTTTTTGCAGGGTGTTTAAAATGCTATTGAATCGACTTAAACAATAGTTGTTAAGTCATTTATTGCACGACGGTTCAATGGATACGGGGTGGTTAAGCTTCTCGCTTGCCAGCTGCGAATTCTTCCTCATGCCATATCGGAATCGCATAACGTGAGCGGCACAATGGGTGGGTGTCATTTTCAAGACACGAAAAATAAAGGCGAGGGAATATCAGACGAACAACTCCTTCCAGTGTACCAACCATGACGGTGGTGGTGGTAGTGGTGGTTGCTGCCACTCCATGAGTGAGAACAGGGAGGGCCCCCACTGGCCCAGACACGCGGACCCAATGACGTCACGCGCCACGTCCGGCCGCACCCGCCTTTATATGAAACCTCTCGCCTCGCCCATTACCACCGCCCGGGGGGGGGGGGGGGCTGGATTATAGGGTATTCTGCGAAAACCCCATCTTTCTCTAGACCTCACGTCTTTATCAATAAAAACTGGATTTATTAACTAAAGCTAGCAATTCGTACATTAAACGCGATGGCGATGTGTGTTTTTTTGGAGGCGCGGGGAGGGGGAAATATTAAATTTATAATTCAACCACCCCTATTTTAGTTTTGGCTTTGGTGGGGTGCCACTTGGTCGCGTCCAAACGCGAGTTAGCGTGCGCGCGCCGCGCTCTATCCGGTCACGTGGCCCCCGCCCCCCCCACCCCCACCGCCCGGCGTCTTGAGCACGAGGAACGCGGCGCGGGCATTTAACAGCGGGCGGGCGAACGCGGACGAGCGTTTAAATGTTCTCTGTGGCTCTCGTCTGTTCGTTAAAGTAAGATAACCCCACGACTCATCGTTGATCCATTGGCGAGTGTGAATTGGTACAATTGCGGCCGCACTTTAAGCGGTGTAGTGTTAAAGCTCTCCGTGGTAGGACTGCATGTGTAATGCATTATTGTGCTAGGCGAAGTCCACCGGTGTGGTAGAAGAGGCGGATTGGCGTCTTGGCTAATTAACTCGTCTGGTTAGTTGGTTCGTTGTAGGAGAGAGGCGACCTTGATGATAGGGAGTTAGCAATGCGGGCGAGTCGACCCTAGCCCAACTTAAACCGAACGTGGCGGCGGGACTTGAACCGGGAAGCCAGAGCTTGGGGGGGTACCGGCGTTTCATCCTCTTCGCAGTTCCTCCTCGACCTCGACTCCGTCGTCGTCTTCGTCTTCCGGCTGCTGCACTCGTCGTTGCTTCTTGGTGTTCGCGAGTGGACCGATGGCCGCGGCGGCGAAGGAAGGTAAAGAAGCAGCGGGCGGCTTCCCCCGCTCCACGACTGCCGAACAATAGCGGAGGCGGAGGAGGAGGCGGAGGCGGCGTCTCGAACGATCCGAGACGGCGTGGCCGTGGCGAGAAGCGCTGCCCTGCAATAGCGCGCCCTCGCCACTGCTGCCACAAGGCGTTACCCCCCCCCCCTCTCCACTAGAGGGATTTCTGTCCTCGTGTTTTGGCCTACTCTTCCACGCTGATCTCGGAAGTCTGAACGCTTGAGCCGTAAGAGAGTTTCTGCCCATCAATTGACCGTGGCGTGTGAGCCCGGGGTGGTGGGGAGCGACCTCGACATCTTTAGATTTAAAGCTTTCGTGACTGCAGGGATTCATATGCTTGGTTCTTTCGGTAAAGTCACGTAGAAGGGAAATAATAAAATAATAGTGTTAATATAATTGCTATTGTTTTATATTACTTTATTATGTCCCTTCTACGTGACTTTACCGAAAGAACCAAGAATATGACCTCGACATCGCTTACAACTGCCGCGTCGGGAGATCGAACCGGCGACCTCTGCATGCAGCACGTGTACCGTGCATCCGTTACACCACAGTGCGAACTACGATGACGGTGATGTAAGAGTCAAGCCTGCGATGTCGGTGATCAGGGGCTGTGCTTATTGTATCTCGCATAACATCACTTTTTAGTCCGTTTAGCCATTAGAAGGGTTCCACCCCCTGGACCTCGTCAGCAGTCGACTTGCTCGCCATGTTTCTGGATCCATGTGCTGTGGTTGGTTTCCGTCGTCACGGGGGAGAAGGTGGAAGGGAATTTCCGAGGCGCAAGTCGGAGGAGCCGGTGTGGGAGGAGAGAGGGGATGTGGGTGGTGGTGGTGGTGGTGCCGGCAGCTGGGGGACAGTGTGAGTCTCGCCGTGACTCCTTGCTGCTGCTGCTGCCCAGTGTGGCAGGGCCTGGACCTTCAGGGGGTTCTACATTATTGGTGTGCTGTGTGTTGGGGGGGGTGTGTGTTGGGGGGTGTGTGTTGGGAGGGTGTGTGTTGGGAGGGGTGTGTGTTGGGAGGGATGTGTGTTGGGGGGGGTGTGTGTTGGGGGGTGTGTGTTGGGGGGGGGGGTGTGTGTTGGGGGGGGGTGTGTGTTGGGGGGGGGTTGTGTGTTGGGGTGTGTGTGTTGGGGGGGGGTGTGTGTTGGGGGGGGTGTGTTGGGGGGGTGTGTGTGTTGGGGGGGGGGGGGTGTGTGTTGGGGGGGGGTGTGTGTTGGGGGGGGTGTGTGTTGGGGGGGGGGGTGTGTGTTGGGGGGGGGGTGTGTGTTGGGGGGGGGTGTGTGTTGGGGGGGGTGTGTGTTGGGGGGGGGTGTGTGTTGGGGGGGGGTGTGTGTTGGGGGGGGGTGTGTGTTGGGGGGGGTGTGTGTTGGGGGGGGGTGTGTGTTGGGGGGGGTGTGTGTTGGGGGGGGGTGTGTGTTGGGGGGGGTGTGTGTTGGGGGGGGGTGTGTGTTGGGGGGGGGTGTGTGTTGGGGGGGGGGGTGTGTAAGTATCGTTTTTTGTCTGTGTGTGTGCGCACGCTTGCGAGGGATTTGGCTCTCAACAAATGGGGTGTACGTAATAAAATATCCGGGTACCACGCCGTGAGCCCCGTGGTGAGCACCCGTCCACTTTGAGGCACTTCTATTTAGCGATCTGGCGCGTTGTTTATTTATTTATTGCGCCGCTCGGCTGGCCGCGGGTTGCCCCTGGCAACGCACACGCGTCATCGGCGGAGGGGGGATCTCTCTCTCGCTTCATTATGCAAATAAAATAGACGCAACGCGGAGGTAAATTCTTCAAAGTTTCATTCCCCCATCCCAATGTGTGCACTTACTACTACAGGCTCGCTAGATACTAATATTATAGCGCTTACATAGCATTATTGTAGCGTAGGTGGGGGGATGGTGGGGGGTGGGTAGCGGCCCAGCCCCCAGCCTGCCAAGGTGCCACCTCGGCCGGCGAGGCAATCTAGGCGAGGGCGGGGGCTCTGCACGGGACTAGGCCTCACCATGGCAATGTTAAGTGCAATTGTCTTGCTTTCGCTAAACTCGCTTTGAGTCCATCTGCGCGTGTGTGATTTGATGTGTGTGTGCGAGTCGATGTGTGTAAGTTGATGTGTGTGGGTCCGTGTGTGAAGTCGATGTGTGTGTGTCAGTGCATGTGTGTGTGTGTTAATCCCTATGTGTGTGTAACTCCATGTGTGTCTATCTAAAGTAGATGTCTGTGTGTGTAAGTCGATGTGTTTTGTGTGTGGGTCAATATCTGTAAGTGTGTGTAAGTCGATGTATGTCTGTCTTCGCCCGGGCAACGCCGGGTACTTCCCGCTAGTTAAATGTGTGCTTGCTAAGCAGCACTTGCCCCAACGGTCTGTTAAGGTTATACGGGGGGTCTTTGTTATGTGTGGCACTGTGTGTGTGTGCTGGTATGTCTAGGTCGACTCGACCTCGAAGTACCTGGTGCGGTGTGTAAAAACATCGCCACTGGAGAGACAAAGGCGGTCGGGCATGGGGCTGGCCACCCACCCCGTCGTGTGCCGTTCCGACCTTCATAGGTGCTCGCTAACAGCACTCGCCCCAATCAGTATGTTAAGGCTATAGGATGATATTTGTCTATGTCAGAGGGTGTGCATTTGAGTGTATTTTTACGTGTCTTTTGTCAGTGTGTGTGTCAATGGGTGGGTGTTTGCACTGTGTACTATATCCGTGTTTGTAAACACGTGCGTTTGTGTATGTACAGTATGCGTGTGTGTCTTTTGTGCAACTTTGACAAACACGGGGTGTTTATTTGCATGTGGGTCTGTATATTGTGTACATTGTGTGGGAGAGAGTTTGCGTACAACACGTGTGCATGCATTTACCTTCGGCATGTAATAAGTGGCCCTGTTGCGCATGCGATTCCTTGCCACAGGCATCATCAGTGGCACGTGGTATCTGAACTATCTCGGGCCTCGCCTAGGTCGACTCAGCCTTAAATACGTGTCTGGTTGCTGTGGGTGATTTAACGTCATCACCGGAGATAGGAAGGAATGGTTGCTGAACGAGAAACCAGCACTTGCCCACCAACTGTTTATAAAGCTATACGGGAGCTCTTTGTTTGTGTGTGGGATTGTTGCTGGGTTTGCTGTGTAGTGAGCAACGTGTGGTACGGAGAGATGATTATAATGGCACAGCTTGTGAGCAATGTGCTTATTAACAATGTGTGTAGTGCACGGGCAATGTACTCCAAGAACAATGGAATTAACAGTCGTGTTTGCGAGAACAAAGCATTGCAGGGAGGAGAGCTATGCTGCATATGTTACGTGTGGCCAACTTAGAAACTAGTTGTTGGAAGTTAATTATAATTACAGCATTGTTAGCTGAAAAGAAAATTACATTGCCATTGCAATTAATGAGGAATGGCACCAATGCACGTACGAGCACGGTACAGTACGTAATAACTATGTATTAGCTTGTTCAGATCAGTGCGAGCTATATTAAGAGCTGTGAATGTACAATGAGCGTGGCATGTGTGACCGTGCATGCGAGAGCAGTACTGTCCGTGTGTGTACACAAGTTTCTACTTTACCGCTCTGTGGTCACCAACATTTTGGCGTTAACAATAGCACGGTGCATTGTGCGCGGAGTTGCTTAGTGTGGTGTGTTCATTACGATGCCATGAGCCGGAACCCCAGCCAGCATTCCCACACGTTTCGATTATCTCTTGTTCAGTGGCGATTATGTGAACCGGTCATGGGCATCCCCTAGATCGACTCGGCCTCAAATGAGTACCTGGTGCGGTGTGTAAAGTAAAAAAAACATCACTGGGGAGACAAAGGCAGTCGGGCGTGGTGCTGGCCACCCCCATCCCCTCTTGTACCGTGCCGGCAGTCTATTTAGGCTATACGGGGGATCTTTGTCTTTGTTTCCGTCATTGATTCAGATGTTGTATTCTAATTGTGTTTTTTTATCGTCTTACTACATCACGCTCATGTTGGCTGCTGCTCTATCTATGGCGAGCCCGTACTATATATATATACATACCCTTTATTGTCCATGCGGTTGCACCAATAAAACAGTGGGGGGAAATAGCTAATCGTGCAGCAACAAAAAAAACACAAGCTGGCACTGTAGACAAATAAAATTGTAGCCACGCGTGATGACATTGCCACCTCTGGCCGGTGAGACGTGGGCAAATCTGAGGCCAGTTTTTTTTTCATTCCCGCCCCATCACCACCAAACCTTCCTCCGCCCCATTTGCGATGGCTATGCCTCTTTCTGCCTTTGTGTGGCGTGTGTGTTTTGAAGGGTGGCTGCTGCATGGCTAAGGAGTGTGAGCCTGTCAAATCGTCGTCATGGGGACCGCACTGGGGCTTTAACAGTTACGTCATTTGGCATCGGCATCACATTGAAAGCTTCATTAGCCTAAAACCATAAAATGTCAACCCCCCTCCAAATACAGGGCGTCGACAAAAAATTCACTCCCGGATAGACGCCGACAAAGATCCCCCGTGTAGCCTTCACAGACTGTTGGGGCAAGTGCTGTTAGCGAGCACCTATGGAGGCCGGCACGGCACACAAAGGGGCGGGTGGCCAACACCTCGCCCTGCTGCATTTGTTTCCCGAGTAGCAGTGCTTTTACACCGCACGAGGTACTATATATTTTTTTAGGCAGTCGATCTAGGGGAGGCCAAGGTACCAATTCTGATAATCGTCACTGGTGATGGCCGTGAGCGGGAATCAAACTCCCATCACCGGGTTCGTAGTGCAGCGCGCTAACCGCTACGCTACCGCTGCTCCCGGATTGAATGCACTGTGTGTCCCACGCTCTCCAAGCCATTTTGACAATTTCTGAGGTCTGGGTGCCGTTTGCTAGTGGGACGCGAAAGGTGTTTTGACTCGATTCGCCAGAACTCGCTAGCCACCGGTTGTGGTTTCGAAGACGATATCTTCCGCCTCGAAATTGGCCGCTGATTGGCTGTGTTGCAAAATTTTTTTATTCCAAAATGTTTATTTTGTTTATCGCAATGGATCACCGTGATTCACCGTGGTTTTCTATTTTCCATTGTGAAGGAGGTAATACATCTCGCGCGGACTCACTTGGATTAAGGCAATTGATTAAGACCATACAGTCCACCAATACGTCACTGTGCTGTGGAGGTACACACCCGTATGTATAACATCAAACATTGGCTGGCTGCATTGGCATATGGATTACCCGTTTGAGAATATGACACTGTAATATTTGTACCGCTGTGTTTGTCGGTACATTTGTTTTACTATTTGGCTTTTTATTTCAGCAGCGATGGCTAAAGTCTAAATATAAAACCGCATTACTGTGCGCTGTCGTGGTGGAGCCCAGCTGGTAAGGTCTCTGACCCTTCACCATTTATAGACGAGGTTTTTATTTTATTTTAGTATTTTAACGCACTCGTATTTATAAACTGCTCGGCGATTGTGCACGCTTGTGGCGTGAACAGTACAGTGCATTGTCTTCAGTGCCAATAGGCCGGCGTGGGCAATTATTCCACGTGCACAAATGTTAAAGAGACCATGGGGCCATTGGTGTTGGACTTTGCCTATGGCTCGACAATTTGTGAACAACTTTCAGATTCAAAATGAAAAATAATTATACACTGGGTCTGGATAATGATGCATGTGGAGTGTATGCCCTGCATTGTTAACAATGGGTCAATGGCAGCCACTGTTCACTTTTAATTGTGCTTTTCACCAAGGGTTGGGGTACCCGTTTGTGCACTTCATGCATAATGTAAGCCTAGTGCTTACTGTACGTATGCAGTGGAACGACCGTAGTAAATTACAGTTTACTCTTCCTTGGAGACGTGGGTGTTCTCCGGCTATATGCTGATTAAAAGACCAAACATTACAAATGAATCGAGGGGGAGAAAACGTTATTTTCTTGGCAGCATCGTACAGGAACAAAATAAAAAAAGCCATTGCCTTTTTTTTTTTACTCAAAAAAATTAAACGAACGGTTGAATAGGCTAATGTTTTAGACCAAGAAAGGACAATAATGATGGTGGACACTGGAATCCTGAAGCAAAGGATTTGGGACCATGAGCACCACAATTCTGAGTGAATTGACAGACGAGTCTGAATGTATTTACAGACTTCGGCACAATGCCATTCTTGCACAAAATAGTCAAACAAAAATTGTAAGAATACACAAAGCATACAAAATATAATATTCCATCTCGTCACAAAATAACAGCGTGTGCTTTTACATGTATTCAACAGAACAATTTCTTAATTTCTGGACCAGGGAACATTTTAATTGTCTTGCAGAAAATAATTTTACGGGTGTTTGAGAATCTATAATAACCCACTATTTAGACTTCTAGTGTTCCATGGCATAATTGTTTCGTGAGATGTGGAACAAGGTTGTGCTGGTTATATAAAGGCAAGCCATTAGTAACCACAACGCTTCTTATTACTTGGCAGTAGGTAGTCTTGTTGCTCCTGTGCAGGTGTTTGAATGTTCTTGCTACTTGAATATAACGTCAAAGAAGCAGTGTTTTGAATACACGAGGTGTAATTTGATCCAAAATATCCATTGCATCTGCACTCAAGAGTTATGGCAGCAGTGTTCTGCTTGCCTCTATCGATTTGTATGACCATCTTTATCTTCTCTAATAGTAACAGTGCAAAACTATAAATAGAGCCATATTTCAGATTAAATGTACCGTGCTGTAATTTAGATTTGCGATGCTTTCTCTTTAATTGCAGCAGTGCATTTGGCAATTTGCAATCGAAGACTAAATGCTTTTCCTGGCCAGTGTATTCACGTATTATCTGGCAGCAGATCGTTCTACAGGAAATCTGGCAATGACCTGATTAAAGGTTTAATACAGTAAATGGTGACGTGTATTCTATTAAACACGTGCTTACACAATGTCGTATTTACTCACTGTTGCCATGAATTAAAATGCAGTTTCCTCCCAGTGACATCTTGAGTTATTGTATTTGGCAAGCGCCTTCAGTCTGCCTTTGTCATGTTGTATCCACCGTTTAAGTATGTAATTTGGTTAGATTGGCTATGTAACTTTTTCCCTGTTTGATCTACACTCGAGGTGACTTCAAGAACAAATACTTTTAAACTGAAGATGCCATTTGATAGTGGTGTAATTATTTATTGAATCAATGATTAATGCAGATTCTTCTCGTCTGCAAATATACAATGTTTTTCTATTTGCATGCCATGGGTATTCACAACCCCTCCAGCCGCTCGAGGCTGCTACATTTAGCACGATGAAAAGAGAGAAATTCTTGAATTGGATCTCGACCCAAAATCGTGACGATTCATTGGATCAATAAGGAGGGGGGGGGGTGGATTGTTACACTTGTCGAGTCTGTCCTGTAGTGGGCATTCACTCAACTCTCAGCACGGTACCATGCTTCAGAAAGTTACACGTAAGTGCAACGTCTGACCCTGAGATAACTTAGTGTTGGTGTAATATTAGAGGACTATGATTGTAAGTCATGGCAAGAAACAACTCCTATCTTCGAGGGAAAACCATGATGACATTAGGCAATTCCTTGTCGTTAGAATACATTCTCATCCTATTGTCTGCAAAAATAATCCCTCATCCATCAAATTATCAATGGATGAACCTAGATAATGGAATACATTCATCCAATGACTCCTTGGATGAATTTTCCCCACGACTCCATTTTTGCGTGAAAAGTGTGAATTTGATTCATTTAGCAATGCAGTCGACCAATTGTGTCTAACTCGTGTCCACGAAATATGGGGATAAATTATAAAAATCCATCTCCAGAGAGTGGGAGATTTTACAGATGGATCTGGTGCTGCAAATAATATGAGTCTGTGATAATCAGGTCACGTTTAAGATTTATTTCAATTTAGTAGTACTGTAAAGTCATTTTGTGTGTGGCATCCAAGTGTAGTTCAGTGCTGTGTTTGCTAACAAAGGCATTTGTAGGACATTGCATGTTTCATCGTTCCCTTTATTGTATTATCCTGTCGACCTGACTTGGTGAACATCCATCATCAATCTCCAGCAAAATTCTATTCCGGTTTTTTTCCCTGTAAATTTTTTTAAAGTGAATAAAGCCCAGGAAAATGTGGTGACTTGACGCAGTTGAATAATTTTGCTTCAACATGAGATCTGTGCTGAAAACTGTTACCTTCTACCAGCGCAGCTTGTTCAAAAGTGGCCACGCTGCATTTCAAATAATGATTCTAGTCGCTATGGAAATGTATCTTGCTGTCGAAACTGTTGTGGCGTGATGGCCGGGTTTTGATTGTTAACCTGATGGTGCAGACTTTTACAACTTAAGATTTCATTTCGGAGCCAGGCATTTCAACATGTGTCATGGCTGACCAGAGTACAACTTTTATTTGTAACAGAAGAAGGCCTGCGAGTCTCTTACACGTGGCTTACATTATTGTACATATCTTCAGAACGCATATTGCTTCGTTGGATGAAAAGTTTTGTGGAATATTGTAGTGCAAAAAAATGCGACAATGAATCTTGTTGAATGTGTCTCTGTTTTGGCTTGCACCTCCTTAACCGGGATGTTGGAACTTGCAGACAATTTTTACATTCAAAAAGCAATTAAAATTTTATGTCATCCATAATCTTCTCGCCTGGTGTGAGCTACCCTAATAATGTGGCTTTGAGACTTGTTTATGCTAATGCGATGTTCGCATTGTCTTTGTGTTTATGAAGTGGTAAAGACCGCCCGCCCTCTCTGTTGTGAACAATAAATGTGAAGAAGTTGATTGTGGGAGACGTAATGAGCCTCCCTTTGTGTCCACGTCGCTTTGGAGTTTTACAAATGCATTTCGCCACGTGGCGCTGCATTTAATTGCCCGGGTCATGCAAAAGTAGCTGCATGCAGCTGTGTGACGTGCTTGGCATACGCACTGTGACTTTATTTTGAAGAGTCAACACAGTTTGGTACGTGCTCATTCATAAACAGTCATTGCAATGGGGTTGCTTGGAAAATATATACGAAAAGTGGTATTTATTCAATGTCGTATTCCCGTGATATTTGCACTTTTTGTGCGGTTGTTATTCGTGTGCTTTGTAAATAGCAGATGCCTTTATTCCAGTGAATCGGCCATGACTTACAAAACAAACAACTTGGGAGGCTACTTACCCAGAGGCAACATCTATTTTTATTCTCATCAAAACGTTGATGACACGGTGTAGAGACAATCGTGCAGGCTTTTTTGGCGACTGTTCTACTTTTTATGTATTGGTATTTTTATATCTCCAGTACAATACAATATCATATAAATTAATTAAAGAGAAATGCAATATGGGAAAGCAAATTTAGTGCCAGTTAGCATTGAAATGGGATAATAAAAAAGACAAAAGAATGCATCCAATATTCATCATTGTGATGAAATACCGAGCGCTCGCCCATCGCACTGGGTATCATGCAAACTGACGACAGGCTGGCTAAAGATAGCTTTGCCAGTGTTGAGGCTTTGCTGGGGGGGGGGGGCTTTCTGAATTGGGTCCCCCATTTTTCAAACTGTGCACTCTTTATCCGATCGGGTTATCATCGTGCAGGTTTGTGGTGGTCAGATGTTGCAGCGTCTTTTTTTTATTGTTGTGGGAGGACACAGCCGTTTACCCACCGAGCATGACCGGAATAATGCTTTTGTGGAAATCCAATGTCCCATTGGCTACCAGCGTGTGTGGCCCGCTGTGTCCTTGTTACCGTCTTCTTGGCAGCCACGTTAATTTCCACTGAAACCTTTTCAACAACTGCAATAGTTTGCATGTACAACCAAGTGTCAAGTGATCTGGTGATACATTCTCGGCAAAGCTGAGATAAAATACATATTTGCCAGAAAATATTGTACGCTACTTAACAATGATTGAGTGGCTTGTGAAATGGCATGTTCACGAATGGTTGATGCCGCAAAACTGTTCGGCTTTTTGTTACAAACGTTAGATTACATTTCATTATTACCTGGCATTGGAAATGCGTTTGGGAACTGCCGATCGCAGTGCTGATTCAGTCTTGTGTCTTGTCATGGCTGGAACAATTTAATACTTAAAGATTCTATTGTTGAATTTATAGCTAATTAAGTAATATAAATGCCGCTTTCGATTAGTTACGATAACTTGCATTCCTTTGCCAAGGCACTACTGGATGAAGGACAACTCAACCGTTGTCGGTCATGCATATGTTGTCTGACCATACTTCACTCTGCTGGTTCGTGCAACTTGTGAAGGGAAGGGTGCCCAGGACAAGTTCAGATGTTGTTTGACAATTTTAGCCATGGCCAGGAATGGAACTTGCGTTCACGGGTTCATAAAGCAGTGTGCAAAAACTACTTAACCACCGCTCCACTCCCAATATCAGGATAGCAAAGTGGAATTTAATACAGGCACGTGTTTATAACGTACAATGCTCATCTGCTCTTCACGGATACTTCGAAAGTAAATATTTTACGTTCCTTAACAAAACATGGCTGCCAAAGCTTTTATAAGACCAGTCACATTGTGCCACCATTACCATAATGCCTACAAAGGCTTTTTATTTATTATATATACGACTTCATTGGTTTAACAAAGCATTACTGCCAAGCTTTGATATGGTCATCGCTATTGTTCCATCACTAAAAAATAACTTTTTTTTATATATGGCAGCCTGTGGGAATGATCAGATAACCGTGTCTTTTACATAATAGGACACTTGTTTTGGGCCTGCATCAAAACAGCCAGCAGTCGCATAAACTTGTGAAGCATTCACTCCTCCACACACAATGCAAACACGAGGGTTTTTTTATTATTTGTGAAGCAAGGGAAGCGTGGAAGCTTAAAAAGATTGAGTGCATTCTTTGACTTGGAGGCTATTCAAGGACAGTGTGGAATTGGGTGCTGTTAACCAAGAGACACCTGAGTAAACTGCCCCTTGGAGCTTCTCAGGACAGCTTCTAACGAGTAGGATCCGTTCTTCCTGTAGCCCACGCGCAGAATGCTGTTGCCCGAGCCTCTTGTCAACTGGTAACGATCATAACCTCGCCTTTTACCGCTTTAGGGTTGTTATCGGCGCATGTGAAGCCAAGATGTGTTGTAGATTTTCTGTAAAATTGATGGAGGCGATGAAAAAGGCGTGTCACTGAATTGCGCTTTGTGCATTTTAAGCCATGAAACAATGATAGGATCTCTCCTGTTTCATTGAGGCTACCCAACTATAATCCGTGAACTGCAGTAAATGTTAATTTGGTACTTTGCAAAATGGTTTCGGTTCATGGAGGCACTGCCGTTTGTTTGGAGCCTTGAGTGAAGCTCTTGCTACTTTTTTTGGAATTTGACGATCTTAAGAGATTTGCGTCTGTGGTTTTGTGTTTTATTTCCTTTTTCATGCATGGGTTGTAAGGGAGTGTTAGCTGAAGGGTTTTTTTGCTGTTGCTGTGCGAAGTCTATTTGAAAGTGGCAATGAGGCAGAGTTAAATACAATTTCTTTCTGGTCTGTCTGTTTTTGTAATACTATAATAAACATCACACTAATCTATAAGCAAACTCTGGACCAGTTTTGACAAAGTGTCTCATTATCTTATCTGCTGATGAGACACTTGAGTTTGTGTGTACTGAATTAATCTTACTGTGGGTCGGATTGTTTATTACCTATTGCGTGGATGGACCGATATGAAGGGGACTTGTCTTTATTTTGTTACGTATATTCACAACAACGCTAATTATTCTTTTGTGCAGCGGTAGAATGTCCAGCTTGCAATTGGAAGGGTCGTAAGTTCAAATCACTGTTGAGGGGCTGAGATGATCCTTCATTTGATAATTTTTTTTAGAAAATCAGCAGTGTTTGTACGGAAAGACTTACCCCCAACCATAGACTTGTATACAATGCCATACAGCAGTGGAGAGATCATGGCTCGTAATTATTCGATGATGTTGTGGTGATACCTTACATTGGCAAAACTGTACAGAACAAAAGGCGAGGAGGAGGAGGAGGAGTGCGCACGCGGCAGTTTTCAGGGACCCGAGTTAATTCCCAGCCACGGCTAATATTAGTGGCAAGCAATGATGTCTGAACCATTTCTGGGCCCCTGTTCATCAACCCACATTATTTAACATGTCGGCTTTCGCGACCAATATCATCCATAATAGAGGTTTTTGGGTTAGATCGCGTAAATATATAAATGTGTTGTTAAAACCCGCCACCATCCGACACAGCCAACTAGTAAGGGTTGTCACGTAAACAGAACATGCCAATTCGTCACTAGTACAGCACTAACCGGTTGTGTGTTGGAGAGCCAAGCCACAACATTTGCAAACGGAGTACGACGTTTCGCCAGTAATTACAACTAGCATCATCAGGCGACAGCCAGATTTGTGGAGAAGTCTTACTCCACAAATATGGCTCTCCAACACACCGATGTGCTGTACTAGTGACGAATTGGCATGTTCTGTTTACGTGACAACCATTAATAGTTGACTGTCGGGTGGTGGCAGGTTTTAACGACACATATTTACGCGATCTAACCCAAAACCCTCTTAGGAACCCACATTATATTAACCAGTGTCGGTAAGTTATGGTTAAACAATTTCTTGACAAACAGCATGGGGAGGACTTTATCCACCGGTGGATTTACAAAGGCGGTGATGCCTATTTTATTATTTATTCTTATAGAACAGGACTTAAACAGGTTTTTACCTCTTTTATCTTTTTGTTGTTGTACATGAAGCAGCCAGGATATGATTTTCAAGTATCAGTTCACTAATTCTCAGTCACTGAAACCTTTAATGATGAGACATGTTTTGTTGCAAGGAGAGCACACTGTATACTAAGGATACAAGATGCAGGGGAATTATTTGCGTGCCATGAATAAAGAGAGGGCTTAACTTCAGGCTCGGCATTAAGACCGTATTATTTCCAGTACCAATGCGTAGCCAAATTAGTACATCGTACAAACACACGGTCGTCCTTAAATGAAGATATTGGAAAGTAGTCTATTTATGGAACCTTAGGAAAAGCCACACGAGCACATTTTTGGAATCCTGTCTCGCACCCTCTCACGGTTGTCTATATATTTATTTAACATCCAGAATTAGTGGTGCCTCTAAAATATGTTAAGCATCGAATTTGCGGTGGGCTGCTAGCTGCTTGGAATTAGCTGAGGTTTGCGAGAATGGAATTTAGCAACCCATGTTAAGCTCTTTTTTTTTTAATACCCCACTGCAAATCGCTTTTGAAGATGACTGCACGTGTGTCGGGGAAATGTAATTTTTACACTCAATACTCAATTTCAGAAACGCGCAGGGATGTCACATGGTGAAAATCCACCAGTACAGGGGAACGGGCGTGCCCTTTGTAGCTTTATTGGAATCCCATAAATCGGCCGCAGACATTTTTGATCTCTCTGCTTTAGTGCCTGCAATAGTATTGACGACTCGCATCGGTGAAGAACTGCGATTGATTTTAGTATTGTCTACAAAATGATGCATAATCTGCTTTCGTATGATCACATTTTTGGTGTGGTCAGTCTTCTGGTTGTCATGAGAATACTTCCAACTTTGTATCCATCTCTTGAAAATTTGTTTACGTTCGTATCTGTTGTGCACACCTTTTTTGTACGATAAACTTGTAACAAACCTACAATTCCAACCAACTTGAGGTTTATATGTATGTTTTGGGGCTTAGCCACGCTTTCATGTAGTTCACTGGGATGCATTTCGAACGAGGATGTTTTATATTTCACCAGTAATGTAATGAAAAGTAGTCTTTGTCAATCTATAATTATAATAAAAAAAATATTTGAGAAACCATCTCATTTAGCAGTGGATTGAAAAGAGACTGTAATTTAGTATTACTACTTAAATGTGGTCTTGACCAGTAAAACCTTGCTTTTTCCCCATGTCCGATGATGGCATGGTGCTGCAATGGTAACACTCGTGCGTTACAGCAAGAAGGGGGCCCTGGGTTTAATTCCTGACTCGGGCACCTTCTTGCGTGGGGTTTTTGTATGTTTTCTCCCAGTTCTGCATGGGGTGTTCCTCCGGCTTCACCAGTTTCTTCCCTTGGATAATGGACCACAATTTTAGTGTCATTGGCCAAACATCCCGATGCTGAAAATGTACCTGTACATTAGTCACTTGGGATTTCACAAAGCAACATTCCTCCCTCTGTGAAAGTTGTGTCATAATGACACCTTTTTAGTTGAGCTTGACTCTCTTCCACTTGGTTGCGCATCAAGTGAACCAAACTAAACGACGTTTAAGATTGTGTGTTATCTGTGTATGAGAGCTGTTAACACACAGCAAGTCGTTAAACCCATTTCTAGAGGCAATTGTGCATGGCGAGTTGCTTGAATGCAGTGCTACATGTTCCGATCATGAGCTATTCAGCTAAAATGCCTCGTATGTGAATGGCCATGACTGACAAAGGCTGCATGTGTGATTGCCTGAAACAGTTCATTAAGCTATATAGCCATACAATTCTGATCTAATCTGGGGTTTATTCATGTGATCATATAACTACGCTAATCCTGTGATAGTTTTCCAAAAATATACCTTAAGGTTCTTAGTTATTTCTACAATTTTACTTTGTTATCTGCATGTCAGACTGCACAAAACATGGCAACAAGACTCTTGTAATTTCTTTGAGGTGTTGTTTTTTAATGGCTAAATAAATGGTCGTTTTAAATGCCGTGTTTCAACTAGCGTTGATAAATGTGGACAATTATGAAGTCGACCAATCAGAATTGTGTCGTCATGAGAGTGGATGATAGGAAACTGAAGTATGTTGATCCTTTTTAAACAAAGTGGCTATGAACTCGCTGAATTATGTGAGGTGAGGCGGAAGAGGGGGAGTGGTGGCGGTGGAGTTGGGAGGAAGTTTCATTCTCAGACATTTTTGGCGTGAGCAGGATTTACACAACCAGCTCCTGTAAGGCCACCCAGCTGCGCTTGTGTGTCACATGGCTTTAATATGCCTCGCATTCCCCACATTCTTTCAGCCGAGTTGTCCGTGTAAAGTATGTGAGCGAGTGGGTTCACGTGACGTCTGAGGTGGTGTTCACGTGACGTCTGAGGTGGTGTTCACGTGACGTGTGAGGTGGTGTTCACGCGACGTCTGTGGTGGTGTTCACGTGACGTCAGCGAGAGTACATATCCGTACTTTGTCTTTGCTCATTTGTTTTTACTACTTCAGGGTAACGTTGCCACAAGTGTGTGTTCACATTCTTAGACGGGAGTATCGTATGACACGGTGCCTATTGTCAACAAATTGCACGCGCACGTCATTCTGTGTACGCCAACACCTCCCTTGCCAACCTGTTTGGAGGTCCTGCTTCTCGAGTTTCGTATTCGATCTCGGGGTCGCATGCGCACGCAAGCCAGGACTGGATGTCGATTCGACAGCAGCCCGGTCCCGCGTGTCCATGCGAGGCCGCCCGTCGTCGTTGCTCGTGTGCCGCAGAGGGGGGGGGGGGGGGGTCTGTCTCTTGAGTGCACGCTGGTTTGTTTTGGTAACGTGCGTGCGCGCTTCCAAGCCGCCTGTTTTTTGTTTGAAGAGGAAGGCACGCTTACCGTGTCCCGCTCCATTGCTTCGAGATGTTAAATAATCCATAATGCTCTTTGCAAGAATACAAGCTTGTTGTGGTGCCCGTTGTTGTAGAGTTAACAGTTTGCAATTTAACACGGCCCACTGTCCTGTATCTTTAGGACCATTATTGAATGTCGGTGGTTTACTACACTTGTGTACTGATCTTTAAGCAGATTAGCATGGTAAGCGTTTGTTCAGAACATGCTGCATGGAGAAATTGTATTCCAGTGAAGTGAAACACTTTAACCTCCAAAGCTCTTATCCAAGTGTCTGATTGCGCGTTGGGTCAACCTATCTACGTGACTTTATCGAAAGACCCAAGAATATCAAGCAATCCAGTTTCCCCACCACGGTCACTGGATTGATTTTGGTTTCAAGTATGCGCAATTGTGCGGATAACGCAACTCACATTGTGTCGGGTAATAAGCGTTTCACTTTACTGTAGTTGGCCACAACTGGCGTGACACATTGGGAATGGAATTTAATGCTTCGGCTACTGAAATTGCTATTTTTTTGTTTCATCCCTACCCTTGGTGGTCAATACAAAGTGGCGAGTGTTTTAAGAGGAGATCATGGCATTGTTAAACGGAACTGATGACGCAATTGTTCCAATGCACTTTTTACACAAAATGTTCGTTTGGCTGATGGGTTTTTTTGTCGCGTGAAGCCGAACATCTCTCGCTTGAATGCAGCGGCAGGGTAGGATCAAGGTCACGGTTTCGTTTCCCCGCTCTGTGGCGCTGGAGTTGGTGATTGCTGGTTGCAGCGTTGGGTTATTCTTAACCGCGCATATGACTCCCATAAAAGCTATCTTGAAGAAGAGCATGTTTTCTCACCTCCTTGTCAGATTATCGTCTTTAAATGCAGCCTCTGAATCTGGCAATTGCTGTTCATGTGCTACATCAGTCTTGCCCCTTTTTGCGAGACGCTTTTACATCAGTGGCTCGCACCTGTATTAACTAACTCTGAGTATCGATGTAACCTTTGGACAGGTGTCCTACTGGCAAGCATTTATTGGTACACTTAGCACAATAGCTCCGTGTTAGTGGAACTCTTCTTATCAGCATTATAGTGGTAAGGGGTGTGGGGGGGCAGAATTCGCCGATACGAAAATTCAAGGATGACAACCATTTCTCTACCTCTGGCGAAGATATCTCTAACAACGCAATGGAAACTCATGCAAACCTCTTGGTAGCAGGCTATGAAGTATCCACACACGCATGCTTACCTGGGGAGTTGGGTCGCCTTGGCACAGGTACATTGCCCTTGTTTCTCAGGGAAAAGGTAAAGGTGCATTATTGCTTGCTTCCTCGCCACTGCTAGATGCAGCTCCAAGAGGATATTTGGCCTACACTTCCACGTTGACCAGACGTTTCAGAAGATGTGGGTGTAACCCACACTTCACCCCACCACCGACACGTGACCCGCCGATTCAATGACTGGCGTCCCTATTCATCCTGCTGGGTAGACAGATGCGAGGGGGGGATTTAATAAACTTACTCCATTGTTTCGACTGCCGCGTCAGGAATCAAACCAGCGACCTTGCAAGTCCAGTGTGCTCACCGTTACCCCTGGCAGTTCCCCTCGTTTCTTGGTTAAAAATATTTTAAAAACGTAATTTATAGCGAGACGTTTCTTTACTTGTGGAAAACTGACAACCACATTTTCTTCCAGGCTTTTTTTTCTCATGTGGTTATCAGTCATGCAAAAAAAAAGATTTGAACAGCCTGGTATTATAAAGAGAACATGTGGATATGTGTGTGTCTGTATAGTGTGTATGTAAATATATGGACGTGTAGGTTTAGGTGTCTGGTATTTAATATAAGTCCGTGTATAATATGTGTAATAGTGTACATGAGGGTATGTGTGTTGGTTAACATGTACTTTTGAATAGATGTCTGCTGTGTATGCATATGTGGATCTATGTATCGGATAATGTGTTTACACACGTCTTGTATTATCAGTGGGGTTTGCCGGAATGAATATCCCCGCACCTCTGTGAACCTGGGTTGGAGCCCAACACAATCAGCATCAGCCCCCTTTCTGTGCGGTTTGTTTCATGGCACGAGAACCATTACTGGCAATTTCCAAGTACAGTGCTTTAAAAAAACAAATAAGGATCGTGTGTAAAATAAATCTTGTCTCTTGAGGATTGTTTCCCGGAAATAGGGTGGGCCAGCCATACCCAGAGTGTGTCTCGGATTCATAATGGGGTACAGAACTTCTGAGTCACTGTCTGCCTTCAGGCGCGGGATTGCCACGTGAATACTTTCCTGATGAGTCTTGTTCTGGGGAACGGCCTTGATGTCGGACGAGTGGGTCCATCTTACCAGAAAATTTTTGAGCACCAATTGCTACGTTCCATTTTTGTTGTTCTGCACTTAGCAATGATGTCAACAAAGTTCTGAAAAGCCCGAAGGCTCTTGAGAGCGGAGACTTTCACTGCAAACGAATGGACGTTCTGGCATTGTTTCCAAAAAACGTATAATTGACTTGCTTGTGGTCTTACATTTGTACATGAATTTCACAACGCGGTTGTGTTGACTACAGAGTGAACTGGCTAACCTTATACCGCTGTCTGCTGTGTTGAGGTTGCAAATGGTTGGTTTAGGTGCTGTGGTGGATATGACTCCACACAAAATTATGATGGCCCTGTGATTTGCTTACCAGCTTAGTGCACTACATATGAACAGGAGTCCTTACTTTTGATAATACCAACAACAATTATTTCCAAAGACACTTTTTATTTCTACAAAAAGCAAAAAGAATGTGCATTATTATATCAGCAAAAAGGGATGTCATGTTTTTTTAATTCAGGTGAAGGGGGAAACATTTGCGAGAGGGGTTTGGTGGAGGAAGATGATTGCTGTGCAGGCGGTGGAAAGCCAATTGTGTGGCTATCGAGTGTGCAGGCAGTGCAACTGCACCGAGCCCCACAGACTGGAGAAACCCAGACACTGACCTCTCATGTAGAAGTGTGGGGGGGGGGGGGGTGGATCCCCATTTAATTCCATGCACCAGGGCCCATGCCAACCACGCAACACCGAGTTCTTGGCTTATTCGCTCGTTTGCATTGCTGCCAGGCATATCCAGATCATAATACACCTGCAAAATATATTGTTTTGACAATAAAAAGACTGGTTTTTGCCATGTGTTTGGGAAAGGGCAGGACAGCGATCTCAAACATTGGGGCGCCACGGTGACGAGATCTTAACTAGCTCTCCTGGTATACAGGAGGTCATGGGTTCGATCCCGACCCTGACGCCTGTATATTTGTAGTTTACATGTTCTCTCTGTGGTCGCGTGGATTTTTCTCCGGGTCTGCAGGTTTTTCCCTCCACATTTAGAATCCACATTCGGCTGCTATAAATTTCAGCACGATAAGCCACTTTGTTGAACTATCGTTTGTGACCAGGTGCCTTCTGAAAAAGAGCCATGCAGCTCAGTGGGCCTTACCTAGTAAAATAAAATAAAAAGTTTATTTTTATTATTATTCCTCAGTGGCCATATATTTTGTCCGTCGTGTTATCGGCTCTGCATGTGACCTGTGTACAGACCATAACATGGTATCAATGGCATGGTCAGTATTTCTTGGGGAACCATATCAGGTAGGCAAGACAGTCTTTCATTTTGTCATTGTCCAACTAATGTTAGTTTAAAAAAATTATTTTGTTTTGCAAGGAGTCGAGTGTATTATAGTAATGTTAATTAATTAAATTGTAACATACTATTATTTACTAATTTTACTTTATATTCTTTTATTATTTCCCTTCTACGTGACTTTACCGAAAGAACCAATAATATGAATCTCTGCCGTCACGAAAGCTTTAAATAAAAATGTAATTTTATTTTGCTTTGTACATTTATCGTGTTTAATCAGCTGCTATTACTGCCACCGTGTGGCCATTATTTTGCATTACAATTTCAGTCCAGTAGTGCAGGTGGCATAACAATTCTCACCCTGTACTATGCACAACTGTGCATTAGTAGAGTACCATTAACACTTCCTCATACCGTACGATTTAAATTTATGAATATTTTCAATGTGACAGCATCTCAAAATAGCAAACCATGACCTTTATTAGATTGCGGCAAGGATAACGGAAATGTTTTGCGTTTATTACGTCCAGGTAAAGTAGGAAGGGTGGGGAGAAACACAGCGCTGGGGAATGTAAATATTCGTGCTGATCAAAACACCTTGAACTTGGATAGATGCAAATGATCGATCCTTGGCAAGGAAAGAAGAGGAAGGTATTAAGCCTGTATGTGAAGATGGGGATGATATGGTCAGCATTGTGGACAGCTGTAGGAGGGTGGCGAGGGCTACAGTCGTTCCACATGCCAAAATTCTTCTCGTGGTTTACTTTTTTGTGTTTGTTTCACACAGTGTTGTGTCGAGCTAGGCCCCACGTCTGTCGGAGAAGAAGGCCATTGCCTCGTAACGCCTGGAAGTTCACCGGAATTGGTTCAAGCGAGCCTGACTGCAGATGAGAGACGCTGAATGTCCAAACTGGTCTGCAGTGCGCTTGTGTTGAAAGGGCGCTGCCAGAAAGTGGTGTGGCAGAACCATGCTTTTTTTTTGTGGTGGCACAGATCTATAAAGGATGCTGGTGTTGTCGGCTTGTTTAGTTCCAGATAGTGTCTACTGATCAGTATTGTCTCTTCAGTGTCATTTGTTTAATATAATTTGGTGTGTGTGTGCATATATACGTATTAATTGCCATTTTAATAAGTCAAGTATATAAGCCCATCGTGTCTATACGGTTGTATTATGCATGGGTTTGTGTGGGTCGTTGCAGGGACTTGCTGCAGTCCAGGTTACAATGTCGAAACATTTATGAATCGGCAAAGGTTCATCCTCCACTTAAAAGTAAAGTGTAATATTACTGTGGCCCTCGTAGGCTTTCTTTTACGGCACCGCAAGTCGAACAAAGTGGAGCGGTGGCACTGCTATAAACCCAGCAACTCGAGTTTGATTGCCGGCCACAGAATTCGCAAGTGGCGAGTGACATCTGCACCAGCTACTGGGCACTGCCTGCCACTCCTTGGCAAAACCCATATTGACCATGGTGGTGAAGTACGGACAAGCAATCTGCATGACTGACACGTGTCAAACAACCCTGACATCATCCAGCAGTGGAGTGACAAAGGGGCTATGAATAATTATTTGGGATTCACTCCTTCACGAGGGCTTTGGATCATGCTGAACCGCGCTCGAACGCATCATACACGTGGTTCCATAAATGGAATATTATACAATTATGTATGGTATTGGTCGCTAAAGCCTACGTGTTAAATGGAATATCAAAGAATCGCCAGACTGCGACTGTGGTGAAGCCCAAACCTCAAACGCAAGCCGACGGGTGCGCCATCCACACCCTTTCGGTGTCGCCGCAATCCACACAGCGTCTACTGCCACCTTGGGTTGGTTGAGGGATCCTAACATTGAACAATGACATCATTTATACAAACGGGTTGCTATACGAAAGAAGAAGATTTTGCAGGACAACAGCAGTTTCCTTTAATCTGTACATTTGTTTTCGAAGGGTGGCCCTGGTGGCATGAGGTTGAAATTCCAGACTGTGACCAGGAGAGGGCGATGCTTTGCCAGGCAGTCGCGTGAGTGTTGGGTGTGACTCGCTGGCATTTGCTGGACATGTCATCACCCCTCAGCTATGCTTTCCCACAGGATTATCACACTGGGAGGAATTTTTTTTGGCACAGAATGTTTTGCAGTGACACAACATAGATGAATAGCCGTGCCGGAATTGGCTAGTCATCAGCACAAGTAAAACAGGAGGTTATTCGAATGCGTGATTTTGTCAAGAAGAATGGACAGCGATTGGCAGTAGTTGAGTGTTATGCCTGATATACAGTACGGTCACATTTCTGGCTCCACAGTCATTGTTTTGTTAACCATGCCGCGGTTTGTGCAGCAGTAGTGCTAAAAGTACCTTTAAAATGAGTGTCCATTTTTGAGAATTTATAGTTTTTATTTCATAGTCCTGTTTTAATTCACTGCTGGATGAAATCCTCACAATGCTGTTGGCCCTCGTGGTTGTTCACCATCCTGGTTAGTGTGCATTGGCGACATGGGGGGAAGGAGGAACCCAGGACTGCTTCAGATGTCACTTGCCGCTGATGTTAGCCATGGCCTGGAATTGAACCTAGGTAATTCGATTGATAGCGCAGTTAACTATCCACTGCACCATCCCTTCCTGCCCTCAAGCCCCCCACCAAGTAGTTAGTCGATTTAACGTTCCTCGTTAAAGGACAACATTTCACTTTGCTTTATATAATTAACATTAACAGCTTAAAGGCTGTGTAATGGTAGTGTTAATATTACATTTGGTGCCACGCTGATCCAAAGCTCAATCTGTGGACGTCTTGCTCACACGTCTGGAAACCCTGGGACTGTCATGAATCTGCTCCATTACACAATTGCACGTGTGCATTGCCTGCAACAAATCGTGTGCTTCCGGGGAGGGGGGGGAGGCTGATTTATGAGTGTCTGACGCTCTTCTTCACATAGTTTCCTCCGAGGCTTTGTTATGGAGCAAGGGGCGGAGAGGTGAGGAGGCTTCACAGCCAGGCCCTAATTACTCCTGCCTGTTAATCGCATTCTCCGGCTTCCTGTTTGCATGATGAAGCCACCCCTCCTCCTTCCTTGCCCCCCAGTTGAGCTCGCAGTCACTTCAAAGACTTTGTATGCAGACCTGCGTTTCCTCCATTGTTTTACTTTTTTCCCTCTCTCTCTCTCTCTTCTGAAGCGGAACTGATGAAAAAACGTCACGAGCTGGGAAGATTCAGTGGTCGTTTTAAACTCGGGGCACACGTGATGAACAACAATGCCCGTAGCTGGCATGGCTGCTTACTTTGCCTGTCACATGTATTTAAAATTTCCCTTCAGCCCCTCCCCCCCCAGTAAGTGATAAGTCTAGTTACATAAATACTTCTTCCTGCTTGTGCAATGGATGAGGTAATATTACTATTGGTCATGCAAAATGCTTTGGCGAGAATGTTGATTCTTCAAGTGTCACTTTGGAAGTTGATTGTGGGCCAAGGCAGCTCGCGTAAGAGGCTGGCACCAAAGTGCTCACACTTCAGAGAAGGGGGTGGGGGGGTAACGTTTGGAGCTTTGGATTTCAAGCCGTTTCACACTCCTCCATGCAATTTCTGCAACATTCCAAAGCCGTCCTGGGCATTGCACTAACGCGAGTCGGTCTTACACTTTGCTCTGAATTCGATTGCGGTAATTGTGCATACTCGGCCATGGCTTGTCTCCCGCCAGCACGCCCCACGCACCACCCATTAATCCTTGCTCGGCTGAAGTTCTGAAGCAATCTGCCTGGGCGATTGGGGAGGGCGACACGGGTGTTTGAATATATATTTTTTGCCCTCCAAATGATGAACACGTGAGACGGTCGAAATATAGACTGTGAAAATTCTACAAAAAGTAACACCTTGCTTTGTAAGATGTAATGTTGACTGGCTAATGCACTTAATATAATGGTTGCTCTGTGATAGGTATCACTGTATATCAATATATGCATCAAATCGTTCGTCTAAGAATCGATGTTTCTGTACTGTACACGTATTTGTATATGTTGTATGGGGTGGCGCAGCAGGGCAATGGTTAGTGTAGAGCACAGCTAACATCAGTGGCGAGTGGTGTCTGAACTGGTCCTGGGCGCCCCTTCCTGAACCCGCATTGATTGGAGTGAAATATGGTTGAGCAAAAAACAGGACTGACATGGCTTGGAGAGAGGCCTTAATCCAGCAGTGTATTGACAAATGTATGTAAATGGTTTTAATTAGTATTATGTATACACTATGTAATGGGTGTACATGAAACCTGCAGCAATTTGTAATACAACTTTTATTATGTAAAAAAAAAATTCAATGCAATAATAATCTTGAATGGCGACAGTGGATTGTTACGTTTCTACTTTATGGTCCATTCTAATTTCATTAAACGTTCATGCCCTTTATCCACTGCTGGATGACGTCCCCTCCCCACTGCTGTGTGGGTCATTGAGAGCTGTTTGACCATACTGCACCATGCCAGTCGGTGTGCGTTAGTGAAAGGGGTGGTGCAGCACCCAGAACTGGTTCGGATATCTCTCTCGATTTATCTTAGCTGTGGCTGGAATTCAAACTCGAGTCACGCGGTGTTTAAAGCGCAGGTGTGTTAACCACTGCGCACCCACTCCCCCCCGTGTTATATCATACCTGTAAAGTAATATTGACGTCTTCATTGCATCGGCCATAATTAACATATAATCTGTCGAATTCAAACTATTTTTTCCTATTTACAAGTGCTTAAGACGCGCAATCAATATGTTTGATGGCGATTGAGACCTGATTGATCAGAAGTGTGTTTGGTTGCTGCATGGGAATTAATTTCACGTACTTTTCAGTGGCAAAACGTGCTTTTACAGTGTTTTAATTAAGGGCAGGATGATTATCTTCCCTGGCACCATGCAAAGCAGGCAGGCGACATCTGGACCACGTGGCAGGGAAACATACGTCAGGAGCGGGGGGATGCTATGTCAATGTGTCCGGGTAATCCCAGTGGAGCTTAAAAATTTGCATTTTGGATTAAACATTTGCACCATTTTGCTAAACTGTTGTAGAAGCGGATGATATGTAACATTGTTTTTAAAAGTGGATTGTGCTGATATGCAAGAAATGAGAGGTGAAAGTGCAGTGCCTGTACTTTGTGGGGGTTAAACGGTGTGTTTTTGGCTGAATAACGATGCAGAAGTCATATTTCTGCACGAGTAAATGAACCTCGTTTTGCCTTGTTTTGCTGTTTTTGTATGTTTTGGACCCTCTCAGTAATGAGGTGTTGTTTGCAAGTGCACAGCAAGTATCCTTGAGGCTGCACTGCTTGTAGAACGTACGACAATTTTCTTTGCACGTTATTTGTGCTTGCGGCTGTAAAGTGTGGTATACGATTGCAGTAAAGATGAGTAAATGTTTTGGAGACGGGGGACTAACATTGAACTGCCCCCTCATTTTTGTCGCTGTCCCCTTGCCTCATTTAGTTGTTTTTCGATGTTGCTGTCCGAGATGCTTGTGTGTCTGGCCCTGGGGCCTGCCTTGGTTTTTTTGTTTGCACTTAAAAAAAAGAGATTACACCCGTTTAAATGTTTAACAAAGCCAAGGCTTTTTGATCAATAACAATGGAAATAAATTACTTTGGAGAACACCCCTCCCCTGCATTCCTTTAATACCATTTGTTACATGTTTTTGTTGTAGGGACACTCACTGAATGAAACCTGTTGGTGAATTGTGGATTTTTTTAGATTCAAGAACGAGAGTAAGGAGACAGCTAAAGTTGCAAAAAATTTAAAGTTTCTGATAGCTTTTATCTGTCAACCGTATGTGCATATTGACCATATGGCCCTGCTGGTGTTTTCACTGAGAGTCCAGGAGGTTGTTGATGTAATAGCAAGACTCGAGCTGTGAGGTGCTCTCACTCCCCAATGACTCAGAGTTACCACGGTCTGGCAATGCTGTCACTTGAATGTCATCACCCGTATGCAAAATATCATGATTTTCATGGCTCATGCGTTCTTGTCGTTGTTTTCCTTCCCAACAAAATATGGGAATTAACAACGGTGCATTTTAAATGCATTTTTCAACAGCTATTGCATATTAAAGGAGTGCTTTGCAAAATGTTTTCTGGAGTTAATTGACGACATGACGATATGGACGTAATTTTTGTAGTTCATTGATTTATTTTTGTGGAGTGTAACTGACCACATGTGCCTCATAATTGTTCTAAGTTGTAAAGTTGCAATTATTAAATAGCGATAGCAGGTTTGTGATTGACCTGCAGTTGTATAACTTTTTAAGCTATTTCCACTGATTATGCAGCGAAGCACAAAACGATACAATTAAATTCTGAAATGCAACTTAAAAGAATGGGATAATCCTCCTTGTGAGAATTAACATTGTATCTTATGATAAAATACTTTTTGCATGACAACCGTACCATATGTATGTATGTTTGAACTTTTTTGAAATGCAACTTAAAAGAATGGGATAATCCTCCTTGTGATAATTAAAATTGTATCCTATCATGAAAGACTATGTGCGCGATAACCGTGCCAGATGTATACTGAACTTATTTCCCACCGTACATAGCTAGTCGTGCTAAACGGTGGTGCGCGTCTCGAATGCAAGTCTCGCTCCTCTCCAGCGTGTACACGTTCGCCAATGGCGGTCCGACTCTTTTTCCGCCGTCTCTGATCCCCGCCACCCCATTGCATGTCGCGTCCGCTGTGCGTGCAGTCTCCTGTCTGGGCGTGTACAAGAAAAGCGGCCCTCCGGTGCCGCCTCGGCTGGGCCCCAAGCCCTTTGTGTCCGTCGGGACTCAGAGCAGCACGGAGTCGACGTCTGCGGCGGTGACCGCGGTGACGGCGGCGGCGGCGGCGCAGGACGTGTATCTGGAGCACATGCCTCAGCAGGGGGAGGTGCCGGTGCGAGACGGACTCCTCCGTGAGCCCTGGGGAGGAGGGGGTGGCTCCGAGGTGGCACAGCCGCCACAGCACAAGCCCTGGTCTCGCGTGAGTGTCGCAAATGCATTTTCGCACGCGAACAGCTGCGGGTGGTTGTTTGTTTAAAACTAAAAACAACTATTTTGTACTTTACCAGGCAAGGGCCACTGAGATATCTAGCTCTTTTTCGTGTGGCTTTTTCTCCGGGTTCTCCAATTTTCCCTTCATTTTTGAATCATGTGTTCAGAGTATATTTGGCCACTATACATTTCTGCATGATAGGCCACTTGATTGAGCTGTCATTTGTGGCCAGGTCGCTTCTGAAAAAGAGCTATGTAGCTCAGTGGGCTTTCCTCTCCTGGTACCATAAAAAATAGTTTAGTTTTAGTTTATTGTTCCTGTGAAATTAACTCATTGATTCCTGCACCCATTTTGAGGACTG
Source organism: Lethenteron reissneri (assembly GCF_015708825.2). Classification (NCBI taxonomy): domain Eukaryota; kingdom Metazoa; phylum Chordata; class Hyperoartia; order Petromyzontiformes; family Petromyzontidae; genus Lethenteron; species Lethenteron reissneri. The sequence continues at coordinate 13,716,861 of NC_083807.1, read as the reverse complement.
TCTGCCAGACTGACTTTTTGTCTCTCTGTTGTGTTCTCAACTACCACCATGCTGAAGGTCACAAAACACATTTCTGCTTCTTCCCTGCTCGATGTTTGGAGTTCCCTCTCATTGTCTCTTTTCGCAAACTCTTATAACCTTGGAAAATTCAAGAAACATGTTAACCCTTTATCTATATTACAGCTTCGACAAGTGCTGTTCGTTGCTTGCCGCTTTACTCTATGGGCCTGTGCCCCGCTGCTGTGATTCTTCCCATGCAGCAATCGGAATACACGCAAAAACTCACTCGTACATAAACATTCACACGATACACAGAGAATGCCCATCCATACACACTTTATACCAATACCCGCCATTCGCCACTAAGTGATGGTGATGTCACCAGGCCAGGTGCACCGAGGCCACACGTATACCCATACTTACACACACACACCTACCAGGCAACCAAGCTATACAAAGATCCCCCATATAGCCTTTACCAACTGTTGGGCCAAGTTATGTTAGCGAGCACCTATGAAGGCCGGCACTGCACACGAAGGCGGTGGGTGGCCAGCACCACGCCCAGCCACCTTTGTTTCCCTAGTGCTCGCGTTTTACACATCACACCAGGTACTCATTTGAGCCTGAGTCGGCCTATGGAAGGCCAAGGACTTGTTCAAATAATCATCACTGGTGTTGGTCATGAGTAGGAATCGAACTCGGGTCGCCGGGTTATCAGCGCTGCACTACTGTTCCCAATACTATACATATATACTGACACCCATACAGACACATACCGATACGTAATACTGTACCGACACAATTATACATAATATATTATACGTAGTCTCTGAGTTCGCCCCCTGATGTAGACTGTTGCTGTGACATATGGAGTGACTTCATAGCCTAGCTGTAACGTTACATCGTGCCGATTGTGGGCTCGGTTGGTGCAGTCTACATGTATTACCGTACTGGTACAAACTTTTGCTGTACATTGTAGTGTTTTGTAAAAAAAATCCTATGGAATTTCGAAATTACAATGTTAATTTTAAATGCACATTAATTTAGGCTACACTATTTAGAAATTTTCATATCTATTTAATTGGCTTTGTGGTTTCACAAAATGCATTATTCAGAACAGTGTTTACTTTGTGGGGTGTTATAGCAATTCACTGTATTTTGACTTTTCAGAATGATATAACATTTTTTTCTTACGTGAATATCGGATTGGTTTTTATGACCAAAGTCACCATTGGAAAAAGGAGACATTTAATCTCAACCTGGTTTTTGTCATTTACTCCAATTTCATCTGTTATGCTATTGGCATCATGTCATGAAACAAAGAATCGTTTTAGAGTAGCCCATGGGAAGAAAATACACAGCTACCTCGAGAATTATTTAAGTGGCCTCTGGTGCACATGATAGAGTGCATCACTTTCTCACCTGCTACTCCACGTGAGAGTAATGTTTTTCACATGACGGCAAGACCAATGTTTTTTAATTGAGAGGCTGATGGGCGGTGGGATTGTCAGTTATCATCCGGTCGGTCTCATTCCTAATTTCACCATTTAGGCTTTACCACATCCCTTACTCATTATTATTTTCATGGTGAAACCATGAAATCGGCTCGTGTGCGCAGGTGCTATGCGGATTAGTAAGTACATTGTAGGATTGTGAGAGTTGGTGACAGCAGTTGAATCGGAATATTAATATACACTTGAGGAATCTGATGAGCTATAAAGCTCTTTTTCACAGATGTGCAGTATTGATCGGGTCCAATGATGATGATGATGATGATGGCGGTGACGATACCGGTGGTTGCGTTGTTCGTGTGCACACAGACAAACTGTGTGACTATGAGCGCCTCCCTGGAGAGCGTGCGTGCTTCCCGTGACGGGCCCGCGGCAGGCCGCAGCTCGCCCGCGCGCCGCTCCATGGACCGCCAGGCGTCGGGCTCGACAGACGGGCCCGAGAGCCTCGTCTCGGACGAGTCGGGAAAGTCTCTGGCGTCGCCGGGCGGCAAGAAGCGGCCCTCCGTGGCCGTGCAGGTGGACATTCCCGAGGCGGCAGCCGCGGCAGCCGCGGTCGCGGCGGTGCTGTCGGATGCCGAGAGCGGGGAGAGCGGCGAGCGCTACCATTCGATAGGCGTGCAGGTGGAGGACGAGCGCAGGTGAGAGGTGGGGAAGGGAGTTGGGCGGATGGGGTGGGGGGGCCTCCTCATGCCGCCGCCGCCACCAACATGCTCAGGTGTTTGACTTCTTTCAGAGCTGCTGTGAACCAGTGTTCATTCCTGGCGGAAATATGTTTAAAGGCTTAGTGGGTTTCCTGGAGTTGACTGTTCGGATTTAATTGTATTGATCTATTAATAAACAACCAGCTTTGTGGGTGTTTTTTTTACAATAAATTTTTTTTTAGTTTTGTGTTAAAGCTTGCATTCTTCTAACTTTTACACTGCAATGTTGTGAAATCCGAATGTAGTGTTTTCCAATATTTTTCAGTTACATGACTAAATCCTCATTGTGAGCAGGAGTCTTTATCTTGCGAACATTTAATCACTTAAGCACATTTTCTGGTGGCCTCTGCTAAGGAGCATTTGCTTAGTTTAACCACACTAAGATCATCTATTATCAGGGGGTGGGGGGGTTACTGGATTTTCAAAAATGCTGGATAATCACATTATTATTTAAAATAGCTTATTTTTGCACATTCTTGTATGACATGTTGTAGGTGTTCTTATGGTGTTTTAAATTTGTTTATTACCTGAAATTGGCATAAACAAAACAAAATATCCTACTTTAAAGAGTTACTATTTACTGTACCATACTTATTACTCCAACCTCGAAGAGTCTGCATAGGGTAATGCATTTTTACATGCGGTATTGTCATTGTTTAAGTTGTATGTAGTGTATTATGTACTGTATATAATATTTAACTCTGATATCGAGCATAGCTATTTTGTGTGTCGCGCACATGGTGCCGATTTGCTTAACTGGTGTTACAGCCTTTGGAGCGGTTTTGCTGGATCGCCCCCGTAACTGCCGGATAATCATGGAAGCTGGATAATTGCGTGCGCCGGATAATTTATGATCAACTTTATTTTTAGTTGTTCCCCAATGCTTTAATGTTATTGTTCACACGTGTAACTTTTTAAAATGTATACTGTAAGACTCGCTTCATCCGCTGAACACGCACTTCAAGTGCTCTTATAGATGCCCACATGCTGGTTGGTATTTAGAAAATGCATGTCTTTAAATTGTGTAAATGTCAATAGCAACATTTGCTGCAAAACGAGCAGTTGCCAGTCTGAGCAAGTAACGATTGGAACTATTCTATCGGTAGATCATTGAAAGGTATCAAGTTATTGTAAGGTATCGTGTATGATTCTCCTTACTGTCTTGGCATAAGGTCATATTTTAAGCTTATGCACTTAAAACGTACTCTGAGAAACTGGCATGAAACACTGATACCTCCCGTAAGTTTCCAAAGGCAAACTGCCAAGCTGTAAATGTTTTTACACCTCCGCATTCAACGTGCAGGATAAGGTTAATCAAACGCGAAGTCGTCGACGCTTGTGGACCAGCAGGACAGGTTAATCCTTCCGACAAATTTGTTCTACCCCACACAAAGGGCCCATAGCGCATACAGTAGTGTGCACTCTGCGCAATTCACTTTGCGCCCTGTGTCTGTGGTACGCCAGTTATTCCACGGGGGGTGCAGCAGTTGTGAGATGTTAACTGCCTCACCTGGTATACAGGAGAAGCCGTGGGTTCGATCCAGACCCTGACGCCTGTATTTTTCGAGTTTGCGTGTTCTCCCCATGGTCGTGTGAATTTTTCTTCGAGTTCTACAGTTTTTTCCCTCCATGTTTTTATAAAAGTGCGTTTGGCGTATTTGGCTGCAATAAATTTTGACGTGATAAGCCACCACTCCATTGGGCTATCATTTGTGGCCAGGTTGTTTCTGATAAAGAGCTGTATAGCTCAGTGGGCGTTACCTGGTAAACATTTTTAAAATATCATAATTAAAAAATAAATAACATTTAAACCTTATGGGTGGCCCTCCAACGTGTGCTTTTGCAGGTATGCACCCTGTCTCGATATGCAAGACGCGTATCTGATGATAATAATGAATGATGTGTGGTATTGGCAGAAGAGTCGTTGTTTTAACCTTGTAATTGAAACACTTCGTGTATGGTTATGATGTGGGTTACGTTTATGATATTATAACTGCAATTTGCTTGAAAATCAAATTAAAATTATAAATGTCGCATAAGTATTTTTTTGGAAAGTCGATATGTAGACTATTTTCTTAATCTGCCATGAGAGTACAGTGGTTTTGCAGATGCCTATAAAAGGCACAATGCCAATCTATATTATGATGCATTTTGGCCATTGGTAAATAAAGTTAATTGTAGAGGGTTTTTTTGCAGTTTCATATAGCACCCATGACCACCTTGTAATGAATCCCTTTCGCTCAGCACAGTGGTTTTTTTACAGAAGGAAAACTATAAAGGAAGCATGTGGACCAATAAACTTTTGTTTCCACAATAAATAGGTCTGCTATTTGCCTTGTACATCCCGTGAAATGTCTTTACTCAATGGAGACATTCATCCTGTGCCATGTCAGAGCCGGCCGCTACACAAGATCCAACAGCGTGACCACCGCCGTGCAAGCAGACCTGGAGGTGGAAGACCTGGCCCGCCTCTCGATCTTCACACCGGAGAAGGTGACCCGCTCCGCGTCGTCGTCCTCCAGGGCGAGCCACTCGCGGTCGGGAACGCCCGTCGCCGGCCACTCTGCCTTCCAGCACGTGGCGCAGCAGGCCTCGACGGAAAAGGGGAGCCAGACCCCTGCGAGCAGCGACAAGCCGTCGCACAGGGAGGGCGGCAAATCGGGCAGCCGCGCCGCTGCGTCGAGCGTCGACCGGAGCGGCGTACGCCGCAGCAGCTCCCAGCAGCAGCACGGCCGAGCCGTCCTGACGCAGGAAGACTGCGGAGGCCAGGCCGCAAGTCTCGACGGCGGCCCTCCTCCCAATGGAGGGCGCGTGTCGCCATGCGTGCGAGACGGCCGCTGGTTCATGCGGCTGCTGCAGAGCGAGACAGAGCGGCTGCAGGGCTGGTGCTCTCAGATGGAGGTGGAGACTCAGGGCAAGCAGCTGTCCGAGGAAGGTGAGGGGGCATCCTTTACGATTCATTTCTGTCTTCGTGATTTTTAACACTCAACTAAAGCTATTGCCAAAGTATGTTTATTTTAGCAGGTAAGGCCTACTGAAGCATTCTTCCCATTTATCAAAAAAAAAAATTGTCTCCCGTGCTAAAAGGAAAATTCTGTGATTTTTTTTTTCTTTAGATCTTGAGTGGCTTTTAATTGACCATAAGAACATAATTTGTAGTGGTAGGAATTGAACGTCCTTCAACGAAAATACCTAACATTCCAGTTTTGTAAATAGTTGGTTACAGTCAGAATTAGACTGCATATTTATGGTTGCATTAGGAATGTCATGCTGAGTTTATTGCTGTTCTATTTCAGGTACTTTTTATTTAATGATAATATGCATTTGTCAGTGTTGTGGTCATGATACAATAACTGTGCAGCATGCTGCCAATGACTATACACTAAACAAATTATATCAGGTTGTGCATAGACAGAATCTTTGTAAACAATTCCACTTGGTCACCTGTAATCATAACGTAAAGTTGCCTTGCTTATAACTGAGATACGAGAGATGACTGCACCTTGAAAAATCTTTCAGTTAAAGTAAGTAAATGAGTTAAAGCAAATAAAAAGGAAACATGGGTTTGTATAGAACTGTTTGAACTGGAGAAGGGTTTACCCTTGCGAGAGATTACTGGGATGTGTGTGTGTGTGCGCGTACGCCTCCTGCAGTTCTGGGGAAAATTCGCAGTGCTGTAGGCAGTGCGCAGCTTCTCATCGCCCAGAAGTTCAAGCAGTTCCATGGTCTCTGCCAGCAAAATTTGGTGAGTCTTATGCTCTGAGCTTGCACCATTTTCCCTCCTTGGAGACTGAAGCGTTACATACATATCACCTATTTCAGATGATCTGCTTAAAAACAAATACTTTTCCCGCCAGCCGTTTAATTGGCTTTCTGTCAGTACTGTAGATGGAATTGTCTAAATTCTTTGGGGTATTCGCACACCAACCCGAACAAAAGCCCCCCACATAGCTCCCTGGACCACACCCATATCCCACCACATTCGAGCTATGCCCCTGAGCTATTGAGAACCTAATTTGTAAAAAAAAAAAATACCAGGGCCTGAAGAAATACTCGAATATAAATGATCAAAACTGCTTACCAAAAGGAACCACTGCTACACTGCCACGAAATAAGTGGCGTGAGCCGATGGAAAACACGGCACAATGTTTGTACCGTGAACAATTATTCAAGTCGGGGTTTGGATTAAAATGATGACGCAAACAGGAGGTGAACAGGAAGAGTGTGGGATGCTTTTGTTATACAATTTTTTTTTTTAAATGAATAGCAACATAGCGAAGTGCGTGATTAAATAGCACCGCAAAAAAGATGCCTTTGCAGTGGGAAATACTGACCATAGGTGAGAAAAGATGCTGAAAGTTGCTCTCCACGTTTCGGACAGGGGCCAAACAATGGGCTTATCTGTCATTCCGTCAGGAGCTGAGGGCAACTTATACTAATTTTTCTCACCTCCGGCTAGCGTTTCTTACGACCGAGGCATCTTGCCTTTGCAGTTTTCTCTGCCGCATCTTTAAAAAAAATTCAAATACCAATGTGCCTCAAAGTACATTTTTAATCGGTGCATAGTACTGCTGGCTGTGGCATATGCATCAAAAGCAGAGCCAATGACAAATACATTAAGTAAAGGGTGTAAATAAGCATGGTGAGATGGAAGCTTGGAATTCCACTCGGGCTCAGAAAGAGAAACGCATGGATCAGGGAGCAAACACAATTCAGACATCATTTTGACTGTTAAAAAAAGAAAGTGGCTCGGAACAGAATACACCATTAGAAGGAATAAGGGACAACGCATTGGACGAGACTGGTGATGAAATGACACCCATGGGAGACGACATGCCCAGGAGGATGGACACCCAAAATATGGAATGATGAGGAGGGAGATGCATTGTTGCATTGCAGGACTGTTAGATGCTGATGGCATCGGGAATACTTCATCCAGCAGTGGATAAAGAATGTATGCCCGTGATGATTCTCTGTAAGCCTTGTATACTTGAGCAGCATTTGTGTTAATGGATGTAATTGAAACAAATATTTGAAGGTTAGCTCTTGTTTTATAAAAGCTGTTTTGTGTTCGGGCACCCATTGACAAACTGTCTCTTTTCTCCTCGCTTGGCACAATACCAATAAATAGTTTAAACTTACCTTAATTACTCACGACATGTTCATTTGAATCTCAAATACAGTACCTACACTCGTTTTGTGTTTGTTATTATATTTTGTTTATTTTTAAGTGGACCAGAAACTGTCAAAATATTGCACCACATACTACAAGTGTGACCCGAGCGGTGAGTAATTTTCTGTAGTTATTTTAACTCTTAACACTTAATGCTAGTGACGTACATGCCTTTTTGTGTATATTTGTTCCTTTATCTTCACGCAGCAATCTCCATTCGATATTTTTCTTAAGACTATACATTTCTAATACATTAAATAATAACTATCCGTTATATATATATATATCCATAGACTAAATATATATATTTATGTCTGCCTATTGGCCTCCAGGACTTGCGTTGATAGCCAACATTTGTTTAAATGCACAAACTCAGTTTTTTCTAAATAAGCCCAAATAAGTTTGTATTCTTTTAAACCCATGTGTAATTGTGTGTCTATTGTAAACAGCACACGCGCCGATTGGTATCGCCCATAAGATGACCGGTAACTTTTACTTGCTGCTTTTCAAAAGCAGGTTGTGACAAAAGTTCAGTTTAATCCAGCCACTTCCTTTTCATTACAGTGCCCTCCCATGTGCCTTTAGGTTTTTTTGTTTTCATGCGACCACATGTGAAGCGGTGAATGACTTGTCTTCCAAAAGTGGTCAAACCAGTTTGGCCAACAGTTGTCACGATCACATGTTTGAACGGTTTCTCAAGCTGGCCGTCAGGACCCAGTCAGTATGTCAAACACCTCTTCCGCAGCTCGGAGGCATAGGTTTGACGAAATTCAGTGACATCTGAACTCTTGTTTGTCACACATCTTTCTAGTTTGGCTGACGTACTTAAATACATAACTGTTGAGCTACCCCCACTGAACTATGGCCTAGTCGTTTGTGTAGTTGACCTACCATCTGGTGTAGTGGAAATGCTATGAAGGTGCCTTTTGCAGAAGGCTGATTACTTTTTACGTGGTAATTTACAAATAAAGATATCTTTTATTGTTAGTTTGAAAGATAGAGTAATATTATACACTTTCATTACACTGGTTAGGCATCATTCCTTTTCTTAAGAATGCATTAAGTATGCATTTTAATACAGGGTGCACAGAATACAATGTAGACAGCCATAGGAAGACCAATGTGAAATATACAGAGATAGGGCTAGACTGTTTAAGTCATGATTGTATTTTTGGGTTTGTATAGCATATGAGTGTAATGTAAAATTGTACCCTATAACCCTACTCCACCTTATGAAGCCAAATATTATACTTGGACAACGTTACTAAAAAACGATTACGAATCGGCATTTCTAGAATGCCTCGCTAATGTTTTTGGTTGGAGTGCCATTTGCACCTCTGACTTTTAGTGGAAATAAAGTTGGCCTCCATATGAACTGTAACTTACCCGTTATGTTCTTACTGTTAGTTTAATCGGATTAGTTAAATGTTTCATTAACCCGATTTAACAAATGCACTTGCGTGCTCGCAGTGCTAAGAATGAATAGCCTCAATTACTTGGGAATGCAAAACATTAGAATAGCATTAGTGGCAATAAATGTTTTGCTTTATAAAAGGAGGGATGGGTGACAGGTGCCCAGTGTAATGGCACCGTGTGTGCATATCTCCTATGCTGTGCCGCATGCACGCTGAGACCTTGTCTTATCTTGTTATGCATCTATCAAAATGACCACATTGTGTGGGTCCAAAGCGCTGCCACAGGGGACTTTACAAATAGGCACGGTGAAAGAAACGATCGGGCTCTTTGTAATTGTAAAAACTTACTGTCCTTGTTTTTGTTGCTTTGTTTCGTTCCTGTTTCAACCACCACCCTGTGTTTAATATAACAATTAGAGATTTGATATTTGGAGTTAGCGCAGTGTAACGGTGAAAAGGCAGAGGATTCTTTAGTTCCCACACAGTTGCCATGAGTCGCTGTGTACTTTAAAGTATTGCGTACATACGCTGGGGTATTGTTGACTTTACTTGTTATCGAAACATGGCCAATTTTTCAATGGCGATTCCGCGAGGCTGGCCAAACATCGAGCGGCCTCAACTTTCTTCCCTGAAACACCGCACCGAGCTCAACCACAGCCGCCATATTGTGCCAATCACACCATCCATCATCCGTCTTGGAATTGTATTCTGTTTCCATTCTAATAGTCAAATACAATTCCAGGTTGAAAACTGTGACGATCCACCCAGCGCGAATCTTAATAGAAACGACAAAACGTCATAAATGAGTAACCTATCCGAATTAAATACACATTGTTTTACATACTGTGAACTGTTTTATACTATTTTATTTTTTTTACTTTTAAGGCCACAGTGTTATTGACTAACGTTTCACGTTCTTGTGCACCACTACCGAACACAGTATCACCAAAAAAATGTTTCAAATGAAATCGAATTATATTTGCAGCTTACCTTTTTTAAAATGAAAATGGTATATATAGCATTGCCTAATTCCTTGACATTCTTATTTTACCCAAGGCTCAAGTCCACTGCACATTGCAAATAGATTTCCCACCACTGACGCCCAGAGAATGAGCCCCCTCCCCAGGAAGGGCCAACGTGCTAATTACTGAGTATCAGTTCTACACAATTGAACGCCCCAACCATGGCACCAATGTTAATGATGCTGTTGTGGGAATGTGAAGCTAAATTAATACAAAACAATGGGTGTGTGTGTGACACACACACACATTCCTCCCCGTCTCCCTACATCTGTAAGTAAAATGTCAAACTTCGCATTTTCATTACTTACATGGTGGGCAAAGTGATCCGTTTTATCTTTTTAAGGTCGGCCTCCTGCTAGGGCAGCAGTTTGCCCCCTGTTTGTCTTGCATGCAACCTCCTGCTGCTCCGCATAAGGAGTGTTTTAATTAGACCCTTGCTTTGGTGTTCAATTGGGGAGAAAAGCTATTCATATGAGGATAGTTTTGGACTTTCATCAGCAAATCAGTGCCCAATTGCAACTCAAAATAGGTGTTTGGCTTTATGAATAAATATTTTTACAAGTGCAAAAAAAAAAAGTATATTTATATAGACGTATGAATGTCTTTTTTTATTTGTCGTTTGACCGGATGAGAACTGAAGAGGCAGTCAAAATTTTGAAGTTACATGGGTTGCCAAAATGTAATGGCATGAAAACAATTCCATCATTGAAGCAAATAAAACCACGTGTTCATTATTGACTGAGAAGGCGTGTCATCTACAACTTGTAATCAATGTTAATGTTTCCAGAGTGAAACAGAAACAATGATTTGTATAGTTTTAAATGAAGCACTGATATACTTTAACACTAGATAAAGTTGATAGATTAGAAGTCGCACTTTGTAAACGTTTTAGTTTCGTTGGCTGTGTACATATTTTTTGTTTATATTGTACAGTTGCTAAGTTACCTTATGCATCCATGTTCATATGTTTTATTCACGCTTTTCATTTTGAATTGCTAAATTTGTGAGGCTGCCTTGTTTTTTCTATTTGTATTCAAGACATTTCGCGATAGCTCTTGCTTTGGAGTATTTGGACAACTTTTACTTTTGAGCATCTTGTGAATGTGCAAGGAAACTGCGGGAGTACCTGAGGAGACTGCTCAAGTCCGCAACCGTAGAACGTCCGCAAACCTTACTTGCTGTACTGTCGCATTGCATCACGACTTGGTGTTTCACACACCAACGTTAGCTGTTGCACGAGCCGTCATCCCCCACATCCCAAATTGGATTTGTTCTTTGCGAGTGGTCGATCAACCGGTACGTGACGGTCTCTCTGGCCAGCTGCTTTACTCGAACCTTAACACCTTAACGGTTCGTATTTTGCACAAATGCAGGACCCGGACGCCACGCCTCGCCCCACCTCCACAGACCTGGCTGGCTTCTGGGACATGCTGCAGCTGTCCGTGGAGGACGTGAGCACGCGGTTTCACGAGCTGCAGCAGCTCAAGGTGGCCGGATGGATTCAGGCCACGCCGCCGCCTCCTGCCGCCAAGGTGAGGATGGGTTGCACTGCCGTTGTCGTTATGAGCCCCCACACGATTCGCCTTCCCTGCTACCGACGTGAACTTCGCGAGCGAGCTTCGAAGTTTACGTCGGTTGCAGGGATCGATTTTCGTAGGTGAATTATGTGCCCGGTTGTACGTTTGCACCGTTAAACCCTTGGCGAGCAGAAATGATGTAAAAGGTGCTGCCCTGCAATTATTTGCGCGCGCTACTGCTTGTGGAAGAGCCTCCACTGTCGAGGAAGCTCGAGAGAGAACCCCCTGTCTAGAGAGCCCCCCCCCCCTCTCTCGGGTGACCTATTCTGTCATGCGAACCAGACAACGTCTTGCTCGAAGAGGTGGAAGTACCCATACGTTACCCCACCATTCCCGGCCTCCCGATCTACTGTCTGCTGATCCCATTCATACTGCCGAGTGGACAGAGGCATTAAGTATCAACTCCGATTGGGAAAATTTGAAAATAAGCTGAATAAAAAATATTTTCAAACTTGCATGCCGTTTCTTAACTACTTAGCTAATTTTACAAATGTATGTGATTAATGCATAACTTTGATAAAATATACCAAATTAATACTTGGCATATTAATTATTTTAAATTTAGATTTAAACAAATTTCTTTAGAACTGCTTTTTGTGTGTAGTTGGTTGTTCCTTTCCCCCGCACCTCCAATTATCACATGGTTGGCTACATATGGTGTGAAAGAAGTTATACTAGCCCCCCCCACCTCATATAACCATCCCCATAACCGCCTGTCCCCCTCCGCCCACACAACCCTAACATAGATCGTAATTGGCGCCACGGTGGCGATGTTAACTTCCTCGCCTGGTATACAAGAGGTTGTGGGTTCTATCCCGACCCCGACGATGCCTGTATATTTGGAGTTTGCGTGTTCTCCCCATGGTCGTATTGATGTTTCTTCGGTCCTCCAGTTTTTCCCTCCACATTTAGGAACGTGCGTTTTAAGACTTTGGCTGATTGAAATGTCCACACGATGAGCCACTTCGTGGCGCTATCATTTGTGATAGCCAGGTCGCTTCTGAAATAAAAGCTGTATAGCTCGTTTGGTCGTTACCTGGTAAAATAACATGAAAGTGTGGGATTTTAGTCTAATTATATCCGTTTTGTGGGCTGCACAGGAAGCGGGCCGCCAACTGGCGACGGCGGGGTCGGTGACGTCGCGCCGCGGAGGCCGCGCCCTCCGGGGCTCCCTGAGCCGCGACAAGTCGAGCAGCGAGTCGGCCGACAAGCAGCGCGCCGAGGAGGCACGCAAGCGGCTCATGGCGGCCAAGCGGGCTGCGGCCGGCCGCCAGAGCTCTGCCACGGAGAGCTCCGACAACATCGAGATCTACATTCCTGAGGCGCAGACGCGACTGTGAGGCGGCGGCGAGGCGGGGGAGGCCTTGCCCTCTCACGCCCGCCAGCCCCCGTCCACACCCACACCCATCTCCCCGTCATTGGCACAAACCCCAGGTTGGCACTGTGACTGGATCACAGCGAGGCAAAGCAACTGCAGAGAGCACCTTTTGAGCCCGACGTGTAGTTGTTATTTTCAAGTGGAGCTGCGATGTAGCCCCGTATTTTTGCAGCGAAGAAGTCGACAGTAAAAATGCAGAAATTGCCGCCTCGGGAGTTTCCCCAAGGCCCTTGGACTTGCAACCTCCTCCTACGCACCGTCGCTGCAACACAAGCCTGCATTCCGAATTGTAAAGAAGGCAGTCTGTTCAATTTGGATTCAGCATTCTACAATTCATTTGCGATGGAGATGTGATACTCCAGCAGATATATTTTAATTATTTGCCATTGGACATTTTAAATGAAACAACCCACTCAATGAAACAAAAAAAATCGTCTCGTCTTATATGAAACCAATAACATTTATACACAGTTCAGCATCGCCAAATTAGTAGCTTGCAACAGATGCTTTTTGGTCTGTGCAGAAGGTCTTTAAACGTGCGGATACCATGGATGAACATCAGAGAGACTAATTGAGTGAAAATTGGACTTTGAGCAAATGCACTTGTGCAAAAATGAGTGTACCACAGAAGTAGCCGATGTATGTTGTTTATTGCCTTCCTATACAGGTAAATATAAAGAACAATTTTGAATAAAACTACATTTTGACTTAAAATTTTCGTGACTGCAGGAATTAATATTCTTTGGTTCTTTCGGTAAAGTAACATAGATAGAAAAATCATGATAAGTGTACTGGCAATCTATAATGTAGACGGTAGTCTGGTTATTAAGTTTGGTGAGCGTACTGGCAGTCTATAATAGACTAGCCTACAGTCTACATTAGACTGCCAGTACACTCACCCAGCTTAATAACCGGGCTACAGTCGACATTAATACTATTTGGGTCTTTCGGTAAAGTCACGTAGATAGAAAAATAATAAAATACAAAATCACGACGTTTCCATCGCAACACAAGCAATCGTCTTCAGGTGACAAAAATACAGCGGGCAGACTGCTGAGGCAGGAAGAAAAATGTTCTCTATCTTCGTGGCTTCACCAAAAGACCCAAAGAGTTTGAATTCCTGCAGTCACGAAAAGCTTGAAGTCAGGAGTCTACATTAGTGTTTTTATTGTTATTTTATTTTTATTCACTTTATTATTATTTTTCTACGTGACTTTATCGAAAGAACCAAATAATTTGAATAAAACTAATTTAACATTCACGTGGGGATATTGTTATTTTTATTTAGTAAATTGGAGACCACACAACCAGGGGAGAGTGTCCATTGCCATGGTTGTAGCCTTGGTTGACCTGTGGATGCCCATGTTACACATTTTGCCTTATGAAGTTATTTTGTTCGGCTGTTCTATATTCCGGATTAATTTGAGCTTCATCATGGACCAGTACAAATGTGTAATGTGTTATATAAATGGCTCTGGGTGCAAAGTTTATACAATTCGGAGCAGCACTATGTGGAATACAACCACATTTGTAAACAATTGCCTCTAAAAAAAACTATTGTGAATTTGTTGGGAATCTTAGCTTTTGAGTCCTTTTTTGTCGTCGAGCATTATTGCACGAATATTTGTGCATCACGTCTAGAATGACACATTTTACTTCATGTACAACCTAACAGAGCCCAGGGAAGTCGCGATTTGATTCTGTGATGCCACCGTTAAAAAAAAAAACAATTGCAGCTTGTTCCTTAGTTGTTGGTGGCCAAAGTTATGCTTTGTAGTAACAACCCTTTAACCTATCCTTTTGAGAGGTTTAATTCCACAATCCCATGTGCAGAGCGTGGAATGGTTCCAATAGAATACCCGGTGCTGTTGTGTATCTGTTGAGGTGTGTGCTATATTAATTGGAGCACACCAGAATAATGCGGGGGGGGGGGTGTGAATAAAACCCACATGGCCAGAGCTTCATCGGCTCTGTCCAGTCATATGTTATCTAAATTCCTTGTGCGCACAGTTGGCAGGGTTGTGCACTGGCTCCGGTTCATCCATACAGGTCCCACCACGGATTTAATAATTGCAGGTGATGAGTTAAGAGTCCTAGGAGGGTGGAGATAATGTATTTTGTGCCAGTGGGTGCCGAGCTCACGCCAGACCTCTTCTCCCTCGTGGATACATGGATTTCTTTTGGCTATAAAATCTGAGATGGACCTCACCTGAATTGGAGTAATGGCACATATGACCGTTGGATATTTGAAGCACTCTTTAAGATTGTTTAATAATTTTAGTAAATTGCACGTGAGAGACTCCACATCAGATGATGTAGTCTATATTAGTTGAATACTGTGAATATTATTGATATTTGCCCAACTGCTTTGAGTTAGATAGCTGCATTCCTGCTTTTATAATGGTGGGCGATAGGCTTGGCTTAGTGAACATTAACACACAAATAAGCATAAATCAATGGGAATAAATAATGCATTACAACTTATTTGACCAAAACAGTGCTAAGTCACAAACTACTTCAAAGTGCATATACGATCCAACACTATCTTTTCTATACACTTGTGGCCATTATTTTCCATAAATCATCAAGCAAACTCCGGTCACTGCATCGCGCACTTTCAAATGTGCTTATACAGCTATTTGGAATGCTCTTCCTGGCAAGCCACTGGAGTCGTGCACTTTTAAATCCTCCAGATTCACAAACTCGTTTCTTTAAAACTGCTTCTTGTGTTTAGTTGTCCTGACCCCCACACCTCTGATTTAGCACGGTTGGCTACGTACTGTGTGAAAGAAGTTCAATATACATAGTACAAGTGTGTTGTATGCCACAACAACAACTTAGAACTCTTGTAAACTGTAAATACAGAACACTAATATGATAGTGCTCATGGGGGGTGTTTTTATTTTACAGTGGTTCAAATTGCAGCTATAATAGATTTCTAGAACAGTGCTTGATTTCCCCATTTACAATAGTTTTCCAGCAATGCTCCCGATTTCCTAATCTCAAATTAATAACTAATTTGTTTATTTAATCGTGCTAAACAGTCAAATGTTTTCCATATGTTATACTATTAATGATATCTGTATAGCTTCAGGTATTTATTTTGATATCAAAAATAGGCACAAATGGCCACTCCCTGTTGGGTTTGATGCAAAGGCAGCTGTTTGGAAGATGCCTTTTCCAGCTCGTGTTTATGTAGCAGCAGTTCTTCGTTACTTCCAACACCTTGTGATCGTGTTCGACGGCTATTTCTTTCTGTAAGAGTGTTTGCCTTTGTACTCTTATGAAGGTGTCTGAGATGCATAGTTAGCCAAGAAACCCATGGCCCATCACAGTTTGGCATTCATGTGCGAAACAGCCTTTTCCATTCATATGAGATTAACAGTGTACAATGACCAACTATTTGGGAACGTAAAATCTGGAGGTTGTGGCTGGCACTCTTCATTATTGGTACCTTTTATCCACAGTCATTTGGATAGCATAGCCGATTACAAACATATTCACCGAGTAATGTTTGGTATTTTATCATTCAACATTATAAATGTATACAGTACTGCAATATATAATTTAAAATTGCATCCATGCTAATATTCTGAAATGAGGATTTTGCAGTGTTGCTTGGTAAATATAGCACAATTATCAAGTGATTTATAATCCTAATATTACACACTAAATATATACGAGTAACAGCGTACGTTCCTGATAAAATTGAACAAAAATGTAACTGTTGCAGTTGTTTACATAATAATTATTTGTCAGAATAGTTTAATAATCACTTCGCTTAAGGCTTTATGCTCACCGTTGGGTGTAAAGTATGATGTGTTGCCACTTGCAGCTTCTCTTTGTAATTGTTTTTCTTGTCTTCTGACCTTTGCACAGTCAATTTTAAACGAGGGTATTTGTCACATCAGAGTGTCTTATACTGGTAAATAATATATGTATATATGTCTGTGTCAGTATGTATGTATATTCCTATATAATATACATATATAACTGGGTATTTAAATCAAAAATAGTGTAAATTAGGATGTACAAGTCACTTCAGTGGCATTGTTTGCAGTGCATAGTAGAATGACAGACTGAGACTTGTAGGGCCTATGTGCATTTGTGAATACAATTATACCTGCAATATTAATTGGTTTGTAATTGAATATATGAATCTGATTTACAAAGTAGATGCTCTTTATTTTTCCCGTGCAGCTTTGCAAGAAGCATGTTGTTGTCGCACTGCATGGAAGCTGAAGAAAATGAGTTTTGTCGGTGGCACAGATGGCAATGTTATCGGGTATCCCTTGACATGGTATAAAACAAAGCAATTAAGGGCTATTACACAACGTTTAAACCCTTATGTTTACCGACGTTAGCTCTTTGTATATGCGTTGTAACATTCTCAAGCCCCTACCTACACTTGTTCTGCTCAGTCGTTGTACTTTGTATCGTTACCATGGGTTTTGTCAGGACTAGTTCTCGGTATTTTGCTATTTTTTTTAGCTTAATTGTATTTCTTCTGGGTCCAAGGTAGGATTTGCCCTTAAAATTGTACTCCTTTGTCTTAAAACATTCTTTGCATTCTGATGACCGAAGAAGAGAGGCTGATCAAGTATAAGGAGGTTTGCAGCATACCCTTGTCCTGTGAGAAGAACTTACAGTGCAAGTTGCCTTCATAATAATCATACTTTGATACTTCCAGAATGAGGAAACGCTGACGGTGGTGTCCATTGCATCTGGTCGCGTGTATTTGTGCATTGCGAAAAAAATTGGTATGGACACAAAAAAGGATGCAACTCAAGTTTCGACAAGTGATTCACTATTTCCTTGCAGTGCTGTCATCTTGTGTTGATTGGGTGCCAAACAAGTGATTTGTATATTTTTGCCAACAATGGTTTGTTGGTTTGATTACGACCCAGGCCTATCCCACCAACCCCTCTTTATCAAATCCCTCTTTTGTGTTACTGTCATCAAAAGTACACCACTTAAAATAAGCCACTTCATTTCAATTATCGAGCTATGTACAATTTTACAATTGCTATAAACCGCCTTGGTTAAGGCGCTTTATCAATCTCATGTAAGATAAGATGGTACAGGTTAAGCCTCATTGATAGCTCCACCGGCGAGGGTGTATTGAGATGCTTCTCTCCATTGTCAAATCAAAGTCAATGATGTGTGTAATGACAACTATTATGCTGATGCCCCCACACGTGCATGAATTGAAACGGGGGGCTCCACGTGGAAGATTTAAGAGTAACACCTCGGTGAAAAACCCTGTTAAGTGAAATTGTCGGTCAGAATAGGTTTCCTAACATTCTGTAAGTATCGACAGCCATGTGACATTAGCTTCTGTCAACTGACGCTTGATTCGTATGTAAACATTGGGTGTATTACTATTCGTCATTGCAGTCAATGTACAGTACATGTTCAAAACGAGGAAATTAACAGCAGAGGAATACATGAAAAAGTCAAGCCCAAGGGTGTGTGAAGAGAGGTCTGGACTGGTGCAGTGTTTGTAGCTTCGGCTCAGCATTAGTCTTTATCTAAACAAAGTTGCATGGGAGAACCTTTTTAAAATCACTTATGGACATTATTCATGGGTAAACAATACAAATTAAAAATGTTTCAGTGTACCAAAACAATAACGACCTTAAATGTTTGCAAGGTCATTTAAATCTTCACGTAACTTGAAAATTCTAACCACTTTTGATAACATCAAGTTTCTACAGTTTTGAAAACTTATACTCTACATTTCCCCCCCCTTCCCCCGTATGCACTATCATAAATACAACTTTTAACAGATTGCTTACATAATTAATGATCTTTTAAGTATTTTGTAAACAATTATAACCAAAGTTTTCCCTTTACTCTCACATCTGGAATCCCCGCGCTAAGAAAATACAAATAAAACTTGCAGAGTACTAATTCCCACCCAGCAACAACTTGCAGGTCTTTATTTCAGGAAATTTTTGACAAAAATCACAACATTCGTGACATAAATTATCGTTGTGAATGGTATAACAATAATATAGTGTTTACCTACATTGAAGAATGTAATCCAGTTATTTATTAAGAACATAATTGTATCAAGCCATGTATAAAGTAATGCTTTATTTTAAGTCTCATTACAGAATCACAATGTGTAATGTATGGATGCTGTTTAGATAAAAAATAAAGTGATATACAATACACACAAAAAATTGCAATGTCTTCAATGTAGTTTGAAAAATTTTCGCTCACGGCACTAAATTTTCGGTTCCAAAATCCCAAAGTTATCACAAATGACAATGTATGATGTATTCTTACGGTAAAGCATTGCTGTGGGCTGTTTATCTTCAGTATTAAATGTTTTCAATACAGTTACGTATAGATACAAGTTTTTAGGTAATAATGTAAGCATAAGCACTACCAAATTTCTCAAAGTATCAAACTAATCTAAATTCAGATACTGTAGTACGGTTTTGCTGTGGTTTGTCATCTGTACTTGCACATTGTTCTCAGTCGCCTGTATTTTTACTGCATATTCCCACTGTGTTGCTAAATGCTATTTTCCCCCTTTTTTATTTTTATAAGAGCGTAAGTGTTTTAGATGTTAAGATTGTTAATTACAGTTGTATAAATGACGTGTGGTCGTTAATAAAAAAAAATGTCAGAAATGAGGCCCCTCCCCCCCCCCCGTTTGCCATTGTGCTGAGCTTCTACAAGATGTTGGTGCCAAGAATGCGCGTAAGTCCCCTGGAGGGCACGCAGATTGGCATCTTGGAAAAAAAAGTGAATTCTTAAAGTTAACTTTTTTTGTTAAGGTCTTGGAACGTTGGTAGAGGCAAGCGACATTGTAAAAATTTAAGTTTAATTTTGCCACAACTGTGAAATTAATGAATGTGTGTTAATGAATGCTCAATGCACCACTTATTTGTTTATACTTTCAAAACATATGAATGCGGTGTTATTGACAAACGTTAGTTTTGTCTAAGTAATTGTTTCCTGTAGATCAAGGTGCAAGTTGCATCCATCCTTGATATTAGAACAGGATATGGTTTTTATTAACTAATCACCATATCACAGAGGTCTTGTCTCTTATGACTGCAGAGCGAGTTGGCGAGTCTGCCGAGTACAACACGCGAAATGATTCACGCGATCAGTCATGTCTCAGTCGATCGAATTCCATCGCGCCAAGCATGGTACGTGGTGCGTAGATTCGTGCAGGCAACCCATCATAACACGGCAGTGTGCTTTTTTTTCCCAGTTGTCTTGACTCTTGCAATATTCCCCCTCTCTTTTACATACATAAACAACGCCTCCTTTTTGTTCTTCGCGTCAAAGAAAAACGTTTAAGCCGCATCTTCACCAACGACTGCGAGGTGGAACCAGATCTGGCCAATGCGTCACAACAAACCGTGGGGCCAGAGTTGTGGCCAGTGGAATTTGTTGAAGGGTGGTGGGTGTGGGGGGAGCGAGTTGGCTGTCCGCGGCACGGACCACGTTTTTTGTGGCAAGTTGCCCCCCTTCTCCCGCTCTGCGCGGCGTGGCCAACAAACAATGGGACCCGCTGGACCGACGGGGCCGAGGGAACGACGACGACGCCGCCGCGCACGCGCGAATGCGCAACGCGATTTGGCAATGCGTCATCCATGAGTTGCCGTACTGCCAAAGTTCTCAAGTACTGTCGTGTCAATGATGGGGGGTTTTTCTGAACAGGATGTACTGTACTTGGTTTTTTGTGTCATACCGAAAGCTACACACACTGACACACCGCAGCAGCGTTGGTCTTCGTCTCGTGGGGTTTTTCTCTTCGCTCCCATTATTTTGATACGGGCCTTTTAAACCCGTCAAACCGGTTTGGCTCTTGACAACCATCCCATATGTGTGCCTCTGCGCGCACTGGGCTGGCGTGAACAGAGGCAGTAAACGTCTCAAACTGAGCGTGCAAACTGGAAAGTGCTACCGCAAGGCAATGCCTGCAAAACACTTACGGACCAACGGCAAAATGCATTCGCATTGATTCCGTGACATGATGAGACTGAATATTGATGACAACTGTATTGGGATTGCACCTCAACAACAGACCGTACTGTGTGTATGTTGGGGGTAAAGTGTGCGTACTACCAACGTTTCGAGTCTGTCTCTAAATAATCTTCTCTAGAGGGGCTCGCTCGATCTCCCGCAGGAGTGGAGGCCCTTCCACCAGCAGTGCCACGAGCAGGGAATTGCAGGGCCTGCGCCGCTGCCTTCTACAGTACTATATCGGAGTGCCTGTTGACGGTGGGAACTATGCAACGTGAGTTTAATGAAGCCATTTGCTCAGCGGTCTTGGCTGGTGAGTCAGCACGCGGAATGCAGGTTAAGCCAACAAACAGCAGTGCGTTTGTTTGGGTGCTCTAGATGTGTGTGTGTGGGTGACATCCGCGATTCAATAAGCGCGGTGGGTCAGGGCAATTGTTCAAAACAACCGAGACGATGGGGAAAAGTTATTCCGTCGTTGTAATCCCTCTAACAGTATATATTGTGACTCATCGGTTTAATTATTACATTTAAATCAACGAGACGCTGTCAGTCATGCGTTGCCTGAGAGCATTGCTGACAGCAAATACGTATAAACACAGCTCCACTCTGTCAATTCACTGCTGGATGAAAGCCTCTTCAAGCCTCCATCATCAGCCAGGGTCAATTCACTGCTGGATGAAGCCTTCCCCAAGCCTCCACCATCGTCATCAACCAGGGTTAATCCACTGCCAGATGAAGGCCGTCACCACCTCATACCATTGCAGCGTGCAATGTAACAATTTGCCCAGCACCTGCACACAAACACCGCTCCATCTCCCCGGTGGGCGGACAACCTTCTGATGCGTTCCGTTCCGGCTGTCATCATGCTTGGCCAACTCTTCCCCGTTCTCGAGACGTTACCCTACCCACGCTCACCTAACAGTTTGAATCGTGTAATCAACCTGCGTGTCTTCTCTTATTCGCACGTAGATAGATATGTTCTAGTCCACTGGCTTTGCAGACCAATACAAGCAAAGATCGTCTTCGTTGGCAGTTCTGCACAATCCAGCAGATGCATGTGTTGATGCACCCAGACCGTGAGCTATTTAAATAGAGGGCACCTCTGAGACACCGTAGAGCGCCTGTTGCAATGGAAATTAGTTAAATATAAGTACGATGGTAAATGATCAGTGAAGACGACACAAAACATTCAATTGCAGGTGAGATTAAACAAACAACAAACAAAATTCTGTTAATTAAAATGTGCGAGCATTATGCGAACGGGGAATTTACTTTTTTTGCAGCGCACGTAGTCAGTCAACAGTGCGGCAACAACGCGAGTTGCGGGGAACAGGGAGGACGAAACGACGATTAGCGCACTAAGCGTGATGTGCAGATGTGCAGTGACATTACGCTATGGAAATAGAAAACGAAGTTCTATTCTGGACCATAGTTAGCATCAGTAGCGAATAATAGCTGACCCGATCCTGGGTAGCCACCCTTGACCAACCCACAGGACTCACCGTGGTGATCGTGGTGTGTGCCCATGGGCAAACATCTCCCCTTATAGCCTTAGCAGACTGGTGAGGCACGTGCTGTTAGCGAGTAGCACCTATGAAGATGGACACGACGCACGAGGGAATGGGTGGCCATAAATACGCCCGACCGCCTTTGTCTTCCTCGTGGCGATGTGTACACATCGCAGCAGGTACTCATTTGAGTCTGAGTCTACCTAGGGGAGGCCCAGGACCGGTTCAGATAGTGTTGGCCATTAGCGGGCATCGAACTCGGGTGGCTGGGTTCGGAGCGCAGCGCGCTTATCGATACACTATCGCTCCCCATGAAAGACAAATATCAGCGAGCTTTTGTAAACTAAACAAGTATTTTTATTTTACCAGGTGAGGCCTCACTGACCTACATAGATTTTTTTGTTTAGAAGCAACCAGGCCGCGAGTGTGGACATTTATCGCGGCCAAATAGTCTCAGCGCGCGTCTCAAAGTGCGGTGGGGCGACAGGGAGAGGACCCGGGGGGTCAATCCACGCGACCTCGGCGAGCGAGACAAGCAAACTCCTAATATACAAGAGGCGTCAAGGTCGGCATGAGAACCCACGACCCCTGTCATATACCAGGCGGGTAGACAATATCTCGCCGCCGCAACTGTCAGCGAGTAGCACCTACGAAGGCCGGCACGGCACGCGAGGAGGCTGGGTGGCCAGCACCACGCCCGGCCGCCTTTGTCTCCCTGAGTAGCGATGTGTACTACACACCGCTCCAGGTACTCAGTTGAGGTTCAGTTGACCCATATATGTGCATGCAAAGATCCCCCGTCTAGCCTTAACAGACTGTTGGGGCAAGTGCTGTTAGCGAGCAGCACCTATGAAGCCGGAACAGCGCACGAGGAGTGGGTGGCCATCACTACGCCCGGCCGCCTTTGTCTCCCTTACACATCACACCAGGTGCTCATTTGAGGCCGAGTCGACCTGTGTATGTTCAAACAAGCACCGTGAGAGACATTGTGCGGGGAAAAACATTCATCCAGCCACAGCCATGCACTTGTACATCTCGATTTACACCTCAATTGCCTAGAACTGCTTCTTGCGTCGAGTTTGTCGTCCTTCCTGCGCCCTCATCTGAGCTGTGCGACAACGGTAGCAGTTCAACTTGCACACAGATTGACTACGGGCGAAGAAACCCTCGTCAAATTAGCCAGCGCAATGCTTGTTGCACTCCCTGCCAACGCAGCTTCGCCAAATAATGAATTGAAGACTCACAATTGATTTTACCCGTTGTGCATTTGTCATGCAAACCGAGTTCATTCATCGCGCGCATGTTCCTCGCGCGGCGGCGCGAGCGCGACGACCAAGGGGCCTCGACGTACAAGGCAACGGCTTTGGTGACGCCCTCCTCCTGTATACCTGGCGAGGTAGTTAACATCTCGCCACTGCGGCGACCTGCCTGCAAGTGCTGTTAGCGAGCCCCTATGAAGGTAGGAAAGACACAGGAGGGGGTGGGCGGCCAGCACCACGCCCGACCGTCTTTGTCTCCCCAGTAACGATGTTAACACACCGCACCAATTACCCATTTGAGGCTGAGTCGACCTATGTATGTGCAAGACAAATATCCCCCGCATAGCCTTAAAAACGTTTTTGGCAAGTGCTGCTAGCGAGTAGCACCTATGAAGGCCGGCACGGCACACGAGGGGGTGGGTGGCCAGCACTACGCCCGGCCACCTTTGTCTCCCCAGTAGCGATGTTTACACCCCACACCAGCTACTCATTTTAGGCCGAGTCTACTTAGGGGAGTCCCACGACCGGTTCAGATAATCGTCACTGACGCTGGCCCTGAGAAGTGGGGGGTGAATCGATCTCCGGCGGCACGGGTTCGTAGCGCAGCGCGCACAGAGCTCCCCACGATTGCGGGCGTGCTGGAGGACCTTCATCCATTCTCCTTCATCCTGCTACAGACTGACAAAGGGCAACAACCCAAAACAAATCCTCGACGCGTGAGTCAACGCGATGCTCGCTGCACCCCCTGCCAACGCAGTGTCGCCGAATAATGAGCGTACGATTTTACAAAGCGTTGCATTTTGTGTATTGGATTTGTCATGCAGCTGAGTTCAGTCACCGGGCGGGCGCATGTTGCCTTGTGCCGCCCGTGCCGCGTGCGCGGCAAGTAATGGCGCCTTGACACGCGAAGTAAAATGTTTTTTTTACGTGAAGCTGCTGGTGCTGCACAACTTACACAAAAGCTCGGCGCACTCGTTAATAACGCTGCCTTGGCACGTATGTGATATGAAGGAGGCCCATTGACCGAAACATCGCCTCTGTATTTTGTTCTTTTAAGGCAGTGTTGTTAACGACCGCGTTTAGATTTTTTAAATGGAATGAATATAATTATTTGGTATTAAAACACCCTATTTGTGTGGACATGTATTCTCCACTGTGTGAAAAAGAGCTGCATACCTAATCGGATTTCTCCAAGATAAATAAATATTCTGATTTTTATTTGCGAATTTCAATTGTATTGAACCCGTAACGTAAGAAGACATCTCAGAACACTGTTTTATTATTGAATTATGAATGTTGATTCAAATTGTGGAATTGTGACTGCAAGTGAAGCATGGGGAGATGCTTGAAATGACACGGGGCGACATAACGAAGAGCCAATGGATGAACAGACACTTTACCCACGGCACTGGAGTGTCAGTAAAGCACAAGTGGGCTTGGACAGGGGACACACAACCCTGGCAGGGAGGATGATGGCCGCTGGTCAGGCATCACGAAGGCAGCGGCAGCCACGAAGAGTGGACACGTCGGTGGGAGCGCGTGCCCCGCGGAGTAGCTCCACTGAAGTTTTGCATCTTAAGACTGAGAGAGACAGCGGCAGCTTTGGGGGAGGCCTTCATCCATCAGTGGATAAAACATCATCATCAGCAGCCATCCTCTGAATATCATCATTATCCATACTCTTTGGTTCTTTCGGTAAAGTCACGTAGGTAGAAAATAAATTAAATAAAATCACGACGTTTCGGGCGCAACGCAAGCGTCCGTCATCAGGTGGGACAACCACAGCAAGGAACAATTGCTAACGATTCTGCAGCGATGTAACGACTCGCCGAGCAACTGCACACAAGCGCACGCCATCAAATATTTAAATTTAAGACTTTACCAATTTAGAATTAACTTTACAAAGGGTTTGATTTTGTGTATTTGGATTTGTCATGCAACTGAGTTCAGTTACCACGCGCATGTTCCTGATGCGGCCTCACGTGACGCAAGGACGACGACGATGGCGCCTTGAATAACAAAGCAAATGGGTTTCGTGAAGCTCCTGGTGCTGCTGCACCAATAACAAAAAAAGCTGAACACATTCGTTAATAACGCTGCCTTGGCACGTATGTGACATGACGAAGGGCCATTGATCGAAACGTCGCCTCTGTATTTTGTTTTTAAAGCAGTGTTGTAAACTAAGCGTTAAGACGTAAAAAAATTATGTTATTATTTGCTATTAATGTGTTTTGTATGCACACGTATACTCCGCTGGACATTGTGAAAACGATATTCATAGCTCATCTGATTTCTCCAATAAAAATAAAGATTCTGATCTGATTATCACACTGCACGAATTTTCTACTGGCAATTGTATTGAGCCCGTAACGTAACAAGACGTTTCAGAGCACTGTTCTATCCTTTAATTATACAAGTAGAGATGTTTGACTTTGTTACATTAGTTACTTGCGCAAAGAAGCATGGAGACATGTCGCATGCTTCAAAATAAACAGGGCGACAGAAATAATAATAACTGATTTATAAACAAAAGAACACTGAATCCACGACACTGGAGTGTCAGTAAAGCACAAGCTTGGACAGGGGACACACAGCCCTGGCAGGGAGGCTGATGGCCGCTGGTCGAGCATCACGAAGGCAGCGGCAGCCACGAAGAGTGGACACGTCGGTGGGAGCGCGTGCCCCGCGGAGTAGCTCCACTGACGTTTTGCATCGCAAGAATGTGACAGACAGCGGCAGCTTTGGGGGACGCCTTCATCCATCAGTGGATAGAACATCATCAGCAGCCTTCCTCTGAATGCCATCATCATACGTGGCCAATTTTACCGTCGCCACCACCTCGAACGACCCTGCTGCGATGTAACGATTCAGCCAGCGTCTCTCTCTGTACGCGAGCGTGCAGAGAGACGCTCCATCTTGCCGACGGAGTTGTTCATTCCTCGGCTGCCAAGCCCGCGGAAGCCTTCGCCACTGGCCATTATCCCTTTCCAGCGACGATCCCTGCCCAAACGCACTCGTCATTAACCTGCCAGTGATCTCGTATCCACGCGTTCCCTGCCCCTTTGTTCTCTAAATTTCGACCATCCATCTCTCCGTAATGTGACAACGTGGTGTGTATACGTTTATTATTTTATGTCATCATCATCATCATCCGTGTCTCAACTTACCGCCGCCACCACCTCTAACGATCCTGCTGCGATGTCACGATCTAGATTTTGAGTTTTCGTGACTGCAGGGATCCATACTCTTTGGTTCTTTCGGTTAAGTCACGTAAATATACAATAAATACAAATATTTATTTTAATTAATAATACATTACTTATTTTAGTTTATACCTTCGTGACTTTACCGAAATGTGCTGATAATAAAATAAATTATTTATTTTATTTTAAACCGAAGTGACTTTACCTGAAGGACCAAAGAGCATGCGATGTAACGATTCGCCGAGCATCTGCACTCAAGCGTACGCCTTCAAATAATTAAATGTAGAACTTTACAAAGGGTTTGATTCTGTGTAGGGATTTGTCATGCAACTGAGTTCAGTTACCGCGCGCATGTTCCTGATGCGGCCTCACGGACGCAAGGACGACGACGATGGCGCCTTGAATAACAAAGCAAATTGGTTTTGTGAAGCTCCTGGTGCTGCTGCACCAATTACAAAAAAAGCTCAACACATTCGTTAATAACGCTGCCTTGGCACGTATGTGCTGTGAAGAAGGGCCGTTTATCGAAACGTCGCCTCTGCCTTAATAACAAAATACAGTGTTGTTAACGAACGCGTTTAGCTTTTTAAAATGGAATTCAAAGAGCTGCATAGCTAATCGGATTTCTCCAAAATAAATACAAATTCTGATTTTTAT
The DNA here is from genome assembly GCF_015708825.2 of Lethenteron reissneri. Lineage (NCBI taxonomy): Eukaryota > Metazoa > Chordata > Hyperoartia > Petromyzontiformes > Petromyzontidae > Lethenteron > Lethenteron reissneri. Next base: position 13,689,465 of record NC_083807.1, on the reverse strand, counting down.
TTTCGAATTTCAATTGTATTGAGCCCGTAACGTAAGAAGACATCTCAGAGCAATGTTTTATTATTGAATTATGAATGTAGATTCATAATTTTTCTCCATTAAATTATTTATTTGTGCAAAGAAGCGTGGAATTGTGACTGCAAAGTGAGGCATGGAGAGATGCTTGAAATGACACGGGGCGACATAACGAAGAGCCGATGGATGAACAGACACTGATCGCACGGCACTGGAGTGTCAGTAAAGCACAAGTGGGCTTGGACAGGGGACACACAGCCCTGGCAGGGAGGATGATGGCCGCTGGTCGAGCATCACGAAGGCAGCGGCAGCCACGAAGAGTGGACACGTCGGTGGGAGCGCGTGCCCCGCGGAGTAGCTCCACTGACGTTTTGCATCTTAAGACTGTGACAGACAGCGGCAGCTTTGGGGGACGCCTTCATCCATTAGTGGATAGAACATCATCATCATCATCTTCAGCCATCCTCTGAATATCATCATTATCCATACTCTTTGGTTCTTTCGGTAAAGTCACGTAAATATAAGCTAATAAATTATTTATTTTAATTTTATACCTACGCGACTTTAGCGAAATGTGCTGATAATAAATAAATAAACATTTATTGATATATTATTTTATACCTAAGTGACTTTACCTAAAGGACCAAAGAGTATGCGATGTAACCATTCGCCGAGCATCTGCACTCAAGCGTACGCCTTCAAATAATTAAATGTATAAAACTTTACAAAGGGTTTGATTTTGTGTAGGGATTTGTCATGCAACTGAGTTCAGTTACCGCGCGCATGTTCCTGATGCGGCCTCACGGACGAAGACGATGGCGCCTTGAATAACAAAGCAAATGGGTTTCGTGAAGCTCCTGGTGCTGCTGCACAAATAACAAAAAAACTCTGCACAATCGTTAATAATGCTGCCTTGGCACGTATGTGATGTGAAGAAGGGCCGTTTATCGAAACGTCGCCTCTATATTTTGTTATTTTAAGGCAGTGTTGTAAACTAAGGTGTTGAGCCTTAAACATTTTATTCATATTATTCTTTGCTATAAATGTGTTCTTGTATGTACACGTCCACTGGACATTGTGAAAAAGAGATTCATAGCTCATCCGATTTCTCCAAGAAAAATAAAGATTCTGATCTCATTATCACAATGCACGAATTTTCTACTTGCAATTGTATTGAGTCCGTAACGTAACAAGACGTCTCAGAGCATTGTTCTATCCTTTAATTATACAAGTAGAGATGTTTGACTTTGTTACATTAGTTACTTGCGCAAAGAAGCATGGAGACATGTCGCATGCTTCAAAATAAACAGGGCGACAGAAAGAATAATAACTGATTTATATAAACAAAAGAACACTGAACCCACGACACTGGAGTGTCAGTAAAGCACAAGTGGGCTTGGGCAGGGGACACACAGCCCTGGCAGGGAGGATGATGGCCGCTGGTCGAGCATCACGAAGGCAGCGGCAGCCACGAAGAGTGGACACGTCGGTGGGAGCGCGTGCCCCGCGGAGTAGCTCCACTGACGTTTTGCATCTTAAGAATGTGACAGACAGCGGCAGCTTTGGGGGACGCCTTCATCCATCAGTGGATAGAACATCATCATCATCATCAGCCATTCTCTGAATATCATCATTATCCATACTCTTTGGTTCTTTCGGTAAAGTCACGTAAATATAAACTAATAAAAAAAAGTATTTATTTTATTTAATAATCAATTATTTATTTTGTTTATACCTACGTGACTTTTATATTTAATGATCAATTATTTATTTTGTTTATACCTACGTGACTTTTTAATTTAATGATCAATTATTTATTTAGTTTATACCTACGTGACTTTTTTTATTTAATGATCAATTATTTATTTTGTTTATACCTACGTGACTTTACCGAAATGTGCTGATAATAAAATAAATAAAATAAATTATTTCTTTTATTTCATACCTAAGTGATTTTAATTAAAAGACCAAAGAGTATGCGATGTATCGATTCGCCGAGCATCTGCACTCAACAGTACGCCATCAAACATTTAAATTTCAGATTTTACAAACGGTTCGATTCTGTGTAAGGGATTTGTCATGCAACTGAGTTCAGTTACCGCGCGCATGTTCCTGATGCGGCCTCACGTGACGCAAGGACGACGACGATGGCGCCTTGAATAACAAAGCAAATGGGGTTCGTGAAGCTCCTGGTGCTGCTGCACCAATAACAAAAAAAGCTCAACACATTCGTTAATAACGCTGCCTTGGCACGTATGTTATATGAAGAAGGGCCATTGATCGAAACGTCGCCTCTGTATTTTGTTTTTAAGGCAGTGTTGTTAACGAACGCGTTTAGCTTTTTAAAATGGAATTCAAAGAGCTGCATAGCTAATCGAATTTCTCCAAAATAAATACAAATTTTGATTTTTATTTGCGAATTTCAATTGTATTGAGTCCGTAACGTAAGAAGACATCTCAGATCACTGTTTTATTATTGAATAATGAATGTAGATTCATAATTTTTCTCCATTAAATTATTTATTTGTGCAAAGAAGCGTGGAATTGTGACTGCAAGTGAGGCATGGAGAGACGCTTGAAATGACACGGGGCGACATAACGAAGAGCCGATGGATGAACAGACACTGAACCCACGGCACTGCAGTGTCAGTAAAGCACAAGTGGGCTTGGACAGGGGACACACAACCCTGGCAGGGAGGATGATGGCCGCTGGTCGAGCATCACGAAGGCAGCGGCAGCCACGAAGAGTGGACACGTCGGTGGGAGCGCGTGCCCCGCGGAGTAGCTCCACTGACGTTTTGCATCTTAAGACTGAGAGAGACAGCGGCAGCTTTGGGGGACGCCTTCGTCCATCAGTGGATAGAACATCATCATCATCAGCAGCCATACTCTTAATATCATCATTATCCATACTCTTTGGTTCTTTCGGTAAAGTCACGTAAATATAAGCTAATAAATTATTTATTTTTATTTTATACCTACGCGACTTCAGCGAAATGTGCTGATAATAAATAAATAAACATTTATTAATATTCTATTTTATACCTAAGTGACTTTACCTAAAGGACCAAAGAGTATGCGATGTAACGATTCGCCGAGCATCTGCACTCAAGCGTACGCCTTCAAATAATTAAATGTATAGAACTTTACAAAGGGTTTGATTTTGTGTAGGGATTTGTCATGCAGCTGAGTTCAGTTACCGCGCGCATGTTCCTGATGCGGCCTCACGGACGACGACGATGGCGCCTTGAATAACAAAGCAAATGGGTTTCGTGAAGCTCCTGGTGCTGCTGCACCAATAACAAAAAACTCTGCACAATCGTTAATAACGCTGCCTTGGCACGTATGTGATATGAAGAAGGGCCGTTTATCGAAAACGTCGCCTCTGTATTTTGTTCTTTTAAGGCAGTGTTGTAAACTAAGGTGTTGAGCCTTAAACATTTTATTCATATTATTCTTTGCTATTAATGTGTTTTTGTATGTACACGTCCACTGGACATTGTGAAAAAGAGAATCATAGCTCATCCGATTTCTCCAAGAAAAAGAAAGATTCTGATCTCATTATCACAATGCACGAATTTGCTACTTGCAATTGTATTGAGTCCGTAACGTAACAAGACGTCTCAGATCATTGTTCTATCCTTTATTTATACATGTCGAGATGTTTGACTTTGTTACATTAGTTACTTGCGCAAAGAAGCATGGAGACATGTCGCATGCTTCAAATTAAACAGGGCGACAGAAAGAATAATAACTGATTTATAAACAAAAGAACACTGAACCCACGACACTGGAGTGTCAGTAAAGTACAAGTGGGCTTGGGCAGGGGACACACAGCCCTGGCAGGGAGGATGATGGCAGCTGGTCGAGCATCACGAAGGCAGTGGCAGCCACGAAGAGTGGACACGTCGGTGGGAGCGCATGCCCCGCGTAGTAGCTCCACTGACGTTTTGCATCTTAAGACTGTGACAGACAGCGGCAGCTTTGGGGGAGGCCTTCATCCATTAGTGGATAGAACATCATCATCATCTTCAGCCATCCTCTGAATATCATCATTATCCATACTCTTTGGTTCTTTCGGCAAAGTCACGTAAATATAAGCTAATAATTTATTTATTTTTATTTTATACCTACGCAACTTTAGCGAAATGTGCTAATAATAAATAAATAAATATATCTCCATTTATTTATTATTATTTTATACCTAAGTGACTTTACCTAAAGGACCAAAGAGTATGCGATGTAACGATTCGCCGAGCATCTGCACTCAACCGTACGCCTTCAAATAATTAAATGTATAGAACTTTACAAAGGGTTTGATTTTGTGTAAGGATTTGTCATGCAACTGATTTCAGTTACCGCGCGCATGTTCCTGATGCGGCCTCACGGACGACGATGGCGCCTTGAATAACAAAGCAAATGGGTTTCGTGAAGCTCCTGGTGCTGCTGCACCAATAACATAAAAAGCTCAACACATTCGTTAATAACGCTGCCTTGGCACGTATGTGATATGAAGAAGGGCCATTGATCGAAACATCGCCTCTGTATTTTGTTCTTTTAAAGCAGTGTTGTAAACTAAGGTGCTGAGTATTCTTTGTTTTTTTCGGAAAAAGTCACGTAGTTAAAAAAAATTACGACGTTTCGGAGGCAACACAAGCCTCCGTCTACGAAACGTCGTGATTTAATTTATTTCTTTTCTTTTTTTACCTACGTGACTTTACCGACAAAAACAAAGAGTATGGAGCCTTGCAATCACGAAACCTTCAAATCTAGAATTAAGGTGTGAGATTTAAAACATAAAAATTATATTATTCTTTGCTATTAATGTGTTTTTGTATGTACACGTATACTCCACTGAACATTGTGAAAACGAGATTCATAGCTCATCCGATTTCTCCAAGAAAAATAAGTATTCTGATCTGATTATCACAATGCACGAATTTGCTACTTGCAATTGTATTGAGTCCGTAACGTAACAAGACGTCTCAGAGCACTGTTCTATCCTTTAATTATACAAGTAGAGATGTTTGACTTTGTTACATTAGTTACTTGCGCAAAGAAGCATGGAGACATGTCGCATGCTTCAAATTCAACAGGGCGACAGAAAGAAAAATAACTGATTTATATAAACAAAAGAACACTGAACCCACGACACTGGAGTGTCAGTAAAGCACAAGTGGGCTTGGGCAGGGGACACACAGCCCTGGCAGGGAGGATGATGGCCGCTGGTCGAGCATCACGAAGGCAGCGGCAGCCACGAAGAGTGGACACGTCGGTGGGAGCGCGTGCCCCGCGGAGTAGCTCCACTGACGTTTTGCATCTTAAGACTGTGACAGACAGCGGCAGCTTTGGGGGAGGCCTTCATCCATTAGTGGATAGAACATCATCATCATCTTCAGCCATCCTCTGAATATCATCATTATCCATACTCTTTGGTTCTTTCGGTAAAGTCACGTAAATATAAGCTAATAATTTATTTATTTTTATTTTATACCTACGCAACTATAGCGAAATGTGCTAATAATAAATAAATAAATATATCCCCATTTATTTATATATTATTTTATACCTAAGTGACTTTACCTAAAGGACCAAAGAGTATGCGATGTAACGATTCGCCGAGCATCTGCACTCAACCGTACGCCTTCAAATAATTAAATGTATAGAACTTTACAAAGGGTTTGATTTTGTGTAAGGATTTGTCATGCAACTGAGTTCAGTTACCGCGCGCATGTTCCTGATGCGGCCTCACGGACGACGATGGCGCCTTGAATAACAAAGCAAATGGGTTTCGTGAAGCTCCTGGTGCTGCTGCACCAATAACAAAAAAAGCTCAACACATTCGTTAATAACGCTGCCTTGGCACGTATGTGATATGAAGAAGGGCCATTGATCGAAACGTCGCCTCTGTATTTTGTTCTTTTAAAGCAGTGTTGTAAACTAAGGTGCTGAGTATTCTTTGGTTTTTTCGGAAAAAGTCACGTAGTTAAAAAAAATTACGACGTTTCGGAGGCAACACAAGCCTCCGTCTACGAAACGTCGTGATTTAATTTATTTCTTTTCTTTTTTTACCTACGTGACTTTACCGACAAAAACAAAGAGTATGGAGCCTTGCAATCACGAAACCTTCAAATCTAGAATTAAGGTGTGAGATTTAAAACATAAAAATTATATTATTTTTGCTATTAATGTGTTTTTGTATGTACACGTATACTCCACTGAACATTGTGAAAACGAGATTCATAGCTCATCCGATTTCTCCAAGAAAAATAAGTATTCTGATCTGATTATCACAATGCACGAATTTGCTACTTGCAATTGTATTGAGTCCGTAACGTAACAAGACGTCTCAGAGCACTGTTCTATCCTTTAATTATACAAGTAGAGATGTTTGACTTTGTTACATTAGTTACTTGCGCAAAGAAGCATGGAGACATGTCGCATGCTTCAAATTCAACAGGGCGACAGAAAGAAAAATAACTGATTTATATAAACAAAAGAACACTGAACCCACGACACTGGAGTGTCAGTAAAGCACAAGTGGGCTTGGGCAGGGGACACACAGCCCTGGCAGGGAGGATGATGGCCGCTGGTCGAGCATCACGAAGGCAGCGGCAGCCACGAAGAGTGGACACGTCGGTGGGAGCGCGTGCCCCGCGGAGTAGCTCCACTGACGTTTTGCATCTTAAGACTGTGACAGACAGCGGCAGCTTTGGGGGAGGCCTTCATCCATTAGTGGATAGAACATCATCATCATCTTCAGCCATCCTCTGAATATCATCATTATCCATACTCTTTGGTTCTTTCGGTAAAGTCACGTAAATATAAGCTAATAATTTATTTATTTTTATTTTATACCTACGCAACTATAGCGAAATGTGCTAATAATAAATAAATAAATATATCCCCATTTATTTATATATTATTTTATACCTAAGTGACTTTACCTAAAGGACCAAAGAGTATGCGATGTAACGATTCGCCGAGCATCTGCACTCAACCGTACGCCTTCAAATAATTAAATGTATAGAACTTTACAAAGGGTTTGATTTTGTGTAAGGATTTGTCATGCAACTGAGTTCAGTTACCGCGCGCATGTTCCTGATGCGGCCTCACGGACGACGATGGCGCCTTGAATAACAAAGCAAATGGGTTTCGTGAAGCTCCTGGTGCTGCTGCACCAATAACAAAAAAAGCTCAACACATTCGTTAATAACGCTGCCTTGGCACGTATGTGATATGAAGAAGGGCCATTGATCGAAACGTCGCCTCTGTATTTTGTTCTTTTAAAGCAGTGTTGTAAACTAAGGTGCTGAGTATTCTTTGGTTTTTTCGGAAAAAGTCACGTAGTTAAAAAAAATTACGACGTTTCGGAGGCAACACAAGCCTCCGTCTACGAAACGTCGTGATTTAATTTATTTCTTTTCTTTTTTTACCTACGTGACTTTACCGACAAAAACAAAGAGTATGGAGCCTTGCAATCACGAAACCTTCAAATCTAGAATTAAGGTGTGAGATTTAAAACATACAAATTATATTATTCTTTGCTATTAATGTGTTTTTGTATGTACACGTATACTCCACTGAACATTGTGAAAACGAGATTCATAGCTCATCCGATTTCTCCAAGAAAAATAAGGATTCCGATCTGATTATCACAATGCACGAATTTGCTACTTGCAATTGTATTGAGTCCGTAACGTAACAAGACGTCTCAGAGCACTGTTCTATCCTTTAATTATACAAGTAGAGATGTTTGACTTTGTTACATTAGTTACTTGCGCAAAGAAGCATGGAGACATGTCGCATGCTTCAAATTAAACAGGGCGACAGAAAGAATAATAACTGATTTATATAAACAAAAGAACACTGAACCCACGACACTGGAGTGTCAGTAAAGCACAAGTGGGCTTGGGCAGGGGACACACAGCCCTGGCAGGGAGGATGATGGCCGCTGGTCGAGCATCACGAAGGCAGCGGCAGCCACGAAGAGTGGACACGTCGGTGGGAGCGCGTGCCCCGCGGAGTAGCTCCACTGACGTTTTGCATCTTAAGACTGTGACAGACAGCGGCAGCTATGGGGGAGGCCTTCATCCATCAGTGGATAGAACATCATCATCAGCCTTCCTCTGAATGCCATCATCATACGTGCTCAATTTTACAGTCGCCACCACCTCGAACGACCCTGCTGGGATGTAACGATTCAGCCAGCGTCTCTCTCTGTACGCAAGCGTGCAGAGAGACGCTCCATCTTGCCGACGGAGTTGTTCATTCCTCGGCTGCCAAGCCCGAGGAAGCCTTCGCCACTGGCCATTATCCCTTTCCAGCGACCTGCCCTGCCCAAACGCACTCGTCATTAACCTGCCAGTGGTCTCGTATCCACGCGTTCCCTGCCCCTTTGTTCTCTAAATTCCGAGCATGCATCTCTCCGTAATGTGACAACGTGGTGTGTATACGTTTATTATTTTAAGTCATCATCATCATCCGTGTCTCAACTTACCGCCGCCACCACCTCTAACGATCCTGCTGCGATGTCACGATCTAGATTTTGAGTTTTCGTGACTGCAGGGATCCATACTCTTTGGTTCTTTCGGTAAAGTCACGTAAATATACAATGAATACAAATATTTATTTTAATTAATAATAAATTACTTATTTTAGTTTATACCTTCGTGACTTTACCTAAAGGACCAAAGAGTATGCGATGTAACCATTCGCCGAGCATCTGCACTCAAGCGTACGCCATCAAATATTTAAATGTAAGACTTTACAAAGGGTTTGATTTTGTGTAGGGATTTGTCATGCAACTGAGTTCAGTTACCGCGCGCATGTTCCTGATGCGGCCTCACGTGACGCAAGGACGACGACGATGGCGCCTTGAATAAGAAAGCAAATGGGGTTCGTGAAGCTCCTGGTGCTGCTGCACCAATAACAAAAAAACTCAGCACAATCGTTAATAACGCTGCCTTGGCACGTATGTGCTGTGAAGAAGGGCCGTTTATCGAAACGTCGCCTCTATATTTTGTTATTTTAAGGCAGTGTTGTAAACTAAGGTGTTGAGCCTTAAACATTGTATTCATATTATTATTTGCTATTAATGTGTTGTGTATGTACACGTCCACTGGACATTGTGAAAAAGAGATTTATAGCTCATCCGATTTCTCCAAGAAAAATTAAGATTCTGATCTCATTATCACAATGCACGAATTTGCTACTTGCAATGCCATTGAGTCCGTAACGTAACAAGACGTCTCAGAGCATTGTTCTATCCTTTAATTATACAAGTAGAGATGTTTGACTTTGTTACATTAGTTACTTGCGCAAAGAAGCATGGAGACATGTCGCATGCTTCAAAATAAACAGGGCGACAGAAATAATAATAACTGATTAATAAACAAAAGAACACTGAACCCACGACACTGGAGTGTCAGTAAAGCACAAGTGGGCTTGGGCAGGGGACACACAGCCCTGGCAGGGAGGATGATGGCCGCTGGTCGAGCATCACGAAGGCAGCGGCAGCCACGAAGAGTGGACACGTCGGTGGGAGCGCGTGCCCCGCGGAGTAGCTCCACTGACGTTTTGCCTCTTAAGACTGTGACAGACAGCGGCAGCTTTGGGGGACGCCTTCATCCATTAGTGGATAGAACATCATCATCAGCCATCCTCTGAATGCCATCATCATACGTGGTCAATTTTACCGTCGCCACCACCTCGAACGACCCTGCTGCGATGTAACGATTCAGCCAGCGTCTCTCTCTGTACGCGAGCGTGCAGAGAGATGCTCCATCTTGTCGACGGAGTTGTTCATTCCTCGGCTGCCAAGCCCGAGGAAGCCTTCGCCACTGGCCATTATCCCTTTCCAGCGACCTGCCCTGCCCAAACGCACTCGTCATTAACCTGCCAGTGGTCTCGTATCCACGCGTTCCCTGCCCCTTTGTTCTCTAAATTCCGAGCATGCATCTCTCCGTAATGTGACAACGTGGTGTGTATACGTTTATTATTTTATGTCATCATCATCATCATCCGTGTCTCAACTTACCGCCGCCACCACCTCTAACGATCCTGCTGCAATGTCACGATCTAGATTTTGAGTTTTCCTGACTGCCGGGATCCATACTCTTTGGTTCTTTCGGTAAAGTCACGTAAATATACAACAAATACAAAATATGTATTTATTTAATAATAAATTATTTATTTTAGTTTATACCTACGTGACTTTACCGAAATGTGCTGATAATAAAGGAAAATATGTTATTTTATACCTAAGTGACTTTACCTAAAGGACCAAAGAGTATGCGATGTAACGATTCGCCGAGCATCTGCACTCAACCGTACGCCTTCAAATAATTAAATGTATAGAACTTTACAAAGGGTTTGATTTTGTGTAAGGATTTGTCATGCAACTGAGTTCAGTTACCGCGCGCATGTTCCTGATGCGGCCTCACGGACGACGATGGCGCCTTGAATAACAAAGCAAATGGGTTTCGTGAAGCTCCTGGTGCTGCTGCACCAATAACAAAAAAAGCTCAACACATTCGTTAATAACGCTGCCTTGGCACGTATGTGATATGAAGAAGGGCCATTGATCGAAACGTCGCCTCTGTATTTTGTTCTTTTAAAGCAGTGTTGTAAACTAAGGTGCTGAGTATTCTTTGGTTTTTTCGGAAAAAGTCACGTAGTTAAAAAAAATTACGACGTTCCGGAGGCAACACAAGCCTCCGTCTACGAAACGTCGTGATTTAATTTATTTCTTTTCTTTTTTTACCTACGTGACTTTACCGAAAAAAACAAAGAGTATGGAGCCTTGCAATCACGAAACCTTCAAATCTAGAATTAAGGTGTGAGATTTAAAACATACAAATTATATTATTCTTTGCTATTAATGTGTTTTTGTATGTACACGTATACTCCACTGAACATTGTGAAAACGAGATTCATAGCTCATCCGATTTCTCCAAGAAAAATAAGGATTCTGATCTGATTATCACAATGCACGAATTTGCTACTTGCAATTGTATTGAGTCCGTAACGTAACAAGACGTCTCAGAGCACTGTTCTATCCTTTAATTATACAAGTAAAGATGTTTGACTTTGTTACATTAGTTACTTGCGCAAAGAAGCATGGAGACATGTCGCATGCTTCAAATTCAACAGGGCGACAGAAAGAAAAATAACTGATTTATATAAACAAAAGAACACTGAACCCACGACACTGGAGTGTCAGTAAAGCACAAGTGGGCTTGGGCAGGGGACACACAGCCCTGGCAGGGAGGATGATGGCCGCTGGTCGAGCATCACGAAGGCAGCGGCAGCCACGAAGAGTGGACACGTCGGTGGGAGCGCGTGCCCCGCGGAGTAGCTCCACTGACGTTTTGCATCTTAAGACTGTGACAGACAGCGGCAGCTTTGGGGGAGGCCTTCATCCATTAGTGGATAGAACATCATCATCATCTTCAGCCATCCTCTGAATATCATCATTATCCATACTCTTTGGTTCTTTCGGTAAAGTCACGTAAATATAAGCTAATAATGTATTTATTTTTATTTTATACCTACGCAACTTTAGCGAAATGTGCTAATAATAAATAAGTAAATCTCCATTTATTTATATATTATTTTATACCTAAGTGACTTTACCTAAAGGACCAAAGAGTATGCGATGTAACGATTCGCCGAGCATCTGCACTCAACCGTACGCCTTCAAATAATTAAATGTATAGAACTTTACAAAGGGTTTGATTTTGTGTAAGGATTTGTCATGCAACTGAGTTCAGTTACCGCGCGCATGTTCCTGATGCGGCCTCACGGACGACGATGGCGCCTTGAATAACAAAGCAAATGGGTTTCGTGAAGCTCCTGGTGCTGCTGCACCAATAACAAAAAAAGCTCAACACATTCGTTAATAACGCTGCCTTGGCACGTATGTGATATGAAGAAGGGCCATTGATCGAAACGTCGCCTCTGTATTTTGTTCTTTTAAAGCAGTGTTGTAAACTAAGGTGCTGAGTATTCTTTGGTTTTTTCGGAAAAAGTCACGTAGTTAAAAAAAATTACGACGTTTCGGAGGCAACACAAGCCTCCGTCTACGAAACGTCGTGATTTAATTTATTTCTTTTCTTTTTTTACCTACGTGACTTTACCGACAAAAACAAAGAGTATGGAGCCTTGCAATCACGAAACCTTCAAATCTAGAATTAAGGTGTGAGATTTAAAACATAAAAATTATATTATTCTTTGCTATTAATGTGTTTTTGTATGTACACGTATACTCCACTGAACATTGTGAAAACGAGATTCATAGCTCATCCGATTTCTCCAAGAAAAATAAGGATTCTGATCTGATTATCACAATGCACGAATTTGCTACTTGCAATTGTATTGAGTCCGTAACGTAACAAGACGTCTCAGAGCACTGTTCTATCCTTTAATTATACAAGTAGAGATGTTTGACTTTGTTACATTAGTTACTTGCGCAAAGAAGCATGGAGACATGTCGCATGCTTCAAATTCAACAGGGCGACAGAAAGAATAATAACTGATTTATATAAACAAAAGAACACTGAACCCACGACACTGGAGTGTCAGTAAAGCACAAGTGGGCTTGGGCAGGGGACACACAGCCCTGGCAGGGAGGATGATGGCCGCTGGTCGAGCATCACGAAGGCAGCGGCAGCCACGAAGAGTGGACACGTCGGTGGGAGCGCGTGCCCCGCGGAGTAGCTCCACTGACGTTTTGCATCTTAAGACTGTGACAGACAGCGGCAGCTATGGGGGAGGCCTTCATCCATCAGTGGATAGAACATCATCATCAGCCTTCCTCTGAATGCCATCATCATACGTGCTCAATTTTACAGTCGCCACCACCTCGAACGACCCTGCTGGGATGTAACGATTCAGCCAGCGTCTCTCTCTGTACGCAAGCGTGCAGAGAGACGCTCCATCTTGCCGACGGAGTTGTTCATTCCTCGGCTGCCAAGCCCGAGGAAGCCTTCGCCACTGGCCATTATCCCTTTCCAGCGACCTGCCCTGCCCAAACGCACTCGTCATTAACCTGCCAGTGGTCTCGTATCCACGCGTTCCCTGCCCCTTTGTTCTCTAAATTCCGAGCATGCATCTCTCCGTAATGTGACAACATGGTGTGTATACGTTTATTATTTTAAGTCATCATCATCATCCGTGTCTCAACTTACCGCCGCCACCACCTCTAACGATCCTGCTGCGATGTCACGATCTAGATTTTGAGTTTTCGTGACTGCAGGGATCCATACTCTTTGGTTCTTTCGGTAAAGTCACGTAAATATACAATGAATACAAATATTTATTTTAATTAATAATACATTACTTATTTTAGTTTATACCTTCGTGACTTTACCTAAAGGACCAAAGAGTATGCGATGTGACCATTCGCCGAGCATCTGCACTCAAGCGTACGCCATCAAATATTTAAATGTAAGACTTTACAAAGGGTTTGATTTTGTGTAGGGATTTGTCATGCAACTGAGTTCAGTTACCGCGCGCATGTTCCTGATGCGGCCTCACGTGACGCAAGGACGACGACGATGGCGCCTTGAATAACAAAGCAAATGGGGTTCGTGAAGCTCCTGGTGCTGCTGCACCAATAACAAAAAAACTCAGCACAATCGTTAATAACGCTGCCTTGGCACGTATGTGCTGTGAAGAAGGGCCGTTTATCGAAACGTCGCCTCTATATTTTGTTATTTTAAGGCAGTGTTGTAAACTAAGGTGTTGAGCCTTAAACATTTTATTCATATTATTATTTGCTATTAATGTGTTGTGTATGTACACGTCCACTGGACATTGTGAAAAAGAGATTTATAGCTCATCCGATTTCTCCAAGAAAATTTAAGATTCTGATCTCATTATCACAATGCACGAATTTGCTACTTGCAATTGTATTGAGTCCGTAACGTAACAAGACGTCTCAGAGCATTGTTCTATCCTTTAATTATACAAGTAGAGATGTTTGACTTTGTTACATTAGTTACTTGCGCAAAGAAGCATGGAGACATGTCGCATGCTTCAAAATAAACAGGGCGACAGAAATAATAATAACTGATTAATAAACAAAAGAACACTGAACCCACGACACTGGAGTGTCAGTAAAGCACAAGTGGGCTTGGGCAGGGGACACACAGCCCTGGCAGGGAGGATGATGGCCGCTGGTCGAGCATCACGAAGGCAGCGGCAGCCACGAAGAGTGGACACGTCGGTGGGAGCGCGTGCCCCGCGGAGTAGCTCCACTGACGTTTTGCATCTTAAGACTGTGACAGACAGCGGCAGCTTTGGGGGACGCCTTCATCCATTAGTGGATAGAACATCATCATCAGCCATCCTCTGAATGCCATCATCATACGTGGTCAATTTTACCGTCGCCACCACCTCGAACGACCCTGCTGCGATGTAACGATTCAGCCAGCGTCTCTCTCTGTACGCGAGCGTGCAGAGAGATGCTCCATCTTGTCGACGGAGTTGTTCATTCCTCGGCTGCCAAGCCCGAGGAAGCCTTCGCCACTGGCCATTATCCCTTTCCAGCGACCTGCCCTGCCCAAACCCACTCGTCATTAACCTGCCAGTGATCTCGTATCCACGCGTTCTCTGCCCCTTTGTTCTCTAAATTCCGAGCATGCATCTCTCCGTAATGTGACAACGTGGTGTGTATACGTTTATTATTTTATGTCATCATCATCATCCGTGTCTCAACTTACTGCCGCCACCACCTCTAACGATCCTGCTGCGATGTCACGATCTAGATTTTGAGTTTTCGTGACTGCAGGGATTCATACTCTTTGGTTCTTTCGGTAAAGTCACGTAAATATACAATAAACACAAATATTTATTTTTATTAATAATAAATTACTTATTTTAGTTTATACCTTCGTGACTTTACCGAAATGTGCTGATAATAAAATAAATTATTTATTTTATTTTAAACCTAAGTGACTTTACCTAAAGGACCAAAGAGCATGCGATGTAACGATTCGCCGAGCATCTGCACTCAAGCGTACGCCTTCAAATAATTAAATGTATAGAACTTTACAAAGGGTTTGATTTTGTGTAGGGATTTGTCATGCAACTGAGTTCAGTTACCGCCGCATGTTCCTGATGCGGCCTCACGGACGACGACGATGGCGCCTTGAATAACAAAGCAAATGGGTTTCGTGAAGCTCCTGGTGCTGCTGCACCAATAACAAAAAAACTCTGCACAATCGTTAATAACGCTGCCTTGGCACGTATGTGATGTGAAGAAGGGCCGTTTATCGAAACGTCGCCTCTATATTTTGTTATTTTAAGGCAGTGTTGTAAACTAAGGTGTTGAGCCTTAAACATTTTATTCATATTAGTCTTTGCTATTAATGTGTTTTTGTATGTACACGTCCACTGGACATTGTGAAAAAGAGATTCATAGCTCATCCGATTTCTCCAATAAAAATAAAGATTCTGATCTCATTATCACAATGCACGACTTTGCTACTTGCAATTGTATTGAGCCCGTAACGTAACAAGACGTCTCAGAGCATTGTTCTATCCTTTAATTATACAAGTAGAGATGTTTGACTTTGTTACATTAGTTACTTGCGCCAAGAAGCGTGGAGACATGTCGCATGCTTCAAATTAAACAGGGCGACAGAAAGAAAAATAACTGATTTATATAAACAAAAGAACACTGAACCCACGACACTGGAGTGTCAGTAAAGCACAAGTGGGCTTGGGCAGGGGACACACAGCCCTGGCAGGGAGGATGATGGCCGCTGGTCGAGCATCACGAAGGCAGCGGCAGCCACGAAGAGTGGACACGTCGGTGGGAGCGCGTGCCCCGCGGAGTAGCTCCACTGACGTTTTGCATCTTAAGACTGAGAGAGACAGCGGCAGCTTTGGGGGAGGCCTTCATCCATTAGTGGATAGAACATCATCATCATCATCAGCCTTTCTCTGAATGCCATCATCATACGTGCTCAATTTTACAGTCGCCACCACCTCGAACGACCCTGCTGCGATGTAACGATTCAGCCAGCGTCTCTCTCTGCTACGCGAGCGTGCAGAGAGACGCTCCATCTTGCCGACGGAGTTGTTCATTCCTCGGCTGCCAAGCCCGAGGAAGCCTTCGCCACTGGCCATTATCCCTTTCCAGGGACGTGCCCTGCCCAAACGCACTCGTCATTAACCTGCCAGTGGTCTCGTATCCACGCGTTCCCTGCCCCTTTGTTCTCTACATTCCGAGCATGCATCTCTCCGCAATGTGACAACGTGGTTTGTATACGTTTATTATTTTAAGTGTAATTCATTTTTTGTGTTAGTGAATTGGACGATATTAATGTATTGTCAAATTTGGTGTATTATCAGTCTATTTCTTACGTCAGGCCCTTGTTAAATCAACCATACACACAGTACTGTACATACAAAGGAATGAGGTTGTGTTTTCCGCGCGCGCGTGTGAGCGCTGAACGATATCATCCTTGGATCGAGGACGTCATTATTTGGTGCTTCAGCTGCTGCTTTGGCAGTGTCGCACAAGCACGACGAACTAACAACCGGGACATTAACTACTTTGTCCCGTAAAATATGCATTACAAAAGAGAGATTTTTAAAACCCAATGCACAACATAGGTAAGAGTTTGGTTCATAGCACGTGTAGCGTGTGGCATTGCGTGCAATGCGTGCGCGTGCGACATATGGGGAGCGGTGGTGTAGCGGTTAGCGCTACGCTGCGCTACGAACCTGGCAACCCGAGTTCGATTCCCGATCACGGACCAACACCCAGTGACGATTGTCTGAACCGGTCCTGGGCCTCCCCTAGGTCGACTCAGCCTCAAGTGAGTACGCGGTGCGGTGTGTAAACATCGCCACTGGAGAGACAAAGGCGGCCGGGCGTGCTGCTGGCCACCCACCCCCTCGTGTGCCGTGCCGGCCTTCATAGGTGCTACTCGCTAACAGCACTTGCCTCTACATTCTGTTCAGGCGACGCGGGGGATTTCGGGCTGCTTTCACAGCGCGATGTCACTGCACGTCGTGTTTCGTGCGCTAACCACGACGACCTCTGCTTCCCCATTCGCATTATAACTTGAACATATTCATATAATCTCACGTGTAAATGCATACTTTGTGTCGCCTTTACTGATCATTGATCATTTACCATCGTGCTTTGATTTCATTCTTATTTTACACCCTTGTTAAACAAACTATGCAGTGCTGTAACGAGGTTGTGTTTGTCGCCGCGTGGACGTGTGCGCTGAACTCTGCCGTCGTCCCTGCATAAAGCGAATCGTGCCGCTCGCGCAAGCCACGACGAACGAGCGCAACGAAATCCGAAATTAACACTTCCGTCGCATAAGCTGTGCATTTGAAAAAGAAGAAAGACGTGGCGCTGCAATGCATGCGCGCTCGCTTGTGTGATGCATATGCAGACCGGCATGACGCACAATGCGTGCGCATTTGTCACGACTTGGACGATGCTGCTGCTGCCTGCTCCTCCACGGCACCGTGCCAGCGCAGACGTCAACCCCCCCACTAACACCCATCAAAGACAAAGATCCCCCGTATAGCCTTAACATACGGTTGGGGCAAGTGCTGTTAGCGAGCACCTATGAAGGCCAGCAAGGCACACGAAAGGGTGGCCAACATCCACGCCCGGCCGCCTTTGTTTCCCCAGTGGCGATGCTTACACATAGCACCAGGTACTCATTTGAGGCTGAGTCGACCTAGGGGAGGCCCAGAATCGGTTCAGATTATCGTCACCGGTGGTGGCCGTGAGCGGGAATCGAATCCGGGTCGCCAGGTTCGGAGCGCAGCGTAGCGCTCACCGCTGCACCACCGCTCCCCCCGCTACCACCCCCCACTACTACCCCCCCCACACTACCACCACTCACTACCCCACCACTACAACCCTCCGCTACCACCCCCCACTACCACCCACCCCTCACTACTACCCCCCCCACTACCACCCCCCCACTACCACCCACCACTACCACCCCTCACTACTACCCCCCACTACCACCCCCCCACTACCACCCCTCACTACCACCCCCCACTACCACCCACCCCTAACTACTACCCCCCACTACCACCCTTCACTACTACCCCTCACTACCACCCCCCCACTACCACCCCCCACTACCACCCCCCCACTACCACCCCCCACTACCACCCTTCACTACTACCCCTCACTACCCCCCCCCACTACCACCCTTCACTACTACCCCTCACTACCCCCCCCCACTACCACCCCCCCATTACCCCACCACTACCACCCCTCACTACCACCCCCCACTACCACCCCCTCACTACCACCCCTCACATCCCCCCCCACTACCACCCCCCCACTACCACCCCCCACAACTACCCCCCACTACCACTCTTCACTACTACCCCTCACTACCACCCCCCACTACCAGCCCCCCATTACCCCACCACTACCACCCACCACGACACGACCCCCCCACTACCCCACCACTACAATTCTCCGCTACCCCCCCCCCCCCACTAACACCCCCAACCCCCCACTACCACCCCCCACTACCACCCCCCACTACTACCCCCCACTACCACCCTTCACTACTACCCCCCACTACCAGCCCCCCATTACCCCACCACTACCACCCACCACGACCCCCCCCCCCACTACCCCACCACTACAATTCTCCGCTACCCCCCCCCCCCCCACTAACACCCCCAACCCCCCACTACCACCCCCCACTACTACCCCCCACTACCACCCTTCACTACTACCCCCCACTACCAGCCCCCCATTACCCCACCACTACCACCCACCACGACCCCCCCACTACCCCACCACTACAATTCTCCGCTACCCCCCCCCACTAACACCCCCAACCCCCCACTACCACCCCCCACTACCACCCCCCACTACTACCCCCCACTACCACCCTTCACTACTACCCCCCACTACCAGCCCCCCATTACCCCACCACTACCACCCACCACGACCCCCCCCCACTACCCCACCACTACAATTCTCCGCTACCCCCCCCCCCCCACTAACACCCCCAACCCCCCACTACCCCTCCCCCACGACCCCCCCCGCCCATTCCTTCTTGCGCTCGCGCATTCCGCTGCATTTCAAAAGGCGGCCGAAGGGGGCGGAGACTCCGAGGAAGCCTCTCCGATTGGTCGCCCCCCGGGGTGCGAGGAAGCCGAGCCGCCTGATTGGTCGCCGCGTGTCCGAGGGAGGAGTTTAAAAGGAGCCGTCTTCGCCTCCACTCCTCACACGGCGGCCACCACCACCGCCTCCTCATCATCAGCCTCCTCCTCCTCCTCGCCGCCGCAGTCATCGTCTGACGGCTGTCACCGCCTCGTGTTCGCGTCAGTCTCCGCTGCTTCTTCTCTCGCCTCTTCTCTTTCTCTACCGAGTTGCTCGCGTAGATTTGTTGCAAGTTTTGTTGGGCGGCGGTAGACAGAGAAGGGGGTGAGACGCGGTGAGGTAGCGGCGGGGTTTTTGTTGTTGTCGTCGCGGAGAAAGGCGGAGAAGAAGTTTAACGCGGGCGGAGCAGCAGCAGCAGGGCGCTTCCGACAGCGTGGGGAAAGTTTCCTCTCGTTTTGTTATTTTTGTTGTCGCCGCCGCCGCTGCTGCTGCTGCTGCTGTGACTGCTCTGCACGGAGACGATGAAGAACAAGCAGCAGAAGAACGGTGAGTCGTGCTCGTCCGTGTCTCGGTGACGATGATGATGACGATAATAATCACTCGGATGATGATGATGACCGTAACGTTGCCCCCCCCCCCGCGCGCTTTGTGCTGCTGCTGCGTCGTGTGAACACGAAGAGGGAGGGGAGAGTGGCGTCAACGCGGCTCCCTCGTCTGTCTCGGCGGTCTCCTCCCTTCTCCCTCGTGTGTGTCCATGCCGTCTCTCTCCTGTGTGTCCATGCCGTCTCGTGTGTGTCCATGCCGTCTCGCTCCTGTGTGTCCATGCCGTCTCGTGTGTGTCCATGCCGTCTCGCTCCTCTCTCGTGTGTGTCCATGCCGTCTCCCTCGTGGCCCACGTGGAGGCGAGCTTCTTGCATCGGCTCGTGGTGGCGGGAATGCGGCGTCGATTGTCCTCTCGTGTTTCCCCTCTTCCCTCCTCCCCCACCGATTGCTGCTCCGCTTCTGACAGATGACGATGGCGAGACGGGCTGGGGGAGGCAGGGGGGGTGGTTGTGGTTGTGTGTTTGGTTTTCTTTCGCAGACGACGGACGGACGGAAAGCTTCTAATTTGAGACTGAACAAGGGGCGATTGTATGAATGTAGTTCGTGGTGGGAAGCTACGAGGTGGTTGTCACTTGTTGGCCTGTGACATTGGCTCGGCCGAGTTCACCGCGGGTGTTTGTGAGGTTATTTTGCGTCGTAAGAACGTTGATTGTGGAGAGTAAATTTACTACACTGATGATATCGCTTAAAAAAAAAACTAAAATATGCGTCGACCCACTGCTGGACGAAGTTCCGTGTTTCACGGCTGTCGTTTGACCATACTTCAACACGCTGGTCCGTGCGTGTTGGTGCGAAGGGATGACAAACCTGTTACAGACCAATTCGGACCTTATTGGTCACCCCCGTGCCCTTATAAATCTCAACGTTCATCCTACAAAGTTCCGTCACAAGGGAGAAACAAACGAATTGACAATTTCCGTTTTGCACGTTCAACTTCTTTCGCACCGTACGTAGCCAACCAGCGCTAATCGTGATAATCTGAAGCGACGTAAACCCACCACCAGCTCCCTTGTACACGAACTCGACGTTTCATCACTCAAAACATCTCCGCGACGTGCGTCCTTCCAGTCCTCTCGGGGCGTGTTTACCATTCCTGGGCTGTCACTCCACTCCCGTGTCGCTTCAAGTCTCGGGTGTGACAGTCGCCATCCTGTGTGCCCTGCCCCGATGATTGGTGACTGCCCAGGAAACTAACTATTCATTCCCTTTAACGCCCTTTAGTACCACGCGTGTCGTTCTCTTGAAATGTCTCTCGGAGTAATTCACAGCATGCATCACGCTTGCTGTGAAATTTGCCACGTTTTTTTTACTATTTGCTTTGTCACTAAACAAAAAAAAAGCAGCTGCAGGAAATGAACACTGGTAGATCTGTGTATTTACATGTTACTGTCCTTGGCTCTTTAATGTTTAATCCAAGTGTGGAAAACCCTTAATTTCTAATCTCTCAATTACTCTAAATGGTTTGGCGTGGGTAATTTAGCAATGACCCCTCCGACTAAAAGTGTAAATATGGTCTGTGATAAGTCTCAACTCATCAAGACCGATCACTGTCTTACCCCCATGTTAATTGTGTGGGATAATGCATTGATTCTGCAACTCGTAGAAACATTTTCTGATGGTAATGTGCTTATTCAATACTTTATCTCTGTGTTGTGTGTCGGGTGTTACGGTGTGTTTTTTCTTTGTGCTTCCTTGCTTGTCAATCGCCCACCATTTATGTATCTTCTTGTCACTTTTTTTTCCTCCCCCATCGACAGTCGAGCCACCACCGGGCGACTTACTCTGATGCCCGTGGGGTGTGATTGCTTTTGTTGTAGGCGTGAGCTGCTGCTGCTGGTGCACTGGTTTGAGGTGCATATTGATATGAATGCGAGACGTTTTGTACGTTTGAACTTGTTTGTTTAGCATACTCTTGTATATTCCTTGTTACTGTGTGTGGTTGTCTCATTCTCATGGCATCTCGGCTACGCAGACTTCAGCCTGGGAATAGTATTGGGGCTGCGAGGTGGCCAGGAGTAGACGGTGGTTATTTGAGATGTATGTATGGGTGGATTTTCTCCAAGTGGGCCAAACATACTTCACCAAACATCCCGATGCAATGAGGCTTTCCTGGGTATATCCCTGGAATTAATGCCGCGCTGCATGTATCCCTACATGCATTCAATAGTTAAGCGGAGTCTTGTGATAGCGTTATTTGTCCAAAGAGTAATTGCATTTCGGCTAATACCTGGCAATACTGAAATGTAAAAACTACAAAGTGAATGTAATTTTTTTTTATCATGCAATATTGCCAAATTACATTAATATACATTATTTAAAGAGCTCCTTCATAATCGGACCTGTCAACTGCATCCAAAGTGCATGTGAAGTCTTGTGACAGCCACCTGATCCATGAATTGTGTCCATGAATTGTACGTTCAATTTTGGTTTCTCTCTAGTGCCAGCAAACTAACTTTGTCTGCTTTTCAGTCCGGTAATATGTGGCGCATCTTTATAACGTCATTCAGTTTTTTCCCTGTCTCTGTTTGGAACACTTTCAGCGCACTGAAAAGGACAGGTGCCATCGCAAGGTCAAATGTTAGTGGTGTTCATTTTCCCGTCCCGCTTCTTAACACCTCTTGTTGTTATAATGTGTTTTGAATCATCGCTTAATGTGCACGCTGCCTTGTAATGTGTAAGCTTATGCATCCCCATCATTAACCAAATGAAGGAACTGTTAAAGTATTAAAACTCGAAATTCTATTTTAATCAACTGTTTGCTTTTGGTCGTCCTGTTAAGGTATTTAAGCTAAATATTGATATTATTGTTTAATGAAAGCTTCACAATCTTTCATAAAATGCGGCACTACCAGCTTGATCGTTGCTTGCCTTTCAAAAACCTTTATTGTGATTTAAAACTCGTCTTCGAAGCAAAAATCTTGACATTTATTATTGGGTATTTCATCTGACCAAAACATAAACCTTTTGACAGATTTTCAGGAGTAGGTGTGCATTCAAGTAGTCTTGTGTGGGTGTGTTGGAATGCTTGCCTTGACTTATTTTACAGATTAACCGTGAACTCACCATTTTGCATATCTACACCTGAGTAAATGCTCATCACAGAATCGCACGTGTGCTTTTGCATGTTTGGCATCGCTTGCTGTTTTGACAGTTACGAGTATAATCTGACCCAAGCTGGGTTTCACCTAGGGCATAGCACGTGCGCTGTTTTCGGATGTTGAGGTAAAGATTGCAGTTTTTTTATATTTATTTTCGATTTGTTTTGTATTGCAGAGGCGGCATGCCCAATGGATGAGGTCAAGGCTGAGGACAATCTGGGGGTCAGTGACGAGTCGGGCACGATCAAGCGCAAGCGTGGAAATCTGCCCAAGGAGGCGGTGAGCCTGATGCGCGAGTGGCTCTTGGCGCACCGCTTCAACGCCTACCCGTCGGATGTGGAGAAGATCATGATGATCCAGCGCACGCAGCTCACGTCGCTGCAGGTAAACATGCGGCCAACACCCGTGCATCCCGAGCTGTGTATTCGGTGGAAGTGGTCGATGTCGTTCAGATGGTGTGGTGGTGGTGGTGGTGTACGCCTGCAGGTCCAGTCATTTAAAACGGTGGCGGGGATGTGGGGGGTTGATTAACGGATCGTACAGAAATTGTGACACGCCCAAGCACGCTGGGCTGCCAGGTTGCCAGGAATGGAATGTTGCCACTGTGGGGCACGGTGACGAGATGTTCACTACCTCACCCTGGTGCACATTATGTCGTGGGTTCGACCCTGACGCCTATATATTTGGTGTCTGCATGTTCTCCCCGTGGTCGCGTGGATTTTCTCCGGGTCCTCCGGTTTTCCCCTCCAACATCACGAGTATAAATTTCCACATGAGAAGCCACTTTGTTGAGCTATCATTTGTGACCAGGTCTTTCTGAAAAATAGCTATATAGCTTAGTGGGCCTGACCTGGTCAAATTAAAAAAGTTTATTTTAGAATGTCAGTGTTGATGGAAGAGTTACCTCTTCCCACATGCCAAACGCTCATATACATGGCATTGACCAAAACTTCCTCATGCAGGGTATTAACTCGGTGAGCGATTCCTGGATAAATAATGTGCATCCTGGATAAATAAAGAGTATAGAAATGCAATTAAATATGTTAGTTAAGTCAACAAATTTAAGCGGCATTTATTTAGAACCAAAAATTATGAATGCTGCCTGCGTACCAATGTAAATTGCTAATAGATACGTTGTGACTTTCTTAACTGCCAAACATATCAATTAGATATAGTGCCAAAGATTTGGTTGAATATATGTATTTGTACAGTGTGAAAAGGTTACAAAAGCATGTTGTAACTTTTAACAAGTCGTGGTCCTTGTGATCTTATCCATCTGGCTGATTCTGATGGATCTTACGTGATTTTGACTGAACTGATGCATGATTTTCAAGCACTTGCATGTCATGGACATTGCAAGCTGTACACTCCAAAAACTATAACACATTTTTGTCCGTTCTCTCTTGAGAACCACTTACATAAAATAAATGTGTAAATAATTCACTCAAATTAAACACAATACCTTGCTCGTCTCGTCAAGGAGCATAACCCACCACGCAAACTTTGGTCATCCTCGCAACGACTTTGCTAACCATGCAACAAATCTATATTGGAAACTAATTTCTTTAGAACTGCTTTCTCTGTTTTGGTTTGTCCTTCCCCTACACCCCCCCCCCCCCCCCATTTAGCACGGTTGGCTACATATGGTACGAAATAAGTTCAACGTACAAGCATACAAAATGTTTGTAATTGTATCTATTTGTAGTTTAGCAGAATCATACAAGTTTATCGTAGCTTTGAGTTCTTCCAGTTAGCTTGCAAGCAAGTCACAGCTGACAGAATGACTGCAACGTGCAGTGTCTTTTTGGCGCAGTGTACCACAATTACTTTTCATGCTTTCAAGAATCCCTGAATTCTTTAAAACAGGTTTAAACTCTTTTTTTTATCAAGCAGCTGTTCTTTTGTTATTCTTAGTGTAATGAGATTTGAGGTAGGCAGAAGCTGGGCAGGGTGGTTGGAATTTGGTGGCAAGGGGCGGATAAACACGATTTTAACTTTGGGCATTCTCAAGCGAGTGTTTGAAAGATTCAGTGTCTAAGTTTGGGTACGTGTTTTAAGTGCTAAGAAACAGGAAAGAATACAGGAATCGCCTTAAACCACGACATGGGGGGTTGCTTTGAAGTGAAACAATTAAAACCACACATACTGACCAAACACTTTCCGTGTATGACTACAGCACGGTACTTGTCATTTTTGAAAGCTGCATCGCATTGAGACGTGCTTAGCTTGAAGAGAGGTGAGTGTAACGTTTCAAATTGTAACTGTTGAATCAAGTGCTAGCATTCATCTGGTGATCGATTCTCAGTGGTATTCAAAAAACTAATTGATAGTTAACGTACTGTAATTAGGTAAAACCCAGCAATTGCGGTATGGACATTGGTTTGAATTAAGTGCAGGAAGGGACATGATGTTGTATCTTTTGACTCCAGGCATAGCAGATGGAAAAACCCCCATTGACATGAACACAAACGCCCACAATCAATTAAGCCAGGTTGAAATGTAAGAGTGCATGGGTTGAGGGCACGGAGAAATGGGGTGTCTTCAAGTGTAACCCAATACTAAACAATCACTTTATTATGTGTTTAGAATTTAGGGATTTTGTTAAGTAGCAAGAGAATTATCACTGAAATCCCTAGATAGTGCTTATGTTTTGGCATGATTGTTTATATATATTAGTTGCATTTACAAAAGGAGCAGGCACATTTTTAGAACGTGTTTGTTTACATACGTAACGTGGTGGCTGCAGTTAGAAGGTTAAATAAACATGCCGTAACGTTATCTGGACAGCGCTGCTGCTCGCTTACCAGTCCACAAGTCCATGACGACATCAATATTGCATCCCGGTGTATGCCCAGCAGTAGTTAACATCTGGAAAAGCTCTCGGCCCTCAATGTGGCAAGAGATAGAATTGCCATGCGTTACACAAGACGGCGGTGACAGCTTTGATGGGAGCCCTGCTCTGGCCAGCGGCCAGCAGTTCCTAGAATGTCGACCAACACATTCTAGTCCAGATATGTCTAGACGTCGTGTCTGTGGGAGGGGCACTTGTCTGTATAGTAAATGCATTGGTTTCAGGGGATGTGCCATCTATAAAAATGGTTTGAGACAGTGGTAGTGGTAAGACTTCTTTTATTAAACGCTTACAGTGAAAACAGGCCATGTTGGTGACTAGAGGGTAGTTTTTTTTACCTGTTTTTATATTAAAAAACAATGATCCTTCGTAATTTTTCATTTACAAATAATCAATGCAAGCAATACATTGTCTTATTTTTCAACATTCATGATTTCTGCAAAAAAAACTATTATTTTGCATATTTTCTCATGTCACAACTTAATTGTGGAGGGTTTTAGTAAAACAATACATTGTACCTGCACAATCTAATCAAATGGTAATTAATTATGAATCCTATTGGTCATGAAAACATACTTGTGAAATTAATATCTCCCTCCCCATAATCTCATCGGCCACACGTTTATAGTGATTCCTGTGCACAAGTAAGCATGGCACCGTGGGTGGTTCTGCTGACAGTTAAGGGGCAGAGGAGATTGTGCAGGCAGGAGGGGGGGACCACGCTGTTTGGTGTTGTGAACACGACGGCTTGCACACAAAAAAAAACCACTGCCAAGCAGTGCTGCTTTGCTTGTGGGTTTACTGTCTGTGAGCTGTGGGATTCTAGGACTCGCATGCACACTGCTGGACAGATGAGGCTTTTGTCACCATTTATAGCAAAGCACGGTTGGCTACGTACGATACGAAATAAGTTCAACATCCATAAATACTTCCAATGCAGTACAGTAGTTGTACATTTTTTCATAATTTCTATGACCTGCAACTTAACCACAGTGTCACATGTTAAAAGCTTTCACTTCCATAAACGGCATTCGTTTTTTCTGTTGCACATACTGACCTGATCTTCACCAGAGATAGATGTAGGTCGTTTAAGATATTGGCCAGCACAAGATCTCCGTGAAAAATGTATCTGTCGTTGTTGCAGAAAATGCTATTTAATTAATGCTACTTATGAGGAGTGCCAGTTTGCAAAGAAATTGGACTTGTCCAAATACCTTGCAGTAGCATCTGGTGATGGCCAGGAGTGTTTAGTCTTTTTCTCGGTGTGCTTTCCTCTCGGCTTTACCAATCAGACATGCCTGTTCTCGATTAATGATTAACGTGCAATTCAATGTTCAAATAAAGCACACTTTGTTGGTGTGTGGAGGTCAAACGTTCTCAAGTAAAAACATGTTCATTCATAACCATTGAGCAGTATCTTCCCCGACACGTGTTAGCGAGTGTGTGGTGGTAATTGTGACGGGTCGCATCGCAGAGGTATTGTTTTGAGTGACCAAATGGACTTACAGTATTTAGTTCGACAAACAGTAATGGGTAGGACAATTAATTAATAGTTTATTTTGAAAACACATCGATCCTTCTTTTTTCTCCTGAAATGGCATAGTGTTCATTCTGTTTCTGCATGACTACATCGCAGTCAACTCCCACGTGTCTTTGCTTGGTAACGAAACCTCTGCCCCTGCAACTCGGAAACAGGAAGCGCGAACCTGGCATTGTTTGAGAAAGTCGTACATAAACCGATGTTGGTTAATGATTTTTAATCAGACATTGATGAAAAGTTTTGCAAATTAAATTTTCATATTCCAAATACAAATGTAAAGACTTGTAAAACAATTACGCAATTCCAAAAAAAAACCGCTAAATGAATGTAAATTGTATGTAATTAACCAAGTTTTTCTTTTAATTTCTTTACAGGTTTGCAACTGGTTCATAAATGCTCGTCGTAGGGTGCTGCCCGATGTTTTGCGCATGGAAGGTGAAGACCCGGCAGATTACGTGGTGTCCCGAAAATCGTCCGCTAGGACCACTGCACGGCAGTTGGCGCTTCGCTGGAACAGCCATGCTGCCGCAGGTATGTCCAACGGGCTGCCCTTCACTATGGAGCACCCCACGTTTGCACTGCCACTGATCGACCGCGAAGTGACGGTGGCTGCCGTCAGGCCGTCCAACAGCAGGGTGCTGCGCCCCTCCGTGATCCAGCACACCACCTCACCGCTGCCTGTGCGTTCCCCACCCAGTTTTATGGCTGACCTTCCCCACAACCGGCTGGTCAACTACCTCTTTGACGCTGTCATCTCCGAGCGCCAGTACTTGAAGGATAACGGCGGCTCTGTCAGCCCAAACTATGCGACCGCTTACGCAAACATCTGCGACAGTGGCAGCAACAGCAGCAGCGGGATTAGCACCAGCAGCAGCACAAGCAGCACCCCAATTACTTTCCAAGATTTTCCGTTGGACTACAGCTCTCCGAAATTGAACCCTTATGACACCGAGACATACAAAACCATTTTCCACAACAGCGCTTCGCCTGTAAGTCCAGCGGATATGCCTGCAGGTCCACCGGACTTTGCCAACCTCTGTATGCTTGCTGATGTAGCTGTGGAGCAGGCTATGTACCTTGGAAAGTGTTCCAAGTTTTAGGCACATGCATTGCCGACCTACTGGTGAAGTGTGGCAGCTTTTCATTGGTCTCATGCAGGTTGGGATTTGTTCCCCTTGGATCAGACCAACAGCACTTCATCCAATGGGTAATGGCAAGGGGATTTTAAAAAAAATTGATCGTCAACAATACATGACCACCGATAAGTGCGATCTTTAGTTTTTTTTCTCTTAATTGTTTCCATTTACAGCGACTGAACAAATCAAAGGTTTAAACAATGCAAAGCTTCGTGCTAAATTTTACAATGATACAGCCACCTTTTGAACATCTTTCTGTTCAACAAAACCCCCAAAAATGCTTTTGACATTCCTGTGCACTATTAGGTGTATACCACTACACATCTATTTTATTAACGAGTTACACAAAACAAAGCATATAGACAATATTCTTACAATACAGACTATGCACTGCATGGTATTGAAACTGGTGTTTTTGAGGCACATGGTCCAGATAAATGCAAGCTTGTCAGATGTTTGTTTTCATTTAGTTTCAAGTGCAGTGGAGTTTTTTTCTCACGTGCAAAGTGTGCCTCTAGGTCGGTTGGTTAGTTACAACCGGAATAGAAGTATTATCGTATGCAACGCTCTGTGCATTTTAACTTTAATGTCTAAATAGTTTGTTAGTTTTAGGCGTAGAAGTTTTTCATAGTTTAAGTTGTCGTCGGCCTAAAGTGCATTTCTTGAGTATTTTTTGCATGGTTTCTTAATTTTAAGGTAGTTGAGCAAAACTAAAAAAACTGTGAGCATGGCAGCCTTTAGTAAATTTATAAAAGAAAATTGGGCTTCTCAAATCTCACGTGTGGCACAGTTGTGAACACGGTTTGTATGTTGGGAGTTTTAATAAATAGGTCCAAAAGTAACCCCCTCTTTCTTTTATAATGTATAAATGCTGCCATTTCCCTCGCATAAAAAAACATTTTTTGCAATGTAACTTTAACTTTTTTTTATACTGAATTGTGATGCTGCATATTGTTAAGTATTTGTATATTTAGTTTTTTTGTTTAAATACCGTTGTAGTCACTTTGCGTCCCAGTGGCTCTGTTTTCATCGGGGTGATGACGTTACACATTGATGCTGACTATTATGGATCATGAGCTTAAAATATTTGATTTTGAGTAAAAACGTAAAAATTTAAGTAATTAAAATGCTTGGGATGATACTTTGAGGTTAATTTTAACATTTAAGTCAATATTAAAATGTTCAGACACAATCTGTCTCTCTTGGGTCGACAGACATCTTTTTTAAATCTTGGTATTCAAGCACCTTGATTTAGTTATGCATGGTCCAATACAATGGTCCTCTTAACGTTTGGGTCATTTCCATACGGTATTGTTTTCAAATCGACATGCACACTTGGAAACCTGTCACCTACCTTGTGCAAGACTCGTTGCGCAAATCAGATTAGTGTTGCAATAACTTTCAATCTGCTCCACGGTGAAACTGGCAAACTTTCTGGATGTACTTTACACTAATCATAACGGTACTTGTCTTGCACTGCACAGTGGAAACCAAAAAATGATGAGGGTTTGTTGTGTTAATGTTGCTTACTTGGGCAGTTTTTTTTCTTGTCATTTGATAAATACTGCGTAACAGTTGTACTGTATTTATATTTAAAAGTAAAGTAATTTGTTTTTTGCATATCTTTTTGACCATTTATTAAATATAACCCATCTTCC
The DNA here is from genome assembly GCF_015708825.2 of Lethenteron reissneri. Classification (NCBI taxonomy): domain Eukaryota; kingdom Metazoa; phylum Chordata; class Hyperoartia; order Petromyzontiformes; family Petromyzontidae; genus Lethenteron; species Lethenteron reissneri. Next base: position 13,659,447 of record NC_083807.1, on the reverse strand, counting down.
GAGTGTCATTAATAACCTTTTTTTGTAAAGTGTATTAAGGTTATCTTTTTAATGTGCACATTTGGGCCAAGCTACATTTTATGCTAAGCCGTAAACATTTAATTTATTTTTTGACATTACTTTTTCATAGCGGACTTTGAATGTGCCCATTTTAAGTAGATGGTGTTGTCTGGCCAGCATGTTCATATAATACACTGCATTACATAATTTGAGTCTTCATGGGTAGCATATACATATATGCATCATTATATACTTGTTATGTATGCAGTGACGCCTCGTGAAGTGATCCTATAAATGTTAATGTGTAGCTTTTTCAATCTGATTATAGCGGTTGACTATACTTGACGGTTGCTTGTTTTTAGGTTAGTTTTTGTTAGTTATTTAGATTAGTTTCTGAGTTTAAATTAAAAGGGAGTGTTTTCCAGGGGTAAGTGTTTTAAGTTGATGGTTTTTTAAAATAAACTACCTCGCTGTCGTGGTTTATTTTTTTTCTGTTTAATGGGCGATGAATGTTTCCATGGGTAAATGATGAAGAATGGTGAGCACCTGTGTGCAAACATTAAAATGTATGGGTCTCATGGAAATGCAATAGTTTGACGTTTAAGAAGTAGACTTAAAAGCAAACCTGCTGGAAATGTATGGAAATTGCTGTGTTTTCCTTTTTAATTCAGAACTTGAATTTATTATTTCGTGTTGTCGAAGTTTCACTGCATTATGCAATTGTCATTGTCTCCGTTGTTAAATTAACGGTAAACAGAAGCAAACTTGCGTATGCTGCAATAGGTGGAAATTAGGTAAAACAATTCCTTGATTTTCATTCTGTGGTTATAAATGATGAACACCTGTTTAATTTTCATCAGTGATAGACATTCAGGTGTTTGACCATTTTTTCGGGATATCATGTTAGAAATGTGAGTAATGTAAGAAGACTAAATGGAGCAGAGTGCCTTACTTTTATGCAAACATAAAATAATTTGCCAATCTACAACAATGTGAATGTGTGTTCAGCCTAAACACTACCAATTGATCAAATTCAGTTTGTTAATAGTGTTTGTGGTGTCGGTTTGATATGCCCCAATGTAGCCTTAAATGTTAAATTCGTTCAGTACTGTGTGCACATGATTGCCATCTGAAAGCTTATCACGTGTGCTGGATGTACTTAATTACATGTTACATCCTATTCTGTGCATATGGTTTGGACATTTTAATGTTGTTTATAACAAGTCACCTTGTCCCCATACTTAATAACCATTGTGGCCTTTAATAGTATGTGTGTGCGTGTATAAATCCAGTACCAGTATAGATGAAGCACAACACTGGGAAGACTGTGAAGACTGATTTAGTTGGCTGGATGTGACAACTCATTGAGCTGTGCAATAACTGCCTTCAGGTTGCAAGGGTTTATAATGCTTTTCTACATTTTTTTTTCTACTGTAATGGAAGCTTTCCTTCCAATTGTTTGTAAACTGTGATTTTTAAAAATGAGAATTATCATTGCTGTATTTTTACGTTCAATAAAAGTTTCAAAACGATAAAGAGTCCGTTTTCGATGATTGGTTGAACAATGTGATTTTGTGCCGTGGTATCCGCCTTTCAATAACACACTATTCACATTAAATCACGTATCTTTGAGCAATAATGACATTAATTGTCTAAGTGATATCTGAACTGACCACGTAAATATGTTTGCGGAAGGCCAATGACTGGCACAGCATAGGGTGGCCCTCGCTCTGTTGTGGATTGACCAGGCGTTGTAAATTATCATTAACACGTGCTTTATCGATGTATTCGATGTTACGTAGGCTCACCACAAAGCACACTCCCTCTATAGCGAATTGATAGACTCAAGTTAGTATTCATAATTGGGGGCAATTAATTTTTTTGAGAGCGGTATTTTTTTTTACTATATAACTTACTAAAGTAGCTACTTGAGTTAAATGGCCGACTTGTTTATTATGAAACCTTTTGCACTTTAGTTGCCTTTACTGCCTTCAGTTTCCACACTTGTCTGCAGCAGTCAAATAGTACAACGTGTGATTGTCAACCGGCTCTGTAAAGAAGGGGGGACGTGAGACTTATTTTCCCATTGCCGCTGTGTTGCATGGGGGGGGGGGGGGAGTCACATGACCGAAACGTTCTCGCAAAACATTCAGCAGCACCTGAAAGGTGAAGTGACATTTTTATTGGCCTGACGCTGGACTGTGACCTGCCAGACGTATATCCATTAAACTCCTGAAGCTGCTCACTCAGACAGGCTCCAGTCGCAGCTGGGTGCTGTTTCTGTTTGCTCATAGTTATCATGGATCCTTGCTTTTGTTTTGTTCCGTGCTCTGCACGTGTCTTAGGGAACTTTCCATAGCTCACGTCTGGGTAATTTTCTATCGCGAGGCACAAATAATTATCTTTGATTTTAAGGTTCACTTTTTTCTTTTTAAAACGACGCAAGTTGCTTTTGTGATTTGTGGGAAATTGGTGTTCGGTTGAGGAAGTTAAAAACCGCAAATCTGAGAGTTGTTGATCAAGTAGGTTTATAAATACAGCTGCACACAACTCATGTCAGATTCCATCAAATGTATTTGCATAAATGTGAGGAATTAACAGGCTGCGCATTCGCATACATTTAGCATAAACTATTAAAAACGTAACGTTTTTATTTTACCAGGTCGGGGCCACTGAGCGATTTTGCTCTTTTTCAGCAGTGACCGGGCCACGAATGATAGCTCTGAGTGGCTTGTGTGAAAATTTATCGCAGCCAAATACTCAAAACGCATGTTTCTAAATGTGGAGGGGAAAACCCGAGGACCCGGAGAAAAATCCACGCGACTACGGGGAGAGAGACACGCAAACTCCGAAATACACCGCAGCAGGCGTCAGGGTCGGGATCGACCCCACGACCTCCTGTAGACCAGGCGAGGTAGTCAACATCTCCTAGCCACCGTGATGATGAGAGAGACGCAAACTCCAAATACACAGCAGCAGGCGTCAGGGTCGGGATCGACCCCACGACCTCCTGTACACCAGGCGAGGTAGTCAACATCTCCTAGCCACCGTGATGATGAGAGAGACGCAAACTCCAAATACACAGCAGCAGGCGTCAGGGTCGGGATCGACCCCACGACCTCCTGTAGACCAGGCGAGGTAGTCAACATCTCCTAGCCACCGTGATGATGAGAGAGACGCAAACTCCAAATACACAGCAGCAGGCGTCAGGGTCGGGATCGACCCCACGACCTCCTGTAGACCAGGCGAGGTAGTCAACATCTACTAGCCACCGTGATGATGATGATGAGAGAGACGCAAACTCCAAATATACAGCAGCAGGCGTCAGGGTCGGGATCGAGCCCACGACCTCCTGTAGACCAGGCGAGGTAGTCAACATGTTGCCACCGTGGCGGTCCAGTTAAAGGTGCCGTTTCCCTGTCAAAATACAGCGATGTGATTGAAAGTAACAACATTATTGTATATTTGAACGTGTTAAATTCGTAACTTTCCCTGCGGTTCCCTTTAACCTGCGCAAAAGTCATATAATGTGTGTCCTGTCACTCGGCATTGATACATGTACAGTGCTGTCACTCGCCCTTTTTGTCACGTTCACGGTGACGAATGAAGCCTCGGGGCTCATTTTCTCCTGAAGCCGGTAACTACATCACTCATTACCACAACATGACTCGCAAAATTGCCGGATCAAGAGCCCCACATTGACGGGGTGAGTTTGCCGATGCCCTCCCTGGCAGTCCGTCAGCTGCTGCGGCATTGCAGGTGCTGTCAATCGCCAACTCATTGCTGATTGTCTGCTAATAAATGAAGTTGAACTGCTGAGCTTATCCCGTGGACCGGGTTTTTAACGCAGCGCATGTCGCCTCGTGGAATGCGGGACGAGTTAAAATCCACAGCCGGGCTGATTCACCGCCGCATGGACTCGCTCAGAACGAGGGAGGCACAGACACAAGTTGTTGTTGTTGTTGTTGACGCCCCGGTCATTGATTCGTACGGGAAGGCAAGAACTGCCGCTTTTAAAAGACGATGTTTTGATATTCTAAACCTGATTCTGTGTGCACATTCGCAGTTCTAAGTTGGCGAAGTGTAATATGTCTCGGTGCGTTATAACCCTTGTACCCTTCGACTTTAATTCTTGCAGACTGGCAGCTGCCACAAACCTGAAGGGCAGGGGTGGTGGGACTCCGTGTTCAAAGGTCTGGCTCTATTCGTGTATAGTTAACCACAGGAGGAAGCCATCGACTCGTGTGTCAAGACCGGCATCCTCCCCCAACCCACCCTGCTCTTCCCTCCGCATTGGACGTGCTGGTCCTTGTGTATTTATGGGATCATAGAGCCTCCTGCTGGCTGTGAATAAACACTGTTATGGAGTTTCACAATGCACAAGCAGACGGACAACACGCTCCCTTCCCAGCGATATATTTGTCTCCACGTCAACAAGTGCGGTGTCTTGTTTCTTTTTAAATCCTTTATATTAAGTTCACTTGCTTGCTTGCGCGCTTACAACCGTGCAAATCTTTCGGTCGTTTTTTAACCCACTTCCCGTGATCCAATCGAGCTGACATTTTGCACACAGACTCGTTGTGCGTGACAATTTATTTTAGTGAAAATTTTTTTCCATAACTTTACACTTTTTAGGATTTTGTTAAATATTTAATTACCAATTGCTTAATGGTGGCAGGCAATCATCTGACCCATAGGTGGCAGCCATCTCAAGCCAGAGGAAGAGAGGACTCTAGCCGCCACGCATATAAAGGATTTATAGTGAAAAACGTTGTTTTTACGGGTTAATTTTTTGCACATTCCATCAGACACACGTCTTGCTTGGGAATGCCATTATTTCAGCAGCATTGCTTCAACAGTGTCAAGGCGATCGGTATCACCTTGGCATCTGCTGCTGTCACTTCTCCGAACGCTAAACGAATCTTATTTAGGGCTCGCTTAGCTTTAATCTGAGAGAATAAGACTGCTCCGATTTGAACTTGACAATTTAGACAAGGCCCTCTTACAATCACACTTATCATATACAGATAAAATGTGCACATCTGATTATTGGGACCACGTAGATAACAGTTCCATCAGCTACTTCAATGTCAAACAAATTATAAAGTTAATCTGATTGATACATTTCAACCTCCTGTCAAAAACGAAACCAGAGCCACACATTAAAAAGTTAGATGTTAAAAATCTTTATAAGTAACATGCCTCAGCAGATTCCCCCTCTTTTTCACCTGAAGACGGTTGCTTCTGTCGCGATCGAAACGTCGTGCTACCAACGTGGCTTTACCGAAAGAACCAAAGAGTATCCAGTATCTCGTCAAGCAGTCGGTATTCATTGGGCTGATGATGAACTGCCAGATGTTTATAGCCACGGACCTTCGCTGTTAGTTCTATGTGAAATGAGTATGCGTAAGGGGCCGTCCATAAATGACGTCACGCGATTTTGGACGATTTTTGACCCCTCGTCACACGGCGTCACAAAAAGTCAGACCCCCCCTCAAATATGACGTCACAAAGCTCTGCCCCCCCCCCCCCCAAAAAAAACATGCTTCAAATCGCTTTAAACTATTGTCATTGTAGTGCGTATTTAATGTGGCGCTGCACTCCAATGTTTGTAGGAGAAAACATTTATTGAAAAGTTTAATTAAGTAGAACGTGTTGTCTATATTTATTTAAATTTGCACATTTTTATGTGACGTCACATTTCTCACCCCCCCCCCCCCTCGTTACACATCGTCACAAATGTCTGACCCCCCCCCCCCCCTAGGTGCGTGACGTCATTTATGGACGGCCCCTAATGCCTCCCACTAAATAATCATTAGCGGCGTGCCACGTAATGATCTGGCCAATTCAACACCGCCAGAAAGAGCCGAAATACATTGCCACCTTTAAAAGCGTTTAACGCGCCAATTGTTGCTCTGGGTTCACAGGAAGGTTCGGGAACAAATCTCATTCATCAATTAGATTCGACGTTTCGCTTGAAAGTGCGTCAAGCATCTTCAGGTCACGAAATCAGAAAGTCAGAATAATAATTAGCGCTGTGAATTCTTATAAACGAGACACTTTAAATTGTTCAGCTGTGTCGTCGGGTGGTGGGAGGGTCCTACAACACACACGTATCCAGATCATCAGGTGGCCTAACTCAAGCGTGAGTTGTGCATTTAGAACTTTAATTGATCTCATCCAAACTTCTGTTCAGAGTTCATCGGATTCCTCCAGTGGCAAATCAGTATCGATTCTGGTATCGGGGGTATTTCACGTCGGTGTCGTTGACATCGATTCCCATTATGTCGCCACGTGAAGTTAAATCGAGCTCCGTAGAATCGATCCACTGCAGCCACCACGTTAGAGGTAATCGGGAAGCCTTTTTAGGAATCGATTCCTAAATGACGCGATGTTGTTGGAGTCGCGTGACAGGGCGACGTGATGAGAGTTGACTGCTGTTGGGACTCGCTCGGGTGACCGATTTTAATTTATTGAGAGTTTGTTTTACTTCTTCAATGTAATTTAAACGCCGCTTTTAGTTAGTCGCTAAATTACCACCTTTCAAGACTGCCCATTCAGTTGTAAGTACTCGAGTATACGGATCATTTCATAATCGTATGAAAGTCAGCCGAAAAATGCGTCGATTTTACGCGTTATACGTTTGAATAACTTGTTGTTGTTGTACTCGTGTGGCAATGGAATGTGCTCGAAGATCTTTAAGAACGCGAACACAGACCAACAACAAAGTGTGATTGATTCTTGCGTCGGACGAACGTGGGAAATTTGGCATTTGCATTTACTAGAGCGCATCGGGGTCGGCGGCGTCATGCTCGCATCCCGATTGGCCGAGGCGTGCGCGTGACCGCTCGAAGCTGCGATCCCATTGGTCCACTCGGAGGGGGGGGGGGGGTACCGGGCACCGTCGCTTTCCATTGCGCTGGGGCCCATGCGTTGTAGGAAATCCAACGGCGTCTCGCATGTTGCGTAACCACGCGCCCAGTGCACGTGCTGAGTGATGTGCAACCGCACACTTCTTTAGTCTCTCAGCCAGCTAAGGCCCCGCTCAGATAGATAGATATAGAGAAGCTGCCTGGCCATCGCAAGTGCTCAACGCTGTTGGGCTTACGCAGTCGGCGTGGATATAAACAAGCAGCTGATTGTTGAGTTTCCACGTGGAGGGGGAGAGGGGGGGGGGAGACATCCACGGGGAGAGGGAGAGACGCCGGTCGGGGTCGGGGTCGAACCCACACACCTCCTGCACACCCGGCGAGGTAGTGCACATCTCGCCACCGCTGCGAGTGTGGATGAAGGCCTCCCACCCCCCCCCCCCCCAAATGTTGTTGCTGTGGATTTCACACCTGATGATGATTGCTTGTGTTGCAATCGAAACGTCGTGAGAATTTTTTTCATTTTCCTTCTACGTGGTTTTACCGAAAGAACCAAGCATATGAATCCCTGCAGCCACGGAAGCTTTAAATCTAAATGTAAGGGAGCTGTTGTTGGACCGTAATCCCATATTTGACTCTCTCCCGGTCAACGTGAGTTCATTTGAAGACATCACTAACTCTCTCGCCACTCACTAATGTCACCAGCAGCACAGGAGTGGCAACCCTTCTTGTATGGCCTGGTTCATCTTATCGCAGTGGGCTATAAGGGGCCGTCCATAAATGACGTCACGCGATTTTGGACGATTTTTGACCCCCCCCCCCCTTCGTCACACGGCGTCACAAAAAGTCAGACCCCCCCCCCCTCAAATATGACGTCACAAAGCTCTGCCCCCCCAAAATAAAACATGCTTCAAATCGCTTTAAACGATTGTCATTGTAGTGCGTATTTAATGTGCCGCTGGACTCTGATGTAGGAGAAAACATTTATTAAAAAGTCTATTTAATTAAGTAGAACGTGTTGTCTATGTTTATTAAAAGTTGCGAATTTTGATGTGATGTCACATTTCTCACCCCCCCCCTCTCGTCACACATCGTCACGAATGTCTGACCCCCTCCCCCAGGTGCGTGACGTCATTTATGGGCGGCCCCTAAGCACTGCGCTACCGCACCGCAACCATCGTTAAAATACCGTCCACTCGTACAATAATTGTGCCCAAGCAGGCGTGATGGGGACATTTTGACAATATTGCATTTTAAATAAGTACATAGGCGACTGTTGTTGAGATAACCCCGCTCCTGCGATGCTGTGGCCGGTCTTTGACCCCCCTTGATGGTTGAACCTTAAACAAGGTTGTTGAAAATAAGCAGGGGACAGGGCAGCAATCTCCATCCTTGTACTGCATTTCCATGCCGAGGGGTATTGATGCTGTGCCTGCCTCCACCGGCACGCACTGACCAGCGTGGTGAAGTATGGTCAAATAACCCCCCCCCCCCAATCCAACAGTGGCTTGATAAAGAGCAATTACACCTGGCAGTACACTCGTATCAAAAACCTACTAGATTGTCTCAATGTCATTTGTTGTTACTGACATTGGGGTGACAGACCTTAACGATTTATTGGTTTGATGTTGGGCTTTAAATACACACTCATACACTACTTACATAACCTGTTACCGTAATAGATATCAGTCGCAGAAATGTGGAAATGTCAGTAGAGTTGGTCATATCATTTTACATGACAATGTACATGCCTCTTGTTTTCCTTTTGTGAACTATTTATCTAGATCACAACTTTGCAGGCCATATCCTTGTCCCGTTAATTGCTACATATAAGGAAGCTGTCAAAAGCATAATACTTTACCGGTTTCCAGAAGCAGCATGTATGTACTGTAGTTTATTTGGCAAGTGGGGTCCCACCAGTTCATCACATCAAAATCCACGAGTTTCTCACATCTAAACTGGTGGAATCCCATCAGCTTTAAGCCACAAAGGCATCCAAGTGTTATTCACGAATGGGTTTGTAATTGTAACCTGCACACAATGCCCATCTGCACAGGCAAACAGTGTCATGTCGTGTGTTTTTTAAAGGTGCACGTGAATTATCTAGTAGCGCATGTCTTTTTGATCACACAATAAGGCAGCTATTGAGCAAACGTTGTCGTGAGACTTCTAAAATGTAAACTTGGGTGAGCTTAATAAATAACGTGCTGATTATGTAATGCATCAGCGTAATACTGTAAATAAAATATTTGACCTTCGTGATACATATGGTCTTGAGCCACTTACAAACATGTTTGATCATTGCCTGATTAATCGTAACTGAAATGAATTTACTTTAAATAGTTGTATGTGTATTGAGTGTTATTAGAGTGGTGGTGACGGCATATATTGTTTTGTACACAGTCTGTAGAACCTTCACATTTGGGCATAATAGCCATGGGGCTTGTTTCACAACATCATTGACCTGCAATTCTATCAGAGCTGGCTGGCATGGTGATGGCAAAGGGTTCGTGACAATTCAAGTTGTTGCATGCTATGCTTTCAAATATGCAGTATGGTCATGCATATGCCTGTCAACCCATACGGTTTACCCCGTATTCTTGTACAGGGATTTGAGTTTTCAGGTCCATACAGCGTACAGACGTTTAAATATGGGAAAACAAAAAATGGTCTCTGTGTTTCTCCCTTGTGATGGGACTTTGTAGGATGAACGTTGAGATGTATAAGGGGCACGGGGTGACCAATAAGGTCTGAATTGGTCTGTAATAAGGTAGGCACTGGTAAGGGATTGACAGGTATGAATGGACATGTATACAGGAATTACAAAAATAGATCAGTTCTATGATATTCGTGAAGCCGACACGAGCTGTATATTAGTCGCGCTGTATTATGTACATGTTCTATAAAACCAATGTTGGCTTGTGCTTAAAAGAAGGATTTGCATAATTGTCCACTCTACAGTTTGTTTATGGCTGGACTTGAGACCCCCATTGTGTGTGCGAGGCCACGTGAATGGGGTTCAGTTCTCACGGTCTTCTCGTGCCCACCAGACGACTCATCTTGTACCCGCTGTGTGTGGAGGCAGCACGCCACTTACATTTGACGTGAGAGTGGTACAGGTTCGGTGTTATTTGAAATGTAAATGACCTAAAGCGTTTAAGGCAGAGTTTAGTAGAGTAGATAGATCGATTATCCAGCGGTTTCGGGTCGGAGGCGGCGGATTTTCAAAAAACGCCGGATAATTCACTAAATCATGATTTAAAATCTGCTTATTTTTGCACATGCTTGTACGACGTTATGTTTCTAGGTGTTGTTGCATGTTTGTGTATTCAATTTGTTTGCGATGTGAAATTGGCGTGACTAAACTTACAAATGGGCAACAAATAAATATCCAACTTTAATCTCAAAGACTCTGCATGGGGTGGTGTATATCCGTGCAGTGTTGTAATTGTCTAAGTTGCTGTGTGTAGTGTATAATGTGCTGGATATGTAATGTAACACTGAAATCGAGCGGAGCTACTTTTTTGTTTGGCACGCACACGTGGCGACGATCGCCGGACTGGTCGCAGCCTCTGGAGCAGTTTTGCCGGATCTGCCCGGCACCGCCGAATAATCATGGAAGCCGGATTAGAAGTGTATTACATTCTTGTCAAACCTTTAATGCTTTTCAATTAATTAGAATAAGAGCTAAGCAGTTGCTCTTTATAGTGAAATTGTCCAGAGTTAGTAAAACATTGTACTTAATTTAAAAAAAATAACGTTATCAATACGGTGTTACCATTTTTTCATATGCCTGTATATGCTAATTTACCTCCAATTTGCCTTTATTGCAATTACCCTTTGTAATATAGCATATTACTCCTTGTAACCAAAACAAATTCCCGTTGCATTTAGTTAAGAATGTATTCATACGGTGATGAAATTCATTAAAAACTTGTTCATCCTTCATTTGCTTTCTGGCGTGGCGAGGCAGAAGATGAAGACGGAAGCTGAAGACGGTCGCGCCGACGGCGGCTTCTTCTCTCTCGACTACGGGGCGTGGGACGTGCGCGTGGCCCTGATCGGAGGCGGCTTTGCGCTCTACTCCTGCGTGTTTCTGCTCACGCACCTCGTCTCCCAGGCGCTGAGCGTCACCTACAACAGCCTGCACTCGCAAGAACGCGCGTTTTGGTCTCTGGCAGCCACGCGGGCCGTTTTTGGGGTGAAGGCAACTTTCGCAGGTGGTGGCAATCTCCTTAAAACCTTCATTGATGAGCACGGTTTGCTACTTACAGCGCGAAAGAAGTTCAACATACATACACTGCTCATGTGTTTGTAGAAGCTACTGATAGCAATGTTGGTTTTACATTTTCTCCTTGAATCCGCTTATCAGGCACTTAAAGCGTATTATGCCACGTTATCAAAATGTGAGAAATTCACAGATAATGTTTTGAAAGGAATGCTTTTGACTGTAATTACAATATTTAACTCTATACACTGCATGTGTTCTGCAAACTGGCAATTTATGTTATTCGGGTTTTATAACATGATACAGAGCAGTAACGGACAATCACTTAGTATGAAGATTAATTTGAAGAGGTTTACAATTTCCATTAAAAAATGTTTTACCAAATAATAGTTTAAAATTGTTTATTTAAAGCACTGGCTATCTCAATAATGTTTTCCTGCTGAAGCAATTATTTAAAAAGTTATTTAAGTTATTTAGACCAGAGGATGAGGCTCAAAATAAAGCTGTCTCTAGTCAAGGACAATGCATATATTATCAGAGTATGTTGTTTGTTTGCATTCTGACTACAAGCATTGTGGTTAATGCAGACATGATTCCTTGTAGAAGGTTTCAGTTTGGTGTTTTAACATCTTCACACTTGTTTTGTTGCCATAAAAAATGGGAAAAACCTATTATCAAGTTATTTCAAGTTTAAACATTTAGTTTCAAAATAGTCATTAACAACAGCGGTACATTCACAGGTTGTAGCATAAATGTCATAGTTTACAGTTCTAGGTTTTCTTGAATTTAATACTCTTTGGTTCTTTCTGTAAAGTCACGTGTGTATAAACTAAAATAAATCACGACGTTTCAGGCGCAACACAAGCGTTCATCATCAGGTGGGAAAGCATTCAAATCAAGATTTGAGTTTAATGTCAAGTTATTTTGAAGATCATTATTCTACCCATTATGAAACATAATCACTGTAATCCATGGGACTTAGATGCAGCAGCTTCTTGCGATGCAGTCTGATGACACGTAACCTTTGTTTTTGCGTGCGGGGGCAGGGCTTTGGACACTGCTTGCCGATCGCTGGCTCTTCGAGGGTCTGGTTTGGCGGCAGTGCTGGTGGAGCTGGGCACTCATCCTCACCACCGTGGGCTTCTTCCTTTTCGAAAACCTCGCCCTGCACGTGTCAAGCGCCGTGTTCGGTGGCCTCGACCTGGGACTGGCAGTCCACCACGCTCTCAGCGCTCTCGGCTTCCTTACCATGGTGCTCTGGGACTCCACGGGCCACTACTTGGCCATTGTGATCCTCCTACTGGAAATGAGCACCCCATTCACCTGCATCTCCTGGATGCTGCTCAAGGTTCTGTGCAGCTTTTCATCATTATCGTCATCAATAAACAAAATATATTTATACCACGCATCCAACGCAGTACATCTCAAGGGCATTGGAACAAAAGGGGCATTTGAGATCATTACAAGAGAATCACTCATTATGGAAGTGATTGCAGACCAAGTGCAATGTGGAAAAACGAAACAGTATAAGCAATATATAAGTACAAATGACAATAAGCAAACTTGATAACTTAAATTGTGCTTGAGACACTATTTTGTCTAAAAATTACATCTTTAATTTACTATTGAACTCATTAATCTATATGCATTCATCTATTTTAGGTAAGCTCTTCCACTTTTCAGGGAAACACATACTAATTAACTAATTACTAACGTAGCATATAATTACAATAACACACATTACAACTAATTACTAATCTACAACTCATTACTAATCATAACAATTGACTCATTTCCAATCTATTATATAATTACAATACTCCCCCTCTCCGCCTCAAATCACTGCACCTGAATTAGTTAAATGATGACGTCACCCTGCTGCTGCTCTATTTAAGACCAGGAGCAAGTGGAGGGCTTCACCATTCTGGCAAATTGCCCGATGATGCTGGATGTAATTACCAGCGAAACGTCGTACTCAAAAATTGTAAATGCTGTGGATTCACTCTTCAACACACCGGTGGGCTAAAGTAGTTAACTATTTGTCTTTTGTCAACGTGACACATTGTTTACTGTTTGGCCGTGTCGGGTGGTTGAGGGTTATGACACATTTATAAATAACGCGATCTAACCCAAAAACCTTTATTATGAATAATATTGGTCGTGAAAGCCTACGTGTTTGGTACTAAAATCACCAAAGGCCTGTAATTATTTGCTTCTTCCACTTTGCTTGTCGTAGAACAGCTCTTATCACTGAGGTGTAATTGATTTTATGGAACGTAATTTTATAATAATTCTGTCAAATATAGCTTTAACCGAGTTTGATCACGATCCTTATGCCTGTATATTTGGAGACTGCATTGTTCAAAGAGCATGCTTAGTTCATGTTGCAGTGATTGGTGTTTCTGTACTCCGCTGTGAATGCCCGGTTGTCTTTGAGCACATGCACTGCCCAGTTACTCCAACGACACAATTGTGCACCCACACCCTGCTTGCCCAGCCTGATTTAGCCAGTCACCACCGATTAGGTTTGAAATGTTCAGCAGTAAACGTTACCATTCCACATGTTTTATGTGAGTAGCCCTCTCAATGGAAATTGAAAGGGTTACTTTACAATCACAAACGCTGTCATTTATGCGGTGTTGCTGTGTCCTCTTGCCAGTGCGTATCCGAATAGTGTGCAGTATTTTGATGCAAAATACAGCTTACAACTTGAGTAACTTAATACAGTAAAACCTTGGATTGCGAGTAACTTGGTTTGCGAGTGTTTTGCAAGATGAGCAAAATTTTTGCTAATAAATATTAATTTGATAAACGAGCGAGGTCTTGCAATACGAGTAGTGCGTGTATACGCTTTGTCTGTCGAGCATCACGTGATCACAACTGATATACGAGTGCTTTGGATTACAAACACGTTTCCGGAACGAATTATGCTCGCAATCCAATGTTTTACTGTATGTACAACAAACATTGTAAATTAGGAAATATGTCTCGTTGACAGTGCTTGCCCTTATAGTGTGCATTATTCTGATAGAAGATTTACTTGATTTAGACGGAAGTTAGTGTTTATAAATACATGTCGAGAAAAAAATGCCATTTACGTAATATAAATCTATTTGCTTAATGCTCGCCTTATCAGTGTGCAGTATTTTGATGCAAAGCACACTTGATGAAAGTAGATGTGTTGATTTACATGCTTTCTTGTCTGCAGGCTGGCTATGCCAAAACTCTGCTGTGGCGAGTCAACCAGATGGTGATGATCCACATGTTCCACGGGCGTATGTTCCTCACCTACTACTTGTGGTGGGAAAGCTGGAGACATCGACAGGACCTTGTGAATCATGTGTCCCTCCCTACATTGGTCATTTTCTACACGGGCCTGCTCGTGCTGACAGTCTATCTCAACCCATACTGGACCTACAAGAAGACTTTGCAGTTGACAAACCCTGTTGATTGGAACTTTGCCAATAAAGACATGAACAGAAATGGCCACAAAGTTGCAGATGTGATTAACAGGAAGCATTCGTAGGATTGCAGCTGTATTCATGCCACTGTTTTTTTAAGCAAGACACATAGGTATTAAATTTTGATCCTACAGATAACACTGGTGACTCAAATGTATTTTTAGAGATCAGATTGAGAAAGCCTGAGATGTGTGTGATGACATGCAACATTTTCGTGGTATTTGACGACTGCAGTCAGTTCGAACTGGCGAAACGTCGTACTCGGATTGTAAACTGTTGTGGCTTTGCTCTCCAACACACACCGGTGTGCTGAACTAGTAACTAATTGGCATGTATTGTTTACGTGACAAACCTTACTAATTGGCTGTGTGGTTAATGACATTTACGCAATCTAACCCAAAAATACCTCTTCTGATAATATTGGTCACGAGAGCCGACGTGTTCAACTGAGTTTTGACCAGTGCTTCCAAATAGCTGAGACTCGAGCACTGATTGATGCTCTTTATAATGGCCAAGAATCGACCCAATTAATTCAGACTTGGGAGAGTGGCATCTGTTGGAACAGACCCCCAAGATACATGCTTCTATCCTCTACTTGTGCTTAGGCCTCAGTTGAAAGAACCCTTCGTCTAGATGCACGGTACTTGCAACAAGAGATTGTGCACTTTATGCAGATTGTAGCTTTCATATTTTTCCTTACTGGTGCCGTCTGTGATGTATTAATGCTTACTGTTTGAAATGTTGCATGTTGAATCAAGCTCAGTTTTTGCATGCAATTTTACATATCCCATCGGGTTATGTTAAGCTGATATATTTTTTTTATTGTGCTTTAAACTTATGGTCTGTTACAAGGCCATTCACTATCCTTATGTTCTCCTTTACATCCTTCCAGCTCCGTCACTTCCAGGGAGTGTCAAAGCTTCAGGACATGGAGTGGTGGGATGCAAGCGTAGGGTTTAGGAAAAGCTCAGTTACTGCATTAAAATCAAATCACTTTGATATTCGGAGACTTTATTAATGTATGATGTGTACTAAAATACTTTATTAGTAGATTGTAATATGCATATTTCAATCTATCAATCATGACGATCTAAAAACTAATATATTTACATACAGTGTGCTACTTGTAAACAGTTGTTTAAGAATATATGAGTATATGGTTGCTGGTTTTAGGTGATAGTTTTTAAAATTGTTTTGTTTGGTATTTACATAATCGACTGTTATTTGCTGCAATAACGGTATAACTATAATTTGTATAGCTGCTAAACATCACGTGCTACTGGGAATGTCAAACAGATAAAGAGCAAACACCAACACATTTGCTATAAATTGTGATGATTTTAGGGAGTGTAAATCAAGCAATAACACATTTATTGAGTGATAATACCTTTATAATTTTAACAGGTGAAAGAGGTAATGAATTACATGAATGCAACTGGAAATGCAGCTTACAAAGGTAAAGCAAACATCGATGTATGTTTAAATAGATCTCAGTCATGGTTTTTTTTACCTCTGTGTGAAAACGTAGTTTACATTTATACTTTCAGGCATTTAGTGTAAACGTGGTCAATCCTCTGAGCATTGACTTTGTAGGTATTTAATTGGTTGTGATTAGAGGAGAAATTGTGTCTTGAACAAGGCTTTGAACATGAGAGATCGCTGAGACAGTAGAATGAAGAAATCCCCCACTGGTGGGAGGCTAAATGTGGCTTTGTGGATTTACAGTTGTTGGCATTTAAGTTAACATCCTCATTAGCAGCCACAATGGTCTATCCACTGCTGGATGGAACCCTCCCCACACATTGCCATCCCTCATTTGCCTTGACAATCTATCTCGCTAAAAATATTATTTCCATGAAATGCTGTGGATTTGTGGCATAAAATACTCTGGTATATTTATTTTGTTTAAGACTTGCATGCAAGTTGGACTAGAGCAGATGACAAAATACGTACATTTAATTTAACATTTCAAACAGCTTTTCACGTGAAAGTGATCAAGCCATTATGTGCATGCTATAGGCCATTAACTGATGTGACATTTTCATTATACCAAGTTTTTTTCCCTTTTAGAAACCTAAAATTAAGGCATTTTGATACAAAATAATATATTTATAGCCGCACGTAAATATAGCTTAGGTTTTTTTTACTGCAAATTCGAATGCACTGTCTTGTATGTGAACCAGGCATTTAGGAACAGGTTTATGATGACACTTGCTTCATGTCAGTCCGGGTTTGGTTAAACATTCTATGATCGCTGCAATATTGTAAATTATCTTTCAGATCTAGGTAAAATGCACAACGAATGAAAAGCTGTAATTGTCTACTTTTTTGTAGTTTAGTTAAATGTAGTATTTTTCCCATAACTGTTGCACAGTGGAACATGTTTCGATGCTATATTGGAATGACACCTATTTTATTTCACATTTGTTTGAGTTTCTCTAAAGCTACGAGTGTAATATTGAAATAATTTCAATACTTTCAATGGAAGGTAATTTTTTTATTATGCAGATGTTTTTAAAGAATGTATCTCTTCTAAAATAGTGGGTAGACAGGACCCACCCGTATAACACATCTCAAACTCAATGAGTTTGAGATGTGGGGTGCCATGGTGGCGAGATGTTAAATACCTCGTCTGGTAATGCAGGAGGTCTTGGGTTCGATCCCGACCTTGATGCCTGTTGTATATTTGGAGTTTGCGTGTTATCCCTGTGGTCCGTGTGGAATTTTCTCCGGGTCCTCCGGTTTTCCCCTCCACATTTAGAATAAACATGCTTTTCGAGTATTTGGTTGAAATACATTTCCACATGATAAGCCACTTCGTTGAGATATCATTTGTGGGCAGGTTGCTTTTGAAACAGAGCTATATAGCTCAGTGGGCCTTACGTGCTAAATAGGTTTATTCACAAATGTGCAAACTTAACATGACAGTGGTATATTTAGACGATGTTTAGGTACCACAGATTTTACTGAGTTAATCAAGTAAATACATCTCTGCTGTGTTATAGCAATATCACATTTTCGAATCATTTCCTGATCTCGGTTTATGATGAGAATTTGTTTTAGAAAATGTAACAAGATATTTTGTATGATATGTTGATTTAGTGTTTGATCAAATATAGCCTAGTAAGGTAGCGTTGTGGCTTTGATCAGCTCTGAGCTGGCACTGATAAGATACTCAATTTAGATTTAGGCAGCTGCCTGTGATTGATTCTCAATCGTTGTGAGTTTATAGTCGCAAATGACTAAAATAACAATTGGAATAAATGCGATTCAGCACTATAGCTACATTCCAAATCTGAGAACTTAAAATGTTGATTTCACTGCCACGTGACGAACGTTACTTTTAGTGCCAGAGTGGGTGGGAAAGTGCTGTCCCCCCTCAAGTTACCTGTTCCTGTGTGTAAGAGGTCACGTGAAAGGATCTCGGGGCAGCTGCGGTGTCCATTTCTATAGGGCGTTCAACAATGCGAAGGGTTACATTGCAGTCCGAGAGATACAAATGGATGTGACGCATGACATGATACCGATACATTACTCGCAATATTTGTTGATACTGCGTTGGCAGTGGTGCACAAGCACAATTATATATATATACAAAACTCACGTGAATAGTATTGCCAGATGTGAAGCTTTCGTGACTGCAGGAATTACTCTTTGGTTCTTTCGGTAAAGTCACGTAGAAAGAAATTAAATTAATAATAGAATACGACGACGTTTGATTGCAACACAATCAACCATCATCAGGTACAAACGAATGAGAAAACAAACATAGTAAACTTGGAAATATAACGCAATACAACACAGAGACTCGGCTGTGTTTTTGACTAATGTGTTTCATGATACCGATAGCACAATTTGGAAAAAAGATTTGTATACACTTTTTTTTATATGTTTGTGTAGTGTTGAATCCTTAAAGTGTCAGTACATAGAATTTTGTCCACATGCATTGTAAATGGTTTTCGTTTAAACTCTAATAATATATGGCATATTATGGAGAACACTTGTTTTTGTCATTGCTGCCCAATGTTTTTCATTTAACTTGATTGTCATAGTACTGTTGAACTGTTTTGTGCTGTTCTTTTACCTGCCCAGGTTCATTTGCAGTAGTGGTAAGGATTTAGTTTTAATGTCTATGTCATTACTGTACCTGAATTGAGTGAAGGACACTATATTTTCCAACATCCGAGTGTGATGACACCACTATTAATTATAAGGGATCTTAAAACAAGTCAAGTATAACAGGAGTGGCTCTAGAAGATAATGCAATCTGTCACCACAAACACAATGCCTAATTAAATGATTCACATTCCAGAATTATTTAAGTTAGTAATCAGGGATTGTGTATATCTACCATTGTTCAGTTTGAACTTAGCATCTTCCAGTAGCTCCTATAAAGGGTACGCTTATATTGACAATCAAAGTTTCACATCACCCTTTGGGCTGTTAATCGCAATGCACCACGTGATAGTGGATGTTAATACACTAGCAGTATTCAAAGAGGACATCACAACGTATTTTGGGTTGGAATAAATTGATAACTAAATTATTTATATTTGCTTTTTGTGTTTATTTTGTTGTCCTTCTCCTGCACCTCCGATTAGCACGGTTGGCTACGTACTTAAGTGTCGAAAGAAGTTCAACATATATACTCAAGATTCAACACACATACATACACCCACCCCTCCCAGCACCACTCTCCAAGCTTGATTTTAATCTCTTTTAATCTCGTGCACTTTGCATGGAGGATGGGAGAATGGGGGATGGGTTTTGGGAAAGTGTAAGACGCATGTTGACTGAAAGTGTCACACAGTCACTTGTGTGCCTGTGAGAACCCTTGATGGTGCAAGCAAGCCTGACACACAGCGGGGAGCTCAGGGGTGAATACTGTATCCCAGCCTGCTGGTGAATGGTGGGGGCAGGAACAGTGGAAAGGGAAATGCCTCGGCAGTGTCTTGAGAACAGCTGTTTTGGATCATGTCCATTTGCATGTACAGCCCTTTTGTCAATTCGCTTTTTGAGAGAGGGCCTCCCCTTGCCATGTGAGTCATGGGGGTGTATTGAACACACTTCCTCACGACCGTCTGATTGGAGACCATCGACACGGGACCATAGATGCACAATACGGTACAACACTGGATTTTACTGGACGGCGCAGTGGCGAGATGTTAACTACCTCGCCTGGTATACAGGAGGTCGTGGGTTCAATCCCGACCCTTGAAGCCTGCTGTATATTTTGAGTTTGCAAATCACATCGTAGTCGTGTGAAGATTTATCCAAGTCCTACGGTTTTACCCTCCACATGTAGAAACATGCGTTTAGAGTAATTGGCTGCTATACATCCCACAAGCCACTTTCTTGGGCTATCATTTGTGGCCAGGTAGCTTCTGAAAAGAGCTAAAAAGCTCAATGGGGCTTTACCTGGTAAAATAAAAATAGTAAAAAAAGAATAGTAATGGACTCCACGTTTGATGAAAACGTATCCCTGCAGCAGCCTACAACACCCGTTTCTCTTCATGGTGCTCACCCACGTAAGCAGAATCAGAACACAAATGTGTGGTTAACGCAGACATGATTCCTTGCAAAAGGTTTCTGTTTGGTGTTTTAACTTCTTGACACCTGAAGGGTAAATACATACTCAAGTGCAGCAGCAGCAGTAACAGCAGCAGCAGCAACTGCAGCAGCAGCAACTGCAGCAGCAGCAGAAACTGCAGCAGCAGCAGCAACTGCAGCAGCAGCAGCAACTGCAGCTCCCTTTGATGCTGTTAATCCTGCATAATGCACATGCATATGCAGTACTAATCACATTCCTGCATTTCCCATAAATATGCTAAATTCCTTTTGATATGCAAATTCCTTTGTCAATGCGCCCAGCTTATATATATGCTCCAAGCTCGTGTGCTGTTTCATTCAGACTCTGTCGCCTCGACGGACCTGGTTTTCACCTGAGGACGGCTGCTTGCGTTGTGGCCGAAACGTCGTGAGAATTGTTTTATTATGTTTTATTTTTATTATTTTATTACTTCCCTTCTACGTGACTTTACCGAAAGAACCAAGAAGATAAATACATACTCTTTGGTTCTTTCGGTAAAGTCACGTAGGTAGCAGCAGTTGTCCTGCTGTATCGGTTCCACCTGATGACGATCGCTTGTGTTGCGATCGAAACGTCGTGATTTTATTTATTTTATTTTATACCTACGTGACTTTACCGAAAGAACCAAAGAGTATGAATTCCTGCAGTCACGAAAACTTCAAATCGAGAAGGGTAACACCTATTCTTATAGAATCAGAATATACCGGAGGAAGCGATTGAGCTACAAAGCTGTTTTTCACAGATGTCTCGTAGTTGGAGGCTCAACCCTGCGTGGCTCATGAGATCGGGTTCATTCCTGGTGATCTGGCCAAATGCACAGTTCTTGTTCATCTTGTTAGAAATTGAGGAATTTATTCATGCAGTTCTTCGACGCTGCTTGTAAACTATTAAATACCAACATATTAACTACTGCCAAATAATGTGGGAAAATAAAATTAAAATATTTGATGTGAAAAGGGATCATTCATTTCAGTTAATTTCCTATATTCTCGGAACAAATAAGCTGTTCTCCAACGGAATTAGCTACATTCAAAATACGAACAAAGGTAAATAAAATGTTTCGTGGCAAATTAGTACAGAAAAGTGATGTAGCTTTTTCCCACCCTGATGTGGCAGTGCTTGGTGATTTCTGACATCCACACCCTTCTGCATTTCACACACATGTTGATTAACTTTCCCTATCTTATGGTTGCTCCTTGTATCTGCACTTTTGAACAGAATAGTAAGAGATGACTTCCAGGAAACCACTTTCAGGTTAATTCTGCTTGGTTCATACCCATGGATCCTCATCATGGCAAATCCTCATTATAGGAGGTTTTGAGATAGCTTCAGCCACCCCCAGCAGACACGTTTGCCAACTGACCTGGTCTTGAGCCAGTCTGGGCAATCCAATCTGGGATATACCAGTCCACCATCTGCTCTTACCAGCCAACATCGTCTGGAATTGGCCCTCGCTCTTCCCTCGAGTTTTCCCTGCTGTGATCGTTAGAGCCACTTCACCATCATTTCCTCTTTAACACGTCCTATAGATCCTAGCTGTTGCTTACTCACTCTTCCCAGAAGCTCACATTGCATCCGCAAGTACTCTAGTTGTCTCTTGTCAGTCCAGAGTTAATAATATTTTAATTTAATATAGCGTCATTCATGCTAATAGCTTGTCTTAACGCTGTACATTCATTATATATGACTACAGCTCATATACAGCCACTACCAAGAAAATAAAAACCCTACTACCAATACATTTCAAAAGTAAATAAACAAATTAAGAAATGGCACAAAAAAACCAAACAATAAAAAAAGTTATCACAACAAATAAATTAGTCCATTAGGAGTTTCGGGGCGCCACAGTGTAATACAGGAGGTCGTGGGTTCGATCCCTGATCCCGACTCAACGCCTGCTGTATATTTGGGGTTTGCATTTCTCTCTCCCCGTGGTCGCGTGAACTTTTCTCCGGATCCTCCGGTTTTTACCTCCACATTTAAAAACGTGCATTTAGAATATTTGGCTGCTGTTAATGTCCACATGATAAGCCACTTCGTTGAGCTATCATTTGTGGCCAGGTCGCTTCTGAAAAGGAGCTTTATAGTTCAGTGGGCCTTACCTGGTAAAATAAAAAAAACATAGTCTTGTCGAAGAATGTGTTTTGGGTAGGAGACTTGGCGACCGTGGCAATAGCGGTGCAAACCAAAGATTGCATCCTCGACTCATCTCTCATATTTAAGGTACGTCCCTCTGCTCCAGAGAGTATCACAAGTCAAATTAAAGCTTTTGGCAGTCTAATAATAAGTTGAATTTATATTGCATCAAAATAAATAACCATCTAAAACGCTGTGCGTAAACATGAACAATGCATTTAGAAAAAAGTACCGTCAATCGTGAAACAAAAATATGGGCAGATAGGGCAGATAGGGTAGCGACATAACACTGGGCACACGTAATCCAGTGCAGATGGTGGGTTTGTCCTGTTATGTGTAATACTTGACACTGGGAAAATAATGGGAGGGTTGCCGATTTGGATGAAGATGGAAGAGAAAGATGGATAAGCAAGGGGAGTTATACGCAAGTAGTCAACAGCAGAGGAGGTGAGGAATGTCTTAAGTCTGGACATAATGACGTTATTTGAATCTTGACATGTTTGTAATGCCAGATGTTATTTATCTCTTGAAAACATTCCTTGTTCGTGGGCATGTGTGCCTTGATGTTATTGGGGCAATCGCCTTTGGAATTCTGTGGCTAAACGGATGAAATTGCTGCCAACTGCCAACTTCTCTCAACTACATTTATGCACGGATGATACTGTAGTACGTATGGATTTTACAAATATTTTTTATCAATCTTCTTATCCACGCTCTTCTGCAGATATTTAAGACCGAAAAACAGGTTCACAATTCTGGCTATAGCCTGATGAAGCTGGTTGAAATCACCAGAGAAACGTCGTACTCGAATTATAAATGTTGTTTGGTTTACTTTCCAACATACCAGGTGTGCTGACCTTGTAACTAATTCGAACGTTTTGATTACGTAACAAACCTTTCTAATTGGCTGTGTGGGGTGGTGACGGGTTTCACAACACACAAAAAACACATTTCATTGATAATATTGTTCGCGACAGCCGACGTGTTAAATAGGAAGAATCGTGTACTTGTGGGAAACCTCTTTTAGGGTCGATTTGGGTCGGGTCAAATCCACACCATAAGTGTAACAAATAAGGTGACTTATCCCTACACATGATGCATACAAAGCGCAGATAAATGAAAGAATCCCAGCCAGATTATGGGTTTGGACAGTGGACATAGTAGGTACTGTAAGATGATAGCGGACAAGAGCAATTGCATATTGCAAACTTTCATTTGTGACCATTTTCCTTCACTTCCATGATTGTCCTGCTTACATCCATTTTAAACGCACGCGTCGTAAATTATACCCGCGGTTGCGATACTCGCAAACAATTGGCAATTGCGGAGGCTGATTGAATGGTCCTATTCAGAAGTGTGACAGGCGAGTAGCCGTGGTGAATAATATCGGGGGGGGGGGGGGGGCACGCCTCCTGTGTCCCAGGTCTCTTCTCAAGTCCGCCTCGAAGTGCGGCGTACAAGCGCGTCGTCGCGTCCATGTGCGCACCTCGGCGCTGCGTGCTGTTGCAGCAGCTTCAACCGGAGATAAAGAATATCGGTGGAGGAAGAGGAGGAAGTTTTGTCCCAGAGGGCCCCTTTCTTAAGGCAACCCTGTTGTCCAAATGCTGGCAAGGCAGTCGCGTGGTCCCTCCGTGGCAAGGGGACCATTGGACCTGGCCGAGAGAGCCGTCACGCGGATCGCCGGTAAGTGACGAGCTGGCAACGCCTCCGACTCGGCTGGCCATCCTCATCACCTCGCTCATGTTGATATTATTTAGAATAATACATATTATTGGAACAATTACTTTTTTCCAAAAGTATTTTATTGAACTGGAACAATTACTTGAACATGCGTTGCAGCATTTACTTTATATTTTTTTGTATCTTATCAGCTGTTATGTTTAGACAAATTCTAAGTGTAATATTTCGTGTGAGTGAATAATTGCAGGTGTACACGAATTAAATGTAATTGAAAAAGAATAAAATACCTAATGTAGATACACTTAAAGCACTTTGATTTCAGCATTAATTTAAACGTGCATGGACAACGAATGTCATGTCGTTACATTGTTACGAAACTACATTTGTATTTAGCGTCAATGTTAAATGGCTTCGAGAAGCAACATCCGAATAATTTTCATTCAGGATTGGCGGTACACAGAGATCACTCTTCTTGCCAGCATCTGTCAATAGACAACACTTGAAACCATGTGTTTGTTACAATACAGTGTGAGAGTCAACACAGGGTTTGCAATGTACATACACAACCCGTCTTTTTCATTGTTACCGTATCTGTCTGCCGCAATGGCTAGAATATCGTGACGTTTCAAAAACATTTGTATGGTCATAGACTTGACCACCGGTCTAATGTTGTACTGTAGTCATGCAAGAGGAAAGTGCAATACTTTGAATTATAATTGAGTTACGAAAACATACAGGCACACCACGCTTTACCTGCAGGATAAGTTGAAGTGCAAAGGCACGTTCACATTCTTCTAGCCATTGCATGGGGCATCGGTGGCCTTGGGGGAGTTGTTCATAAAGAGCGCATTCAGAATATACATCAATTATCTGTAAAATGTAGATAAGTACATTATAATAAAGACCCCCTACCAATTAATGGATTATTTTATCCATAATCCTGCTTTTGAAGAAACTCCTCAAAATGAAACTGTTAAATTAATTTAGCAACAACGGCCGCATAATTCAATATGGGATGGAGTGTACAATTTAGTACCGATTATGAAGAATTTCATAATATCTATTTTAAACTAAACTCTAAACTATTTTGAAATTTACCAGGTAAGGCCCACTGAGCTATACAGCTCTTTTTCAAAAGCGACCTGGCCACAAATAATAGCTCAACGAAGTGGCTTATCACGTGGAAATTTATTGCAGCCAAATACTCGAAACGCACGTTGATTCTCAATGTGGAGGGGAAAACCGGAGGACCCGGAGAAAAATGCATACGACCAGGTGAGAACATGCAAACACCAAATATACAGCAGGCGTCATGGTCGGGATCGAACCCACGACCTCCTGTATACCAGGCAAGGTAGTTAACATCCCACCACTGTGGCATCCATTTGAAAATGTTCCCCAAAACACGATTCAATTCGATTGGGAGCTGTTATGTTCTCTAAACTTGGTGTTCTTGTGACAAAAGTCCACCAGGTGTAATGGTGCAAAGTTTGCACAAAACGACTTACAATAGAAAAATGCAAGGAAGGATTTTGTATTCGTAGGGAGTTCCAGACACCAGTTTGCCATTCTGCAATCTAGCATACAATGACGCATTGCAGTCTTTAGGCCACGATAGACTGACAGTGCAGCTGAGAACTAAAAGGTTGAAATCTGTCCAGAATTTTCCTGTTTAAATAATGTCCTACTGAACACTGTTGGTCTGGAAATGCCGATGGACTGAGAAAAATGGCTCACGCTGTCTATTGACTCTGTTAAGCTGTACGTAAGATCCTTCAATGGAATCGCGTTGAATCCGCGTTGAGTTTTAACCCAAATCAACAGGCTCATCGGATAGTATTCAACTTGCATACACAGTTGTAACATCATTCACTTATTTACGTTTAAAAATATTAATCTTCAAGTGTGCTCTCAATAATTCACAGCAATTTATTTCCTTAAGCGTTACAAACGGCCACAACTTTAGTTCTGCTGTTTGGCTTTGGCTTAAAAGTGAGTGTCGTCAACAGCATTTTGTCGGCAGGGGATACATGAGGAAACGTTAACAGTGGCTTCTGTTATAGCCGCAGCTTTAATTATTCATATATTCCACCTGTATTATTCATAATCCGTATTGTAAAATTACGGCTTATAGGGTGGTAAAATATTGATGACTGTAGAACCTTAAAAAATAATTATTTGTTCGACACGATGCATAATTAACTCTGAAGGTTAGGCACTGACCCACTCCTGTTATTCTTTCTGAAAAGTTATTGAAAGGTTTTGAGTAACTTTCAATGGCTCTGCGAGCAAAGAAAAAAATACATTACAAAACATTTGTATAATCCGTTCTTTTTGTGAGAGATATGAGGAGAATTTACTGGACACATTTGCACGGTAATGCCTGTGGAAAGAAAAGGATAACAACATCTGCAAGATGGCCAGGAGATGTTAATGCAGCAATGGCTTCGAATCTAACTGTGCAGAGCTTTGGGTGGGTGCCACGGTGGCGAGATGTTAAGTACCTCGCCTGGTACACAGGAGGTCGTGTGTTCGATCCCGACCCTGGAGTTTGCATGCTCTCCCCGTGGTCACGTGGACTTTTCCCTGGGCCCTCTGAAAATTTTCCTCTACATTTAGAAACGTGCATTTTAGACTATTTGGCTGCTATAAGGGGCCGTCCATAAATGACGTCACGCACCTAAGAGGGGGGGGGTTGAGAAATGTGACGTCACATAAATATTTTCTCCTACAACATCAGAGTGCAGCGGCACATTAAATACACACTACAATGACAATAGTTTAAAGCGATTTGAAGCATGTTTGATTTGGGGGGGGGGGGGGCAGAGCTTTGTGACGTCATATTTGAGGGGGGGGGTCTGACTGTTTTGTGACGCCGTGTGACGAGGGGGGGGGGGGTAAAAAATCGTCCAAAATCGCTTGACGTCATTTATGGACGGCCCCTAAATGTCCACAAGATAAAGCCACTTCGTTGAGCTACCATTTGTGGCCAGTTCGCTTCTGATAACGAGCTGTATAGCTCGGTGGGCTTCACCTGGCAAAATAAAAAAAATAGTTCAATAGTTCATAGAGTGCAAGTTGGGATTTCCCGTGGCTACTCCAGCTTGCTTCCACGTGTCAAACACCCATCGATGGAACTGTCCAAACATCCCAATGCACAATCCTTCCGGGGGGAAAACATGTCTGGAGACAATATAATAGAGAAAAAGCCAACACGTTCATCAATAACATTGCCCTAAAATGAAAACATATATAGGTGACGTTTCGGGAAATGGTCTTTCTTCTTTATAGCACAATGTGCTTGTGTACCACTGGTAATGTAGTATCAACAAATAATTTGTTGGATAAATATAGGGCAGGAATGACCATATTTCCAGATTATGATATACAGGGACTCCTCTACATACGAACAGTTGGCTTACGAACTTTCAGAGATACAAACAAACCTGTCTGTATGTCCAGTTGCTTTATCGGAGCATGAGTCGTAAGTTAAACCACTGCGCAATAGATGGCTGTGGTGACATCTACAGCTGCAGAACGTGAATAACCAGTGGTATCTACGTCTACAGGAGAGTATACAACTTGTAAAGTCATTCCCCGTGTTTCGTGTACACGCCGTACAACTTGTTTGGAATCGACAGGAGTAAAGTTGGACTTACAAACAAACAAAAACGTCTGGAACCTAGTTCATCCATAAGTAGAGGATTCATATTTGGTAATATGTAAACACACACACACCTGGGCTATAAGGGGCCGTCCATAAATGACGTCACACACCTAGGGGGGGGGTGGGGTAGAGATTTGTGACGATGTGTGCCGACGACGGGGGGGGGGGGGGGGGGCTTGAGAAATGTGACGTCACATCAAAATGCGCAACTTAAAATAAATATAGACAACACGTTCTACTTAATTAAATAGACTTTTAAATAAATGTTTTCTCCTACAACATCAGAGTGCAATGCCACATTAAATACGCACTACAATGACAATCGTTTAAAGCGATTTGAAGCATTTTTTTGGGGGGGGGGGGGGCAAAGCTTTATGACGTCATATTTAAGGGGGGGGCTGACTTTTTTGTGATGCCGTGTGACTAGGAGGGGGGGGGGGGGGTCAAAATCGTCCAAAATCGCGTGACGTCATTTATGGACGGCCCCTAAGACGCCCCACTAAATTTTGCTTTAAAATACAGAAGGAAAATGTGTCATAATCAGACAGTATTGTTACGTTGGGACCGGCAATGCAGTAGTGCAGTGCTTCGGTGCACTGCACTATGAACCATTGTCCTCTTAGTTCAATTCCCAGTCATAGCTGACATCCATTTGCCGGTGATATCTGAACCAGTCTAGGGCCATCACTTTGAGAAGTTATCATGTATTAGCATCTGATATGGAAAGATCTCACAGTACAGCTGGCAAAAGTGGATAGGGAGGGGCTGTTTTTTTTTATAACTGAAGCACAACTTGTAGTAGTAGGGTTGGCGGACATTACTACGTAAAATAGTGATACACAGTAGTTTATCATTTACAGCACTCTGTCAAATCTCTGCTGGGCGAAGGCCTCCCAGTTCTACGGGAAATGTTTGATCATGCTTTCAGTTTCAATTTTTCAGTTTCATGTATTAGGTATAGCCCTGTGAGCCATTCGGCTCTTGAATCGGGTGCAACCGCAACAAAGAAAAAACTTAAACGTGAACAAGAAAACATCTTAAAGTGACTATGTTTGTAAGTGCGGGTTGGGGATCGAGGGGGCGGGAACGCGGCTCCTTTTCACAGATGTTCAGTCGGGGTCGGGTCAGAAAGTTACAACAAACAGGACAAAGACACACGGATAGCAGTGCAAATGATAGGAACGGTGAGCACTCGGCAGTGATGTTAGCTATGGCCTGGGATGGAACTCAGGTGGCTGGGTTCATACAGCGCAGTGCTCGAGTGACCCCCCCCCCGCCCCGACAGTCATCATCACCAGCCGTCATCTATCCACTGCTGGATGAAGCCCCCCCCCCCCCCCCCCAAGTCGCCACCGATGTCATCGCTTCCTTCTCCAGTATCAATGGTGGGCATCGTCTCGGGTGGACTACGTCCTTTGGGGCCGTCCATAAATGACGTCACGCACCTGGGGGGGGGGGGGTCAGACATTTGTGACGATGTGCGACGTCGCATCAAAATGCGCAACTTTAAATTAATATAGCCAACACGTTCTACTTAATTAAATAGACTTTTTCAATGAATGTTTTCTCCTACAACATCAGAGTGCAGCGCCACGTTAAATACGCACTACAATGACAATAGTTTAAAGCGATTTAAAGCATGTGTTTATTTTCAAAATGGAAACTATGGTTTTGGGTTTGGGGGGGGGGCAGAGTTTTGCGACGACGTCATATTTGAGGGGGGTCTGACTTCTTGTGACGCCGTGTGACGAGGGCGGGGGGTCAAACATCGTCCAAAATCGCGTGACGTCATTTATGGACGGCCCCTTTGGCTGAAGCTCCATTTGTCAGTCTTCACGATCGACCATTTAAACGAACTATATATTTTTTAAATTTGACCATGTAAGGCCCACTGAGCGATGTGGCTATTGTTCAGAAGCGACCTGGCCACAAATGATTGCTCAACAATGCGGCCTATCATGTGGAAAGTTGCAGCAGCAGGCCAAATGTTCTAAACGCGTGTTTCTAAATGTGGAGGGAAAACCCGGAGTGCCCGGAGAAAAATCCACGCGACCATCGGGAGAACATTCAAGCTCCAAATATTCAGCAGGCGCCCTGACAATGATATTCTTCGTCAAAATCACCATCATCCCTTCCAGGAATGTGTCCTGCCCCAGCCCACTTACTAATTCCCTTGGCAGCCAGGATGATATCTCGAGCTTGTGCTAACCACTGCACCACCGCTCCCACCCAGGGCATTCACTGCAATCCAGATAATTCAGTGGAAGCTTTTCGTCACGCAGTGGGCAATGTTAGCTGTAAGTGAGCATGTTGCATGCTTATCAAAAACACGAGCTGTGCAGCACGATACACGACAGGATATAGAATAATGCAGTTTCCCCACACTCTGACTTCTCATAAACGGATTCGTCCTTGCGAACCTGAATGAGCCTGAAAGGGGGAGAAGTAACCAACTGGTCCAGCAGGGGGCATTCTCTGCAAGCCAGTGGGCTGATTGTGCATGCAAGTTCATCACGGAGCACAAATGCTGATCGCAGGATCGCATGTATTTGTTGGTAATGTTTACGAAGAAATAACATAAACAGGTATCTTTGCGTTTACATATCTAGAAAATTCTTTCTCCCCCCCCCCTTTTCCTGATGATGACCGCGTGTGTTGCGATCGAAACGTCGTGGTTTTTTGTTTTTATATATTTTATTTTTTATTCACTTTATCTTTTATTATTCTTTCTATCTACGTGACTTTACCGAAAGAACCAAATGGCGCATGAGCAAAACTTACAAATGGGGCATTGTTGGATACTGTAGCAGCTGCATGTGCAGTGACTGATGGCACTGATGTCACTAGTCAAGCGTGGTGCGTTTGGTTGCCTGGATTCATGTTATCTCCCACGAACAGTCATCGGTGATTCAGCCTCAAAGGACAGGGACAGCCTGTTGAGCAACACACATCTATATCAGCCAGAGAGAGAGAGAGGGCAGCTCACACGCCACTAAACAGCCTGATCCAGTCTCTCTATATTGACGGGGGTGAACGTTTGATCCATGTGCACGTGCAGTGTTTGAATCTTTAACTGTGGTAGATTCCCCGGTGTGTGTTTGGGGCCGAAAGAAGTTCAACATACATACACGATATCCGACGTTTCGCCTCCACGCGCCGCCAGTTTTTTTGGGAACCGAATTCAGTTTCGAAAACACGGACATACAGCACAAGCGCAGAAAAAACCCTACACAGCTGTAGTGTGTCCGTAGAGAAATTAAAGGAAAACATTTTGGAGGGGCATAACTGGTGGCTTGGGGTTATGAACGAGGACTGTTGTTGTTGCTCTGGAGAATGGGCGATCATTGGTCAGTGCTCGGTCGCTGGGTTGACGGCATTAGTGGTGATTTTAAAGAGGTGAACCGAATGGAGAGCTTTTGGATAGATGAAGATGGCTTTGAATAAGTGCACATTACCCACGATAACATATTCGTCTTAAACGTCGACACTGACATATAAAATGGACTAAAGGCTGAACAGTGCACAGATAAGCATTTAAATATACTTGCTTGGAAGTACACTGAGGCAGAAAGAGGAACGCGTGGATCAGGGAACTTGTGTTCCTCTCTCGGTCTCTGTTGCAATGAGTTTAACTCGTGGGCAAGGGTGGTATGGTTTGTGGCATCAATATGACTGTACAATAATGTTGGCAAGGCCTTTTGGAGGATTTCATCCAGAATTGGAAAGAACGTGGGTTGATAATCATGACGCCGTGAAACATGTAACTTTTTATCCTGCACAGAAACCATGATGTGATGCTTATTTTTGTAGCATTTCTTTCAAATATAGATTGAAACGTGCTTACATGTAAAACTGAATTGTACGTCCAATATAATAGGCACTATTGATATGTGCGCTTGTTTACATCACAAAACCGTCTGAGCCACGTCTCGGCACATGTGCTGTTGCCACATCCTCTGCCTGCTTTAACCACGCGTGTGGCAATATGCTCAGGAGCTAAATGCCAATGTCGAGGTCTGCGAGCCACGAGAGGGGTTCGGTAGACAATTTGTGTAGCTTTGCTCCGGTGGTTTACTACGTGGTCCATAGTTTTGGTTGCATGGCCACAGTCGCACTGTCTCTAATTCCCCATTGACGAAGGAGATATGTGCATCGGCCTGTTGATGTTCTTATGCAGTTGATGGTTCCACCGCCTGTGTCTTCGGGCAATGTTGAAGCCCTTCCTTTGAGGTGCATTACAATGTTGGGCTTTGCATCGGCGGTTGGCGTGTGTGTGTGATTCAAAATTGGCGTCCTTTGTTATGCAGTTATAATGTCTATTGGAGCTGTAACCCGACACTAGCCAACAAAGCCAAGCAAACAAGTTATCACATTGGCAAATGTATATAGATGCACTATTGATGTCACATTGGCAATTGTGACATTTAATTCCGCCTTTCAGCCAACCGGTCATGTTGAAAATAAAGTAACATATTGATGAAGGACTGTAAACAATTCTGAGAAAGTTGGCAAATTGACAGATTTCAGTTATCTTATGATCGCTTTCCCTTGAGTAGCCATATTTAGAAAATGCAATTTCTCTTTCCTGATTCTGCTCTGAGGAATGGTCATTTCCATTACGTCAGCCTAACGTATATTTTTGTTGTACTGTAATAGCAATTAGAAACTTGTTTTCAAACCTTCAAACCACTACCGGATGGAGGGCTCCCCATGCAATGTATCATGGCGGTTGTTTGACCATACATTAGGAATCACACTCGGGTTCACATTACTGTATACTCACCACTAATTATGAACGTTGTGGATTTTGATTTTATTTCACAATACTGTAGTTGTGTGCGACTGCATCTATCTGCTTTAGCACATTACCCAGTGAATATGCAGCAAATAAGCGGTAAAGAAAGAATTTTGTTTGAATTAAACTTGACTGAATAAAAAGACATCGTAATTGAAGCCCTTTAAAAAAATCCACTGCTGAATAAAGGCCACCCACTTCGTGTCTGTCATGGGCGAGTGAGTGGGAGTCGCTTTACCAAATGTCACTCATCTGGTCAATATGGGTTGCTAAATAAAAACTGGGGTCCTAGGCAGGACGGGTTTTAAATCCACTCACCGGTCACGTCAGCTGTGGCTTGGAATCCAACCTCGGTCGGCAGGTTTAGAGCTCAGCGCTCTATACCCAGTGCACCTCAAGATTTGCCAGCAAATCATTATACAGTCCTTTTGGAGCCTCTGGCTATATCCACGTTTGAGCATGTCCTCTGTGTCATGATGAGATAAGCAATGCTATATCTTTACAGCATCGAAACATATATATTTATTCCTTTATTCACTGACACTTATTCCACATTCGAAATACAAGCATTGGGCGAGCGTGCCACCGCTAATCTTATTGGGGGGGGGGGGGGGGGGGCATCAGTGATTTATAAATGTGACTTAGTTAACTTCTATTGTGCTGTATTCTCTCTTGGCTGGGGTGGGGGGAGTCGTATTGCTTTTAACCCTTATTTATTTATTTCACATCTTCCCTCCCATCACACATTTGCAACATCCCGACATTATGGGCGGTATTAGCAGTTGCACCGACCGTTTCAGGCATTGGGGGCTGTCCGTTCTCAAAGCGGAGAACGTGTTGCACGTTGCTTGGTGCGCGTGTGAGAAAAACAACGACTGTACAGCAACATCTGCGAGCTGTAGATTATAATGTGCGGTTCCCTTCGGCATAAGCAATTTCTCTCCACCCCCTCCCCTCCACGTAGGAAATGTGGTTGCTTTCAAAGGGGGGGGGGGGGCGCTCGCAAGCAACACTGCTCTAGAGATTAACAGCTGGTTTTTTTATTTGTTAAAGGGACGACAGAATAAAAATGTGACGCTGTTGTCAAAGTGTGGATTGTGTATTTGGGTTTTTAAAAATAAAATTTCCAGGCTGACGCCTTCGGCACTCGAGTGCAAAGTGTTTCGTGCACGCTGGGACATTTTTCTCTGTATCGGAAGTTCGCGTCAAGGAAGCGCCTGCACCTATTGTGCGTACACAGCGCGCTCCGAGCCTGAACCCAAATCCCTCTTGCTCGGCTCTTCTAATAATAGCAGCAGCAGCAGCAGCAAGGATTTAGCCCGGGACTAAGACATCGCGTCGGGTTGCTCAGTCTTCAAGATGTCTCCAGGTCACAAGATGTAGCAGATCAAGAGATTTGGAAGAACGCGGTCGCAAAGAGGCTATGCAAACTAATTGAGACGTCGTCTAAATTTGATATTCGTTGTTGTTGTAATCTGCGTTGTGAGAGACCTTCAAAATGACGAACTCTAAGCTGACTGCTGTCGCAATGAAGTAGACGTGTCCCTGGGTTCCTGTGCGGTGCTTGTTAAAGATGCTCTTAGCTTCGCTTTACTGAACGCTTAAGGGCTTCTTCGTGTGTTTGTGTTGTTGTTGCTGCCTCCGCGTGCGGACAAAGTTGGAACTCGATCCGCTACGCGCTCGGAGAGCGTTCACACACCAAAGGATCCATCCCGCGTGCTGCTGCTCCCTTCGCTGCGAGATGAATCATAATCATCATAATCCCCCTCCCCCCCTCCGCCTGCATCCCATGGATGGAAAAAACCCGATTTTCCAGCGGCAGGCTTCGGGTTTTTTCTTTAATAGAATTAAACCCATCTCGGGGAGTTAAAACCTGGTTTAATGAATACGAAACTCTGATCCAAGGCTCAGGCTGCTTCCTCGTCGGTGCTGCTATCATCGTACTCGGGGGGCCATCAGGCACGGGGTAGTCGTAGAATGCGGCGGGCAGGTTGGTCGTGATGAACACGAGGAGCTTCTCCTCCAGAATCGTGGGCGCCAGTGAGTTCCTTAGCTTGGAATGGATGAAGCCCATCGTTGAGAAGTTGGCGAAGTGCGGTTCTGCAATTAGAACCAATTAAACCGGATTTCTCCCAATCTCAGATGATCGGGTTTAATATAAAAAGACGATTAAACCCGATTGTAAAAAAACCCGACTGTGCCACCCTTGCTGCATCCAAGCATCTTGCTGCATCCCCAAGCCAGGACGACTCGCTCGAGCCAAACGAACTCGGGTGTCGCCTGCGTTGTCAGCACTCTGGACAGTGACGAGCAATGATCAATGATCTCCCAATCGCCGATTCATCTCTCCCGATAACTGCGGCGGTGGGTGGTGGGGAGAGAAGAAACACAACGCGGTTAGAGGCGACAGCCGTCGGCCTACAAACCCCGCGTTCGGCTTGAAGCAATTCAATCGTCTGTCATCCCGTCGGTGGGAAGAGCGGCGTTGAATGAACGTGCCCCCCCCCCCCGCACTCGAAATGGGGCACGGGCGGTCGGCCACGGCGTGCCCCCCACCCCCCACGGCACCACGAGAGCTGCGGCGTCGCCAAATCGCTCGCCTCGCTCCCCATGCCGCCACAAGCCGATCGAGCAGCTACAGAAGCAGAAGAAGACGCAGCAGCAGCAGCTGCGGCAGCAGCTACGGCAGCAGCAGTAGCAGCTACAGCTGCAGCAGCAGCTGCAGCTGCTGCAGCTGCTGCAGCAGCTGCAGCTACAGCAGCTGTAGCTGCAGCTGTAGCTGCAGCTACAGCAGCTGTAGCTGCAGCAGCAGCAGCTGCAGCTACAGCTGCAGCAGGAGTAGCTGTAGCGGTGTCCGGGTGGCACCAGCTGTGCTCACGAGGCGTCGTGGGGGGGGGGGGGCGGCGGCGTTCGTCGTCGAAGCCGCTAAGAGGCGCGGGGGGGGGGGAGCTTTGCCGCTGCCACTGCACCCGGGACACCCGCAGATTTGCAATAACGCGGCCCCCCCAGCCCCCCCCCTCCCTCGTCAGCCCCCCCCCACCACCACCCCCCTCGTCAGCCCCCCCCCTCGTCAGCCCCCCCACCACCCCCCTACCTCGTCAGCCTCCCCCCCCCGTCAGCCCCCCCCACCACCACCCCCCTCGTCAGCCCCCCCCCAGCCCCCCCCCCTCCCTCGTCAGCCTTCCCCCTCCCTCGTCAGCCCCCCCCCCCTCGTCAGCCCCCCCACCACCCCCCTCCCTCGTCAGCCCCCCTCCCTCCCTCGTCAGCCCCCCCCACCACCACCCCCCTCGTCAGCCCCCCCCCAGCCCCCCCCTCCCTCGTCAGCCCTCCCCCTCCCTCGTCAGCCCCCCCCCCTCGTCAGCCCCCCCACCACCCCCCTCCCTCGTCAGCCCCCCCCACCACCACCCCCCTCGTCAGCCCCCCCCCCTCCCTCGTCAGCCCCCCCCCCCTCGTCAGCCCCCCCCCCCTCGTCAGCCCCCCTCCCTCCCTCGTCAGCCCCCCCCACCACCACCCCCCTCGTCAGCCCCCCCCCCTCCCTCGTCAGCCCCCCCCCCTCGTCAGCCCCCCCCCCCTCGTCAGCCCCCCTCCCTCCCTCGTCAGCCCCCCCCACCACCACCCCCCTCGTCAGCCCCCCCCCCTCCCTCGTCAGCCCCCCCCCCTCCCTCGTCAGCCCCCCCCCCCCTCCCTCGTCAGCCCCCCCCCCCTCGTCAGCCCCCCCCCTCGTCAGCCCCCCCCCCTCGTCAGCCCCCCCCCTCGTCAGCCCCCCCCTCGTCAGCCCCCCCCCCACCCCCCCCTCAGCCCCCCCCCACCCCCCCCTCAGCCCCCCCCCCCAGTGCCTAGGAAGCTCTGGGGCGGTAACGGCGAAATATTCCACGCAGCCCGCGATTTGAAATTTGAATTCGGCTGGGCGTCATTACAGCGTGCGATCATTATTGGTACAGTAGCAGTGCCACCACCAGGACCACCACGACCACCACCACCACCAGGACCACTGTATTTGGTTCTGCGTCTGTTTCGGTGCGAGGTGGTAACGATGGGGCAGATTTTCGTGGAAGAACGAGAGCGGAATGCTCGTCTCATTCTACAGATGTGCTGCATGGGTGCGTACCCCGCCGCCTTGAGCGCCGCCGGCTCGCCTCGCTCTCTGTGTGTGTCGTGTGTGTGTACTGTGTGTATACTGTGTGTCATGTGTCATGTGTATACTGTGTGTACTGTGTGTTGTGTGCCTTGTGTCCTGTGTGTGTCATGTGTATACTGTGTCATGTGTCCTGTGTGTGTCATGTGTGTGTTGTGTGTCGTGTGCTGTGTGTGTACTGTGTGTCATGTGTGTGTGTACTGTGTGTGTTGTGTGTATACTGTGTTTTGTGTGTACTGTGTTGTGTGTACTGTGTGTGTGTTGTGTAGTGTATATACTGTGTGTATTGTGTACTGTGTGTATATACTGTGTACTGTGTGTGCTGTGTGTGTCGTGTGCTGTGTGTGTACTGTGTGTGTCGTGTGTATATTGTGTGTACTGTGTGTGTTGTGTAGTGTATATACTGTGTGTATTGTGTACTGTGTATTGTGTACTGTGTGTATTGTGTACTGTGTGTATATACTGTGTGCTGTGTGTGTACTGTGTGTATATACTGTGTGCTGTGTGCTGTGTGTGTACTGTGTATATACTGTGTGTGTACTATGTGCTGTGTGTATCGTGTGTACTGTTTATATACTGTGTGTGCTGTGTGTGTACTGTGTGTATATACTGTGTACTGTGTGTATTGTGTGCTGTGTGTGTATATACTGTGTGCTGTGTGTGTGCTGTGTGTGTACTGTGTGTGTACTGTGTGTATTGTGTGCTGTGTGTGTACTGTGTATATACTGTGTACTGTGTGTGTACTGTGTGTATATACTGTGTACTGTGTGTATATACTGTGTACTGTGTGTATATACTGTGTACTGTGTGCGTACTGTGTGTATATACTGTGTACTGTGTGTATATACTGTGTGTGCTGTGTGTGTACTGTGTGTGTACTGTGTGTGTGTACTGTGTGTGTACTGTGTGTGTGTACTGTGTGTGTACTGTGTGTGTGTACTGTGTATATACTGTGTGCTGTGTGTATATACTGTGTACTGTGTGTGCTGTGTGTGTACTGTGTGTACGGTGTGTGTGTACTGTGTGTGTGTACTGTGTATATACTGTGTGCTGTGTGTATATACTGTGTACTGTGTGTGCTGTGTGTGTACTGTGTGTACGGTGTGTGTGTACTGTGTGTACTGTGTGTACTGTGTGTGCTGTGTGTGTGTACTGTGTGTGTACTGTGTGTACTGTGTGTGTGCTGTGTGTGTGTACTGTGTGTGTCGTGTGCTCGCGGGCCCCGTTGTGGCGCGAAATCGTCTCCGCCGTCATCCCCACCGCGCCGAGCCGCACGACGTCGCAGCCTTTGTTGGTGTCCCCACCCGCTGCAGCGGCAATGCTGAGATATACACACACAGATACACACAGATATATACACAGATATACATATACACAGATATACATATACACAGATATACATATACACAGATATACATATACACAGATATAAAGAGCAGTTTGTAGGCATGAGATCGCCGCGATTGTCCTACGACGATTGCAAAACCCGCAGTGGCTTTTTGTCGAGGGCGCCAAAAAGCCACAGACTTTGTGTCTCTCTACAGCCAGAGACTTTGTGTCTCTCTACAGCCAGAGACTTTGTGTCTCTCTACAGCCAGAGACTTTGTGTCTCTCTACAGCCAGAGACTTTGTGTCTCTCTACAGCCAGAGACTTTGTGTCTCTCTACAGCCAGAGACTTTGTGTCTCTCTACAGCCAGAGACTTTGTGTCTCTCTACAGCCAGAGACTTTGTGTCTCTCTACAGCCAGAGACTTTGTGTCTCTCTACAGCCAGAGACTTTGTGTCTCTCTACAGCCAGAGACTTTGTGTCTCTCTACAGCCAGAGACTTTGTGTCTCTCTACAGCCAGAGACTTTGTGTCTCTCTACAGCCAGAGACTTTGTGTCTCTCTACAGCCAGAGACTTTGTGTCTCTCTACAGCCAGAGACTTTGTGTCTCTCTACAGCCAGAGACTTTGTGTCTCTCTACAGCCAGAGACTTTGTGTCTCTCTACAGCCAGAGACTGTGTGTCTCATGCAGACAGAGACTTTGTGTCTCTCTACAGCCAGAGACTTTGTGTCTCTCTACAGCCAGAGACTTTGTGTCTCTCTACAGCCAGAGACTTTGTGTCTCTCTACAGCCAGAGACTTTGTGTCTCATGCAGACAGAGACTTTGTGTCTCATGCAGACAGAGACTTTGTGTCTCTCTACAGCCAGAGACTTTGTGTCTCTCTACAGCCAGAGACTTTGTGTCTCTCTACAGCCAGAGACTTTGTGTCTCTCTACAGCCAGAGACTTTGTGTCTCATGCAGACAGAGACTTTGTGTCTCATGCAGACAGAGACTTTGTGTCTCAGAGACTTTGTGTCTCTCTACAGCCAGAGACTTTGTGTCTCTCTACAGCCAGAGACTTTGTGTCTCATGCAGACAGAGACTTTGTGTCTCATGCAGACAGAGACTTTGTGTCTCAGAGACTTTGTGTCTCTCTACAGCCAGAGACTTTGTGTCTCTCTACAGCCAGAGACTTTGTGTCTCATGCAGACAGAGACTTTGTGTCTCATGCAGACAGAGACTTTGTGTCTCAGAGACTTTGTGTCTCTCTACAGCCAGAGACTTTGTGTCTCAGAGACTTTGTGTCTCTCTACAGCCAGAGACTTTGTGTCTCATGCAGACAGAGACTTTGTGTCTCATGCAGACAGAGACTGTGTCTCAGAGACTTTGTGTCTCTCTACAGCCAGAGACTTTGTGTCTCTCTACAGCCAGAGACGTTGTGTCTAATGCAGACAGAGACTTTGTGTCTCATGCAGACAGAGACTTTGTGTCTCAGAGACTTTGTGTCTCTCTACAGCCAGAGACTTTGTGTCTCTCTACAGCCAGAGACTTTGTGTCTCATGCAGACAGAGACTTTGTGTCTCATGCAGACAGAGACTTTGTGTCTCAGAGACTTTGTGTCTCTCTACAGCCAGAGACTTTGTGTCTCAGAGACTTTGTGTCTCTCTACAGCCAGAGACTTTGTGTCTCATGCAGACAGAGACTTTGTGTCTCATGCAGACAGAGACTTTGTGTCTCAGAGACTTTGTGTCTCTCTACAGCCAGAGACTTTGTGTCTCTCTACAGCCAGAGACGTTGTGTCTCATGCAGACAGAGACTTTGTGTCTCATGCAGACAGAGACTTTGTGTCTCAGAGACTTTGTGTCTCTCTACAGCCAGAGACTTTGTGTCTCAGAGACTTTGTGTCTCTCTACAGCCAGAGACTTTGTGTCTCATGCAGACAGAGACTTTGTGTCTCATGCAGACAGAGACTTTGTGTCTCAGAGACTTTGTGTCTCTCTACAGCCAGAGACTTTGTGTCTCAGAGACTTTGTGTCTCTCTACAGCCAGAGACTTTGTGTATCATGCAGACAGAGACTTTGTGTCTCAGAGACTTTGTGTCTCTCTACAGACAGAGACTTTGTGTCTCTCTACAGCCAGAGACTTTGTGTCTCAGAGACTTTGTGTCTCTCTACAGCCAGAGACTTTGTGTCTCATGCAGACAGAGACTTTGTGTCTCAGAGACTTTGTGTCTCTCTACAGCCAGAGACTTTGTGTCTCTCTACAGCCAGAGACTTTGTGTCTCTCTACAGCCAGAGACTTTGTGTCTCAGAGACTTTGTGTCTCTCTACAGCCAGAGACTTTGTGTCTCTCTACAGCCAGAGACTTTGTGTCTCTCTACAGCCAGAGACTTTGTGTCTCTCTACAGCCAGAGACTTTGTGTCTCATGCAGACAGAGACTTTGTGTCTCATGCAGACAGAGACTTTGTGTCTCAGAGACTTTGTGTCTCTCTACAGCCAGAGACTTTGTGTCTCTCTACAGCCAGAGACTTTGTGTCTCATGCAGACAGAGACTTTGTGTCTCATGCAGACAGAGACTTTGTGTCTCAGAGACTTTGTGTCTCTCTACAGCCAGAGACTTTGTGTCTCTCTACAGCCAGAGACTTTGTGTCTCATGCAGACAGAGACTTTGTGTCTCATGCAGACAGAGACTTTGTGTCTCAGAGACTTTGTGTCTCTCTACAGCCAGAGACTTTGTGTCTCAGAGACTTTGTGTCTCTCTACAGCCAGAGACTTTGTGTCTCATGCAGACAGAGACTTTGTGTCTCATGCAGACAGAGACTTTGTGTCTCAGAGACTTTGTGTCTCTCTACAGCCAGAGACTTTGTGTCTCTCTACAGCCAGAGACGTTGTGTCTAATGCAGACAGAGACTTTGTGTCTCATGCAGACAGAGACTTTGTGTCTCAGAGACTTTGTGTCTCTCTACAGCCAGAGACTTTGTGTCTCTCTACAGCCAGAGACTTTGTGTCTCATGCAGACAGAGACTTTGTGTCTCATGCAGACAGAGACTTTGTGTCTCAGAGACTTTGTGTCTCTCTACAGCCAGAGACTTTGTGTCTCAGAGACTTTGTGTCTCTCTACAGCCAGAGACTTTGTGTCTCATGCAGACAGAGACTTTGTGTCTCATGCAGACAGAGACTTTGTGTCTCAGAGACTTTGTGTCTCTCTACAGCCAGAGACTTTGTGTCTCTCTACAGCCAGAGACGTTGTGTCTCATGCAGACAGAGACTTTGTGTCTCATGCAGACAGAGACTTTGTGTCTCAGAGACTTTGTGTCTCTCTACAGCCAGAGACTTTGTGTCTCAGAGACTTTGTGTCTCTCTACAGCCAGAGACTTTGGTGTCTCATGCAGACAGAGACTTTGTGTCTCATGCAGACAGAGACTTTGTGTCTCAGAGACTTTGTGTCTCTCTACAGCCAGAGACTTTGTGTCTCAGAGACTTTGTGTCTCTCTACAGCCAGAGACTTTGTGTATCATGCAGACAGAGACTTTGTGTCTCAGAGACTTTGTGTCTCTCTACAGACAGAGACTTTGTGTCTCTCTACAGCCAGAGACTTTGTGTCTCAGAGACTTTGTGTCTCTCTACAGCCAGAGACTTTGTGTCTCATGCAGACAGAGACTTTGTGTCTCAGAGACTTTGTGTCTCTCTACAGCCAGAGACTTTGTGTCTCTCTACAGCCAGAGACTTTGTGTCTCTCTACAGCCAGAGACTTTGTGTCTCAGAGACTTTGTGTCTCTCTACAGCCAGAGACTTTGTGTCTCATGCAGACAGAGACTTTGTGTCTCTCTACAGCCAGAGACTTTGTGTCTCATGCAGACAGAGACTTTGTGTCTCTCTACAGCCAGAGACTTTGTGTCTCAGAGACTTTGTGTCTCATGCAGACAGAGACTTTGTGTCTCTCTACAGCCAGAGACTTTGTGTCTCAGAGACTTTGTGTCTCTACAGCCAGAGACTTTGTGTCTCATGCAGACAGAGACTTTGTGTCTCATGCAGACAGAGACTTTGTGTCTCTCTACAACCAGATACTTTGTGTCTCAGAGACTTTGTGTCTCATGCAGACAGAGACTTTGTGTCTCTCTACAGCCAGAGACGTTGTGTCTCAGAGACTTTGTGTCTCATGCAGACAGAGACTTTGTGTCTCTCTACAGCCAGCGACGTTGTGTCTCAGAGACGTTGTGTCTCATGCAGACAGAGACTTTGTGTCTCTCTACAGCCAGAGACTTTGTCTCTCTACAGACAGAGACTTTGTGTCTCAGAGACTTTGTGTCTCATGCAGACAGAGACTTTGTGTCTCTCTACAGCCAGAGACGTTGTGTCTCAGAGACTTTGTGTCTCATGCAGACAGAGACTTTGTGTCTCTCTACAGCCAGCGACGTTGTGTCTCAGAGACGTTGTGTCTCATGCAGACAGAGACTTTGTGTCTCTCTACAGCCAGAGACTTTGTCTCTCTACAGACAGAGACTTTGTGTCTCAGAGACTTTGTGTCTCATGCAGACAGAGACTTTGTGTCTCTCTACAGCCAGAGACGTTGTGTCTCAGAGACTTTGTGTCTCATGCAGACAGAGACTTTGTGTCTCTCTACAGCCAGAGACTTTGTTTCTCTACAGACAGAGACTTTGTGTCTCAGAGACTTTGTGTCTCATGCAGACAGAGACTTTGTGTCTCTCTACAGCCAGAGACTTTGTGTCTCTCTACAGCCAGAGACTTTGTGTCTCATGCAGACAGAGACTTTGTGTCTCTCTACAGCCAGAGACTTTGTGTCTCAGAGACTTTGTGTCTCTCTACAGCCAGAGACTTTGTGTCTCATGCAGACAGAGACTTTGTGTCTCTCTACAGCCAGAGACTTTGTGTCTCAGAGACTTTGTGTCTCAGAGACTTTGTGTCTCATGCAGACAGAGACTTTGTGTCTCAGAGACTTTGTGTCTCTCTACAGCCAGAGACTTTGTGTCTCTCTACAGCCAGAGACTGTGTCTCAGAGACTTTGTGTCTCTCTACAGCCAGAGACTTTGTGTCTCATGCAGACAGAGACTTTGTGTCTCATGCAGACAGAGACTTTGTGTCTCTCTACAACCAGAGACTTTGTGTCTCAGAGACTTTGTGTCTCATGCAGACAGAGACTTTGTGTCTCTCTACAGCCAGAGACGTTGTGTCTCAGAGACTTTGTGTCTCATGCAGACAGAGACTTTGTGTCTCTCTACAGCCAGAGACGTTGTGTCTCAGAGACGTTGTGTCTCATGCAGACAGAGACTTTGTGTCTCTCTACAGCCAGAGACTTTGTCTCTCTACAGACAGAGACTTTGTGTCTCAGAGACTTTGTGTCTCATGCAGACAGAGACTTTGTGTCTCTCTACAGCCAGAGACGTTGTGTCTCAGAGACTTTGTGTCTCATGCAGACAGAGACTTTGTGTCTCTCTACAGCCAGAGACGTTGTGTCTCATGCAGACAGAGACTTTGTGTCTCTCTACAGCCAGAGACTTTGTGTCTCAGAGACTTTGTGTCTCATGCAGACAGAGACTTTGTGTCTCTCTACAGCCAGAGACTTTGTGTCTCAGAGACGTTGTGTCTCATGCAGACAGAGACTTTGTCTCTCTACAGACAGAGACTTTGTGTCTCAGAGACTTTGTCTCAGACAGAGACTTTGTGTCTCATGCCCCATTGTGCCCGGGGGTGGCTACAAAATTAAAAACAAAACAAAATTGCGGTTCAATT
Source organism: Lethenteron reissneri (assembly GCF_015708825.2). Lineage (NCBI taxonomy): Eukaryota > Metazoa > Chordata > Hyperoartia > Petromyzontiformes > Petromyzontidae > Lethenteron > Lethenteron reissneri. Next base: position 13,615,826 of record NC_083807.1, on the reverse strand, counting down.
CGAGCGCTCCGCGAGCATCTCTGGGCAGGCAGTCGCTTGTCACTGCTCGAGAGAGAATGCGTGGAGGTTGTTTTTGGCCTACTCTTCCGTCTCGGATCGGACGTCAATTGCGCCCAGCTGAATACGCATTGCACGAGCTGATACTGCGCGCTCCAAACGTGCTCGTGTGAAGGCGATTTCGTATAAAACATCATCGAGGCGACCTCGAAAACACGAAGAACGCATTCTCGCCTCGCCACCGCGTCCAGAATGTGTCCGAAAGGGCCCCCCGAAGTTGGCGTTGCCGAATGCTTCAACGTGCAGCCCCCCCCCCCACTCCAAGCAGCTTTGCCGCGTGTGCGTGGCGACAGATGGCTGAGCCATTACAAGGGCATCATCCTGCCCCTGCCACTGGGGCGTGCGTGTGTAGGGTGGTGGGCCACTACGCGTCTGTCTGTGTGAAGTCTTTTCATATTGCTGGATGGTGTGAGATCAACTTACGCCTCGTCGGGAACGCACGAGACTGTTTCCGACACAGTGCTGGGTACAGTGTCCCCGCAACGTGCCCACACACACACACCGCACCACGTGTTGTTGGATGGTGTGCACGCAGCGAGATGTTGCGGTTTCGGGGCTCGCAACTCGTAATCGGAAGGGCGAGAGTTCAAGTCGTGGTCGGCACAAATGTGTTACACGTTTCGGGTTGTCGTGCGGAGAGACTGGCTCCTGTCATGGGAATGTGGAGTTTGTACCGCTGGCGGAGTGGTGCCAATGAAGATGAGCAGTAGCCCACGCTTGCTTGAGGGTGACTTTCATTGACATTTAACGTAAAGGTGTGGCTTTAGAATGGGGCTGGTGCATTGTCATTGTAATGCGATGACGGATATAATAATGCCCTTTACCCAGAGAAGGTGCTGCGTTAGGGTGTTTGGCCAAAGCGGCATATGGAAGGAAACGGGAGCGACCAGAGGAACCCCAAGCATACAAGGGGGTAACACTCAAAACTCTCAATATCCATTATTCTACTGAGATCTCTGTCCCTTAACAGCCCAAACCTATTGACGCCTGTTATTCTCAGTCCCACCCAAATACTATCCAGCACTTGACATCTGATGAGTTCAGGCTCATTTAGAATTATTTGGTCGTATATAAGGGGATGATAATCAGTGCTCCGCACAGATGGATTCAACAATTAAATGTTTGTACTTTCATCTCCTGGCCACCTTGAAGCTCAGCAGGTTTTGGGAATTTCACAAATCTGCGTGATCCACTGACCTTATCCTCCAAAGCCCTGGATCACACGTGTGTGCCACCATGCCTAGCTGGTGCCCTTTGCAGGTAAATGTGTAAAGTATTGTAATGTAATATGTGTAGTATGTGTCTCCCTGTTAAAATACTTCAATGGGTTTACACTGAGTTAAAAATACTATCAATGTTATGACTGTTAAAAAGCATGTTTTACACAGCGTAAATGTATGCGTATACTTTCGTGTGTGCACTGATTATTATAATTAACTGCTATGACACATTGATCAGAAACAGGGACATTACAAAAGCTCAAAACTGCAGAAAGTGCCATTGAGACATGCGTGCTTAGAATGACACTGAGGGACAGAAAGATGATCACATGGGTCACAGGTTAAAATCAGTATTTTAACTATTAACACAAGTAAGTTGGCTGTAAGAGATGGCCAAGAATAATGATGGAGTGCCAGCCAAGGGAGGGGACAGGTCTGAAAGTTCGTTCACGTGGTGGTGGAGTGATGAAATAATGTCCTTTGCAGGACCTCGATAGACTGTAAAACCTCGCGAGACCGCGATGAATGGTGACACCTTGGGGAGTCCTGCATCCAGCGGTCCATTGATCATGGCTGATGATGATCATGAAAATGAATGAGGCAGGAATGCATCGATGGATATGGTGTCGGTCGTAATTACGAAGGTCATCATAGTCGTCATTGTTATTAGCGGTGTCACAATTCACCCCCTCCCTCCGCCCGATAACCCTGACAACTTTAAATAGTGATTCGGGATTACAACGATGCATCAATGATTCAATTCAAATTGATTATTCCTCTCACCATACTTGTGTGACATCACGTATGATAATTTATTGTTTACAAAGCATACACATCATGGGTTAATGATAGATTTAGTCGAATAGAGCGAACAAACCTGGACAAATGCGAAACAATATATAAGGGTAAAACTGAGACGACAAAATGAGAGATTTATGAATGGAATCGCAACTACAAATCATGACAATCGCATCTGATTTTTGGGTTTAGTTTGTTGTCCTTCTCCCGCATCTCCGATGAGCTCGGTTGGCTACATACGGTGCGAAAAGAAGTTAACCATATGAATCGCTGTGGTTGGGGGTAAATAATGACATACCAGGCATTGACACCATACCCTTGACAATTGTGAGAGGTTGTCGAGAGGAGAGTAGTGCACTGGCAGTAACATTGTTGTATCGGGTTTCGTTACTCTGGTTTGGCAGATGAACGAGACAGGGTGCAAAAGAAAACGTTCACCAAATGGATTAACAACCACTTACAGCAGGTGAGTGCTGGTGAACTGTAGAACACATCAATAACGTTATTTATAATTACAATTCCTTACCCATGATAAGCCTCACTGAGTCTCAAGGTAATTTTTTTAGGATAGCAATGCATTAAAATGTTTGGCCAATTCCATCCATTGGTGTTTGACAGCAACCGTGCTACGTGGAGAAAAGGCTCCACAGATAGATTTAAGTAATCCATTCCTTTCCTGACATCTACCTGCTACCTTGCAGCCCAAGCCTTTAACGCCTCATATTCCCAGGCAGTCGCCCATCAAAATACTAAACAGGGTCAAAGCTGCGTTGCTTCTTAGACCTGCTTTGTGTACGACAGCACTTGTATCCTGCAGAAACATTCCAACGCAAGAATGTCCTACCCTACCCATAGAAAGCATTGTATTACTCTCAGTGGGCATTACGTAGCGTACACTATTATTATCGTGGCTCTTAGTTGTGATTGTCACGGGGGCTTTGACGCCGGGAGCACCACCGCTCATAGTGGCGAGATGTTAACTCCCTCGCCTGGTATGCAGTAAGTTGTGGGTTCGATGCGGACCCTGACACCTGCTGTATATTTGGAGTTTGTATATTCTCCCCGCCGATTTTTCTCCGGGTCCTCCAGTTTTTCCCTCCAAATTTACAAACATGCATTAAGAGTATTTGGCTTAAATTTCGATTTAAAGCTTTCGTGACTGCAGGATTCATATTCTTGGTTCTTTCGGTAAAGTCACGTAGAAGGGAAATAATAAAATTATAAAAATAATAAAATACAATTCTCACGATGTTTCGGCCACAACACAAGCAGCCGTCCTCAGGTGAAGAACAGAGCTGTCGGAAAGACAGCGTCCCAATGTATTTGGCTTCTATAAATGTTCACATGATACGTCACATCGTTGAATTATAATTTGTTATAGCCAGGTCACTTCTGAAAATGAGCCATATCGCTCAGTGGGGCCTTAATTGGTAAAATAAAAATGGCGTTCTTAGCTCACAGTGTGGATCCTGCGCTGTGCCATGCTGCAGGTGCGCGTGAACATTGGAGACCTGTACGAGGACCTGCGCGATGGACAGGCACTCATCTCGCTGCTGGAATCCTTGTCTGGAGACTGCATTGTACGTGCGATCGGTCCTTTCTGCACAGCGGTGGCATACTGAACCCTCCGGATAATAAGATGGACACTTTATTTTTTAACCTGCAATTGAAAGCAAAAGTCGAGGGGTGCGTCTCGTTAATACGGTAGTTGTGTGTGTGCGTATGTGAGACCAGATTTGTGTGACTTTCACTGACACTGGGAACAACTTTGGGGTGCCTTACAATCTGGAGTGGATGGTAGCTATCGAGTGTGCGGGCGGCGCAGCTACACCAGGGCTCACGGGCCGGAGAGAACGCCGGGGATATGGAGAGGGGGGGATGCCAAGAGGCTGGGTGGGGGGGCATTGCAGTACTTGTAGCAGGGCCCAAGTCAACCACGTGTGTTTAAACACGTAGGAGTAGGCTTTCGCGACCAATATTGTCCATATTAAAGGTTTGTTTTGGGTTAGATCACGTTAATATTAAATGCGTCGTTAACCCACCACCCGACACAGCCAATTAGTCAAGTTTGTCACGTAAACAAAATGTCGCAATTAGTTTCTACTTCAGCGCACCGGATTGTTGAGTACGATGTTTAAATGTAAATCCAACCACTTCTGCTGCACAGCGTCTCTCTCGCCATGCCGATCTTGCCGCTCCAAGAGATTGAAGCGACCGCTGCTGAAACTAGCTCCTCTTCGATGTCGGCGATTTAAGAAAAAAAACATCCAAAGAGGATTTTGCTGCTCAATTGAGTATGGGACAGTGCTCGTCTGTTGTTCAAAACACCCCGAGCTAGTCATGGACATTTCACATTCGGGTGGTAAGCCAGATAACTGAGTGAGGAGCAGCAGAGTGTATTGCTGTGATATCTCCTTGTGAGGTGGACAGTCTGCTTGATGAGAGAGGGAGATCCTCAATGCAATGGAGGCAGTCAGTCTGCTAGACGGGAGAGGGAGACGCTCAATGGCAATCCGCGTTTCTTTCGCAGATTCGAGAGAAGGGGCGGCTGCGTGTTCACCACGTGCAGAACATCCAGATCGCACTCAACTACCTGCAGCACCAGCAGGTGAGCGAGGCAGCCTGTGTTGGTCATGGAGGTTGTGTGGACATACTTCACCACGCTGGTCGGTGAGGGTTATTTTAAGTTATCTGCGCAAAAAAAACCCTTTCTGACAGCACATTTTGCTCCCATACTAGATATAAAATGACACAAATGTGTCGGCTTGGAAATGTTATGAAAAGGTCAAAATGGTTTTTGCTCAGTTGAGTGTAGGGCGACAATTGTCTCCTGTTTACAGCACTGTGTGAGTAGTGGACATTCCACATTGCTGTGGCAAGGAAGTTGAGTCTTTCTATTAGACAACCACTGTTGACCTCCCCCTCAACCTGGAATTGAACTCACAACCTTCCCGATTGCGAACCGAACGTTCAGCCTCTGTTGGCTAAATATCATGAATGCAACACAGTAATATAATTATCACACGGATTTTGAATGTAAGCAGTATTGTTAATAGTGTGAACATGTATTGACATGATAGCAATCTCCATTGTTGATTGAAATATATATATATATACCTGCTATCTCTATAAGATGAACCCGATAAGCTCATTGCTGACACAATTGACTTCTTTGGAGATTTTACAAGAAAAATATACCTTTGGGATTAAATTAGAACACTTTATTAATGTAATAGTCTAACAAATTAACTGCATTCGTGCATCTGACAATTGTCAGCTTTGAAAGGAGTTGAAAGCAACAGATGTAGATTTGTCCTTTAAAAAAAATTCAAGTTTATCTAAAAACAGGTGAATTTAATCTATTTTATGGTCCTAAAATATTCTTAATTTTAGAACTTTCGTGACTGCAGGAATTATTATTTGGTTCTTTCGGTTAAGTCACGTCTAAAGATAAAATAATAAATTAAATTAAATAATAGAATACGACGTTTCGATTGCAACACAAGCAATCATCATCAGGTATAATGAAATAGCGACATAAAATCTAACCAGAAAACTATAGACAGACATATTAGCAGACAGATATCACCAAGATACATAGAGAGAGCAACACAGGTGTAGTGACATAAGAAGGGAGGGGCTGCTGGGGGCTCTGGGATCCCAGGCGAGTCCAGACGCTTAAGCCTCTGGGCGCCAGGCGCTGGGTTCCCAGGGGGTCCAGACGCTTAAGCCTCTGGGCGCCAGGCGTTGAGTTCCCAGGCGCTTAATCCCCTGGGCGCCGCCAACGGGGGGGGGCTGTGTGTGCTCTGTGAGATGTCTGGTGGCGCACACGGCCCCACCCCTCGTTGAACCAGGCATAAAAGGAGAGCTCCCTGGACGATCGGGGCCCAGTTGTAACTCAAGACCCAAGACCCACGACCAGCCATCTGAAGACCCTGGGATGCTGTGAGAGCCAGTGGTGGGACTCTGGAACTCCCGACTCTACGACCTTGTGAGGGCGAGCGTAGCCAGAGTAGAGTATCTAGAGTATCTAGGCTGTGTAGCTAGGCTGTGTACCTAGGCTGTAACAGAGTATCAGGACTGTTGGAGTGTTGTATTGTAATAAAGAAGTTACATCTACAAGTGTCTCCGGAACCCGTTACATTTGGCGTCAGAGGTGGCAATGGAGACAAGAAGTAAGCCACGTACCTTCAGTCCTGACGGCGATGAAGAGGAACAGGCAGCGATGGGGCGGCCAACGCCGGCCGACAGCGACGCTGTATCGCCGGCCGACAACAACGCTGCACCGCCGGCTGAGCAGCTGTCTGCTCCGCCGACCGTCCCCTTTCCAGCGTCGGGAGCAGAGATGGAGGAGGCGCTGCTTCGCCTCGCAGAGCTGCTCTGCGCCACCGCCTCCCTCCTGGGCGAGCTGCGGTGCTCGCGGCCGATGGCGGGAGGGAGAGAGGAGGCGCGGCGCTCGCCCGAGCCCGCCGCCGCCATTCCCCCCACGGATGTGAGGGGTACTTCCGGGTGTGTCGTCACTTCCACCAGAGGAGCAGTGACCGCTGGGAGCGACGTCACTTCCGGGCCCAGCGTGGGCCAACCCGACGACGCCGCGTCATCAGCGCTGCGTCCCTCACCGCCGGGTGACAGCTGTTTGCAACCTAGCATACCGCGTCATCAGCGCTGCGACCGGACAGTGAGGGCGCCATTCTTACTGTAACCAGCGCCGGGGCCGGCACATGGACCGACCCGCTGCTCGCCGCCTGTGCTGCTCTGGCCTAAGGTTGGAGGTCGGGAGACCAGGCCCCTCACACTTCGTACATTTACGCGCTCCGGATTAATGATTTTTTTGTTGACATTTTCTTCGTTGTCGTCTCGGAGTCGTGACTGTTGTTGGGTAAACTGTGTGGAGCTTCGCCCGTGAGTGTTGTCAATGTGTGTGCGAAACTTTGCTTGTGATTGTTAACAATGTATGGTTTATATTGAGCTTTGTTCGTGATTGTTAATGTATAGCTTGTGCTGTCATTGTTAACGATGTATATACTGTATGGGGCATTTATCTTGAGATGGTGACATGCTGCCAAGGATTGGAATTGTCATGCTGGCTCTCAAATATCTTAGGGTGCAGATCCTGACCAGGATGTCCCAGCGGGTGTTGCGTGTCTAACACGAGAGTTGTGGTCCCGTCATGCTATGGCTGACGGCTTGACCTGACAGCCCGGAGATAGAGACACTCCGTGGCATGTCTAGCCTAATGGGCTGTGTGCTCACATGGCTCGGAGAGTGTGGTCCCGTCATGCTATGGCTGACGGCTTGACCTGACAGCCCGGAGATTGAAACACTCCGTGGCATGTCTAGCCTAGTGGGCTGTGCGCTCACAGGGCTCGGAGAGTGTGGTCCCGTCATGGAATAGCTGACGGCTTGACCTGACGGCCCGGAGGTTGAGACCCTCCGTGGTACGTCTAGAGCAGTAGGCTCGCCCTGACGGCCCGGAGATTGAAACACTCCGAGGCGCGTTGAAACAGTGGGCTGGAGATTCGTGGTGTTCAGGTGTAGTTGTCCCGTTACGTTGGGACTGTATCCCTCAGTTGTTAGGGTGCATGTTGTGCAGGGAGTGAACAATGGGTCGTCTCAGATCGGTCGGTACAGCTATATGCTGCGATGCGAGTCTTGGAGAGAGGTTGGGTCTCAGATCGGTCGGTACAGCTATATGCTGCGATGCGAGTCTTGGAGATTGTTGCGGGCAAAAATCGTTGATTATGCGGCACGTTTTCTTAAAAAATGCGATGGAATATGCGGGATATTTATGCAATTTTATGCGATTAAATTGCGGGAACTTGCAAAAATTGCAGGAACTTGCAAAAATTGCGGGAACTTGCAAAAACTGCGGTTTGATGAAAAAGAGAAAAAAAAGTGATTCCCCCAACACCCTAATAACTAGGCTACTACTTTAATGTAAAGAGTCATTTCTTATTACTTCCTATGATAAGCAAGCATACTACATCACAGAAAGTGCTGGGAATATTTAAGTTCTCATCTTGTTTTATTTCAGGCCTTAACAAACAGATGGCTCAAACTTACAAAACATTGAGTCGAACAAGTTCTGTAGCTTTACAAAATGAATATGCTACAACTTCTGTAAAAATGAATAAATAAAATATTAAAAAATAAAATGTGTGCTTCCTGTTTTACAGAGGTAGCTATACAAAACAGACATCTTCTGTTAAAATAAGTGTTTTCAGTGCACAGTAACGTAAGCAATACAGTAACAGTACAGTCTTACAGTAATGTAAATTTACATACTACTAACAATAAAGTGCAATCTTACAACTGTAAAGTTGCATAAACTCCTGAATAAAACTAACTATGTAGCCTCTAACACTGGCCAATCATTTACCATCCTCATCCTCCATCCCCTCTCCCTCAGTGTCCATCTCCTCCCCCTCCACCATCTCCTCCCTCTCAAATGCGACTTTTTGCAACGAAAATGCGGGGATTATGAAATCATGCAAGCCCGCATATTTTGCGCGCGGAAATCTGCAATTTATGCGGCAAAAGTGCGGCGTATTTGAAAAAACGCGCCCCCCGCATAAATATGCGGACTTTGGCTGATTTTGCGTGGAATCTTGCGATCGCATAATCGCGTTTTTCTGGAGGGACTGAGCTATATGCTGCGATGCGAGTCTTGGAAGGGAGACTGGGTTGAAGTCCCCCCCGATATGGCCGACGTGCGCGGTTTTAGGATGGAGACGCCACGTTGGAAAGGCGGGGGGTGCAAATGGTTGACATGTAATGTCGGTGGTGGTCCTCATTGAGGGCTGCTGGGACGCAAGCACGGGATGCCTTGGAGATGCGGTTCACGTGTGCGGCCACCATTTATGGACAGGAGCAGGCAGATTTATTTTGGTTGTCATGTAAATTTTATATATATTTAAAAATGTAGATACTGGAGCAGCCCTGAAGTGCGACTTCTTTGCCCAGTACATGGGTTGGCCCTGAAGTACGACTTCTCGACCCGGGATGTAGACAGACGTCCGGATACGTGTGTGTAGAGGGATGCTCGACATGTTGGTCTTCGCCTTCTCTCCACCTGACTGATGGGAGGCTGGCAGAGTGGTGTGGATCCCTGCCATCCATGCGGTGGTTGTGTGATTTCGGTTCGATTACCGGTGTTGGTTGTGCATCCAACGCGTCGGAATCTGTATATTTGTTGTTGTTAATTCCCCGCTTTCTATGCGGATCCCGAGGAGGGCTAGGTGTGCCGCGGGTCGTTTGTTCACGTGTCATTGCTTCACCTTTTTGTTGATTGATGCTTGTGTAATAAAGGACTCGACCACGAAGTCTGGCTTGGTGTCCTTTATTCGGTTCTTCCTCGCAACCCACACGGCTGTCCTTCTATACGCCTTCCGCACTGATACTGATACTGCTGTTTACCCCGTCACGCCAACAGCTCCTCTGTTGGTCTCCCGTTGTTCTCGTAACCTTCCAGCAGCCTCGCCGCTGTTACCCTCACGCAGCCCCCACTGGCTGCACTCGCTGCTGTTTCTCTTCTCGTCGCTCTCGTAGCCTCTCACACACAGCCTCGCCGGCTGTGTTCACCGCAGCTCCTCAACCACCCTCTCTCCAGCAGCCACACTGCTGTCTTCTCTCGCAGCTCCGCTGGCTGCTCCCTTAGCTGGCCACCGCTGGCTGCCGGTGCCACTCTTCCTGGCTTCGCCCAACGTGGCCTTACTCTTGTCCAGTCTCTCACTCTCCTCCTCCTCTTCCGGTCTCATCCCTTAAGAACCTTAACCTTGCTCCCACGTCACCTAACTCCACCTCTCCGTGACGTCACATCCGGGAGGTCGCCCGCGCCCGCATTACACCACCCTCCCCTGTGGAGAAAAACCCAGCCGACCTCGGCTGAACAACACCAACAGTAATGCGGGCGAAACCGACCCTAACACACCAAAGGACACCAAGCATGCAATATAACAGTAAGAACAATCAACACAACTCAATAATCAAGTAACGTAGCAGAAGCAGGCAATAAATACACAGTAAGAGCAATAACGCAACGTAACAATCAACGAAACACAAGGGATTTAGAACGTGTGCGGGTCGCTGGCCCGTCCCGGACGGTCGGCGGCCCATCTGCGGAACGGGAACGTGATGGAGTTTGAGGAGTGACAGGGTGAAATCCCCCTGTCGCTGTTGGAAGTCCACCAACGTCCCGTGTCCCTGAAGGATCAGTCTCGGGCGTGTCCCGCGGATGTGTCTGCAGCGGGGTCGGAAGGGCTGCAGGGCTCGAAGTTCCCGCAGATCTGGCAGGCACCCTCCGAGCAGGGCGCCTCGTCCCCTCTGGTGTCAAGGCCGGCCTGCCTGGAACAGGTATGACAGGCGCTCTAGCAAGATCAATGGACGCAGGCGGGGGAGAGTCGGCAGCAACAGACCCCGGCAAGGCAACATTGGGAGATGAAGCATCATGTGGGGGAGCAACATACGGTTTCAAGCGCGACGTGTGAACAAACCAGCGGCGAGAACCAATCTGAACACGCGCCGACTGAGGGTTAGGAACCTCAATGAGGCGGACAGGCCCTTGCCAAGGTTTGTGAAATTTGGGAGAGGTACCCGGCCGCACCTGCGGACAATGGAGCCAGGCCAGGTCCCCAACCTTCCAGGGGCATTCCCCCTTGGAACGCCGTGCATACCTCTCGTTCCGAGCCTGGGCTTTGGCCGTAGCCATGCGGGCACTCTCCCGCGCCTCCGAGACCCGGCGAACAGTGTCCCGAATGTAGTCAGGGAGTGGTTTACAAGGTCCCTTCACACCGGTTCCCAGCTGCACATCCATCGGCGGCACGTTTTCCCGACCATACATAAGGTAAAACGGCGAATAACCCGTAGCCGCATGAGGAGTCATCCTGTACGCCGAAAGCACCCCCGGGATGTGCAGGTCCCAATCCGATTGTTGTTCACTCACCGTATGGCACAGCATGGCAGACAATGTCCGGTTTAGCCGCTCAACCATACCATCCGTCTGCGGATGGTATGGGGATGTCCGGACCTTCTTAGTCCCTAGGCCCGCGCATACTTCCGCCAATAATTTAGAAGAGAAATTTCGTCCCTGGTCCGTGAGGAGTCTCTCCGGCGCACCCTTGTCCATAACGTATCCGAACAAAAAGGCGTTGGTAATGGCCAAGGCCGATTGGTCGGGCAACGGCCAGGCCATCGGCCAACGGGAGAGGTACTCAACCCCGACCAGCAAATATTTATTACCCCTCGCCGATGGTGGGAAAGGTCCCAAAATGTCCAGTGCCGCCAATTCATTAACCCGCGACACCTGAATTGACTGTAAAGGCGGCACATAAGGATGTTTAGGTGGCTTACGTCGGGCACAATCAGGGCACGCGCGGACGTGCCCCACGACATCCGTCGCCATGCCATGCCAAAAATAATGACGTTGCAAAGTCAACAAGGTCTTCTGCACACCCAGATGTAATAGCGTGTCACAATGGAGAGTTCTAATCAACTCGTATCGCAGGGACGCAGGCACCACCAGACGCCAGCGCTCCTGGAGACCTTCCCTCCACATGAGCAGACCATCTCGGATCGCGGTTTCCGGCGCACCCTCCGTAACCGGACCCCCAATCTCCACTTTAGATCGCTTCCGCAAGGACACTAACGAATCATCCATCATCTGCTCCCGTATCCAAACAGACCGTGACAGATTCAAAACCCCATCAGTCGGCCCCGGTTTCACAGGAGCATCCGGCTCCTCAACAGCCAACACCAGCGGCTGAGGGGGGGGATAGGCTGGGCGTACATCTATGCGTCCCCGACGCACATTTGCAAGGGGAGCGCTGCGGCAATCTGGAAAGTGCGTCTGCGTTCGCATGGCGCACCCCTTTGCGATGGTGAATTTGAAATGAAAATTCCTGTAGCGTGTCCAACCAACGCGCCAGCTGGCCGGAAGGTTGATCCATTTTAAGGGCATATTGCAAGGCCGCATGATCCGTACGTACGATAAAGGAACGGCCGTACAGGTACGGTCGAAACTGACGTAGGAAAAAAACAACGGCTAGGAGTTCCCTGCGAGTGACACAGTAGCGGGTTTCCGCGGGCGACAAGACCCAGCTACCATACGCAACGACGCGCTCTGCGCCCCCTTTAGACTGAGATAACACCGCGCCAATACCTGTGTCACTCGCGTCCGTATCAAGGATGAACGGTTGATCGAAATCGGGATAATCCAATGTTGGGGCCGTAGCCAACAGATTACGCAGACTCTGAAAGGCCGCCTCTTCTGGCGGTCCCCACACAAACTTACGTCCCTTACCCGTAAGGAGGTGCAAGGGCCTCGCGATGGTCGCAAAATTCGGTACAAATCTTCGATAATACGAGGCAAATCCCAGAAAGCGACGTACATCCCCCACGGTGGCCGGAGTTGGCCAATCTCGGACGCACGCCGTTTTTTCCGGGTCCGTAGACACCCCCTCAGCGCTCACGATGTGCCCCAAATAACGGACGGACCGTTGCAGTAGGTGACATTTCTTTGGTTTGAATTTCAAGTTCGCGGAGCGCATCCTCGCGAACACCGTCTCCAACCGCCTTAAATGTTCATCAAATGTGCGGCTGAAGACAATAATATCGTCCAAATATATGAGACATGTCTCCCACTGCAACCCCGTCAAAACGAGCTCCATGAGCCTTTGAAATGTGGCAGGGGCCGCATTCAGCCCCATCGGAAGGCAGTTAAATTGAAATAACCCCTGCGGCGTACGGAATGCGGTCTTCTCCCGTGAGGGCTCGTCAAGGGGAAGCTGCCAAAATCCCGAAGAGAGGTCCAGTGTAGAGAAGAACTTAGCCCCCGACAATGCGTCGAGGGAGTCGTCCATACGCGGCAGGGGATACGCATCTGCCACCGATATCTTATTCAATTTCCGAAAGTCAACACAGAATCGTAATTTGCCATCCTTTTTCTTAACCAAGACCACAGGCGCTCCCCATGGGCTGTTTGATGGCGATATAATATCCGCAGCCAACATGTCTTCCACTGCCCCCCGAACGTGTTCTCGCTCGGTGGGACTCATTCGGTGCGAATTCAATCGAATAGGGGCAGCGTCGCCTGTATCAATATGATGGTGAAGCAACGAGGTGCGTCCCAAATCCAAATCATTGGAGCTGAACACATCCGAATACGTCAGTAATAATTTGTGAAGCGCACCCCGTTGATCCACAGACAGGGAAGAATTTCCGTCACATAAGCTAGCAATCCAGCGATCCGAAGCCATAGGCTCGGAAACACCAGCAACCACTTCCTGGCTATGCGAACAATCGTGAGCCGTAAATGCCGTAGTGGCATGTGCCACAACCGTGCCAGCCGGGACGCGAACATTTTCAGTACCCGCGTTGAGCACCTGCAAAAACGGCAATTGATCTGGCCGGACGATGGTCTGTGCCCCAACCAGCGCCAACCCGGCCGTTATCGAGGCTGAAGGTGACAACAAGACCCCAACCGCTCCTAGCTGACTAGGCAGGGGCTTCCGATACCGCAAGGGAATAAGCATCTGTGAGCCAGGTGGGATGTCAACAGATGCCACGGATAGCACCTGCACTTGTACGGCCGAAGCAGGTCGCCCCCAGGACGACGGCAGAAACGAAATTTGACGGCCACCCGGCAGTTCAATACAATTCTCATTAATTTTGATCAAAATAGGCATCTTAGCCAGGAAATCAGTGCCCAATAAACAAGGAACTGCCAAGGATCTTGAAATCAACACAACGCCCGAGGCCGACACATCCCCGATAGATATTTTAGCGTCCACCTGGCCCACGATGCCCATACTACCCCCGTTCGCAGCGACGCATGACCCGTAAACCGGACGCACGGCCCCGGGTGAGATGCCCAACAGATGAAAAATGACATCCGATATTATAGTCGCGGATGCATCCCGCCGGCCCCGTACCGGTGGTGCAGCGCGAGAGGCCGGCCCACCGCGGCCTGACCATGGCCCAGAGGCGGCCGTCAGCTCCTGAGGGCCCCCCCCCATCCGGCACGTATACCGACTTCGTAGGGTCCCAACCCAGAGCGCCACCCTCTGCGACGGGCCCCCCTGTCCACGCCGCGACTTGTTTCCACCGTCGGAGGTTGAATTGTGCATCCAGACATTTTGCCGCCGCCCGGGAAGTGAGCTTCTCATGCCCACACACCGGCATGGGAATCCCAAGATCCCGCGACAGCTCGAGCATCTTGCCCAAGATGAGAGGCTCGAGCAGGTCAGGTGTTGTTTCTGGATACGCGGCCATAGCCAAATCAAGCACCGCACCCCTGTATGCCACGGGCGATTCCTCGGGCGCTCGTTGTCGTTGAGCAAATCGCCGATGCGCGTCGTCAGGAGGCTCGTAGGCGTCGGCCATTTCTTGAAAAACTCCATATAATGTCTTCTTCTTTTCGGCCTTAATGAAACGAAAAAATCAAACAGATTCGTCGTCCAGAAGAGTCGGCAACACTTCTAAGGCCTCAGCATCGGTCCATCTCGCAGAACGGACCGCCGCCAAAAATCTGCAGGCGAAAGCGCTCCAGTCGCCCCCAATGGCGAATTCTTTGACCGTGGTGAGATGGCGACTCCGACTTCTCTTTACTCCGCCCTCCGCCGATGGCTCCTCCGGTGGCAAATTCAAAATGGCGTCGAACCGCGGCGTGGTCAAGATGGCGGTTTCCCGCCGCGGAACGCGCAAGATGGCGGCCTCCTGCCGCGTGGCCAATGGCGCCGGGAGCGAAGATACCGTGGCGGCCTGTGGAGCACCCTCCGCCCTCTCCGTCGCCGTCCTTGGGGTGACGAGATGACACAATTGGCCCAGGACGTCCTTGAGCGTCTCCAGTTGCTCCGCCACCTGCAGCCATCGCAGATCAGCGTCTGATGTTGTCGGCGGCCCCGACACTGCGGCTACATCTTCAACCCCAGTCCCCGCACTCGTTTCAGCAGGGCTCTCCTCCACCACCCCGGCAGGATCCATGTTTGGAGGGAAGTCGTCGTCTTCGGACGAAGAAGCCGATGCTGGCGCTGGAACATTTTTCTTTCTCACTTGTTTCGACATGCCGTTGCACTTCCGACACCAATGTAATAAAGGACTCGACCACGAAGTCTGGCTTGGTGTCCTTTATTCGGTTCTTCCTCGCAACCCACACGGCTCTCCTTCTATACGCCTTCCGCACTGATACTGATACTGCTGTTTACCCCGTCACGCCAACAGCTCCTCTGTTGGTCTCCCGTTGTTCTCGTAACCTTCCAGCAGCCTCGCCGCTGTTACCCTCACGCAGCCCCCACTGGCTGCACTCGCTGCTGTTTCTCTTCTCGTCGCTCTCGTAGCCTCTCACACACAGCCTCGCCGGCTGTGTTCACCGCAGCTCCTCAACCACCCTCTCTCCAGCAGCCACACTGCTGTCTTCTCTCGCAGCTCCGCTGGCTGCTCCCTTAGCTGGCCACCGCTGGCCGCCGGTGCCACTCTTCCTGGCTTCGCCCAACGTGGCCTTACTCTTGTCCAGTCTCTCACTCTCCTCCTCCTCTTCCGGTCTCATCCCTTAAGAACCTTAACCTTGCTCCCACGTCACCTAACTCCACCTCTCCGTGACGTCACATCCGGGAGGTCGCCCGCGCCCGCATTACACTTGTATATAGTGTAGAGTTGTACAGGTTGGTTATGGTTTTTATGGTTGCTTTCTTGTTCTCTTTTCTTTTGCTGTTGAGGCTCGCATATTTTTTTTCTCTCTCTCCCTTTCGTTAATTTAAACTTTCTAATTATTGACAGCCGGGACGGCTGGAGGCTACGTAGAGGGGGGTAATGTAGTGACATAAGAAGGGAGGGGCTGCTGGGGGCTCTGGGATCCCAGGCGAGTCCAGACGCTTAAGCCTCTGGGCGCCAGGCGCTGGGTTCCCAGGGGGTCCAGACGCTTAAGCCTCTGGGCACCAGGCATTGAGTTCCCAGGCGCTTAATCCCCTGGGCGCCGCCAACGGGGGGGGGGGCTGTGTGTGCTCTGTGGAATGTCTGGTGGCGCACACGGCCCCACCCCTCGTTGAACCAGGCATAAAAGGAGAGCTCCCTGGACGATCGGGGCCCAGTTGTAACTCAAGACCCAAGACCCACGACCAGCCATCTGAAGACCCTGGGATGCTGTGAGAGCCAGTGGTGGGACTCTGGAACTCCCGACTCTACGACCTTGTGAGGGCGAGCGTAGCCAGAGTAGAGTATCTAGAGTATCTAGGCTGTGTAGCTAGGCTGTGTACCTAGGCTGTAACAGAGTATCAGGACTGTTGGAGTGTTGTATTGTAATAAAGAAGTTACATCTACAAGTGTCTCCGGAACCCGTTACACAGGTAACAGAGAGAGGTGATCGTCTCTGTGGGGTGGCCTTAAATAGACAGAGGGGGGCGGAGGCAGAGAGAGGGAGGGGGGTTAGAGAAAAAATTAGCATATCAATGAGTGAACAACAAAAACGTGGTGCTCACTCATTGATATGCTAATTGTTTCTCTAACCCCCCTCCCTCTCTCTGCCTCCGCCCCCCTCTGTCTATTTAAGGCCACCCCACAGAGACGATCACCTCTCTCTGTTACCTGTGTTGCTCTCTCTATGTATCTTGGTGATATCTGTCTGCTTACATGTCTGTCTATAGTTTTCTGGTTAGATTTTATGTCGCTATTTCATTATACCTGATGATGATTGCTTGTGTTGCAATCGAAACGTCGTATTCTATTATTTAATTTAATTTATTATCCTAAAATATTGTTACATACAGATAATTCTTCTAAGTTCCCATATATGTTAATGTATTGAATTTGCGTAAATATTTGTATTTCAAACTCTGAACTTCATGCAGATGAGTCAAACAAAATATGAATGCATGTATTATATTCTGTCACGCATGAAATTGAATACAGTGCACCAGCATGCACATGCACTTCCACATAATTGTATAAACTGTCATTCGGATGTCCAGAGGAAGGGCTCAGGCATCACTGAGCTGCTACTCTTGAGATCATGGGTTCTCATCAGGGTGTCAGCTGCCTGTGATTAAACTGGGTTCTCTAAGTGCACCTAATTAATGTTAAGCCTGGTCACCAGTGACCTTAAAAAAAACTAATTTAATTCGATTTTCACTTATTTTGTCTAAAATCTAGCTCTGAGAACCAGCAACAACATCAGGTTGCCTTGCAGCAGGGTGTGTTGGAAAGTGCGACCATCAGTGTGCATCTAGAAAAAAGGTAATTTGAGTGAATCCCAGAAGTACTTCTGTGATAGACTCTTCCACGGGTCATTTTCTCACGAATGAGGGTACGCACTGCTCTGCAAGGGTTCAGAATGGATTCTGCTTCTCACGATATCGCGCCAATAGCAAAACTGGAATAAAATCAGCAAGAATGCAATGAATTGATAATTCAAAATCTACTGTGTAGCTCTCCAACGCGTTTTCGGATTGCACCGCGCATTATCCAGATCCGCTGCTGAAGCGTCGTTTTTACACGAGGCATCTGTGCGCGCCGGTGAGCAGGTGAAGCTGGTGAACATCAGAAAGGAGGACATCGTGGATGGGAACCCCAAGCTCACCCTGGGCTTGATCTGGACCATAATTCTGCACTACCAGGTGATACACACACTCGCAACCCGTTCTCCGTTTAGCTACGTTCGTTTTAGGTCAGGGGTCTTTCCTCATCCCCTGTTTTTTAAGTTTGCCAACCTGATCGGAGGTAGTACCACCACATGCCACACATTTCTGAGAAAGTGAGAGAGGTGACGTGCCAGAAGACTGTCACAGGTACATTTTAAATGTCTTCCTGTATTATATAAATGCAATGTACGTACAGTGAATAAAATAAAACAATTCCTGATTCATTAATAAAACATATCAACCAGCAGGCCTTGTAGTCCATTCCAGGATATTTTAGACGATTTAAATTTTCTGTTCCATGTGTAGTGGTTCACAAACGGAGACGAAGGCTTCTTTGGAGGCAACACGTTTATGTAACTTCCTCCCTAAACACAAAGGGGGTATCTCCCCTTTAATAGATAACCTAGGGAGGTAGTCCCTCTGGGTGAGCCAAACCCTCACACACACTGGGGAGGCGATATTAGACCGGACCCCGACTCGGGTCCGGGTCTTGTCTTCGGGGCTTCTCTTCCAGGCGACGACTTCGTGTCTTCATTCATACAACAGCAGCCGGCCCCGTTCAGGGCTCCGGCTTATATTGTCAGTGGCGGGCTTGTTCCGCCCCGAGCCACACCCGCCTTCTGGAAGCTCCCAGAAGGATCTCGATTGGACTTGTGGTCCCCCAGCCCCCTCTTTGGGGGCCCCCCCAGTCGGTACCTCCGGTCACGTGTGTTGCGGGTTCACTCAGAGTGCCGTGGCCCCTTGTGAACCCCGCACCGCCCCCTAACCTCTGTGGGCTGGCACTGCACGTGGAGTGCAGTGCCAGCCATCTCTGACAAGTGATCTCAGCCGGCCCCCGCTAGGGCCGGCACTGCATCCACATTGCAGGGCCGATGGTGGTGTGCACGCCGTATATCTCGTGCCTCTCACACGGGCCGGCTCACACCACATGCAGAGGCATCCCACGATGCCACAACACATGTAAAAATGTCAATTTTTATAGTGTAATTACATTACCACACCTTGTAATTAAGTGGCAGCTGCATGCTCATCCAAGTGCATTATTACTCATGGGACTTTGCATCAGCAAGGACTTATTTTGTTCCCATGGACCTCTGCTTTCGACTTATGAAACCACAACCTGTCTTAAATTAGTTCAATCATTAATTTGATTACAACCACAATCCTCTGTAAATAAAACATGTGCACCATAATTCGCATGTCTGCATATCATTTAATGGGTAGGCTGAAGGTGCCACCCTACAATTAAGTAATGAAGTGCTCACACCACACCACACTGATGGCCGTGGGTATTTTTTCACTGCTCTCGTCACGGCAGTCAGGCGTCTTGGTAGAGGTGGGAGCAGCCCACGTGTTACCCCACGACATGTGACTTGTCAATCGGATAACCGTGGTGTCCCCATTTGTACTACTGGGTGTACTACAGGCCCTGGGGCGGGGGGTGGCGGTTAAGAAAATGTGCTCTTTGTTGCAACTACCGCACTGCAAGATGAAACCGGAGACCTCGAGATTGCAATTCCAGCTATTTCAGGATTACACCACGAGCAGATTTCCTAAACAATTTAGTACATAACCATGGATCCACCTCGTTTGCAGTCTGTTACATAAATTAGATGCTGTTATTTACAAACACACAGCGCCGCTTGTTGTGCTGAACTGCTCTTTGCCGTTTTGACGGTAGCAGCTGCCTGGACAGGTTTGGTAAGCGAGAGGGAATGCACTCAGCACGGGGAGGGGGAGATTCTACCGTCTCCTGCCTCTGGCAGATCCGGCATTCAAAATTAGTGACTTTTGGATAAAGCGAGGAATGTGTCCTGTAAAATAACCTCCAGAGTGTTCATTCATACGACCGTGAAGATTATTTTCACAAATGCGTGAAACACGGACAGTTGCATTTCGTTTCACACCGAAGTTTGTGTGTGTGTAAATCATCTGTGGGGAGCGGTAGTGTCGCGGTTAGCGTTCTGCGCTACGAACCTGGCGACCCAACACCATTGACGATTATCTGAACCGGTCCTGGGCCTCCCCTAGGTCGACTCAACCTCAAATGAGTACCTGGTGAGGTGTGTAAACATCGCCACTAGGGAGACAAAGGCGGCCAGGGCGTGGTGCTGACCACCCACCCCCTTGTGTGCCGTGCCGGCCTTCATAGGTGCTCGCTAACAGCACTTGTCCCAACAGTCTGTTCAGGCTATACGGGGGATCTTTGTGTGTCTTTGTAAATATCATCATCAGCCATGGTGAATCCACTGCTGGATGAAGGCCTCCCCAAGCTGCTGCCGTCTCGCATGACCTACGATACGAAGTCTGTCTAAAAACAGCCATTAAAAACGAGAACACTTGATATCGTAACTATAGGGGAGGCTGTGATTGTAATGAGTGAATATGATGAAACCCGTTGAGCTAATTTAAAGATGATAATGCTGATGCGCCCGAAGACACCAGGAATAAAAAAATAAAAATGGGAGTGTGACTAATGCATCCTGGGAATATGCCAGAAATGTTGACAGGGTGATTTATTTATTGATGGGTTTTTTTATTGTATTATGCAACAATTTTTTCATCTGTGACAGACTCCAGGACTAGATAATATCAACGATTTGTTGAGCTCAATATATTTACACTGCAATACTACGTGGAGTATTATATAGCATTTTATAGAGTGCTTACATGCAACTGCATCTCAACACCGTACAAAACAGTGGTACGTGAATAATCATGGCAAATGAGGTATGCTTTTGCATATTGTCTGACCAGCGTGGTGAAGTATGGCCAAATAACCCCCATGGCCGAACACGTGTGTGGGAAGGCCTTCATCCAGCAGTGGATTGCGAAGGGCTGAACGATGTTTTCATGGTTACTAGTTGAGAACCCGTGGCTCTGCAAAAGCAAATAAGAGACAGCTGTCATTTTCATACCCTTCTTACAATCCTGTTCTCTGAACTCTACAAATAATCTGCCTTTTTAGCATAACAAAATGCCAAGATATTATGAAATTTCAGGTTTTCATATATATTCGTACTCTAGGATGTAAAGAATATTCTGGCGAAGTAAATTAATAGGAATACAAATTGAAACGATATAGCAAATTTAAATGAACCATGTCAGTCTTCTCTATCTGTTATTCCCACTCCTTCGGTGTCGCTGTCTTTTATTAAATGTCTTCTGAGCTTTTTTTCTCCCAATTTCAATTCAACTCAGTGTTTTATTTGTTTCACGGAAAATACCGTTTTAGCCAGTTACCCAGCTAGCTTCTGTGGCAATGTCCCACAGCCATTAACAGTGACATTGGGGTCGTGAGGAGCCCAGCCAGCAACCAGCCAGGGAACTCAAGGCATAGATTATTATAAATGTATTGTCATAATTTAAATGTATCATTATCACCAAAGCACTTCCAACATTATCTTCAACAATCGGCAGTTGAGTGGCATTAATTAATCTCACTCACAATTTGGGGAAGCCATTCGAATTTAATAATAAAGTACCCTGCGTCTTTTAACATGGTGGAGAATTGTAGCACCTCTAGCGGCTGCAGGGGTCACGTGGATAATTGCACGTGTGCAAAAGGAATGTAATCAATGTTCACACAAACAATTTATACAAGAAATAAAGAAAGTAGCCTTATACCAGACTGCAATCTGTATCTAACAGATCTCTCTTTATTTATTGTCAACTTGGAATATGTTTCTGTTCTGTTTACAACCAGGTTCAACAATAATGCAAAATGGTAACTATATAACTTATACTAATGTTTCTACAGTAGCATATTTTATACTGAGCAAGAGTAAGGAATTAATTATCGTGTAAAACAAGCCGTGGATGATAGCCCCATCATCCAATCAATGTTTAAACTCATTATATTTCAAGCACCAGCAAGGCCTTGCGTTCTGGGAATCTAGCAAGGCAGCGTTGCGTGTGTTGAACTCTGCTTGCCCGTTTTTTACAATGCCTCTTTCGCACACATCGAGGGACACCTGTACGTATGTCGAACATCTTTCATATCGTATGTAGCCATCGTGCTAATCGGAGGTGCGTGAATACGAGAACTCTTCCCTAACATCTCAATGCAATGACAGTAAAATTGTGTTAGCCGTGGCTTGGCAGTGCCTTATCCGGCATCACCGAACAGTGCGATTAGGCCGCTTTACTCCGTGTTGATTCTTTGCAATTTTATTTTCAGCGGGGACACATCATCGCCGGCCGTCTGTGACTGAACCCTAATACGGGAGGAACCAAGCGCTCTGGTCCGTGTTTTAGCAATAGCCGAAAGTCAGGTGTGGTCACGGGTAAAGGTGGAACGTGTTCGTTCGAAGACGATTTTC
This sequence comes from Lethenteron reissneri, assembly GCF_015708825.2. Classification (NCBI taxonomy): domain Eukaryota; kingdom Metazoa; phylum Chordata; class Hyperoartia; order Petromyzontiformes; family Petromyzontidae; genus Lethenteron; species Lethenteron reissneri. The sequence goes on along the minus strand of NC_083807.1, from coordinate 13,593,803 downwards.
AAGGATCTCTGAACCAGCCTTGCCCTACAGAAAACTCTTAGTCAGTGGTTATTTTTTCTCAACCTCAAATGACCCGTATGCATATTAATAAAAAACAACTCCAAGACGAACAAGGGCGTGATACGTGCACACGGTGCACTGTGTTAATCCAGCTTCTCATGCTGCATGAATGCAATCAGTAGAGGGTAGTATGGGGCAATGCTTACATTGTTTGAGTATGTAAAACCTCGTTAACTCAGCTCATTTGTCTTATTATACTCGTAAGCACGAATAATTATGCAAGAAATTGATCAGCAAGGGCTGCAACACTTGGCCAAAATGTGTTACTTGACTCCAAATACACTCTTATCTGTGACAATGAATTGGGAGGTGGCTTTACGTAATGCGGTCACACACGCACGCATCAACACGATAAGCCAATCAAATGAAAGGAAAACGAGCAAAAAAATAAAACATGAGAATGAATGGTTGTTGCTCTTCCCCGAGCCGTGGCTGCAGTCCCGTGGCATGTCAACCATCCAGACCTCGTGCCCAGCGGCAGAAACGGGGCGGGAGTCTTCCTCGGTGTACGCTGGGCGAGCCCCGCCAATCGGCAGTGTGCACCTCAGATCGGCTTAGTGTCGGCTCAGAGATTTGCAAACGCGTCTGTTTCGCGTCGGGGAGCGAACGGCTCGGACAGGTGTTCGCGGTACCTGATCGTATCTGAAAGTCGTTTGTGTGTGTTTTATATACACACGAGCATCTCTGAAGGTATAATTAGCTCCGATAGGTATTCTTTGTCATTTAGAAAGCTGTGTTTTTTTTAAATATATATTTGCGTCGATTTCAACGAGAAAAAGTTTTTACCACCCCCTCCCCCCCGCTGACTGCGATGGGAAACTCGTTAGGCTGTGTCGACAACCAGGAGCTGGATTTCGATCCAACAAAGGCTCCGCTTGAAGCCACCTCGGAGGTCGTCAACAAGACGTACAAGGGCAAGAAGAAAAATAAGTACACACTGAAGAAGCGCTTATGGTTATCAGACCCAGAGGCTCTAGCAAAGGAAACGGCAATACCAGTGGATGAAGTTTCACTCAGCACTGCTGTCCTAAACGAGTTTGATTTACTGTCTGCGCAAGATGACGGGAGAGTCAAGGCGCGGCTATCGAAACACAGCAACATTAGTTCGCTGGAAGAGGCTTTGGATGCTCAAGATGAAGCTAACCAGGGTGAAGAGGAGGAGGAGGAGGAAGAAGTGAAAGAGGTCATCAAGGAGACTGAGGTCGAGGGAGTGAAGGTGACCATAATTGAACGCACGAAAAGCAAAGTCTCAAAGTCTTCTATGCAGGATTCGGTGTCCGAGATGGATCAATTGCAGTGTGGAGAATTGTCCAAGGATGACGGCAGCCTGGTTTCTACCGGAGGCTCGGGACTCAAACGGGGTTCCACGTCCAAGAAGACCATGATCACCACGGAGATAGTGCTTCAGGAGATCGCCAGTGACGCTGACGTCGGCAAGTCGGCAAGTATGTCACGCTTGGAACAGGTGCCAAGAGCCAAGAGCGGGGACCACATTGCCGGTCAGATTCACGCAATCAGCTTGCACTCGGTTGTTGACCGGAAGGACAGGCGTGGAAAGGACGACCTGGCATCTGCATTCCAAACTTCGCCAACTTCACCGACCTCTGGACCCAATCCAGGGCAGAGGCGGCAGATTTTAGGAGAAGATGGAAATGAGTCGCCGTTAAGCGACAAGCATCGCGCCGCTGGGGTCACAAGTAGGGGTGGAATGGTTCCAATTGGGGCAGAAAGATACGGCTCGTCAAATGCAGACTTCAATGGGAGTAGCGTATCTACGTTGAGTGACCCAGACTCTGGTAATTTTGGGCAGAGTGTGGGAAAACTGAGTCAGATGAGCCCTGCAAAACGCCGATTTTTCGACCTCGAGCAACCGGTTAATATTCATCCTGCCATCTCCACGACAGAGGGTGACACGTTAGTCACTCCGCTGAAAGGCAAGCAAGAGAGGTCTAATGGTAAAGAAGATGTGTCTGCAAACCTCAGCGGCCTCGGCCTTGCCATGCAAAGCAAGGCTCCATTAGGTTCAATGAAAGTCCAAGACGGAGAATCGTTGGGTGAATCAAATGCGCCTGTAAAGCGAGCGGCCACGCTGAATGAGGGACATGCAACTGGGAATGCTGATGGATGGTTGAAGGAAGATTTAGCCGCTCAAGACAACGCCGTTCCTTTTGAAGTCGAAATGGAGAGTGCTACCCCTGCTCTTGAAGCCAGAGATTCATCGCATGAAATGGTACTTCTTATTGCGTATTCTTAACTGCGGTACTGTCTGTTTATTTAGTGTGGTTTTTGTGGGTGTGTGCAAATATGCTTCGAACATTGTTTTTGCCAGCTGTGCTAAATGCAGTGTGTATTAAGCTGGAGGAATTGCTTCGATGACTCAACATATTGAAAAGAATGCACCAACACCCATTTCTTAGTCACGATGCTTAAGTTTAGATACTAAAAATAGTTGCCCACAAAAATGCCTTTTCTGGAACCTGTTTTCCACTTCGTACAGTTGTCGTATTTAAGAAGGGTGAAACGACGCTCGGCATGTTAATATTTAATGTAAATCAATCGCTTCATACGGCATGCGTTCGAGAACATTTAAAAATAACGTTTTCCTTGCAGTGTTGTCCTAAGCGAGGTAGATATATGTTGAACTTCTGTTGCACCGTACTCAGTCAACCGCGCTAAATGGTCTGGGACTCTGGAATTTTCCAGGTAAACAAACTCTGCTCACGTTTTCTTCAAAAACCTGCTGGGATAAGCTACTGTTGGAAAGTGACAATAATGACAAAGGCAGCCTAATCTGTAATTAGAGGTTCATTTGGCTTTTTGCTGGGAGTGCATTCAACTTTTAATTCGGCCATGTACCACCCAGTAAAACGTAAACATGGAACGCTGGGTCCAACGATGGGCCAATATTTCCAACCACGTATGTATGTATATGTGTAGAACTTCTTTCGCACCGTACATAGCAAACCACATGCCAAGGTTGGCCGAATGTTGGCTCAACGTTGCCATGTTTACTGGGTACAAGCCGTCTACCCTGTGGCGAGATGTGAACTCTCGCCTGGTATGCAGGAGGGTCGTGGGTTCGATACCGACCCTGACGCCTGTGAATTTGGAGTTTACGTGTTCTCACCGTGGTCGCGTGGATTTTTGTCCATGTCCTCCATATTTAGAAATATGCGTTTATATTATTTAGCTGCTATAAATGTCCACGTGAGTAGCCACTTCATTGAGGTGTCATTTGTGGCCAGGTCGCTTCTGAAAAAGAGCTACATAGCTCAGTCGGCCTTACCTGGTAAAATAAAAAAAAATTGTTTAGTTTAGTTTCCAGTAGCATGCAAATTGAGTAAAAAACGAAAGACGAGTGTGAGTGCACTCGAACGTCACCAACAGCCATGCACCAACGCAGAGGGTACAATTTGACCGTCTCTTTGTCGAGAGATAAGGCCATTTGATCGTATTTTCTATGAATTAAACGTACAGTACAATGTCACATATCTGACGTCACCACATCTGCCCAGATCAATTAAACGTCCACACCCAGTGAACTATTTGCGCATGATGGTGTAACTAATATTATTAAACAAACGACCTCACAGACAGGAACGCAATCTTAACCTCGTGTACCCTTAACTTCTATTGCACGGCGAATAGTGATAGTAATAATGACGATGATGATGATGATGTTGTTGTTGTCCCCGTGCTCAGGAAGTGTGAGCTGTGTTTTGTCTGGTAGCCTGTGTGTGTGCACGTGCTGCTGCCAATCTCTCTCAATGTTCACATTTTCCATTTTTCACATGCCCACCTGTATTCTCAGTCCCACGGGAAGTCGGGTAGGTGATTTTCATACGTCATTAAAGCCTCTCTACTTTTTTTAATTGGGGCATTGCCTTAACGTGGCGACACAAATGAAGAACCTTGAAAAACCTGAGGAGTTGTACCGTGGAGGATAACCCACATCAGTCGCACCACAGTCCTCAGTGAGAGGCGAGACAAAATGTGTTCCCTTCACCAGCCCACATTGACCAGCCTGGTGAAGTATGGTTCGACAATGCCCATGACCGACGACGCACTTAAAACCAAAGCCCCCAGTCTCAAGCAGCTCTGGATCCACCAGCCATGGCATTGGCTGGGTAGGTGAAGGAGCAGGGGATGATAGGAATCCACTGGGCAAGAACCACACGCAGCCTCTCTGGATTGCAACATTGCTACGTTACACACACAGACCCTGCCGGTGAATCGGATACAGAATTGGGAGCATTATTTGAAGAACACTCAATCTTCTGACATTAGAAGCCGACTGGAACTCTGTGCTTTTACATCTACACTAGCTGTACTACCCGGCTTCGCCCGGGACTTGTATCTACCACGGCCGGCCGCCTTTGTCTCCCCAGTGGCGATGTTAATACGCTACAGTAGTTAAGTTACTCGTTTGAGGCAGAGTCGACCTAGGGGAGGTTCAAATAATCGTCACCGGTGGTGGCCGTGAGCGGGAATCGAACTGGGTTTGCCGGGTTGGTAGCGCAGCGTAGCGTTAAGCACTACACCCACCGCTCCTCACACACCACACACGCACAGACACACACACAGACACACACACAGACACACGCAGACACACACAGACAGAAACACACACACAGACAGCACGCTAACCACTACACTACCGCTCCCCACACACGCACACACACAGACACACACACAGACACACACACAGACACACACACACAGACACAGGCAGCACGCTAAGCACTACACTACCGTTCCCCCTACACAACACACGCGCGCGCGTCCATAGGTACACATACACGCGCTTGCTGCAGACACACACGACTTTCAGGGTGCATACGGCAGTAAACGACTGAAATAATAAAGCGGCAATGCTGTGTAAGGAACGCCTTAGACCCGCATTATACATTTGTGTAATGCGAGCGTAAACACACAAACACACACAAACACATACACAATACACACACATACATGCAGACACACAGACAGACACATAACACACATACATACACACACATACAAACACAGAAACACATACACACACATACATAGACACACACATACATACACACAAACACATCCACAGACGTACATACACACATACATACAGGCACGCAGACATACACAAACACATACAAAAAAACCCACATACATACACACACACATACATACACACAAACACATGCACACACATACATACACACATGCATACAGACACACAGACATACACATAAACACATACACACATACACATGACCCGGCTTCGCCCGGGACTTGGATCCACCACGGCGGCAAAACCGACATACATACACACACAGACATACACACAAACACATACACACACACTACATACACACATGCATACAGACATACACATAAACACATAAACACATACACATGACCCGGCTTCGCCCGGGACTTGGATCTACCACGCCCAGCCGCCTTTGTCTCCCAAGTGCCGATGTTAATACGCCACACCAGTTACTCGTTTGAGGCTGAGTGGACCTAGGGGAGGTTCAAATAATCGTCACCGGTGGTGGCCGTGAGCGGGAATGGAACTGGGTTCGCCGGGTTGGTAGCGCAGCGTAGCGTTAAGCACTACACCCACCGCTCCTCACACACCACACACGCACAGACACACACACAGACACACGCAGACACACACAGACAGACACACACACACACAGACACACAGACAGCACGCTAAGCACTACACTACCGCTCCCCACACCACACACGCACACACACAGACACACACACACAGACAGACACAGACAGACACACACAGACACACACAGACACAGACAGCACGCTAAGCACTACACTACCGTTCCCCCTACACAACACACGCGCGCGCGTCCATAGGTACACATACACGCGCTTGCTGCAGACACACACGACTTTCAGGGTGCGTAAGGCAGTAAACGACTGAAATAATAAAGCGGCAATGCTGTGCGAGGAACGCCTTAGACCAGCAACACATTTGTGTAATGCGAGCGTAAACACACAAACACATACAAACACATACACACACATACATACACACACATACACACAAACACATACACACAAACACACATACATGCACACAAACACATACACAATACACACACACATACATGCAGACACAGACAGACACATAACACACATACATACACACACATACATAGACAAAGATAAAGATCCCCCGTATAGCCTGAACAGACTGTAGGGGCAAGTGCTGTTAGCGAGCACCTATGAAGGCCGGAACGGTACACGAGGGGGTGGGTGGCCAGCACCACGCCCGACCGCCTTTGTCTCCCTAGTGGCGATGTTTACACACCACACCAGGTACTCATTTAAGGCTGAGTCGACCTAGGGGAGGCCCAGGACCGGTTCAGATAATCGTCACTGGTGTTAGCCGTGAGCGGGAATCGAACCCGGGTCGCCAGGTTCATAGCGCAGCGCGCTAACCGCTACACTACCGCTCCCCACACATACATAGACACACACATACATAGACACACACATACATACACACAAACACATGCACACACGTACATACACACATACATAGAGACACGCAGACATACACATAAAGACATAAAAAAAACCCACATACATACACACACACATACACACAAACACATACATACACATACATACACACATACATAGAGACACACAGACATACACATAAACACAAACACACATACACATGACCCGGCTTCGCCCGGGACTTGGATCCACGATGCCCCGCCGCCTTTGTCTCCCCAGTGACGATGTTCACACACGACAGCAGTTACGCTTTTGAGGCTGAGTGGACCTAGGGGAGGGCCAGGTCCGTTTCAAATAATCGTCAGCGGTGGTGGGCGTGAGTTGGAATCGAACTGGGGTCGCTCAAGCAGCTTAATGACTGTTTGTACAAAGAACATATAAAGAATCGATTATAATAACCAGGCAAGAGTCCACATTATAGACTGCCAGTACACGCACTCAGCTTCATAAGCAGGCTAGAGTGTACATGATAGAGTGGCAGTACGCTCACCGAGCTTAATAAGCAGGCTACAGTGTACATGATAGACTGGCAGTACGCTCACCCAGCTTAATGAGTATTTGTACAGTGAACATTAAAGTAATCGATTGTTGGCGCGTTGGGTTTAAAAGTAATATTAATAGCACACATTGTGGTGGGGGTGTAGTGAAGAGTAGGAAAAACTTTGATGAATTTACCTCAGAGTGGCGTGGTGGGTGTCGAGGCCTAGTAGCGTGCAAAGCCTGCGGCCTCGCCTAAAATTGTCGGCTTGGAAAAGGCAGGGTACGGGTGGCGTTCCTTCCCCCCCCCCCCCTAGCGCTCCAACAATACTGTGTAATGGCTATTATTTAATTAAATACGGAGCTTATGAAAGTGGCGAAGGCGTGGCTAGCCGTTGGCAGGGGCAACCGCCGTCCAATGAAACTGCAGCCCTTGGCGAAGGCGTGGCTAGCCGTTGCCAGGTCCAATGAAAGCGGCGAAGGCGTGGCTAGCCGTTGCCAGGGGCAACCGCCGTCCAATGAAAGTGCGTATGGGCCAAAGTCCACACACACACACAGACAGACAGACATGAACGATTTTATATATATAGATTGCAAACTCATTTATTAACGACTGTTACTTGTGCAGAGTTTTGTTGTCCCTCTCCTGCACCTCTGATTAGCATAGTTGCCTAAAAGTTCGACGTACATACAGGTTTCTCTCGTTGTATGCGGTAGCTGCATTCCAGAAAAGGGCGCACAAAGCGAAACATACAGTCCACACAGTCCCACGTCCGACAGCATCGCCGCATATGAGTGAATTCAAACCGCATATTGCGAATTTTGGGTATAAATAGGTTAGTCACATTTACGCGAAATCGCACAAACCGAACCTGCATAAAGCTGAGTGAAACTTGTACATATAAGACACAGTAAAGAAGAGAACTCCATACATTTAAATATTGGCAGCTCGCGTACAGGAACTGTGATGGGTTGTGGCATGGCAATCCTGTGTGAAATATGGTGACGGTTTGGGAAAGCCTTCGTGCAGCAGTGGACCGGCCATGGCTGATGATGAGGCTCCTTACATAGACTTCGATGGGGTTCACTGCTCCTGAGCTCACAACATACGCCCCCCCCCCCCGCCTGTTCAGTTGTACACTTGTCTAAAATGACAAACATTGACAGGTCACGGGGAGAGATATCTGGGTTGAAGGGAGGCCATGGATTGAGCTTCAAGGGGGTGGTGAGCAGTGAGTGAAGATGTTGGCAAAGGAGCAGGTCAGCACAGTTTGGCCAGTCATATGTTAAATGTCACCATTTACATAAGGGGTGGTATGGGGACAGATCGAGTGATCTTTAACAGAGAACACTGCGCCATTTGACGTATCGTTTTATAATTTGCATTTTAATCAATAATTCGCTGCCAATACAAATATCGGTTTGAAAGTTAAATGTTGCTCACGTTGAAAGCTGATATGTTTATAAACACCGTTCAGATGAACCAACACAGTGCAGGAAAATGCTAACTTTGCTGAGGCCACAGTCGATTGGATTGTTGGCCAGGTCTGAAACCTGTCTTACCACTGAGCCTTTATTTAAATACACACCACTGCGGCCCCATTGTATTCACAAGCCGAATGCACTTTTAAATTACCACAGCAATAAAGGTCACTGGTATATGCACCTACCTTAAACTTGTTTAACTTGTAAGGGTGTGTTGAGAATACAAAAAAGAGAATGTGTAATAACTGATGAAAATGAAATAAGCATTAATTTAATAATTTTAACCTATTTACATGATTTTACCGAAATACTTTACCGAAAGACCCAAAGAATAGGAATTCCTACAGTTACGAAAGCTTTAAGTCAGGTTTTAACGTGTAATAAATTGGCAATTTAAAAGGCATTTTAGGAAACAGTAACATTTATCATTCGTTTTCCTTGTAGTTAAATGCAAATGGATACATTTTTGTTTTACTGCTAAAAAAGTGGACAGTATTCCAATCTAACATATCTCTCCCATCACATAAAACATTAACGTCTTTTATTTAAACATCCCATCAGCCTCTCGACCTTCTTGGAGTGCAACATTCAGCAGTATTAGTTTCACTCAAGCAAAACTCTGGACCGGATTTAACATCCAGTGTCTCATCAGCAGAGCCAGGCTTTCGATTTAAAGCTTTCGTGACTGCAGGGATTCATCTTCTTGGTTCTTTCGGTATATTATATTATTTTATTATGTTTTATTTTTATTATTTTATTACTTCCCTTCTACGTGACTTTACCGAAAGAACCAAGAAGAAGAGCCAGGCTTGATTTATTCAATGATTCAACACAAGCAAAACTCTGGACCGGTTTTGAAGTGCAGTGTCTCATTCGCAGTCAGACTTGCTTGAAGCAATGCTGGTGAACGGCCAGATGTCTAGCCAAAAACCCTCTCTGTTTGATATGGATCCTAGTTTGACGCAACACTATACACGTAATACGTTATATAAAATTATCGTCAGGACTTGCGGAGAAGATAAGTAATTAAATAAGCAGACAACACACCTCATTTACACAGTTGTACCTCAACATGAGTAAGACGTGTTGTATTTTAACTCATTCAAGCTAAAGAATGGCTCTTCCATGTTTGCAAATTACTTCTATAAATTCTAAATATAACACTGATGATGACTCAATGGCATGCCAGCACAATGTAAACACATTCCTTTTTATTCAAGTTAATTGTAGAATAATCTTGATAATTATTAATATACGTTAATGAACACATTTATACTTCAATTAACAGATTATAAAATTAATACAAATTTTATTTCTAAACGAATTAAAATAAATGTATGTTTGTTTCAGATTTATTTTGATATGTTTGAGTTAATTGCGTGTACCAAAACCGTACGTTAGACTTTGACCTGATGACTTAACAATGTGGTCATTTTTTGTGATTTCAATTCACTTTATCATTCGAGTAAGTGCTGCTTATTCAATTAAAACGCGTTTGTAAAATTGACAAGACAGATGAATATACATACCTTCTTCCTTAAGAGCCATATCCTACTCGTGAAATAGATACGCACATGCAAATATGTTCTTTATATTTCAACTAATAATTGCATTTCGGATGCAGTGAATGGGATTTTAATTTGAAATCAACTACACGTGATGGATACTATCCAATCATAGACAGTCACTGCAAAAAATGCACAGATCCGAGTAGACACGATGCCACTAACAGCCGTTAAAGATATATAATTCTGCCATTTCATATTTTAATTTGAATAAGCCGAGTTATTCTTTCAGCTTAATGCATACGCAAGGTTTAGAGACATCGTTCAAACTACGAGGAAAAAGTGTGGGCTTGGGCAGGACCTCGTCGCAAGAAGGGATGATGGTCGATGAACAAGAATCATGACGGAGTGGCAGCCAAGGCATGGAATGAGTTGAGGTCATTTACTTGCGGTGAAATTAAATGGCAGGGCCCCTTTCTTTAGAATGCAACGAAAACACACGGCAATTGATCGTCTCATTCGCCATCGACTGCACCTCGTGTTTGCTGACATCGGATCTGGGCTTTTGAGATGACAGGTCACATTGCGGCATGATTAAAATAGCACGTCGATGGGTCGTGCTCTTTAAATCTGCACGCGATCATCAGCCTCTTCGTTGAGCTATCATTTGTGGCCAGGTCGCTTCTGAAAAATAGGTTAATACCTCAGTGGCCTTTGCCTGGTAAGATAAAAGATTAGTCTTATTTGTAGATTTTTAAGTGAATAGTTTACCCTTCCTATACTTTGGACTCCTATCGTGTCTTTGTATTTGTTCGCTGTTGTTACATTCTGACCTCGTGCCTCTACTGGACATCTGTTGAAAAAGAGCTTCATAGCTCATCAGATTCCTCCTGCAGTATAAATACATATTCTGAATCTAATGAGGACGAGTGGCCTCCCTGTTTGTCTCGAGGGCAGGTGTCGGCGGGGCAGGCGGGTGGCACGCCAGGCAGGGAGCGGCTACTGGCTTGGGCGCGGCTGGTCGCAAAGGATGTCCCCGGGCTGTCGTGCCACAACTTCTCGAGCAGCTGGAGGGACGGGCGGCTGCTCTGCGCCATCGTCCACGCGCACAGGTGTGACCCCTCGCGGGACTCTTCAAAACATCCCGGCGTGGGCAAAACCCACTCTTTATCCGCCACTGGCATTATCGGCAACTTCTAAACTATTTTTTTATTTTAGCAGGTAAGGCTCACTGAGCTATACTGCTTAGATTTTTTTCAGCAGCGGCTTAGCCAAAAATGAAAGGCCAATTGTCTTCTTTCGTATGGCTGATGTAGCTGCAGAGCAGCAACCACAATTTCACATTTTAGGTGGTCAAGTCAGACAACCGCGTCAGGAGCAGCGAAGTGTATCGCTGTGAAGTATCCTTCGTCTTTGTGGGCATTGCATCGTTATACTTCGTATGGTCTGTTCTGGATGACCACAGTCGCACACTGGAGAGCCCAGTAGCCCCATGAAGTGGTTTATGGAAATTCATAGCAGCCAAAGTCTCGAAACGCATGTTTAGAAACGTTGAGGGAAAACCGGAAGATTCCCGGAGAAAAATCCTCGCGACCACGGGGAGAAAATGCACACTTGCAAAGCCAGTGGGGGGGGGGGGGGGGGGTTGGGAGGTGGGGTGGCACGTTCCCCCCCCCAATGATCCGATTGAAATCCATAATTTCGATCGGATCATTGGGGTTTATTAGTAATAAATCGGCATTTTGCGACCCCCACTGCCACTGTGTAGCATATTATTACGTGCCAGGGCCTCTGAGATGATAGGACAATAGTCTGAGTCCATATTTGGCAATAAGTAACGGCAAAGCAGTTATTAGTGACTCAGAATTGTGCGCAGTTGCGTATTCAGTACACGACTTCTCTGAAGGCATTCACCTTCAGCGAGCGCGATGCCGATCACACACGGTTTGAATTCGACCCTCGATCGATGGCTGCGCCATCGCCGCACACACGGCGAATAAAAAGCAAGGGACAAGTCCTTACTAACAACTCCTATATCATTTTTCATTGCTAGAGGGGTTGCCCCCCCCCCCCCTATCTGAAAATCCTGGCTCCGCCACTGAACATGCAAACTTCAAATATACAGGCATCATGGTCAGGATTGAACCCACGGCCTCCTGTATACCAGGCGAGGTAGCTAACATATCGCCACCACGTTGCCCTCAACTTCCATGGCAAGTGTAGAAGAGTAGGCCAAACACATGCATAGTTGCTCACTCAAGCTCCTTCTATTGGGAGGTGTTTGCACCAGCAGTGGCATAAGTAAATAATTGCAGGCCGGCAACCATTTATTATATGTGGCCCTTAATCGATCGGAAATAAATTCCTATCATCTGTGTTTTGTTGCAGATGAGAGGATTCACGTGAGAATGTCGTCTGATTGTGTTTCTACCTCACTTTAGTTGTTGTAGTGGGTGATAAATTCATCCTCCTGCCTGCGTGACCTCACAGATAAATGAGTTACGCAGAAGAAAACCTGGAATCCATTTCATTGCGATGGTGTTATTCAAAACAAATTGCAATCCAATTGTATTTCCCATCTCAGCAAGCAGTGTTATTTTTCTAATTGTGATTATAATTGACCCCATGTCCGCCTAGAAGTGGCGGTATATTCGTCCCATTCACATTTATTCCCCAGTGACGGTGTAGGTCAGAGGAGGTATTTTTTGTGTGGAGAGACACAAATAATATTATCTGCCAGTAGTGGCTCCCCACACCCTCCCCACATTAACAACGGCATGAGAAGAAAAAATTGCTGTACTCCCAAATCCTTGGGTGCATTTTGAGGTGTTGTACTAATTTATCTCAGTGGGGGCAGTGCTGGGACACACAAACGTCCAAAAGAAAATAAAAAACTCCTTAAATAAAGTTTTTAAAAACAACGGTTTTATTAACAACTTCGTTTAACTCACAGTCTTCGAGAATTACGTCGATGGCGCCTGAGACACGCTGCGCCTGCTTTTTGTGCGAGCCGATTCCACAGTTTAGGGACCGCGGCATTTTTGAGCTACATAAAAATAAATAAATAATAAGCCGTCCATACAAAAATTGTAATTGCTTGAAAGGAGGCAATTTAATTGACGAATTGATGCCGATTTTCATACAGGCATGAATTGTCACCGGATCTGAGTACGCGTGAAAAATTTGGAATTGATTGGACAACAGGAAGTATAATAACTTTTGATGACAAGATTTGACCACGACAAACACAAGTGAAGTTAAATAAAAGCGTTGAAAAACCCCGCAGCTGTGTCATACATGTCTGCTGCCATCATAACGAAGACGAAGATCCCCCGTATAGCCTTCAACGACTGTTGGGGAAAGTGCTGTTAGCCAGCACCTACGAAGGCCGGCACGGCACACGACAGGGTGGGTGGCCAGCACCACGCCTGGCCGCCTTTGTGTCCATAGTGGCGATGTACACACACCGCACCAGGTACTCATTTTAAGCTGAGTCGACCTAGGGGATGCCCAAGACCATCATAACAAGCACTGCATTGAAACCATATGCACAGGGTGATTCATCTACAGATACCTCACTGATTTCGAAATGCGCTCTTACTTTCTTTTAAACGGGTCTTTGAATAGTATTACAGCGTTGGCTTTGTTGGACAAGGTGTATCCGGAGACTGTTAAACATTGAATGCGTGTATAGAGTTTGGCAGGGAGACAATTAGAGCCTTTGAATTCAAGTGTAGTTTTCTCTGTAATGTATTCTAATTATGTTAGTGGGGTATCTATACATGGGTCTCCCTGTATACTCATGCTGTCAGCAGAGGCCCCTCCAATTAACATGGCTGGCTACATACAGTGCGAAAGAAATGCAACAAACATACATTACAACGCAACAGATTGTGAATTATACAGCGTGGCCCAAAAGTCATGACATTTATTTCAACAAATCACAAAGGGTTATTTGATTTATTTCAACAAATGTTGACTTTCATTAACATGAATACATGCACTAATTCTCTTTTCATATGGATTTAGGACTTCTTTTTTTAATTACAGGTGTAATCTTTGAGCATTCATTCATTGTGTTTAGTTTGAATTAATTCAGGGTTCTTGGTCAAGTTTAGCAAACGACTGATTGGAGGTGACTCCACAAGAAGAATAAAAATAGATAATGATGATACTTATAGATAAAATATCAACTTAAAGATTGAAACATTCAAATGTTTAAATGCCAGTGTTCAAATACATTAAATCACCCTATGTGTCCTGACTTTTGGACCACCCAATAGTTTGGGGGACAGGCTTTTACAGCAGAGAATATCTACTTCCATGCCATCTCTGTCCCTCACACGTCATTTAGCCTAAGAACATTTCATTATTTAGTTTAATAGCTTTTAAATGTGGATCCTGAGCTTTTGTTCATGTCGCTTGACAGCGGTAAATGTAGATAGATGAAGAAATAAACAGGAAAGTAAGTAAACGATTCTACATATGTGCAGGTGTTTGCGATTGTGCTGTGCCACGTATTTTTAGGCTGTACCGCGTGTTCGGCGGCATATTCCGCACCTCCGATTAGCACGGTTGGCTACGTACGCGAAATAAGTTCAGCAGACATGCATATTCGACATTTTCTCTCCACGTGCTGAGCAAGTGAAAAAGCTCCCAGCACTTGGTAGCGATATATACAACCCGACGACACATCGGAGGGCTTGATGTTTACAGAGGTAATATATCGGAGTAAATATACGGGCAGATGCACATAAAACACACGTACTTTAGCCGAGATCTGTGAAGATGCCGTGTGCATTTATCCCTTGAGTGTTGACAGCAGCCAGTGAGTGAGTGGTGGCATCGGGCATTGCAAAGTGAAGTCAATTGCAGAGATGTGATCCGTGACATGTATGATCACACCCCTTGCCAATTAAAATAGGGTTGCCGGCGGTTTACCCGTCCCAGTTCTGTCTCATACATATCTTTTTTTAGTTCATAGGACCGCGTTGAAGTACACATTGTTTTTTTTATGAGCGATTGAATGCCGCGTGCCCAACGACCTTCACATTTAAGTAAGCGAGGTGTGTCTTCCCGGAGGGAGAACAAAAATCCATTTATGTGCTCCAAAATAACGATGTCAGCGCAGCGATTAAACTTATACGGTGGTTCTGCCCAAAGCAAAGTTGCCAAGCCAAATCGTTGGTAGAATGCAGTCTTCTAAACACATACCTTCACCATTCGCAGTGCTTTCCTTTAATTATCCTCTGACAACTTTTATCACTTGTTTATGGCATGCACCTTCTGTTTTCGCTGGTTTTTTAAATAGTTTTTTTCGCCTGTCAATTTACCTCATTTTGTTCTCATTAACGCGATACGGACATATACGTAATGTGCTCACGTACGTTTCAGTCTGTTTTCCTACGATAGAATGACCGTGCATGCTATATTTAAACCACCTTGGGCCTCTTCCATTTATTGTGTGTACATAACTCGCATATTTCATGTACGTCTCACGGTTGTAAAATTTTCTAATGACAATAAGTCACGCCCCACCTACTGAAATAGTACACGCGTCTGTTGACAGGCCAGTGAGACCTGCAATAAGCCTCTGAGGTCTCTGAGTAATAGATGGAAATACCACATTAAATGGTTGTGAAAAGGTGGGGTGGATACCCAGACTTTACCTCACCGTGACCCTTTTGCTGGCAAACTAATTCGAACCACACACACACACGTTGCTGTAGGAACTATAGGTAGTGGTACAAGATTTGAAGTGTCTTGAGGACTCAGGATGCAGATCACTGAGCCGGCAACCACTGAGATTTTGGGCCTCAGTCCGGATTTCATCCTCATAGCTGTGGTGCGTTGATGGTGTCGGCCCAGTCGGTGATGAGTGGAGAACAAAACATCATCACCTAAAATGTAGGTTTTTACTTCATTGTTACTAAATTCCAACCAGTGTATCAGTTCGTCACGTGGCAAAAGCATTCTTTGTGTAGCGGGGTGTGTGGGAGAGTGTGCGGCCCCTCATGTGAAGGGATACCTTAACAAGTTCCACGATATCCGCTGCAGTGCACCATTCTCTAATGGGGGTCATGCATCTCTGTGCGAGACATCCATATCGACTCCTCATTCCATGGCACGGTGTTGATATGCCATTTGTATTTCTGATCACTCAATCAGCATTACATCCAATTCGCACTATGAAAACACGCGTTATAGGAGATTGCGTTGTGTTCGTTTGGACTCCCCACCCCCATCCCGTATCGTGTCACCGGCTTAAACGTCGCGATTGTCCGCGCAGGCCGGGTCTCGTGGACCTGGAGGAGGTCCGGCGCCGGGGCGCGCGGCAAAACCTGGAGGAGGCCCTCTCGCTCGCGGAGTCGGAGCTCGGCGTGCCGCGGCTGATCGACCCGGAAGGTTTGTGCGGCGACGTGGTCGGTGGCCGTACGCCGACGAGAATGCCTCTGAAGCCACAGGACGAGCGGCTCTCGTCTGATTGAGCGGTGTCGGGGTGGCTCAGCCTGGTCACGGCTTGTACATTATTGGAAAACAAACGTTGACAGGAATAAAACAAACGTGGCCAAGCCCCGTCTTGAATGGCATCACTGTGTTTGGCATTGCACGTTCGTGGCCTCACTGCATTGGTATTGTCTTGTGTAATACGGTAGTAACGTCACACATGTTAAACTGATGTCACATTGAACATGTGTTTTTACAGATTTTTGTTTTGTGTGAGTGGCAATTATTACTGCCCCGTTTTAACATACGTGGCATCACTCACTTATTCTTAAATTATATTGATGTCGCAGTGATGTCACTATTGTGCAATAATGAAATGCTTGACTGCAACTTCAAAGTCCATCTTCTTAAAAAAACAATCTTCGTGCATGTGTAGGACAGTGTGGGACACAACATCTGGAGAAGAAATATATCCATATAATATATATGCTCTGGGTTGTACCTTCCTTTCAATGGCAACACATGCGCAATACAACCGTATGCCCCGTTTTGTCTGTGTGTAGATGTGGACGTGGACGCCCCTGATGAGAAATCCATCATCACATACGTCTCCGCGCTGCACAATGCCCTCCACAAGCAAGGCGGGCAGAGCCGTGTTGCCCTGGTACCTGTGCACGGATATTTTTCACTCCTCGCACCACGAGGGTTCGATTTACTTCGTGAATGGGTTTTAAGGGATCATTTGAATTCCGCACACGTATCGTGTACGGCTCGCAGTCGTAAGGTTGTGAGTTTAAATCCGGATGGCGTCATTCGTACTGCGTTACGTCATTGGCTCTCTGAATATTGCAGTTTAAATGTGACTTGAATCTGGTGTCTTTATTTCACACAGAGAGCAGTTTAAAAAACTAAACTAAAAATAAGTTTTTATTATCATGTAAGGCCCACTGAGCTTCATAGCTCTTTTTCAGAAGTGACCTGACCACAATTGATAGCTAAACGAAATGGCTTATCACATGGTAAATGTATAGCAGCCACATACTCTAAACGCGTGATGTTGATTCTAAATGTGGAAGGAAAAACTGGAGGACCCGGAGCAAAAATCCTTGCGACCACGGGGAAAACATGCAAACTCCAAATATACAGGCGTCAGGGTTGGGATCGGACCCACGCGAGGCAGTTATCATCTCGCCACCGTGGCACCCCAAATAAAGGTTACGGGTATCTGAGCAAGGAAGCAGTGTTTCCAGCAGCAGATAGTTGCAGCAGCTTTATCACAAACAGGGAATTAATTATCAAGGATGCGACCAAAGGTTCCCGCCGTTGATCGTCGATTGTTGGGGCTGTGACGAGGATGCGAATGAGGATGCGGACGAGTTCTGGAGACTGGCTGCCTCCCTGCGAGTCTGGATTGAGGAGCGTACCATCACCCTGCAAAGCAGAACCTTCCCGTACAGCATCGACAAGCTGATGGTGAGCGACGCAGACGCCCGGCTGCATATGTTTGAATTGAACGATGCTGGACTATTTCTGTCAAAATAATCGTTGCGTGGGTAGTTGAGGTTATCTTCTTTTCTTTCCTGTGCAATTGTGTCGAGCCTCCAAAGGGGAAGAGTATTCAGGTTCTGAATGTGTTATTGTGGGTGTCTATTTGAGGGGGGGGTAGTTTAGACAGGGGGGGTGTAGCGGTTAGCGCACTGCGCTACAAACCTAGTAACCCAAGTTCGATTCCCGCTTATGGCCAACACCAGTGACAATTATCTGAACTGGTCCTGGGCCTCAGATGAGTATCTGGTGTGATGTGTAAATATTTCTACCTGAGAAACAAAGGTGGCCGGGCGTGTTGCTGGCCACCCACCTTCTTGTGTGCCGTGGCGGCCTTCATAGGTGCTCGCTAACAACGCTCGCCCCAACAGTCGATACGGGGAAGGGGGAGTGGGGGGGGATCTTTCTCTTTGTCTTTAAACTTTGTGGACTATAACAGTAACATTGACAAACAGTACGCAAGTCTTCCAGTCAGCCTCCGATACCCTGCTGTGCCACCCTGGTGCGACTTCCTGGCGGTCCTCCTTGCACTGTGCATGGAGGGAGTGGTGGCAGCCGTGTGAATATCCTGAGCTTGGATATTCAAATTCCCGTCAGGACCCCCGCTGATCTCCGTAACTTCACTCACTTGAAGTGGCAGTGCCACTCGCATTGTTGATCGGCATAGAGATTCATCCACTGCACCGGGATTGCACGAAGAAAAATATTACAACATCAAAAAAATCGTCAGAGTCGTTGTGGAGAATATAAGGAACATATAAATAAGGAGACAATACACCTCATTTACATCTCTGTTTCTCCACGTTAAAACAAATGTAAACGTTTTTAAACATCTCATAATCTCAGCAGCATTGGTTCAATGCGAGCAAAACTCTGAACCGGTTTTGACATTGACTGTTTCATCAGCAGAGTGAGACTTGCGTCAACCAATGCTGATGAACTGCCTATCTGTTAGACACGGGTCTTTGTTCAACACAAAACGATATAATACATATCACAGACTAAGAATTAACTGTGGAGAATACAAGTGACAAAATAATTCAGCAGCCAATACACGTCCTTCCCATATTTAGCCCTCCACATAAAAACTGTAAGGATATTTTACAATTGCTCACTATCGGCCACGTGGGCTTCGGGGAGTGAATTCATAATTTCAGCGGCATTGGTTCAACACAAGCAAACCCTGGACCCGTTTTGATATTCATTGTCTCTCAAGCATGGGCATGCTTGCTTGAAGCAACGCTGGTGAACTGCCAGATGTTCATTGGACCAACATTTTAAGGTGCAAACCTCACATTGCTGAATTGAAAGGATGTCCTCTGCATTGTTACAAAGCCGATGGCAGGATAATCACATTGGGATCCTTTGTCCGTAAGTTGTGAGATACATTTCCACCCGTTGTGCCCACAGGTGACGCAGAAGGAACACGCTCTCATGAAAAACTCAGAGTTTCCAAAGAAGAAAGCCGAACTGCTGCAGCTGGAGGAGGTGTACAAGTCAATGGAGGTACATTGTGTTCACTTGCGCTTGACACCAGATGCATGAAATAATATTTGCCTGCCTGTGTGGCTACCTTCCCCAGAGAATTACTTCACACGAAATACTTTTAGAACACCAACGTGTTTAAATATATATTTTTCCCTTGGGCAGTAAACTCCCACTACCGACACACTTCACATTTGATCCTCTAAAAAAATTCTTAAGAGCAGATTAAGGCAGATCCACCACCCCCCATAGACCAGAGGGGAGTCCACCACCACCACTACTCACCAGAGCGGTGTCCACCACCACCAACCCACTCACCAGAGCGGTGTCCACCACCACCCCACTTACCAGAGGAGTGTCCACCACCACCCCACTCACCAGAGCGGTGTCCACCACCACCCCACTCACCAGAGCGGTGTCCACCACCACCCCCACTCACCAGAGCGGTGTCCACCACCACCCCACTCACCAAAGCGGTGTCCACCACCACCCCCACTCACCAGAGGGGTGTCCACCACCACCCCACTCACCAGAGCGGTGTCCACCACCACCCCCACTCACCAGAGCGGTGTCCACCACCACCCCCACTCACCAGAGCGGTGTCCACCACCACCCCCACTCACCAGAGCGGTGTCCACCACCACCACTCACCAGAGCGGTGTCCACCACCACCCCACTCACCAGAGCGGTGTCCACCACCACCCCCACTCACCAGAGCGGTGTCCACCACCACCCCCACTCACCAGAGCGGTGTCCACCACCACCACTCACCAGAGCGGTGTCCACCACCACCCCACTCACCAGAGCGGTGTCCACCACCACCCCCACTCACCAGAGCGGTGTCCACCACCACCCCCACTCACCAGAGCGGTGTCCACCACCACCACTCACCAGAGCGGTGTCCACCACCACCCCACTCACCAGAGCGGTGTCCACCACCACCACTCACCAGAGCGGTGTCCACCACCACCACTCACCAGAGCGGTGTCCATCACCACCACTCACCAGAGCGGTGTCCACCACCACCCCCACTCACCAGAGCGGTGTCCATCACCACCACTCACCAGAGCGGTGTCCACCACCACCCCCACTCACCAGAGCGGTGTCCACCACCACCCCACTCACCAGAGCGGTGTCCACCACCACTCCCACTCACCCACTCACCAGAGCGGTGTCCACCACCACCCCACTCACCAGAGCGGTGTCCACCACCACCACCCCCACTCACCAGAGGAGTGTCCACCACCACCCCCACTCACCAGAGGAGTGTCCACCACCACCCCACAGCATTCATGAAGACAGAAAGCCCTTCTCTCCGCATACAATGCAATGAAACCCCTTGTTTATTGGGCTTTTTTTACAGTGACAGTTTATCACGTGTTAATATCACGTGTTTATGTCACATGTTTACATCAGACGCTTGGGGCAGTGACATGGCCTAGCTGTAGCGCATTCGCCAAGTTTTGCAGAGGTTAATGGTTTGAGCCCAGCGCCCGCCGTGATTATCACAACACGTGTGATCTGCGTCTATGTTGAACTTCTTTCGTGCCGTACTTAGCCAACCGTGCCAGTCGGAGGTGCAAGATAATAACCATAGCAATACACTGCACAATGGACGTTAACGATCCCCTGACGTCATTAGCAAGAGGAGGCCATAGTCTGTCAGTGTCAGGGTTCTAACATGTCACATTTGATCGTTACCCGCAAATTACTCAATTTGTATTTTTCGTAGAAATCATCGCCCCGCTACTGGCAGACGAATGTCCCAGGTTATTCTTGCAAACGAGGCGTTGCTGGTCTGTTGAGTTCTCCCCTGGTTAAACAAATGTAACTCGTTTAGATTGTTCCTCATGGATTCTTTGTTGTTTTTATAAGGTTTGTTCACCCAATTAGCCTTACTGAATGTGACACTAAAATGTCATTTGATAAAAACATAAACATCTGATTCTCACACAGATGAGTCGATGCATGTAGCATCATGAGCACAATAATGTATTTTAATTAATAAATGTATGCATTGTTCCATGCCCATTTTCTACCCCACAAAATCTGTTTGCATCAGACATTACAGCGACTTAAAAAAGGCTACAGTAATCTGTTGTACCTTTATATCAGTTGTCGGTTTGGTCTCTTGACACGGCAGTTTAAACAATGGGCAATCTTCTTAACTCTCCCCACCTCTGCCCACCCAGCTGTACAAATGGGATAGCCACAGTTAGTTCATTGGCAAGTTGTGTGTGGTGGGGTAAAGTGCAATCAAGTACTTCCACCTCTTTTTAGATCTGTGGCTAACGTGGAAGAGTAGGCAAAATACTCTCAAGAGTGGCTCCTTCTATCAGATGCCCTTCCGCCAGCAGTGACATGCGCAAGCAATTTCAGGGGCCGCGCCTTTACCTTTTTATGCCATATTTTCTATATGATAAGGTACAAGCACGCCGCACAGTGTTTCTCAATACCCACGTTGTGTTTGGTTTTGTGTGGAAACGTGGACTGCTGGACATCTGCCGGCCACTTTGCAGCCGCAGCTCAGCAATGACGGGCATGAGGCCTGCCGGCCCGACGAACTCCATGAAGCCTGGAGTGGCCTGCTCAACGCGTCCGCCAACTACGAAGACGCCATCGTCACCGAGGTTCAAAGGTGAGTCCTGGCAAAACGTGGATTACACCCCCAATTAGCACGGTTGGCTACGTACGGTGCGAAAGACGTTCAACATATATGCTTACATGAACATGCCGGAAACAGCTGCAGGGTGAACATGTTGACTACAGGAGGCAGTACAAGCAAGCACGTTACTGGGTCTGGCTGTCCACAGTTGGAGTGATGCTCCCTTGTTTGTAAGGGTTTTCTCTGAGGGCTCATTTTCTGCCCATGTCATAAAGTACTAAGAACAGAAATTGGACAAGCATCTTAAACAGCAACCTCCTGGACATGAAAGTGTTTGAAACTCCGTGAAACTTTTTTAATGACAGATTTCCATAGAACAACTGAGACCAATTTGAGCTGGTTTGATTGGACTCATTTCTCGCAGAACTTGAGTAGAACAGAGCTTGAGTTGCCAAAAAAAGTGGATTTCCTCTTTTTTCAGTTACGCGGGTTATCGCATGAGTTGGGCAAGGTTTTTTTTGCCAAAAATCTGAGTCGAACTTTTACAGAAATGCTTCGCGAATTTGCAGCCAACTAAATTTAACAACAAAATCTCTAAATGCGCTGTTGAGATGTCAATTTGAGGCATGTGTCTCATAGAAACTAGGTTTGAATGTTTTTGTTGTTGCTATGTTACTGTCTTCCTCTTCACATTTTAGGCTTGGTAGATATTTTACCTTCATTGTAGAATTTTTTTTATGTAGGTGGAATCAGATAGGGCCAGTTATCTGTGATACAACTAGGTGGTGCAGTAGCAAGTTTATATTCTGGTTCGGGAACAACACAGTCCTTCACTCCTCCAGGATTGATAAAACGAGTACAGTCTTTTCTCCTATAACGCGCGTTTTCATAACGCGAATTGGATATAACCCAATTGAGTGAACAGAGCTGAGTCGCACGTGTAGGAATAAGCGGTTTTACGGCTGCCTCGGCATTGCGTCACTCATGGCGGGATGCTGCTCGATGCTTTATATATGCTACCCCCGCGCGTTAGTATCTGTTGAGCCTGCGTATGCATCTCACGTGTTATCGCAGACTGTGCTTTACCCTATATTATATATTATTTATTACAACGCGATTTTTCTACAACGCGGTGTTCTTCAGGAACAAGCTGTGACTACGTTGTGGGTAGTCAGCAATGTTTGTACCATGTATAGTTTCTCCTGCTACAGGAAAGGGGAATTCCCGCCATTGCCCCAGAGCTGTCAACAGGAGATGAGCAACACTCCCCACGCTGATTAGAACATTAAAACCACTTGAACTTGTTTCAGTTTTCGATAGGCACCTCAGACCGCATTGTTGCGGTTGGACCCGATTCAAGAGCCGAATGGCTCACAGGGCTATACCTAATAAATGAACTTTGAACTTTCAACGGCAGTGGCGAGAGGTGAACATTGAGATTGTTGGTGCTGCAGGTTATGTGAACGCCTTCAAGTGACCATGACATTGATCTATGAAAGCAAATGTGCATTCAGGACATTCTGCAAATACCGACGCCGTCCTGCTACCCAGCGTGCTTGTTTGAGCGGCTTTCGTGTCTATCTGAACCCTTCGTCACATACGCCCAGTGTGCCCAGCAGGTCCTCTTTACGCAGCCTTTAGCTGTTCATGTCCAACTGAAACGCCAGCAGTGTTTGTTTAATCTGTGTCGCTGTCAAGAGGCACAACCTCAGCGGCATGTTTTACGTTTAATGCGTTACATGAGACTTTGTTTTTTACCCTTCAAAGATTCACCCCCCCCCACACCCCCGCCACCCCCCCCACACACACACCCGTCACCCCCCCTTGCAATCCCCGACCCCTCCCAGCGATGAGATGAATTGTGACGATTCGGGGGGTCACGATTTGAGAAGTGATTCTCTTTCGTTGCGTTTCTACCGTCTCGCCCGCATTGTTGTTTCACTTTCGTCGGCACGGTTTTGTTCAACGCATCAGTCGTATAAATGCACAATTTGAATGTCATATGCTTTCATGATATTAATTGAATCTCAAGCACGTAATTGTGTACAGGTGTATCTCGATTTGCACAGTAGTAGATGCGTTCCAAATAAGGGAACACAAAACGTAACCGCACGAGACAG
Source organism: Lethenteron reissneri (assembly GCF_015708825.2). Lineage (NCBI taxonomy): Eukaryota > Metazoa > Chordata > Hyperoartia > Petromyzontiformes > Petromyzontidae > Lethenteron > Lethenteron reissneri. The sequence goes on along the minus strand of NC_083807.1, from coordinate 13,569,537 downwards.
CTGCCTGGCAAGTAGCACGTACAATCCACACAGTACACACACAGTACACACAGTACCCACACACTACACACACACACTACACACACAGTACAATCCACACAGTACACACACAGTACACACAGTACCCACACACTACACACACACAGTACACGCACAGTACCCACACTACACACAGTACACACACAGTACACACACACAGTACACACAGTACACACACACTATCCACAGTACCCACACACTACACACACACACTACACACACAGTACACGCACAGTACCCACAGTACACACAGTACCCACAGTACACACACAGTACCCACAGTGCATGCACACAGTACACACAGTGTTACCCCACGTCCAACCGCATCGCTGCATGTAGAGCGAATTCAAACCGCGTAAAGAGAATTTTGGGTAGTAATAAGTTGGTTAGCGTGCGTATATGCGACATCGCATAAGCCGAATGCTCGTAAAGCGAGGGAAACCTGTTCATGCATCGTGATCGTAAAAATCTATTTTAACCGATTAATACATCTGTGCATTCATACTGGCCTCATTTTTACCCACCATATCTGCATTTGTTTGGCAATTTCATAGACATTAACAATGTTATATGTGTGGCTGCACCTTCATATGAGGATGCTGCTGTGGTGTGGTGGTCAGCGCACTGGACGTGCGATCCAGATGTTGCAGGCTTGAGCTCCCCTTGCAGCAATTTAAACTCTGGGCAACTTTTTTTTTTAATCCCTTAAATTTACTCTCTGCGTAGAAGAGTAGGCCAAATACCCTCCAGAGCACCGATGGCCACCAGGCGCATGCTGGCTCTTTAATCCACCACGTGCGGGCTCTATCAAAGGGGCATAACACAGAACGTGCTATCACAGTAGCAAAGAAACATGAATGTCACCTGTGCTGTGACGAAAACTGTCAATATATTTACACGTGTGTAGATCCACTTGGCTCTTTGCAGAACTCTTGGGTGCTGTTTGGCTCTTGATCTGATACAGGTTGGCGTGCCCCGCTCTCGAGTTCCCGTTCGTGTAGGTACCTACCGACAGCAGTGGCGTGAGCCAGTGATTGCGGGGCTGCACCTTTGCCTCGTCTTTCACGCCACAAGTTAACGGATGAGCGTCGCAGCAAGGGGGGTTTTCCCAATCTCAGCTTTCGACAGCGTTCTACCGTTGCCTGCACCCTCCTTTCTCAGGGGACAAACGCCCTGAAACGCTTAGCCTCCCGCGGCCCCGTTGCTCCGCTACGTTTCTCGTTGCCAACGCAGCAGAGCTGCTGCTAATTTAAGCCGCGGTTGATGCGGCCGGACGTCAGTGAACAGCCTCATCAAAGTGTGCCCCCCCCCCCCCGTGCGGACTGTGTGGTGGGTTTGCACGTACAGGTACGGTACCGTGGATTGCGTGTCTTGAGAACAATGGCACAGCCTCTTGGGGTGCCCTCTGAATGCCCATTGCAGGTGTCCTGTGGCCGCCATCCCTTTGTGTGCTGTTAAGTCACGCACTCGAGCTGGGTGTGGTGGGGCCCCGATCTTTCTCTCTCTGTGTGTGCACTGCTCAGAGGATGACGGCACACTGCCCACTCAGCTCAGACATTCATGAAACTCCCTCTGCTCAGAGATGGGAAGGAACCTGGGATTTTTTGAACACACTTTTCAACTCGGGTCAAAAGCTTTAACGCATGAGCTCTGTCCGTCCGTCTGTCTGCCCGCCTGTAACAGGGGGTCGTGATGGCTGGAGTAAAGATGATTCAATGGGATTACAACTTATGCAGAAACTTTCGCAGAAAGTTGTGCTGCGAGTAGGGACCACATCGATCAAAGCGGTTGCACTTTCATCAATTTGGCCTTTGCGCGGCTTGAAAGGCATTGCCATTGTTGCTAATCAAATACTCTTTGGTTCTTTCGGTAAAGTCACGTAGGTAGAAATAAAACAAAATAAATCACGGCTAATCAAATACTTCCAAACACAAATGCTTACAGAATCGATTCCTCCTTGATTCGCTAAACATTTCACTGTTGTAGTTCGTCCATAAGGGCGTGCGTGTGTTTTTTTCTCTCTCTCAAATGTTGGTATGTTTTTTTTCGTAACGTATCTACCCTGTACCTGTCTCCAATAACAGCCACAGTCATTTTGCCCAGGGGATAGGCGCGTCAGCTGTCAACTGCGCATTTCGATTGCTCCAAGCGTGCGCGATTGGCCAGATTGGTGGGTCTATGTTCTCACGCGTACATTTGAACCAATGACATGGCTCACCCGCCAAGGTTAGTTGGCAAAACAGTGTAGAGCGTGCCGGACCGCAAGAAGAAAGTACTGTTCATGTTGTGGTAGCCTGCTTGTTAAGTGTTGGGGAAGTTGGAGGGAGGGGCGGCATTCTCACATGAAGAGGGTGTTTATGCAAAATATGTTACTTTTACTACACATTTATAAAACTACTTCATATATAGAAGTTAGTTTTATTTACAAACGAATGGTAATTGAGCGCACGTACAAACGCACACTGACTTTTCTCAGCACAAATTAACATTGGATTCACTTATTCACTCTCGTGCAGGACGATAAATGCGCGCACTGCCATGCTAACGATCTCCAAGAAAGGTGAACCCAACGTGGGCACCTGTGAGCGTCACGTCGCTTCCAAAAGCATGTGTGCATGGTCCAGGCAGCGTGAACATATTGACCCTACGAGGGATCGTGATTCAACTGTGCTTCTTTGGCTTTGGAATTCCACGACCCCTTGTCAGCCTTCTTGCCTTCATGCGTGTTCGTTTGCATGTTTACGTGCGTGTGGTTAATGCAGACTCGATGCCTTGAAATAAAGGTAGCTATTTGGCGTTATAACATCTTAACACCTGTTTTATTGCCAGAGAGCGTAAAACCTATCCTTATGTTTCATCATTTTGGATACTGCCAAAAAAAGGGTCCCATAGATTGGTATACAACGTGTTTCACTTTGGTGTTCCTGGTCCGCCCGCAGCAATGCCTTCTGGCAATCGTCTAATAATGCCATCGGTTTCGTTGTACAACCTCGAGCATCAAAGCAGCTGTAGTATCACACATGCTTTGTACGCGATATTTTACTTATTTTTCTGTTGTTTTAAATCGTCACTGGCCCTTTTAACGTGAAATATAAAAATCGAAAAGTGCAACCGATTGGAGCAAGTGAGGTTAAATACTTTATTTATCAAAACACAGCCAATGGTATTCCACCTCGTGGTAGTATTCGAGTTTGTTTTCAACCATTTTTTTCGTCACAATGGTACGACTAAAGTTTGTTTATTTACTTCCATGGATAAAGGGGCGATTGTTAATACAGGGAAAAAAATATGTACAACCATAATTTAATTATATTCTTGGTTCTTTCGGTAAAGTCATGTGCCTTTACCGAAAGAACAAAAAATATGAATCCCTGCAGTCATAAAAGCTTTAAATCATAATTTAATGATTCGCATGGCTGATGTTGATGTAGTGCAACAGGTATAATTTTGCATTGAGGTGGCTGAATTGTTTTATAATTGCACTCTGTGGCAGGAGAAGTGCGTGGGGAGGGGCGTATTTGTAACACCACTGTGAGAGGGAAAGATTTACGAGCTTGCCCGAGATAGAAATTGCCTGTTCAGAAGAGTTAGTGGGCTTTGCGGGACACACTGCTCAAAGAGATGATGGCCAGTGGTCGACACTAGCGTCAGAGTGGCAAACAAAGCAAGCAATTCCACCGCAGAGATGGAGCCATGAAATCATTTGGCTTGCCATCGAACATTTTGGCTAGCCGCCGAACAAAGACGGCCACTGCATCGCGCACTTTCTTCTTCTGCAGCCGTCTGGAATGCTCTTCCTTCCGATATAAAGAAGCCACCGGAGCGATCCACTTTCAAATCGAGATTGAAAACTCTTTTCTTTAGAACTGATTTTTGTGTTTAGTTTGTTGTCCTTCCACCGCACCTCCGATTAGCACGATTGGCTACTTATGGTGCCAAATAAGTTGAACATATTCGTTGGGTCTTTCGGTAAAGTCACGTAGATAGGTCAAAACGTCGTAGTTTCTAGTTATGTCTTGTTATTTTCTTTGAACCTATCTACGTGACTTTACCGAAAGACCCAAAGAATATGAATTCCTGCAGTCACGAAAGCTTCAAGTCAAGAAGTTCAACATACAAACATACATAATGCACAGGCGCGAGATGGATTGTTGCATTGTAAGACCATGAAAAATGAGCATAGCTTGGTGAGGCCTTCCTCCAGCAGTGGATTGATTGTGGCTAATCACGATGATGAAAGGCGAATGAGGCAGGAATGCGATCATGCAAACGGAACAGAAGTCGTTATAATGAAGGCTAATTGTCCTGCAGAAGCCGCTGGAATGTCAAAAATGGTTCTTGTGGGCTTCTGCGTGCGCTGCAAGTCAAGGCAGTGTCCTGGAAGGCTTTCAAGCGGCGTGCCCGGGTCGTGTTCGCAGGCGAGGCTCAGCCTCCTGCACACCCACCGCTCGCTCCTCCGGGCCGACACACCCAGCCGTGTTGTGCGTGTTGTGCGCTCGCGCGCGAGAGAGAATCTGTCCGGACAGGACAGCGCCACGTTGGTTTCGGCTCGCGCGGCAACCCCGAGTTACTTTTTAAGCGTTTTATTCCCCCCCGCCCGCAAGAGAATATCGACTTGTATTCTTCCTTCTCGTGCGAGCCGTTAATTTATCCACGAGGGCTGTCGACAATCGACACTTCATAGCTGGTAGGAAGGAAGGAAGGAAAAAAAACGCAGGATTTTTTTTATTTTGTCAAAAGCAAGTCTGAACGCGGCTGGAGATTTGTTGCCATCAGGCGGCGTTCGAGATGACAGATGTGGAATGTTGAAAGTATTAATGCTGTGGAATATAAAAACCTCAAGTGACAGTTAGCACCCGTGGCAACCCGCGCGTTCCTACTCAGTGAGTCATCGCACGGATGAGAAATTACAATAATTCATTGGATTTTGTTGGAATCCTATAAATCCTTTGAAATGAGAGAGGATTTTATTTCTCCTCCTCGATAAGTCCATTTGAATGCTGCACTGGATTAAAAGACCTCCTGTAAGTTTACAACTCATCTCAGGCTACAGTGTCGGAAGCGTGGCGATGAAGAGAAGCGCGCGCCTGATGGAGTCACCAAAATAGCGTTGAATCTTCAAAATCCGAACAGACGTTTGAAACGGCGGCCGGCAATGTCCCTCGCGACGCCGCACTTCTTCGGCGGAAGGCGAGGAATTTTCGGCGACTGAAGTCCGGCAACTCTCCTCCTCCGTTCGCGACTCAACCGATTCCCCGTCTCCACGCGAAGGGGACACCGAGGTGCCGAGATGAGCGCCTCCGAGTGGAGCACGCTGCCCAGGGCGGCACAGCCCGGCGCTCCGGCCGCCGACGCCACGCAGTTCTGGTCGCTGCCGAGACAGCGGGTCGCCCCGGTCTCCTACAGCCCGGCCTTCGCCCACGGCGGCAGCGGCGGCGGCTTTGGAAGCGTCTCCCGCCTTGGGTCCAGCTCAAGCGATCAAATCCACATGGCCTCGTTGTCCCGTTACATCCCGAACCACACGCTGGTGTTCGAGGACGTGAACCCGTACAGGTAGAGCGCCGGGCACACCGCTCACTTCTGCAGTGGCCCCTGGTTGCTGTCGAGCTTGAATGTTTTTCGTTTGTTTACTTTAGGTATGAATATTGGTTTAGTTATCGTAGGTTGTCAGCGTAGCTTGTTGGTAATGTTTGCTGCTGTAAAGTGTGAGTAATGTCAAGTGATATGTCATTGGGGTGGTGTATTGGTTAGTGCACTGCGCTGTGAACCTAGCAGCCTGAATTTTGATTACTGTCCATAGGTAACATTTTTATTTTTTGCGTATTTGGTATATACTGTCATTTATTTACAATGAGCAATACCAGCTGTTGTAAACTAGCAGTCGTGCCTTTGCTTCCGTGTGTAAAACTCAAACTCACGTCTTATACTTTTCTTTTCTCTCAAGTCTAATGACAGCAATTGTTCCTTAATTTTATAAACGTATTTACGTCTAAAGTATATCGAGTGCACGCATTTCACGTAAGCTGGGGATTTATTTGCATCTACCTTTGTGAGAATTCTTTTTGTCTATTTTCGTACTATATATTCCGTATTCAACAAAACTTTAGCCAAATTCGATTTTGCGTAGCATTTAGGGTGTGATTGACAGACTAGCAGAGGGCTTCTTGTCTGGAGAAAGTTGCTGACTGTTGGTAGCGCAAAGGTGGATGTGCTTCCACGGATCGCACCGACAGGCTTGAATGGCCTTTGGCCAACATTTGAATTGCCACTCGTTTGACCGTACTGGTCAGCATGGGTTGGTGGAGGGACTATGGGTGTTAGCTGCGGCCCAGAATCAAACTCAGGACGCTAAGTGTATGGCGTGGTGTGCTAACTACAGCAACGCTCCTCAAACCGACAAAGTCATTGGCATACTCTAGTTGTATTAACTTTGTTAACAAAAACAATACCCGTCTGTAATGTGCTTAAGTTGGCTGATTCCAGTGGCCCGGAGATGGTAGTAAATCAAACTGTTTCTTGAATCCATCTGTGTGGCATTTTGGGTGCTATCCCCTTGTACGTGTGGGGTTTTCTCCAGGTGCTGTAGTTTCCTCCCAGATGTAAAGCACGTGGAATTGGCTGCACATTCCAATTCATTAGGATCTACGAAAAAATAGTCTTGAGGCTCTTGAAACTTTCTTGGATAAATACAGGGCATTGTTATTTGTAAATACACAGGGAATTCATGCCAGAGTACAACTGTGAACAATGCAGGATGTATATTCGTACTCACTTCATCTTTGTTTGGGATAAAACTGCCCAGCACTGATTTTCTGTGAGCTACAATGGAAAAATTGTTAGTCATCAAGCTTCATTGTGGTAATAATAATACTGCTCTCTATGAGTTCATACCACGTGCGGTTGCATGTGGACATCCATTATCAAATGCAGCGGAACATTCTTCAAATCTGTTTACATCGTTCATGACTGGTGTCGTACAGTCTTATATTTGGAGACATAAGTAAAGTACATTTGTTCGTCTAAAGCCACTGCATGCTGTGCTTTAGAGATGTGCTCATCCGAAAATCAGGCCGAGACACGAAACGTCGTACGATCCACATTTTATATTTTATTTGGGTTGATCCAGAAACTAGAAGTGCTGTCCCTAATAGGACTTTTAGGGATAGCACTTTCACACTTTTCCCGCCAACAGTTGTGTCACGTTGCATGTGTAAGCACGAGGACATTTTACATTTGTACAAAATGTCAATGATCCAAAAATATCCCAGACCAGAAACCCCAAAATTTCAACTCGTCCCTACTGTAGATGCATTTTATTCCGTTTTAAAACGTGTGGATATTTTGTATTCGAGTTTCTGAAAGAAGTGCCGACGTTTATCGTTGACCAATTTTAACGTTAAGCATTTATTTTGCATCCACTCGTCATATTGTTGGAATCAATCAGGTGAGATCCGATGAACTTATTATCGTGACATGAATTTGGGTTTCAAGATTACAAAAATGTTTAATCGTAGTTGATGAACACAGGCCCAGAGGTCCACAATATCAAGCAGCCAGTAACAAACAGCAACGCTTGAAGGTGTAATCAATAAGTTAATATATTTCTTGATTTTGAACACAGTTGTAAACACTTGGAAAAGAGACGATGGGATGGAATTCCAAAGTTTTGCAATGCGAAGAAAGAAGCAGAGAGAGAGAGAAGCGAATTGACCTGCAGTGTCGTGGTTGAACACAGCATGCATGAGATAACATGTCAGTCCACAGCAAAGCATGGGCTGTACGCTGAGACAGCGAAGCAGTGTAACATCGCAGATATGAGACAACCCCTCTGTCTCCACTGCTTCGCTTGTCCCGAGTGTCACTGTGTGGGGAGCCGTGGTGTAGTGGTTAGCGCGCTGCGCTACGAACCCGGCGACCCGAGTTCGATTCCCGCTCACAGCCAACACCGGTGTGACGTTATCTGAACCGGTCTTGGGCCTTCCCTAGGTCGACTCAGCCTCAAATGAGTAACTGGTGCGGTGTGTAAAACCATCGCCACTGGGGAGACAAAGGCGGCCGAGCGTGGTGCTGGCCGCCCACCCCCTTGTGTACCGTTCCGGCCTTTTTAAGTGCTCGCTAACAGCACTTGTCCCAAACGTCTGTTAAGGCTATACGGGGAATCTTTGTGCTTACGCGTGGAGTACAGCCTGCGGCTTTTGCTGCAGCATGCCGTGTGTGGGCTGTCTGATGTTTAGCGCAAGGGGGGTCACGTGTGTTGAGAATCTTTGATCACAGGACACAGTTTCCCTCTATCCACAGCAGCCATGGAATATGCAAGCCAGCACACTGCCCGTGGCTGATGTTTGTTGTCAATCCAGCTGCAAGAAAAGTGTCTCCCGTCTGTCACTATCAATCCAAATGTTTGTTTCTCAAAGGTCAATTCAATTAATATTAAACTTAAGTCAAGGTGGTAGTTATAACACGAATGTATGTTGACATTCTTTCGCACGGCATGTAGCCAACCGTGCTAACCGCTGAAAAAATTAAAATGTTAGCTGAATATGTTTGGTGGTAATATACAGGGTATCCGTGAAGCTCTGTTTCGCTATTACGATTTGCAACTATATAACAGTTTGAACTGCCTGCTTGAAATGTCGGCAAGAAGTTGCTCGTCCGCAACATGTTGACGACACTGAAGAGCTTGAGTGATCCTCAAAAGCACGAAACAGAAACATTCAAGACAGCCGCACTCGAGGTGTCGTCGAGAGGGCCTGGAACTTTCCTCTCTGATTTCGACTCGACGAGTTGTCGTCCACGCTGTTACAGTGGTGGAGGTTTAGAGGCAGATAGTTAAAAGATGACAAAAAATTAATATTGCACAAGTGCGAGTGTGGGACGTATGTGTGTCGTGTTTTGTGTAGCGGATAGCGCTACGCTGCGCTCCGAGCCCGGCGACCCGAGTTCCATTCCCGCTCATGGCCACTACTAGCGACGATTATCTGCAATGGTCCTGGAGCTCCCCTAGGTTGACTCAGCCTCAAATTAGTACCTGGTGCAGTGTGTAAATATCGCCACTCGGGAGACAAAGGTGGCCAGGCATGGTGTTGGCCACCCACCCCTTTGTGTCCCTTGCCGGCTTTCATAGGTGATCGCTAACAGCACTTGCCCCAAAAGTATGTTAAGGCTATTTGGGGGATCTTTGTCTTTGTAGTTTTATAGACCTAGCTCAAATTGCTGGGTAGTATTATTCTTTAATCGTAGATGATAGTTTCACGAACATCCTGTATAATCACCCATTCAGCCTAAAACTCACATTTAATCCACATGGACATCACAAGGCTTTACTATGCCAAACGATGAGTGGCAGTTCCTCACCACTAAACGTTTAAAAAAACAACAGCATTAATGCTTGCAGGAGGCAATGAAGGCGTAATTTTCCATGATTTGTGAGGTGCCTGTTAAACGATTATGTTGGGTGTCTCTCTTACCCCTTTCCCACTGGCAAAGTTGAGCCAAGCCAGCAAGGGTTCCTTTTTTTTGCCGAGGCAAAACCAAACTGCACGACACTGCTCTCACAAGGCATCCATATCTGATTTGGGGGCCCAAGCAAGGCCAGGGGTGGGGCTAATTACGCTTTCAAACATCAGCGGCGTGGCGCGGGTTTCTGCGGTGGAAAAACAACCTTCCTCCTCCTGATCTGTGCTGGGCTGGTTCGGCATGGCTCCAGCGTGGCTTGGTTGTCGATTGAAGAAGAGGCAGCAGCGGCATAATGCGTGGTGTCTCGTTTATTTTCCCCTGCACCTCCGATTAGCGTGGTTGGCTACGTACGGTGCGAAAGAAATTCAACATACACGTGTCCCTGTGACTATGCGCACCAGGCTGGAGATGTTACAGAGGCTGGCGCAGAAGATGGAGGTGGACACCAACACTTGCGCCGAAGGCCTCAACAAAGTCTACGAGGCTCTGCAAGCCGTGAGTTATTTCATCTGATGGAATTTTTCTACCTTCATTATTATCACCACCACCTTTTATGTATGTATGTTGAACTTATACTGGTAGGAACCACTTGGTTACACCAGCCCACAGGGGATTATTGTGTCCGTCCGTCAGGCAGGGAGGGGCTGGGTGGGGAGGGAGGGGCTGGGTGGGGAGGGGAGGGTGGGGAGGGAGGGGCTGGGTGGGGAGGGTGGGGCTGGGTGGAGAGGGGCTGGTCACTCCGTGGTGCCCTTATAAAACTCAACGTTTAACCTACTCACGCCGGCTTGTGCCCGCCCTCACAGTCGGGCATATTTGCGGAATACACCACACCGCCGTTGACCCTGGCCATTGACCGAGCAACCCAACGTTCCTACCAGCTCCCTCCGCAGGAATGTGTTTTCCCACAGTGCTCATCCTGATCTTGACAGATCTTGGAAACTATGCAGGCGTGAGCCTGGGTAGTAATCAGACTGCCAGGGGACACCGTGTATTGTAGACTTGGGTAACTCGGTGGTAAGGTGCTGGCAGTCGTAATAGATTATTGTATTAATCTTTACGCTGCACTCAGTGATACGCTCTCACATGTATTGGTTTTCTCTGGGTGCTCCGTTTGCTCTCCCCATGCTGAACACTCATTAATGGAGTGGGCAAAAGATCCTAATGCAGGGCATTCCTGTGAGTCTTGAGACTCAGGCTTTCCTGAGTAAAGAACGCTATTACTGATGCTTATAAGGCATTATCCAACAGAGGTAACAAACCATCAAAGTAACATTTCAAAATGTTTTAGAAAATAGCAACACATCTTATATTTGAACTTGGGCCATTTCAAATGAGTAGTTTTCGTGGGGAGGAAAGTTATCATAACCGCCACTCCTTGAAATGCACTGCTCACGACACAAGCCTGAATGCGTGCTTCTGGTTGTGATGACAGCTGCTGCTTTTTAAAGACCTCGCAATAAGAAAAAGCTTTTAATTTTGAAAAAAAAAGGCAGCGCTCGTTGCACAGTGGGTGCTCATTGTGGTTCTTGCACATTCTCAACTGACTCGAGTGAGCTTCACTCAAACCTTGAGTGGTTAACCCGCATTTTCAAAACACCTCATTTGCTAAAAAAAAAAACCCTGTCTTTCGGATTTATTTTGGTATTGCGATGGAATCTGCCTCTTCTTGTTGTCCAACTACTGGAGATACACTGAATAGACAAAATCATATTCACACTCTACCATCTTATGCTCTGTATCTAACTCGTTTTTGGGCTTGACTTGTTTGGAGGAAATTATAATTTTCGTAAAAAAATGAAGTTGTTGAAACGTCTTGCAATTCATCACGTGTTTTGTGGTAAACTTTGCGATAAAATAGTAATGTTCTACAAACAGGTCAACCCCATGCCCTGGCAGTGCGCGTTTCCCGCTTGTTACGGAGGTTCACGGTTAAAATCCAGCGGCCGCCCTGGTTAATACTGCGGGTGCATTAACAACAATGGCACTCCACGACATCTGCTTCACAGTAGACGACATTAAAGATCCCCTGACGTCATTCGCCAGAGTAGGGCACTCTGTGTCGTTGTCATGGTCCAAATTTGCCAAATTAGAAATTGACTCAATGTGGATTATACAAAGCAATCATTGCCCATACTGGTAGAGTAATTTCCTGGGTCACTCTTGCAAATGAGGCTATGCTGGTCTCTTGAGTTCTTACCTGGTTAAACAACATTAACTTAATTTAAACACGGTGTGATATATTCACTTGGTGTAAATAATTTCTGGTTGATTTCTATCGGGAGAAAAATTACAATTTTCGAAGGTGGTATTTTTCTGCTGCATTTGGCTTCATTTAATTCCAAATAAGGTGTTCTCCAACAACAAAATATTAAAATTATGTTTAGTTTCTGGAAACTATTTCTATGTTTCAGTATTAAATGTTATTAGTAATAATAAATGAATTATAATTCATTTAATAATAATTTAAGCGAAGAAAGCTTCTCCTGGTCGATGTTTGGCCAGTTCCTTTGCTAATTATTTATTTTCATGTTCACTGCCTCTGGGATACTGCCGTGGTACAATGGTTAGCACACTGGACTTGCAATTACATATAATTGTATCTCCCCGCCTCTATTAACCTACAGTATAAATGGGTCCACCACAGTTAGTTGATTGGCAGGGTCATTGTGGTGTGGTAAATTGTGGGTGCTCCCAACTATATCAAGATATCTGGCCAGCGTGGAAGAGTAGGCCAAATTCTCTCTCGAAGGACTCCCTCAAGCTCCGTCTAGTAGAGAACCTTCCGCCACCAGTTGCGCGAGCAAGCAATTGCAGGGCTGCACCTTTATTTTAAAATTTGTTTTAAAATTATTGATCATCTCTTTGAGCCTGTAAATAGATTATGCCGTGCTTCTGGGCCGTGTGCAGGACGTGGCTCTGATAAACTCTGGCCGAGCCCCACAGCACGGAGAGGAGATCTCCCGCTGCCTCTCGGAGATCGAGGTGTTTGTGCAGAGTCTCTATCCCGACGTGCGGACGCTCACAGACGGGGGATGCTCCCAGCCGGAGCTGCTGCAAACCCGGTAAACCACCAGCACTCGCACAGAGACAAACGCAGATGTCCCGTGTTTAGTCTCAGAATGTTGGGGCCGTGTGTTGCCTCTGTCTCCCAAGTGAAAATGTTGATGCACTCCACTAGGTGACCGGTTAAAGCCCGAGTTGATCTAAGGGAATTCCAGGCCAGCGTCAAACTCAGATTAGCACCAGGGCAATTTTTTGGCCAGAAGTTGAATGCAGGTTGATAGAATAACCACGCAGTGCCCTAGCAGCGACAGAGCTACAACCCTCATCATCGTGTTTATAATCATCGCCATCATCATTGTCTCAATTTGTCCATCTTTGCAATATCCATCATCAATCATCAGGATAATCAACTACAGCTGACTTGGCAAAGTATGACAAGAGTGAAATTCAGGCCATCATTTTTTTTTTTACATTTGAAGCCATGAAATGTCTTTCCATTCTGAGCATCGGTACATACCCATTGCTCTTTTCACACACGCTGTCAAATGACTGATTTTATCCCTCACAAACGGCCATCTTTCCACCGCCATATCAACGTTTACCTTTCGCTAGTTTTCGTTCAAGGTTTTTGCGTCTCGAGGTCACCCTGTGAGCACCTCACCCAGCTCAACGCGGCGATCGCGCGCCGCGCGTGTGCACAGAGTTTGCCGAGTAAAATGACGAACTCACACTTGACGGGGCTTTTCCGTGGTGGGCGCGCGACGCGCAGGCTGCGGCGGCTGGAGGAGCAGGTGGCGTCTTTGCGAGCGGAGCACGCGAAGATCACGTCTCGTGCCGGGGAAGGGGCTCGAAAACGCAGCCGGGATGAGGCCCAACTGCAGGAGGCGTCTTCCCAGCAGGACCAGACCGCCGCGGCCTACCTGCAGGAGCTGCTCACCTGGGTGCAGAGCAACCAGGTCTGGGGCCACGCACACGGTCCATTAAGTTAACTTACTACACTCGAAGATGTCAGCCATCGTGTATATGTGTGTGTTAATAGGCACAGGATTATTTTAATTAATGCTCCCCCAAATCACCTGCAATGCGCCTGATCTCGTGGGATATCAGAAGCTTAGCAGAGTTGTCATGCACTGACAAGTTGTCATTAGGGTTTGCTGGATTACTTGATACGTCTATGGATCCAAGTAAATGCTCCCCATCTTCCACCAATTCACACTGACCAGCATGGTGAAATATGGTCAAACCACCCCCCACGATTGAGACAGCGTGGGGAGGCCTTCATCCACTAGTATATTGACTGTACGTTGTTATTGCTATAGATAAACATATTGCATTGAGTAATTTGCACATGCTGAGTAATGCAGTAATGTAATGTTATTTATGTATGATTCGTGGCCACAGGTAACGGTTGACAAGTCTGGCTATGGCAAAGACTTGGATGAGACGACGGCTCTGCTGGAAGAGCAAAAGGCCCTTCACCAAACCATCGAGAACTTTCGGTCAAGCCTGGGTGAAGCTCAGCAAACAATGGTAGCTAATGACGTAACGTGGCGCATCTATTCACTTAGCGAGGCGGTAAAGCATGAACTCTACACAGGGCCTGATTCCAGCTACAGTTATCCGGAGTTGAACTCAAGAAAAATATTTTCCTGCCCCCTTCTCCAGCTCTCGCTGTGGGGAGGGGGAGGGGGGTGGCGGGAGAAGGGTGGAGGGTGGAAAATATTCCATGAAGCCCTGATTTTACACAATTCGGAAAATATGTTATTTCACAGTTATCTTCAGTTGGCCGTGTTTTTCTGTACATTGTAATTTTATGATGTTTGAAGGTTGTACAATTCATGTTTTAGAAGCCACAATTTGTCAAACGATTACGTAATTTAAAATGAGCATTGTAACTCGATGTCGGCATGTAATAATAACACATCAATTATGCTACCACATCAGTTTGGTGTGTTTAATTTGCTTGAGGCAAACTTATGCGATCAAATGTGCTTGTGTTCATTTGGTTGTAAGTCGTTTCCATTGACATTCATGGCTTTTTTCCAAAGTGGACAATTACTTCTGATTATAATTGCCATTGTTAGCTCGTGTTTTTACACCATACAAGTTGTTATTTAGATTTTATTAATTGCTTAAAATTATTCTATTTAATTGATCCATTATTACAGGCCTTTTAAAACCCCATTCATTGTGACCAACTGTGGTAAATGTTTTCTTCCTTACCAATCATCAGGTGCTTTCAACGTGTAACAGATGAACTTGCATTTGCATCGAGACGATTGGTAAATGCTACAGGAGACCACTGTGCTGGGTAGCGAGGAGTGGCATTTGCAAACCTGTCAACCCCTTACCAGCGCCCTACCTTATTACAGACCAATTCAGACCTCATTGGTCACCCCGTGTCCCTTATAAATCTCAACGTTAATCCTACAAAGTCCCATCACAAGGGAGAAACACAAACAAATAGACAAACAAAAGTGGTTTTGCCCGTATTGGAACGGCTGTACGCCCTATGGACCTGCACATTCTATCTTCCTGTACAAGAATGTGGGGTAAACCGTGTGGGTTGACACGGTATGCATTTGAGAAGCCCTACTTCATGCCTTGTACTCCTGGTTCACAGGAGGCTGACACAAATGACTCCAGGCATGAACCATAAGACTTTACGTTGCTGCATTTACAGCAGAGTGTGTCGCAAGGCAGCCGCTACGACTACAGCAAATCACTGGACAAGCTGGAGCAACAATACAGCAAGCTCTTGGTGAGGGCACGTGACCTTGCAATATTGAGATCGTGGAACGCTGACAAAAAACAATCCTCGCAACAATAGATAACATCTATTCAAAGATATGTACGCAGACACTTTCACAGCAATTGTCCTGAACTCGTTTTTTTGTTTAAGGCTGACACAGCACACAGAGGGTTGGTGTGACCAACACCACCACTTCCCAGCTGCCTTTGTCTCCCCCTCCCAGGTGCTCGTTTGAGGATGAGTCGATATAAGAGGAGGAGATAAGAGGAGAAAATGTTTATGTACCAATTTATCAAGGTGTACATGGTCAGGAAGTGTAGTGCAGTGACGTAACTGATATTATCACCAATCTGCACGCACATATATTTAAAAGGCTTAATATCACATTTGTAAAGACCACAGACTTTCCACCGTAGAATCAAATGATCTAGGCATCTAATGAGTTTGAAATGCACAGCAATTTTGATAAATGGTTATAAATAAGCGTGAGAATTAAATTAAGAAAACGTTTGTTTTGGTTTTGCATTATTACATGCCCAATAGCAACCCTTCCACCATAGAATCCTAAAATGACGGAATGAAATTGTCTGGTCTTAATGGTCTCTTTTTCAAGCATTTTGTCAATCCACACTTCGCGTCGTCCATGTGCTTTATTTGACCATACTTCACCATCTTGGTCGGTGAAGTCTTGGTGAAAAGTGGAGGTTTGTCTTCATTTGTGTCCATCTATCTTAATCTCTTTGATTGATCAATAATCACAAGGATGCTCTAAAACCTTAAGGAGATCTACTCAGCTGTAGCCTAACTGCTGATGAGACCCAGAAGGTCACAACCAGTCCAGAGTGTTTTTCTTTAAACAAATGCTACTTGATAATAACAGTCTGGAAAGGCAATAGCCTGATGGACTAAACAACTACCGTATTCTCTTGTTATTCACCAACTTGTTATCCACAATTTTGGCTATCCACGAAGCGCATTTCTCTCTCGACTGCATCGAGAGAGAGAGAAAGAAAGTGATGAGATAAAGTGATGAGAGATAAAGCGACGAGGTAAAGAGATGTGCTACCATGATAATTTTCACGTATTTAACAGCTTATTTACATACTGATTTAAGGTAATTCCTTTTCGTAGGCCAATATGAGTATCCGCCAAAATTGATTATCACGAGCATCTTCAGAACGTATCCCTTGCGAATAACGAGGGAACACTACCATCAAACGTGGAGACACAGAGCGGAGCTCTGCTTGCACACGCTTGTACTCGGCCGTATCGCCGTACGCTCGCCGTGGTGAGTTCAATCAGGAGCTGTGTGCGCGACCGCCTCCGCCGCCCCCTTGTCCCGACGCAGAACGGCTCGCGAGCGCGGCTCGGGCTGCTCGAGAACCAGCAGGGCTTCCTGCGCCGCTGCCAGCGGGAGATGCTGTGGCTGACGCAGCGTGAGGAGCGCGAGGTCGCGTACGACTGGAGCGACCTCAACCCCGACCTGGAGCCCAAGAAGGAGGCGTACGCCGTGAGTCCCGCGCCCTCGTACGCCCTCAGCGGTCGTGACGGGGATATTCATGTGTCTGTGCGTGTGTGCGTATGTCCATGCCTGTGTGTGTGTGGGGAGCAGTAGTGCAACCGTTAGCGCACTCCGCTATGAACTCGGCGACCCGAGTTCGATTCCCGCTCACGGCCAACACCAGTGACGATTATTATCTGAACCGGTCTTGAGCCGACTCAGCCTCAAACGAGCACCTGGTGCGGTTTGTAAATATCGCCACTGGTGGGCAAAGGCAGCCGGGCGTGGTGGTGCTGGCCACTCACCTCTCTCATCTGCCGTGCTCGCTAAGAGCACTTGTCTGTTAAGGAGCGGTAGTGCAATGGTTACGTACCCGGCGATCCGAGTTCGATTCCCGCTCATGGCCAACACAGGTGACGATTATCTTGCCCCCAAAAGTCTGTCGCGGCTGTACGGGGGATTTTTGTATCTGTTTTTGCCTTCAGCTGCTGGTGCGAGAGCTGGAGCAAAGGGAGCCGGCGTTCCGGGAGGTGGTGCAGACCGGGGAGGACTTGGTTGGCGAAGGCCACCCTGGCAAGCCGACCATCCAGGTGGGGGGTTGCACCTACACAGGCAGTCACGTGGCCACGTTCGGAATTTCACGGAACATCTTTTGTCACCTTTTTTTTTATCACGGTTGTTGCTATCGGTTTCATACCGTGAGACGAATGGGCCATTCGGAACTCTGGCAGGACAGCGTAAGCCCCCTGTTTTTAGAGGATGGCCAGCAGAAGCGGATATTGCAGAGCTCCTGCTGAGATCTTTTTAAGCCTGCTGCAGATTAATGCTCATCGCATGACAATCAAACTGATATTTAAAAATTTCAGAGGCAGAATTTAGCCAAATGGAGTGCCGAATCAAATAAAATATTCTATACTATAATGAGCCAAGAATGTCTGTGTGTCCCACGCGTGACGCCACTCCACGTCGACCAGCCCCCCTCATTAATAATCATGAACAGGTTAAGTCCTCCACATGGACCCCCCCTCCTCATTAATAATCATGAGCAGGTGACGTCACTCCACATCGAACAGTCCCCCTCATTAATAATCGTGACCAAGTGACGTCTTCCAAATGGATACCCCCCCCCCCCCCATTAATAATAATTAGTGGCTGACGTCACTCCACATGGGGGGGCGAGGCGCCTCCTCCCCCCTCCTCGGCGTCAACTCACAACCCTCACTACAAAGGCAGAACCCTCACGTCACGTGATCTCCGGAACGTTGTTGAGACATCGAAGTAAAAAGGACGTCATGATGAACAAGGGATTATAACCTTTAAATGAACTAGATCTGTGTCACCGCGGCCTTACAAATTGCACACGAAGTGATGCAATAAATATCACGTTGCAGTCTGCTTTTCGCTTGCAAGTTTCAGATTTACTGCGAGACACCCGTCCTTGGATGGGCAAAAGGCTAGTAATGGTTTGTTTGTTAAGTCATTGGTGACTGATATGACAATACAGTCACTATACTGTACTTGAAAACCAGGTTTTATCATAGGCAGCTAGATTCGAATCCAGGAGCTGAGATTAGTCACAGCTGAGTGCTCTGCACCTGTGGAAGAAAGTAAATTCTTGAAATAACGACTTTACAAGCAGCCGAATGTGATTGTTGCAATAATTTCACGAGCAAATTGAAACATCGTAATGGAGACAATGCATGTGTTTGCAAAAAAGATATCTGTACCAAAACAAACATTAACAACACATGAAACAGACCATTTGGTGGCTTCCGACATACATCGAAAACCTCGTACCCTGCACTCAAAGCTCACGTGGTTCTCTCACAAGGCAGCACATACAGTTATGACTGCATTGCTTTGAGTCAGCTGAAAACAGGTTGGGACATATCCCGTTAAATACAAAAGGCGTTTCGGATGTCAAACCACAATGCTAATTACGTATATTGCTT
Organism: Lethenteron reissneri; assembly: GCF_015708825.2. NCBI lineage: Eukaryota > Metazoa > Chordata > Hyperoartia > Petromyzontiformes > Petromyzontidae > Lethenteron > Lethenteron reissneri. The sequence continues at coordinate 13,550,834 of NC_083807.1, read as the reverse complement.
TTTGTATCTTGCTTTTCCCAATGTAGCCTTTGGGTAGACACGAATATCAAGACTCGTCCTGTTTTGATTTGCTTAGCTAAAGCGGTAACAATTTGTAACTCATTGCTGGCATTTTACTGACACTAGGAATCTGTAGACATTGCATCTGAATAAAATGTTGGCCTTCACTCTAGAAACACTGTGCCACTCTTCACTGTGCGGCACCAATCCAGAGGCGTATATCTCCTTTTAATGGCAGTTAACATAAAACAAATCTGTATTGTCTAAATGAGTGTTTTTATTTTCCAGATAAAGTCAGTGATTACGAGTAAAATGTTAATACAGTAATAATGTACAGTCCTTTGTCAACACCCTGCTGGCTGAAAGCCCTTCTATGCTGTGTTGGTCATTGAGGTTGTTTGACTATACTTCACCACGCTGGTTAGTCGTGTATATTTGTTATGGGGGGCCCAAGACCATTTAGAATATCAGTTGGAAACGCTGTTAGCCATGACTTGAAAACATATTCAGGTCACATGCTTCATAGCGCTGTGCCCTAATCCAGCGCCACCACGCTGCCATCTGTAACACAGCGATATAATAACAAATCATTATGAATAACATATAATGCCGCATAACTGTATCTTTTTTTAAATTAAATGACTTGACTTACAGCAGGTAATTTAAACTTGTCAAGAGCAAACAGTGGCCAACTCTTGCCAAGAGTGATGTGGAATCTGTGATGCCTGCAGGCCAAATAAAATAACTTGACCACGCTCATTCCGTACGCACGGCATCTAGGGAGGCTCGCACATTCATCCTCACGCGTATTCCCACGTACATGTGGCAGGCTAATGTGGGATACCTTTGCAGTGAATGTATTGGAGGTGCGATGACATTTTTTTTTCACCGCAACCTTTTCACCCTGGAGGTGGTGAACTGGTCCCAGCTCCGCACCGCCGCATGTGCTGACCGTAATGCGTGTGCGCCACGTGTGCAGGCCTACCTGCTCGCCCTCAAGACCCAGTGGTCTTGGCTGCTGCAGCTGTGCTCCTGCGTCGAGACGCACCTGGCCGAGAACGCTGTCTACTTCCAGGTAGCTGCCCCCCACCGACAGCCTGTGGCCCTTTAAGCGTCAGCGACGTGTAATCGAGCTGCCATGTCCACGTGAGGCTCGACTGGGGCACGTGGTCAGCACGTAGACCCCCCCCCCTCCGTCTATAAGCCCCACCCACTTTTATATAGCCACACCCACTCAGTCACTGGCCCCTTCCACACAGCGAGTGGCTTTGCTCGTTCTGATGTTGACCCGTACAATTGCTCACAGACCTCTATCACGACAGGCACCGAGAGTCAGGACATAATATGACAATTTTACAGCCATGAAATATGGCAATTTTACAGCAGTTGGCACTGGTAATTGTGACGGTCAATGTATTTACTGGCATGAACGGACAGAGTTGTGTCTAGCAAATAGAAACTGTTGAGAACTGTGATGAATAATGATTGCTTTTTTCGAGCACAGAGCATTGGGATATTAAGAGGCTATTGAGACCACTATCGACAACACCCTGAAAGGTGCTCGTGAACAGAATACAGCACAGGGGACCTCTGTGCGTGTGCGTGGTCGTCAGTTATTCAAGGATGCAAGGGATCTGGAGAAGCACCTGATATTGGAGCTGTTAACGTGCACAATTACAGCCACCTAAATTAAGATTACCTTATATATTCTTGGTTCTTTCGGTAAAGTCACGTAGAAGGGAAATAATAAAATAATAAAAATATAACTATAAAATTCTCACGACGTTTCGACTGCAACACAAGCAATCATCATCAGGTGTGAAATCCACAAATAATCCACAGAAAGAAAATTTTCTTTCTGTGGATTTCACACCTGATGACGATTGTTTGTGTTGCAGTCGAAACGTCGTGAGAATTTTTATTGTTTTATATTAATATTATTTTATTATTTCCCTTCTACGTGACTTTACTGAAAGGACCAAGAATATGAATCCCTGCAGTCACGAAAGCTTTAAATCAAGATTTAAGATTACCTTGATAGCTTATCAGAAGAGCGCTTGCCCATATGGCCTGCAGTACCCCGTGTGTGTGCGTGTCCATGAGTGGTCATCAGTGTGGTAGTGCAGCGGTTAGCGTGTTGCGCTACGAACCCAGTGACCCGGGTTCGATTCCCGCTCACGGCCAACGCCAGCGACGATTATCTGAACCGGTCCTGGGCCTTCCCAGGACCGACTCAGCCTCAAAGGGGTACCTGGTGCGGTGTGTAAACATCGCCACTAGGGGAGCCAAGGGTGGCCGGGCGAGGTGCTGGCCATCCACCCACCCTCTGTGCGCCACGGTGCCGGCCTTCATAGGTGCCACTCGCTAACAGCGCTTGACCCTACAAGTGTGTTGATGCTACACGGGGGGCGGATCTTTATCTTTGTGGCCATCAGTTCTTTAAGGATGCCCGGGAGCTGGAGCAGCAGCTGCGACGCGTGCAGGATGCGGTGCGGCGCCGCTACGCGTGCGACGTGAGCACTCCGCTCGCACGCCTCGAAAACCTCCTCCAGGATGCCCAGGTGAACAGGAAATCAGCATCGACGTCATCGTCATCATCATCATCATTTACTGGACATCTGTGAACAATAGATTTATAGCTGATTGGATTCATCCAGTATAATAATCATTTAGATTCTGATCACCAGCCATGACCTATCTACTGCTGAGTTAAGGCATCCCTAAGCCATTGCCTTCTCGCACGGTCTCGCGATCCAACACTCGGCTTTTGCGACCGAAGTTATCCATTATAGAGGTTTTTTGTTTTTGTTTTGGGTGAGATTCCGTAAATGTAAATGTGTCGTTAAACCCGCCACCACCCGACACGGCCAACCAGTAAGGTTTCTCACGTAAACAAAACATGCCAATGAGTTTCTAGCTCAATCCCGACCCTGACGCCTGTATATTTTGGAGTTTGCATGTCTCTCTCCTCGTGGGCGTGAGGATTTGTCTCCGGGTCTGGGCATATTGTGTGAGATGTTAACTACCTCGCCTGGTACGCAGGAGGTCGTGAGTTTGATCTCGACCCTGACGCCTGCTGTATATTTGGAGTTTGGATATTATTTCTCCGTGGACGCTTGGACTTTTCTCCGGGTCCTCCGGTTTTTCCCTCCACATTGAGAATCAACATCACACGTTTTGAGTATTTGGCTGCTGTAAATTTCCACGTGATCAGCCACTTCGTTGAGCTATCATTTGTGGCCAGGTTGCTTCTGAAAAAGAGTGATATACTGTAGCTCCATAGGCCTTACCTGGTAAAATAAAAATTGTTTAGTTTTAGTTTATTAGCGCTGTGAGCCACTTGCAGTCTGTTTCACAGCCTAAAACAAACTCGACCAGGAATGTGGGAATGTTCCACACTCCGATTTAATGCTTTACAGAGCAGGTGAGTGAACGAATGAACGAATGTGAATGTGTGATGGCCACAGGAGGAGAAGGAGCAGCTGTCGGAGCTCAAGGTGGGCGCATCGAAGCTGCACAAGCGAGCCAAGGGTGTGGTGCAGCTGAAGCCTCGCCGGCCCGATTTCTCGCCGCGCTCCCCGACCCCCGTCACGGCGCTCTGCAACTACCACCAGGACCAGGTGCGGCTGGCTCCACACGGCCTCCGGCTTTGGGAGTGTCGTTGGGCGTCGTCATTGTTGTCGTTGTCTTGAGCGTCGTCGGCGTAATGTGACGATGAGAACGATGTCTTCAAAAGTCTCGCGGAGCAGTGCATCGCCCCAGGCTGGAGAACAGTCCACAAAAGAGGATGTCACGGAACTACAAGTTACGTAGAAATATCGCCCGCCTGCTGTGAAACTACTGCGGACTGTAATAGTCTGAAAACATAGCACCCGCATGTTGGCCTAGTGATATAAATCATGTTTGTTGCGTGACAGTCAGACTGATATTATTAACATCTCTAGAGCTGGAACATATATATATATATACCTCCTAATTAAGTACAAAATTACATTTAATATTATCAAAGTACATTTGAAAATCATTGGCGACTCGCTCGACTTAAAAACCTGGGCAAACCTCACCTGGTATATAGGAGGTCGTGGGTTCAACCCCGACCCTGACACCTGCTGTATATTTGGAGTTTGCATGTCTCTCTCCCCATGATTGCATGGATTTTTCTCTGGCTGTTATAGATTTTCACGTGACAAGCCACTTGGTTGAACTATCATTTGTGGTAACGTCGCTTCTCAAAAATAGCTATATAGCTCAGTGGGCCTTACCTGGTAAAATAAAAAATTGTGGAATAAAAAATAAGTTTAGTTGAGCAGCCCAGGTTTGAACCCAGGAGCTCGGCGGCAGTGCCAGCTGGAGCAATGCACTTTTAAATCTCGATTGAAAACTCACTTCATTGGATCGGCTTTTGTGTTTAGTTTCTTGTCCTTTCCCTCACCTCCAATTAGCACGGTTGGCGACGTAAAGAAAGAAGTTCAACATACACACACGCACATGCACACACACGCGCACGCACGCACGCGTGCACATGCACACACGCACACACACACGCACGCACATGCACACACACACGCACAAACACGCACACACGCACGCACACACGCACACACACGCACACACACACGCACGCACACACACACACGCACACACTTACGCGCACGCATATGCACACACACACGCACACACGCGCACACACACGCACACACACACATGTACTCGGCCCTCTGAGCGACACCTAAGGGAGAGACGCACGCGATCTAAACGGGGGATGGTGGGGGGGCTGTCGCTCGCGTCGCCACTTACGAGTGTCTCGTCCGCCGGCGCCGCTGCAACAGGTGACGCTGACCAAGCACGACGAGTGTTCGCTGAGCGGGGCCGAGGACGGCCGCTGGACCGTGAGCAGCCCCTCCGGCCGCTCGGGCACCGTGCCCTCCGTCTGCTTCCTCGTGCCGGCGCCCAACAAGGAAGCGCTCGACTCTGCTGCACGGTGAGGGAGCCCCGTCACCACCACCACCACCACGCAGCCGCCTACCGATTCGTCCTCGAGCACGGGGGGGGGGGGCGGGGGAGGGCCTATAGGGCGCCACGGTGGCGAGATGCTAATTCCCTCGCGTGGTGGACGGAGGTCGTGGGTTTGATCCCGACCCTGATGCCTGTATATTTAGAGTTTTCGGTGTCTCTCTTCCCGTGGTCGCGTGGATTTTTCTCTGGGTCCTCCGGTTTATCTCTTCACATTTAGTATGAACATGCGTCTCGAGTATTTGGCTGGTATACATATTCACGTGACAAGCCACTTCGTTGAGATATCATTTGTGGCCAGGTCACTTCTAAAAAAGAGTTACATAGCTCAGTGGGTTGTACCTGGTAAAATATTTTTTTTGTGAATTCAGCCTCCGGTTTAGCGCCTCGGAGAAATTGCGAACACCAAAAATCGACCCCGAGTGTCCGCCTATTTTACCGTAAATGTTACCGTATTCTGGCCGTGACCCAGAAGCTTATAGGCCCAGTCGGCTTTCCTTGTACACCCCTCTCTCAATCCACTATCAAATGAAGGCCTCCTCTCAGTCATGGGGGCTGTTTGACCATACATCACCGTGCTGGATGTTGCAAATTGGTGAAGGGTCAGATATCGCTCGCCACCATAATTAACCATGGCCAGTAATCAAAGTCAGGTCGCCCAGTTGGGCTGCCATCTGGTTATGAATTCAGATTGCTTACTTAGCAACCTATTTGCCCATCCCATCAGTGATTAAGGCATTAAGCCTAATAGTGGTATGCTGCACCGTGCGTGTGTGCGTGTGCACATGTGCGCGTGTCCGTGTGTACATGTGTGGTTTGCGCGTGTATGTGTGTGTGTGCGCGTGTGCGCGTGTGCGTCCACTGGCCACAGGGTGGAGCAGCGGTACCAGGACAGCGTGTCTCTCTGGAAGCAGCTCTACGGCAAAATGCAGGGGCTGTTGCTGTGGCAGCACCTCCATGCTGACATGGGCATCGTCATGGCCTGGAATATCGACAACGTGAGTGCCGCGTACTGCTCACTACTCGTTAACAAAACGACAAATACTCAGAAAAGCAATGACGAGGAAACGCGGGGTGGGCTATCAGGTTCACTTGATCTAACTTAAGGTATGAGGTTGGGTGGACGTGGGTCCCTTGTTCCTTTTTACCCCCAATCCCCTTGCCCCTAAATTGTCTCGAACAAGGTTGTCCAAATTAATGGCGCGAACTGACGAGATCAAGTCGCTCGTCGAGCCGCCACCCTCGCTTGTAATCCGCTCTCCCCTCCGCCGTGCGCCAGTTCCGTGGGCTGGCAGAGCAAGACTACCTGTCCGTGATGGATGCCCTGGAGAGCCACTACGGGCAGCTGGAGGGCCACAACGAGGCGAGCCAGGCCTTCTCCGCGGCCGAGATGCAGCAGCTGCGGGGGGACGTGGCCGCATGCCGCACGCGCTACCAGCAGCTGCTGGAGCAGCTCGTGCTGGGTAAACTCGCGCTCGATTTGTCTCCAGTCCTCGTCTTGCATCGGCTGTCGGAAAGCTGAGCAGGGTATATATATAGAGCCCTGCTGATGTGATGATACCCCTACTGGACGTCTGTGAGACTACTGGCGTGTGTGAAAAAGAGCTTTGGAGCTCATCGGATTCCTCCGGTAACAAAAAATATTCTCATAGGACTTGGATTAGTGACCCATCAGGAGTTGTCTGCGAGGTATGGCCATGGAGGCTCGTGTAGGATGCCGTTGGGCAGTTGGAGGCAGTGACTTGCTCACCACTTTCTCTATCTTCTAACTGCTGTAACTTGCTGACCCGCCCCATACCGGACATCTGTGAAAAATAGATTCACAGCTCATCAGATCTCCTCCTGCAGTCTAAATGAAAAAAAAATTCTGATTTTGAGTCGCCGTCCAATAACAACGGAGGGCGGAGGAGTGACGCTCTCACAACAATAAGTGGTAGCGCCGGGCGGATAAAACGCAGCAAGTTCGCACAGTAGGGAGCACAGTTGGTGCATCTGCCAGTCGTCTCAGGCAGTCAATCTATGGCACCTGTGTCTGTCCCGTGGCCTCCTGCCAGCGAGCCTTAACACGGTTTAGTGCGTTTCAGTTTCTTTGAGGTCAGGAGAAGCCAGGCAATTCCTTCATTGGATCTTCAACAGGTGTGTAATTCGAGGCGATGCATGCTGACCACCTTTCTCAGCGTGTTCACATCACCCGTCATTGAACAATGATCTCTATACTCTTTGGTTCTTTCGGTAAAGTCACGTAGGTATAAAAATAGAATAAATGATCTCTACAAGAATTATCAGCCATACTTGTAAATCCTCTGGTTTTATCCAGGTGGTAGTGCAGTGCAGTGGTGGCCATGGCGCTGCGTACCATGGAGAGTAGTGTGGTGATACTCAGTCTAGTGTGATGAGGTATGGCCTGGTATGATGAAGATGATGATGTGACGGTGCCTCATCTGGTCTGATGACATGTGTTTTGATGCGATGGTACCTCGTGTGTGACGACGCCTTGCCTGGTGCGTGACGACACGCGGGCAGGCGTGACGCCACCTCGCCCGGTGCGTAACCGCGCGTGGGGGCTGGTGTGACGCCGCGTGTGCCACAGAGGAGAGGACGGACGAGGACAGCGAGCAGCTGCTGTCGGACCTCGCGGCGCTTTCTCAGCGGCTGCGGGAGTGTCAAGAGCAGCTAACTCACGGCGTGCGTGCCCCGCTCGACGCCGAGACGGCGCAATACGTGCAGCTGTGCTTGACTGCACAGGAGGTGAGCGCACTGGGATGTCCGGGGAAAGCCACGTTGAGCTACGGAATGTGCAGTGGGTTGTTTACAGGCCTTTCTTTCCCTCCCTGTGCCGGACCAACTCGTCGTGCGTTCCGCGCAAACCCCCGATGCGTCGTGACGACGTCGTGCGTTCTCCCCTCTCCTCTGGCCACAGGGGCTGCACCGGGAGGTGGAGAGCCTCGGCTCGGAGGTGGACCGGATGGCGCAGAAGTGCGAGCCAGTGCTGAACCAAGGTGTCGCGAGCCCTCGCCTCCACGCTCTGAGGTCCCAGCTGGAGCAGCTGCAGCACTCGCTCCAGCAAACGCACAGCCTCTCGCTGCTCTACCGCGAGAAGTACGTGGCCTCACGCCGACCGCCACGTGCACTCTAGTGGTCCCGCGACCGCTCCAGGCCCGATCCAATCTTCGTTGTTGGCGCCGGCGACAGGTTCCGTCGATTTTCGCTTCGCAGTCGGGGAATGATGCCGTGGTCGTCCGTCCGTTTCCAAAGGGGCAGGCGAAACCTGCTCGAGGAATTAACAGAAGCGTCAGACTCTTCGGCGAGTTGTTTTCCATGATCGGCGGAAACAGAATAAGTGACATTTTTTTATGCCGGACGAGGATAGAGATCGCTTGCACAATGTAACAAGGAGTTCACATCAGAAGTGCCGTCGGGCGTGTGCACACGCTTTCACCAAAGTTATTCACGGCGAACATGCGACGACATGTTCTGAAAATTTGAGTGGAGAAATAAAGGCGTACATAAAGGTATAGGAATAGGTTTTACCCTTTGTGGCAATAAAACAGATGTTAAGATGTTAAAACACCAAACGGAAACTTTTTCAAGGAATCCTGTCTGCATTAACCACACGTACTTGTGGTGAATATGCAGAAAAAAAACCATTCTCTGATAATATATGCAGTCTTTGAAACTGATTGGTCCACACCAGAGACAGCTTTCCTTAGAACCTAGTCTCAAAGTGTTAGACCAGAAAACACCAAAAGGCGGACAGCACAAAGACTGTCACTATCAGGGCATTTATAGCTCGGAGTGAGCAGCTACAACATGGGACCTCTCTTGCCAGTACCAAAATATAAGAATAGGTTTTACCGTTTCTGGCAATAAAATAAAAAAGCTGTTTCTGGTGTGGACCAATCATTTTCAAGGACAATGCATATATTATCAGAGCATGTTTTTGTTTGGATGTCCACCACAAGTATGTGCGGTTAATGCAGACATCTTGCAACAGGTTTTTGTTTGGTGTTTTAACATCTTAACACCTGTTATTGCCAGAAAGGGTAAAACCTATTCTTATTTTTATACCGGCAAGAAAGATCCAATATTATAGAGGTATAGGGATGATACTTTTATAAGAGAATAACCCAACGCGGCCCGCCGCGTAATTATATAACGAAAACAACTAAAACTATTTTGGTTTTACGAGATAAGGCCCATTGAGCTATGTAGCTCTTTTTCATAAGTGACCTGGCCACAAATGACAGCTCGACGAAGTGGCGTATCACGTGGGCATTCATAGCAGCAGCCAAATACTCTAAACGCACGTTTCTAAATTTGGATGGAAAAACCGGAGGACCCGGAGAAAATTCTGCGACCACGGGGAGAGGACCCACGACCTCCTGTATACCTGGCGAGGTAGTTAACATCTCGCGGTCGCGGTGCGTGCACTGACGGGCGGCCGATGCGCTGCGGCGTCTCGTGTGTCCAGGCTGAGCATGTTGAACGAGGTCAAGTCCAGCATGGAGGAGACGGAACGACTTCTCGGCTCCTACGAGGGCCGACTCTCCGAGGAGAGCGCCATCCCGAACGAGACGGACGGCATCGACGCTTACCGCAACACCGTCAGGGTACGCGCCGTCGTCGTTGTCGTCGCGCTCGCCGTCACCGGACCGCCCAGGACGCGGGCTGCCCCATCGATCGCAGTCGGGCAGGTTCTTGGGCTCGGCGATTGTAGTCTCGGTACGGCTGCGGGGCGCTTTCAAGGTGCGGGAGGCACGGCGGGACGTGTTTCCGTCGCTCCGTAGGAGCAAAGCAGCCACTGAGTGCTCATTGCCCCCAGCTCGTTTTTTTTGGAAATTTAGCAAAATAATTGTGAAACGCAGCCCGAAAATTACACAACAACCGTTGCAGTCAAAACATTTTCGACCACTGCACATGTTGTAGGCTAAACTTTACGAAAGCCATGAGCCACGTGGTGGTGCCCGTGCAGGCGTGGGGGTGGCTGGAGGGGGGTGGGGGGGGGGGGTTCTATCGCGCCTCACTCGAGACACAGAAAATAAGAAAATTGGCATTTTATTGATATTGACTAGAGACAACATTTGGGTACGGCCCCCCCACCTCCTCCCCCCCACGCCTGCCGCCCGACGAGAGGTTTCTGGATCCACCTGTGCACCATTCATCACTGCCAGACAAGTTGTTAACGCGGTCCAACAAAACCAGGCTGAGAAAACGTTGGTGACGGCAGTTGACAGTAACGGAACCCTGGGTTTGCCATTGCCTCGTGTGTATGCGCGTGCATGTTTGTGCATGTGTGCACGTGTGTGTGCGTGCGTGGGGTAGTGTAGCGGTTAGCGCGCTGCGCTACAAAGTTGAAGACCCGAGTTTGATTCCCGTTCACAGCCAACACTGATTATCTGAAGCGGTCTTGGGCCTCCCCGAGGTCGACTCAGCCTCAGATAAATACTTGGTATGGTGTGTTAACATCACTACTGGGAACACAAAGGTGGCCGGGCATGGTGCCGGCCACCCACTCCTTGGTGTACCGTGCCGACCTTCATAGGCGCTACTCGCTAACAGCACTTGCTCCAACAGTCTGTGAAGGCTACACGGGGGGATCTTTATCTTTGTGCGCGCACGCGCGGCAGCAATGGCAGACGGAGGTGTCCCAGAAGCGGCGCTCGATGCGGGGCCTGGAGGAGGCCCTGGGCCGCGCGCTGACCGTGGGCGAGCGTCTGTCGCGCACGCACGGCGAGGCCTGCGTGGACCTGGCCCGCATGCGTGACGCCACGCAGGCCCTGCAGGGCCGCTGGGACAGCGTCGAAGCGCAGGTCGACTCGCGGTGAGAGGACGTCCACGCACGCACGCAAGCGCAGGAATCGGCATCGGCCTCGGCCGGGTTCTCAGTTTTGCCGCGGTGATGGGGTGGAATTGTGGAGTTGCCAACATGTCAGCCTCGTTGTCCGAGAACGATGGAATGAGGCACCAACAGCTCCACAATTGGTCTCTCTCTTCTATTGCGAATGCATCAGAGAACCCATTGCCCCCTCTTGCCACGGTCTTGTGTCATCGTTCACCCGTTCGTTATGAGAACACAAGGAGATTAATCGGCAGATTATTCGATCTGATTTCAGGTAATGTTAGAGTATGGGCAATGTCACGTGACATGAAAGGCATTATGGGGGAACTAAAGCTTTGGTCATGATCACGCCTTCTGCTGTCCATTCTTACCCTTGCGACGAGGTGTGTGTTTGCCAGTGGTCGCTGCGGGTTGTTTGATTTACACGGTCACGAATGGGTCGCTGCAGGGTTCGTGACCTGGAGAAGCTGTCACGCATCCTGGGCCACTACCGTCAGTCGTACCAGACCATAATGCAGTGGGTGCAGGAAGTGGGCGGCCAGCAAGAGGAGCCCCTCCCCACGCAGACGGCCGACTACCAGGAGCTGAGCTCCCAGCTGAACCAGCACAAGGTGATCACCTGATATTATTATTAGAAGCAATAGTAATAATTTTCGATTTAAAGCTTTCGTGACTGCAGGGATTCATCTTCTTGGTTCTTTCGGTAAAGTCACGTAGAAGGGAAGTAATAAAATAATAAAAATAAAACATAATAAAACAATTCTCACGACGTTTCGGCCACAACGCAAGCAGCCGTCCTCAGGTGAAAACCAGGTCCGTCGAGGCGACAGAGTCTGAATGTAATATTAATATCGCTATGCGGACTTGCGAATGTCTGCTTTTCTGAGGATGTTAACTACGCTACTTCAGCTGGTAAATAGGAGGTTGTGGGGTCATAGGTTCGATCCCGACCCCTGACGCATGTTGTACATTTGGAGTTTGCATGTCTCTCTCTCCCTGTGGTCGCGTGGATTTTTCTCCGAGTCCTCCGGTTTTTTTCTCCACATTTAGAAATGTGCGTTTTAGAGTATTTGGCTTCGATAAATTTCCACGCGATAAGCCACTTCGTTATGTTTTCATTTGTGGCCAGGTCGATTCTGAAAAAGAGCTACATAGCTCAGTGGGCCTTACCTTAGTTAGCTCGTTAAAGTACATGACACTTACGCCTGTATAATTCAAGCTTTCCCCGCTTCACCTTCGCAATTCAATGCGTTGTCACGATTTGGGATTCCTGGGATTCAAACTCAGGCGGTCAGGTTGCCAGGTTGTGCAGTGCGCTTTCCACTCTGCCGCCAATCGACCCCGAGATAAAAAAAAAAATCTCGGTTTATATGCTGCTGAAGCGTTTCACGTGTTAGATATTCACGCACACAGAAGCAGACGCTACGCAATCACCGACTCTGAGGTCGCCGCGTCGTTTTCGCCCTCACAGGAGCTGGTCACTGAGATCGACAAGAGGCAAGACAAGGTGAACGAGTGCCAGCGCTACTCCGAGCAGTACCGCGCAGCGCTCAAGGTGAGCTCCGCTCTCCGTTTGCACTCGGCTCACACAGGGCGACACTAACGGCAGAGGGACAGCGGAGGGAGGGGACACGCCCGGGAGGATGTCCACCATTGAGGTGGAGGGATATTTCCTCACGTGATTATAATGCTAATTTCTTAAGAAAAAAATCTTGATTAATTCGATGCATAAACATTTTCAGTAATATTTTTAAGCGAGCCATCGCTGCACCCTATCTAATGCAAAGGTAAAGGTGCAGGTCCTGTAATTATTTTCTCACGACACTGCTGCCAGAATGTCCTCCTTTAAAGGCATTAAGAGAGGCCCCTCGAGAGGGTACTTTGGCCTAATCTTCCATACCAGTCCGACATCTTGGAAGAAGTGGGAGTGGCCCACACTTTGTCCCACCGCACGCGACACGCCAGTCAGCTCACAGTGATCTCAATATTTATACGGCTGGGTGAATAGGGGCTCTGGTGTTTTTAAATCAAGTTGCACCAGTATTTCAACTGCCATGCCGGGAGACCAAATCGTACCGGTCGAACTTTTAGATTGTCAGTCCAGTTTGCTCACCCGGGAATGTCTGTCCTTAACGCTCATGACGTCACTCCACATCGACCATCCCCCCTCATTAATAATCATGAGCAGGTGACGTCACTCCACATGGAGCACCCTCCCCCCTCATTAATAATCATGAGCAGGTGACGTCACTCCACATGGAGCACCCTCCCCCCTCATTAATAATCATGAGCAGGTGACGTCACTCCACATCGAACAGCCCCCCACATTAATAATCATTGTAAGGTGACGTTCTCCAAATGGACACCCCCCCCCCCCATTCATAATAATTAGCGGCTGATGTCACTCCACATGGGGGGGGCGAGGCGCCTCCTCCCCCCTCCTCGGCGTCAACTTACAACCCTCACGTCACGCGGTCTCCGTAACGCTGTTGAGACATCAAAGTAAAAAGGACGTCATGATGAACAAGGGATTATAACCTTTAAATGAACTAGATCTGTGTCACCGCGGCCTTACAAATTGCACACGAATTGATGCAATAAATATCACGTTGCGATATGCTTTTCCCTTGCAAGTTTCAGATTTACTGCAATACACCCGTCCTTGGACGGGCAAAAGGCTAGTATGTATATATGTACATATGCCTATGTAATTCCCTGCCAACTTAGCCTTGTATGCGTTTGCCAAACCCTGCTGCCTGTGTTCATGTGTGTGTGTTGTGCTGCCTGGTTCAGTGGTAGTGTAGCGGTTAGCGCTACGCTGCGCTACGAACATGGCGACCCGGGTTCGATTCCCAATCACGGCCAACGCCAGTGACGATTATCTGAACCGGTCCTGTGCCTCCCTTAGGTCGACTCAGCCTCAAATGAGTACCTACTGCGGTGTGTAAACATCGACACTGGGGAGACAAAGGCGGTCGGGCATGGTGTCGGCCACCCACCCCCTCGTGCGTTGTGCCGGCTTTCATATGTGCTCGCTAACAGCACCTTGCCCCCAACAGTCTGTGAAGGCGAAACGAGGGATCTTTGTCCTTGTGCCGCCTGCTTCACGTAGGAGTATGAGATGCAGCTGATGGAGTATCGCGCCCTGGTGGAATCGGCGCACAGTGGCCCCAGCAGGCACCAGTGGCAGCAGTCAGAAGCTGACACCATCGCGCAAGAGGTGAGCCCACTTGCTCGACTTGTTGTCTATTGTTACACTTATTTACCCAGAGAAGCCTCACCGAGTCTCACGACTCTTTGTCACGAGGGTCCTGCCCAAGTGCATTTGCTTTCAGACACATTGTAAGGTGATGTATTACTTCCCGCTAACCTTGACTGCGGGCGTGTGCGCGTCCCACTGTGTATTCCGGGTCAGTTTCTGGACCTGCGAGGTCGCTACACGGCTCTCGTGAACCTCACGGGTCACCGTGTGAAGACCATCAGTGACTCGCTGCAGCACCTACAGCAGCAGGAGGTGAGCTCCAGTCAGACCTCCCCAGCCACCCGGCAGGGGACACGTGGTCTCTTTAGAGCAGTGGTTCTTAATCTTTACTGCAGCCTTGCACCCCTTTGGTTCTCAATCGTAACAACAACATTCTAATGTTAATAAATGCGTATGGGTTTGATGAAACAAAGTAGTTGTACTAACGTGCCCGTGCTTAATTTTAGTTTTCGACGATTCACCTTCGAAAAAACATCTGGCCACGTCTCCCACCCCCAGAAAGGGCATCTCGCACCCCCAGGGGATGCGTGCATCCCAGGTTAAGAACCACTGCTTAAGAGGGTAAGCAAAAGAGAGATCATGAAAGGCTAAATTTGTGGACCCATCAGGACTGCCACCCCAACCACACTGTTTACGTTTGTTCCCCCATATTGTTATGATAGGATGCCTGTTTAATGGTCATGCCTTGTGTGTAACTTCTGGAAATTGAACACAATCCCATTGTGTGCCCTCTGCATTCATAAGCACTGGACGCACCTTTATCCAAAGTTGACGTTTACTTTCTGTCTGCCAGCTCTGCATTTACAGGTATTATATATTTACAAACTGTTTGCCTGTGTTGTGTTTTTTTAAACTTTTATCTTGACAAATTAGAGCCAAATTTGATGGCAATGTAATACTCCATTGAATGCAAGTTATTATACGGTGGCACTTTTATTTCAAGTGGAATGCAGTGGTAAAAAGATCAGCTTTGGCTGCGCGCGAATCATTTAATTCGGGGCACATTTCATGGACCGTCCCCTGCACACTCATCCGACCGGCAACTCTACGAAGCTGCCGCGCCCGGGGCCATGGCTCCGCCTGGCTGCTTCGTTGACAGTTGCCCCCCATTTGAAAACAAGTTAACCGATTTCAATGTTTGTTGCGCGTTTTGAGAGGTTTTTTTCAAACATAAATGTCAACGGTTCATCAAAAGCCGACCTCTTAAAATGGAAGGGCCACTGCGGTAGCGCGTTGCCGTCGTGTTTCGACGACGGCGGCGGCGTTTGCAGCGATGGCCAAAAGGCCGCTCTGCGGTTTGTTTGTTTTTTTTTCTTCCGCCTGGCTGTGAACCGCATTAACAAGGGAGACGCACCCCCCGCGCTCTCCCATCGCTTCGTGAGCGGCCGAGTTCCTGGCGCGTGGCGGCAATACAGCGTCCGCTGTC
Organism: Lethenteron reissneri; assembly: GCF_015708825.2. NCBI lineage: Eukaryota > Metazoa > Chordata > Hyperoartia > Petromyzontiformes > Petromyzontidae > Lethenteron > Lethenteron reissneri. The sequence continues at coordinate 13,535,294 of NC_083807.1, read as the reverse complement.
ATCGCCGACAGTATTCGCCAAGCGGGGGATACTGTGTGAAGCGAAGTGTGGCTTTGATTGTGTGTGTGTGTGTGCCGCTGCTTGTTGCTGTTGTTTGTGAGCTGGCTGCACAAGCCGTCTCTTGCCCCGAAACCACCGATTGCTTCCGTGCAGGATCGCGTCGAAGCCCATTACAGGTTAACCGTGAAGTACACGAGTAAACAAGTGATATCACGCTTAGCTTTGAAAAATATTATTAAAACGCAATATTAACGGACTGCATTTCGGCAGATGGAGGTGTCATACAACGTTATCTTGGTTCTATTTTGAGGGATTATCATACGTTGAGGATAAGGAAGTACCTGAGTAGATTATTTTTCCTATTATAACAGTCAACTCTCGATTGTCTGTGGGTAATGGTGGGGGGCAGATGGATTGCTTTGATTCACAATAATGTGGATTATGCAAAACATATGCTTGGCTCTTAAAAAACATTTTTCTTTTAACAAGGTAGCATTAGGGGCAAAAAAGTAGAATGTGTCATGTACTTTATCGCTTCTTGATGTATTCGGTGCACATGGTGACGTGGGCACTGAGACCCTGACCTTCCATGTGTGAGGAGCAGCTTATAATTAAACCAGTGAGCATTTTGCAGATATTTTTTTCCCCCATAATTCGGATAATCTTCCTACAGATAATCGAGAGTTAAGTGCATCCAATACAGGTCACAGCACAATTATTTAAATGGTTTACACGTGAAAATAGTGAGGGGAATGTATGGGCTGTTCTGTATTAAGGATAAGGAGTACTCTGATCAAGGAGGCTTAATGTGTTGAAACCGACAAGAATCTGATCGTAGGGTGGTGTAAATCCTGTCTGCATGGCGTGCAAAACCCCAAAATGCTTGGCCGCTTCAGCGATGTGCGGACGACGCATGGCATCCAAGAGCAGCGAGCGTGAGCAAAGCACCCAACTAAGCGTCGCCCCTCTGCAATGGCCACGCCAAAGCATCGCTTTTTATTCTGAGCTGGAGCGGCTCCACGCGCAGCATGCGCGCCGTTGCCTTGAGAAAACAAAACCTTCCGTGGTTTGCGCTTCGCTCCGCTGCCGGTGGGCGGTGCTTTGCCGCTCTCCGAGGTAAGCTTCAGCTTTTCGCGGCGAATCGAAGGCGGCGGAGGCGTCCGCTAACGATCGATGTCTGTCCTGGAACGAGCCACGGCAGAAGCAGGCCGAAGCCGTGCCGAGCGTCGCCGTGGGAATAGTTGAGGAAGGAAACGTCCGGGAGGGCGGGACCCTCGAGAGACTCACGTCGCCCAGAGCTCGGCAGAGAGTGACGCTCGTCGAGAAGTCGGTGACGAGGACTGTTGACGAACACGGGAAGGTGCACGTCCAGAAGCTGAAGAGAGACAAGATTTTCTTCCCCGCGGGGGAGCCGTCGGCGGGGCGGCCGCGGATGATCTCAACCGAGATCACGGTGGAGGAGCGGCGAACGCGAGCCGATCGCGGCGCGAGTCCCACCCTGTCTCCCAAGGAGGTTAAGAGCCCGTTGAGGCTGTCCCGGGACATCACGGACATCCGCGGGGGAGCGGAGGAGGAGCTCAAGCGGCACGAACAGGCTTCGTCCGACATCCAGAGGAAAAAGGACGCTGCTGAGCAGGAGGCAAAAGATCTGAAGGCGAAGTTGGAGGAAATCTCGCGCGCAACCGAGGCCACGGAGAGGGAGCTCAACGACCTGAAGCTCGTCCACCAGCAGGGCCAGCTGAGGAGCCTCGCTGCGGAAGAACACCTCCGCGTCCTGAGGGAGAAAACCGAAGCCGGCAAGGCGGTCAGGGTGAACATGGAGATGGAGTTGAAAAGACGGGAGGCACACCTTGAGCAGATCCAGGTGCAGAAGAAAAGAACGGAGGATATGTTGGCGCAAAAGGCCTTCACCGAAGGTCAGCTGAGCATGAAGGTGCGGCAGTCGGCGCAGCACATGCACAGGCTGGACGCGGAAGCCACTGAACGTCTGCAGAAGCACGGGATGGCCGAGATGGAGGCCAAGCAGCAGCTGATGTTCATTATAGAAGCACTGCAGCTCGAACGCATGAAACACAGTGAAGCGTCGGCCCAGGAAAGGCAGCTTCTGATGGAGATAGACAGCTTCGCTCGGACCAAAGAGAGTGACCTGAAGCAGATGGAGATGCTCAAGTTGAAGGTCGAGGAGCTGACTAAGTCGAAGGAGAAATCGGTGGAGCAGCTGGCGGAACTCAGGGCTCAAATTCATTTATTGCAGCAAGAAAAGGGCATGGCTGAAGTCAAAGTTCGGGAGCAGGTAGAGCAGATCAAATTGCTTTCGCAAAAAATCCAGAAGGCAGATCAGCTGATCAAGGAAAAAATGAAGACAGAGCAAGAATACGTGAGGAAGATGAAGCAAATGCAGGAAGAGCTGTCACTGACCAAGAGATCGACCACAGACATACAGAAACAAACAGGAGCCCTGCAAAAGGCATATGAACAACGGCTGCAAGTGTTGAAGGATCAGATTGAAAGGAGAAGCATTTCGTGGAATCTTCCTTTGAGGCTCAGGTCACCCAAAAGGAGGCAGAGTTGAAACGGAGAATGGACATTCTCGACAGAGAAAAACATCTTCTGGGCGAAAGGGTGGAGAAATTGAAGCTTCACTCTGAAAGTATCGAGAAGACCAAGGAAGTCGTAGAAAGAGACGTCGAGGCTCTGAAGGCCCAGGCCGATCAGGCCGTCTTAGAGAAGCGCCAACTGGAGAGGGAGATTTCGGAGCAGAAGGCTTACATCGACGAGCTGAAGCTGCACCAGAAGAAAATCGCGCAGGAGGTGAAGGCATCGCAGGAGGCTGAGCGCCTGGCAATTCAAAAGCAAAAGGCAGTGGAGTCTGAGGTGGCCACGATGAAGAGGAAGGTGAGCACGGAGCAGCAGAAGGAGCAGCGGAGCAACAGAGAGGAGATGCTGCTCGAGGCGGCCACGCAGACCAAGCAGGAGGAGATGGTTCGCAGGGTGGCGCACGAGGCCGAGAGGCTGCGTCAGATGGAGGAAGGTTTGCAGAGGCAGCACGGCCTTCTGGAGGAGCTCAAGGGGCAGAAGGCGGAGGCCGAGCAGGAGACGGAGAGGCAGCGGCGGCTCGCGGAGCAGGAGAAGGCCGCCGAGCGGCGCTTGGAGGAGGAGCTGAGGAAGATGGAGGCGGTGTGCGAGAAGGCAGAGGAAGGGAACCGGAAGATCAATGAGGAATATGAGCGGCTGAAAATGTTAACGCAGGTATTCCGTCGCCCAAGTTAGACGTCCACCCGCTTGTAGATTGCGCTGACCTTGCTGCTAAAGCGAACGCCGAACGCGCGCTGAGATGCAAAGCAACAAATGTGTTTGACCCCTGTAGTGGTGGTGGCAATATGCACGAGCAAACTAACCAGAAGCTTAGGAACCCGAGTAGCCTGTGCAGGATCTAATCATTGTAGCGAGAACACCCACTAATAATTTCTGCTTAAGGCCCCCAAAGGGCTTTGCCCCAGCACTAACTTCGCTCATCGCTCTGATATGAATACTTATTTATTTAATGAACTTGCTTTATTTGATGTGATCGTTATACATCATTTGCTAAATATATGAAGAGAGAGAAAAGAACATGAAGAACACATTTGTATTTGATAAATGAACGTCTTTGTGGTTCAATTATTTGTATTTATTTAATAAAAAACTATCTACAAATAATGCCAGGTACATTTATGTGTAGTTTAGACAATTTTCATTGAGATAGATAAATGTTGTTTTCAATTTAATCATCACTAATTTGTACATTATCAGGCGATACATCGATATAACTTAAGCAACGTTAAAATAAAGTATTACTGATTTGTTTTTAAAAGTATTTTACACCCCATAATTAAAAAGAAAATTCATTAGAACTGGTGAACATCTTATAATGTTAAGATTGGTTATTTATCCCTAATTGTGTATTTATAATGGATAGACGAACATGGCTGCGTGTGCGTTTAGTGAAAAGTTTTGCCCACATGGATCAAGACGTTTATCCGCTCTGTATGAGATTGGCTGTGCCTTCGTAAAGAGTGGCTGGGTTGTTCAATTTCCACGTACCATACATAGGACCTATCTGGAGTGGATAAGCTACTGGTTGCTTAAAGCCATGGTGTGGCACTGCAAAGCCTTGTTGAACATTCAGTTTCAGTATTTTGAATTACCCTGTGAGCCAATAAGCTATTCAATCGGGTTTCATCAACAAAAAATAAAACAACGCCGCTTCTCCGACATTTGCAACAAGTCACAGTGAAAAATTAATCGATAATAAAACAATAATAGATGACTGACATAAAAAAATAGGAAAAATAGACTGAGGTCAATGGAAGTCCGTGGTTCCAGGTTGGAGAGGCAGTCTCAGGCAGACCACATGATTATTTAATCATGAAGGCAACCTGTGGTGGTGGTGGTGATGGGGTCTCAATGAGAATGTATGGGACTAGTTGATAATTGGAACATGAAGGAAAGGTGAGGTGGTGGTGGCAATGATGATGATAATGCATCCAGTGGTGGGTTCCCACCAGAGCGGTTCTCCTGGCAAGCTGCGTTGGCTGCGGTGGCCGCGTCTGTTGGAGAAAACTCTGATGGTGAAGCCACTGCCAGCACACTTATCCACTCCACATGCACGCCTCGCCTACAGACTGGAACACAGCCCGTATTAATTTGCTATCTCGTGTATACTCAAAAGGAGGGGCAGTTGAAACACCTCGAAAACAAAGCTTTAAATATTTGTACAGACTCGCAACAATGGCCTTATTTTTTGTTAATCAATAGGCACGCCCACAATTACACATGCATTGACTTGCAAAATTGTCGTCGCGTTCGACAATGCAAACATTGGTATAGTATCTGGTTCACAAAACCCCATTGTGCATTCGTGCATAGAGTAAGAAGCAGTACTTGGTGGCTATAACGTGAATAATTGTCATTAGCCTACTACAGTTTATTGGCGTGTCGCGTGTGGTGAGGTAAAGTGTGGGTATTCCCACCTCTACCAACACGTCTATCCAGCGTGGAACAAAGGGCCAATCTACCCTTTAGTGGGGCTGTCGAGAGCTGCCCCTCTTTAGTGGAGGTCCATCTGCCAGCAGTGGCTTTGAGCTAGCAATTGCAAGGCTGCACCTTTATCTTTTATAGGACACAATTTTTCGTCGTGTCCTTTAATTGGGAGGACAACTTTTAAATTAATGTATGTATTTGCATGCTCATCTACAGTACATTTGGGAGTTCTGATAAAAAACTAAATAATGATGCCTCATAATGTAAATCATGTAATTTGATACAACGAATCGTGTTCTTTGTGAGGAAACGTTTGCGCTGGTGAGTACTTTATTCATCATCCAGGTCTCCCTTTTTGTTTTGTGACAAGAACACGCGGGGAACAGAAAAAAAACACAGGGGGTGGCGGGGGAGGGGGTGGTCAGTCGGCCCTTCAGGGCTATACTTGGGGGCGGGGGGGTGGAGTGATGGGCCCGTTGCCCCAACCTCGTGGGGACCTTGTGTGTGGGGGGGGGAGAATCTAGGTCTGTCTGGAAAACAAGATGTGAAAAGTCAATGAGCCCTTATACCTCGTCGAAGTTAAGGATACTCACCTAACGGTATAGTTAAATACGTCTCAAATGGTCGGCGTTTATCCAAAAGCATTGCCTAGATGGTTGAATGGCTTCTTTGCTCAAATATTTAATACTTTATGGAATAAATAAATAGTCTCAAAAGCCATAAGTCAAATCTGGTATGATCCAAACAGTATGTGTGTGTGCATAAGCCACCTATTTGCACGGAAAAATGTATTAACACTTGTTTCTTTCCTCAGAGAGATCAGGTTGCAGGCACAAAGATCACGCACGAGATTGAGACATTGCAGAAGAAAATCAAGGATGAGAACCTGAGGCACCAGACGGAGAAGGAGTCTCTCCTCCTCAAGCAGACGATGATCGACGAAGAGAAGGCAAGGCTGGCCAAGATCTACGAGGAGGAAATCTCCCGGGTGAGGTCTATGGCGGAGAACGAAGCGCAGCAGAAAATGCATCAGCTGGAGAAGAACAAGCAACTGCAAAAGCAGGTGGAGGAGTCCTTCGGCGAGCAGTCGGGTGCGGCGCTGGAGAGGCTTTACGAGCCCAGGAGCATTTGTAAGAAAGAGACGAAAATCACGATCACGACCTCATCCCCGTGCGACAAGTCGCCCGACCTGTCCACCGAAGAAGGACTCAAACAGTCGCTCTTAAATTCGACCGCCAACATTCCCTCGGGCCCATTCGCGGGCAAGGACGTGACCGCCTGGGAGCTCGTGCAGTCCAATATTTTATCGGAGGAACAGCGGAGAAAGCTGCTGTCGGAGTACAGATCTGGCAAGATTATCATCGAAACGCTCGTCTTGGCGATCGCTCAGGCCATCCAGGATGGCGCGGACAGTCAGGAAGTCATGAAGACCGTCACCTTCAGGGGCCCCGTTGGTGACATTTCCCTGCAGGAGCTCGTAGACTCCAAGGTGTTGCATCCGAGCGTCGCGAAGGAGGTAGAAGAGGGAAAACGATCGGCTGATGAAGTGAGCAAAATGATTGAGAAATACAGCCTGACGAAGAACAGCATTGCTGGCATTTTTTTGGAAAACACCAAAGAGAAAGTGTGTTTCTATAACGCCATGAAAAGGGGACTTATTAGAGCTGACACTGCCTTCGAGCTTCTGGAGGCGCAGGTAGCCACTGGATACATTATTGACCCTGCCACGGCCTGCAAGCTGACCTTGGACGCTGCCATACAAAAGGGCCTCATTGGTGCCGAGTTCAGGGAAAAGCTTCTGTCGACCGAGAAGGCGGCATCTGGGAACCCAGTGCCCTTGTTTGCAGCGATACAGAGGGGGCTGGTGACGAAACACCAGGGACTACGTCTCCTGGAAGTGCAGGTGGCCACTGGTGGGATCGTAAACTCGCAACTCGGGTTGCGAATCCCTCTGGAGGATGCCGTTCCGCTGGGCCTCGTGGACGAGGAGACGAAGAGGGCTTTGTCAGAGAGCGGCCGCGTTGTCAAAGGATTTTTTGACCCAAACACGGAAGAGAGCGTCACGTACCAGGAGCTCATGCAGCGCTGCATGACTGAGCCTCACAGTGGCCTGCGCCTCCTGCCCATCAAGGCGAAAGTGCGCGACAGGAAGCTGTCGAGCACGTCCTCCATCCGGAAGCGGAGAATTGTCATCGTAGACCCTGACATCGGGACGGAAATGACCCTGTACGAGGCCTACTGCAAGGACCTTATCGACTTGAAGTCCTACATTGAGCTCTCGGAACAGGAGTGCGAATGGGAAGACGTCACGACGACGATGCCAGATGGAACGACCATCTCCGTTTTGCAGGACACCAAATCGGGGCTGAAGTACAACATCAACGAGGCTCTTGCCAGGGGCTTCATCGACAAAGCCAACTTTAATCTCTACCAGGCGGGTAAGATATCCATCGCCGATTTCGCCGACATGCTGACCGGAAGTGGATATCGTTCCCGTTGCTCGTCGACAAGTTCGGATTCGGCCCCGCTCAGCCCAAAGAGGAGCCCCGTGCCGTTGCTCCCGAACAGTCCCGTCAGTGACCCCACAGAGGAAAAATCTCTTATCGCTGGAATATTTGACCTCCACAGTTTGGAAAAGATCACCATCAGGGAAGCTATTGCCAGAAACCTGGTCGATGTCATCACGGCGCAAAGGCTGTACGAAGGCCAGGCGTGCACCGGCGGCATAATTAGCCCGTTCACTGGGCAGAAAATGCTCATTCAAGATGCGGCCAACCGCGGCATAATTGACAGGCAAATGTCAGAGAGGATCGCGCTGGCGCAGAAGGCTCACACCGGATTCGAAGACCCTAAAACGGGCAAGAGGATGTCGACAGCACAGGCCATGAGGAAGGGCTGGCTCTACTACGAGACGGGCCAGCGCTTCCTGGAGGCGCAGTACCTTACCGGCGGCCTCATCGAGCCCGACACCTCGGGGAGGGTGACGATGGAAGAGGCCCTGAAAAACGGCACTGTGGATGCGCGCACGGTGCAGAAGCTCCGTGACGTCAACAACTACTCCAAGTGCCTGACCTGCCCCAAGACCAAGCTGAGGATATCCTACAAGGAGGCGCTCGACTCCTCTGTCGTGGACCCCCTGACGGGGCTCAGGCTGCTCGAGGCCTCCACCTCTTCCACGAAAGGCTTCCCGAGCTCCTACAGCGTCGGAGACGTGAGCCCCACCTCGGGCTCGAGGGCCAGCTCGCGCAGGGGGAGCTTCGACGCGTCCGGCACGAGTCACTCCTCCTCGGGCTACGGCACGGCCAGCGTCAACGGCGGACGGTGGTCGCTGTCCACCCCGCACCCGTTCTGAAGCGGGCACGGCACGCGCATGCACGGCCGGACGTTGACCCGGTTACGTGCGTGCGCACGTTGAGTGTGTGCGCGTGTGCATCCAAAAACGCGTAAGCACTACGAAAGTGTACATAGGAGAAAACGCTGATGTCTGAAGATTGCACTCTAGAATGTCGGATGTCTCACCCGTCTCTCATAATTCATGCCAGCCGCCTGGATTGTTAGATATAGTTGACGACGTCAGTTACAGAGGAGCTTTGCTTTGCTTTTTTTACTTTAATTCAATGTGGTGGAAATATACACTCGGGCATACCATTATTTTTGTAGATATTGTTAGCGCGATTCAAGTTCTGTAAACGATAGATGCATCTTTAGATGTCGCAAGTTAAGATTAAATCATCAATCCTTAACTTATAAGAAGTTGTAATGATGGTATGATTATGGGTTATTACTGTGTAACGGTTATATACAACTGAAACTGGAGGAGAATGTGATTCAGATTTACCTCAAATGCCACGAACCAATCTCCATGGCATGAATTTTCAATTTCAAAGAAAACCCCAGAAAAAACTATGCAGCCCCCTCCCACGTGGTGTCAATGCACAGATTAAATAGCCAGTGGTGACAACTTCAAGACCCAGAATCGTCCAAGCCGATGATGCCGTTCAGGCAAGGGCGAGAGACAATGAAACGCCACGAGGTTTCACGGCCGCTGAAACACAAATGCAACGTTCAAGTTCGTGGAATCCTTCGGCAGTTCGGCTCCTGGGCCACTCTGCATTTTGACGAAGCCACGCAAGCCCAAGACGAGAGAAATCGCGACAGGTCTCCCCATGTTGTTGTTGGTGGTGGTGGGTCATCGTGCTTTAGGTGACGGGACTTCCGCTCGTGTCAAACGGACAAGTGTTCGTGGAAATGTGCAGAAGGGCTGACTTTGAGACAACTAAGCTCTGTTTGCTTCGTTGCCTGCGTAAAAATAAAAAGTAATATACGACATAAAGCCGACTGCAAATCGGTGCAACATTTATTTGAATTCGAATCAGATAATGAGCATCTCATTATATCAATGCAATAAGTCTGATATTTGGCAAATTTTAGTTATAAGGTTAATGTTTTTTACGGCAGTTCGGTGTATCCCTTAAAACCAAAGTGCTTCAGAAAGCAGTTACTATCTGCACATATCTTGTTTTGACACCCATGGTAAATGGGTGATGGAAATGCGGTTGGCTGCTCAATAAACACTTCTCAAACGCACGGAATCCTTGGTCTCCTTCGAGGTTCTATGGGCTTTTATCTTCCTCTGGTGGCGGTACACTTTACTTCATTTCGGTGTCGGGATCTGCAACTGTTGATGAGATAATTCCTCGGTGTGCTTGTCTCGTGAAGGACTCCTCTGTGGCATTGACCGTTTTCACGATTTGTGCTCATGTACTAGGAACATTGTTGTGGACGGTAAGATGAAATGTTTCATACGCTATGGGTGAACTTACCTGCTGCCACTGCTGCTCTGATTGTTTTAACTGCCGGTGTTAAGGTGCCGGGACTTTTGTTGTGTGCGGTGCTTCTGTGGCCTAAAGGTCGTCTGGGTGAAACACTGTTCTGTTTACACGTTTTTGGAATATTATGGGGCTCTTAAAATCAGCGGATGTTTACTCCGTGCAGAGAAACCTGCGTGAACTTGTGAGCAGCAACAACGAATGTCTGTTTAACCAAATGGTCTTCACGTTTACGTGTTCTGTAAATACACGTAGGTGTTCATTTAACTGGCAAGCATTCGGTGAGAAATTGTCACTCATTTTAATACCAACTGGAGATTGCTGTATCATCGAGCATGGTGACGCAGGTTTCACGGCAATGGGGTTAAAATCCAACTGCTGACATTCTTTTGCTCGTCGCCCATTGAGTTCCGACGGTGAATTGACCGAATCCGGCGTGCTTGCAGGAGACGACGGGAAAGTGCACCGGGATTGGAGGGGAGTTCGTGTCCAGCGACCGCGGCGAGGATTGGGGTGGAGAGGAAACGGCGGACACCTGCGCAGGGAGCCCGGCTCCGCAGGTGAGAGGGAGCCATCGCTAAAAAGCGTGTGTTCATTTACGGAAGCGTTTTAAAAAATATATTTTCGTCATAGTCTTCGTCTAGTTGGTGAGATTTTAGTCAAGTCTCAGTGGATTTCATTCCGTCAGCCTCTTAATCTTGTCGACGAAAGTGATGAAAAATGTAGTCCGCTTTCACTTGGGATATGTTGGTGTGAGGGGTGTGCATTTAGCACTCTCCCACCTCCCATATCAAGTCGGCCCAGAAGCGAACTCGGTAAATCCTTTCACACAAGCATGGCGCACTGCGGTCTCTGATAGCGTTTACTAAATTATCTCAAGTCTGCATCGTCATTCAGGCACTCGTTAATTTGGTTGCGTCATAGTCATGTCATGCTTTGGTCTTTGGTAAGTGGTCGTAGTCACGTACAGTATCTATGTTGAACTTCTTTTGCACCATACGTAGCCAACCTTGCGAATGATTGCAACTTTTTTTGTGCACAGTCAACGTTCACCGATATAAAAAAAAAAACCCACAATATTTACAACACCGATTTCGTTAACAAAATTAACGCCGGCCAAAATCCACTGCTGCATGCCACACTGCTTGCATTTACCGTTCTGAAAATGCCTTCCACTGGTTAGCCACTCATCCTCTCTAAGTGCAAGAATCTCCTCTTCTTTTCTCCTCCTCCACCTTCGAATACTTCTTCCATAACTCCTCTCCCACTCCCAATGATGACACCTCCCCCCCTACCGTGAGTTACCCACTCGATAAAAGCATCTCGCAACGTACATTCATGTTGGTTTTATTCAGCGACACCTCAATGTTGTGTACTGTACTTTACGGGCAATCGGCCAAATGAAATGTTTACATGTGGGAAAATGTAAAATCAGGGAAGAATGTGAATGTTATCGATTGGAACGCTTTAGTGAATCTTGAAACGATATGTCAGAAACGGGAAATCGCAGAAAGCGTGAATATTACAGCGAGGATTCGCTTACATGGTAATATTTTATATTTACAGCCGTCTATCGGTCCGCTGCTGGATGAAGGCCTCCCCATATACCTGTGGTGGCCATACAGATCAGTTGACTGTACTTCACCGCGTTGGTCAGTGCAGATTGGCGAGAGGGGGGCCCATCATAGTCAAGTTCAGATATTGCTTGCCACCGGCGTTCGCTGTGTCCTGGAGCAAAACTGGGGTCGCTGGTTCGGAGTGCGGAGCACTATCCACTGTGCCGCCATTGCACCCTGTGTTGTAATAGGGTAGCATACGACACGGACGTGTTTAAGAGAAGCATTGAAAGGCTTTGTTGTTCTGTATTCTAAAGAAGAATTGACGTCGGGTGCTTTTTCATTGTATTGTCTGCAGGTCTTCAGTGATGAGAGTCCATCATCAACGCAGAATGCTCTGCCTGAGCAAGATGCAACCGGTATGGTTTTCACTTGGCTACATGCGTTTGATTAACCTTTCATTTGTGATATTTCACGAAGGATCTGCTGACTAGCTAACATCTTTGTCGTGCCAACTGTGACCCTGTCGACATTTGTGGTTGTTACTTTCAAATATGATGATGGTGATACAAGGTGTAAGCGTTAATGATAAAAAAACTTTATTTTTAATTAACTTACTTTTCAACAGCAAACAATTCATTGAGGCTTACTTGCGTAAAATACAGTAGCTAATCTTTATTACCAGAAAATGTAACTGATTACTGAATTAATACAATTCTAACAAATACATTATTTTACCATTCCATATTTATTAAGCAATTGATTAGGACAACTTGTATTGAAGCCATTTATCGTAACATGTGACAGGACGTAGCATTTCACAGGCTGATGGTGCCTCGCAATCTTGCCATTGACACACACTGCCTTGTCATACACAAACATCTAAACTACTATTAGTACCGGGTGCCCGTAATGGAATCACAAGAATTATAATTAGTACATTATTATATAGGTCGATAAAACTGTGCACACACTTGGCGGTGTAACAAAAATGATCGTGTGAATTTCATGCCTCTTGACATCCACATATTCACCGTGGCATTTTGGTCAAAGGTATCATAGAGCGAGTCTTGGATATCCCCCAACATCTCGGGCGTGATGCCATCTCTTAAGCTGTTAGTTTTTGTTGGTGTACACTTTGTGAAAAAACACCATCTACACATTCATCAATAACACTGCCTTGAAAAGTATACATGAAGCAACGTTTCGGGCAATGGCCCTTCATAGCACATGAGCATTGCTTCCCGCATTGTAGCATGCATTGGTATTAACGAATGTATCGTTTTAGGTTGTTATTTGTGTTTGTGCACCGCTGCCAACTCAGTATCACCAAAGAATACACTGTATAGGTCAGATTAGATCAACATTCAACTGTGCTGTTCAAACTCCGTCGAATTATTATGCTCTAAATATGGCTGATATCTTCATGGACACCTTATATTTCAGTCAGACCTCTGCAGAGCAGGGTATGACATAACCAGGTAATAGAAATTGCTCGGTGAAACATGTTCTTCGTACACCTTCAGCACCATCTCGAACACAGCCCCCTGGTGACTTTCTTGACGATTGCGTTGAACAAAAAAATTCCCATCTCCCCTGCCGTAGATTCAGCTATTTGCCTGAACGAAGACTCGGACGACGCGCAGATAGCCCGTGAGGCCGAAGAGGATCCGGCACGGGACGCGACCTTCTCGCTGGGGTCGCTGGACGGCTCGGAAGCGCTTCACGCGGAGTGCGACAGCCACCGCAGCGCGTCGGAGATGTGCGCAGACGGAGACGACGATAAAGACGATGAAGACGAGACGCAAGGCTGCGAACTCGAATCTCCTTCGGTTTTCAGCCGCGAGCACGTGGACCTTGCCACGATGTTAGACCAACGGCTTGAAGACGATGAGCCTGAAGACGCAAGCAAAGCCAGGGAGGGTGACCCGAACTCTCAGGAGCAGCAGGTATCCGTGACATTTGTTTAGGTTATGGGTTGTATTGCTCCTACTGTCTGCGTTTATAAGTGCATATGTTTTGCGTGGTTTGTGAGATGCCTGTGCGATGTCTGCGTGTTTTCACCTTCGTAGGCTTCTCAGGCACTGTCTCCACCAGGATGCAATAGTACTAAAAACAGAATTGGTCAAATATCTCTAACATTATCCTCCTGAAAATTTGCCTTGAGACTCAACGAGGCTTTTCTAAATGAATAGCACCGTCATTATCATCATTATCAGCCATTGGCTAACCGATGCTGAAAGAAGGCTTCTCCGCAATTCCACATCACCATCAGAATCAGAATATTTATACTGGAGGAATCCAATAAGCTATTAAACTAATTTTGTAGAGATGTCCAGGAGGGGCAGGTCAGAACGTTACAACAACAAACAATACAAATTCACGATAGGAGTGCAAAGTATAGGAAAAGTAAGCAAATCACAAAAAAGCAATTACAAATTAAACTACACTTTTTATTTTACCAGGTGAAGTCCACTGAGCTATCGGCTTCTTTTTCAGAAGCAACCTGGCCACAAATGATAGCTGAACGAAGTCGCTTACCATGAAGGCTGCCGAGTGTAGCTCCTGCACATGAACCGATCTCATCGTTCCACCTCCACAGTGAACGTCCTCTCGGCTTCGTCCATTCAATCACCAGCGTCATCCGTCGGTCATCATCCCTTCCAGCCATGTGTCCAGGCCAAGCCCACTTACTTCCTCCCATAGTCAATACGATGTCTCTCATTGGCATTTATTCTCTAATCCACGTTTTGCCTCTGCTATTTCCTCAGTGTAATTCGTAACTTATATTCGTTTAAGCTCTTTAAACACTTTATAGCTTTTGTTCGCTTTCTTTGTTCAGTTCATTGTACGTTATTGACGACACGCATGACTCTTGAGATCGTTATGCCCTCTGCTTTTGTCACGACCTCGTGGGCAGTTTCTGGACAGCTGGAAAGCCATGCACACGTGGTTGCTGGAGATCTCAGACGCCCTGAGCCAAGAGCCGGGCTGTGATGATGGCATCGATACACTTACGGAACGGCTCCTCAAGCTCAAGGTAACAAGGCCATCTCGGTCCAGCGCTCGTATCACTTGAGCATAGGGAGCCGGTATAGAGAGCGGGTAGCCTTGTAGTGCGGCCAGAGCTTCTCTTATCCGGGAACTCCGTTGCTTTGAAAATATGGGACCTTTCTTGCCAGTATCAAAATATAAGAATATTGGTTAATGCTCGCAGAATTCCTTGTGCAAGGTTTCTGTTTGGTGTTTTAGCATCTTCACACCTATATTCTTGGTTCTTTCGGTAAAGTCACGTAGAAGGGAAACAATAAAATAAAAAGAATATAAAAAAATATATATTTTTGTAATATATATTTCTTATTTTATTATTTCCCTTCTACGTGACTTTACCGAAAGAACCAAGAATATGAATCCCTGCAGTCACGAAAGCTTTAAATAAACATCTTAACACCTGTTGTTTTATTGCCAGATAGGGTAAAACCTCTTCTTATATCCGTTGCTCTTATCTGCAATGTCGTCAATAACCCCCCAGGGAGGCATTCACGAGGAGGACACTCCGCTTGTGGCTGCTCCGCCGCCGAACACTTGCGTGAAAGGCGGTGTCGCAGGCCGCATCTATCCAATGATGCTTGCGCAATAGCCCTCCGCGGGTCTTGCTCACCCACATGTCACGTTTGAGCCGCATGGCATGATTGGGAACGTGAACAAGAGATGGATTTGGCGGAGCGTGCTGGGTTTTCAAGAGTGTGTGGAAGTCCGTGGTGGTGATCTTTGCTGCACTGTTTATGGACCCCCCAGGAGCTTCAGGGAGGCCTGCGCGCTCACGAAGAGGCCTACGAGGAGTGCGTGGATCTCGGAGAGTTGGCGGTCGAGGCCGCGGCCCTGACTTCAAACCACGGCCAACTTCAGAGCATGCTGGGAGAGATGCGGGGCACGTGGGAGAAGGTGCAGGCCCTGTCTGCCGAGCGGTGGGTATGATTGCACACGCACGCCTACGCCCAACTTTGTTAAATCCACTGCTGGATGAGGAAATCCTCATGCCGAACTGAAACGGGCTGGTAGTTAACCCACCAACGTCCCCTTCTGCGCCCCGAACCTGCCGACCACGGCATCCGCACCTCCCAATAGCACTGGTTGGCGACGTGAGGTGCGAAAATCGTTCAACATACATGCGTACATCCTGATCCCACTCCTCGCTGCCCAGCCCTGCCGGGAGCCGACCCGGTGGCACCAGTAACGAGCTAAGCATCGACTCGCCCATTACATTTCAAGTGTATCGCTCACGATGTACGTGCCCAGTCCTTTTGTCGATCAACTGCTGGACGAAGGCCTCCTCATGCCATTCTGGTCGCGGCGGTTATTGGACCATACTTCGCCGTGCTGGTCGGAGCGGATTGGTGAAGTCTTTAGGCATCGATGTGGGAACATACAACTGCAAAGTACCGTCCAACAATAGGTTTTACTGTACTGCCCTCTGCTGCCCACAACGTAGCCCTGCAGAAACCTGTAACACCTGGTATGCATGGTGGTCACCCATCCAATCACTCTCCAGGCTCAGACCTGCTTAGCTTGTAAGGTCTGATAATCGTGGAATTTGGTCCATAGGGCTTTTGTATCCCCCTAAAGTATACCTTTCATGAATTATTTTCTTCCTGTATTTTCAGCATCATATCATAATAACGGCAATGTTTCATATCAGAGCTGGAATAATACACGTTACGTGATAAACCCAGTTGCAGGTAACTGAAATTTGCTGCACTTGAGAAGCAGATTTAATCGCGGGTGGCAGTATCGCTTCTAACCAAGGTTCTTCAGCGATACCAACTCAGTGGCCTGACCCCCACATTCATCCACAGATTTATATTTCCAAACGTTCACAAATGAGAGGTATGCTCATTACACACCACACGCATATGCAGTGGAAACCTTAATTGAGATAGCATATGCTTTCAATAACTTGTTTTAGTGGGTGGAAGTGTCTTGTTGTGTAGGAGGAATGTCACTAATAGTGAAACAGAGGATTACGGAGCTGGCTTCAGTCGGGTGCAGAGGCATCATTGTATGATAGTAAGTGCTGGGTGTTCACTAAAGTGCTAATTTTATGATGTCTGTCTGTTTAGGGTTCATAGTATGTATTTTTATTGTTCATTGCTTTATTTTCATGGACATGGTTCATGTGCATAATCCACAACCTGTCATTTACATTTTCCACGGATGAAAGAAATAATGAATCTATAAATGATCACTCTGTAAATGTGTGATTCATAATGTATTTTTGGGTAGGCCCACGTAAGTAAAATGTCGTGTCGTAAACCTTCCTCTAGCCGACACAGACAATTCATAAAATTGTCACGTGATCAACCGGGACAGTGAATTATTGCTTCAGAACATCGGTGTGTCGGAGAGCGATCCACACACATTTAACAAAAGCCTTTGTGTTAAATGTATGTGTGCGTAATGTTTCTGCTGGTACAAGTGTATAAATCAAGTTCAATGGAACGCAACTCATTTATATTCCAATAACATTTTATGAGCATGCCGCATACATTTGATGCACATCAACATGCAGTGAAAGTCACGCATGGTGCTCCGTTCTCCTAATAATTCACTCAAGGAGACGTTCGCAAAATGCGGACAAAAAAAAATGCGAATAAAAGATAGCTTGATCAAACTTAAATCAAAACGACTGTCATCTGTACAGTTTTACTGCGATGACATCGCCTATATATGACGCAAAGAGCAGTAAGCTTTTTTTTTATTTCAAACCGGGGTTGCTTGTCATTGGATGCCTTGTACCGACCACCGATGTGCGCTGAGGGCTCCCTTGGCACGTGGCCACCTTCGCCTAGCTGGCACGGAGCCGCGTGTTGCAGCAGCGTCTGTGCGGCAGTGCGACCCGGTGAGCGTTGTGCCGCATCGGTGACAGCGCCAGCGCGTTTGGTGCCGCTCGGATGAAGCTGCGGCAATGACCGCGTCGTGGACTCAGAAGTAACCGGTCCCTCATTTCGCCGATTTTTGTTTGTTGTTGTTGTGAGGAATGCATGTCTGCGTTGGCTAAATGTGCTGCTGTACGGTGCATTCTGTTTGGTTCAATGTCGTATATCTGTGTGCTCGTGTGTTGGTGTGTATATTATGTTACACGTGATTGCATTTTGATAGCGAGGCCTCATGTAGGGTATTGTATCATCTGCTATCGTGTATCGGTTCTTTACTAATCTACCCGGTTGTGTGGTGACAAGCAGTGTGAGTGTGTGCGCACGTACGTGAGTGTGTATTTTGAGAACATTTCGATAACATGGCATGTCCAATGTGTTTTGTCATAACTCGTATTATATCTTTGTTCATACTAAACTAGGTGGCTGTGTAAGTCACCCATGAGCCCATCAGATTATTATAATTATTAAAAGTATGAATGCAAAGAGACTGGTGGTGTCAAGCTTGATACAATGAAACACTGCGGTTTAAACAATCTGCACTGTTTGAATAACCAGTACAAAGTTGGAGTTAAACATTATTTGATTGAAATAAACTAAAGTAATATGCTTCATAATTGTACTTTTCACATTTCATGATAAAAAATTGCAATTGGCACATTATTTTAGAAAGTACTATGTGCTTACGTGTTTCTTTAATAAAAGTTCTGTATCTCTTAACTCTGTAAATGCCAATGCATAGCTTGATAACTCTGTCATTCTATGAGCCCGAATGTTATCCTGATGAGCGTTAATTTGCCTCCATTAGTTTTACGACAACGCACTGATGTCTTCATGACTGGCTCCGCACCAAATCGTGAAGGCGACGATGTCTTCTGGCACGTTTACTAAAATGGGAAACTAGCCCTCATTCTTCAAGTAAATTACCTACGGTAGTTCATTGTTTATTCCGTACCATTCATATTCATGAACTATCTTGGACCCAGTAGATTGCCAACATTTGATAGAAAAAAAATATTTTAGACTTGATTATCAACAGTTTCGAATTGCTATGAATGTAAATACTTTTCAACATTTTACGTCTTACATAAATCTGTTATTCCTGTTTTATATGGTGTTAAAGTTTTCCATTAAATGTTTTGTTTATTTATTGGTGAACTTGTTTTGCTGTTCGATTGATCTCTAAAGTGTAACTGTCTTGCTCCTTGATGTATTTATTTTTACCCAGGTGAACCTTGAAGAAGAGAGGCTTATGGTTTAATTTGTCTCTCGGTCAATCAATACGCCAGCTGGGCGTTTTTGCGCCGGTGTATTGACAGCGTCGCTGCTGACCGTAGCAAAGTGACTTGCATGCGTGGTATGTGTCGGATCGCCTCGGATGCAGGGAGCAAAGCTTGGAGGCATCGTTGATGCTCTCAGGGCAGCTGGTTGACGCCCTGCAGGCCCTGTCCGCGTGGCTCGACGGCGTCGAACCGCTCCTGTCACCTGACTTTCCCGTCCTGGGCGACATGGACACGGTCGCCAGGCTCCTGCGCGAGCACCAGGTACGGCACAACGTGTTCACCCGGTACAGCACAACACGTTGACTAGGTACAACACAACATGTTCACCCGGTACATCACAACACGTTCACCTGGTGCAGCACGACACGTTCACCTGGTTCAGCAGAACGTGTTCACCCGGTACAGCACAACACGTTCACATAGTGCAGCACGACACCTTCACCTGGTTCAGCAGAACGTGTTCACCGGGTACACCACAACACGTTCACTGGGTGCAGCACAACACGTTGACTAGGTACAACACAACATTTTCACCGGGTACAGAACAATATTATCACCAGTCACCACACAATACGCCCAGGATATGACGGCTGGGGATAAAATCGCGCCCAAAATGCAATCTCTTTAAACGTTGCAAAGTTCTGTGGTTTTTAGCGCTGGGGGTGGTCCCTGCTGTTGTCCCGCCATTGCGCCCCCCGTCGGCAGGCCCTCCGCGAGGAGCTGTCGGAGCATGGGCAGAGCGCGGAGTTTGTGCGCCGCGCCTCGCGGGAGTGCGCCGTGCTGGGCGGCGGGAACTCGTGCGGCATGGTGGAGCGCTCCGAGGCGCTGCTCGCCCGCTGGGAGGCCGTGTGCTGGCTCGCCACCGCCAAGGAGACGCGCCTCCACGCGGCGCTCCAGCAGGTGCCGTGGTAGCGAGGGGATGTTAACTACCTCGCCTGGTATGCAGGAGGTCGTGGGTTCGGTCCCAACCCTTGACCGCCTGCTGTTTATTTGTAGCTTGCGTGTTATTCTCTCTCCATGGTTGCGTGGATTTGTCTCCAGGTCCTCCTATTTTCCCCTCCACATTTAGAATTAACATCACGCGTTCAGAGTATTTGGCTGCTCTAGATTTCCGCGTGATAAGCCACTTCGTTGGGCTATCATTTGTGGCCAGGTTGCTTCTGAAAAAGAGATATATAGTTCAGTGGGCCTTACCTGCTAATATAAAAAGTTTAGTTTTGTAGAGGTGCGCCTGGCGCGATTCAGTTCACACGGATCAATTCAAACTTCTGTTCAGGGAATTATTTTGCCCCGCTACATCCATCTCAAATTCTTCTTCTCCCTTTATTTATTCACAATTCTGCAGTGGTGTCCGGCAAGATAAGCAGTGTTCTCGACAAATATCGGGTGAGAAAGTCAGCCCAAATAATTCCTTGTAGCTTATGAAGCCAGCCACGCATGTATTGCGCTCTTCAACGAGGGTGAACAGCATCATGTCTGTTCGTAGTAGTGACTTTACTTTTTGAAAACTGGACAAATTAGTCAAAAGGTCACCGAAAACGTGGAGACACAAACCAAAGCAAAAATAACGATTTGCTATAATGAAAACACATTTGCCCCGACAGCTTCCACACTACAAATTAAATCCTTCGGAAGGACGTTTGTACCACAGTGAGCTTGCTCTCGTGATGGGCGTGATTATCTGCTTCGTACCATCGCTTTTGCAACCGTAGCAACGTCATCAACAGCATCCTTTGAATTCAAGTGGAATGTGCGCAGACCTCTCAGGCGTGGAGAGGTGCGGTAGTAATCAGCGGGTGGCCTTAAGATTGGCCCTGCGTGAGAGGCAGCTGAACATATGAAAGGGGTCCGGTGTGAACGAGTGATGCATGAATCTCAGACCTAACTGATCAGTTGCCTGCGTAGTTTGGTGGGGGGTGGGTGGGGTGTGGAGGATGGGGGAGGGGTGGCGGCGGCAACGGGGCTGTTGCTGTGTTGGTAAGAGACCGCAAGGGCCCAAGCACCTGGGTTCAAAGACGGGGGGATTTGGAGAGGGCATCCTATTGGATTCCTTACACCAGGACTCATTCCAACCACGCTCTTCCACTGTTTCGGAGGTTGTACTTTCAGGCATTTTATACCCGGGCAGATGCAAATCAGTACCTTTCGTATGACTTCAATACATATTCTCACGTTCCCGCGCCTGGAAACG
Source organism: Lethenteron reissneri (assembly GCF_015708825.2). Taxonomy (NCBI): domain Eukaryota; kingdom Metazoa; phylum Chordata; class Hyperoartia; order Petromyzontiformes; family Petromyzontidae; genus Lethenteron; species Lethenteron reissneri. Next base: position 13,514,480 of record NC_083807.1, on the reverse strand, counting down.
TGTGAGATAATCGGTATCACCCTGAGAGCGTGAGAAAAATCCTGACTACTTGAGTCTCGGCGCTAATGCGCGAGATGTGAGAGCACTTGCGAGCTGAGACGCAGCGCTCCGTTTTTTGCAACGCCGTCGCTTAATCCACGACACACGTGAGAGCTTTTGTGGCTGCTTTTCTCTCTCTCGTCCGGTCATCTCGCTGCGGAGCAGGCGGAGGAGCTGGCGAGAGCGATGACGCGGCAGCTGGAGTGGTGCACCTTGGCCGATCGGATGCTCTACCCGCACGACGCCCTGCCCGAGGAGGAGGAAGCCTTGCAGGAGCTGGCCAAGCAGCACGCGGTCAGATGCGAACGCTGCGCGCAATCTGACCGTTGCCCCCCCTCCACCCCCATGTCGCAAACCCGACCACCATTTACCGGAGGTTACTGGATGCCTGTGAAAAAGCTTTGTAGCTCATCGGATTCATCCAGTCTCAATAAAGATTCTGAGAAAGATTCTGAGGTTTGCTACCTCGATCCTGGTTTTCCCAGGATAGTTTTTGGTTCCTGTAGCTGTCTTGGAATATCTGCAAGTCTTCCCAGTACAACAAATGTCCCGGTTTATGTCATTTGATTAATTATACACCACGCAAGATAATCCATTTACATGTAGATCCCCTCCTTATGCTGTATTATGAGATTCGTTTTTCCCATGACAAGTCCAGTTTTTTCGTACGTCAGAGGTGGCACCCCTAAACAGACCCCCCTCCTCCTCCCTCCCCCCCCTCGCCATCCCATCGACATACATCAGTGTTCTTCACTCATTTTCAGAGGGGGGCCAATAAGACATCAGTGTGAGGGCCGTCACACATTTTAAACCATTGGGGGTTTGACAGCACAATGTTTATTCACATTTTCTATTGTCGGGGGCCGCACGTCAAAGGCCACACTGAAGGCCGCCAGTGGCCCGCGGGCTTTGCAATGAAGAACGCTGGCATACAGCGTGAGCGAGTGCTTACGCGGCATTTTATTATCACCGCAGGAGTGGATGCTGGAGCTGGAGAGCAGGGAGGAGGAGATGGCAAGGATCTCTGGCCTGGCTGATGCCATCTTGTCTACCTGTCACCCCGACGGCACAATCAGCCTCAAGCAGTGCCTGGCCTCGGTGCACAACAACTTCCAAGAGGTGAACACGTGGCCCCGGCAGACAGGACATTCTCTATTACTGGCACATGTTTAAGGAAGCAGATAGTAATGTACGTGTGTATGTTGAACTTCTTTCGCCGACCTTCTGACTTCATAGGCCACCACGATTGGTGGCCACTGTTTACGATTATCCAGGAGAGCCTAGTTGAGTCTCGAGACTCTTCCTAGGGAGGATCGTGCCACATTTGGATGTTTGGCCAGTTCAATCAATAAAGATTTGGCATCTGGGAGGACGGGCCTACGTGTGCACACTATAACCTAATGTGGCTTATTCACTTACAAATCCGGAGCCACATTGAATTGTGGATTGTTTCTTAGCGACCCTGGCCGCCAGGCTAGAGTTGTTCATAACACTTATATTTTTGCTATTGTCTGCACGTGCAGGTGAGTGGCCGGGCCTGGCGGCTCCAGGCCTGGCTGGACACGTCGCTGCGGGAGCTTGAGGAGCAGGCACACCTGGCGGAGGAGATGTTCCTGTGGCTGCAAGAGGCGCAGGACTCGCTGGCCGAGAAGGAGACGGAGCTCCTGCCCCAGGATGAGGAGTCCATACAGGGCCTCATCGACGAGCACCAGGTGACGAGCCCAGCTCGCTGAACCGGCGCACTTTTGCCGTACGTTGCCATTGACTTGCTAGCTCAGCCATTGGTTGGTTGCACTTTGAACTCAGCCCTTTCCCGTTCCGAGACGTCTGCACGTTGCGGGGTCGGTCCCGTTCACCGCTCAATCTCGAAACGCGCAAGCGGTTAGCGTTAATTTTATTTCGAGAGGTGTAGCGGCGCTGTTTTAAAGATATTGTACTCACTGCAGAGAACTGTACCGACACGACCGCACTCTAGGATAGCTGGCGCCAACCTGTGCCACACGCCTTCCCGCATGGGAGGGCGATGATGTACACGTATGTCGAATCATGCAAACGAATTGGAGGAAAAACTGTTAACGTCCATGTACGTCATCAAAATGGGTTAACAAATGATAGACATAGATCACGCACCCATGTGTTGCGCTTCAACGTCACGTACCCTGGCAAATAGGTATTTTTTGGGACAATTGTGTCGAATCATGAAAACCATTAATAAAGGAAGAGTCAACACAGTGATGAGGAGACTCATCTGAAATGTGTGATGTCTCAGTGGTGCATCCAAGGGGTGCGCAGTGGAGGGTGACTGCTACCTCCCTTGGGTATTTTGTTGATAATTACCAGAGAAAATGTGTTGATTGTTTATCGTTAATGTAGGACCCCATTCCTAGAGAATTAAATACTGGGGCCATTCCCCCCGCCCATCCTCCCATGGGAAGAGGTCCGCCTCTGTGATGTCAGTACTAATTATGAACGGGTGACGACCATACTTAGTCACTCACTTGCTCATTCACTCTATCATGCACCGACTATCTGATTCCTGTACTTACTCAGGCAATTCTTGAACGAGCCACAAACTCTTTTTCAGGAGATTAATCCTTGCGGTGTCTGGCCAATTCCTCTTCAAGCATTCTTAACTGTGGGGAAAACGAAAGTGCCTGGATAAAGTACAAACATACGAGTCATAACTCCTCGGAGATACGGTCAGAAACTTGCTTCCTTTCGTGCTGCCATCAGCGAGATGATGACGAATTCACCTGCAATTCAGAACGATGCGTTTTGCACTCACTACATTTCACCTGCTTGCTTTTTTTGCTTATCACGGTTGTTGAGGGCAAGCCCAAAGGTCCCCCAAAACGCCGACGCTGCCTTCAACCAACCACATCTTCTCGTCGTCTCCAATTGCCCGATGTTGCGTCTAGACCCCCCCCACCCCGCCCCGCCCGTAGCGAAGCGGCGTTTCTCACTCGGCCACGCGCTGTTCGCTCACACGAGGCCGCTGTCCGCAGAGCCTGATGGAGAGGATGATGCTGAAGCAGCCGGAGATGGACCGCCTGGGTAGGTGCAACAGGCGCAAGCTCTCCAGCGAGTCGCAGCTGAGTGGGACCCTCTCCCCCTTTCTGGACAAGACGAGGACGCGTGAGTTTGGCCGTCGTTTTTCACTTCACGCTTTTACAGGGGAACATATTGAGTCCACCGATGATCTGTGGAGAACGAGTGACTGAATCGGAGTTAACATGTTTACTGTGCTGACTTTGTATTCCTCGATCATTGCATGAGAGCTCATTGCTTTGGCTGCATGATCGTGTGAATTATATGTGTTGTGTGTGCAGCATTGTTTGTGTAAGCTGTAGGTAGTCAGCACACTACGCGCTACGAACCCGGCGACCCGAGTTTAATTCCTGCTATATTTTAACTGGTCTAGGGCCTCCTCTAGGTCGACTCTGCCTTAGACGAGTACCTGGGGCAGTGTGTAAACATCAGCACTGGGGAGACAAAAGTGGTGGGGTGTGGTGTTGGTCCATCCCGGCCTTCATAGGTCCTCACTAAGAGCACTTGCACCATAGTTAAAGGCTATATTGGGGATCTTTGTCTTTGTGCTGTGGCACGTGTGTCTTGTGGTCATGTGCACGCTGTGGTGTCCATGCCCTTGCCACATCCGCCTTGTGGCATTATTGTTCTGTGGCACGCATGCGGGGTACGGTGTGTGCGTGCATGCGGGGTATGGTGTGTGTGCGTGCGTGCGGGGTACGGTGTGTGTGCGTGCGTGCGGGGTATGGTGTGTGCGTGCATGCGGGGTATGGTGTGTGTGCGTGCGTGCGGGGTACGGTGTGTGTGCGTGCATGCGGGGTATGGTGTGTGCGTGCATGCGGGGTACGGTGTGTGTGCGTGCATGCGGGGTACGGTGTGTGCGTGCATGCGGGGTATGGTGTGTGCGTGCATGCGGGGTATGGTGTGTGCGTGCATGCGGGGTATGGTGTGTGCGTGCATGCGGGGTACGGTGTGTGTGCGTGCGTGCGGGTGCGTGCTCGGTACATGACGTGAGCAGCATGACCCGCATACGTGTGCGTTGTGTGACATGCGTGCTGTCGCACGTGTGCTTTTGCGCGCGTGCATTGACTTGCGTTCAAGTGCGGCACGGTGCGGGCCGCCGCGTGCGCCAGCGGCGGCAGGGCCCAGGCTCGTGCCGTCTTACCCTGGCACGAGCGCCGTGGCGACGTCGCCCTCTCTGAAGCGGCGTGCGGGGGCGTGTGCGTGTCTGGGCACAGGCAAGCTCTCGGGCTCGCAGCCCGACAGCCCCGTGTCGTCGCCGCTGTCCCCCGGGCCGCTGTCTGAGCCGCGAGACCCCCACGTGACGGCGCTCGTGGCCTGCTGGCACCAGGTGTGGCTCGCGGCGCTGGAGCGGCAGGGCCGGCTACGCGACGCCCTCCAGCAGAGCCAGACGGTGAGCGAGCAAGTCGACCTCTGGCGGTCAGTAATTAAGGCTGTGCGAATTGTTAATTCATCCCAGAGTGCCATTATTATTATCATCACTGTAGTGGCATTATCATTATTATCATCATTAGTTGCTCAATGACATCATATCTATCCGTGATTGTCATCCTGTTCTGATCGTCATCATCATTATCATCAGCCTTGATCTATTCACTGCTGGATGAAAGCCGCAAGCTGTCACCATCTCTCACGGTCTCCGTCTAGCTCCTACATACAAGCTGACTTCATCACTCCATCTCAGCCGTAGACTTTCTCTCAGGTGCCTGCCACTGTCATTTGGCTGTCATCCCCTCCTAGAGCCCTGTCCTGCGCAAGGCCACTTGTCTTAGGTCAGCGTGATGTCTCTAACTTGTCTACGTTCTCCAATCCTTGTGTTCCTCTTCCAAACATGTATGTTTCCATGCACTCGTGCAGAATTCTGTAGAATCGGATATTTATTTGGAATTGTTGTTTGAGCTCATGTGGTTCTCATTCCCTTTTAATATGAGTTTGGTCAACAGCAGTAAGGAATTACCAATGATCTTGAAATGTTAGGCATGTAGTTATGTATGAAATAATTCAATAAAAGCTATAATCATGCTCATGACACATGTATCAAATTGTGCAAGAATTAATTAATTACAATTTGTTAAAATTACTCATTCAACAACATCAGAAACTTCAGCTTTCATTCATAAGGCACTAAATCACGTAACCAAATGCCTCGAAGTGCCACTCTCGTACATAAGTAAGATGCTAATTTGTGGCATTCAGACTCATGGGGTGAAAAATATTTTGTTTAAATTATATTTCAAAAAATAACAACTACAAACAAGGTTTAAGATTTAACCAATGATCAACTCTTCCATAGAATAACGAGTCTTAAATAAGGAGAATCATAAAATCACCTCAGTGGATGAACATGCCGATGAATTTCCATAAAACTTCTTTCATCGTTTGAAATTTTTTGTGCTGATGGTTTTTGGTTGTGGTTCTACAGAACAGTCGAACTCATCAGACATTGGAAGCTAAGTCTGGGTGAGACTTAGATGGGAGACTACCTCGGAATACAGAGTCTTGTAAGTTTGGGCTTTGATGTGGCTAGGAGATGACAGTACTAGAGAGGTTTCATTGACTCCATCTGTGTGGAGCTTTGAGTGTTACCCCCTCGCATGGGCGGTGTGTTTTCTCCAGTTATTCCACTTTCCTTCCCAAACAAGAAGCCAAAAACTCATGAATGGAATTGCTTAAAACACCCCAGTGTAGCGGGACCCTCCTGCAAATAGCCTCTTGTGACTCAGCGAGGCTCCCCTGGGGACTTAAATCCAATCGCCATTATGACCTTCGACATCGTAATGAAAACATCCCTTGTTTAATAATCAATTGGTCAAACATATAATGGCGGACCCTCCTTGAAAGGTGTCTGGTGGCCCAGCGGGGCTCTCCCGTGTGAATGAATACCATTGTTTTTACATCGTCAGCATCGCCGTCAATCGTAATTTTGACAACGGGCAGATGTGGCAGGAAATGGAGCAGGAAAAGTTCAGCTTCGCGCAGTGGAGGAAGCGCTTCTCGCAACAGACGAAGCTGAAGAAGTCTCGTCTCATGGACATCTTCAAGCGTCTGGACGGAGACCAGGACGGCCGCATCACACGGGATGAGTTTGCCCGCGAGATCTCTCTGCTGGGTAAGAAGGAGAGAAGCCTCTCCCTGTCGAGACAATAGCAGCGTACAACCATCCATTCATCAACGTTATTTAGAACCAGGTGCCTATGACTAGATCACTTGGAATGGGCCCAATGTCGTCAGATCTCATGAGCTAAGCAGGGGTGGAGCCTGGATAGTGCTTAGATGGGTGACCCACAACACACACGTAAGAAATGTGTGGTAAGCAGCAGAGGGCAGTGAAGCAATATCCATCATTGTTCTGCACTTCTTTGCCCCACAATTCTCACGTCCATTCATCCCCGCCTTTACCAACCTGCAAGGGCCAATAAATCCTATGCTGCAATAAATCCTATGACCTGCACGCCTTGGGAAGACTTTCATCCAGCTACGTACGGTACGAAAGAAGTTCAACACACAGTACATGCATCGGGAGCACGAGACGTCAGTGCAATCGATGAGTCGATGCTTCGCTCGTAACTGGTGACGCTGGTCCATTTCCTGTAGGGCTGGGCAGCGAGGAGTGGGAGCTGGACGCCGTGGTCGGGAGGTTCGGGGTGCAGGAGGGCACGCTCGTGGACTACTACCAGTTCGTCTCCGAGCTGTGCCCCAGCAAAGCTGGCGGCAGCATGACAGACGCCGACAAGATCGACGACGAGGTGGGCTGTGCACCATGCACAGATGAGTTTCATTTTGTAAAGATGCACGAGCAAACGCGCAGGCATATGCCAACTCAATGCAACTCCAGCAGTAGTCCCTGCAAGAGCAATTTCGAAGTGTTTGTATGACTGCTATTGTGAGCGTGTAAATAATGCAAATAGATCATTAAGGAGCAAATTGGATAAAACATGAAATATCAGATCTGATGTTTCTCGAATTGGCAGGAAGCGTTGGTGAAGTGCGCTGTGAACCCGGTGATCCGAGTTCGATTCCCTAGCCTCGGCTAAGACCAGTGGAAAGTGATGTCTGAACCGCCCCTGGGCGACCGCTTCACAAACCCACACTGACTAGCGTGGTGAAGCATGCTCAAATAACCCCCATGACCAGCATGGCGTAGGGAGGACTTTATCCGGCAATGAATTCATGAACACGGCGGCGAGATGTTAACTACCTCGCCTGTTGTGAAGAAGGTCGTGGGTTTGATCCCAACCCTCGACGCCTGTATATTTGGAGCTTGTATGTTATGCCCGTGGTTGCGTGGATTTTTCTCCAGGTCCTCCAGTTTCTCTCTTAACGGTTGTTGCTAGAAGATTTCCACGTGATAAGCCACTTTGTTCAGATATCATTTGTGGCTAGGTTGCTTCAGAAAAAGAGCTTTATAGTTCAGTGGGCCTTATCTGGTAAAATATTAAATAGTTAATAGTAACAGCTATAAAAAATATGTGTTGAATCCAGAAAAAAGCGATATTTCTATACAGAATTCTATAATTTTTTTCATACAAAATAAACCTTTAAATGTTTTTTTTTTCGTAAAGAATATGGCTTACATTTTCTCCATTTAAAGATTTTTGGGTTAGATCGTAACCCACCACCACCCGAAACAGCCAACCAGTAAGGTTTGTCTTGTAAACAAAACGCGTCAATTAGTTACTACTTCAGCCCACCGGTGTGTTGGAGAGTAAATCCATAATATTGGTCGCGAAAGCGTACTGTGTCAAACTGGCATTTTCTTCTGAACTCATGTGCACAGATGTGAAACAGGTACTTTCACTATCCTGGTGATGTTCCAGTCTACATTGTAATCCAAATTGAGGTATTTGGATTTGTGTATGAAGATTGTAATTGTGTTGACGTACTTCTATACTCAGTGGTAACATCTTTGCTCATCACTGCCAGGTCATTAGAAAGGTGTCCGCCTGCAAATGTTCCCGGAGGTTCCAAGTGGAGCAAGTGGAAGAAAACAAATACAGGGTAAGTTTTACTGTTTGTTCAATCTGGGAAAAATAAAACCCCAACAAAATGCAATAAATGTGCACATTTGAAGATTTAAATATTCACCCAGAGACAGCGCCACAACTAAGGTCCCTGCTGAATTACATCAGAATGTTGCATGGTGGATGCGGATATCTTCAACGCCAGTATCGAATTATGAGTAGCTCACAGAGTGACTGTGGATCCCAATCTCAAAACCATGGACCACGTGGTCACATCCCCATGGGCTGTGGCATACTATGTGGCCTTTAATGGTGTGGCAATAAATAAGTAATATTAAAAAAAACCTCTTTTTAAAACACGCTTTAATGAAATGTACCTTACTAGTAATGGAAGTGCTCCAGGAAGTGGCCCCGAAGCTTGCCATAACGTAAGGGACCGTAGCCATTTAGAGCCAACGTCAGTTGACCATGGACAATTATAGCCAAGCCGAAACATCACATATAAAAAATAATGTTTCAAAATATGTTTTTTAATGATAGAACATAGTATTATCATCAGTATGACATAAGTATACCAAGTTTGCAGTTGATACCACATTGGGAAGTGGGTAAAACTTGAGTTACAAGATTTGAGGATACAACAACGACAACACAACGACAGAGTGAGTTAAATAAAAGCGTTTAAAAAAAAGATCCTTTACCATGATGGCCTATGACCAAATCACCCGGAATGCATTCGATCTTGTCAGACGTCGGAAGCTAAGCAGGTTTGGGCCTGCTTAGTGTTCAGGTGGATGACAGCAGTACACAACAGCTGTTAAAGGTCACAGGTCTGTGGCAGGCAGCAGAGGGCAGCGCAAAAAAATGTGTTATACTGTACACTCGTGCTCCTTGTATGTGTTCCCACCTTTATCGATGTGGTGAAATATGGTTTCCACCCCCCCCCCCCCACGATCCGCATGGTGTGGGGGATGCCCTCATCCAGCGGCTGCACGTGTGTGCATGCGCGCGTTACCATGCCGAGCCGTGCGTGGCGGCGGGAGTTCTTTTGACGTCGAGATTGTAGTGCAAACCCTCCCGCGGTGAACACCGCACTCATCAGCTGCGGCTATCGCTCGCAGTTTGGGGACTCGCAGCAGCTGCGCTTGGTGCGGATCCTGCGCAGCACGGTGATGGTGCGCGTGGGCGGGGGCTGGCTCTCGCTGGACGATTTCCTCCAGAAGAACGACCCGTGCAGAGGTACCGTGGCGCTCTGTCGCGCCACCCCCAATCTACCTTGTCACGGCCACTCGGAGAACCCAGTGGTAACACTTACGCCTTGCGGCAAGAGGTGCCCAGGTTTGATTCCCGACTAGAGCACCTCTGTGTGTTTGTATATCCTCGCCCTGTTCTGCATGGATTCTCCCCGTGTCATCCCGGTTCTCCCCCCATAACCACAAAAACACACTGGAGTGTCATTCTCGATTTGAAAATTTTGAAGATTTCGAAAATGTACCTTCAAATTACTCTTACGGTAGTCACCCTTTCCTGGCAGATTCATGCCGAGCTCCTAGCCAGCTGTTGAGTCGCCTTGTCACACACAAGGACAGCTTCCCGGAAGGTGCATCGAACACGTTTCATTATGTGGTGAAGAGAGCACAATGTCAATGTATTCATTCATTCAGTCATGGGAGGCTGTCTTAATTCTAAATGTGGACTTATTGGTGCCAGCTCAACTTCTGAGCCACCCATACACCCTGTCGCTCATAGGTTCATGTAAATTCGGCAGCCACGAAGAGGTTTCACTTCCACACCAATGGAATAAATAAATAGTTGATGATCGTATATTGTGACAATTTATTCTTAAGAAATTCTACCATTCTCAAATCTACACACGGATTTACAGGGATATTGACAGCTCAGGGAGGCCTTCAGCCAGAAGTTGATGTGTCTACGTATATTGAACTTCTTTCGCACCGTACGTAGCCAACCGTGCTAATCGTGACAACGACGGTGATGACAGTGAACGGAAGTCGGTGCCCGTCCTTATTGCTTGCCGGCTTCCATGTGCCACTGCAGCCAAGGGCCGCACCAACGTGGACCTGCGAGAGCGGCTGTCGTCGGGCGAGGGCGGCGGCAAGGCCATGGTGCTGTTCCGGAGCAAGAGTGGCGGCGGGAAGGTGGCGGCTCCGAGCCGACACAACTCCACCAGCAGCCTGCCCAGCCTGAGCGCCTGCCCTGAAGACGCCGCTCCAGCCGGCGGCAGCCGTGACTCCCAGCAGGTGTGCAAGTCGACAACGCGGCCGCGAGCTACGGCCTGATACGAATGTCGCACCGGTTGCCGACGATGTATATATAATAGAGCGGTGGTGACGTATGGGCAATGTTTGTGATGCTTCCCGCTCCCAACAGGCGTCCGATGCCGCTGCGAACAAATTTAAGAAGTCAGGAAATGGAAAGTCTGGGCGCAAGGAGCGCATTGGCCAGCTCAGCTGCTCCGTGTCCAGCATACCCTCCCACGCCCCGTCTTCAGGTAGACCGTGACTTGTTTGCTTTCTCTACATTTCTGTCTCTTACACTTATTTTTTTCCACTGCACAACAGAGCCGTTCTGGGGCCGTGCTGAGCTCGCCCGCGGTGTTGGCTCACGAGTCGCCATGTTGTCTTTCCACTTTTGAATCAAAGAAGCTGTGCCACTGAGGTCACGTGCACCGAGACTCGTCGAGACTCGTGTAGATCACACGCTGACACAGAACGTGTTATTCACTCCGATTGCTCAGTCTCGAGCTATAAACTATACAGGCGTCAGGGTCAGGATCGAACCCCCGACATCCTGTATAACCAGGCGAGGGAGTTCACATCTCACCACCACGACGTGTCTTGCGAGACCAGTGTACCACCGTCTGGTTCCACCTTTGCGCTGCTTGATGTTATCTCTTTGCTTTTCATTTGCTTTTTGATAACATGATATCGTTTACATAAATTATAAATTCGTGATTCTTATGCACATGATTCAGTGTATATACCACGAGCATAGAAATCGGGTTTGATGTGAACATTGTATGTGATGATACTGCATTGGCAGTGGTGCCCAAGTACAATTAACAAACAACACATTTGTTAATTACACTTCCTTAAAAGAACAAATGATAATTGGTGGCATTTCAGGCAATGGGGCCCTCTTCATAGCACTGTATTTTTTAAATGACATTTCACTCCTTGTCTCTCCACAATAATTATGCGATTTGTGTCCATGTCACGAGCTCCAGAATCAATTCGGACCTCGTGCAGTGCAATATAATCCCTTTATGTTGGATAGCAGTGAGCGGACACATTTATCCGCCCGCCTACTGACCCCTGGTGCCCGTGATATTCTCGTTTCAAAGCAGGCTCCCACAAGCCCTCGGGAATCCCTCCAGCAACCACTGCCGAGGCGCGTCCTGGGAACATCAGCAGCAGCAGGGTGTCCCCCACGCAGCGACGCAGTGGCACCGCGCCAGCTCCACTGGCAAGGATGGCCACCAAGGTCGAGCCATCCACAGCCCCGGCGGCCGACGGACCCAACCAGAAAGCCTCCCGGCCGCTGCCGGCCAAAGTGTCCAAGATTCCCACTCACGCGAGCCACGCGACCTCCCGGACAGCCACTTCCAATGGCCCAAAGCACTAGAGCCTTGTTTCGAAGGCGGCACGTTGTTTGGAATGCCCATTTTTGTTGTACGTACGTACATATGTTGAAGTTCTTTCGCACCGTACGTAGCCAACCATGCTACTCGGAGGTGCGGGCGAAGGACAACAAACTAAACGCGAAAAGCAGTTCGATATAAATGAGTTTTCAATTTAAAATGTGAAGCCATATAATATATTTTACAGCAGTTTGACCATAGTGAAGCCAGTCTTAACTGGGAGAATTCTACGTCCGAGCATATTTGATACCCACGATTCCACCCGAGAAAATTCCTGCAAGAACCAACAGTCTTCTATGGGTGGTTCCCCTGTTAAAATAGCCAATCAATTGAATGAGATCCTTACGGGAAAACGGCTATGGATGATTCGTGCAATAAGATGGGATTCTATTGAGATTCTGTTGCAGATATAGCTTAAATTTCGATTTAAAGCTTTCGTGACTGCAGGGATTCATGTTCTTGGTTCTTTCGGTAAAGTCACGTAGAAGGGAAATAATAAAATAATACACATAAAACATAATCAAATTAAATTCGTCGTGAGAATTTAATTTCATTATGTTTTATGTGTATTATTTTATTATTTCCCTTCTACGTGACTTTACCGAAAGAACCAAGAATACAGATATAGCATTAGCTAAGCATTGGCAATGTCATCCTATCAATAGGCCAAAATCGCCATTGCAATGCATTACTATGCTTCGAGCATAGAATTGGGCCGATTCCACGTTAATTGCAATGTGGCATTGAGGATACGAGGTCCCATAGGACCTAGATGGGCTCGTGGAGGCTGTCCCAGGGACGCTGCTTACCCACATCTGCTTCAGGATATCGCCAAGCCTAGCAAGGCAAGGCAGGCCCCACTAGCCCTACTCTCTCACCTGTATGGTATAATACAATTAGGGTGGAATTGGCCAAGTTTAATACAATAGACATTTGCACATGGTCCAGAGTGGTAGTCTCAGAAATCTGGGTGTTAGTTCTGAACACGATGAGCATCCTGAGGAGCTCTAGTCCTGAATATGCTTGGATATTTACGTGCTCAATTAAATGTCAAATGCTGCACTGGGAGGTAAAAAATGTCCGTGTGAAAGTTTTTATAAGCAGGATATTCTGTTTGTCAGTGCATGACGAGAGCCAGGAAATGAAGTGGTTCATTATCTACAGGTCAACATCTGACCCACCAGAGTTATTGTTACTTGTGCATACAACAGCCAATATTATGTACTCTTACCTCTTACACACGTCATAGGGTATGAAGATTTCACATCAGAAAACAATATAATTGGACCCTAGCATACAGGCCTGTTAACTGGGATGTCAACATTCTATTGTGAGTTGCTTTTTCAGTAAAATAACACTGCTAAATTTGAACTCCAGTGAACTCGATTACCTCTGGGTGGATTAACTGGCTTGTGGACTAACCTTGCTTGTGGCGTATAAAAATGTTTACACATGCCCGAGTTTCATTATTAGCTGGTCCTTAATCTAGAAGGGACAGCGACTCATGCCACCAATTATGCAAATCAATCGACAAGTAAACCCACTGCTTTAATATAAACATAGGATGCACTGTCAACTATTCTACATAGGTAAACACTTTTATCACCTAAATTACATGTTTTGCATTATCTGTTTTTTGTTACCAGTGCCACTCCTCCACACCATTACCCAAGATAATCCAGTTAAATGCAAGATAACAACCTTGAGGCATATGAAATGTGATCTTACCTGCACTGCCATGGGTATGTCTCATTGGCTTTTAGGCATCGGTGATACTATTTCATGAGATTTAAGGAATTGTTCTTGATGACAAACACTGTATTGCCACTAGAGAATTATGCATTAGTGCAAATAATAATTTTCCCTGTGGGTAGTAACTGCACCACGTTCCAAAAGCAATACTCGCAAGGTACAAATTAAAGGCGTGTGAATTTATATCCACTGGAATGCACGACTCGTAGAGTTCATTTGTTGCAGAACCACTGGCTGATTGTAAAACAAGTATTTAAAGAAACCACAGCTCCTCTAGTTTGAGATAATTTTATATATATTGGGGGAATGTTTTAATGGTAGTGGTTTAACGCTAAATGTAACTTATTTTAAGGATATTGAATGATGGTGATGTCAGAAATGGGAACGTTTGTGGGCATTTGTTTTGTAAATAGCTACCAAAGCCTGGTCGACATACACAGACCGATGTTATCTCTCTTTAACTGTGAAGTATTGTGCACGCACGAAGCATGAATTCCCCCGGGAATGCAATTAGACAACGCCACTATTGATGCGCATTTGCACATGGAAGCATTGGGACACCACGTGACCATGCTGGTACTTCACAGGTAAAGGGATAAGTCGGCACTGGCTGGTATCCCATCGTATATTCAGATATCTCTAGAAAGCTCACACTGCAATGAATGTCATAGTTTTATCATGCGTTATGTATCTTAAGCGAGTGGTTTTAGCTTTGGGACTATTAAGTAGCTGCAATGTGATATCAGGAAATGTTAACATTGTCTGTGCTGGCATTTGCCGTAGTTGTGCCGATGTTCGTTTAGAGCAGTGTGGACATCAGAGCTCCAGGTTGATCAAGTCACACTCTGTGGCTTTGCAATATTGTTCAATATAATCAAATCACTGAAAAAAGTTTGCTTTTTTTTTAAATGAGATTTTTAACTTGTAACATTTTTACAATTATACTACGCATTATAATGGGTCGTAGGATGCATGTCCCACATCATATTGCCAGATATTAAGGTCTTAGCTATATGGGTGTTTGCTCTTTCAAAAATAAAGGTACAGAATGACAAAACTCACTGCTGGTTTCTTTTATATTTCTTTCAAAATACCATTTGGCACTTAATATACAATGAAAACATGAAAATGAAAACACAATTCCAAAGTCTGGAATTACAATGTCGGGAGCTTAGCGTAAACATGATTACACTAATTGTACATCTACAAAATATTGTATACGAGTATAAAAGGATATAGTTTTAATAAAAAATGCCAACCATAAATAGAGTAGCATACGAATGAGCTGTACCATGCCACAATTTGCACATGTCCTTCATGGGAAAGCCAGGATTGAAGACACTTGTAAACAATGTTATATTTTACGAACAAAGACAATCCTGTTTTAAAGTATGCTCACAGTAAGAGCTGACTGCACTTCAGAGTGTTATACATGAAAAAAAAAATTCCAAAGAATTATCTCCCCCAAAAATCTCCAGAAGAAAAAAAACAACCATTGCCTGGTCATAGCAATCATTAAAATATCAGCATAAAAATAACACGCAGTTTATGCTTGAAGAGATACTAAGAGTAAACAAGTTGGGCACATTCTTGCAACCTGGGCTCTTTCGAGCCAAAACAGAATGCTGAGATTGTATCCCCAACTCACTACGTATAGAGACAACTGTTTACACAATCGATTGTCTAATATAGTCCCAACGTAAGGACGCGTTCCACAAGGCAAACCATTCATTTGACAGTCTCAAGTATTTGAGCGATGCTATTACCACCACTTTCCACCATCTATGAAAATGCTCATTCAATGCCATTTGGAGCACTCGTTCTGCCTCCATTGGCAGCGGGAGAGGGGAATGCTTACGAATGAGTCTTGGCTGGGTGAGTATAGGCACCTGTATAACAGCGGGTTTCCCCACAGCCAGCAGAATGGCTTGGTAGCCGAGGCACCATCACACCGCGGACAGCTCCATCGGGGGTCTGACCTAGCCCCTCCTTGACAGGATTTTTGGCAGAGTCTTCATTGAGACGGAGCCTTCGGGTGTCTGGCAACTCGGCCACGTTGCACGCTCTGCTGGCGAAAGGAAACTAATGACGACAACGCAGACGTCATCGCGTGCCTCCTCTCCAGTTGGATGAGCTAGTTATTATTTAGAGAGTTGCATTTTTTTACCCAGTGGCAATATGGCCTTTTCATTGCCAAAACATTTAGGCTTAAAGTATTTTATAACACTGCAAATAAAAACAAATATGTTGGGGCGAGTGTTTTCGTATAACCTTGAGGATAGTTCAGATACTTAATTCAATGCAAGATAAAGAAAGGAAGAGGTTTGACCCAAGGGTTTGGTGTGTGTTGGTTATTTTAAAAGGTTACGTTGTGTAGCAATGTGCTTTGAAGATTTATCATGAATGATACACGAAGAACAAAGATTAATTTTCAGAACATTGGAAGGTTGTTCGCACTAATGGCCAGCTTAGGTTCCAGTAGATTGGATTGAAGGGCTTTGTATCCATGTTGGTAAATTTTGTTTTCATAATAAATTATTAACATTTTTAGGATCTTGACATTTCTGAACCATTATTGTAACTGCAAAACAAATTTACTTCTGGTACCTACACAGTACTGGTAATGAAACCACATGTATGGGGCAATATTTCAAGTCTAAACTACATGGGACAAATCTTTGCACATTTTGTAATCTTGCATTCGCTTACTAGTCTCTCTACGTGGATTGCATTAAGGTTGAGTGTGAAATACAAATTCGTTTGTCCTACTGAGGGCAACACTGCTGCTGCTGCTCCACACTGCTCACATTTCTGTCCATGAATCGTAGGTTAGAATATTAAAAACGGTTCGCACTTTCTCTGAAAATAGTCGAGTAAGTGAAAATATTAGTACAGTAAAACCTTGGATAGCGAGCATAATTCGTTCCGGAAACGTGTTTGTAATCCAAAGCACTCGTAAATCAGTTGTGATCACGTGACGCTCGGCAAAGCATATACACGTACTACTCATATTGCAAGACCTCGCTCGTTTATCAAATTAATATTTATAAAAAAAATTGCTCGTCTTGCAAAACGCTCGCAGACCGAGTTACTCGCAATCCAAGGTTTTACTGCATTCTTTTTTCAAGTATGAACACCTACGCATGTCAAATTCGATCTAAGGGTAGTGTTTAGGTCTGCAGTCGCCACTGCACATTATTTCTTATAAATGAAAATATTTTCAGGTCACGTGACTATTTACTTCAAGATAAAATTAAAAAACTTAATTTAGCTAAATAAAATGTTGCTCGTAAGGAAAATGGAAAAAACATTCTGCAATTGTGGAGACCAATTTAAGATAAATACTGCAAGAGGAAAACAAAACCACATTTTGGCTAATCTGCAAAACTAACCAAGCACATTTGGCACACGTGACGAATAATTTATTCTGCTGGTTAACGGTGACGACAAGAATCTGTAATAACTCCCATAGCCACGAAAAAGTACATTGGTTAATTTTTCTATCTACGTGACTTTACCGAAAGACCCAAAGAGTATGAATTCCTGCAGTGACGAAAGCTTTAAGTCAAGATTTAATTAGCTTGTTAAATAAGAATACTAAGCATGATTTAACCATGGGATGGTTCAGTGATGTGGATGCTTGATAGGTATACATGCCCCAAGTGCTTTACGCCTGCAGGTAGGTTTGGGCCTTCTGCAGGCCTTCCTTGAGGAACTTCAGGTAGGTCGTGCTCGTTGGGTCCAGGAACTCGGCTGGGAGGTCCGGTGTCAGGTCCTCTGCTTTTACTGCGGTAGCATCCAAAAAGTCATTGGCATTGATGCAATGGACCTGGAACAGTGACACAAGAACATGGGGAGGCTTAATATGCGATGACCGCTGCATATATGTACATGGATAATATTCAGTATTGAATAATGCACGTGCTAACATATATAGTAAAAAGCACAGCGATGTGGTTGACGAAAGGTGGAGTGACAACAAGAAAATATTAAGTGCAAAAGTGTTCCCCTTCCAGTTGCAAGGCTAAAGGTTGTGGCATTTGTGACACGGAGAGAAAACACCAACACAATAGCAAGATTGGGTTGCCACCTTGTCCCAGTATTCCCAGAAAGTCCTCTTTCGGAAGTAGCTGTCCTGGGAAATTTGAATCGTTCTCCCCTCTCCTGTTAGTGTAAGATATTCTTATTTCCATCACATGTCCTATTTTATTGTACCTCAAGAGGTGGCAACCCGAGGTGTAAGAGAGGAATCAATTCTTCCCAAGAACCAATTCCAACACGAGAGCTGTAAAGAAAACAAGACCTACCACTGTCCCGTTTGGCAGGGCAATCATCATCTCCACTGGGAATGTGTATTTTGCGAGGTGCAGCGTCGCCCATTTCGCATGCTCCGCTTGCTCCTCCTGCTTCTGTAACAGAAATAAAACAGGAATGCTCGCAGTCAGAATAAAACACCTTCAATCCAGCAGAACTTCATGTCATGATACAAACACATTCATTTAGTTATTCAGAAAGTGCCGAATTTAAATGAGAGTTTTGCATTGAAATGTTTGGCCAGTTATATTTTAAATAATTTTAGATTTTTGGAGGTAAACTGGGGGTAACTGGAGACAAACCCATGCATACAAGGAGATCTAACATTCAAAGGTCTAAACAGATCGGTTCACCAACCCATGTGCTATACTGCCATCTTCAGGAAACCTCGCAGCACAGAAGGATTTGGCGCTTTAGATATGTACGTTATACACAATCCTTCGTGTGTAAAGAACTGGATAAGATGCATGCACCAAAGCACCCAGCGTTAAAACACGGATGGGTACGGTACGTGAGAGTACACCACAGCAAATTAAGCTTTGTGGCGAGCTAACATACACGAAGGAAGAATAACTTTGTAAAAGAGTCGGGGATCTTTCCCGCACCTCCGATTAGCACGGTTGCCTACTTACAGTGGGAAAGGAGTTCAACATACATACACGCGCTAACAAACGAAAAAGCAACGTCTGATGGAAGACAGCCAGATTGCATTCACCTGGATGGTGTGCATGTAGCTGCTGCCTTATACAAACAGAGATTCGAGCAGAAATGGCAGCAACATGCCTGAAGATGGCAGGCGTCGTTGATATCGACGTTGACGAGGCGAGAAAGTGACAGAGACACAGGGACGACGCGTCGCACCTTCAGGTCCTCCAGGTCCTTGACCAGCGACCAGCTGCTGATGAAGTTCTCGCTCAGCAGGGCGAGGACGGGCAAACTCTCCAGGGCAGTCTCCCGGAGGGTTCGCCCCGAACCTGCCCACACAAAAACGCCGAGGGGGGCACGAGCGTCAAACACCTACACCGTCAAGAGACTAAAAGGTAGCGTTCGTTCGTGCTGCTCGTCAAGATATCTATTGCCCTTAAAATAAACGTGTATAACACTCAATAGCGAAGATGTGAATGCTTGCCATGTCAAGTTGCCAAGTTCAGATTTGTCTCTGGGACACAGAATCTTTCAAAAATAATGTGTATAAATAAATAGTGATATATAGTGATCGACTTGCAATTGGAAGGTTGCGAGTTCAGGGGTTGACCCAGGCCTCCATTATTAAAATGTGTGGGGAAAATAGACAAGTGGTAGTCTGAGGATAACACTGGCCCACGTCACAGCAATGTGGAATTTGCACTGCTGCTCATGGCTGGGGATGATTATCCCCCCCTATGCTCAATAGAGCAGGACATCATTTTGACTTTTGACCCTGTCAAATTTGTAAAAGCCAGTATTAACACCAACCTCAGCAGGATTGGTCATCCAACGCCCCCCAGAGTAATATGGAGTGGACCAGCTTGTCTTCTGCCTTTGCTTTTTCAAAGGCTTCCGTGAAAGGATGATATTGAATCTAACAGACAGAATAAACACAAGTATACAGTACAGAATAAACACTTCAAGTAAAATAAATAATTCATCCATGTAGTATAAATGGTGATGCAACATCACATTAGGTCAGCACTGACATTAACAATACATTGATTTCCCTTGGCATGAACATCAGCCGTGAGTTTAAAGCATAACTTTAACAATGAATGTGAAAAAAAAATTCAACGATTTTAATAAAAATTTGTATTAAAATGAAACGTAAATTTGTGAAAACTCACCATTGTCAACAACCCTGCCTTAAATGAAAAAAAATATTTAAATAGGCGACGTTTTTGGCAATGTCCCTGCTTCATAGGAGATGAGTGATGTTGCATTGTTGTGTACATGGTTGCAAGTGTTGTTGACGAATGTGTCAAATTTGTTGTTATTTGTGCTTTTGCAGCCTGGTATACAGGAGAGGTTGTGGATTCAATCCTGACCCCGACGCCTTTATATTTGTAGTTTGCATATTCTTCCCGTGGTCACGTAAAATTTTCTCTGGGTTCTCCGGTTTTTACCTGCACATTTAGAACCAACATGCGTTTTGAGTATTTGGCTGCTAGAAATTTCCACACGATGAGCCTCTTTGTTGAGCTATCAATCTGTAGCCAGGTCGCTTCTGAAAAAGAGCTATATAGCTCAGTGGGCCTTACCTGATAAAATAAAAGAGTTTCTAGTTTTTTATCGTTTATAGTTTAAATTAGCACACGTGGCAGTGTGTTCAGCATCAAAGCCATGATCCAACCCAGTGCTTACCTTCTTGAATGGATACATGGCGACCTCCATTTGTCTGTAGGCTTCCTGGAAGCTGATCTCTGACCGCCACTCAATGTTCTCAAACACAAACTGGATGGGCTCCGCGTCCGGGTCGCTCGTGTTAATCGCGTTGCCGTTTTCATCGTAAATCAGCGCTGGCACTGAAGGATCCTTCAGCAACCAGCTCCATCTGCAATTTCAAGAGAGAGGGCATCTGTCACTTGCTGCCCATTATCATCTTCATACATTTGTATTCATCAAGTACTATATATTTTGATTGATAAAGAAATGTAAATTATTATAATATTCATCATCAGCCTTGGTCAATCCACTGCTGGATGAACATCTCCTCAAGCTGCTGCCACCTGTCCTGATCCTGCAATGTAATAATCCACCGAGCACTTGCACACGATGGTGGACATTCTCTGAGATACATTCATTATCATTTCAAAATCTCTAACAGGTCTCATAACCCAACGAATAATCTCCCGTATACCAGCTGCATCTCAACTAGAATGTGAATGCGCAATAGAGATGTACCATTATTATATTTATACCCTGGTAGTCTCTATCAGTCACTGCATAATGGTCAAGTAAAGTACATTTCATTTTTGCTTACACACATGGCACCTGCCTGGCACAAATCTGCCACTAAAAGCGGAATCACATTAAAACTCAAACATAAAAAAATACCCTTTCACGCAAATGTATACCTGAAAGAATTTATATTTATATTTTAACGCTCAAATCATAATCATCCCTTGTGTTATTTTATCAGCAACACACCTTTGGCATGAATCCAATATCCACCTCCATGTTGCCCTGATCCATGGAGCCAAACAGCCACTCCATGTCCACGTTCAGGGACCTGTGAAGTTTCAAACAAGAAGAGGTATTTTAACGCACATTACCAACACCTGTCCAATTGTCACGCGTATGCTTGGGTGTAGCTCTCCCAAGTCAATTCTTCAAAGTCTACTCGTCTTAACCGCTACGTTTTCAAGCACTTGAGCTGCTCAAAATCATTCTAGTAATTTTGTGCAGCTAAAGTGCTTGAAAACATAGCGGGCTTTGATCTCAGTAAGATAATTAAGCACGAACAAATTATCAATTGTAACAATTTTTAAGCTTACGACACAAAGCATTAAATATTCAGTGTAAGAATCGATTAATATTAGTTGCGATTTACATATTCACAGAAACCCCGGGGGTTTATGTAAATGTTGCAGCCACTAGAGTTTGTAAAATAGTGGAATAAAATGTTCTTGAATTTAATTTTAACACAAACTTGAGACAATTCAGTGAATTGTATTACATCACTAAAAACTAAACAATTTGTATTTTACCAGGTAAGGTCCACTGAGTACGTATGTTGAACTTCTTTTGCACTGTACGTAGCCCACGATGCAAATCTAAAGGTGCGGCTTATCATGTGAAAATTTACATCAGCCAAATATTCTAAACACATGTTTCTAAACGTCGAGGGAAAACTTGAGGGCCCGAAGAGAAATCCACGCGACCACGGGGAGACCATGCAAACTCCAAATATACATGTGTCAGGGTCAGGGTCGAACCCACAATCTTATGTATACCAGGCGAGGTAGTGAACATCTCGTGGCCGTGGCACCCCAGGTATACGATGGATCAAAGCAATTAAATTACTGCAGATGTTTTCATCAAGTGGATTACGGTTTCCTGGCAGGACCTCATACTAGTTTGCAGAAATGTTATTTTAAAGGCTCTTTAACAAATTGTACTGCATTCATCACTACTGAATTTCAGATGGTAGGCCTTAATATCGTATACAAATATAAAATCTGATATTGAAACATTAAAAAAATAATGAAAAATGAATTTGCGCTGGCTAAAATATCGACAAATTTGTTTAAACTTTTGTTTTTTGGCCTAAGCCCACAAACATCAAACATTGTACCTGAACCTTTGAAGTGGGCTTAATAAGCCAAATTTCCTTTAACTATACTGTGGGTAATTTTAATAGTCTGATGCTGAAGCTCATAAGAAAGTAGGTGAAGCCTTTTTTTCAATTTTGTTAACCTTATTTTTGTGTATAATATATATTATAGTTTTGAAAAATGTTTTGGTCTGCAATCATTTCCTTACCGAGGGAAGTCTACAGTACAGAAAGCATACTTCCCCCTTGTCATGATGGTGTTACTCGTGTTATATATTCCCTTTGATGTGATTTTTGATGTTGGTTCAATTAAGAAAATGTCCATTTGTTCTGGTGCCTTGCGATATACTACACTGGAAGAATTGTATAAATAAATTATATATTATGATGATCCAAGATCCACGTCCTGCACAAAACTCTCTCGTGCTCTGTAGTCATCCCCGTTGACTTTGAGAACTGTGCACGTGCGACCTTCTCACCGATTGTTTGGCACAAACATGTGGAATGCGCGGACGTGGGAGGAGTCCCGTGCGATGGTCACATGTCCGGTGAACTGCGCCGGGGTGAACCAGAACGGGAAGGCGGGCGGCTCGTTGAGCTGGAACTCCGCATGAACCCTGTGGTGCACAGACGCAACTGACAAATCCATCAACTGTGATCAATCCACTGCTGGACAAAGGCCTCTCCAAGCCGCCGCCTGAGCATGGAGGGGTGACGCAATGGACAGCGGACTTCATTATGATTCCGGTGACTTGAGTTTTATTCCTGGCCACGGATGTTGGCGGTGATATCTCAACTGGTCCTTGGGCAGATCACCCCTTTCACCAACCCGCCCTGACAAGATGAAGTATGGTCAAACAACCCCAATGACACAGCGTAGGAAGGCCTCCATTCATAAGAAAAGTGAAAATGGAGTTATATATCATTCTGCTATTCAAATTATTCTATGCCTTGAGTTTTCTGGCTGGCTCCTGGATGATCTCCTCTCTACTCCAACAATAGGCCATTGCCACCAAAAACTACCTGGATAACTGGCAAATTCTGATTATTTTTACGAGCAGAAGTTCAAAAGGCATCATGATATATCATAGCGACACCGAATGTGAAAGTAACAAATAAACAAGACTAACACGGTTAATTTAAAATTGCTCTAACTTTTCAGTTTATGCTCCTATGAATGCAAATATTTTGCCAGAATATTCTTTAAAACATCGAGTATTAAAAAAAAAACTCACAATACGCATTTTCTTGTCATATTATTAAATAAAATAGCGGATTACTTTTAGTGCTGAGTACAGGATTGTGCGTAGAACATTAATATGACGGCGGTCTCTTATTTTCCATTGCAGAGAAAGGGGAGTCCAGTTTAAATAAAAATTGCATTTTATTTTGCTTAAATGAATTGACTCACTGGCCATTATCCACCAGAAAAGGGTTTCACTTTAGCAGCCACTACTGGTGTTGCGTCCCAATTATTATTTATTTTATCTATTATTCAACATAAATAAATACACGTAAAAGTGTGTATCCCGTTCACGAGTGAGATATGTTTTTCGTAAGATGTATCCAATTTAATTCCGTCAGTTCATTTAAATAAACTGCACTTATTGAGATAAAAGTTAGTATTTCAATGTTGTTCAGTTTGTCATTATAAAGAAACACCACACGTTCAACTTGAAACATACAAATGTGTAATTGCCATCTAAATATCTCCATTTAATAAGTTACACTAGTGGGTATATTTTAATTCATAACATTGGTTTCTAGTAACATTTAGGTAATACATTGTGAATGACTAACTCAATGGATGGTTCTTTAGAAGAGACCTTTCAAATCAAGAAAACGT
Source organism: Lethenteron reissneri (assembly GCF_015708825.2). Classification (NCBI taxonomy): domain Eukaryota; kingdom Metazoa; phylum Chordata; class Hyperoartia; order Petromyzontiformes; family Petromyzontidae; genus Lethenteron; species Lethenteron reissneri. The sequence continues at coordinate 13,490,613 of NC_083807.1, read as the reverse complement.
GCTTTGCTCTTATGTTCAGTTGGAAAGTTGCCCTTTACAGTCCCTCCAGAAAAACGCGGAGTTTTTTGGTGATTGTTGCGGGCAAAAATCTTGATTATGCGGCACGTTTTCTTAAAAAATGCGATGGAATATGCGGGATATTTATGCAATTTTATGCGATTAAATTGCGGGAACTTGCAAAAATTGCGGGAACTTGCAAAAACTGCGGTTTGATGAAAAAGAGAAAAAAAAGTGATTCCCCCAACACCCTATTCACTAGGCTACTACTTTAATGTAAAGAGTCATTTCTTATTACTTCCTATGATAAGCAAGCATACTACATCACAGAAAGTGCTGGGAATATTTAAGTTCTCATCTTGTTTTATTTCAGACCTTAACAAACAGATGGCTCAAACTTACAAAACATTGAGTCGAACAAGTTCTGTAGCTTTACAAAATGAATATGCTACAACTTCTGTAAAAATGAATAAATAAAATATTAAAAAATAAAATGTGTGCTTCCTGTTTTACAGAGGTAGCTATACAAAACAGACATCTTCTGTTAAAATAAGTGTTTTCAGTGCACAGTAACGTAAGCAATACAGTAACAGTACAGTCTTACAGTAATGTAAATTTACATACTACTAACAAAAAAGTGAAATCTTACAACTGTAATGAGTGACGTCACTTCATAACGTTCCCATGGCAACAGGGGAAATGGCTGCGCTTGTGTGAAGTAAACGCAACATTTTTCAACTTTCTGCTAAGATATGTGACTTTTTGCAACGAAAATGCGGGGATTATGAAATCATGCAAGCCCGCATATTTTGCGCACGGAAATCTGCAATTTATGCGGCGAAAGTGCGGCGTATTTGAAAAAAACGCGCCCCCCGCATAAATATGCGGACTTTGGCTGATTTTGCGTGGAATCTTGCGATCGCATAATCGCGTTTTTCTGGAGGGACTGCCTTTAGGTAGAAATGTAGAGACACGTATTTGTTCACTTCATCACAATGGCCTTCATGGAGAATGATTCAATACAAATGAATAGCATTGTTAAATGGCCTTTTGCATTTCGAATGTGAAAGCCCAAAACGTGTCATGCACAAAAGTGACCTTACTGCTATGGTAATAACAATAATCACCTTTTCATTAAACAATTTCTATTCATTTCAAAATTACAAGCGTTCTACAGGATATACCTGTAATGAACACAATCCTTAAACATCTAACAACCATTCATCTATTATATTCACCCTCAAAGAAAGCTTAATGTAAAGAAACAAGTTTTGCCAAATCTATTGCTGAATCATTAACATTATATTTTTGCAGGAAAGAGTTCGAATTTCTGAATAGATGTCATCAGCAGGTTATTGAATTGCTGCCAGAAGCGAAGTTGAAAGACACACCCTTTTGAGAACAATGAGCCATCCCGTCACGCTGAAGACACAGCGTAGGATCGTCACACGTGGTTCACAAGCCCCATTCACGACCATCACCTTCACACGCACTTCACCAGCAGTTGTGAAACCTGAGCCGTACCTGAACACGATGTCGTAATACATGTCGCTCTGTGCGCGAATGCACGCCACGGAACCCTGGGGGGCGAAGCGTGACTTCACGAAGGGCCGTGGGTGAAGCATGCTCAGAAGCTTGAAAATGATGATCTGCCCCAGCATTGCACACGGACACAAACACACCCACGGTTAGCAGCATAAAACCATCGCAACGAGCGATATTATGCAGAACATGGGAAACCCGGCACGGAAGGGGATGAAACATTACACCAAGTCGCATTTGTTTAGTCAGGGTTCACATTTATACACCGATCCATTTCTGTATACCTACCCCCAATGATGTATTAGGACGATCACTTTCTTTTCAACAGGTAATTGAATATTGTGAAAGTGACGGCTCCATATCTTACAGACGAAAGTGTTTGACGATTTAATAAGTGGGTTGAGATTTGTCGGAGGCATAAAGAGGCTTTTAAATACAATGTTTTCTCTATAATTTTCCACTTCTTTAATATTTTTCTGAGATATCTATAAATAAATCACCCAGTATATTTCAGTCAAGTGTTTTATACTTATTTTAGGCTGGAAAGAAAGAACCTGACAGTTAGTGTCTAGGGAGTACACGCAGAAAAGGGCACACATTGTGGACTGTCTGGAATTGAACTCAGGGCCCTTTGGTTGTGGCTGAGCGAACATATCGCCACACCCCAAAGCTACACAATTGGGTGTGCACGTGCGCAATCGCACGCACACGCAAGAGGCAAGTGCATGTGAAATGTCACAGCAAGGATTCAACAAACAATACACCCCCCAGGTGTGACAAGAAAGGGGTCAACAGATGTCATGTCAGGCCACACTTAGCTAAAATGCTCTGTGGAGCCTACGAAAACGTAACTGATAGAAGCAACAAATCAAAACTGTGCTGTGATCTTTATTAAAATGTGATTAATTCTCAAGAACAATAAGGATGCACATTACTGTGGCTTCATGTATCGTATCAGATTGACATCTAATGTTCCAAGCAGCTCAAGGGTGTGCAACTATTGTGGTCATTACCTCTTTTGCAACAGGCGGTGGTGGGTAGTAGCGGCTGTTGGGCAGATACCCGGTAAAGAGGTTCAGATCGTTGGGCACGATCCACCAGGCTTCCCCCAGCTCTAGGTCGCTCTTTGGGGGCAGAAACACCTTGAACTGGTTTGCGCCAAAGTGCTGACTTGGGGTCTCCGCCTTCTTCCAGCTGCGCAGACCGGCAAGGCAGCTCTGTCCAACCTGACAGCAAAACAAACCCAGCAACAGCTAAAGACAGAGGTGTATGCACTGTATGTTGAACTTCTTTCGCACCGTACGTAGCCAACCGTGGTAATCAGAGGTGTGGGGGAAGGACAACAAACTAAACATAAAAAAGGATGTATGTGGAGGGAGAGGTGTGGGGCAGTAGTTCACACACTGCACAGTTACCGTTTTCACCAGGTGAAGCCCAGGCATGGTGTAGATATTGCTCGCCACTGATGCTAGCCGTGACCGGGAATCAATCTCAAGTCATCGGGTTCCTCGAGCAATGCAAAAACCACAGTTCCGTGTCTCTCTCCAACATATAAGATATGTGAAGATTCATACTCGTAGCCAATTAGCTAGTTGGTTGGGGTATGTGTATGGAATATTACTAGTGGCTGGGTTGGCTAGTTAGGGTCAGGGAACAATAGGGGGGCTAACGACACAGTTGTAGACAACCCTACAGCTATTCCCGCAATGCTTAAACACAGCCACCATTGATAGCTATATTTCAATCCGAGTAGGCAGCCCTTGCTTGCGCTCACCCCCAGGAATCCGTCTCGGCTCTTGCTCATGGTCTCCATCAGCAGCGGCTCAAACCGAGCCAACATGGTGAGGCCCTCCCCCTGCGGGTCGGCCTCTTGCGTTCCTTCATACTCCGAAGGGGGCGGCCCTGCGGTAATCAAGGACACGTGGGCATTTTGCGAATTCCAGAGGCAGTCAAAGGGTTTATGAAAAACAATTACTGAGACACCAACTATTCAAGTAAAAATAAAAACAAATGATAATTGGCACTGGGGTTGGATCGATTTCCCTTACCGCTGTCCCCATCCAACCCCAGCGATTAAATGTAATTCTGAGATTCAGGGTCACGGTTTGATTAAAAAAGCTATTTTTAACATTACAGTGAATTGTAGTGCCTCTAAAAGCTGCAGGGGTGACATGAACCCATTACATACAACATGAAACGACAATTTCAGTGGTTTGAAATTCCACTGCTGGATGAAAGCTTACCAAAACGTCACCAAACTGATCAGTGTGGGTTGGTTAATGGGGCATCTACAACCGGTTTAGATATTACTCGCCACTTACACTGACCAGGACCTAAAAATCTAACTCAAGTCACTGAGACCATAGCACAACATATAAAATATCGATGAATCCTTGTACCCTTCCACCGCAAAAAGGAAGACCGCAGAATTCTGAGAAATATGCGCAGGTCTGGTGTTTACCTATGATCTTGTCGACAATGGGCCGGAACTCCTCGGGGCTGATTTGCATGTCCATGTTGGTGTCCAGGGAGGTGAAAAGGAACAGCCCGTCATTGCCCAGTGTTCGCAGGGCCATTTCCTGCCAGGCAATTAGCGATTCAGCCACATTTGGTCACGGGCACACACGTACGCCACGTCAGCACACTCAGCCAGCAACACCGGCAGCACGCACAGAATTTTTTTGTAAACCCGCACCCAACCCAATAACAACCATGTTAGTTTTACTAGGTGCAAGAAAAACATTTGAATATAATACATGTGTATGTTATTGAATTAAAGCCGGATCAACATTTATATTTGAGGTTTGCTTCATGGTCATACGTGCCACCCATGCACGGAAACTTTTTTAGTCTGCCCCATAAATTGTATTATGTATCGTGCATCAGTGCATGTACGTGTACATACGTGTGCAAGTGCATGTACTGTATATGCACGCTTGTCGACCCTGCATGTGCACGCTTTCAAACTTGCTTGGTGCTTGGATGCAAGAACGCCGGGTAAAACCAAGTGTTGTAGCAGTGCATGATGGCCAGGAGATGGCAATGGATATTTAAATAATCTCTGCAGAGCGTTAACTCTACACCCTTGTACGCATGAGTTTTGAATGGGTACACTAATATACAGTACTTGCACATACCAAAAGCTCACGAATAGAATTGGCAGAAAATTGTGATGTGGTTCTCACCCGATTGGACTCAGCGAGGGCTGCCGGAGCCAGCAATATACACTATTGTACTCCACTATCACTGCATCCATTTAACTAAAAGCAGCCATTTGCTAAGGTGGAAAATAGCCAGGCAATAAATACAATGCATGACCGTGCCATCAAAAGCCAGGCCTCGTGGTGTAGGACTGTAATTGAGCACTTGGGAAGCAAGCATTGGTGGGGATCACTACGTTTTGTGAAACTTCCACACACGCCTGGCTGCGAAAGGGCCAGGCATTGGTAATGCAGCAAGTAGATTCCTGACCTATCTGTACAGACTTTAGAGCATTGCCCCTTCATAGGCAGTGGTTTTTCTCTGAAAACTCAATGAAAAGTTTTATCCAACACACAACTTCTTCTTGAAGTGGGAATTTTTGCACACATACAGGACCCTACTCAGTCTTCACATTTTCAAAAAATGTACTGAATAACATATTACTATTAATGTAACATAAGCAATATGCTGATGACAATAAACACCCAACTGCTGGCGATAGGTTCTAAAACGTTACTGACCTCTCGGTCGGTAACATCGTGAATGAACCTTCTGTAACAAAATACATAAATGTTCGACAACTGGAGGTGACGTCACCACAGCTCCTGTGCCAAGCTTGGTGCACATTCACGCAACGTGATTGTCAAAGTCTTCCTGGCAGGTCACCAGACAGACTCAGGTGTTAACGAACTTGAGACAACTGGCAGACCCGCAACCACCGTGCCAACGTGGCCACACAGAATCTCGTGGATATAGACACACAATCTCACGCAATCACATGGAGGCACAATCTCACAGTCCCATCGAAACACAAATAATTTCGATATCGTTAACAGTTCTTGCATATCCACTGCTGGATGAATGCCTCCCCATGCAGTCACATCCACCACGGTCCTGTGGTGATACCATCCGGCTCACTCCCTTCACCAACCCGTACTGACCCACAAAGACACACGATAATACCCACATGAAGACACACAAGCTCACACACATTCAAGTGGATATTGCACACATGGAGACAATCACAGACACACAATCCCATGGTGATAACCAATCTGACCAACACACAATCACGTTAAGACACAATTCCAATGAGATATAAAGTCACACGAAGATCCCATCATATTTACATGGAGACGTACAACCACACACACACGGATAAACACCATCACATGCTGTACACATTGAGACACAATCACATGTAGACACACCATGACATGTAGACACACATGTAGACCCACACCATGACATGTAGACACACATGTAGACCCACACCATGACATGTAGACACACACCATCACATGTAGACACACATGTAGACACACACACACCACAACATGTAGACACACATGTAGAGACACCCCATGACATGTAGACACACACCACGACATGTAGACACACACCATGACATGTAGACACACACACACACCATCACATGTAGACACACACCACAACACGTAGACACACATGTAGACCCACACCATGACATGTAGACACACACCATCACATGTAGACACACATGTAGACACACACACACCACAACATGTAGACACACACACCATCACATGTAGACACACATGTAGACACACACCACAACATGTAGACACACACCATCACATATAGACACACATGTAGACACACACCACAACATGTAGGCACACACCACGACATGTAGACACACACCATCACATGTAGACACACACCATCACATGTAGACACACACCATCACATGTAGACACACACCATCACATGCAGACACACACCATCACATGCAGACACACACATCACATGCAGACACACACCATCAACATGTAGACACACACCATCACATGTAGACACATGTAGACACACACATCACATGCAGACACACACCATCAACATGTAGACACACACCATCACATGTAGACACACACCATCACATGTAGACACACATGTAGACACACACCACAACATGTAGACACACACCACGACATGTAGACACACACCATGACATGTAGACACACACACACCATCACATGTAGACACACACCACAACACGTAGACACACATGTAGATACACACCATCACATGTAGACACACATGTAGACACACACCACAACATGTAGACACACACCACGACATGTAGACACACACCATGACATGTAGACACACACACACACCATCACATGTAGACACACACCACAACACGTAGACACACATGTAGATACACACCATCACATGTAGACACATACACAGACACACACCACAACACGTAGACACACATGTAGACACACACCACAACATGTAGACACATACACAGACACACACCACAACACGTAGACACACATGTAGACACACACCACCACACGTAGACACACACCACCACATGTAGACACACACACACACCATCACATGCAGACACACACCATCACATGCAGACACACATGTAGACACACACCACAACATGTAGACACACACCACGACATGTAGACACACACCATGACATGTAGACACACACCATCACACGTAGACACACACCATCACATGTAGACACACACACACACCATCACATGCAGACACACACCATCACATGCAGACACACACCATCACATGTAGACACACATGTAGACACACACCACAACATGTAGACACACACCACAACATGTAGACACACACCACGACATGTAGACACACACCATCACATGTAGACACACACCATCACATGTAGACACACACCATCACATGCAGACACACACGTAGACACACACCATCACATGTAGACACACACCATCACATGTAGACACACACCATCACATGTAGACACACACAATCACATGTAGACACACACGTAGACGCACACCACAACACGTAGACACACACGTAGACACACACCACCACACGTAGACACACATGTAGACACACACCACAACATGTAGACACATACACAGACACACACCACAACACGTAGACACACACACCATCACATGTAGACACACACACGGCAGCTGTGTGTGTTACCTGTCTCTCCATCACGCCCCTGTCCGCGTACAACTTCACCGCGGCCGCCAGCAGCGCAGCGCCGAGGGCGCACGACACCCAGAGGGCGGCCGCCCTCCAGGAGGAGGCCCTGGTGGAGGCCCTGGTGGAGGCCGTGGTGGAGGAGGTGGTGGAGGTGGTGGAGGCCCTGCAGGAGGAGGAGGAGGCCATCGTGGTGTCCCCGTCGCCCCGCGCGCCCACCACGCCGCTGCCCACGTCTCTTCTGTTCCCCGTGTCGCCGTGGCCCACGGTCGCCATTGCGTTCACAACAACAACAACGACCACCACCACTACCCTTTAAAACAATAACAACAACAACAACAACACGGAGAACACTAAAGCCACCGGGGCTGTTAGTGGCCAAAAGTGGTGGTGGTGGTGGGCCTCATTCAGCCATCGCTGCTGCTGCTGCTGCCGCTTCGTCTCATTCGCCAGCGCGCTCACCACTCACGTTAGTCCGCGACTCAGAGACATCGACTCACAAAGACACAACCAAGGACCTCGTCGACCACCGCCGCTGCGACAATAGCGGAGAAATGAGCGTGGGTCGTGTGTGAGTGTGTCAAATAAAGCCTCGTCTGGAACGCAATTGTCTCTCTCTCTCTGGTGCGGCCACGGCCGTTCCCTGCCGCGCAGAAGTTACCAATGGCGAGTGACGTGCGTGTCACCCTCCCCCACGGCCACTCACGTCACGTCTCTCTCGCTCTCTCGCCTGCAGTTCAATGTCCTGCCACTGGGGTGGGATATCGATTGTATATTTGAAGCTTTCGTGACTGCAAGGATTCATACTCATAGGTTTTTTCGGTAAAGTCACGTAGGTATCGAGTTAAAGCGACCCTCTGCGGTTCAATCTTGTTGTTGTTTGTTCGTGTGGTTTGCGTGGTTTGCGTGATTTTGTGGTCGAACCACCTTAGCCAGCAAAATATGGGAGAGTGGTTGGGGCCAAACAATCACAAGCCAACATCGGTTCTAAAATTGTAAAGGATGTTGATTCACTCTTTAACATACCGGTGGGCTAAAGTCGTGAACTATTTGTCTTGTGTAAACGTGAGACATATTTTACTATATTCTTGGTTCTTTCAGTAAAGTCAAGTGACTTAATAAAATGATAAACAATTGTTTGATAATTTTATTATTTTATTATTTCCCTTCTACGTGACTTTACCGAAAGAACCAATAATATGAATCCCTGCAGTCACGAAAGCTTTAAATCGACATTTTTTACTGTTTGGCCGTGTCGGGTGGTGGAGGGTTACGACACATTTATAACTAACGTGATCTAACCCAAAAACCTTTATTATGAATCGGTTCTATGTTTACTGCGTATAGAGACCCATACCTTAAAAGACAGGGCCCTTGCCTGTTACATTATAACTCATCACACCTACAGTGCTTGCCACAAATGAACCGCAGTACCTTGCTGACATCGTCAAGCAACATAAACCATCATCACGAGAACTCCGCTCATCCTCGCAGCGGCTTTTGGCGAGACATCCAGCGAAGACGGCCACTGCATCACGCAAACTTTCAGATGCGCTTCTTCGGCCGTCTGGAACGCTCTGCCTTCCGATATTAGGAAGTCACTGGGAGCTATGCACTTTTAATCTAGATTGAAAACTAATTTCTTGATAACTTATTTTAGTTCACTGTCCTTCCTCCGCATCCCCGATTAGCATGGTACATTCACCCAGATCCAGAATAATGCTGGTGAACAGAGTGGAACAATGTGTGCGTCCGGAATGACCACCTCATTCGAGACACAAACATCGCAAAATCTTGGTTACACCAGACTCTAAGAGTCTCTAAGAGTCTGGTGTAACCATTCACTGTATCAGAACATCGACAGGCCGATGCGCATATCTGTTTCAGAAATGGGAAATTAAAGCCAAGCCACGTTAGTGCGGACGTGGCCATGCAACCCAAACTACGGACCACACAGTAAACCAATGTTGTCTGCTCTCTTTCAATATCAAAACTACACGAACTCCCTCCTGAAGCCCTCTCGTAGGTTGAAGAATTCGACATTGGCATTTATCTCCTGATCATATTGTTTGGAAAAGCAGATTATGCAAGGCACAGTAGCCGGTACACATGGGCGAGGAAGACCAAGGATGGCATGGATGGATAACATCAAAGCATGGACGAGGCTCAAGCTGGAATAGACAATTAGGATGATAGCAGAAGACAGAAGTCAGTGGCGAGAGATTGCCCATGGTGCGGCCAAGCCTCGGATCGGGGATGGCTGAAGACAAGGACATGTTGCCATATGCAAGAGTAGAATTCTACAATGCGGGACGAGGCTCGTAAAACAATTGTGACGTTTGTGTGTGGGATTTTGCATTCAACTACCCAGCAAACACACAACATTGGCGTCAATGTTCAGGTCAACACTTCCAGCCTCATGCCAGATTTAGCCCAACAATGTTCCATGGTTACTGGGTATAGGACCCATATCTTCAATTCTTAAATTAAGAGTGAGTCCTTCCTTGCTGATTCAATCTTGCAGTTCATCAGCATTGATTCTAGCAAGCCGATACTCTGCTGATGAGATGCTGAATGTCGAAACTGGTCCACGGGTTTTGCTGGAGGCGAATCAATGCCGTGAGGCCAGTGGGCTTTGTCGAGACAGATATGTGAAGGAGACATTGCTTATCATACTCTGTAAGGTTGTTAAAATTACCGCTAACCACAAACAATTGGTGAATAACCGTTTAACCCACGTATAGAAATGCCTATAGCAATACTGTAAATTAACATTTTTACCTGTTTAACTGAGAAACGATGGGAGTTGTAGTATAACAGCTCATTGGCGGATATACACTCTTAATGGTCCACAAGTTGGATTAGATATCCCGGCAAGGCAGTTGAAACATTGGGGATAATTGTGATGGTGTAATGGGGATGGTGTAAGTGTGGGTATGATTACAAAGATCCCCTCCTTGTACGGCCTTAACAGGCTGCTGGGGCAAATGCTGTTAGCGAGCAAGGCACAACGAGGGGGTGGGTGGCCAGCACCACGCCCGACCGCCTTTGTCTCCCTAGTGACGATGTTTACACATCGCACCACACACCCCTCTTGCAACACACGTGGTCAGTGTGGAAGGTGAGACGAAGTATCCCTGAGCTCATTGTAACGGAGGCTCTTCCGCCAGCGCCGGCTTGAGCAGCAAGACAAGAACGTAGCAGGGCTGCGCCTTTAACTTTGAACTGAGACACGCGGTGACTTCGGCTGCCGTGCGCTTTGAACGCGCGCACGTGCCAATCGGTGCATTTATTTTGAACATTCCACTTGAATCGATGGCAGGTTCCTCACTTTCGGAATCGGTAATTGATAATTATTAAACACCCCAATGTGTAGATCACTCAATAAATTGTTTGTGACCTGTGTGCTCCACTCCCCAGGCAACTTGCCCCTCCTTACCATTGCAATGCATGCAATGTATTTGCTGATACTGCATGGGCAGTGGTGCACAAGCACAAATAATAAAACTACAAAACCCAACAGATTTGAAAATAACACTGTCTTAAAAGAAAATAAACACAAGTGCTGTTTCGGCCAATGGCTCTTCTTGACCTCTTAAAATTTAGACTGCCTTTCCTGGAGTTCACATCGTTCCAGTGAGCGGTGCTCAATATCAGCCGCAGCCCAGGAATGAGTTAATGTCGCCACCTGCACCGCATTATTTTGTCCACATTGTACCGCAGTGGTACGTGCGGTGTGTGTGCCATGTGTGGTGCAGAATAGGATTACGACGAATAGGCATGCCATGCACTCCAGTGGTGGTGCCTTGCGTGTGTTTCTGATCCTTGTAGCAGAACTACACACTCACGGAAACGTTCATGTTGAAGCACTTTGGTATCTTGTTTTTTTATGATTAATTCTTTTTCGCATTCGTATTCTTTTTTTAATAAAAAATGCAGGTAACCTACTTGAGAATAGTCACTTAAGTTTTGCCTTAGGGGGCGTCCATAAATGACGTCACGCGATTTTGGCCGATTTTTGACCCTCCCTCCCCCCCTCGTCACACGGCGTTACAAAAAGTCAGACTCCCCTCAAAAACGAGGGGGGGGGGTCAGACATTTGTGACGATGTGTGACGAGGGGGGGGGGGGTGAGAAATGTGACGTTACATCAAAATGCGCAACTTTAAATGAATATAGACAACACGTTCTACTTAATTAAATAGACTTTTTAATAAATGTTTTCTACAACATCAGAGTGCAGCGCCACATTAAATACGCACTACAATGGCAATAGTTTAAAGCGATTTGAAGCATGTTTTATATTATTTTGGGGGGGGGGGCAGAGCTTTGTGACGTCATATTTGACGCCGTGTGACGAGGGGTGGGTCAAAATCGTCCAAAATCGCGTGACGTCATTTATGGACGGCCCCTTACATTCAAAGCGGCCCCAAATACAGGTGCCGGAACGCAGCCTTCAGAATGATCTTGCAGTAACCAATATTTTCCAGAAGGTGGCAAGCAAGCCGCTTTGCAAACTTCAGCAAGGGAGGGTTTGGAAGTGGCCCTGGTTTTGCTGGCTCAAGCTTCGGGGAGTGGCTCAGGTAGTTCTTCATCTGCAGCTCAAGGCTGGCTCCATCAGCTCCAGCTACGCGCCGCCGATTAGCACGGTTGGCTACGTATGGTGCGAAAGAAGTTCAAGATGCACATGGATCAGTTCCACATCGCTGCTGCATCTACTTTAACCCGCATTCTATGGCTCCAAAGCCACAAACGCCACAATCAGTCATGAGAAGGGTAGGAGGGGAGACGGGGTGGTGTTCAGAACCAGTGCACATTCGACCGGCTGAGATTTTACGATTTTACTTGCCACTGATGAGAATCCAACTCGGGTTTCTGGGAGCGTAGCGCAGTGGGCTAACGACTGCCCCACCGCTGTTAACAATGACGATGAAGATGACAGTATACACATCATACCACACGTGTGATAATTCATATTTGTTATCGTGTCTTGCATGTCCCTTGTATGCAGTGTGGTTGTGGTGCGAAAGGGGGAGTGGAATCACTGGAGATGTGGGGGGTGATTCAGCTTGGGACCTGTCACAGCAATGAGCAGCGTTCCCTGTCCACTGTGATATCACAGATTTCTCTATGCACCGTGACATTGCATGCTGTGCGCCATGACATCACTGCTTGCTGTGATCTCTGTGATGTCGCAGCATTCTCTCTGTGCTGTGACGTAACAGCACGCTCCAATTTTTGTGTGACAGCATAACGTGCTCTGTGAACTGAGATCACTGTGTGCGCTGTGCACAATGACATAATCTCTTGCTCGATTCTTGGTGACATCACTGCATTCTTGTTGTATGCTGACATAGCAGCATGCTATTTGTTTCACATCGCCGCGTTCCTCGTGGACTGTGATTTCCCAGCTTGAACCCTGCCTTCTGTGACATCACAGTGATTTCTGTGCAGTGTGATATCACAGCGTCCACTGTGCGCTGTGGCATTACATACCTTAACGATGGCAAGATGTTAACTACCTTGCCTGGTTTACAGGAGGCCGTGGGTTCAATTCCGACCCTGATGCCTGTATATTTGGAGTTTGCATATTCTCCACGTGGTCGCGTGGATTTTTCTCCGTGTCCTCCGATTTCCCCCCCTCCACATTTAGACACATGCTTTTAGAGTATTTGGCTGCTATATATTTCCACGTGATGAACCTCTTCGATAAGCCTCTTCAATGACCTATCATTTGTGGCCAGGTCGCTCCTGAAAATAATCCCGAGAGCTAAAAATAGTTTCGTTTGTAGTTTAGTTTTACCTACGACTTTGTTTAATCAATCGCCGCAAACCACCACGACATCACACAAAGTACTCACATTTATCTTTGTGCCACAAAGAGGCTTATGAACATATAGTACGATCTCAAAATTTGTAGGTGATGCCAAATTCCACGCATGGACGGTGTAAGTTGTTTTTAGATGTACGTGAACATAGCTGTGAGCCATCTCTTGGTGATATTTACGGATTGGTTGGTTCCCATATTCTTAGGTTTTTTCCAGTAAAGTCACGTAGGTAAAAAACATTAAAAAGTAAAATAAAATAAAAATCACGACGTTTCGGAGGCAACACAAGCTTCCGTCTTCAGGTGGTACCATCACAGCCACGACAGCTGTATCAAGTAAATGAGAGATTGTAGAAGCTACCACTCCGTTTATATAATGGTTGGAGAAGGTGGTGGTTGGTTCCCTGTCTGGCGCGAGCTGGTCAATGTCACGCTGTTGAGCTCCCCAAACTTGACAACGGAGTCGAAATACTGACGAGAACGTCAGAAGCCAAAGCTCGATTGACTCGGGCGACATTTATGACTTTAATGTTGGAGGGAAATCAAACTTTTCAGAGTCATTGAGATGAACATCTCAACACCCGTTTTGTTGCCAGAGAAAAGGGATAAACCCATTCTCATGAAAAATGAAATCTTATTTATATTTAACCACCAAAATATATACTTACTGTACATGTATGTTCATCAGACTATGGGCCTATAGGTATTATCATTCAATGCTTTATTTTTCACGCAGTATTTGTTAAAGCATGCTAACTCTACCAGCTTAAATGTACTTGTTATCATAAGCAAATACAGCAGCGCTTGTTTAATGAGTTTTACCAATTAAACAATCACTGCTGTATTTGGTATAGGCAAAACACCTCCACGGACACTGTGAAATGTATCCAGTGCAACAAGACAACATTGTACAACATCTATGTGCTGTTGCTTAAGTGCACATGAAACACATTTTTCCCCCTGCTTGCATTCGCCCGTAGGAATTCCGTAGCTATTACGGACCTGTAAACTATAGTCACGGCGTGTTCCAAAGGAGCACTCCTGCTGTTTGAAACTGGAGAGTTGTGCGGATAGGCGAATTGACATTAATGGTTTCTGTTGAAAACAGCTTGCAGTGCATAAACAGTGAAGGTTGCATTCGAAATAGGTCACGGACAATGTTTTGCTGTGGTAGAATGTATTGCACATTGAACGTATGTGGAGCACAGCGGAAAATATCCCAGGCATCTCTCCTCTAAATAGTTTGTAACGTGTGCCGTCCGATGTGTCAGTGAAGGTTAATTTAACACTTTGCCTGTCGCATTGTTTCCATAACTAGTTTGTCTCATAATAATTGTGAAGTGGAAATATTCCCCTTCCCTTCCAGTTGTCTATCACTCTTCCAAATAGCATTCAGCTTTGTTTACAGATGCCATAAATAGCAACTGAGCAGAGAGAGAGTCAAGCCAATGTGTGGCTGCGTGCGGAATTCATGAGTGGGAACACAACTGCATTCGGTCAACAAAGTTTCCATCTGTGCTCAATTGCAGAAAAATAAAAAAATTGCTCGAGGCACAGAAAAGCAGAAATACGGACTAACTGATCAACAAGATAATATAATGCGTATACATCACTTTGATAGAATGTGCGATAAATGAGTAAATGACACGGGGTTTTCTTGTGTTGACCATATTAAGTCTGAGGTGCCTGCAAGGGCATTCCCACTCATTGTGGATCTGATTCATTTGTTGGTAGAGGGCCATTGAAGTTTGGTGGAGGGCTCTGTCAAATAGTTTTTTTTGCATTAGCTCCACCAAAATGGAGTGTTCTGGCTGGCCATTCACCAACAATCTAACATCACACTCTGTTTGGAAAGTAATTTTTGTTTTATATTCCATTTATATTCCAAATTGCGATCATCGGCATATTGTCACGAGATGCAGAAATGTCCATTCAGAGCTGTCGCCCCATGTTACAAGAGTCACTGAAAGGTGATATCTCAGAACGACTACAGAGGCCCATTCAGTCGCCTGCTATTCACACCATGAGCACTGGACTCTCCAACCTGCCCAGCTATAGAGGCACTTACAAAAAAAATAATTATCAAGGCTGGAATTTGCCACATCAACTGAAAAAACAAATGCAATGAAATATGTTATTGGTGGCCTCACATTCGCTATACTTGAGAAACTGGTTTAATTACCAGTAGCTGCCTGGATTTGGACAGATTAACTCAGTGGTGATACCATCTGATCCCTGACCCACCCAACCACCACAACGGGTGGTGGCCAAGTTGTTATGAAGGGCACTTTCAAAACACTGATAAAAACTATTTTAAAAGTCAAATTAAATAACAGTCATATTTATTGTACACACAAAAACTACAGTCAATGACAAGAGACACGTAGCCTTGTAAGGTCAGTTTAACTCTGTAAAACAGCATTAAAATACACTGCAATTCTGACAGACTTCAGAGTACAGAATTTGAAAGACGTAGTTCGTATTATGAAAATTTCCCAGCACAGAACGAGCAAGTAGATTGATGTTATTGGTTCTGCCTGTGGTGGAGACTGCAAAATAGGAAGTGCAATCACTAACACCGCCACAAGAAAGAGTGGCACATTCCAGAGCTAATTGCCAACATGTGTGTGGCTCCATGAAGCCTGTCTTACAGTGACGGGGCATTCCAAATTGTATGGGGATTCAACTTTTCTTCAGTATGTCACTTTACGAAGTACATACAACTACAAATGAATGCAACATTGTATAAATACATTCTGCATAATTTATACATTTAAGATGTTTGCCTACGCGTCTTTATTTGTTTACAATGCGTGTGTCATATGACACCCTGGGCACCCTTGTAATGAGATGTTCGACCTCGAGGGATGTTCGAGGTTAAATAATTTAGGAAGAGACAAATAAATACAACTCTCTGAATTCCTTTCTGTCTCCCTTGAAGACGACACTTATAGTCCCATCGAGGCCTGAGTGGGGCCATAGCTCATTCATTCATTGACTCGTTCACTCATTCATTCATTGACTCGTTCACTCATTCATTCATTCATTGACTCGTTCACTCATTCATTCAATCACGGCCCAAATTTATGTACAACATTTTGAAATGCAGTTTCATTTATACACTATATGAATACAAATTGTACTGTTAAATATTGTTATACTTATTGTATGTAATTTACAATAATTACAATGGCAATAAAGTTTCATTCGTTGTCAATTCATTCTTAGCCACGTAAAGAGACGGTTGTGGAATTGTCTGGGGTCATGAAACTCAAAACTATTGACAGTTAATGGTATTTTGTGCAGTTTCAGTAAATTGGGCGCCACAGTGGCAAGATGTTAACTACCTCGCCTGTTATGCAGGAGTTTGTGGGATCGATCCCGACCTGACAGCCTGTATATTTGGAGTGTGCATGTTCTCCCCGTGGTCGCATGGATTTTTCTCCGGGTCCTCCGGTTTTTCCTTCCACATTTCGAGTCAACGTGCGTTTAGAGTATTTGGCTGCTATACATTTTCACGTGATAAGCCACTTCGTTAAGCTATCATGTGTGGCCAGGTCACTTCTGAAAAGGAGCTCTGTAGCTCAGTTGAGCCTTACCTGGTAAAATATAAATTGTTTAGCTTAATTAAATTAACCATGAACTAAATCAAGATTACTGTCAAGGCGAGCTGAAAAGCAACACGAATGTCAGCCTGATCATTTTACAAAGCACTGTTTCCAAATACACACAGAGTGAATATAAAACACGCGGCCCCGTCCCAGTGTTCGCTTGGCGGCTTCACACAGACGACCCACGACTCGCTCCCATCAGCCGGGGGCACTCCAGTTGGACCCCGACCCCGAGCTCGGTCACGCGAGCAGCGTGATCACGACGCCGTCGTCCTGCCCCTGCCACAGCATCTCGCCCTCGAAGTGCACGTGGCCGTGCTTGCGAGCACGCAGCAGAATGCCGACCACCTTGTCCGAGACGCGCACGTAGCGCTCGAAGAGGCGCCCGAAGGTGACGCGCGCGCGCCCGTCTTCGCCGCGAACGCCCACTTCGCCGATGATGAGCACCATCTCGTCCACCTCGCGCAGCACGTGGCGCTGGGCCCGCCGGCCCCGCTCCGCCGTGGCCGTGCCGTCCAGCGGGCGGCCGTAGCCCTGCTCGCCCTTGCGCGCCCGCACCGCCATGGCGTGCTCGAAGTCGAAGTCCCCGCTGAACGGGTTCAGCCGCTGCTCGTCGACGTGGTCGCGCGAGCGCTTCTGCCAGAGGCCGGTGAGGTCGCCGACGACGCCGTAGTTCGGCACCCTGGTGCGACCCGGCTCCTTGGCGTCGCGGCCGCTTTTCCTTCTCGTCGTGTCGCCTTTCGCGGCGTCGCTGGCGTTCGTCGAAGGGCTCCGCGTCGTTCCCTGCAAGCCGCGCTCCGTTGCGTCGTGTTTGCATTTTTTGAAGTCTTTGTTCGCTCGCGCGTCCAACTCAATGGTTGACAAGCGAGGCTCGTCGGTGATTGCTTCCTCAGGTGTAGCCTCGTGTGTGGGGGTGCTATCCGCGCTCGCATTTTTCCTTATGGCTTTCCCTACCCCTTTCGGGGTGTTTTCAGATTCTTCAGCATCAACTCTGCACGTTGTTACGTCTGAGAGACCATGGTTTTTTGATGGAAGAATGATGTCTCCAGACATGTCAGTTAATGGCACATCACTCGTTTCATTTGTATTACATTCTACGTGATCAGAAATCAAACCCAGAGCATTTGTCTCGGCTTGGAAGTCCTTTTTCTCCATCATTGTGATTTTCAATTTGGCACCAAAACTTCAAAAGAATGCTTTTATTCAGATGTCTCCTCTCCTCCCTGCTGCTCCAACTCAGTCTTAAGTTACCCTTCTCGTGCCGATTTTGACCACAGAGATCTTTGAGTTTTCTTAAATCACCAGGAAAGTGTTTAATCGTCCACAACTATACAACTCACCTTCTAGTATTACGGTTTAGACACTCGCATAAGGCAAGGACTGTTTTTTTCATTGCCGAAATGTTGTGTTGTTGAGCCAAGGGGACGCAAGCAACCGATCTCACTGGAAGTTCTTGCCCACAGCCTCCTGCATAGGGCTCCTCTCACTAATGTCTCATCTACGTTCCTCAGCCGTGCTGCTAATCCCACACTCGTTCCAAAGCTGTGGGCATCGCTGTGACCCCTGTATCGTGTATTTATAACCCGGCTGGCCTGCACCTGGTCTATTTTAAAGCAAAGGCTAATGGTACATTTCAGGCGTATTGCAAGCTGCAAGAACAAAAATAGACAATGTTCCACAGCTAGGACATTGGTTGGTGGGGTTAAAGAAGCACTGGACAAAAATGGCATGCAGACTTCCTCTCTTTATGTTATGGAAAGCGCAATTTCCAAGCATACCACAGGCAATTTACGCGTTAAGAAAAAACATCAGTGCAAATTTAACTTTAAATATTGCTCTGAAATTTGCAATTGCTTTTATATTAACTGTGAATAGACATTTTTAAAAGTGAAAAGTGCCCACACCGACAATCACTGGTGCCTCTTAACAAGTAGCAGGTCTCTGGCAAGGACGAGTGTATGTAATTAATAGGACAACCTCTGTACTCCCCAGTTTACTCATATTACTGACCCCGCAGGCATTAATGATGACACGGTGGGGTTGAGTTGGTCCCTGCCAGGATTGCAACTCATCATCATCATTCCCTCTGGTGAATCTGCCACTCGATGAAGGCCTTCCCAAGCCACCGCCATCGATGCTGTGCTGTAATAATCCAGCTAATACCTGTACACGAGCTGATTTCATTGCTCCATCTCCTTGGCGGACGTGCTTTCAGACACGCTCCTATCATTGTTGCTGCAATTATTCTTGACCAGTAGCCAAAATCCATCCTGGAGGCATGTCCTACCCAAGCCTACATTTCTGATAGATTTTTTAAAATTAAAATTATGGTCTCATTATTAGGAAGCATGTTTATCTACCAACTGAACTACAACTTACAGCATTGCCTTGAGAATATTGTTGAAATATAAGCTGATTTTATATACTTCTTCTTGGAATGTGGTGATTGCATTTTAATAAGGGAAATAAGTATTTGACCCCCTCTCAATCAGAAAGATGTCTGGATCCCAGGTGTCTTTTATACAGGTAACGAGCTGAGATCAGGAGCACACTCTTAACGGGAGTGCTCCTAATTTCAGCTTGTTACTTGTATAAAAGACACCTGTTCACAGAAGCAATCAATCAATCAATCAGATTCCAAACTCTCCACCATGGCCAAGACCAAAGAGCTCTCCAAGGATGTCAGGGGCAAGATTGTAGACTTACACAAGGCTGGAATGGGCTACAAGACCATCGCCAAGCAGCTTGGTGAGAAGGTGACAACAGTTGGTGCGATTTTTCGCAAATGGAAGAAACACAAAAGAACTGTCAATCTCCCTTGGCCTGGGGCTGCATGCAAGATCTCACCTCGTGGAGTTGCAATGATCATGAGAACGGTGAGGAATCAGCCCAGAACTACACGGGAGGATCTTGTCAATGATCTCAAGGTAGCTGGGACCATAGTCAACAAGAGAACAGTTGGTAACACACTACGCCGTGAAGGACTGAAATCCTGCAGTGCCCCCAAGGTCCCCCTGCTCAAGAAAGCACATATACTTTCCCGTCTGCAGTTTGCCAATGAACATCTGAATGATTCAGAGGACAACTGGGTGAAAGTGTTGTGGTCAGATGAGACCAAAATGGAGCTCTTTGGCATCAACTCAACTCGCCGTGTTTGGCGGAGGAGGAATGCTGCCTATGACCCCAAGAACACCATCCTCACCGTCAAACATGGAGGTGTAAACATTATGCTTTGGGGGTGTTTTTCTGCTCAGGGGACAGGAAAACTTCACCGCATCAAAGGGACGATGGACGGGGCCATGTACCGTCAAATCTTGGGTGAGAACCTCCTTCCCTCAGCCAGGGCATTGAAAATGGGTCGTGGATGGGTATTCCAGCATGACAATTACTCAAAACACACGGCCAAGGCAACAAAGGAGTGGCTCAAGAAGAAGCACATTAAGGTCCTGGAGTGGCCTAGCCAGTCTCCAGACCTTAATCCCATAGAAAATCCGTGGAGGGAGATGAAGGTTCGAGTTGCCAAACGTCAGCCTCGAAACCTTAATGACTTGGAGAAGATCTGCAAAGAGGAGTGGGACAAAATCCCTCCTGAGATGTGTGCAAACCTGGTGGCCAACTACAAGGAACGCCTGACCTCTGTGATTGCCAACAAGGGTTTTGCCACCAAGTACTTTGTCATGTTTTGCAGAGGGGTCAAATACTTATTTCCCTCATTAAAATGCAAATCAATTTATAACATTTTTGACTTACGTTTTTCTGGATTTTGTTGTTGTTATTCTGTCTCTCACTGTTCAAATAAACCTACCATTAAATTATAGACTGATCATTTCTTTGTCAGTGGGCAAACGTACAAAATCAGCAGGGGATCAAATACTTTTTTCCCTCACTGTATATATGGTGGTTAAATGACCCAGCAACTCAAAGTACATCACATGAAACTAAACTTTAAACTATTTTAAACTTCACCAGGCAAGGCCCACTGAGCTATATAGCTCGTTTTCAGAAGCGACCTGGCCATAAATAGCTCAACGAAGTGGCTTCTCATGTGGACGTTGATAGCAGCCATTTCCACCATTGCCTTCGTAGAGGTGTTGGTGGAACAATGATGGTGCATGTATAGATCAAATTAATTAGCAAGGACAGCTACGATCGATATTTGTTTTTGGGAAAGGCCACGTGGCAGTTTAATGCCAAAGCCAAAAGCAAATATTTATAATTGTATTGGTTATGAACATCTACGTTGTAAGGGTACTTTGACCTGTTTTTATAGCGCACTGTATGGTGTTTTTTTCTCCTGTAATACACAGTTTGGTATGTACAGTGAGGGAAAAAAGTATTTGATCCCCTGCTGATTTTGTACGTTTGCCCACTGACAAAGAAATTATTAGTCTATAATTTTTATGGTAGGTTTATTTGAACAGCGAGAGACAGAATAACAACAACAAAATCCAGAAAAACGCATGTCAAAAATGTTATAAATTGATTTGCATTTTAATGAGGGAAATAAGTATTTGACCCCTCTGCAAAACATGACTTAGTACTTGGTGGCAAAACCCCTTTTGGCAATCACAGAGGTCAGACGTTTCTTGTAGTTGGCCACCAGGTTTGCACACATCTCAGGAGGGATTTTGTCCCACTCCTCTTTGCAGATCTTCTCCAAGCCATTAAGGTTTCGAGGCTGACGTTTGGTAACTCGAACCTTCAGCTCCCTCCACAGATTTTCTATGGGATTAAGGTCTGGAGACTGGCTAGGCCACTCCAGGACCTTAATGTGCTTCTTCTTGAGCCACTCCTTTGTTGCCTTGGCCGTGTGTTTTGGGTCATTGTCATGCTGGAATACCCATCCACGACCCATTTTCAATGCCCTGGCTGAGGGAAGGAGGTTCTCACCCAAGATTTGACGGTACATGGCCCCATCCATCGTCCCTTTGATGCGGTGAAGCTGTCCTGTCCCCTGAGCAGAAAAACACCCCCAAAGCATAATGTTTACACCTCCATGTTTGACGGTGAGGATGGTGTTCTTGGGGTCATAGGCAGCATTCCTCCTCTTCCAAACACAGCGAGTTGAGTTGATGCCAAAGAGCTCCATTTTGGTCTCATCTGACCACAACACTTTCACTCAGTTGTCCTCTGAATCATTCAGATGTTCATTGGCAAACTTCAGATGGGCAAGTATATGTGCTTTCTTGAGCAGGTGGACCTTGTGGACGTTGCAGGATTTCAGTCCTTCACGGCGTAGTGTGTTACCAACTGTTTTCTTGGTGACTATGGTCCCAGCTGCCTTGAGATCATTGACAAGATCCTCCCGTGTAGTTCTGGGCTGATTCCTCACTGTTCTCATGATCATTGCAACTCCACGAGGTGAGATCTTGCATGGAGCCCCAGGCCGAGGGAGATTGACAGTTCTTTTGTGTTTCTTCCATTTGCGAAAAATCGCACCAACTGTTGTCACCTTCTCACTAAGCTGCTTGGCGATGGTCTTGTAGCCCATTCCAGCCTTGTGTAGGTCTACAATCTTGTCCCTGACATCCTTGGAGAGCTCTTTGGTCTTGGCCATGGTGGAGAGTTTGGAATCTGATTGATTGCTTCTGTGAACAGGTGTCTTTTATACAGGTGTAGTGACATAAGAAGGGAGGGGCTGCTGGGGGCTCTGGGTTTCCAAGTGGGTCCAGACGCTTAAGCCTCTGGGCGCCAGGCACTGGGTTCCCAGGGGGTCCAGACGCTTAAGCCTCTGGGCGCCAGGCGTTGGGTTCCCAGGCGCTTAAGCCTTTTTGGCGCCGCCAACGGGGGGGGGGGGGGGCTGTGTGTGCTCTGTGGGATGTCTGGTGGCGCACACGGCCCCACCCCTCGTTAGACCAGGCATAAAAGGAGAGCTCCCTGGACGATCAGGGCCCAGTTGTAACTCAAGACCCAAGACCCACGACCAGCCATCTGAAGACCCTGGGATGCTGCGAGAGCCAGCGCTAGGACTCTGGAACTCCCGACTCTGGAACTCCCGACTCTACGACCTTGTGAGGGCGAGTTCCGGAGCGTAGCCAGAGTAGAGTATCTAGGCTGTGTAGCTAGGCTGTGTACCTAGGCTGTAACAGCGTATCAGGACTGTTGGAGAGTTGGAGTACTGTTGGAGTGTTTCATCTACAAGTGTCTCCGGAACCCGTTACATTTGGCGTCAGAGGTGGAAATGGAGACAAGAAGTAAGCCACGTACCTTCAGTCCTGACGGCGATGTTGAGGAGCAAGCGGCGACGGGGCAGCCAACTCGGGCCGACTAACAACGCCGCACCGCCGGCTGAGCAGTCGTCCACCACACCTGCCGATCCTCCTCCAGCATCGGGAGCAGCAATGGAGGAAACGCTGCTTCGCCTCACCGAGCTGCTCCACGCCACCGTCTCCATCCTTGACGACATGCGTCGCTCACAGGCGGAGGCAGCAGGGAGAGAGGCGGCGCAACGACCGCGCCATTCCGCCGGCTCCAACACAAAGACGGGTGTGTCGTCACTTCTGCGGGGGGAGCAGTGGCCGCTGGGAGCGACGTCACTTCCGGGCCCAGCGTGGGCCATCCCGATGACGCCGCATCATCAGCGCTGCGTCCCTCACCGCCGAGTGACAGCGCTGCGAATGCGAAGCCAGCTTCAGCCGGGTTGCCAGGCAACGAAAGCTTGGCTCACGTCCAGCAACGCCTGCCGGCACTCAAGGCATTTTCTTCAGAGGGGGGTGAGTGGGCAGCGTTCGAACGCCGGTTCGTCTCTCTTATAGAGACGTCTGGCTGGTCGGAGTATGAAGCGCTCCAGGGCCTCCCGGCCATGCTCGACGACGACTCCCTCGCAGCACTCCTTGCTGTGCCACGCGCGAAACGTGCCACGCTCACGGATGCCCTTCATCAGATGCGGCTGATTTATGGACCCCCATCCGAAGCACGTCACCGCTTCGATGCGAGGAGGAAGAAGGCCTCCGAGTCAGCGATGGGGTACCGCAGCGCGCTGCTGGCCATGGCGAAGGTTGCCTACCCTCGCATGGATGAAGACGCTGTGGAGTCACTCGTGCTGCAGAAGCTCATGAGCTTGGCCCGCCAGCTTCGAGTTGCCATGCCGACAGCCGACGACGACGACGACTTCACGTCGCTACGTGCTGCCAGGTGCATCCAAGCACACCTACATTGCGATGAGGACACGACCATCGCAGCCTGCGCAGGCCCACCTGATGCACAAGCCTATGACGTGCATTCGGGGCCTCATCAGGCCTTCACAGCAACAGAAAATCGCGGATCGTCCAACTGGCGATCCCAGCGAGATCACCACCAGCGGGACCGGCCAACCTCGCGCCAGGACGGAGCGTCCATCGTCTGCCACAACTGTGGCCTTCGGGGCCATGTGGCGTCCGGCTGCCGGGTCCCCCGACGCCGGACTTCAGGACCTCCGGCGCCTCGGCCACCACCGTATCCTCGGCATACCCAGGCGAGTCACGACACCTCGCACTCTCGGCCCCCACTTACAACAAGCACGCACTCTCACACCACACAGGGGGGTCATGCTTCGGAGGAGGGGGATTCGGGCCCATCATTGAACAACCGGGCGCTCAGGCCGGGTCAATGGTCCGAGTTGGCCCATAGGGTCGTTGCCGCTGCGGCAGGGTCCTCTGCCGTAGTGGGTTCCATCGAGGGCGTTGATGTTCGTATGTTGATCGATACGGGTGCGTCGGCGACCATCATTTCAGACATAATTTATAACATTTTGCCCGATACATGCCGTCCCTTGCAGCCAGTTGATGTGCCATGCTATGCCGCAAATGGGGGTTCGTTGGGCATCACCGGACGGATCAATGCTCAGATCCGCATTGCTGACGTCCAATTAGTTGGGCCCATTTTGGTCTCATCAACCCTCGCCGTTCCGTGCCTCCTCGGAACAGATTTCTTGGGGAAGATGCCCATTAAAATTCTCATTAACAAAGGGTGTATTGAGCTCCCCTCCGGCCGACGCATGGCCTTCCTACCCACACCCACTCGGTTGCACTCCGCATCTACGACGGTGCAGGCGTTGGCGGCGTGCACAATTCACATTCCTCCTGGCTCTCAGATGTTAGTTCCCCTCCGGTTTCGTAAACCCCTTGATTACGACGCGTTCATGGGGGGTGCTGTGATCGGGCCTTCGCGTTCAGCTGAGCGGGTGTCGGACCTCGTGTGTGCACAAACGCTCGTGCGAAGCGACCACGACCCCTTTATCCAGGTCCTTAACGCGGGATTGGAAACGGCCGTTATCTGTCAGGGAATGGTGCTTGCTCACGCGACGCCAGCCCCGCCAGAAGATGTGATCGTGGGTCACGTAGGCGGCGAGTTCTCTTCCGTTGCCAAGCCAGGTCCTGACACAGGATGGCTCGACGCGCTTTGCTCCACTTCTGCCGATTTGTCACCATTACAGCATGCTAAATTACGCACGCTGCTGAGCGATTTCGCCGACGTTTTCAGTCAAAGCAAATTCGACATTGGCTGAACTAAATTGCTAAGCCACCACATCGACACGGGTGATGCCGCTCCAATTCGTCAAAACCCATTCCGGTTGAGCCCGACCGAAAAGGAACATGTACTGGTGGCCGTCAACAATATCTTGGCGGCCGATGTCATTGCGCCATCAAATAGCCCATGGGGGGCGCCGATCGTTCTTGTTAAGAAGCACGACGGGAGCCTCCACTTTTGTGTTGACTTCAGGAAACTTAATAAGATTTCTGTGGCCGACGCCTACCCGCTTCCCAGGATGGACGAGTCGCTCGATGCCTTAGCAGGTGCGCATTACTTCTCCACCTTGGATCTCCTCTCGGGGTTTTGGCAGCTACCCCTTGATGACGCATCCAAACCAAAGACCGCCTTTCGCACGCCGCAGGGACTGTTCCAATTCAACAGACTTCCCATGGGTCTTCACTCGGCCCCGGCGACGTTCCAGCGCCTGATGGAGCTGGTCCTCGCTGGGCTCCAGTGGGATTCTTGCCTAATCTACCTCGACGATGTAATCGTGTTCAGCAAAACTTTTGATGAACACTTCACGCGATTGAAGGCAGTTTTCCTTAAAATGCAAGCGGCTAACCTCAAATTCAAACCGCAAAAGTGCCACCTCATGAGGGATTCGGTTCGTTATTTGGGCCATATTGTCAGCCGCTCGGGAATTGCCACGGACCCCGAAAAGACAAATTGCGTGCGCTCATGGCCAACTCCTACCTCTGTTGGGGAGGTGCGAAGTTTTATCGGCTTCGCCTCATATTATCGACGATTTGTTGCGGGATTCGCATCCATCGCGAAGCCCCTCCACGCATTAACGGCCAAAGAGGTCAAATTCCGCTGGGGAGAGTTAGAACAGGCATCGTTCAATGCCGTCCGAAAAGCACTGGTCGATGCTCCTACCCTGTCTTATCCAGATTTTACCACTCCGTTCATTCTGGATACAGACGCCAGCAACACCGGAATTGGAGGGGTGCTGTCGCAAATTGTCAATGGAGTGGAGCGCGTCGTCGCCTATGGCAGCAGGGTGCTGTCGCCCGCGGAGCAACGTTACTGCGTGACGCGCCGCGAATTGCTTGCTATCGTTTTTTTCATAAAGCAGTACAGGCCATACGTGTATGGCAGGCATTTCACAGTACGCTCCGACCACGCGGCGCTACAATACGCCTTGCGAGTGGACCAACCATCTGGACAGCTCTCGCGTTGGCTCGAGATCCTCCAGGACTTTGTGTTCACTGTCATTTACCGCAAGGGGATTCAACACGGGAACACCGACGGGTTGTCGCGACTGCCGAACAATGAGCGCTGTGCTTGTTTTTTGGGTGCGGGGCGTTGAAGGCAGCCTGACGGGGTACCGCCCCCATCCCTTGCGGCCGCGGCCGGGGATGGGGTCGGGGACCACGGGGCTCCCTCCACGCAAGTTCCGCAGGACGCATTGCTGGGCCTCGGGTTGGACGACTGGGGACGTCTTCAGATGGAAGACGTCTCCCTCCTCAAATTGAGACGCCGCGCTAGGGATGCCGAGGGTCACAGGGGGCAGGGGGGCCCCGTATCATATGTCATCCGGGAAGGCGTCCTCATGCATTGGGATGGGGGGTCCCAATCCCACACATAGGTGGTGCCCACCTCCCTGCGGGGGCGACTTGTGTGGGAAACCCACAGTCGCCTCTTGCACTTGGGTGTTTAGAAAACACTAGCTAAAATCCAATTGGAATTTTTCTGGCCGGGCATGGCAAACGATGTGGCTGACCTTGTGCAAGGTTGCACAGAATGTGCACGGCGGAAACCACCTGCTAGGCCGTCCTGCCCGCCGCTCCAATCCATTAAAGTTTCCCGGGTCAATGAGATCGTCGCATTGGATATTTTGGGTCCGTTTCCCGCTACTCCTCGGGGTAGTAAGTACCTTTTGGTTGGGGTCGAATATTTTACCCGATGGGCCATGGCCTGGCCACTCCCCAACCAGTCTGCAGCAGCCATTACGGAGGCCTTTTTCCAGGGCTACGTCCTGGACAAGGGTGCTCCCGAACGCCTGCTGACCGACCAAGGGAAAAATTTCTCTTCCACCCTGTTGCGGGATGTGTGCAACCTGCTAGGGACACACAAAATTCGCACCTCGCCATATCACCCCCAGACTGACGGTATGGTCGAGCGATTACATAGGACACTTACCTCCATGCTAAGCCACCAGGTGTCTGAGTCACAGACTGATTGGGATCTCCACATACCTGTTGTCTTGGCCGCCTATAGAATGGCGCCCCATGCTGCCACGGGGTACTCGCCATTATATCTTATGTATGGTAGGGAGGTTTGCCCCCCAATCGACGTACAATTGCACATTAAACAGCCCGCACCTAAGGCTAAGATTGCCGACCACATCCGTGCTAATGTGCGTCGTCTCGTGGATGCCCGGGAGGCTGCTCAAAATAACTCAGAAGCCCGTCAGCTTGCCAACGAGCGGTTGCGGAATCTCCGCACATCCCGCCACGTTTGGGTAGAAGGGGACCGCGCCTGGCTCCACTGCCCGCAGGTACCATTGGCTACTTCCTCAAAACTGCTTAAGCCTTGGAGAGGCCCGGTTGTTATTATTCACGTTCTCCGCCCGCAGTGTGTCAGGATCCAGCATGGCAAGCGACGTTGGTTCGTGCACCCGTCACGTCTAAAACCTTACATTCAACCTTACACACCTCCTTCACTTCTCCGGGGCCGAGAGCGCGACATGGTTGACGAGCGCCGCAATGATGCTGCTTCTAACTCTCGGGCAGGTCCCGCTGTCCCGCCCTCAGGTGCCTTGGGAATGAAATCCGCCACGGCCGACCAAGCGGGAACAAGCTTGCCCGCGAGATCAGCGACCCAGGACACAAGCGCAACAGCGGGTCGTCGGTCCCCTCCCGCCTCCGTCGCGACCGATGGACCTGCCACTCGGACTCGCTCAAAACTCAAACGATTTTCATGACCCCCGCCCACGAACTCTCGTCCCAACGCGACGCCACTCACCTTGCCATCATGTATAGTGGGCGATTGAGGCGTGCGTTCATCCTGCATATATGTGTTTATACAGTGTTGTTCTGCATCAGTGACCACATGAGGGGGAGAGGCGCTTTCTTCTCATTTTTTTTCTTGATTTGTCACACACTCATTCTGATGGTTAACAAATAATTTCTTGTAAAATTGTATTTTTTTTTGACAGCCGGGTCGGCTGGAGGCTACGTAGAGGGGGGTAATGTAGTGACATAAGAAGGGAGGGGCTGCTGGGGGCTCTGGGTTCCCAGGTGGGTCCAGACGCTTAAGCCTCTGGGCGCCAGGCACTGGGTTCCCAGGGGGTTCAGACGCTTAAGCCTCTGGGCGCCAGGCGTTGAGTTCCCAGGCGCTTAAGCCTTTTTGGCGCCGCCAACGGGGGGGGCTGTGTGTGCTCTGTGGGATGTCTGGTGGCGCACACGGCCCCACCCCTCGTTAGACCAGGCATAAAAGGAGAGCTCCCTGGACGATCAGGGCCCAGTTGTAACTCAAGACCCAAGACCCACGACCAGCCATCTGAAGACCCTGGGATGCTGCGAGAGCCAGCGCTGGGACTCTGGAACTCCCGACTCTGGAACTCCCGACTCTACGACCTTGTGAGGGCGAGTTCCGGAGCGTAGCCAGAGTAAAGTATCTAGGCTGTGTAGCTAGGCTGTGTACCTAGGCTGTAACGGAGTATCAGGACTGTTGGAGAGTTGGAGTACTGTTGGAGTGTTGTATTGTAATAAAGAAGTACATCTACAAGTGTCTCCGGAACCCGTTACACAGGTAACAAGCTGAGATTAGGAGCACTCCCTTTAAGAGTGTGCTCCTAATCTCAGCTCGTTACCTGTATAAAAGACACCTGGGAGCCAGAAATCTTTCTGATTGAGAGGGGGTCAAATACTTATTTCCCTCATTAAAATGCCAATCAATTTATAACATTTTTGACATGGGTTTTTTTGGATTTTGTTGTTGTTATTCTGTCTCTCACTGTTCAAATAAACCTACCATTAAAATTATAGACTGATCATTTCTTTGTCAGTGGGCAAACGTACAAAATCAGCAGGGGATCAAATACTTTTTTCCCTCACTGTATGTGTGAATATTATTATACAAGTCAAAGTCTTTGCCTCACTCAAATAAGCATGCGGTGGAATCATCATTTCTTAGCCTTGAGCCAGCGGTGTAAAATTCCCATTTCCTATGGTGGGGACAAGTCTTACCATAGGAGAACAACCACTGCCATTTATTAGTTATTAAAATTGTTACCCGAAGAAAAATAAAATTACAAAGGCATTTTTGGAACGTGTGACTGTTAGATTTCCTTTTCAGTCCCAGTTCCCTTGTTTAAAACAGCAATAGACGCGGATGAATTCTGATGTCAGTAATATTAAGTTGTCTCACCATTGCCATGATGTCAAGAAACATTGCAACGGTTCACTGGTCTATGGTGTATTCTACAAATGACTAGGTTGGTCTGCCACACGTTTCCTGTACCGCGCCTGATGTGACTAATAGTGGTATAATTCAAGCAGATAATTGGGTGACCCAGCCAAAGTATATTTTATTCCAGTGGCAAGCTAATCAACATATTTCCAAGGTTCATGGACAAATAGGCTAAGGCTTGCATTGGATCTTTGATGATGAAGCCAACTTCGATAGTCCTTAACTTAGCTGACAATTAACAATTTAGAATTAATTTTGTCTTTAGCTTTAACTGTACTATTTGGAAACATTTTCCATGAATTTACTCGCCTAAAAACATCCGGCCAGATGGTGCAGCCATATCCTTAGAACATTTTCCACAGCCTTGCAATGCACCTTTATAGTGTTCTGTACTTGAACAGAGTTTGTAGGAATATCATATGCTCATCTGGTGGGCAACATCGCGTGACTCACAATGGCCAATCACTATTGCCGCAGCCACTTTCGTAATTTTCGCCATCGACGAAATGAGCACCACTGCGAGACAGTCAAAAGTGGTTGTCCTATGGAGAGACCTGTTCCCGCCACAGTAATGTGGAATTTACACCACTGGCCAAAAGGTGTAAACAGCAGATAAATCCACCCAATCCTCAACTGAGCAGAGAAACTACTTTCATTTTGATTTAAATTATCTCAAGGCCATTTTACAAAGTAAAAAATGTCAGCCCCATAATTGAAACTTTTCCATAGCGTGCGATAAACCTGCGTTTGAGAAAGGACAGTAATTGAATTATGTTTGGATATCAAGTGTCCAAAATAGCCTCCACCGCAGCCAACCAGCCCCAGGACTGATTTACAGTTTGCTGTGCAGAGGGGAAACGTTCTGCTTCAGCCGGGCCAGGTCACCTCGCATTGACGTCGCGGGAACACAACACGTGACACCGTCAGTGGGGACAGTCGGGATTCAAAAGCCACTGCAAACTCGCCACGAGTAATCGTGCTTGTTTACGCTGGGATTTTTTTACACGAATTAACCCCCAACGTGATTCTGATAACCCTCCTCGCACCGACCCCTTACTAAGGTCGACATAAATGACGTCAGGCCATTGCTGTGGCAAGTATTTTTTTTTAATAGACATGTTCATGCAAAGTCCATCTGTATGGCATGGGGATGTTCCTATTGATAATTGAGATAGGCCTAAAAAAAAAAACTCTCGGATATTTTTCATTCATGAGAATGGGATGATAGGTTTCCATGTGAGCAAATGAAAGTTATTAAGACTGTATTATCAGTCTATTTACTCTGTGAATAGACAGCCCATTCATTTTCTACACAGTTGACTATTGACGGGGCTTGTCATACAACAGGTAAGTCATTCATAAGCTGGCCTTTCTATATATCAAACGCAATTCAGTCATATGCTAATTTTGGACGAAGTAAGCTTCCCATTTGTTACATATACTGCACATTATAAAGCATTCATTTCAGTTGATGTAAATTATACTTAAATATAAATTTTCCAAGTTAGGTTTGGCAACCCTCAACCCATACCACAACGCTAACCAAAGCTTGTCATGCAATACAGCGCAATTAGTAACTCACTGTGATGCTGTCACACACACTATCCTATCATATTGAAGGTGGGCAGCAACATCTACTGTTGTACTGTACGGTGTTTGCTATGATCCCACGTCTATGCTCCCCACCGTCGCCAAACGAAAGTATTATTTATTTATTTTACCAGATAATGGCCACTGGCCTCTGTCCACCCAGCAGTATAGAATGGGTCCGGCCGCAGTCGATGGCAAGTTGCGCGTGGTGGGGTAAAATGAGGGTACACCCACCTCAACCCAGAGGTGGGACAAAGTCATTGTTATGCAAGTCCAAGTCGAGTCTGAAGTCATCAAATTCATGACTCGAGTCTGACTCGAGTCCAAGTCACATGACTCGAGTCCACACCTCAGAGGTGGGACAAAGTCATTGTTATGCAAGTCCAAGTCGAGTCTGAAGTCATCAAATTCATGACTCGAGTCTGACTCGAGTCCAAGTCACATGACTCGAGTCCACACCTCTGCCTCAACCCACCTCTTTAAACACTTGTGGTGAACGGAGAGAGTACTGAAGACCACATATCCTCTAGAGCTCCCTCTAGTGGAGGCCCTTCCGTCAAGCAATCACGTGAGCAGGCAAACAATTACAGGGTTGCACCTTGACATGTGAGCTGAAAAATAGTGACTTAGGCACCACGTGGTACACTTTCGTGCGTGGCACAGTCAGTGCATTCATTGCTATAATTCCGCAGGAAACAATGACCAGTTCCTGATTTTCGGAACCAGTCATTGGTTACAAAACCGGTTACAAGTTGAGCAGTTGTCGTTGAAATATCGAATATAAACGATCCGAATTTCCCACAAAAGAGCCATAATTGTCTTTACAAATCCGAAATGTTTCCGTTCGAAACTCATGACAAAGGATCTACACGTACGCATGCACATCCCTGTTGACAATCCACTGTAGGATGTGGGCCTCGACAAGCTGTGCACGTCATGGTCATTTTTTTACCATTCTTCAACATCTTGGTCAATTATGGGGTGCCACGGTGGCGAGATGTTAACTACTTCGCCTGGTATACAGCAGGTCGTGGGTTCAATCCTGACGCCTGTATATTTGGAGTTTGTGTGTTCTCCCCGTGGTCGCGTGGATTTTTCTTCGGGTCCTCCGGTTTTTCCCTCCACATTCAGAAACATGCGTTTCGAGTATTTGGCTGCTATAAATCTTCACATGCTACGTCACTTCGTTGAGCTGTCATGTGTGGCCAGGTCGATTCTGAAAAAGAGCTACAGAGCTCAGTAGGGCCTTTCCTGATAAAGTAAAAATATAAAAAAAATAGTTTTCATACTAACAAAAATTTTTTTCATTCTAACAAAAAATAGTTTCTCGTTTATCTACAGGGACTTTGATAAATGATTTCCATGGAGGGCCACGTATCTCGAACACCGCAGCTGTTAGCAGCCATCAGTGGCGAGGAAGGTGGCGTCAGAGAGTCTGCGTGTGGATTGCCATTACATAACACAGCAGCGAGTGAGGGCAGCTTCCTCCAGATGGCGCTTGGCAGCCACTCCAGATTCCCGCTTGGACTTGGGATGATGTGTGGCGGTGCCCTGAGACCCTTGGGAGAATATTGGGTATCGGTCTCACCTTGGAGGGTCGCTTGTATTCATAGGACTAGCTGTACTACCCGGCTTCGCCCGGGACTTGTATCCACCACGGCCGGCCGCCTTTGTCTCCCCAGTGGCGATGTTAATACGCCACACCAGTTACTCGTTTTGCGGCTGAGTCCCTCCCTCACCACTCTCCCTCCCTCACCACTCTCCCGACCTCACCACTCTCCAGAGGTGTGGACTCGAGTCATGTGACTTGGACTCGAGTCAGACTCGAGTCATGAATTTGATGACTTCAGACTCGACTTGGACTTGCATAACAATGACTTTGTCCCACCTCTGCCACTCTCCCTCCCTCACCACTCACGCACGGCCGCCTTTGTCTCCCCAGTGGCGATGTTAATACGCCACACCAGTTACTCGTTTGAGGCTGAGTCGACCTAGGGGAGGTTCAAATAATCGTCATCGGTGGTGGCCGTGAGCGGGAATGGAACTCGGTTCGCCGGGTTTGTAGCGCAGCGTAGCGTTAACCACTACACCCACCGCTCTTCACACACCACACACGCACAGACACACACACAGACACACACACAGACACACGCAGACACACACAGACAGACACACACACAGACACACAGACAGCACGCTAACCACTACACTACCGCTCCCCACACACCACACACGCACACACAAAGACACACACACAGACACACACACACAGACACACACACACAGACACACAGACAGCACGCTAAACACTACACTACCGCTCCCCACACACCACACACAGACACACACACACAGACAGCACGCTAAGCACTACACTACCGTTCCCCCTACACAACACACGCGCGCGCGTCCATAGGTACACATACACGCGCTTGCTGCAGACACACACGACTGTCAGAGTGCGTACGGCAGTAAACGACTGAAAAAAGAAAGCGGCAATGCTGCGCGAGGAACACCTTAGACCTGCAACACATTTGTGTAATGCGAGCGTAAACACACAAACACATACAAACACATACACACACATACATACACACACATACACACAAACACACACATACATACACACAGACATACACATACACACAAACACACACATACATACACACAAACACATACACAATACACACAGACATACATGCAGACACACAGAGACACACATAACACACATACATACACACACAGACATACACACAAACACATACACACACATACATACACACATACATACACAGAGACAAACACATACACACAAAAACACACATACATACACACAAACACATACACAATATACACACACATACATGCAGACACACAGACACACACATAACACACATACATACACACGCATACATACACAGAAACACATACACACACATACATACACACACACATACATGCACACAAACACATGCACACACGTACATACACACATACATACAGACAAGCAGACATACACATAAAGACATACAAAAAAACCAACATACATACACACACACATACACACAAACACATACACACATACATACACACATACATAGAGACACACAGACATACACATAAACACATACACACATACACATGACCCGGCTTCGGCCGGGACTTGGATCCACGATGGCCGGCCGCCTTTGTCTCCCCAGTGACGATGTTCACACACGACAGCAGTTACGCGTTTGAGGCTGAGTCGACCTAGGGGAGGCCCAGGTTCGTTTCAAATAATCGTCAGCGGTGGTGGGCGTGAGTTGGAATGGAACTGGGGTCGCTCAACCAGCTTATTGACTATTTGTACAAAGAACATATAAAGAATCGATTATAATAACCAGGCTACAGTCCACATTATAGACTGGCAGTACACGCACTCAGCTTCATAAGCAGGCTAGAGTGTACATGATAGAGTGGCAGTACGCTCACCGAGTTTAATAAGCAGGCTACAGTCTACATGATAG
This sequence comes from Lethenteron reissneri, assembly GCF_015708825.2. NCBI lineage: Eukaryota > Metazoa > Chordata > Hyperoartia > Petromyzontiformes > Petromyzontidae > Lethenteron > Lethenteron reissneri. The sequence goes on along the minus strand of NC_083807.1, from coordinate 13,455,416 downwards.
ACTGGCAGTACGCTGACCCAGCTTAATGACTATTTGTACAGTGAACATTTAAGTAATCGATTGTTGGCGCGTTGGGTTTAAAAGTAATATAAATTGCACACATTGTGGTGGGGGTGGAGTGAATAGTAGGAAAAACTTTGATGAATTTACCTCAGAGTAGCGTGGTGGGTGTCGAGGCCTAGTAGCGTGCAGAGCCTGCGGCCTCGCCAAAATTGGCCACCCGGCAGAGGCAGGGTACGGGTGGCGTGCCCTCCCCCCCCCCCCCTAGCGCTCGAACAATACTGTGTAATGGCTATTATTTAATTATTTACGGAGCCTATGAAAGTGGCGAAGGCGTGGCTAGCCGTTGGCAGGGGCAACCGCCGTCCAATGAAACTGCAGCCCTTGGCGAAGGCGTCGCTAGCCGTTGCCAGGTCCAATGAAAGCGGCGAAGGCGTCGCTAGCCGTTGCCAGGGGCAACCGCCGTCCAATGAAAGTGCGTATGGTCCGAAATCCACACACAGACAGACAGACATGCACGATTTTATATATATAGATGTCTCAGTTTGGTCAGGTTTGTGGTAATGGGGAGACGCTGCCACGGAAAGATCTGAGGAGAATTAGTCATCGTCAAAATGGGATTGGCTCCTATTGCATGTATGCTTGAGGACGACTGGTACAATCTTTGGGAATGTTGTTACTCTCGGATTTTTTAAGAAACTCAATTTTTTCAGAAAAAAACAGCATTGGTTTTAGGATAAAAAAATAAATAGGTGCTAAAGTGCAAGATCATTTGCTGGGAAATAAAATATCCAGCACAATCATACTTTTAACTTGTTCAAACTTAGCATATTTAGCATTAGGGGAATAATTAGTATGGTTTATTAACCTGTAGATAGAGCCCTGGGTCCAAGCGACTCGGATTGGTGTGTTTGGTATTAAAGTTGCACGCAGGCCTCTTCATGATCTCATACAAGACACGTAACATCTTATTACATAAATGGATCGATAAGACAATTATATCATTATACATTACTGCTTCGGGTTTTCCAGACACGACCGCTGGGGCAGTGTAGAATATTTCATGGCTGCGTGCAAAGCGATAAGATCGCACACGATGCATCACCCATCGAGTCGCGGGTGTGAGAATTGATGTTTTCAATCCCATTATGTTATGTAATGGGATTACGTAATCCTAGCAGCCACTTGTGGCCGCTACATTCCACAATGGTAATACCTTAAAATTGATTATTTCGTAAAATTATGACCATGAATTTATCTAATTTAGGGAGCATGGCTGGGACTCATTCCCAACCCAATTAACAATGTCTTATTTCAAAATCTGTAAATGTGTTGCCTATGGACATATACATTCTATGGGACTGATGCCGTTACATAACTGTTAACTTTCCCATTGGGTCTAGTACACGTACTCTGTGTGTACCATAAGTACACGTACTCTGTGTGTACCATAAGTGCACGTACTCTGTGTGTACCATAAGCCACTGTGGTTTAACCATTGATGTGTATTCGCAGCATATGTGATGTATAAATGGTTGACAGTGCAAGGGAAAAAGTGGAGTTAAATTAATAAAAGATATTAATGCCACCCGTGATTTATATGTTGGGATTCCAGGACGACACAAATCACATTTTGTGTCCTTTTTATAGTCATGGATGAGATAAAATAAATATTTCAACAAGCAGGACGTGTATTTTATGTAAAACATAAACTAAGCTCATGGAGATATATTTCTTCATTTATTAAACAAAATCATGCAGCTGGTACTTTCCATGTATTTAATCAACTTTCCTAATATTAACCCAGGCACCTCTAACCTTTCTCAGAAAGCCTTGGGGCATCTGCTTCAAGCTCCCGTGGCCCAAAATGATATTCAGTCTGATAACATTTAGATTACAGAGACATTTCAGAGTGTGGGAAACAATGTTGGGTAATTCTCCGCACGTACAGCAAAGTGAATTGGCCTATGACCAAATCATCCGATCTCCTCTGATCACAGCTCAGCAAGTTTTAGCCCGTAGTGTCTGTTGCTTATCGATGGGTGACAGCCGTCCGTGAAACAGGTGCTACTGGCTACTGCGAGGCGGTGTTATCCATTGTTACGTGCTGTACTTATACTCGCGTAAAGTAAATGTGTCGTCAAACTCGCCACCACCCGACACAGCCAACTAGTAAGGTTTGTCACGTAAACAGAACGTGGCCAATTCGTCACTAGTGCAGCACTAACCGGTGTGTTGGAGAGTAAACCCGCAACATTTCCAATCGAGTATGACGTTTCTCCAGTAATTACAACTAGCATCATCAGACAACAGTCAGATTTGTAGAGAAATCCTCCTGTTTCGGTTTTAAATAGAGGGATAAATGTACTATCAAATCTTACTACTTGTGGCCAACGTTACTAATTGGCTGTGTCGAGTGGTGGCGGGTTTAACGACACATTTATATTTATGCGATCTAACCCAAAAAGCCTCTATTATGTATAATATAGGTCGTGAAAGCCTACGTCTTAAAGTAAGTATGAATGCCTTCAACCCACACTGACGAGCGCAGTGAAGTATGGTCAAATATATTCCCCACGACCCACACGGCGTGAAGCAGCTGTCTTCCTGCAGAGGCTTGACACAAGGGGACTGCGTGGAGTAGAGTGAATCGAAGGCGCGTGCACGTGATTCAGCACGTGTCTCACTAACCAGACAGCGTCTCTGTTACGAATTGTTGCAATTCACGTCGACGATTCTAGTCCAGAAACGTCAATTCTCCTTTAAACGCCGTGCTCAGAGATCACGAGATACCCCCCTACAGCGTGCAATGCGCAGATCAGAAAACATCGATCCTCATACTCGCCACACGAATGTTCGGCTTCAGAATGGATATAAACCAATCGATCGTTATTCATCCCGAACACATTGTGAAGTCCACCAACAGGATGTGATCGGCTCTTGCTTCCTGGACTCCCCTCCCTCCCTCCCGGAAGGCGTTATTGATATTCAGCAGGGCTGCCTCACATTGGGAGGTCAAAAGGGCAAAGGGGCTAATGCAATGAGTAGGCATCATCGAGTGCACCTGCAACGTTGGCATGCGATTGGAACCGTTGAGTCAACGTTGACCCAACGTTCCAAGTTTACCGAGGATGGCTGTGTCTGTGGGCCACGTAAGGAAGGCTGCATGTGCTACGGACTTGTCTTCACTCCCTAGCACACACTTATTTGCACGTGCAGTGGGGAGTGAGCAATTCTCGCGGATATGCACATTGTTTGCACGAGCCACGACAACTTTGGTGGCAGTGCCGCTGTTGTGAATGGCATTTGCTGGTAATCTCCAGCCAGATGTGACAGCTCATTTTTGGTGGGAACTCTTGGGGAAAAAAATATAACATCCGATATTTGGAAGTTCCCACCCATAAATGGTCATATCCGCCAGCGCCAGTGATATGCGAGTCATGTACACATTCTCCATGCTGTGTAAATTCTTGTGTAAACAGCTTTATTTTGCGACACAATTTATTATGGTAAATGCTTTGCACAAAGGTCCACATATAGTAAATTTAATACTCCATATAGTACCGTTTTTTGGGAAGGCAATAAGGGCTTTCTCATGGATAGACCCATCCTGGCATAGGCATGTGGACTTTCTAGCACTGGCTCAGAAATGTAAACAGGACGTAAGAAGCCACATCATGCTTATTTAAGTTGATTGTATTTGTTACTCGACAAATCCATTCTAGCCAGTTGCCCAGCTATTTTACATGGGTTATCCGTGGTGCGTGAGCACAGCAACGACAACAACATCAGTCCAGAAGGAATATTGCACAACTAACAATAATGCACAAGCAGGGGACCATGTAGATTTTTTAAAAGTTTTTTTTTTCACAGCGCTTTTGTAACCGAGTTGAGGGTTGTACTATTGAGCCCTTCGATAGTGTTACACTATATTTGCATGCCTCTAAACTACAAATGTTCATTCTGTTTAAACTCCAGAGGTGATGCACTTACATATCGAATGCCCAATATTGGAAATCATATTCCCAATGCCCGATGTCTGTAAAGCAGCGTGGTCCATTAAGAAATAATTACAAGAGTGTTGGAGATTTGGGCAGAGTGCCTCTCCGTGGTTCGGGGCTTAAAGCTAGCCCAGAGCAATATCGACATAGCATCCTCAACACGTGGCCTGAGACATCCACGCAAAATACTCTTGGCACCCGTCACCGAGCTCTGGTTATGCTATCTGCGTGGCATTAAACAGACTTGGACGCGCACTGGCGCACGTGGTCCATTGTGCTCTTTATTTTTTGAACAGTGCTCTTGTGAAGATGCACTGTATCGTGCAAAGGTTTTGTTACTGGTAGGGACCTCCTGGTTACACCAGCCCACAGGGGATTATTGTGTCTGTCCGTCGTGCAGGGAGGGGCTGGGTGGGGAGGGAGGGGCTGGGTGGGGAGGGGAGGGTGGGGAGGGGCTGGGTGGGGAGGGAGGGTGGGGCTTGGTGGGGGGTGGGAGGGGTGGTGCTGGGTGGGGAGGGGATGGTCACCCCGTGGTGCCCTTATAAAACTCAACGTTTAACCTACTCACGCCGGCTTGTGCCCGCCCTCACAGTCGGGCATATTTGCGAAATACACCACGCCGCCGTTGACCCTGACCATTGACTGAGCAACCCAACGTTCCTACCAGCTCCCTCTGCAGGAATGTGTTTTGCGGAAGGTCAACTCGTTCAGCGTGGAGTGCAACGCAAAAAGGAACACCATGGTTCTACCAGAGACATCATTTGACGTGTGGGTAGAGTAAATATGCAATTTAACAAAGGAATAGATTAAAACGTGTTGGGTTTTTTAAGTTCACAATCTTTGAACTGAATTGTGTGTGAGAATCCATAATATTTGAGTCCGATATGTCCCAATTTGTTCACGTTACCCCAACAGCCACCGCAGGCGTGATGTTCACCGCTATGTAAGTAAAATAATACATTATTTTATTGAATCGTGAGCCCAAATCGTGGCAATTAAATCACGAGGGGTGGAATTCGTCCCATGAAAAGGTGGTGAAGATATCAGCTTTACACATTTCACATGAGACGTGGCTAACAGAGGTAAGTAATAGTGGACCTCTAGTGTTGCATTGAGCTACGTAATGAACACTGTGCAGTCACAATGCCATGACACGAAGCTGGGTGGTATAATGCCATGGCAAAAGACACCGCTGTACATAGACATATACTAATTAGTGCCACAAATATGGGTTGTTATTCCTGAAGAGAGCTTACACCGTGACACAAGGCAGTTGAGTTTCATCTATTTACGCTTGTCATTTTGCTTGAATCCTCTGTACCACGTAATAAGAATGACTATGCTGCGGTGCCAGCAGCATTCCGGAAACCTGGAAGTTGCCCAGATGTAAGGCAGTGATTTTCCTTTCCGTGCTAAAGGACAGAGTCTGGTGATCAACACAGGCTCACGTGTTCAGCTCCACATCGTTGAAGCTGAACAGTGACTCAATTTGTTCTATTAGAATGTCTGTGCGGTTAAAATACCTCTTGCGCTTGAAAGGGCGTCCACGCCATGGAGATGGAGCGATTAAATAAATTCACATAGGAGGTGGATTATGACATTGCAGGATTGTGAAAAGTGGCGGTGGTTTTGGAGACCTTCATCCAGCAGTGGATTGACCATGTCTGACGCTGATGAGCATACCTCAATATGTATAAAATAATGACGAGACTCTATTTTTTTTCAAAAAGTTATTTCATTTGGGATGACTGTAAACATAATTTGGTTGGGAAATTTAGCAAAACTTAACCACTAAGGAAATTACTGATTGGAAATATTATTTAATTAAAAAAACACGATGTTTTAGTCTGTTAATTAATAATTATTTATTGACTTAAAGCTTTCGTGACTGCAGGAATTCATATTCTTGGGTCTTTCGGTAAAGTCACGTAGATCGGTTCAAAGAAAATATTTTTTGTTATTTCCTTTGAACCTATCTACGTGACTTTACCGAAAGACCCAAGAATAATTAATAATTATGTTTACGATCCTGATTTTGATTTCGGATGAGACATAATTCTTCATTTTCTGTGTAATTGTACAATTACAAAAATGTGATGACCAACATTTGACAGGTTATTTTGTTTCTGCAAGTGATATTATGCAATAATCTCATCAGGCCACACATTTCTTCTTGTTTGCACAAATGTGTGACTATGTTCAAGTCGGCACCCTGACTTGGCTTAATGTGTGCCAGATGTAAGCGTACAATCCATTCCAGAACACTTCATTGTGTTTGTTTCACAGTTTACAATGCGTACGATGCAATGTTGTATCCTCATTAAGTGTTTTTCTCCCCTCAGAATATGGAAATAATGAACCATAAATCTCAGTAAAATTCCTGTCTGGTCCGTGCCAGGGTTATGCACCACATCCATCCGAGTTGTCTGCCTCAGCAATTGCCTTCTTATTCTCTTGTCCATTTGTCTCTTTACTTTCTGTGTTTTAATTAATTAATTAAAGACCTTTCTATTATTTTTCTCCAATAATAATATGAACCATAACTGACCGTGAGAGTTCAAAATTCAGTCACGCAAGCCAGCTTAAAAGATCTTATACTGCAGTATTCTACTATAATTTACTGTTGCACAATTACGTTAAATGTATTTTACCCACGCTGGCATCGGGAACGCAAATCGGTGGATTGTGTTATCCATACTTCTATGTGACTTTCCCGTTGCCCACAGATGTGCAGATCAGCGTGGGCAGCGTGGTGGATATGCCGACACTTCCGGCCACACAAATATTGTCCACGGGAAAACATGACTCGTAGGAAGGATAGTTGTGAGGATTAAGGGGTGTGGATTTTAGGAAAAGCAGCTCATAGGAGGGAGAATTACAACGACAAGTTTATATGGTGTATGCATGCAACGGTAATTATGCTTTCCAAAGTGGAAAAAAAATTGTGAGGCCAGAAGAGCGAAGTGGGGGCGGGGAGGGGGGTTAAGAACTATTGGACATCAGTGAAAAAGAGCTTTATAGCTCATCGGATTCCCCCTGTATGAATATTCTGATTCAGATGTTGAAACATGGGAGAGTAGAGAGGGCAAGGTTCGCCACATTGCAGACATCGATCAGGCTTCAAACACCCTGAATTGTACTTTTTTTTCTTTTTGAAATTATACTTTTAGTTCGGTAGAAACTTTCAGTGTCAGCACGACATACTTTATGTTAAGAGTTGCAACAGGCAGATGCTGTTCGCCGCAGTGTGGTGTAAAGAAAACGTTGCTGAAATGTTTAGTGGTTTAATGGGTGGAAGTTACACAAAACCCAGCGAAATGTAAATAAACTTTGCTGACCTTAATTGTCTTGGGAAAAGTGTCTTTAGAAACAACACCACGCGAACAACTTTCGCTAATAAATACTCATCATGTACAGCCCTTTGCCAATCGACTGCTGGAAGATGGTCTCTCCTTCACTCCTTTCTGGTCACGTGGGTTGATTGTCCATACTTCACCATGCAGGCGCAGTGCGCGTTTGTAAAAGGGAGGGGAGAAGCAGTTCTCATTCAGATCATCACAGTGGTGATGTTTGCCGTCGCCGTGATTTAAACTCAGCTCAATGGGTTCATAACACGGTGCTAGAAAAACTGCGCCACCAATTCCCCCCCTCCCCCTTTCAGAACTAACCTTAACCCCACCGCCCGCAAATACTCATACAGACTGCAAAGAGTAAAGCTACACAGCGATGGAGTGCAGCAAAAAAGTGACGTTCAGAGGAGGACTAAGTGAAGTCTATCGGCGTGCTCGCTCCCAGGCGGACACTCGCAATCAGCCGTGCACTCCTAAGACCCCGAGACCATTTACGGGGAGAAAGGGCTTCACCTGCACCGTTATTTTGGCTGGCATGCCAAGTGTGCCACCACTTTGATATTGCGGCACACGCTATGCTGTCCACCGCAGCGCAATCAGCCAACATTCTCAGGGGCTTCATCTTTTCTTCTTTTAAGCAGCACGCGAGAAATGAAAATTGAAAACAGAGTTGCGCAGGTCACCGGGGCTTTTGCTGCTATAAGGCTCCTGTTAACTTTGATATGTCGAGAGCAGAACAAGTTAATTCCAGAGCTTTGTGGGCGCCACGGTGGGGCGTGATGTCAACTCCCTCACCCGGTACGCAGGATGCCGTGGGTTCGATCCCGACCCTGACGCCTATATATTTGGATTTTGCATGTTCTCTCTCCCCGTGGTGGTGTGGATTTTTCTCCGGGTCCTCCGGTTTTTCCCTCCACGTTTAGAATCAACACGCGTTTCGAGTATTTGGCTGCTATAAATTTCCACGTGATAAGCCACTTCGTTGAGCTATCATTTGTGGCCAGGTCGCTTCTGAAAATGAGCTATGTAGCTCAGTGGGCCTTCCCTGGTTGGATAATTATTATTTATCTCTTCTTAACATACTGTATTTTCATAAAGTATGTGATATAAGCCAAGATCTCATAATGAGACTAACTCAAGTCATGTCTCTCGTTCGCCACTCTCAGCGCACTGTAGGATAAAGACCTATCCACACCATGCTGATCATGAGGTTTGTTTTTATTGTCTTTAACCACATTGGCCATTGCGGGTTGGCGCAGTTTGGCAAGCATAGACATAGGAGCATAGCTGTGCATTACAACCACGGACTTTGCTTGACGGCCCTCTGCTGCCCCATGCTGACGAGGAGGCATCCACAACTGATTCAGATGTCACTCGCCACTGACGTTAGCCATTGACGGGATCGTACTCAGGTCGCCGGTTTCATAGCACACAGTGCACCACCCACTGCACAGCTGCTCCCATCTTGTGTCTCTGAGGAGTGGCTCAGAGTCACATTACACTATTACAATATTGAAAATATATCCCTTGTGCCACATAACATTTGTCAGTGGCTCTAATATTGTAATACAGCGTATTTAATAACTCTATAAACCATTATCGTACCACGTGTATGCTGTATATGTGTGGAGCGGTGGCGGAGTGGTTCACGTGCTGTTGACTCTTCGACGCGGGCTCGATTCCCAGTCCAGCGTGACGTGGTCAGTGATATCTGAACCAGTCCTGAGCTTTTCTCTCGCTCACGAAAACCGCACCGGCGAGCATCGTGAGGTATAGTCAAACAACCGCGGCAACCGACACGGTGCAGGGAAAGCCTTCCTCCAGCAGCGGGTGGGCAAAATTTCCAGCAGTGAGTGGGCAAAATGTCTAAATTGTTTGTTACGTTTAGAGCAGTGGTTCTTAACCTGGGGTGCAATCACCCCCTGGGGGTGCAAGACACGGACAGATTTTTTTCGAAGGTAAATCATCGAAACACAAAGTAACCACGGGCAGGTAAGTGCAACTACTTTGTTTTATCAAACCTATGTATGTATTAACATGATACTTTTTTAACGATTGAGAACCAAGAGGGTGCAGGGCTTGCAGTAAAGGTTAAGAACCACTGATTTAGAGTATTTGGCTGCTACACATTTCCACACGATAAGCCACATCGTTGAGCTATCATTTGTGGCCAGGTCGCTTCTGAAAAGGAGCTGTATCAATCAGTGAGCCTTACTTGGTGAAATAAACATAGTTTTCGATTTTTAATTATATATTATTTTTGGTCTCTAATATTAAATGACCGTCTGCTGATTTTGTAAAATTTGTGGAATTGATACATCCATACCATCTTGCAGGATCCTAATAGGAAACGAGATATGAATCGGGTTCAAATATTAATTTTGTATTGACCTGAACAAACTTGTCTCTATTTTAATGACTATTTGCTTGCCATATAATACTAGGATTTGGATATATACAGCAACTGCATTTGAAAACGCCGGAGATTAAGAGTGGGGAAATGTATTGCATAGAGAGAGAGGAAGGGAGAGTCACAGGCAGAGGGAACAATCAAATCTTGAGCATATACTTTAGCAGGGGCCGAGAGTAACAGTGCGAGTGATTGGAAGGAGGCAATTCCAGGGCATTGGGGGCAGCAGATGAGATTGGGGGGACCTACAGAGAAAACGTTGACTGGGGACTGCAACTGGGCTACGTACGGTGCGAAAGAAGTTAAACGTACATAGAGTAGATGCTCACGAAAGATGAAACAATGCAGCAGGGATGCATGATGCCAAATACTGTACAGATGAAACAGTGCAAATCGACAACACAAGAGATAGGTTGAGACAGTACAACATAGATGGCAGTGCAAAAGGTAGTAACAAATAGACACAACTATACATTACAGACGAGACGTAAAATACAGCGCACGAAATTAAAACTAGATACATTACTTAAACATTCGTAGTGTTTATTATGGCTGTACGCACCTCTCAATGTCGATGAGACGGCAGGAATATCACACTGGTGTGCATTGAACCTTTGACTGGTAGGAACCCACTGGTTCCACCAGCCCACAGGAGATTATTGTGTCCGTCCGTCGTGCAAGGAGGGGCTGGGTGGGGAGGGGCTGGGTGGGGAGTGGAGGGTGGGGAGGGGCTGGGTGGGGAGGGGAGGGTGGGGAGGGGCTGGGTGGGGAGGGTGGGGGGGGGGGTGGGGCTGGGTGGGGGGTGGGAGGGGTGGGGCTAGGTGGGGAGGGGCTGGTCACCCCGTGGTGCCCTTATAAAACTCAACGTTTAACCTACTCACGCCGGCTTGTGCCCGCCCTCACAGTTGGGCATATTTGCAGAATACTCCACGCCGCCGTTAACCCTGGCCATTCACCGAGCAACCCAACGTTTCTACCTGCTCCCTCCGCAGGAATGTGTTATCATTGGTCAGTATTTTTTCTTGCAATCAGCGTCAAGGTCAAGGAAACAAATGTATATGCTTTCATTACCGTGATGAATAATATTCTTATCATGATTTTAGAAATAAACATCCTCAAGAAATGTACCTGCATTGATTAAATTTGGTTGTGGGGGTGGATTTTTGTTAAATTTAGGAATAAAATTGCCATCGCTTATCAATTCGGGATATAATCTTTGTATGTGTAATAACAGCCATAGAGGGTTCACGTGGGAATGGGCTTGCCGGTCCTGCTTGTAGCCAATAAGGGTTGAGATAGGGACCATGGCCCATGCATCATCACGACAGGTCATCAGGAGTGATTGGCCCAGCCATTCGGGGTCCCAGCAAATGGGGAGCCGGATGAGGGGCGTGGTCCCGGGATTGACAGGGAACCATCGAGAATGGTCAAAGCTGTCCATGAACGATTGGCTGGGGGAACCACGTGACAGAGGTGTTAAGAGCGAGTGAGAGAGAGCGATCGCGAGCAGACTGAAACTAACAGGAGCAGGGTCACGCGCGGACGGGGGCTGGGGGTTGCCACGCACGCGGAGAGGACTCAGTGTGTAGTCTGTCCTCTCTCCGTTGTCTGCCAGCAACGGAGAGTGAGTGAGCCAGTGTATTGGAAGTGGAAATAAAGGACTGATTCCGAAGCCGTCTCCGGGAGGATTATTACATTGGTGTCAGAAGTAATTCTGCGACTGTTTGGACGATCGTCAAGATGTCTAAGCACCTCAGAAAAAAGAACCTGCCCGTGCCTCTGTCGGAGGAAGAGGTCGAGACGGATGAAGATGAGCTGTTGGGAGCTACAGCCCTGGTGCCGCCGGCTGATGACGCTCGCCTCGACGCCTCTCAGCGTCGACCGGGGGAGGATGTCACCACCGTAGGACCAAGAGACGAATGGCGGCTGATGGCGGAGCAGATTGAGTCGTTGCGCGCAATTCTGCTAAGTCTGGTGACCGCGGTGGCGTCCTCACCGGCCGTGGGTCGCCAGATCGCCGATCAGCTGGACGCTGCGGGAAGGGATCCTGCTCTGGAGGCGGGACCCGCCATTGTTCCTGCCACGCGGGAGGACGCCGTCATCTTGGGTGGGGCGGCTGCGCCAGAGTCGTCGGCCGCCATTTTGGGCGCGCCTGCCACCACGCGGCCGCCGGACGCCATTTTGTCTGCACTGAGCGGAGAGCGGGAACGGCGGCCGGAGACGCCCGCGGCACGCGCCTGCCTCCGCGGACATCGCCTTCCACAAATAAAAGAATTTATCGCCGGGGGCGATTGGAGTGCTTTTACGTGGCGCTTCGAGTCAGCTTTTAGATCTGTCAACTGGACGGAGGAAGAAGCGCTGGGAGCGCTACCTACGCTGCTCGATGATGTGTCTCTGGGAGTCTTTCGCTCCATCCCGGCGTCCAAGAAGAAGACGCTGCGGGACGCGTTCACAGAGATGGTGGAATTTTACGACCCGCCGACATCGGCCACCAGAAAATTTATGTCGCGTCGCCGGGCACCGGAGGAATCGCCGTTGGCCTATCGGGGGGCGTTGATGGCGATGGCCATGGCCGCCTACCCCGACGCGACGGCCGAGCATTTAGATCCTCTCATCCTTTCCCGTATGCTGGAGTTGTCTCAGGAGCTCAACATCTCTCTACCAGTGTGCGGCCACGAACCGCTTTCATCGCGGTGGGTGGCGCGCTGCCTGGACGCTAAGTTTAATATCAAGCGGTGGGACCAGATGGCGGCGTGGACGGGGAAACCCGAGATCGATGGGCCGCCTCTGGGGTGGTCTCCGCGACTGGCTGTCCACTGCTCCGACGACTCGGGCGACGACGACATGCTGGCTGCTGCTGTTCCGCATAGGGTTCCGGGCCGGCGGCTGCGCGACCAGCGGGGCGACTACACGGGCCGACCGCGTGCGAGGGCCGGGTCGTCCGACCGCCCGCCGACATCGGCCGCGTGCTTTAAGTGCGGCAGACGGGGCCACTTCGCCCGTGACTGCCGCTGCCGACCTCTGCTGTCGTCTCCTCCGCCAAGGGGACCTTCATCTTCTCTACCTGCCGCGGAGCTGCAACAAACTCGGGCGAGTCGGCACAAATCGGACACCCGGCAGGTCGTGTCACATCACTCATCCACTCGCATTCATTCTTACACTCCTAAGGGTAATTTTACTTCTCCTGATCCATTGACACGCTCTGCTACACAATGGAAGAAATTGGCTCGCAGGATTGTGGCAGCGGCGTCGGGCTCGTCGACGGTACGCGGTACCATCGACGGCGTTGACGTCCGTATCTTGGTGGACACGGGCGCATCGGCTACCATCATTTCGGATGTAATTTTTCATTTGTTGTCCATTCCTGCGTCCAGAATACGCAAGGTTAATGATGCGTGTGTTGCCGCCAATGGGGGGAGCATGGGCATCTGCGGACAGGTGGATGTGAGCATCGCTATTGGAAATATTACCACCGCAGGACCTGTGTTAATTTCTCGCTCACTAGCTGTTCCATGCTTGTTGGGTACGGATTTCCTGCGCCGAATGCCGTTGCGAATACGGGTCGACCAGGACTGTTTGGAAATGCCGGGGGGTCGTAGGATGGCGTTCCTGCCTTCCCTGCTGGCCACAGCGCCTACAGGTAACGCAGTTACTGCTGTAGTTGCGGCTACGGTCGAGGTTCCATCGGGAGCGCAAATGCTTATTCCGCTACGTTACCGAAAACCACTTCAGATGGCAAAGGGTGCGAAAGGCGTGCTATTATCCCCATCGAATTCCGTATCGAAATATTTTTCTTTGGCGGCGGCACAAACGATTGTGCGCCCAGGTCAGGCACCTTTCATACAGGTCTTGAATGGGGGACCTGATCGCGTTGTTGTTCCGGAGGGATCGGTGCTGGCTCACGCCACTACCGATTTTGCCTCTTGTAATAAACCGCCGCGCGCTCAGATGCCCGCGGATGGGCCTCCGCACGATCGTTCACAAGAACGTTGGATTGCGGATTTATGCGGAGAGAATTCCTCTTTGTCAAATGAACATAGGAACGCCTTGCGTTCGCTATTGCTGCAGTACGCTGATGTGTTCAGCAAAAATGATTTGGACCTCGGACGCACATCGCTTTTGTCGCACCATATTGAAACCGGTGCGTCGCCGCCTGTCTGTATGCACCCTCACCGCATGAGCCCGGCGGAAAGGGAACACGTGCGTGGTGCGGTAGATGATTTGCTGGCGGCGGATATTATCTCGCCATCCAATAGTCCGTGGGGCGCGCCCGTCGTTTTGGTAAAGAAAAAAGATGGTGGTACGAGGTTTTGCGTTGATTTCCGCCGGCTGAACAAAATCTCGGTGGCGGACGCGTACCCCTTACCGAGGATGGATGACTCATTGGATGCTTTATCGGGTGCTAATTTCTTTTCCACCCTCGACCTGTCCTCGGGCTTCTGGCAGCTTCCCCTCGATGACGAGTCAAAACCCAAAACGGCATTCCGCACGCCGCAAGGCCTCTTTGAATTTAATCGGCTGCCGATGGGCCTGAACGCGGCTCCGGCCACGTTTCAGCGCCTCATGGAATTGGTGTTGGCGGGACTGCAGTGGGAAACGTGCCTCATATATCTAGACGATATAATTGTCTTTAGCCGCACGTTCGAGGAACATCTGCAACGCCTTGAGACAGTTTTTCAAAGAATGCGTACGGCTGACCTTAAGTTTAAACCGAAGAAATGCCACCTCCTGCAACAGTCCGTCCGTTACCTGGGTCATATTGTCAGTTCGGACGGTGTATCCACTGACCCTCTGAAAACGAAGTGTGTACGTGAGTGGCCCACACCCACTTCAGTGGGTGATGTTCGGCGGTTTATTGGATTCGCTTCCTATTATCGCCGCTTCGTTAAGAACTTTGCGACGTTGGCAAAACCGCTACACGTTCTGACTGGGAAAAATCAAAGGTTTAAATGGGAGGCGGAGGAAGAAAGTTCGTTTATGGCACTTCGGAACCACCTCGCCACGGCGCCTACGTTAGATTACCCAGATTTTTCACAGCCGTTCATCCTTGATACGGATGCTAGTGATATCGGCATTGGGGCCGTTTTGTCGCAACGTAAAGACGGGATTGAGAGGGTGGTGGCGTATGGCAGTAGGGTTCTCTCCCCTGCGGAAACACGATATTGCGTGACAAGGCGGGAACTTTTGGCAATTGTCCATTTTGTTCGATTGTACCGACCGTACCTGTATGGACGGAAATTCCTGGTCCGCACTGATCATGCGGCTTTGCAATATTCCCTCAAATTGGATCAGCCGTCAGGCCAACTGGGCCGGTGGTTGGAATCGTTACAGGAATTTTCCTTCGATATAACATACCGAAAGGGGGCCCGTCATGCGAACGCTGATGCGCTCTCGCGGCTGCCGCCCGTTCCTCCGTGCACTTGCCTGACGGGCACGCACCGCTGCGCCGCGCCGCCCACGTCGCCCTGCCCGGTTATGGGGGCGATAGCTAATGAGGACGACGCAGGGGCGAAAGCGAAAGAGGAGGACCAGCGGGTGCCGGTGGACACCGATGATACCTTACGGTTGCCGCACGCGGTCTGGTTGCGCGAGCAGGAGGCCGATGCCTCGCTGTCTCCACTACGCAAATTGATTGGGAAACAGAAATCGCAATTGGCGGGCTGGAAGTGGCGGATGTTTCGGGGTAAATCGGGATTGTTAATGTGTACCGACGGGGTGTCTGACCGACCACGCTTGGTGGTGCCTACTTCGCTTCGCTACGACCTGCTCCGTGCTCTGCACGCTGATAAGTTGATGCACCTCGGCGTCCAAAAGACTGTGGCCGCGATGCAAAAGGATTTTTTCTGGGCCGGTATGACGGCGGACATCAATGATTTTGTCCGCTCGTGCCATGACTGTGCGAAGAGGAAACCGCCTCGGAACCACTATGTACCACCGTTGCGTTCCATTGAAGTGTCCCGTATCAACGAATTAGTGGCTCTCGACATTCTGGGGCCGTTTCCCCCGTCGGCTAGGGGCATTAAATACCTTCTGGTCGGGGTGGAATATTTTTCTCGATGGCCGATGGCCTGGCCTCTACCCGACCAAACGGCAGCGTCCATCACCGACGCTTTCCTGAACGGGTATGTCATGGACAAAGGGGCACCTGAAAGGCTGCTCACGGATCAAGGTCGGAATTTCTCCTCTAAGTTGCTTAAGGAAGTTTGTGACGCGCTAGGTACAAAGAAGGTTCGCACCTCCCCATACCATCCACAAACAGATGGTATGGTGGAACGATTCAACCGTACCCTTTCCGCTATGCTTTGTCACACGGTCAGTGAAAAGCAAACCGATTGGGACTTGCACATACCAGGCGTTTTGGCGGCATACCGCATGGTTCCGCACACGTCCACGGGATTCTCGCCGTTTTTTTTTATGTATGGCCGTGAAAATGTTCCACCCATCGATGTGCAACTGGGTACGCCGAGTAAACAACCGTCCCGCTCCCTGCCTGACCACGTGCGTGACTCGCTTGAACGAGTAACGGAAGCGCGAGAGGCTGCCCGGTGTGCGACGGCCCGTGCTCAGGCAAGGAACGAACGGTATGCGCGTCGATCGCATACTCGCATGCCTTGGTCAGTGGGAGACCTGGCGTGGCTCCACTGCCCCCAGGTACCGGCGGGCACATCTCCTAAATTGCACAGGCCATGGCGGGGGCCTGTGACGCTCGTAGATGTTCGGAACTCGCAAAGTATCCGCGTTCAATACGGCAAACGTCGGTGGTATGTTCATTCCTCGCGACTTAAACCCTATGTTGACGCGCGTGTCGGTCCTTCATCCCCAATATCTGACCTGCCGGGTTCTGCTGGGCCGACTGCGCCGCTTGACACGCCCGTTGATCCCAAGGGGGACTGTGTTGTGCCTCCTGCAGATGAACAGGTTCTGAGGGCTAAAGAAGCCCCCGCTGCCCCCCCTCCAACGGGGCCCGCCCTGGACGTGACCATGCACCAACAACCTACTTCTTCTTCGAGCCTGCCACCTCCTGTTCATCCGGAAGCGAAGCGACCTTGCGCTGGGAGCGGAGAGGGTCCCGCGTCGCGTACGCGGTCGAAATCTTTTCCGTTTCGTTAACGTTCGATCATTCGCTAATTCCCTGTCGTTAACGCGCTGCAGGGGCGCCCTAATGTATGGTGTGATTTTCTTAGAATTATTATGGGTGACTGTTATACATGTTGTTAGGCGCACGAACGCCGGTTCACCCTCAAATCGTTAAACGCACCTTGGTGCCCTAATAAGATGTCGCGGAATTGGTTCTTCACCCTTTTCCCAGCCGAGACGGCTGAATTTTTTTCACCAAGGGGGGGGGGTGATGTAATAACAGCCATAGAGGGTTCACGTGGGAATGGGCTTGCCGGTCCTGCTTGTAGCCAATAAGGGTTGAGATAGGGACCATGGCCCATGCATCATCACGACAGGTCATCAGGAGTGATTGGCCCAGCCATTCGGGGTCCCAGCAAATGGGGAGCCGGATGAGGGGCGTGGTCCCGGGATTGACAGGGAACCATCGAGAATGGTCAAAGCTGTCCATGAACGATTGGCTGGGGGAACCACGTGACGGAGGTGTTAAGAGCGAGTGAGAGAGAGCGATCGCGAGCAGACTGAAACTAACAGGAGCAGGGTCACGCGCGGACGGGGGCTGGGGGTTGCCACGTGCGCGGAGAGGACTCAGTGTGTAGTCTGTCCTCTCTCCGTTGTCTGCCAGCAACGGAGAGTGAGTGAGCCAGTGTATTGGAAGTGGAAATAAAGGACTGATTCCGAAGCCGTCTCCGGGAGGATTATTACATATGTACTCCCTCGTTTTGCCTTCCCGGTAATTAATTTTAATTGGAACACAGTTTTTCTTCGTTTAAGTCGATAACAGATTTGAAATAGCTCTTTTATATGGCATGTTTCAGTGTTTAGATTTGATCGAAAACATAAGAAAAGTTTAGGACAGCTGCGACAATACGCCAGACTTGGCCGAACGTTTGAGTCACACAGCAGTGCAAGGAGTCACGGTGTAACATTACTGCTGCCTTCATTCTCTTTAGCTTGGATAGAATCACTGCCTTGACTTTAGATGCTTCATTCCTCCCAAACATGAGGAACACATTTTAAGTACTATTAACATATAAACGCGTGCAGTAATGTACATTGCAGTTCTTTTTCTTTTCATAACCAACTAAAGGTGGCAGTGGTTTGTGAACCGTGCTAAGAACACGGGTTCCCGAGTTCGATTCACGGTCATGGCTAACATAAGTGGCGAGTAAATATCTGATTTGGCCTTAGGTTCTCCCCCTTGACTAACCTACAATGATAGAATTGGTGAAGTATGGTCAAATAACCCCATGACAATGCACTCTGTGGTGGCTTTCATCTAACAGGCTTCAGATGCATTGGTATCAGCTTACTGAAGGCCATACGTGTTTTTTCCAAGGATTATCTGTCAAATTACACGCATCCTGACACTCAACAAGGTCTCGTGCAAGAAGTTAAATTGCAGCATTAATCATCAAAACAAAACATTACGGTTAAACATCAAGTCTGTGCGTCGTGTTTCTCATGTCTTTGATAATAAATAATTATTGTTTTAATTCACGATCACAACCCATCCACTGCCACTATTTGGTATCGCCGTTTTGATTGTATATGGCTGGAAACATCTTAATGTATAGAGGATTGCAGAACTTGGCCAATTGTTGGTGCCGCATCACCGCGTGGCTGCCTTCGAGCTTGTCTGTGGTTCCTCAGCAATTGTGAGATGCGATTTGCATGAATGACAACAGTGTATAAAGTTAAAACATCAACATTAAGTGTTGTTTTATTTTCCTTCAAACTAAATTATTTAACAACCATTGCCGTACAGTAGTTGTTTTAAACCATGCTCTATATTAAGACGTGAAAAACTAAAAAGTTACAGTCAGTGAAGGCCACACATCGGCACGACATCAAAACTATTTTGTTTTAATAAGCTTATTTATTGTTATATATTTGTTTGAACATTCAATACTTTGTGTTGAAAAGAAAAGTTGGTCTTAGTAAAAATAAATAGAGCGGTTAACGTTGCCATATATCAGTGTTTCTCAACCTTGTTCGGCCCTCGGACCACTCAAGTTCCCCACCCATGGTGACAAAACACATTCACTTCTCACTTTAAATACCAGTGATACAAAACGATTCATTTTACCGGAACATACAAAAAAACTACACAGCCAGAGTTTTTTTTTAGGGGTGGCATTTAGATCTTAGGGTTCGGGTCGTCTAATCAGTGTAGTTTTCCTAACTTAATTTTTTTACTTATTAAATATAATCCGTCAAATATTAGTTAATGACCGAAACAAAAGGAATAAACATTGTAATTATTTCCGGATCAAACTAAGTTTACATCACAATGCCGCGAACCACCTGGGGGGCAGTCGCGGACCACTGGTCGTATCCGGGCACCACACTCCACCACCGCCTTCTATCAGTGCCATATATCATGCGGAGGTAATCACCCAGCATACGTTTACATTGCAGTTCGCCAGCACAAGGCCATAGACAAAAACTAGAAGAACGGAAGAAGGATCAATGTTAAGATCAGGCTCCCTCTGGAGATGTAATTCTCAATGGCTTAGTTATAACAGCTGCCGTGCTGGATAAAGACTTGCTGAACAGGGCAGGTACACTGGCTTAATGATTACATAGCAATGAGGTTTGTACTACATCGTACTTTTGGGACGAGGCCCCTAGTAATGTCTTGGGCATATTGCAAAATGCACAGCTGGTAATGTGATTGTAATTGTTTTTCACAAGCACACACAGCAGTTTCTGGTTATAATTTGATGCAAACAGGTATCGAAACAATAGCAGATACGCCTGCACATATCTGGGTGCAACATAGAGTTAGAATCGGCTACACACTACTCACTGGATTTGAACTACTTTTGTAAGCGATTCAATCTTAAAGCAACCACAGACATTCGGCTACAATGAATTGCAAAGTGACCAGTAGCTGGTATATTTCAACAAGGATGGAAAATAGTTGGCAACAGTGCAACAACAGGTAATTGGAAAATAAACAATGGTCAGAACAGGCAAATATGTTTTCTGTTCACTGATGCATCTCACTGAACGATTATCAAGCAATGCACGTGGGTGTTGAGGAATTTCCCTTGTATTTTCCTGCACTGAAATCTGCCAAAGTACTCTTGCTCACTTCAAAATCCTACAAAATAATGCCAAAGAAGTTTTCGCTTCCACGATTTTCTATTTGACCTAGACACAACGCTGGCACCTACATCCATTTAGATTGAAGCTGTATGATCCGCAACAGGTTTTTGAACAATAATTCCCTTGTGTCAAGTGTGTGCAACAGATAGTATCATACAAATTCTGGCACAACGCCACTCACTGTTCCATTATCTCTATTGGTCGCACCTAAACAAGGCAGATTTTAGAATTTTTTTAAAAAAGCTGCATCAGATTTCACTGCTGGAAATCAACACAGCTTGCGAACAATGTTTTTTTTTTGCTCAGATATTGGATGCCGCACCGTTAAAAAAAAAGTATGGGTCATTTAGAATTTGAGATGCCTGTTTGTTTGATTTATCTCTGTTGAGATACATCAGTGGTTGCAACACGTGTCACGTTCAAAAACTTGGACAAGATGCCACTGTGGCTATGGGGCATTGAACAACATATAAAGTTGGGATCCTGAATCCCTTTGAGAAAAGTCCAACAAGTGTTGGAGCAGAAATACGTTAACAACAATTTCATCATTGGAAAAAAAACATCTCTCCGTGGCTGTGACATAGTGATATATGTAAACTTGCTGCTGCTATTGAGATGGAGGACTCTGCTTTTAGCAGTTTCATGCCGGAATTTGTCTTCAAGTCCCTGGTCGATTCCTTTCTGGGAAAATCTATCTCTCCTTTACTGTAAATTTTACCATCTCTACTTCGCAAGGAAATATTTCCCTTTATTCTTTGGAAAAAAATTCCAATTCCAAGAACCCAACCCCGAATAACACGGAATGCATTATGAAACGAATCAGAGCATTGTTAAGTCATCCACGTTCATCACAGACTTGTAAACATTCCTCTGCAGTTTAAAAAAATAACATTTATTAACAGGTGGCCGGATGGGTCAATCGTCAGAGTAGTTATCCAACACCGCCTGAGACCCTAGGTTGGAATCTGGACAGCCACCTATGATTAAAACTCGGCTTATCAAATGCATTGGCTTTCAAAAAGTCCATCACCTAAATTGTTGCTTTGCACTTCCTATTCTTTGGGTCTTTCGATAAAGTCACGGAGATAGATCAAATAATAATAAAAAAATAACAATATCACGACGTTTCGATCGAATATATATTCTCAGCAGCTCTCCCGCGATATTTCTCACCTGATGACGATTGCCCGTGTTGCGATCGAAACGTCGTGATATTGTTTTATTTCTCGTTTGATCTATCTACGTGGCTTTACCGAAAGACCCAAATAATATGAAATCCTGCAGTCACGAAAGCTTTAAGTCAAGATTTTCACTTCCTGTTGTGAGAATTAAAAATATCGGTTTGACTATCATGCGACAAACAATTTCACAGAAGCCAATCTCTTAAACGGGGCGCACTCTGTGATATTTGCGAAGAGGCTCCGACAGCACAATTGGAATTAATTGGGTATCAAACCCATCATATATTAATACAAATCAACATGCATAAGTACAAGCGAAAGTAAAAGGTATTCAGCCAACAGTTACATGATGAGGTGTCAAAGGTTTACCACACCTCCGATTAGCACGGTTGGCTACGTAGGGCGCGAAATAAATTCGACAAACATACTAATGGCTATTATTTCAGCAAATCGAGGCAGCGGTGTAGCGTGGTTAGCACGGGCCTCGGTATAATACCATTAAACGGGGCCCCCTGTCCCAATTTCCCCTCTCTCCATAGACCAACGCCTACCCCCACACTCCCATTCCAGCCTGTGCACCCCAGTGCAGTTGCACAGGCTGCACACTCGATATCGCCGTCACTGAACAGTCAGCGGGCGAGACACTGTGGACAGAAGTTACGGAACTTTAATCACAAGTTCTAAGGCAAATGTGATCTCTGTAGCAGGCGCCATTAATCATTGGCAGATACAGCCTTTGTAGGGGCTGCTCTGGTGCCATTATCTTTAGAAAAACACAGCAAGACTAATATTACCCCTAATTAAATAAATATCCCTTTGAGGGTAATCAATAGCAAGTTTGTGCTGCGGTGAAATAATAACCCAGAAAACTCAGTAGGTAATTCTGTGAATGCCATTTTGTTAAGTGTGTGTGTTTTTTACGTATCTGTAAAAATGCAACAGTCACCACGGTCACGTCTTGTGTGGGCAGTTGCCTTGATGTTAATCATTGCAGCTGGATGTCGACGTATGCTTCACAAAAAAAAACACTTTTTGATGATGATAGGCATATCTCCCCCCCCCCCCCCTCAGTAGTGTGTGGGTTGGCACATTCTTCCCCAGAAAGCCACGTTACCCTGAGATTGCTGACTTGTCCAAAAGGGCTGAACCAGAATGCTGCATTTCTTTTACGTCTTGCTTTTTCAAAAGCGCACTGATTAGCCATGCCCGGCCGTGATTATAAACATAACGTGGTTCTGTTTATAAGCTCTGAAATGATAAACAGAACTGAGCCAGATAGAGGGCTACGCGCACATTGCGTAACGATGTGTGTAACAGAGCGCACGCTTTGCAACAACGCTGCGGTGACATTTAAAATTGCTGCAATTTAATTAGAGACAATATTTAGTTTGCCTTTTTCATGGTTCGCAAGTAACAAATCAGTATTACCAAGTGACAATGGTAATTGTCAACAGGTTCCCATCAGCAGTCCTGCTAATATGATTGTTTTGAATGAGTCATTGTATTATGCTAAACATAGGTCACTTATTTTTTCGGTTACAAACGCATTTTAGTAATTGTAATATTACTGAGCAGACACAGTGATATTACGAAGTGGTAGACATACGTGTACACATGCAGAATGTACAACGTAAAAACATATACGTAAAGTCATGCATGTAGAGGTGTAGATACCCATCCCGCATTACAATTGCAGAGGACACAAACAGAAGCAGTTCTCTTGGCACTTTCTGCAAGTGGCAGCACTGAGGACGCGACGCGCGTCTGCGTTGCTTGCGTATGAACCGCGTCAGTCTACCCCCGGCCCTGTTACCCTCCGAGAGAAATTGGGTGAGGACATTCCGCAGCCCTGCTGGGGAACTCGGCCTATGATGAGTGCCCCAGACCTCCTGGGGCGGGAGAAAGGAAGTCGGAACTCCCAGGCACACAATACCAAGGCCCCCCCATTCGCCGCGAATCACCCAACCCCTCCCTGAGGTTTATAAATATGTTCTGCCTCAGCTGGCAAAAGGGGCTTTTAGCTGCATGCTCCTCCGTGTCATGGTGCAAACAGGAATACATTCCACCAGGCATGCACCACGAACAAATGTCCAGCTAAAGTCGGATTACGTAACAGGAATTGGGTATTTGTACATTTTTTGTTTAAATTGTTTTTGTGGAAAGTTGAATTTATGTCAGTGAAATAAGCACTGCCCTTTGTAAACATATATATTGCGTGCGTATTAAAAAAAAGAAACCCCGGGGCAAACATCTTAACGGCAATTTTTGTTCCATAATCATTAACACAGCCGTGGTGCTTCGCCTTAAGAGTCCAACGCCGCGTGTACAAAAAAAAAGGAATCTGGTTGAGAACAGCCTTTGCAGAGCCTGCGCGCAACACGATGTGGTCTTCCTGCCTCTGGCTGGCCGGCACCCTCCTCCTGAGCGGCGCGGCGCTGGATCGTGGCTCCGAGCGGCCGCACAACCCCGTGCCCTCGAGGCAGGGCTACCACCGGCTGCGACACGCCGGCTGCACCTACACATTCCTCCTGCCGGAGCTCGACTCGGACTGCGGCAGCGGGGAAGACGCCGAGGCACGCCACGGCATCCAGAGGGACGCCCCGCCGCTGGACGGGGACGCGTCCCTGCAGCGGCTGCAGCTGCTCGAGACGGCCGTGGCCAATGCCACTCGGTGGCTGCAGCAGGTGAGGACGTGCCAAAGGGCGCATCCGTACGTGAGCGCCTGGTATGGTTGCCACCTGTCGTGGTTTCTGTTTAATTTCCACCCCAGGAAATTGTGGCAAGCTTTTGTCGAAGCGTAAAAAAATAAATTGGTTTTGGTCAGTTGCGTGATAATGCACCACGCAAGACTGTGCATCATGGTTTTGGTCATTTACGTGATAATGCACCACGCAAGACTGTGCATCATGGTTTTGGTCAGTTGCGTGATAATGCACCACGCAAGACTGTGCATCATGGTTTTGGTCAGTTGCGTGATAATGCACCACGCAAGACTGTGCATCATGGTTTTGGTCAGTTGCGTGATAATGCACCACGCAAGACTGTGCATCATGGTTTTGGTCAGTTGCGTGATAATGCACTACGCAAGACTGTGCATCATGGTTTTGGTCAGTTGCGTGATAATGCACCACGCAAGACTGTGCATCATGGTTTTGGTCAGTTGCGTGATAATGCACCACGCAAGACTGTGCATCATGGTTTTGGTCAGTTGCGTGATAATGCACCACGCAAGACTGTGCATCATGGTTTTGGTCAGTTGCGTGATAATGCACCACGCAAGACTGTGCATCATGTTTACATGTCGTCCTCCCCCCATCTGGTATTGTGCGATCGCCTTCTTCCCGTGATACGTCTCAGTTAGTTTGTTATACCGCAGAGGTGGCAATTCTCTTGCCTGATCCGTGAAACCTGGGGGTGTCAGTGGGTATGAGCAAGGTGCCCTGCTCGACAGACTCGCTGTGCGTTGGAAGGGAAGGTAATGCAGTTTGAACACATTATTTGGTGGACACTGTGTTTTGGCTTTGGTGCACAAGCACAAATAGCAAAACAAACTTTACACATTCATAAATAACGCTGCCTTTAAAGGCAAATATATAAGAGGTGATGTTTTGGGTAATGACCTTTTGTTATAGCATGTAAAACTATAACAATCTAGATTTGAAGCTTTCGTGACTGCAGGAATCCATATTCTTTGATTCTTTCGGTAAAGTCACGTAGGTAGAAAATAAAATAAATCACGACGTTTCGGGCGCAACACAAGCGTTCGTCATCAGGTGGGAAAGACAATTTTTGCGTTTTTAAATACAAATATACTCTATTTAGTCTGAAGCTGAGAGCCACCCCTCCATAGTAAAATAACTCTTTCACTGAGGCCCTTTGTTTTCTGTGAGCCTTAATATTCCAATGTAATTCTCGCAAAACGACAATACGGTTTAAAATATTGTCCTAGCTGTTACAATTTTTTTTCCCGGCAAACGAATATATTATAGTCTGCCCACTCTTCCCAACCTCTAAGCATTTGACTCCACTGAAGTTTACAGGCGAGGCCAAAGTCAAATTGTTTAAAAGTCAAACCCAGGTTCAGCTATTAATTTTTCCTTCAAGACCTGAGGTAAATAAATAACCCCACCATGACTTTACCCTATTTATTTTGAGCACAGAACATGTCGTTGTATTGTGAAGGCGCACGTGCACCTTGTTTGTTGTTAATGGGCCGAGTCACTTAACACCTCGCAGCCTCCACAAATCTCAAGGCGAGGGCCAATGCCAGGTCTGGGCACAACTCTTATGGGGAATTGGCTAAGCAGTCATCACCTTGCTGCAGGAAGGAGTGCTAATTTGCTCGGCAAGAGATACTTCCTGTTCAGCCACTGTTAACTGAGCAACTCCCGGGCATGCTGTTGCGTGTGTCATCGATTCGCTGGCACGCTCAGCCAGACCCTTTCTTCTCTGTGAATCTTAATATAAAATGTAATTCCTAAAACAACGAGGGTCTGGAAATATTGTCCTTGCTTAAATTATTTTATTCTTACAGGCAAATGAAATTCAAAGCCGAGCCAACCTCTACATTGTCTGAACAACAGCAATTATGTGCTCATACTAGTTGTCTGTTTAGAAGTATGAACCTAAACTTTCATACATTCACAGTCTGTTTTTATAAGCGTTTTAATTAACGAAGAAGGTTGTTTAAGTTCTACTGACATTTCTTCTCTGTGGAGCGGTGCTATAACAACATATATATTGCAGATCAAACATCACCTTTATTTCATTTTGGTTGCAAATATGTCCAAATGACGTCATTTGAGGCTGGTGCTAAATCAACCAAAGGTCTATTCAATGCTCCCTCTTGGGGCAATCCCGCCAAAGCAAAAATAGCTTTACTGGATCTGTGACGAAGAAAAAAAATCCAACAAAATAATTCATATATTAGGTACAATAGTAGCAGATGCTTCCTGCAATTGGAAGTTTACTAACATTTATAATATAAAGAAAAACAGGAAAGCGAGGAGCAAACAAAGACGACAGTCGTCCTTGCTTTGTATTTGCGATCCGGACACAACTATTCCCCAAAGTTGTTGTTTTTATTATTAATTTTTTTGTTTGACGGAATAAGGACCGGTGGAAAACGATCGTGGCCATTACCACAAAAAAAAGAAGTGGGCCTCGCCACCTCTGGGCCTCACCCGCCCGCCTGGCGAGTGACAGAGTTGCCTTCATGTCCCCGTCTATATTGGGCCCCATTGTAGTGGAGCTATTCTTGGACGGCGGTGGTTACTTTGAAACATTTTTTTTTTACAACAATAACGACAAGAAAATGAGCAGACAAACAAATTCCACACGCGTCGTATGACTTCCACAGATGTATTGGGCTTCATTCGTTACACTCGATATGCGCCAGGTCCAGTATCAGGGGAGCGGTGATGCAGTGGCTAGTCCACTGCGTTATAAATAAAGTGGCAAATGAAACTCCCGGCGATGGCTACCACCAGTGGGTAGTGATATCCGAACCAGTTCTGGGCCCTCCTATTCACCAACGCACACTGAGCAGCGTGGTTAATTATGCTAAAACAACCAGGATAGCCGACATAGTATGGAGAGGCCTTCATCCAATAGTGGATTGTCATAGCAATTTTAAAGGTTGGTAGGTAAATACGTAGAGAAGTATCTTTTCAAATAGATAACTGTCGTGAAATGCAGGTGTTACTATATATAGACATATTCTATGGGTCTTTCGGTAAAAGACCCATAGAATATGTATTCCTACTCTTTGGTTCTTTCGGTAAGTCACGTAGGTAGAAATAAAACAAAAAGAATCACGACGTTTCGATGCTATCGAAACGTCGATGGCTTGTGTTGCTATCGAAACGTCGTCATGCATTTTGTTTTATTTCTACCTACGTGATTTACCGAAAAAAAGAGTATGTATTCCTGCAGTCACGAAAGCTTCAAGTCAAGAAATATACAGACACTTTGTCAAATTAACTTTGAATGAACGCATCCCCACGCCATGTCAGTCAAGCGTCACCAGGGTGGTCCGTGCGTGTTGGTGGATGGCTAGGGGCACCAAGGACCGGTCTAGATATCCCCCGCTGGGGTTAGTCAGGACCGGGAATCAACGTTGGTCTGCCAAGTTCATAGAGCAGTGCACTGAACACCGTGCCACTGCTCATCCAAGGCAGGCATTGTATGTTGACGTATTGGCGATACACCGGTGCAGCACAACACACCGGTCCTCATAAAACAGTTTAAAGAAAAAATCGGAATCAGCAAATCTGCTTATCGGTCTTTCATTGACCTTGTCGCCAAGTTTGACGTGATTCGAAGGTGTATTGAGTCTACTGAGACTTGCTAAAAAAGGTCAATATTGACCGTCGATTTTGGTCCATTGAAGCGAGGGACTGTCCGACCACGTCCATGGGCACGAGTCAAATCTGCCTTTGGATACGGAGCCAATCGTCACCAGGCTGAGTGCTGTATGGCAACACACTGTGAAGCTTCGTGTTCAGCCACGGCAACACTGTGAAGCTTCGTGTTCAGCCATGGCAACACAATGTGAAGCTTCGTGTTCAGCCACGGCAACACAATGTGCAGCTTCGTGTTCAGCCACGGCAACACACTGTGCAGCTTCGTGTTCAGCCACGGCAACACACTGTGAAGCTTCGTGTTCAGCCACGGCAACACAATGTGAAGCTTCGTGTTCAGCCACGGCAACACACTGTGCAGCTTCGTGTTCAGCCACGGCAACACACTGTGCAGCTTCGTGTTCAGCCACGGCAACACAATGTGAAGCTTCGTGTTCAGCCACGGCAACACAATGTGAAGCTTCGTGTTCAGCCACGGCAACACACTGTGAAGCTTCGTGTTCAGCCACGGCAACACAATGTGAAGCTTCGTGTTCAGCCACGGCAACACAATGTGAAGCTTCGTGTTCAGCCACGGCAACACAATGTGCAGCTTCGTGTTCAGCCACGGCAACACAATGTGCAGCTTCGTGTTCAGCCACGGCAACACACTGTGCAGCTTCGTGTTCAGCCACGGCAACACACTGTGCAGCTTCGTGTTCAGCCACGGCAACACACTGTGCAGCTTCGTGTTCAGCCACGGCAACACACTGTGCAGCTTCGTGTTCAGCCACGGCAACACACTGTGCAGCTTCGTGTTCAGCCACGGCAACACACTGTGCAGCTTCGTGTTCAGCCACGGCAACACACTGTGCAGCTTCGTGTTCAGCCATGGCAACACACTGTGCAGCTTCGTGTTCAGCCACGGCAACACACTGTGCAGCTTCGTGTTCAGCCACGGCAACACACTGTGCAGCTTCGTGTTCAGCCACGGCAACACACTGTGCAGCTTCGTGTTCAGCCATGGCAACACACTGTGCAGCTTCGTGTTCAGCCACGGCAACACACTGTGCAGCTTCGTGTTCAGCCACGGCAACACACTGTGCAGCTTCGTGTTCAGCCACGGCAACACACTGTGCAGCTTCGTGTTCAGCCACGGCAACACACTGTGCAGCTTCGTGTTCAGCCACGGCAACACACTGTGCAGCTTCGTGTTCAGCCACGGCAACACACTGTGCAGCTTCGTGTTCAGCCATGGCAACACACTGTGCAGCTTCGTGTTCAGCCACGGCAACACACTGTGCAGCTTCGTGTTCGTCTACTGACCGCTTCGACATCACGGGAACTGAATTTGCATCACCACCAACCCACGAGATTTTCTGGGTTTCGAATCGTGGGGAAATACATAAATATATTTTACCAGCAAGGGCCGTTTTTTTAATACCGCGCACCGATGCACCGTCAATACGTTAATTTGTCAAATAATGTATCGTGCCTATGACCGTAAGTGACTATGCAGATCTGTGAGATGGCTTGAGGCAAGATCATGGAACCACGAACATGAAGGAGGACTTATCTGCACTTTGTCTCGTGGTGTGTCTAAAGTGAAACGTAACACTATCACCATAGCAACAAACAACAACATCTGGACAGACACGGCACAATTGCTAACCCCAGGGGGAAAACATGATATGTATAAAAAAAATTCCATCACGTATTTATTTGGTACAAAAGCATTATGTTGTAGGGTTAATATTTCCCCATTGGAATGCAAAATATCTTCCCGAAATTATATTGCATGCACACATGCCGATGCAGGATTTTATTAGAAATCCCATTTTTCACGAACTCAACTAACATACAGCGAGAATATATATGGATATGTTTTACATTAGTGAAGCATCTGGCTTGATTAAAAAAAATGTTAATGGACGCTGTCAGAACAGCGACCATTGGTCCTGTGAAACAAAGTTGAAAACGCGAGAGGTGCATCTTGGCCAAGCTGCCGGCGGGGAGAATTCGTTGCAACGGTGAAGTTGAAGCCCTCCAACAAACAAACAAACAGGTGTCAGCCCTCCCTCTCGGGAGTGGCTGGGTAATAGTCACGTCTGGCTTGGAATGCAGGAAAAACATGTTGTTGTAAATGTGGGCTCAGCTGGGAGTGGCGGGCGGGGGAGGCGTTCCGGTTGCTGGCGTCAGAGGAAGAGGGATTTGTTTGAGGTGGCCACCACGGCGCTCGGTGTACTCCGTCGTTCTCCCTCCTCTCGGAAGCCTGAGTCACACTGAGTCACACCGACCAGCCCCCAACAATGAGTTTGCATCTCACGATCATATATCTGTATGGTCATGAACAAAGTATGATTCCCCCCACCCACTTCAGTTTAAAATCATGTTAAAGTTCCAATTTAAAGCTTTCGTGACTGCAGGGATTCATCTTCTTGGCTCTTTCGGTAAAGTCACGTAGAAGGGAAATAATACAATAATAAAAATAAAACATAATAAAATAATTCTCACGACGTTTCGGCCACAACGCAAGCAGCCGTCCTCAGGTGAAGAACAGGTCTGTCGGGAAGACAGCGTCTGAATGAAACACCCCAGGCTTGGAGCGTATATTGGAGGGGGAAGAGCGCCTTGACAAAATAATTTGCATATCAATAGGAATTTAGCATATTTATGGGAAATGCAGATATGGGATTAGTACTACTTGTGAAATGCATTTCACAAGTAGTATTTCCCTTCTACGTGACTTTACCGAAAGAACCAAGAACATGTTAAAGTTACTCATTTGCTTTCACTTATAAGGGTGTCACCCAACATATATTATTTTTGGTAACTTGTTATTTTTGTAATTGTTTCGTAATTCCTCCCCCCACCGGAGCTATAAGTTTAGCCAAATTAAATGAAGAACCAATGTTAATGCGATGTTTTATTGTGTCGTAGAA
This sequence comes from Lethenteron reissneri, assembly GCF_015708825.2. NCBI lineage: Eukaryota > Metazoa > Chordata > Hyperoartia > Petromyzontiformes > Petromyzontidae > Lethenteron > Lethenteron reissneri. The sequence goes on along the minus strand of NC_083807.1, from coordinate 13,424,961 downwards.
AATTGTGACCATCAACTCCTCTACCCTTGAGAAAACAGTTTAATCAGAGGCGGCTGCCTGGATTTGAGCCCAGGATCTCTGAGTAATATGGAGCAACCTCCTCAACCAACTGGCCTTTAAGTTGACAGTCGTTTTTGGGCATCGCATTGTAACAAAAATATATATATTTTAAAACTAAAAGTTATGGAACGTCTTCCTTACCACTGTAAAAAAGCCATTGGCTGAAATTGTAGCCAATGGAATTTTTTACGTGAAAATACACAGTTAATGACAATTTTGGTATTTCTCAGCCCAGCCTGTGATTGTCAACGCAGTCCCTAAACGTCGATGAGAAATAGAGGAGGGCACGCTGCCTTGAAGGGTACATGACATATGTGGGTCACGCTGACGTTCACGTGCAACGCAATAGGCCACCTTTAAGATATTATTTTGGCAAAATCATTGATCATTTAAGTTCCTGTGCATAAGATACGAATGCAATTTCTGATCTACATAAATTATATGCAATGATATGCCATTACACTTAAGCTAATGGAGCAAACAAAACTGTAAAAATAAGTTGAAAAAACCCCCCAGAATACTCACCCCAATTCATGACAACTTATTAAATCACTGGGGATACGTGAATCATCAAGTGGACACTAAGAATACTTGACTCCATATTTTACCACTGCTTGTGTGTATATATACAGTATATATACACAATATGCACACACTTGCACTCTACACGGCAAAGATACATACATATACACTACACTCTTAATGCAATTTTCCAAATGTACTTCATCAAATGTACTTAACCAATCTGCCAAATAAACACATTCCTTCATTTAAAAACAACGATAACCTCATCCAGAAACATACCTCTTTTGCAAAGAGGGAACCCCGATCATAAAACGTTTGGAGGAACATTCCGAGCAACATTAGAAAAAAAAATACTAATAAAGAAATAAAATGATTTCAACATTGTGTGGAAAAAAACCCACATGCGTCTGTCCAATGCCCTTTACAATGTGGCCAATATATATTTTTTTATCCAGCAAGGGCAAACAACAGAACGATTCCCCCTGTTGCCAAATTTACAATAATTTTTTTCTGTCACAAATTGTTAAGTCTCCCCCTTGGGAAAGTGCATCAATATGTGGGAAAAATCGAAGTAATTCTGCCTAATGAAACTGGGTCCGTGCGGTTTGATTGTGTAAAAGCAATGCTACACTGCGCTAACATGGATACCGTGTTGTATAAAAACTACAATGACTATTTTTCAGTCTTTCGGTGCATATCATCCCTGAAGTTATGACAAATTTTAGAAGCCATTCCAGTTGCAATAAGAACTCAACTCACTCATCAGCAGTCTTTAAGTAAAAATGTACATTAAATGTATTCCAGTTGCATGTCATTTTGCATTTTGCAATGACATGCAACGAGTTTTCAATTGTTCTGTTATTGTTTCAGTAAAAAAAGAGTGTAAATATTCACAAGTTTATAGAAAGCACGCGTATTATTAGTATATTTTTTATTCATATTACTGCGTTGGTAGTGCTGCAGAAGAACAAACAAAACATAATTTGCCCTAAAGAGAAAAAAATATATATTATGATAGGCGATGTTTCAGGCAATGGGTCTTCTTCATTGCAGAACAATTAGAGTTCAATAACCCCTCATTAATTAAAAACAATTAACACATGTACAATAATAATATTACATAAATAAAAACGTACATTGATCTGCACATAATTGCAAATGTATACTCGATCGGCATATGTAAATAGCTTGGAACCTACTTAAAAACAACATTTAATCAACGCTTCCTCCACAGCGTGCCATGTGTTTGACCACACTTTCCACATCTGTCACTTTATGCAACTTTTTTTAAAGTGGCAAATAAACAAATGTATAGATCAGAGGGCTGCATTTTTTGCCATGCTTTCAATGCCGCCTGGTTGCTTGTGGAATTTCCGGCTGTGGTCCAGGGAGGATCGGTGGGGGGGGGGGGGCAAGATGCTCCTCGTTGCTACACGAGGAGCGTTTTGTGCCTGGCACCCACAGAAGAGGGTTGTCGTTCTCCGTGGAGAATAACAAAAAATAGCAACATAAATGTGGGTACGGGGTCTTCCTGCTGTCGCTCACGCGAACAGAACTTTTTTTACTGACAAACAAAAACAACCTCACGCCCTGCCTTGGTAATACATCTTATAGCAAGGGATTGGGGTTAGGACTTGGGTTCGGGATGTTTGATGGTTTTAAGACGCTTGGGAATGTTTGGGAGATTTTTCTGATTTTTGCTTTGACTTGGCAGTGCTTTCCAAATTATTTCTTGTTCTCCCCTAAAACATTTATTGTCAGATAATGGACGAGGGTTCAATAAATTACAGAAGCCATACATTCAATGTGATCCTTCATATTAATGCTTACCATATATATGTCCAATGCAAATATTACAAAATAATTTCACAACCATCTTCTTGGTTCTTTCGGTAAAGTCACGTAGAAGGGAAGTAATAAAATAATAAAAATAAAACATAATAAGATAATTCTCACGACGTTTTGGCCACAACGCAAGCAGCTTGCAAGCAGCTTGCGTTGTGGCCGAAACGTCGTGATAATTGTATTGTATTATGTTTTATTATTATTTTATTATTTCCCTTCTACGTGACTTTACCGAAATAACCAAGAAGATGAATCCCTGCAGTCACGAAAGCTTTAAATCGAAATTTCACAACCGTTTAATGCGCATATATTTCTGCTCTTTGTAAAAATAAAATTCCTTTTAAAATGTTATGAGTTACCTCGATGGGGCTCTCAATTGGTTTCAAATCTTAACATTCTCAAATCTGGCTTTGATGTATGAGTGAAAATATGAAAAATAACATCAATTATAAGATGTAAACTGGCAAGTAAGACCATGTCGAACCCTCTGAACTGGGAGTGGAACAGCGGATCACGTCATACATGAAAGCTGATTCTTAAGCTTTATAAATGACGCTAAGATAAGATAAATATGCATTAAATAGCATGTGTGAGAATCAATATTATAAAAAAAAATCATGTATCTTGCATGCAGTGGGTTTCCCAGTGAACAACAGCCGCCGGAAGTGCTACTGTTCACCAGAACGTAACAAAAACAAAGAATCACGACCCTGAACTGTGGCAATTCATGAACTTACTGTGGGGGGTAATACGATTCTATCCCCGCTATTAACGACCTCAAAACGTCTACGCAGCAGCAGTAAGAGAATGGATACGATAACCATCGTCTTCTCTTCTCAACTGCAAAGCAAACACCCAGAAGGTTAAGTTATTTGCTACACTGTGAAGGTGCTGACCTTGAAAATGAGCCCTTCCTCTGTGCTGCCCTGTTTCCACCAAGGTCAAAGGTTATGTTCCTTTCTAACGCATGAGCACCAACTCTCCTCCCCCCCCCCCCAATTCTTTGCATTCCATGTGAGATGCATGGGGTAACTTTCTTATTTTTGCACTCTAACACAGCGCAGAGTTTTAGTAAAGCAAAATATGCTGCTTATGTGTACACATTTTGGAATAAATGTTTATTGCAGATGGATCATGATTTTTTTTGTAAATATTCCGACGTGACTTTAATGTTGCCAAAGCATGAATCCACAAACTGGCTCTAATAATGCACTTTTGGCTCTTAAGCGATCATAAAAGGCCAAAAAAGCCATGCTCTCATATTGAGGAGCTTTTAAACCAATTCGAATTAACATAATACGGGTTTTTAATGACCGTTTAAATGAACAAAGATGTTAAATTATGCGATTGGACAGAGCAATAAAAATGAAGTTTTAAATGCAATGGAACAACTTGGTATCCCACAAAATCTCAGGGGCCATGGTGGCAACTTTACTACCTCGCCTAATAGATAGGAGGTGGTGGGTTTGATCCCAACCCTGATGCCCGTATATTTTGAGTTTGCATGTTCTCCTTGTGGTCGAGTGGATTTTTCTCTGGTTCCCCCAGTTTCTCCCTCCACATTCAGAAATATGCGTTTAGAGTATTTGGCTGCTATAAATTTCCACATGATAAGCCACTTCGTTGAGCTATCATTTGTGGCCAGCTCGCTTCTGAAAAAGAGATGTATAGCTCAGTGAGCCTGACCTAATAACATTTAAATAAAGCATAGTTTAGTTGAGCATTGTTCATAAAGTAGGATTTTTTTAGTAGGCAGGTTAAGTGAATGAAAACAGTGAATTATGAAGTTAATTGAGCAGCCATTAGTGGCAAGATGATGCTATAAAACAACCAAACGTGCATTTTAATGTGTTAAAAGGAAGGAAAAGTTAGATGTTAACAAGATTGTCATCAATCAGATAACAGCCCAATTTTCGATAGCCTAAAATCGGTACTAGCTAGAGGGCTGAACTTTGCAGTCACCCCCAAACACATCCCAGTGGATGATATCATTGCCCAGGTTGACGTAGCCCTCAAAGGTTTAGGTTACATTCCAGCAGAAGTGGCAAGATCTGAAATCGCCGCCATCCTCAAAAACTCTAAGAAACCCATTAGTAACATCAGCAGGGACGAGTGCTCTGAACTCGCTCAATTGAAAAAGAGAGATGACATTGTCATCCTTTCAGCTTACAAGGGCAATGCCACGGTCATCTTGGATAAAATCACAAACAACAAAATCCAGGACCTTCTAAATGATGGCAGTTATACTAAAATCAACAAAGATCCTACCAACCACCTGGGTACCGAAACCAACGATATCATCACTAATTCGACTTCTCTAATCGAACCGACCAAGCAGCTCTCTCTAAAACCTTCGGCTGCTAGACCACCTAGATTTGATGGTTTTCCAAAAATACATAAAGAAGGTACTCCACTCCGTCCTATCGTTTCTACCATCAACTCACCTACCTACAAACTGGCACGATTTCTGTCTGAGACCCTGCTTCCATTCACGGGCAAGACCACCTCAGCAGTACTTAATTCAGCTCACTTGGTTTCTCTAATCAAGGACATCTCACTGTCTCCAGATGATTTGCTTGTCAGCTTTGATGTAGTCTCTCTGTTCATCAAGGTACCTGTACCTGAAACCATAGCAATCATTGAGGACTTGGTCCGAACAGGAACTGAATCCTGATGTACCAACTTTGGTGAGGCACTGCCTTACCAACACTTACTTCATCTGGAATGGTACATTCTACAAACAAAATTAAGGTACCCCTATGGGTTCTCCCTTATCACCAGTGGTAGCAAATGTTTTCATGGAGAAATTTGAAACAGATTCCATCCTGACATCCACCCTACGTCCTTCCCTGTGGAAGAGATATGTAGATAACACTTTCATCATCTGGCTACATGGCCAGCCAGCACTAAACCAGTGCTTCAACCACATCAATTCCATACACCCATCCATCAAATTTGCCATGGAAATGGAACATGATGGCAAGTTACCATTCCTGGATGTTTTGATCGAGAAGAGGCCTGATGGCTCGTTGGGACATTCCATCTACAGGAAAGCCACCCACACGGATTCCTATCTAAAGCCTGACTCCCACCATCATCCGGCCCAGAAGAACTCTCTCATCAAAACATAGTGCTAATTTCCCATTAACACTGCTGTTGTGCGCATTTGCGGGGACGATACTCTTATGCGGCGACAGAAGCTAATTTCACGCTAATCTCTCTCCCTCATTCAAGACCCAAACATCACCCTCCCCCCCCAGCATTGACAATCCTCGAAGGCACTGGTGTAACCATCAACTGCATTAGAACATCAACAGGGTGATGCGCACGTCTCCTTCATGAATGGAAAATGAAAGATAAATCAGAAGACTGCGATGTTGGCCATGTATAGCAATTCCTTGCCACCTCACACCCTGTGCCACACATCCAATCCAAACTATGGACCTTATAGAAAACCACCGTAGTCTGCGCTCATTCAATGGAGGAATAGTAAAATGACACAAACCCTATCCTGAAGTCCTTTTGTGGTTATCAGACCTTGACATTGTCGTTTAGGTTCTGAACATATTGCCATACGATTAGGAATAGAGAATGCGGTATTATTTGCAATTAAATGTTTTTGTGCTAAATTCTGCATTATTAACAGTGGCAGCTGGACATTAGAACTGGGTTTGGGCCTCACCACAGAAAGGGTAAATAAAAAAACAATAACAACACATTTTCACGTTTATAAAACTGCATGTTATTTTACATTTCGTCATACATTAAGTACAATTTCTGAAAGACGGCTGCTTAAAACTGGACGTAAAAAAGCTGATGTACACTTATAGCCTCTGGTGAACACGTGCGAGTGACTTGTGCAGGTTTTCCGCTGCAGGGCTCGCTGTGATATACTTACACTGTGCGCTGTACATGAACACGGCAGATAGGGGATGATGTTGAGGTTTTTGTCTTCTTCTGGGCATTGTCGGGGCAAGGCCAGCCTCTACCCCTTGCCTGCTGTGCCCCGCTGCGTACGCCCTTGTCAGTTGTCAGTTACTCTACCAAAATGGTTATCGACCACCAACATCGCCCCACGCGCCTCCATTCCCCACCAATATATTTACACTGCAGCCGCCACCATTAAGAGTTTATACGTTTTAAATACACAGGGCAGAACAAAAACACATGGTACATTAAGAACACTCACGATTTTTTTTCTTCGAAAATTAACCAACGCACAGAAGACTCGAGTTTGCATGAGGACATGGGCATTACAAGAATAACACAACTTAGCTCTGGTTTTCCTTCGGAACGTTTCATCAACAGTTTGTAAATGTTGTTTAAAGCTATTGTGGAATGTCGTCAAAGGGAAAGCGTACATGTCCCCTTGCATTAAAATATGCCGAAATAACTGGTAAAACTAAACAGAAATTCCAATAAAGTATGGTATATGGGTATTTCTTGGAATTTCATCTGCACCACTGTAATGTTTGCCTGTCATCAGGGGTTGTAGCACAATAGGCATTGTGCTGCTTTTGAATTTAACCAAAAAATCCACGTAATACTTGAATCAAATTAATTTGGCAAAACATGATAAAATAACATGGTAGGGTCTGCACATTTAATCCAATACTCTAACAAATGTCGCCCATTAAAATATTATTTAACAAAATGCTTTCAAGAGCTTAGTAGTGCTCGTGGTGGTCCAACTGTTAAATCCACCAGATCATTATTGACCAAGAATTGGCCGATAGCCTTACCCAGCTCACAAATTGGCAAACAATTACTGAGTAAATGTTGAACTGTTTATTAATTTGAATGATATAAACCCTCGCAGATGGCCATGCATAAACCAGTTGGTTGAATGCCACATTTTTGTCACTGTCAAATCCGTCGATTTCTATCTACTTTTAAACAACTGAGTGCTTTCTTTGTTTAAACAATGTTTACATTCTATTTGTAAGAGGCATGCAGCATCTTGTGCCAACCCTTTAAATGCAAACACGGCCACCAACTGCTTACATAATGCGAGCTTTGCAGAACATAGCTTTACCACTTCAGACGCTGTCTTTCCGACAGACCTGTCTTTACCTGAGGACGGCTGCTTGCGTTGTGGCCGAAACGTCGTGAGAATTGTATTTTATTATGCTTTATTGTTATTATTTTATTATTTCCCTTCTACGTTACTTTACCGAAAGAACCAAGAAGATGAATCCCTGCAGTCACGAAAGCTTTAAATCGAAACTTTACCACTGCTCGAGGGTAACCTGCTGGGGGAAGTGGCTCAGATACATTCGCTGGCACTGCCTGAGATCCTGAAATGAATCTGAAACTGGTCTGTGCAGCCAGTTCATCGCCTCAGCCCAGTAACCAATAAATCCACATGGTTTGGCTAAGTTCTAGCAGCGAGCGTGAAAAAATATGGCTATCACTGGCATAAGACAACTTCTTGGAAGAGCGTGTGGGAAAGTACGCCCCCTTCTGTATCAAATAAAAAAAAATTCCGTACTTGAAGGATCTTTCAGAAGTCCTGTGAAATATCGGGATTTGCGGGCCGTTTTCTTGCCACATGGGTTGCACTGCTCTGTGAATTGTCTGTGTCGGGGTGTCAGAGGAAGGATTCCCACCAATAGGAGGGTTAGTGGGACGGTGACAGGAGAAGGGGGAGGAGTAAGCGAGGAGATATAAGGGGAGAACGGGCGGGAAGAAGGGGAGCTTTGTCGGGAACGAGATTGAGACGGCTGGGGACAGGTGTGGATGGGAGAAAAGGATTAAGAGACGAACCTCCTGCAACCTTGTGTCGGCTCTCCTTTACATCTGAATGGATGCTTCATTTCATGACGCCAATATGCACAATTATAGTAATTTGTTTAAAACAACAGGTAAGTAAACATTCAGCCCTGCATTCACTAACACGGCTCTCTGCATTGATGGTGGAAGGGCCTTCCACTTTAAAGAGCTCAAGAAAGCCCATTTTTAAAAAAAATATAAAAACAAATGTAAAACAATAATACGAATGAAGAATGACCTTCTGGACCGTGCCGTTTGTTTGGGACGTGTGACACATGCAGTTGGAGACACGCGTGCAAGAGAACGCAGGCAAGGCAGGCTTCCTGCACAACCTCTCTGTCGAAGAAGCCGGAGATGTGGGCTCGATGCTGTTCGCTTACAGCCATGAGCAGAACCAGTGGATAGCCAACATCGAGATGCAGGTGAGAGGTGAGGCGGCCAGCACGGTGTCCGCAGAGCCGCACCTGGCAGGAGGGGAGAGGCAGAGCAGAGCTCGCAGCTGTCCTCTCTTCCTGCTGCGGTGTGTTTTAACCATTAACCACTTTGACGTCTGCCTCCTCCGTTGAGAGCGGTCGTGGCATTCTTGCGTATAACTGTCCAATCCAAACTGTTGAAACGATTGAACTATGTTACCATGGTACCAGGTAAGACTCAGTGAGCTATTTAGCATTTTTTCAAAAGCGACCTGGCCATAGATGATAGCTCAATGAAGTGGCTTATCACGTGGAAATGTATAGCAACCAAAAACTCTGAACGCGTGTTTCTAAATGTGGGGGGAAATAACGGAGGACCCGGATAAAAAAATCCACGCGACCACAGGGAGAACACAAAAACTCAAAATACAGCAGGTGTCAGAGTCGGGATGGAACGCACGACCACCTGCATACCAGGCGAGGTAGTTAACATCTCGCCACCATCAGAATATAATGGTAAAGGTGCAACTGTGATATTTCTTGCACACACTTCTGGCAGAAGGGCTTTCACGAGAAGAAGCACTCGAGAACCCCTTCTATACCCCCAATTAGCACGGTTGGCTACGTACGGTGTGAAAAAAGTTCAAGAAGAAGTTCAACATAGAGGGTATTCGGCCTCTTCTTTCAGTCCAGCAAGACCTCTTGCAAGAGGTGGAAGTGCTCGCACTTTGCCCCACCAGACAATCTGCCGAGCAACTAGCAGTGGTCACTCTACTTAAACTGCTGGGTGGGCGGAGGTGTTTAAGAAACTTGTACGATTGTTGAAACCGCTATGTACCGGGGTCAAATCGAACCGGTGAACTGTGAATTGCAAGTCCAGTGTGCCACCCATTACACTGTGACACCATCCTCGTAACCAAACCAATACAATTATAATTTTTTTAAAAAGGAGATGTTACTTCAGGGCTGCATGGTTCAATCTAAGTTTTGTCACATTTCCTCCATCCACCACTAACAATGGAGAATGGTTGCACCCCTGTCCATTTGAACCATCTGAACTACTCTCTCGAGATGTGGCGTTGATGTTGGAATGGTTTTTGCAAGCATATGCTCCGTGTCTATGGCGTATCCCTGTGTTGTACGTAAAATAATTTCAAGAATTCTAAATATTGCTTCATTTCCATTTATGGAATGTAAACACATTCGCAAATAACACTCTGGATTATAAACAAGTATGTACTGTAAAATAGCCACATTATAGAATGTGTCATCTGTAGGAGAGAATGTTAATGATCGATTGAATTGATGCCTGCACTAAACAGTAAAAATATACACGTTCATGTGTGAATCTACTGCTAGATGAAGGCCTCTATGCACAGTGTCAGCCATAGGAATTGATGAACTATATTTCACCGCACTGGCAGTGTCGGTTTGGTACGACGGGAGGGGGGGGGATCAGTTCGTATATCACTCACCACTGATGTTAGAGGCTAGGAACCTAACTCGGTGCCCGCCAACTCCATCCTCAATTGCATCCATCTCTCCAACGCTAAATGGTAATTTGTTTTGGGTTAGATCACGTAAATATATGAATGTGTCGTTAAACCCGCCACCACCCACCACAGCCAACTAGCAATGTTTGTCACGTAAACAGAACGTGCCAATTCGTTACTAGTACAGCACACCGGTGTGTTGGAGAGCCAAGCCACAACATTTACAATCTGAGCACGACATTTCGCCAGTAATTACAACCAGCATCATCAGACGAGAGCCAGATTCATGGAGAAGTCCACCTGTTTCGTTCCTAATGTAGAGGCAAAGATGTGGTGACTACGCAATCTAACCCAAAACACTTCTATTATGGATGATATTGGTCGCGAAGGCCTACGTGTTAAGCTGACTAAATGGTAAAGCTCGTTGTGTACGTCATGCCACTCCACGCACACATCATCCTTCTGAAGATGCCATAATATTGGATGCAACACTTGTGTACACAATGGCTAAACAATGTGCCATCATTGGCAATAACAACACGCCTGATGGCATTAGGCTGCAGACTCTACATGAACGTTTATATACAATGCATCCCACAGGAATTGAAAATGTGCAAACAGTCTGTCTCATTTTACATTCTGCAGCTCGTTAATCAGACATCAAAGTTGGAGATGAAGATTTTAGAAAACGCTCTGTCTATGAACAAGCTGGAGAGGCAGGTGCTGATGCAGAAACAAGCGATTGAACACCTGCACGAGAAAAACAGGTAACTACTGCAGATGCGCTCATCCAAGTAAGGCTACGATTTGGTCACGGGTGATCATGGAAATTGTGAATTAAAAAAAGGGAGTGTGTAAAGTTTGGGTGACAGATGTGAATGCTTGTATGAACACACTCGACTTGGACACTTCCTTGAACTCCTCTCGGTGGGCGGCCTCATTTCCTCTCTCCGTAACCTTCCTTGGATTTTTTTACTTTTCGCCCTCGTCGATTTCACTAAAAATTACCGTGACAAAATCAGCACCTTGCAGAGAGGAGTGAGTTGGGTCACCCTAATAATCTGCCATTCTTTCTCCAGCACAAAGCCAGGATTAGCCTTTTTTTCAAGATATCAAAAGAAAGCTCACGTTTATTTCGTTGTTTTGTTGTTGTATCAAGAAGTTTAACCTCCGGTGACGCAAGACGTCTCTTTATTAGATGGTGGACATGCTATCACGTCATCGAGAAGTCAGTACTATTGTGCAGAATGTTGATATCCCAATTTTAAAAGATGGGGTTCATGCCACGTCAGCAATGGAGCCCGTGTCTACAATCATTTTTTTTTACTATGAACATTTTTTACAATTGTATCAGTTAAGGCCCCACTGAGCTATGTAGCTCTTTTCCAGAAGACACCTGGCTAGCACAAATAAGAGTTCAACAAAGTGGCTAATCACGTGGAAATCTATAGCAGCCAAAAACTCTAAAACGCATGTTTAGTCTATATATGGAGGGAAAAACCAGAGGACCCTCAGAAAAATCCACGCGACCACAGGGAGAACATGCAAACTCCAAATATATAGGCGTCGGGGTCGAGATCGAACTCACGACCTCCTGTATACCAAGCGAGGTAGTTAACATCTCCTAGCCACCGCGGCGCCCCTACATTGCACAGCATAAAATGTGGCGTTGAGACAAACCATCTGCACTCAAGTGTGGCATCGTTGAGAGGTTTGGGTCGCACGCCATTTAGCTGGGGGACATTTATGACGTGTTACACATAAGTGACTTGGCCTTGAAAAAAATCATAATCTCTAAGCACAGGCAGCATTTATGTTACATGCAGTGCATTTCAGGTCATTATGGAGTTTGAAAAAAAAACACATGTGGAAAATGTTGCTTAGATTTGAAAGTCCTACAGGGGAAGCTAGAAGCTGTTGTCAACTTTATACATCCATCAGCTGTCTCGGGACTCAAGCTACAGACCCTAATTACACGTCACCCCTGATCCGTTAGCCTTGGGACATGAAGTAGAACAAATTAATGTGACTAAAAGTGACGTATGGTGTTAGGTGTCTGACGTCTATCCGTACAATTGTGTTAATCTGTGAGTGATGAACAAGCCACTGAGTAGAGGGTCAAAATAAACCAATAGAATTATCCGTGTGTCTACCTACTTCAACATATGTTTTGCCCATCAGCCCGTGGGCTTCCCAAATCAATGCTATAGAGAAGCATCATTTAAACGGAGAAATATGGACTGGCGTTTACCTTATGGGTCTCATGGAAGGCCCAAGGGCTGATGGACTGAAACAATGTTATTTTAATGCAGAGAGGCAAATTAAGGCCCAGTTATTATGTGAACGTATCATATATATATATTTTTTTACATTCCTGGTAAATGATTCTGCAATAACATTTTGTAAAAATGATTACAGAACATTCTTCTTTCCTTTGGCTTTGTATAGCAAACGACTCCTACATCTGTGTCCAGGTCTGGTCGCCAACGCCTCGGAGGACGCTGCAGTACTGTCACCGCTGTACGACTCTGTTCATTTTTATTATTTTTTGCCCAGCGTGCTGGAAGGGAGGCTCACAGCGATGCAGGACAGCCACGAGATGAAGCTCCAGTTGATCGTGCAGGAGAAGCGGCAGCTCCAGAAGGTGGTGGAGGACCAGGCAGTCGTCGTGTCGCAGGTCGAGAGGCACCTGGAGGTGGCCGAGAGGAACAGTTCCCTGCTGCAGCAGCAGCAGCAGGAGATGATGCACACCCTGCACAGCCTCCTCAACATGCTGACTCATGCAGCAGGTGACACATCTCTGGGTTTTTCCGCATCCGGGCAATGAGACGCAGCAGTATCCTCCGCTAATGTGGCCTCCGTGGCTTTTATGTTTATCTAAAAATCACCTTCAAAAGGGGCATTTACTTGATATTTGTTTATTGCACTGTTCTTACAAGGTTATTCAATTTTATGTTGACACTTTCCTGTTCCGAGACGTCTGCAAGTTGCGGCTTGGGTCTCGTTCACCGCGGAATCTCGGAACGCGCAAGTGGTTAGCATTAACTTTATTTAAAGAGGCGTAGCGCCGTTGTTTTTCAAGACATTGTACTCACCGCAAAGAACTGTAGCGACACGACTGCACGCAATGATAGCTGGCACCCAACTGTGCCAGACGCCCTCCCGCATGGCTTTGTGGCAGCCTCGATACGTCTTCTGACCGACAATTTTTTTTCCGATTCCTTTCCAATGACGGTAGTGATGTACATGTGTAATGATGTACACGTGTACATCATTATTGGAATGGGTAAGGGTGAAGCAGAACCCGGTTCTGTGTAACCACTGACACGTAAATATATGTTTTAGTCATTGGCTTATTGGCTTCTGGAATAAAATAATTATTATTTATATGTGGAGAGAGGCAACAGAGTTATGCTTTTATCTGCCATTACCCATGATATTACACAATGCTTCATGAGTTTGCATGCCATCTTAGATGCGTTTGGTGAAATGCCCATGTATTATTTATCCAGCAAATGCAGTCTAAATTTGCTAAGGATTAGCCAGCCACATAAGAATGTAATTAGGACAATGGTGTGCAATCCTCGTCTCTAATGACAAATGTGAAAATATATTTAATGTCCAGAAGGTAGGCAAAAATAATTTAACACCTTAACTACGAGACATTACATTCCATATAGATAATAGCCGGCTATAGACTGCCCATTACATGCGCAAGAGCAGATACTGCTCGCATGATCAATGCAAGAATCGGCGGTGGAGGTTTTTTTCTTTCCGTTTCCAAGCCCCTTGTCTACTTTTGCTTGTTCGCAGTGAATCAGCAAAGCGCCAATGACGAAGTAAAGACTGAATTCCAGGACTGTGCCGACCTCTATCATTTGGGGAAAACGAGCAGTGGAGTTTACAGCGTCTCGGTGCGGAACATGAGCGAGCCCGTCAAGGTGAGCTGGTGCTGGTTGCTCACGCGCACCGCACACACAACATCGTGGGGGGCCGAGAAGCTTGGCAAACGCTGGTACTAATTTGGTTTGGCCAACGCTGGTACTAAATTGGTTTGGCACTGGCGTCATCGAGGCTGCCCAGCGTCTGGTGTGACTCAATCGTGCCAGTTGTTACAGAAAACAGACAGGACTCACGCATCGACTAAATCGCCACCCACTTTTGCCCAATAAGTCCGGAATGCAGTTATAGAGGAATGTAATGATACGCCAAACCACCACACCCACCTGAGCCTCCTGTCGATTTGATGAATGGGCATCATTCGGGTAATGATGAGGGCAGAAAAGGCAAAGTGTTAAAGGTGGGGATGCAATGATTCAGCCTCGTCGCAATCTGATGGATTGTCACTGTTCAAGGTCGAGATTTTATGCAGCAATTCATCTTTTATCTTCAAGTTTCTCGCATCTCGTTTGTATCGCATCTCTAGTTCTGGTCTAATTTGTACAGTTTTGTTTGCCCCATTAGCCTACATATAACATCTATATATAATTTGCAGAGAATGCGCATAAATAATACATTATTGTTTTTAACACACGCGATTCGACGCATGCATTGTAAGGGTTATAAAAATATATTAACCGATTTGACAAAGACCTGTAAATGATTATATCATCATCTATGATGCATATCATAAAATTTCTCATTTTCACTCAAAGCAAAGTGTTACTGTGTGCCTTATACAAAATGTAAGTATTTTGTTTGTCATTGTGTTGTGAATGTTTTTGTGACACCTCAATAAACCATATTCTTAGGTTTTTTCGGTAAAGTCACGTAGGTAAAACATTAAAATTAATAAAAGTAAAATAAAATAAAAATCACGACGTTTCGGAGGCAACACAAGCTTCCGTCTTCAGGTGGAACCGTCACAGCCACGACAGCTGTATCAAGTAAATGAGAGATTGCAGGAGCTACCACTCCGTTTATATAATGGTTGGAGAGGGGGGAAGGGCCAAGTACAGCACACTTTTTATTCATATGGTAAGGTGAGGTTCCACCTGAAGACGGAAGCTTGTGTTGCCTCCGAAACGTCGTGATTTTTTATTTTATTTTACTTTTATTAATTTTAATGTTTTACCTACGTGACTTTACCGAAAAAACCTAAGAATATGAATCCTTGCAGTCACAAAAGCTTCAAATCTAGACTCAATAAACCAATTCTGCTCCGAATGGAATCAAAGTATTAACGCATGCCTGAACCAATATTTTAAATGGTGAGGTAGGCTGTCTCATAGAGAATCATTCCCTGGTTGACAATCTCCATGGCTTGACCCAGAAACATGCGTGTTATGGGCTCGTATTCAAAGAGATTGCTGTCTGCACGCCTGTGAACGTGAATTAAAGACTCGAGGCCACACTCTGAAAGAAGCATCAATTTTCCGCAGATAATGAGGCCAACAAAGGCATCTGCATTCAATACGCAAGAGCCACGGGCACAAAGCAAAAATCCTCTCTGTAAAAAAAAGCTTTTGCTGCCCATTTTCATCTGGAGGCCCCTCCCAAGAAATCAATCCATTTGCAAACTGGAGGTCGTGGCATAAAGTTGTTGGTCTTGACCCTGGTGCGGAGAATTAAATGGCGTCCCCCGGTCCAATCCCCCCAAAGCCTCTTCGTAGCCCGGTGCCTCTGGGCCCCTCTGACCTGTGGGCCCCAGGGCAGTCGCAGCGCCTTCACACTTAATAGCCACGCCACTGCCTGGAGGAGCTATCCTGAAGTGGAGGTCGTAGCCTATAAAAACAAACACTTCGATGTACAATACAATACAAATTCCTTACTTTAATTGCCCGGAAGAAGGTCGTGAAGGGAAACCTGGTTAAAATGAAAAAAATGCAATCGAAACGATTTGGACTTGCATGGCGTTTAAATGCAACTGCATCTCAAGATGCTGCGCATACACATTGGGCCACGTTCGTTTTATGGAAAGAAAAGAAACAGTCATCGTCTGAGAAGGTCTTGAGCCTGGCCTTGAACAGGAGCAGCGTGGGAGGCTTGGAGAAAGAAGGGGAGTCCCAGACTTTGGGGGAAGCAGAGATGAGCGACCTCCCCGCTTAGGGGCCATCCATTCAGTACGTACGCATGGAGGGGGGAGGGGGAGTTCACCCAAATGCGTACGCTTGCGTATCGGGGGTCTACTGACAATGCACGTACGCATAGGAAACGGGGGGGGGGGGGGCGGTGAAGCCTCGATAATAATGTCTTCAAATGAGTTAGATAGTCCGGCGGTGGACTATCTGTTTGCTCAAACACGTTCATAGTATTCATCCTTGACCGTTTCTGCTGGCCGTTCTATAGGTGGGTGGGGGGGGGGGGTCAGGCGTACGTACGCAGGTGGGGGGGGGGGGGGTAAAAAGTCCGCGTGCGTACAAGGAGGGGAGGAAGGGGTTGAGTTTTGACAGATTTTGCGTACCTACTAAATGGATGGCCCCTTATTAAAGGTTAACTGGGGCCTTTAACAGAAAGCCCTGGTTGTTGGGGAAGAGTGTCCTGGGAGGGGAATGGAGTCCACGTAGGACGTGGTGCAACAAAATGAAGATGCAGAATTTAAACATCAGAAACAGAAAACATTACAGACATATTAGAGGTGTATCTGTAGCCTTTTCAGTTATCATCTCCGTCGGTGTTCAAGCAAGTGTAGGTTGTCTTGTTGGAGGTACGGACACGATACGTCAAGCAGCTTCTGATGCTGTCAAGTAGATTGCCAAACTCACATCGCAATGATGTTCTGTTGTCAGTTGCTTAAAAAAAAAATAATACGAAAGAAAGAAAAAAGCACAGTGTCGTGTTGATGCTGGAAGGGAACAAACAAGAAGATTATAAATAGTGGGTGAATGCTGAATTGTAAATGCTGTGGGTTGACTCGCCATCACACCGATGTGCTGAAGTAATAGCTAATCGCCACATTTTGTTCACATGGCAAACCTTACTAATTGGACTGTGTCGGGTGGTGGTGGGTTGAAGACACATTTATATGTATGCGATCTCATTCAAAAACCTTTATTATGATTAATATTGGTTCGCGAAAGCCTACGTGTTAAAGTGAATGCTAATTTTGTCTGCATTGGTCCCCCGTCTGCACTGTCCAGGTCTATTGCGACATGGAGACTGATGGCGGTGGGTGGACTGTACTCCAGCGCCGGAAAGATGGCTCCCTGGACTTTCATCGCACCTGGAAGGAGTATAAATTGGTGAGATTACATGGGCGCATTTGGTTAGAATTTGACCTAAACATAACTGTATTTGTATCTGTCCCTGTCACCTCCCTGTGTATTTTACAGGCAAAAAATTGGGTTTCTTTAAACACAGAACCTTCCATATTAATTTCATCATCACCACCATCGATACTTAACCCATTGCTCCATGAGGGCCTCTCCAAGCCGTCAGCATTTCTCATGGTTCTGCAGTGTCACCATCCACCTTGCTCATTCCTCTATGAGACATCTCCTTTACCAGTGGCAAAATATAGTAATAGGGTTTTACCCTTTTGACTGGTACTGAGTTGTACGCCTTTTGGCGTCATCTGGTCCAACACCAATGGAGACTAGGCTCTAAGAAAAGCTGTCTCGGGTGTGGACCAATCAACTTCAAGGACAGTGCATATCATTATCATTATCAGAGTTGTTTCTTTTTGTTTGCATTTTGACTGCTTGTGTTGTGGTTATTGCAAACATGATGCCTTGTATAAAGGTGTCAGTTTTTGTACCAGTTGAAAGGGTAAAAACCTACTACTATAATGCTCATCCCGTCGCTCGCTCTCCACAGTGGACGTCCTCCCAGGTGCAGTTCGACCATCGGCTGCCATTGTCGTTAGTCCCGACCACCGGCTATCGTCCCCCCTCGAGTGCCGAGTCCTGCCGTTAAGCCCTCTTTCTTTTCTAAACTGCTCAAATTGTGACTTAAAACTTTCGTGACTGTAGGAATTCATATTATTTGCTTCTTTCGGTATGGTCACGTAGATAGAAATTATTAAAATAAAAATAAAAAAATAAAAAAATATTAAAACTCACGACGTTAATAAAATATAATTATTTTTGTTATTTTAATTTGACTTTACCGAAAGAACCAAAGAATATGCCCAAATTGTCTTTAACCAGCGTCTGCTGTCTAATCTATGTGTTTTGTTCTATCTCGCAATGCAATTGCAAGCGTGCATCTCCACAACCTTCCTTGTGTGAATTTTAAGTTTTTGCATTGAATCTACCAAGGCTAAATTAGGAACGTATTTTCCACGTGTCACACAGGGATTTGGAGACCCCGTGGGCGAGCACTGGCTAGGAAACGAGGTGGTCCATCAGCTGACCAGCCACAAGTCGTACGTGCTCAGGGTCGGACTCAAAGACTGGGAAGGCCACGAGGCGTTCTCTCTCTACAACAGCTTCGCGATCGAGAGTGAGGCACACAACTTCAGGTGAGAGGGCCACAGGGGACAACGTTGTCTTTGTGCACAAATGCAGCACTTCCCCTTTTTTCAGGCGGAGATGTAGGGGGCAATGTTGCGGATTCGGTTATGCGTCATCAACTCTGTGAATTCCTCCTGTTACCTACACAGTTGTCTGTGGAAACACGCACAGAAGAGGATTCACTTTTGACCACTTCTGCATGGCTCCTTTTTTACCTGTGAAAAAGTGCGGATAATAGAAGAAAAAAGATAAAGAAAAATGTTTGTGGATCGATTTTAGGTGTGAATAATAGGAGTTGCGGATAATTTGGCCTCAGTGATGTCGAGTATAATTGTGAAGAGATATCCACTCACATGCACTACGGGCATCAACAACAACAACAACAACCGTTCACCACGAAGTGGCAGTGACATCATCACGCCCTTGTGCCATGCTAGGTGCACTCTGAAGCCACGTCAAGTGTTTGAAGACCTACTGACATGAGGTCACGGAACAGACCCAGGTACCATGGGTTGCCTGAGATGACTGGCAGATGCACCGACTGTGCTCCCCACTGTGGCAACTCTCTGCATTTTAGCCGCCCAGCGCTCTGCTCGTTGTTGTGAGCGTCGCTCCTCTGCCCTCCGTTGTTGCTAAAGGGTGACTGTCTCCAACTCCCCAGTAGCATCCTTCATGAACCTCTTCCACAGAGGCCGATCTTGACACTGCTGGTACCAGTCATCGGAAAGTACAATCACCTCCACATCCTTCTGTACCACATCAGTCCCTTTCTTCTTTCGCCCGTGCCGCGGCCATTTAGCCCCCTCTAACCGGCCAAACAGAAGCTGCTTGGGCATTCGGTATACACTACGGCAATAACATTTTCATGCACACACATCATGATCATCGCACTGCCAGTGGTTAGATACCATTCCTACAATGACCTATCACTGGCTCCATGAAATACTTAGAGATATTTTTCATAATGAAGCTTTTTCGGTTAGATCGCATAAGTATAAATGTGTCGAAACCCTCCGCCACCTGACACGGCTAATCAGTAAGGGATTTGTCACGTAAACAAAACGCCAAATAGTTACTACTTCAACCCACCGGTATGTTGAAGAGTGAATCCACAACATTTACAATCTGAGTACGACGTTTCGCTGGTAATTACATCCAGCATCATCGGGCGATTTGCCAGAATAGTGAAGCCAACCATATATATGCAGTAGTTCACACCAGCGAGGCAGAGACTTCTTAGATGCAACACGTTTATTTAACAATAAAGCCCCAAACACGAAGTGGTACATCTGCCCCTTCACCAGCTACCTTAGGGGGTTATCTCCTCCGGTCTAGCTCACCCTCGCTCACACGGGGTGGCTATCTCGGACCGGACCCCGGCTCGGGTCCGGGTCTTGTAGTCGGGCAGCTCTTCTCCAGGTGACGGCTTCGGTCTTGATTATTGCAACAGCCAGCTGCACCCGTTCAGGGCTCCCGCTTATATTGCCCGTGGCGGGGCTTACCCGGCCCCTAGCCATGCCCCCCCTTCTCGAGCCTTCGAGAGGGACCTGGTCCTGGTCCCGTGGTCCCCCAGCCACTTCTGGTCACCAGGCCTCTGGGTTCACATGGAGTGCCATGGCCCCCTGTGTACCCCTGCACCGTCCCTGGCACTCTCGCCCCCTAACCTGCAGTGCCATCCATCCTTGGTCGGCGATCTCAGCCGGCCCCCGCTAAGGCCGGTACTGCATTCCCACTGCAACGTTGTAGGTGGTGTGAGCGGCGTGTGTCGTGCCTCACACAGGCCGGCTTCACACAACATGCAGTGACATCCGCCGATGCCACTACATATATATACATTGCTTGACGTACATTGTGGAAAGTTTCATATGATTATTACTACTACTTTTTTACAACAATGTTTCACCTGGAAAATCCCTTGAGATGGAACATCTCATTCGCAAGGGGGTCCAGGGTTGCAGTTGACGTGGACAAAGCCAACACGTAACAACACACGTACGGGCATTTTAAATACACAACTTGTTCAGGATGAATTTACGCAATGAATATCGCACCCTGTGAAACACGTACACATATATATGATTAAATTGTGCGCACCGCTCATTCAATCGTGTGGGAATGTACTTTAGCTGCAGCAGCTGCAAAATGTTTTGCAAGTGTGTTGTAATTAATGATGTAGATACGTTGAGACTGTCATTTTGCACAGGAAGCAACGTTCTTCGATCTAATGGTACTGCATTCTGAAAAGTTGCACATTTTTTAAAGCTTTGCATTACCCGATAGACAAAATAGAAGACGAAACTATGCCTTTGATTCAACAGGTGTAAATATAGATACATGTCATTGTTGGATCTGTCTTAAAAAAACTGTACAGTATGTTCCACATTAAGCCATACGCATCTTTGAAAGAAATCAAATGTGTCATTGCCATTGCATATTAACTCAAGAAATAATGTGCAAATAGAGACTGGAGCATCGACTTTCATGGCCAAACTAAATATCTCATAGGATTGCCAAATGTAGAACACATGGCATTGTTGGTCGCCCAAGAAGACAACACCGCATAGTTTATGGTTAATTTTTCTATCGTCCCACATTTGCAGATTTCCAAACTCAACCAAACCAAGATGTACAATATTCTCGCGTTAATAAAATACAATTTGCATTGAAAGCATTGAGTCACGGGAGGCCCTGAGGTGCGCTCAGATTTTGTGGATAACTGCTCTGCAACGCTGATTCGGTCCAGTGGTTTGGGACTTTGTATGCACAGACATCAGGGTACGTTGCTTCTCATAAAAGTTAACTCTCGATTACCCGTGGGTTCGTTATCCAGGTTACTAAGCAACCGTGTTTACAAGAAGAATAAAAACATGTGTATGCACACAACTGGCTCATTATCTGCAACTGACTCGTGGGAACATTAGTAACTCAGTACCAACATGACCGCAAACTTGTCAACACGCAAGCCACTTGCTTGAAGAGGCAATCAAAATAAACCACTCTGTGTATGTTCGCACCCCTATTCTACGTAGGCAAACAATACACCTGTGTTTATATCGTAACATGGTTTTTCATTTTAACACGTAAGCTTTCGCAACCAATATCCATAATAGAGGTTTTTGGGTTAGATCGCGTAAATATATAAATGTGTCGTTAAAACCCCCCACCACCCGACACAGCCGACTAGTAAGGGTTGTCACGTAAATAGAACGTGGCCAATTCGTCACGATTACAGCACTAACCGGTTGTGTGTTGGAGAGGCAAGCCACAACATTTACAAACAGAGTACGACGTTTCACCAGTAATTACAACTAGCTTCATCAGGCGACAGCCAGATTTGTGGAGAAGGCTTACTGTTTCCTTCCTTATATAAAGGATAGCTATGGTCTTAGTGCTGCGTGGAAGTGAATAATCAAATAATACATTATTTAAATGCCTTGCCTACTTCAATAGGGATTACCGTTGCTAGGGCAATTTTAATCAACACAATAGACATGAAGGACAAGTTCAAAGGGCTCGCATAATGCAAATGCATAATGTACGTTGCTTCAGTAACCCCCCCCCCCCACACATTGTGCAAGAGCGCAGAAGGGTGGTTAACACATCTATGCCTATTTTATTTAATTTTTGTCCGAGCCACCGTTCCTCTGCATCACCCTCGACAATCGACGGTTGACCTGATTTCTGAGACGAATTTGTTCTACAAAAAGCCAAAGTTTCTTCAAAAACCTGGATATTGCATTCATATGTACGAGGGTGACATCACAAGGTGTTGCTGTAGGATTGACATGCTAACCTCTCACAATACAATGGCGACCCCCGCAGCGTCGTCTTACATTGACATGCTAATGTCACCACTAGCCCCGCCCACTTCACTTATGACCACCCTTGGGCTACACCCATCTCAAACCTTTATAACATCCTGCCTCAGCAGCTCTCCCGCAATTTGTTCACCTGATGACGATTGCTTGTGTTGCGATCGAAACGTCGTGATATTTTTATATTTTTTTCTATCTACGTGGCTTTACCGAAAGACCCAAAGAATATATTTATTTAGACTGGAGGAATCTGATGAGCTATAAAGCGTTTTGTACAGATGTCCAGTGGGGCGGGCAGGGGGTCAAAACGTCAGAACATCAAATAATACAAAACAAGATCGGAGTGCAAAGTAAAGCAAAGATAAGCAACTCTTAAGAAATATATACAAATAAAACTGTTTTATATCTTACCAGGAAAATCCCACTGAGCTATTAGCATTTTTTTCAGAAGCGACATGGACACAAATGATAGCTCAACAAAGTGGCTTATCACGTGGACATTTATAGCAGCCAAATACTCTAAATAATCTAAAAACGCCAAGCCAGCAACAAATTGCGTTATTGATGGTGTAACAGATCGGAGTTAATACGAATGCAATGTGGAATTTGGAAACTAAAACAGTACAGCGAAATGGAAAACAAATCTAAACGGTAAATAAGCTTACATAATGAAACACAATTGGCAACGAAAACTAACTCTTCGCGCTCGCATGGAGAGATAACAAATGATCTCTGTTACGACCGGCACGAGGTGCTAGTTCGCAAGTACAAATTCAGTCCAGAGAGGAGGGCACGTGGGGAAAAGTAAATCAACACGCTCTGGCGAGAAGCTCCAAGTTTGAATTTCTGCAGCGTGTACCAACGGAAGTGTGCTTGACATCAGTGCGCACACACAGGCGCCTTAGTTAATAGGCATCAAGCAAGACAGCCCTTCCCAGATGCAACGCAAAGTACGAGTGAGGTAGTAATGATGATGACAATAACTATTCGAGTACTGTAACGCACAGTGCTCGGTCGATCACGTGACGTACGAACGCTTTGCTAAGCCGCGTCAGTCATGGGGGTTGTTTGGCCATGCTGGTGCTTTGGGTATAACTCGCAAGTGCGGTTTAATTCGTGTTAAATTGGCTAATGCTCCCCGCGTAGATTACCGAGTGGAAGACTTTATTTGAATCAGGCGAGACTGCAATAAGGTAACACAAACTTTTTTGTTAGAAAGAAAACACGGGGAAGATGAAGGGAAAATGAATAAAACTACACGAGGATTCAGGTAGAGTTGATAAAAGTAGGGCAAACAACAAGCAAGACTTACAGTTATACTGCAATATCTATACTTCACAACGAGTACACAAATGTTGCAGGATTACAATGACTATTTTACTTTCTTATGTGCTTTTCTTATAGGGACTGGTCAATTAGAATGTTATGTGTGGGCAAAATGTTGGATCATGGAACATCAGCCATAATTGTTTAATGGGTATATTGTTTAAATGGGATAATTAGATATGGTAAAATGCACAAAATCGAGTTTAAAAAAATCAACATTCTACAAACAAGTTAAGGTACCCCAATGGGCTCTCCCTTATCTCCAGTTTTAGCCAATGTTTTCATGGAAAAATTTGAGACAGATGCCATCCAGGCATCCACCCTACGTCCTTCCTTGTGGAAGAGATACGTAGATGACACGTTCGTCATCTGGCCACATGGCCTACCAGCTCTGGACCAATTCTTCAACCACATCAATTCCATACACCCAGCCATCAAATTCACCATGGAGGTGGAAAAGGATGGCAAGTTACCATTCTGCGATTTTTTTTTTATCGAAAAGAGACCTGATGGCTCAATGGGACACTGTCTACAGGAAAGCCACCCATATGGATGCCTACCTAAAACCTGACTCCCACCACCATCCCAGAAGAATTCCATCAAAACTCTATACCATAGAGCTCACCTGATGACGATTGCTTGTGTTGCAATCGGAACGTCGTGATATTGTATCAATTTTATAATTTTTCTATCTACGTGGCTTTTCCAAAAGACCCAAAGAATAATTAAAATAAATTACACTATGTAACACAATTTGTGTTCCTGGGTAGTAAATGTGATTTCGTAATTGCTTATGCCTAAAAAGTATAGAAATTGCTATTATTTCCCACAAACGTTGCTTTTGTGACCAGAAATTTTACTATTTTCAATGAGAAAACGGGCGAATTTGTGTCTTTTTGTTCACATAAAGTCATAAAAAACAACATATGAATCAAAATTAACATGTATTTATACTAAGGTAATACAAAAATGACTACACAAGATTTAGAAGTGAGTAGTTTTTCGAGACTTACGATTATACTGTAAATCATTTTCATGAATCAGCCCCAAAATGTAGTCTCCCATCCTGTTCTCGTTATACTGTCCTTGGTAGTGGCGTTCAAAGTCCAGTATATCCTGGTGGAAGCACTCGCCTTGCTCGTCCGAGTACGCTCCCATGTTCTCCTTGAATTTATCAAGATGAGCATCAAGGATATGGACTTTTAGGAACATCCTACAGCCCATTGTGCCATAGTTCTTCACCAGTCTCAACCAGCTCCACGTAGTTTTCGATCTTGTGATTACCCATGAAGCCACGAACCACTGCGACAAAGCTGTTCCAAGCCACTTTCTCCTTACTAGTGAGCTTCTTGGGGAATTCATTGCACTCCAGGATCTTCTTTATCTGTGGTCTGACGAAGACACCAGCTTTGACCTTTCCCATCTTGACGGGTGAAGAAGCTGCAAAAAGGTTGGTGACACTTTCTCTGATCTGCGACTTTCACACTTTCATCCAACAAGTTCCACTGCTTGAGCCTAGACGTCAAAAGCTCGGCATTGGACTTGGTGAGACCAAGATCTCTGATCAAGTCGTTGAGGTCTTTTTGGTTGGAGTAGTATGGGTTTCTCTCCTCAACTCCACCTCTGAAATTGTCATCTGGATCTATAACGTCTTCCTCACTCTCTGACTTGCTGCTCTCTTCTAAAGACTCTCTCTCCGGAGGAGTGGGTATGGGGAGCTCATGGCAGTGTGGCACCGGGTCGATTGATGAAGGAAGGTCCGGATACGTGATAGCAGGTGCATTCTTGCCAGTCCGACGTTTGGAAGGGTCCACCATGCAGAAGTAGCAGCTGCTTGAGTGGTCAGTGGGTTCCCGCCAAATTCTTGGGATAACGAACTTCATGGCTCTCTTTTCCCCTCTGTACCATCCTACAAAAATAAATTGATTTCACCCATGACTAATGTGTAAGAGATTCTCGCAACATTTTTTATATGATATATTTTTTCAATAATATTGAAAATTCACATTTTAAAATGAAAAACTTTTACAATTGAACATTTTTAACAAATTTTATAACATAAATTCCGAGCAACAATTGTACATCCTACCTTCCAGAGATTGTTTTGCATTGCTTGCAGGTGAAATGAGGTGTCCAGGGTTTGTCTTGATCCCCGACAGGCATGCCGAAATATGCCCTGTAGGCCTCACACATCTTAGCAGATGCTTCTACAGAGTACATTTTCGCTCTTGTCTTGATAAATTGGCCGCAGACATAGCAAAATGCATCTGCTGGATGCTTGCAGCCTCTTGATGCCATCTCAGAAAAATGCAGATATGTATCCACTTAGGCAGCTGGAATGAAACTGAACTGGTGGGCTTAAGGCTCCTGTATTTATACTACTATTTATATTACTGGAAAGTTCTGGAATGTTCTAGAAGTTACTCAGCACTGAATCTATCTGGAATGTTCTGAAAAATTGGTAAATTTCTAAATATCACTGTACTGGTCACAAACCAAAGTTTGTGGGGAATAATAGCCATTTTCTGTACTTTTGAGGCATAAGAAATTAGTAAATAACACTTACTACCCAGGAACAAAACAAAAAAAATGGTTACACAGTGTTATTATAGGTGACAAACACTTTACAATGTAGGGCAAATTTGGTCCATGACAGAAGATTTAAGTCACATTTAAATGTAACTTTTAACAACATGTTATAATGTGTGCGGAATCGTTACAGAATACATTTCCACATGAGATACCACTTTGTTGAACTATCATTCGTGGCCAGGCTGCTTCTGAAAAAGGAGCTATATGAATAGTAAAAACAAAGATCAACAGGTACTCATACATTTACGCAAGGCCGTAGCCAAGGAGTCAACATTGAGGGGGACCAAATCTTCCAGGGTGTCTGGGCGTCCCAACCCAGAAAAAGATCTAAATTTTAAAACTAATTTCCTGCCTAAAATATAAAAAAAATTCACTACACGTGAGGTGGACTTTTATTTTATTTTTACAATACCGTCTAATAGTGTATTGTATTACATTGCTCTGTTTTTACTTGTTTTACCATTTCTTGTTTCATTGTATGTAATGGCAGAGATGAGAGATTAATAAAGTACAACCATAACCACAACAATATAAACAGAAATCTATGCATTGATTTATATGAAGACAAGTCCAGATAGTGTGGCCAAGGTTTAGCAAATTGTTGTTTTTATTTACATAGCATCGACATTTTTATAGCAATATATTGGGGGGGACATATCTTTGCAGGGTTTCTTTCGTCATTATTTATTCTACATAAGTGAAGCTGTCGTGCAGATACGTCCCCAGGCTGTGTGTCCCAGGCTGTACAAACACAAAGTTTGAAAGTTCAACACCATTTTTAAATGAGAAAATAAATACTTTAAATTCACTGGCCATTGCTTTGTCATAACATTCTAGTGACATCACTGCATTAACACCGCGTAACATTTCATGGGAGGAGTCTAGACATCCATAGAGTGCCACCATGACATAAATGACCGTAACTTTAAAGCATTTGTCATTCACAAGACTTCACACTCACGGCGGACAGATTGCGACACACAGCCTAGGTACTGCAGATATAAGCTTCAGTATTAGGGGACTCGAATGGTTATTATGTCGTTTTGCGTCGAACTCGGACCCATATCGGAAAGCGAGGGTCCTTGCCTCTAAGATCAACAGTTCACCAGCATTGAGTCAAGCAAGCCTGGATCCTCTGATGAGACAATGTGTGTCAAAACCGGTCCATAGTTTGCTTGTTTTGAAATCAGCGCTGCTGAAACGATGTACTCTCAGAAGACCATGTGACTTATGGGTGATGTAGGAAACTATTTACGTATTTAGTTTTGATGTGGAGAGTTGAATATGTGAAGGAGACATATTGCCTGCTTATTTAAATGTGTTATTTATATTCTCCATAACAACGCAAATTATGTTTTGAGTTATATAATAGTTATTATGGCAGGTTGCAATATTGTAATATTCATTACATATTATTGACAAGGACAGCCCGTTGTAAATCCACTGCCATGTGGGTCGTGGGGGCTTGTTTGACCATACTTCACCATGCTGGTCGGTGCGAGTTGGCTACAGCAAGTGGGCATGTATGTGGGAACATAACATAACACATAACACGTGACAATGGGTTGTGCTGAACTGTCCTCTGCTGCCCACAATAGCCCCGCAGTAGCCTATAGCACCTGTTGTGAACTGTGCTCACCTACCCAAGTCCTATCCAGGCTCAACACACCTTAGTTCCCCAGGTCAGACAAGATCGGGCGCATTCATGGTGATATGCATGATTAAAATTACAATATATTTCGCTAAACGTAATATTTAAAACATGGAGAAGATCTTGATTTGAAGCTTTCGTGACTGCAGGAATACATACTTTCGGTCGCAACACAAGCGTCCGTCTTGAGGGGAGAAAAAATGATCTGCTGTTGTGGCTTTATATAGGCACGGGATGGGAGAGGGGAGGGGGAGAGGAGAGGGAAGGGGGGGGAAGGAGTTTGGCTGTGTCCTAACTCCTACAGCAGATAATTTTTCCTCACCTGAAGACGGGCGCTTGTGTTGCGACCGAAACGTCGTGTTTTTTTTTCTGTCTACGTGACTTTACTGAAAGAACCAGAGAGTATGGAGAATATCTTAAAATAATAATAGGTGTTTTCCCCTTTTTTCTGGCAACAAAACTGAAGCCTATTATTATGTTTTGGAACTGGCAAAGGAGGCCTCATAACGTAAGCTCTTAAAATGCCTGAGATGATGATTTCCATGAGTACATATTTTCCCTTGCATTTGTACATATTTTCTCACCGCCTGTCCCTTTAAAATTATTGTAGAGCACTCCATTTAAAATAATTGCATAATACATGTTACGTCACAGCAAACCAATCATAAGTCATTTTCTAATCGTGGTCCCATGCATACTGCACACATGGGGACTTGGCAAGTCTAAGACGGTACATGTTTAGATGGAAGGAGTGAAACAGTGGCGTTGTGGTTAGCATACTGCGCAAATGAACCTCGCGACCCGAGTTTGATTCCCAACCACAGTTAACACCAGTGGCAAGTGATGCACGTGCTGGTCCTGGGACCCAACCTTCTCTTCACAAATCCTGCATTGACCAGCCAGGTGAAGATTGGTCAAGAAGCTTCAGGACCAATTCAATAATAATGCCTTTGACCGGATCACTTGAAATGCACCCAATTTTTGTCAGATATTGGAAGCTAAGCGGGTCTGAGCCTGGATCGTGCTTGGATAGCCGGCTGCCGTGCGTCGAAGGGCTATGCTGTGGGCAGTAGAGAGCAGTGCAGCAACATCTATTGCATTGGATTCTGTTCCCACAAAAATCCTCCCCACCTTCACCAAATCTGCAGTGATCAGCGTGGTTTCAGTTAATTTATTTCAGTTTCATGTATTAGGTATAACCCTGTGAGCCATGCGGTGAAGTATGGTCAAATAACCCCCACGGTCCACACGGTGAGGAGAGGCCCTCATCAAGCAGTGGATTAACAGAGGGACGTATATTACGCAAACATAAATATCAGTAAATGTATTTACCCGAAAAATCATCTGCATTGTCTCTGGTCTCCTTTTAGGAGGGCCTGGCTGAGGTTGATTTTAATAAAATATGTGTGTCGACTGGGAAGATGAGCTTGCATTGACAGATACACTCGTTTTGGGGTCTGGAAGCTATTTGTTACCATCTCTTTTCCTTATATGTGAGGTTCTATAGCCTTAGTCTTGGCATGACATGAACTGGGTCTTGTTTTTGGCAGGCTTTTCTCTTGCTTTTCAATACAGCCTCAATTTTACAGGATACTTCTTAAATTCTGCAAGAAACATTATTCGTTAATCTAACTCGGTTACACAAAGTAATAGCAAAACGCAGTTGTTAACATGTAAAGGGTTAAAACGTTGTCCCATCTGGTTATCTAGCACCATAACGCATGAATGTTAAATATCATGCCTGGAGTGTAATTCCAACAACAACAAAAAGCTCATATTTTCTGTATTTCCACAAGGGCTCATCTATGATTCAGGATTTGATTAAGTGGAAGTATGCTAATATGTGCATGCGTGTTTGTTCATGGGTGTTCGTGCATGTATAGCCAAAACTTCTTTGGGAAAAAAATTATAGTGTGAATGAAACTTACATGAGGATTATATTATGACGGAGCAAGTGTTTAAATCATATTCAGATGTAACCAGCAGATACGCACACTATTACATGTGTAGTGATGTTAAATGGATCACTGCGGCGCCGCAGAAACGGGCGCAGAGGCGAACACACCGTGCAGGACCACTCCGTGGGCCACGCGGGCCATGGTACTGGGTGCTCGCAGGAGGAAGCCAGATGAGTCCAACCGACACAGTTGGGCAGCGGTCCACAATCTTATTGCCACCAGGGACCGGTTTCGTGGAAGACAATTTTTTCACGGACCGGGGGGGGGGGGGGGGGGTCATCATTGGGTCTTTCCCTCTTTTCAAAGAAGTTCTCCAGCGACGTTTGTTTTTTACTCATTGTGGCTACTAGGGGTTAGCAGCTTGTTGGGGGCTTACCAAAACTGTGACTGAGACAAGTGCGCAGTGCGGAAAGAGGCGCGGACGGAAGTGGTGAATAATACAATCATGGGGGCGGGCCACGCGCGGACTCACCGCTCTCACCTCCTGCTGCTGTGCGGCCCGGTTCCTAACAGACCACGGACCGGTACCGGTCCGCGGCCCGGGGGTTGGGGACCCCTGCAGTAGGGGATAACAGCCTCCGCCAGCGCCGCAAGGAATCGCCACAGAGTCGGTCACTGGTGGAGTGTGGTTGGGGCGGCTGGCGGTAGGGGGGGCAAGTGGGGCACGTGATGGGCCGGGGTGAGCAAAGTGGGCCAAGGGTGAACGAGGGGACACGGGGAGAGTAGCTGGGAAACGTCTGGAGGGCTCCCGAAGGGGGCGTGCTTCAGGGCGGTGCCAGAGAGGGAACAGGTGCGGTGTCGCCTGGAACCGTCGCGAATATTCCAGAGGTAGGCACGGCCAAGGGTGGAGCCAGGCCACGCCGAGAAGGATAAAAGGGAAGCTCCGATCGTATATCGGGGCTGTCTGCAGGTGAAGTGGAACCCAAGTGCTACGTCTACGTCTCCGACATCGTGGGTCAGACAGCACGCTGGCTGCTCTGACCCGATTATAGTTATCCCGCATACGAGAGGAATAGGTGTATCGTGGTCCCGTGTGCAACAAGAGTGAGAGATAGGTGTATTTAGTCCCGTGGGTAACGGTGTTACGTAATTGTAGAATAAACGTTGTTGCCTCCTAAATAGTGTCTCTGAAATGACTCACTACACATGCAAACAAAATGTGTAAAATAAAATGACATGTCCGTCAGCCTAACATATAATGACATTGAGATTCATGGATGTAATGAAAATCATAACTATAGGCATAACGAGGTAAATTTGTAATTTAAAACACCTATTACAGCCGTCGCATATTTTTTGATCTTTTAACAAAATGCCGCCAACTAAAACGTGAACAAGTTGAATAATTAAAATGGACAGCGAGTTGTATGATCTCATTCATACAACTCACTGTCCATGGGCCTTTGTTGTTACAAAACAAAGGCGAATTTGCCAACACACATTTCACCATTCGCATCGCTGAGATGTAGTAGCTCTGCTGCAATTAAAGTTTGCATTTTGTTCGATGCACTTGACCCATTTTCTGTATCATTAAAATTCCCGAGTGAACAATAAGTATTCGTTTTATTGTTTATTTGAATACCATTTGTGTAATGTTCGCCGTTGTAACTTGCTAACTCGCCCATGCTGGACGTATGTGGCAAAGAACTTCATAGCTCATCGGATTCCTCCTCCTCCTGTGTAAATACAGATTCTGAATATGTTGTTAAGTTGTCACTGAATCGATAGCGTCTCACACAATTCACTTCAAAGACCTGGCACGGGCATCCGAAACGTGACCATGTGAATTCTCATTTTTTTTTTATAGAATACATTCACACACACTGTGTATATAATAATTCATGTTCACATTCCAGGTTTGCAATCCGTATGTTATGGCACATAATACGCACTGATGGAAAGCGTTATTCGTTATGTGCACTGGTACGCTGTTTTTCATTCCTATTTCCATTTTCCAAAAGAGTTCATACTGACGTAGCTCACATCTTTATTTCATAACTTAGATCCTTGTCCATCTGCAATGATTCCCCTTGGTATTATACATGCACTGATCCATTTTCCAGTTGTCTTTTTTCTTTTGATGAAATTTTCGTTTTGAACCTCTTCACTCTTTGTAGCCTTTTTTGTTACGTTATCAATAATTGCATGTGGCTCATCGCTCTTGACTGGGTGAGATTTTCGGAATATAACTGCTAGTGCTGCTGTGAATAGCCTTGGTGAGATAATATATAATGGTTTGACTCCTCTTTTAACTTACATTTTATTACTTCATGTTTCATGAATGGTTATGTTTTTTTTTTATAAGGTGTTGCTCCATGTGGAGCTTGGACGACTGCATTAGCTTCCACTGAATCAAATGCCGTTGCCTGGTCCATAAAAGCAGTGCATGATAGTGTAGGTTATGGATTGTCTTTTCTAGAACTTGATGGTACAGTATGCGTGTTCAATGGTAAAAAAATAACGATTATAAAACCAGTTTGCTGTCATAGTTGGTTATGTACTAAATCGACCATTTGATTTATTTTTATTTATTAATAATATGTATTCTTATGATTGCTTACTCAGGAAAACCTCGCTGAGTCTCACGACTCTTTTCCAGGGGCCAATGCTTGCTATGTATATTCAAATTGAGCAATTCGTAAGCAATGAGTAGTTGACATTTCCAATTGAGCAATGTACGTGGTTCTCTATTATCTTTGTAAAAAAATGATACACATGTGAGAAGTGTCTAAGGGGTCTGTGCTTACTCAAATCAGTTTTGCGTACAGCAAAACCTGTTCATGAATTACCATCATGCACCAAAAGAATTAACTTATATTAACAGAATGATGCGATCACTAAAGTAATACATTTCGATATTACCGTTACAAAAATGCAAAAGCTGTAAGCCATCAATGAATGTATAAGAGTTGCCTGATTTCGTGAGAGCTTGGAAGCTAAGCAGGTTTGAGCTTGGATAATGCTTGCGTGGGTGACCACGGTACTTGAGTCAGGCAGTTATATTTTGTCGTGCTAAGTTGTGGGCAGCAGAGGGCAGTGCTCCAAAAAACATCATTTTTACAGTACTTATTCTGACAATATCAATGCCCCTCGTCTTAGGGGCCATCCATTTAGTACATACGCAAAAACCTGTACGCACGCGTACGTCTTACACCCCCCCCCCACCTGCGTACGTACGCACGCTTTACCCCCCGCCCCCGAATCCTATAGAACGGCCAATATCTAATCGATCAATGATTAATAATATTAACGTGTTTAAGCAAACAGATAGTCCCAGATGGCTGCATTATTATCGAGGCTTCACCCCCCCCCCGTTACCTATGCGTACGTACATTGTCAGTAGACCCCCCCCTCCATGCGTACCTACTGAATGTATGGCCCCTCAGCCGACCTGTACCAATCGTTGTTCAGTGTGACCGAGTAACATCTACGACTCGCACGGCATGGGGGCCCCAGTGGTCACGTTGGCCCAACGTGTCCCACCGTTACTGGGGAGGCTCTCTCTCTCTCTCGCTCGCTCATCCAGCAGTGGATTGACAAAGAGGGCTGCACGTGTACCCTTGGTGTGACGTATTCGACGCGTGCCTCCGCTCCGCCAGGCTGCACGCGAGAGGCTACTCGGGCACGGCCGGCAAATTCAGCAGCCTGGGCATGAGCAACCCCGAGTTCAGCACCAGAGACGCGGACAACGACGCCTGCGCTTGCAAGTGCTCCCAGATGAGCAGTGGAGGTGAGCGCAAGAGCCTCTTTAAAAAGAACACAGCAGCGGGTCCGGGGCCGCTCGGATCGCGTGTGTGTGCGTGTATGTTGAACTTCTTTCCCACCGTACGTAGCCAACCACGCTAATCGCGGTATTTAGACTCGATGAGACACTCCTCGAAAAATAAGGAGTGTTGTAATTGTCGTCGTCAGCCATTGTCAGTGCACCTTCGGATGACGGCCTCCCCAAGCGGTATTGGGCATGGGGGGTTGTTTGACCCCATACTTCAAAGTGCTGATTGGTGTGGAATGGTGAGATGGGAAACCACCAAGGAACACAACTCAGGTCACCAGGTTCATCGTCCAGTAGGCCAACCACTGCATCGTCACTCTACCACAACATTTGTTGATTTACAACTTATTTACGACCAACGTGTAGCTCAGGAGCGGCGATGCAGTAATTATCGCACTGTGCTATGCACCCAGCATCCCGCGTTTGATTCCTGGCCCTGGTAACATCGGTGGGCGAGTGATGGGTGAAGCAAATATCCCTAACTGCACCATCCCGCATCCCTTAGCGGTCACGCTTGGTCAAACTCTGCATTGAGGGGGTCTTCACCAAGCAGTGTGTTGACAAAGGGCTGTAGATCGCAGCGATTCTTGTAGCACAATTGGTAGAGGACAACACTTGCGAATGTCTCAGTTGAAGTCCAAGTCAGGGTGTAGTCCCTCCAGGGGTCAGTAAAATGAACACCATCTGATGGACACCACAATTAGTACCGCAGGGTGAGTACTGGGAAGGCGTCTTCATCAAGCCCTACCAAACAAAGAATACATTTGATCACATTAAGTTGTAAATCTCCACGTCAATATATAAAATACGTTTAAGTTTATGGACCTCTTGACCTTCTCTATCTTTGTCCGTCAGCAGCATTTGCTTAAATATGCAAACTCAGAACCAGCTTTGCCCCTTCTAGGGCTCATCGTTTTCTGGCCAAACAGGGTCCTGCTGAGTCTTGTTCCAACCCTGGACTCTTCTGAACAGGAAGTGGAAGTACAAGTCATGAAGCCACGTCATCCAATAGAACGCTGATGCCCAATTTATGTGTAGCTGAGGTGCTTTCCACAAAATATTTGATAGAAAATGTCAATATATGCCTAACGCTATTATGGTTTGTTGTTAATGTTTCTACTATGTGTGCTATGTAACTATTAATAGATAATAACTGCAGATTTACTACTACTGATGTCGCTTTGAATTTCCCACTTATTAATTTTAAATGTACCTGTGGAATTATACAGGACTAGAAAAGTAAAAAGGCGAATCAAAAACAGAGCAAGTGGAAAGTAAAAAAAAAAGCTGAAGTGGATAATGGGTGAAAAAGTAACCACATTTGTTAAACTTAGCAGAGCTTTAGTAGTCTATACTCTTAGGTTTTTTCGGTATAGTCACGTAGGTAAGAAATAAAATTCAAAGTTAATAAAAGTAATAATGGAAATAAAATAAAATAATAAATCACGACGTTTCGGAGGCAACACAAGTCTCTGTCTCCGTCATCAGGTGGGACCGTTAACTTGTATTTAAGGGCTGGTCTTTTGGAATTTTCCTCACTTGATGCAGTAATTTTAGCTGTGACGGTCCCACCTGATGACGGAGACTTGTGTTGCTTCCGAAACGTCGTGATTTATTATTTTATTTTATTTCCATTATTACTTTTATTAACTTTTAATTTTATTTTTTACCGACGTGACTTTATCGAAAAAACCTAAGAGTATGAATCCTTGCAGTCACGAAAGCTTCAAATCTAGAATCTTTACCAGTCTGTCCGTCACGTATCGGTGCAAAATTTCCCTTTCCCGCTAATCGTCGAACAAGGAGCCCGCACTCGGCAACACGTTGCGCCTGACGCGAATGGATAATCCCGGTCGGTAATTCGGTCCAGCCAGCCGGCTGACGCGTGTTGTGTGTTCTCGTTCCAGGTTGGTGGTTTGATGCTTGCGGCCCCTCCAACCTCAACGGAGCCTACTACGGTGGTGGCCAGTACAGAGGTCGCATCAACGGGGTCAAGTGGCATTATTGGAGAGGGGTCAACTACTCCCTGAGAGAGACGGCCATGATGATCCGGCCCAAGGACTTTTAAGCAGTCTTCCATTTGCCCTTTACCTCGACAAAGAGCAAAACTTTTAAACACTTCAGGCGAATAACATGTTAAAGAAAAAAATTGAAGCATTTACGTTCATGAAAAAAATATTTAAAAATAAAGGTATATACTGTATGTACATTACTAAAACATAATGTTGAAGTCTGACACGAAGTAAAGATACGTATTATAGATCTGACATTACTAACGATGCACACATTGTAATTTATAGATGAATATTCGTTGCTTGTTTGTAAGCTTCACGCACACTTTCCATGCTATTTTAGCAGCTACTGTGTTTACATGTCCAGCCTTAACGTGAGGTTATCTGCCACACTTGCGTGTCAACCTCATGGACATCACGACTGGTCTGTGCGTGGATCTGTTTTTTACTGTGTTAAGAGCAGTGCAATGCTTTCACGTTCCTGTAATTGCGAGCACTTACATTGGCATTGTGGGACTGCAAAATTAAATGAAAACAAACAAAAAAATACTGATTGCATTATTAATCCCACGACGTGGAAGCTTTAATACATTTTAAATTTTTGTTTATTTAAATTTGTGGTTTGGGGTTACATTATATTAACGCATGAACGTTTTCAAGCATATTCCAAAGGTCCTTCTTAATTTTAAACACGTGGATTTCTCTGGATGAAAGCAAACTGAAGTGCACATGTTTGTACAAAATAAACAATGTGAGCCTTGCACTTATTGCAAGTTCAGCATGTACTGTTAGCCCATGGGCCGGAGCAGAAATTGATACCGCCTAAAAACGTAAGCAGTACCGATTGATTTACATGACTAATACGAGTGAATTATTTGATAACTCACTCATTTCACATAATTCACTGTTATTGGTCAAATAAACTGACAGGTGGTACCGACAAGTGAGACATCTGGCCTGGGCTCGGGAACTGTGTATCAAGGAACAAGAACAGAAAGGTTGACTGCTGGGGACTTCAGCCCTTCTGCTGCACCTGATGGGTGTCCTCATCTTGCGATGCATGTTCATCTAAGTAAACCTCGACTCCTTCTTTGAGAATTTAGCAATTTCGAAATCTCGTGATTAAAGTGTTGACTATTGAAGCCAGCCAGTTCCAGAAGCACGTTGCCTGCTTTTAACTTATTTTTTTTTACTTTTTAAAACAACCTTTGCTCTAATGTAGTGACAATTAACAAGTTAAAATGTA
Source organism: Lethenteron reissneri (assembly GCF_015708825.2). Taxonomy (NCBI): domain Eukaryota; kingdom Metazoa; phylum Chordata; class Hyperoartia; order Petromyzontiformes; family Petromyzontidae; genus Lethenteron; species Lethenteron reissneri. The sequence goes on along the minus strand of NC_083807.1, from coordinate 13,388,088 downwards.
ACATTTTTGACGAAATGCAAAATAAAAAATATGTAAAGAAATAAAAATATATAATATATAAAGTTTGTCATTGTGAAATTATTGTATTTAGAGGTCTTTATCAATCCACTGCTGGATGAAGGCGTTCCCTGGCTTTTCAGTCGTGGCAGTCGTTTGACCATACTTCACCACCACACCAGTCGGTGTATGTGGGTGAAGGTTGGGGGCACAGGACTGGTTTAGACATCACTCACCACTGATGTTAGCAATTGCCCGGCAATCAACATCAGGTCGGCAGATTCTTGCGCAAACCACTGTGCCGCCGGTCCACCCCCGAGTGAAGTAATACCACATATGTCTTTTAAGGTTGTTCAGCGTGTTACTTTTTCAAAAAGAGATGAGATCATTGCTCTAAGCCAGTGGTTCTTAACCTGGGGTGCAAGCACCCCCTGGGAGAGCAAGATGCCTTCTGGGGCTACGAGACATGGCCAGATTTTTTAGAAGGTAAATCATTGAAAACTAAAATTAAGCAAGGGCACATAAGGACTACTGCGTTGTTTCATAAAACCCCAAATGTATTTATTAACATAATTTGTTTACGATTAGTCTATGGTTCTTTCGGTAAAGTCACGTAGATATACAAAATAACGATTGCTTGTGTTGCGATCGAAACGTCGTGATATTTGTATTATTTTTTATTCACTTTTTATTTTTATTATTGTATTGTAATTTTTTCTTCTATCTACCTGACTTTACCGAAAGAAAACATAGAATATGAATTTCTGCAGTCACGAAAGTTTAAGGTCAAAATTTGTCTACGATCAAGAACCATAGCGGTTGCAAGGCTGCAGTAAAGATTAAGAACCACCGCTCTAAGATGACTCCGGTGATAGTCAAGTTCTGATGTAAGTTATTTTACGTGAGATTTGTGTCTTGCTTTTAGTAAAGGACATGGGTGATAAATGGCATTCCTTATTTGATGTACAAGGGTTAATTTTACCTCGACAAAAATATTAAATGCAGGGGTAAGTGAATATTTTTTTTGTTACCAAATGTTTTCAATATTGCCTTCTGTGGTTTCCAGAATGCCTTAATCCTTGAAGCAATCAGTGTCCCATCTGCTCGCAGATACAATCAATCTTCCAAGAACGAACGTCAAATAGTACGAGAGTAACATGATAGTTTATAAAACATCTAAAAAAAATAACATCAGTAAATAATTACATTGAGAATGACTTGGATGTTTTCCAAATCAATAAAATGCTCAGGAAACCAAAATGTACGCGGTTAGACCAAATCATTGCATCTGCTTTTCTTTAAAGTCCAGCGCCTTAGACTTCTGAAAATGTTGCTGGGAAGACTAAAGGACCCCAGTGGACAGAGTTTATGCCCTCTCGTATGTTGGCAATAAAACATCAGAAACACCTTGCAGGCTGCAATAGCGATCACAATGTTTGGATCGCAGGCGCAGGGCAGCATTTTACAGCGAGAGTTCGGCAATTGGGTGGACCGCGTGTCCTGGCTTTACCCGAGACGGCTCCGGCCTGCGGAGTTCTTGCCCCTCGGGGCCGACGCTGAACTACAAACCAAGTCTGGGGCGCTTCAACACGAGTTTCTCACATTCTCTGCACCAGGTGTGGCTCAAATGATTCGCGGTGAAAGCACAAATTGGTCTACAATTCGGTCTTGTGATTACCGTCGGTTGATTACGCCTGGCTTAAGCAATATGTAATCGATACAGTAGGTACGCACGTAGTGGGTTATTCTGGATAAAAATTTACATCGGTGTTGCGCTGCGCATTGTTTAGTGACTTTGCAGAGTGTATGGCACTTGAGAGATAAATTGTGCGGCACAATGCAAAATGTAAGCTCTTCATTGTACACCCACAATCGTAATGTAGCGTTAAGTAGGAAGAGTATTAATATGTGTTTGAGGGGCAGTCAAGGTGTTTACTAAAAACCAATGGACAAGCATACACAGCACAATCGTCAATCCACTGCTAGATGAGACCCTCCCCAGGCCTGTCGAGGTCATGAGGCTTATTTTGACCATACTTCACTGCGCTGGTCGCTGCGGGTCACTGAAGCGTGTCTGTATACTGTGGCTACAACCAACGCCGTTGCAACTTACGTGAAAAGTCACCCAAAAAAATGCACACAAATCTCTCAAAATTTTTTTATCTAAAATGTTTCACATAAACAGACTGTGAAGAAAAAAAAAGAAACCCATCACCTCATACCTGGGACAGACAGTGGGAATAATTTGTGTGAGCCCACGCAGGCTGCTATTTTGAGTTGGGACTTGAGTTAATGCCCCATGTGTGTAGAGAGCGAGAGATGAATGAATGGAGTGGGCCCCGAGCTAAAGATGCTGCGTGGAGGAAGCACATTCATTACTTTCCCATGGGGGGGGGGGGGGGGGGGGTCGGGGGTGTTCCTTGGAGGGGTTAAGAGGGGAAGGGGTGCGCGTGTGGCTTGAGCCAGTGTACGTGCGTGGGAGCGGTGGTGCAGCGGTTAGCGCCTCGCGCTACGAACCCCCGGCGACCCAAGTTCCATTCCGGCTCACGGCCAACACCAGTGACGATTATCTGAGCCTCCCTTAGGTCGACTCAGCCTCAAATTAGTACTTCGTACGGATGAATGTGGAACTTATTTTGCACCGTACGTAGCCAATTGTGCTAACTTGTGGGAAGGACAACAAATTCAACACAAAAATGAGTTCTAAAGAAACGAGTTTTGAATCTTTGGAGGCAAAATCGACTCGGCGTGGCGTTGGCCAACCACCCCCTTGTGTCGTGCCTTCATAGGTGCTCGTTAAGGGCACTTGCCCCAAGGAGTCTGTTCATTTTATACGGGGGACCTTTGTCTCTATGCGTCCATGCACCGCGCTTGAAGGTGACTGTTTCTGGCCACGGCTTGAGACGTGACGCAGCAGTGCCTGGAAAACCGTGCGGATCGTGTAGCTGGCTATTAGAGATCATTATAAACGCCGGAACCCACTCAATGTCGCCCAGTTCCCGTGCCGGCCTCTGGCTATCACCGCACACGCAAGGAGATAGAGTTCGCCAGCTGTGCGTGAGACCGCTGGGTTCGTCATGTCAACGCTGCTTATTGTCAAGCAAACCGGCGTGGTTCGCCACACAATTCCCGAGTTATTGTTATTTTTCAGGAGGGGACGTGGGGAATCAAGCCATAACGGGGCTGGGGGGGGGGGACCATCTCAATAAAATGACGCGATCGTCGTACGTGCTTGGACCGTCGTTTACCAAAGCAGGGGAGTGAGGAATTGTTCCGTAACTTCATTCCACAAACTTTCAGCCGTAAATTATCAGCCATGCCAGGGATGAAACAGAACGCAGTACAGCCCTCCTGGTTTTCAATACGAAACCGTTCACAGAAAATCAGGAGGAAGTTGACTCAGATGTGTGTTTTCTTTCTTTACGCAGACGACCCGAATGCACGTGACTTTGTCCGAACGTCTGCAACTTCGAGGAACGTAACGGGCAATGGGCACCGAGGAATGGAGCGCATCCGAGAGGACGTCCGCCGAGGAAATGGATCAAAGAAATCGGTTCATGTGCAGATGGCAGTCGTAGAATTACAACTCGGGGATGGTGAAGCGTGCAGGCAGCTTAGGGGGAAGGTGAAGGGGGCGGGGGAGCTGCATCCAGCAATCGATAGACAATAACAACAACAAAAACTAAACAATGTTTTTTTTATTTGACCAGGTAAGGCCCACTGAGCTATACTGGACAGCTCTTTATCAGAAGCGACCTTGCCGCAAACGATAGCTCAACGAAGTGGCTTATCCTGTGGAAATGTATCACTCTAAATGCACGTTTGTCCTATGTGGAGGGAAAAACCGGAGGACCCGGAGAGAAACACCGCAAACTCCAAATATACAGGCGTCAGCGTCGCGATCGCACCCACGACCTCCCGTATACCCGGCGAGGTCGTTAACATCTGGCCACCGTGGAGCATCATGGATGATGATGAACAGACACATCTCTTCACCAGAAGTTAAAACTCACATGCGCAGAATGTAATGAATTACTCATGACTCGTTTCCTTCCTGCACTTAGAAGCCAGAGCCACTGCTGCTCAGCAAAGCGCAGAGCTTTGATTTTGCTGCCTCCAAGTGGCCACTTCACTTCTGCGTGATTTCAAAGACACGAACATGAATCTTCGTCTCTCGTTCAACATGCTCGCTACCCTTTGGAGGTACTGCATACATGCAGTCCCACACTGTGGAAAGAGATTTGTCAGAGTTGGTGTATCACAGAGAGATGGAGCCCACGTGCAAGCCAACAGGGTGCCTGGACGAGGCAGTAGAGTAAGTAGGTTTAAAATCTGCGTGGTTTGTTTGTTTCACATTCGTACTCCATACAAAGTAACAAAGTAGCTGTATGGGTTTCCTCCTTAAGAACCAAGGGCAGTATTAACAGAGAAAACCAAACATGTTAATTGTTAAGACGACTGGTCAGATGCAGGGGTGGCACTTTCGCCACAGAGCAAGGAGGGCCTGCGTTTAATTATGGACTTGGGCACCTCTCCGTGTGGAGTTTCTCTCTCTGCTCTGCATGAGTTTCCTCCATGTATTCCTGTTTTCGTGTTTTCCTCCGTGTTTTCCTGTTTTCTCTCGTAGCTACAAATAAATAAATACTTGCAATGTAACTGTGGTATTGGTCAAACATCCCAGTGCTGAACAATCAGCTGCAAACTAATTCAATTGGGATTACACGCAGCAGAAACATTGACCCCCCGATTCCCGAAAGAGTCTTGAGACTCAGTGAGGCTTCCCTGAGTAAACGAGCGCTACAAACGTAGAGGCCAGTCCAGGTTTTGCTTGGGCTGAATCAATGTCGGATGAAGTTCCGTTGCCCCAGAAAGCCACGAATTGTGTAAAATAACACGTTTTTATTATGGTTGTGTAGGTTGAACTTCTTTTGCACCGTGCGTAGCCAACCGTGCTAACCGGAGGTGCGGGAGAGACATGTGAAGGAGACGTTGTGTGTGTTCTGTGTGCGCGAAAGCTCAACGCGGCTGCAGCCGCAGTCAAAACTTGGGATTACAAGGCCACTGCGTGCAGACGCGGCACCGTGACTCCGGATACCGAGTGCGCTAATCCGGTCGAGTGTGCACGGATGCACAGAGAGAAAAGCGCGAAGGAGCAAGTCTGTTTCTTACATCATGCGCACGATGAATGAAACTCCATTCAGCGGAATTGAACAAGTACAGGTGTCCAGGCGCGGGACTTCTTTGTCGACAGCACCGCCAGCCTGGGTGGTTGGAACCCCATTGATATGTTGCGGAGATGCTGCCGAAATGTTTAATGTGTTCGAGTCTGAGCTGGACATGTTGTCCCCTTTGGGGGGGGGGGGGCTCGGCTTTTATTCCGGGAATAGTGTATGGCAGCACCGCAGGATGGAAAAGCATTTTGAGAATTTAGGAAAGCGCTGATTTCAAACAGAATGTGCCGACACGTGTGGATAATGTCACACTTTTCTTTTGAAAGCTGCGGTCAATTATTCTATTTGAAATTCAGCTGCTTCGGTTTACCTAAAAGCTAACAGCAATGTAGAAAAAAAATCAGGTTCTAAAACACATCTTCATGTACATGGATGAGGAGCTTCCCACATCATGGGTATTATTTGACCATACTTTATCACGCTGTTCCGTGCAGGTTGGTTAAGGGAGGTATCATTCATGATGTAGGAGCACAGAAGTACAGTACAACAATGCCCTCTGCTTCCCACCACGTAGCCCATAACACCCGTTAGTATACGGTGGTTGCCAATCTGAACACTATCCTGGCGGAACTGTGCGGAGCTTTTGCGATGTGACCCCAGGCCAGGCGAGCGCATTCAGGATGGTCTGGTCATTGACATCTTAAACACAAACTATAAAATACTCTAAAATATGCAGATAAAACAATGAAAGTATTACTATAATTTTATGGCATTTATTTCACACGCACAGCGCAAACAAACAAAAAACTACAGTATACGACGAACATATTTCAAATGTCCTATTTGTCAAATGTGCCCGTTGGACTGACTGAACGTGTGTTGGCCACTAGGTGGCGACAGACTGCGTGGAAGTGCACATTGGGATGACCGGCAAATCACATTGTGATGTTGCCATCAGACTTAGAGACCCACCTTAATTCATCTTTAACTCATCCGTGCCACACAACATCGTAGATATGTTGCAATGGTAACGCCACTTGGCAATTAATTACACTGTTGTTGGGACATACTGTTGTTGGCTTTTGTTTACAAGGCTAAACAAAATCCTTCTGTCATGATCACATATTCAGTGCACTCCCATATCACGTACCTCCATTATCACATTCCCAGAAACATTTATTTTGTTTAACAGCATACACGACGTTAAAAGCTATTACAATTAAAACTATCCAGAAAATGTACAATTAAAAAACAATTGTATTGTTTATCATCAGCCTTGCAACCCAAGCGATGGACCCACGGAGTAAACCACTGTCGTCTGCGCTCCTTCAAGGGACGAGGATTCGTAAAACTACACAAACTCTCTCATGAAACCCTCTCGTGGCTCGCAGACCTCAACGTTGGCATTTGTCCCCTCAACATATTTCCATACAGGAGAATAGAATAGTCTGGAAATATAAGATATCGCATTTAATAAAATATTAAATTGACAATATACTATCGGCAGTATGGGTATACAAAAACATGAATTGTATGCCGCGTACATGTATACATGTGTACGATATTATATTTATACACACATTATGTGGCATGCTAGCCCACTTTATGTCGCTGTTGGTCCTGTGGGGCAATGATGTTTGTGTTGACCTTTTGAAACTGATAGCATCCCAAGTTACTCTTAACCCCTAATGGGCAATCGAGCGGTCATATCTTCAGCAATCGTGTCCCCAATTGTTTTATTTAATCTCAAGCGGGAAAGTAAAGGACCACGTGTGAAATCGTAAATGTGCTTTTCCGGTTATTGAAATTTATCAGAGAACACCGAACAATTTATCGCAGAAAAGACCAATTTTAGATATTTTTATTTTATTATAAATGATTATTTCTGTCAGGACGTTTGAAACGATAATACAACATATTCTGAAATCCCCAAGGAGAAGTGCACAGCACATTGCAGGTAGAATCGCAAATTAAAATTATGAGTTAAAGTAAAAATCAATACCTAAGTATAACACCGTACTGCACATGCCACAATGTATACGGATATGAGCACCATATATGGACATCTGTTAAGCGGACATCTCCATTTCAATTGCAATTTTACTCTTTTATATTCTTGTCAATATTTCACAAAAATTGTCGCCGCACACACACGCGCACAAAGCCCACAGAGACTTACGCGAAACTGCGTAAGCCCTGGCTCTGTGTGGATGGTCTGAAATCTGAAGCACAAATTCCTCTATACATTCACATTCAATGAAACACCACGAAGGCACAACATTCTCCGAACTTAAATTAAACAGTACATACATTACAGCAAATGTATTCCTTGCATATGCGAACATTGAACACTTGTACAACATTCATTGGCACTTGTCGTGACGGGCACTGCACGATGCGACCGTCTCCGTCTGGTGGCTCGCGAAGCTGCATTGGCTTCCGGTTGCCGAACGAATGCATTCTACACAAAGTGTGTGTGTGATGAACCCCAATACCTTGCTGATGTCGTCAAGGAGCATAAACCATCATCACGCGCCCTGAAACAATCCTCCCCGAGACTCCGGTCATCGCGAACTCCGCTCATCCTCGCAACGGCTTTTGGCTAACCATCGAACAAAGGCGGTCACTGCATCACGCGCTTGCAGATGCGCCGTCTGGAACGCTCTTGCTTCCGATATTAGGAAGCCACTGGAGCTATGTACCTTTAAATCTAGATTGAAAACTCATTTCTTAAGAACTGCTTTTTGTGTTTAGTTTGTTGTCCTTCCCCCGCACATCTTATTAGCACGCTTGGCTACATATGCTGCAAAAGAAGTTCAATATACAAACATAGAGTTGAATATGACAAACGATTGCAATATATTTAAGTCTCTCGATAATACAATTTTAATACAGCTTAAACACGGCGTTATACAATGTCCATACAATGACACGTATAAAGTGGAAGCAACATACCTTTTGCAAACTTAAAAGGGTTTATCTTGGCATTTTTCACTTGCATGCACATCCTAACGTTTCCTTTCCTTTGCTTGTACTCAATTAATTGAATGCTTTGAAAAGTTAAAAAACAGTGATAATAGTAATAAATAAACAAACACAACAACAACAACCAGCTAACCCCCCCCCAACACTATCGATTCAGCAGCAATGATCACACTCAATGGTGAAAGTGCCTAAGGCTCATATTGTGAGACATTGTGCTTTTGCCTCCGCTTTTCACACTCGCGCATTTCGCACCGCGTGAAAACGCAGGCGAAATAGCCGGTTCCATGACAGACAAAGGAATTCCTCCATTCGCTGCACTAATACTGAGATAATTAGGGCTTTTTAAAGGACCACTGCACGGGATTATGAGCCTTTGTTGACCCTGAATTGCTTTCATTTCATTCACAGCAGGGCCCTTTCGCGAGAAAGGAGGCCCAAGAACACCGGGGAATCTAATAAATCTGGGCTGAGAACGCCTGAGAAGCCATGACAAAAGTTGTCTGCAGATATTCATTAAATCTTTTATCAGCTGTTTAATCTAGACGTGGGTCACATTGCTTGGCCGGCACGATGCGAGCACCGGAGTGTCGGCCCCCCAGATTATGCCGGAATCGTGGCTGAAAGCAGGCCGAACCTAATGACATTTGGCATTTACTGCGATCCCCTGCATAATCCTCTGCAAAGTTAATGCAAACAGAGACATGGATTAGCCAGACAGGCTTAAGGAGCCCACTGGAGCGCCTTCATTCTTTAATTGTCAATTAGCGTCGGTGCGAGGTAATTAGATTGCAATTTACCCTCAACTTTTTTTCTAATATGTTTTTTTTTATTTTCACAGCACGAAATGTCCACCCCCCCCACCACCCCCTCCCATGGCCGCGCCCATCTCGCATCGTCTTACACATCTTAGGACACTCGGCCAGCGAGCGGTGCCCTACACAATGTGCAACTTCGCGCCAAGAACACTGCGGACCACCATAGGCCCTGTGTATACTCACATTCTTGGTCAAGATGCCATTTTCTTTTGTTTTTCGAATCAACTTCGCACGGTTGCAAACTGAACCCAACTGTTGCTCGGCTGCCTGCAGGCAAGAAAGGGGCTTGCTAAAGTGGGTGCATCTATCTAAGCTGTCAAATTGTATCCCCACAGTATGATTGTTGGGAAAACGAGACGCTGATTTGCTGCTGAGCTACTGTCATCGTCGTCTGCGAACGGATCCAGATTTACTGCATAAAACAAGCATATTCTCCATTGTGTTATTACAAAATTCCAAGTACCATGCCAGTAGTTTCTAAGCGCCAACATCAATCTTTTAAGACTGCAATATCGAGTGTTATTATTGCATTTTTCTAATACATATGCCATTTACATGACTCTTTTTGCAAAATCTCAAATAAAATGGAAAAAACATGTTATCTCTCCTGGACATTTGTCTTATGTTATTTATGAAAACCAAAAATATTAAATATGAGAGGTTGTTTTGCTCTATAATAAAATAGTTAATATTGTAATTTATATTTAATCTACTAGGTATTTGAATGTATTTACTGACTTCCTAAATTATTAAACAAAACACTTAAGGAATATAGTTTGAGAATAGGTTTTCCCTTTTTTTTCTGGCAACAAAACAGGTGTTAAGATGTTAAAACACCAAAGTGAACCTTGTCTGCATTAACCACAGTACTTGTGGTCAGAATGCAAAAATATATATATTTTGTTAAATAAGTGATTTTAAAAGACAATACATTATATAGATGCCCACACAGTTTATAGACTGTTTAATAACAACTGGTTCTATATAATACAAGTTTGAGCATAAAGCAGTCTTTAAACTGTTCTATGCTAAAATATTCATAACTGTACACTCTTACAAAACATAGAGGTTTTTATTTTGTACGGTATTATTGTTTCCAACACCCCCCCCCCCCCTTAATTTTCATACCCACAGTTTCAGGTATTTAATTCAAATCTTGAGGGTGGCCTCAGTAGCAACTAAACGATTCTCATATTTCTGAAGCAGAAGAGGGAGAATGGTTTTTTTTCTTCCTGGCAGAAAGCTTACAACAACTCATGAATGCGGCGCATTCATATCAGAAATTTAACCCACACATGGCGCAGAGTGAGGCTTAGGCCCTGACAGACAGGGAGAGATCATTTAGTGACAGAATGACTCGTTAGCTGCCTAATTAAACATAGCGACTGCACTGGGAGCCGAGGATTCAGGAATGACATTCTGGCGCAATTTTGGGCCTGGGGATTAAAAAGAAAAAGTGTAAACCTGGGTGTCTGGCGGGATGTAATCTTACTGGCAATTAGTTGGCAGCTGCAAAACGGCTTCCTAATACGAGAAGTCATCCTATAAAACAATTTCCTAACTCGAGCAGACGTGTCATTGATCCAGCAAGAGTCGGCTCAATGTAAACCTCATCCACGCGCTCCACTATACTTAACAATGGGCGGGGAGTTTTTTGCTCAGTCGCTATACAATTTGCTTCTGAGTCATTAGCAGCAGCAGCATTATAATGCAAAAGCATTCATACTCCAAGTTACTGGCCAACGAAAAGTTCAAATGGAAGCATCGAGAGAATGCAGAAAGTTGCTCGAGGATTAATGAAGGAATTGGCCAAAAGTCATAGACTCGCGTGTTTAGCATGGTGATGAAATACTTTTCTCAACATAAAAACTAAATCTAACTTGTTGTTTTCGTACATTATTGGTCTTTGTTGATTGCGAAAATTGCATGTGATTGTGGTCAAATGTATTTTTTTCATATATTCAGTGGTGAGTGATATTGAACAGGTCCTGGACCTCCCCCTATGTTGACTCAGCCTTAAATTAATCTCTGGTGGGGTGTGTACACATCAGTACTGGAGAGACAAAGGTGGCGAGATGCGGTACTGGCCACAACACTCTCTCATGTGTCAGACCAGCAGTTTCCCAAAAAAAGATCGTATGGCGATATGCCACAATAATACAGGCAAAAATCTGTTTGTAGCACCACCTAGTGCTCTCTCTCTCTCTCATTCAAAATGTGATTCATTTATGTATTCACTAAACACTGACATTTTCAGTGCTTACATTTTTACGCTAAGAAAAAAACCCGCTAAATAAACTACAGTGAACTTGAGCATAGAAAGTGATAAATTAAGACACTTGAACAGGATCAGCGCCCCCCCCCGGCCCAGTCTGCCATGACTGCACGAAGCATGTGTCCTGATCTCTTCTGGTTTCAATAAAAGGTAGGTCACAGGAAGCAGTGTTTCTTCAGACAGACATTGCATTAATCAGGGAAGTAACAACAGAGTGATTTGTAGCAACACGGTCGAGCCACAAAAGCTCTTACAGAGTTTCACACGTTGCTTTTGCCCTCAATCACTCTCCAGTCCAGGGCCCTCGTCCACCCAAGTGAGGCCCTGCTTTCTTGACTCAGCTGTGTTTGATTTCTGGTATCGAGAGGGCACGGAATTTGCAGTGCGCCACTCTGGAGGAGCTTCAAGGGCTCGTATGAAAACCAGGCCACGACTAAACGGGCCCCAACATTTGTCCTTGAGCCGGCATCGTGCGCTTTTTTCTCGTCATGGAATCCAGCGGGCACCCCGACCTCCCATAGATCTCACTTCTGTTTAACCCCGCCACCCCCCGTCGTCGCAGACCACTGCTACCAAGCACACATGTACTTTAGCACGTAGGCTTTCGCGACCAATATCATCCATAATTTAGGTTTTTTTGGGGGATTAGATCGCGTAAATATATATAAACGTGTCGTTAAAACCCGCTACCACCCGACACAATCAATTAGTAACAGGTGGACTCCTCCACAAATCTGGCTGTCGCCTGATGAAGCTAGTTGTAATTACTGGCGAAACGTCGTACTCAGATTGTAAATGTTGTGGCTTGGCTCTCCAACACACCGGTGTGCTGTACTAGTACACTACACTATACACTACTATACACTACACACTAGTGCTGTACGAGTGACAAATTGGCACGTTCTGTTTACGTGACAACCCTTACTAGTTGGCTGTGTCGGGTGGTGGCGGGTTTTAACGACACATTTATATATCTACGCGATCTAACCCAAAACAAACCTCTATTATGAACACATGTACTCGCCAAGCAACATGCAGCCCTGGTTTCACTCACGCTCAAATATCAATTCGACGTTGCATTTATCTCTCGGCGATGTATGAATGTGTGCTGATATTATGTCGCATCATGCGTAGCCAACCGTGCTGATCGGAGGCAAATGGCTGGTTCTTTTGTGTGACTAGATTTAAAATACATTTGTTGTAGGCAAACATCTTGTTATACTGTATATGGATTTTAGACATAAATAGATTGTATATTTGGTACGTGATGACACTGTAGTTGAGCCTAAAGGGGGACTTATGAATGCTTTGCTTATTTATCCCTGTATCCGTGTAATCGTTTTATGCAGGACATCTGCTCTATGTTAAATGCAGTTCGTCTACAATTGGGGGTTGTTTCTCTAGCAAAATCCTATTTGCAGTTTATCGAAAAGAAGATGTTTGGAGTAATTATGGCCAATCCAATAAAAATGTTATTTCAACGTCCCTCACACTACACAGCACACTCTCTCTCTCTCACCTGTAATCATACCTAACCATCGTACCCTGATAATCACATAAAGGTTAGAACACCCCTGCGTATTATTGTTCCGCTGGCATCATGACCTTTAGGGGTATAATGATGTATCCATTAGAATTGAGTTGTATGTGAGGGGTCTGAGTGGCTCAGAGGTCAGAGCGCTAAGCTGGCACCGCCGACATCCTGGGTTAGAATCCAGGCAGCTGCCCGTGATTAAGTGTCGTAAGTTGATGTCCTCAGTGTCGTGGGTTCATGGCCTCAGCCTGGTCATTGATGACAACGCAAATCCCATAATTTGAAATACGATATTGCACTTAATTTGGCTACACTAGAATTATAACCAAACGTAATGTTCATCGTGATGCGAGGAACACCGCTTTACGTGGCAACGCAGGTGACAGAGTGACCATGACTCTCTGTAGCCGGATGGATGGCAAATGCTCTTCCCTGAGTGTGGATACAAGATCACTTGAAGAGATTTCAGAAGCGGTTCTGTGATGTCTCCTTCCATGGCCTGTTCTCCCACGGGGTGATACGACACTCGGCGAAAATTATTAATGGAGTCTTCATCTCAAAAATTGCATTAAATAGAAACACTTGCTTTGAAATGGAGGAAATTTTTTAAAAAATCTTACATGCACAATACATGAATTGCATGAAATCGCAAGGTGAGTGGGCAAACCATTACAGGCCTAATAACCACTGCTCATTGGCACTCTTCATTGTTCCTTCATCTCAAAATATGGTGTTACTGTCATGGTCTTATTTTGAAGATACATTGGCTGTGCTGTGGATAGAGAGATTACATGTGAAATTTAGGAAACTCAGATGGTCCAACTCTGATTATTCCGAGAATTGTTGCGCATGGGATGGATATTGTCATAATGAAATGAACTGTGTGTATCACCATGAGCTGTGTGTATCACCATGAGTTGTGTGTGTCACCATGAGTTGTGTGTATCACCATGAGTTGTGTGTATCACCATGAGTTGTGTGTATCACCATGAGCTGTGTGTATCACCATGAGTTGTGTGTATCACCATGAGCTGTGTGTATCACCATGAGGTGTGTGTATCACCATGAGTTGTGTGTATCACCATGAGCTGTGTGTATCACCATGAGCTGTGTGTATCACCATGAGTTGTGTGTATCACCATGAGTTGTGTGTATCACCATGAGTTGTGTGTATCACCATGAGCTGTGTGTATCACCATGAGCTGTGTGTATCACCATGAGCTGTGTGTATCACCATGAGTTGTGTGTATCACCATGAGTTGTGTGTATCACCATGAGCTGTGTGTATCAACATGAGCTGTGTGTATCACCATGAGATGTATGTATCACCATGAGCTGTGTGTATCACCATGAGCTGTGTGTATCACCATGAGTTGTGTGTATCACCATGAGCTGTGTGTATCACCATGAGCTGTATGTATCACCATGAGTTGTGTGTATCACCATGAGCTGTGTGTATCACCATGAGTTGTGTGTATCACCATGAGTTGTGTGTATCACCATGAGTTGTGTGTATCACCATGAGCTGTATGTATCACCATGAGTTGTGTGTATCACCATGAGCTGTGTGTATCACCATGAGTTGTGTGTATCACCATGAGTTGTGTGTATCACCATGAGTTGTGTGTATCACCATGAGATGTATCACCATGAGCTGTGTGTATTACCATGAGCTGTGTGTATCACCATGAGGTGTATGTATCACCATGAGTTGTGTGTATCACCATGAGTTGTGTGTATCACCATGAGATGTATCACCATGAGCTGTGTGTATCACCATGAACTGTGTGTATCACCATGAGCTGTGTGTATCTCCAAGAGTTGTGTGTATCACAATGAGCTGTGTGTATCACCATGAGTTGTGTGTATCACCATGAGTTGTGTGTATCACCATGAGATGTATCACCATGAGCTGTGTGTATTACCATGAGCTGTGTGTATCACCATGAGCTGTGTGTATCACCATGAGCTGTGTGTATCACCATGAGTTGTGTGTATCACCATGAGCTGTGTGTATCACCATGAGTTGTGTGTATCACCATGAGTTGTGTGTATCACCATGAGTTGTTTCACCATGAGCTGTGTGCATCACCATGAGCTGTGTGTATCACCATGAGCTGTATGTATCACCATGAGTTGTGTGTATCACCATGAGTTGTGTGTGTCACCATGAGTTGTATCACCATGAGCTGTGTGTTTCACCATGAGCTGTGTGTATCACCATGAGCTGTATGTATCACTATGAGTTGTGTGTATCACCATGAGTTGTATCACCATGAGCTGTGTGTATCACCATGAGTTGTGTGTATCACCATGAGCTGTGTGTATCACCATGAGCTGTGTGTATCACCATGAGCTGTGTGTATCACCATGAGCTGTGTGTATCACCATGAGCTGTGTGTATCACCATGAGCTGTATGTATCACCATGAGTTGTATGTATCACCATGAGCTGTGTGTATCACCATGAGCTGTATCACCATGAGCTGTGTGTATCACCATCAGTTGTGTGTATCACCATGAGTTGTGTGTATCACCATGAGTTGTGTGTATCACCATGAGCTGTATGTATCACCATGAGTTGTGTGTATCACCATGAGCTGTGTGTGTCACCATGAGTTGTATGTATCACCATGAGCTGTGTGTATCACCATGAGTTGTGTGTATCACCATGAGCTGTGTGTGTCACCATGAGCTGTCTGTATCACCATGAGTTGTATGTATCACCATGAGCTGTGTGTATCACCATGAGCTGTGTGTATCACCATGAGCTGTGTGTATCACCATGAGCTGTGTGTATCACCATGAGCTGTATATATCACCATGAGCTGTGTGTATCACCATTAGCTGTGTGTATCACCATGAGTTGTGTATATCACCATGAGCTGTGTGTATCACCATGAGCTGTGTGTATCACCATGAGCTATGTGTATCACCATGAGCTATGTGTATCACCATGAGCTGTGTGTATCACCATGAGCTGTGTGTATCACCATGAGTTGTGTGAATCACCATGAGCTGTGTGTATCACCATGAGTTGTGTGTGTCACCATGAGCTGTACGTATCACCATGAGTTGTGTGTATCACCATGAGCCGTGTGCATCACCATGAGTTGTATCACCGTGAGCTGTGTGCATCACCATGAGTTGTATCACCATGAGCTGTATGTATCACCATGAGTTGTGTGTATCACCATGAGTTGTGTGTATCACCATGAGCTGTGTGTATCACCATGAGCTGTACGTACCACCATGAGCTGTATGTATCACCATGAGCTGTGTGTATCACCATGAGCTGTGTGTATCACCATGAGTTGTGTGTATCACCATGAGCTGTGTGTATCACCATGAGCTGTGTGTATCACCATGAGTTGTGTGTATCACCATGAGCTGTGTGTATCACCATGAGCTGTGTGTATCACCATGAGTTGTATCACCATGAGCTGTGTGTATCACCATGAGTTGTGTGTATCACCATGAGCTGTGTGTATCACCATGAGTTGTGTGTATCACCATGAGTTGTGTGTATCACCATGAGCTGTGTGTATCACCATGAGCTGTGTGTATCACCATGAGCTGTGTGTATCACCATGAGCTGTATGTATCACCATGAGCTGTGTGTATCACCGTGAGCTGTGTGTATCACCATGAGCTGTGTGTATCACCATGAGCTGTATCACCATGAGCTGTGTGTATCACCATGAGTTGTGTGTATCACCATGAGCTGTATCACCATGAGCTGTGTGTATCACCATGAGCTGTGTGTATCACCATGAGTTGTGTGTATCACCATGAGCTGTGTGTATCACCATGAGCTGTGTGTATCACCATGAGCTGTGTGTATCACCATGAGCTGTGTGTATCACCATGAGCTGTATGTATCACCATGAGTTGTATGTATCACCATGAGCTGTGTGTATCACCATGAGCTGTGTGTATCACCATGAGCTGTGTGTATCACCATGAGCTGTGTGTATCACCATGAGCTGTGTGTATCACCATGAGCTGTATGTATCACCATGAGCTGTGTGTATCACCATGAGCTGTGTGTATCACCATGAGTTGTGTGTATCACCATGAGCTGTGTGTATCACCATGAGCTGTGTGTATCACCATGAGCTATGTGTATCACCATGAGCTATGTGTATCACCATGAGCTGTGTGTATCACCATGAGCTGTGTGTATCACCATGAGTTGTGTGTATCACCATGAGCTGTGTGTATCACCATGAGTTGTATGTGTCACCATGAGCTGTACGTATCACCATGAGTTGTGTGTATCACCATGAGCTGTGTGCATCACCATGAGTTGTATCACCGTGAGTTGTGTGCATCACCATGAGTTGTATCACCATGAGATGTATGTATCACCATGAGTTGTGTGTATCACCATGAGTTGTGTGTATCACCATGAGTTGTGTGTATCACCATGAGCTGTATGTATCACCATGAGTTGTGTGTATCACCATGAGCTGTGTGTATCACCATGAGTTGTGTGCATCACCATGAGTTGTGTGTATCACCATGAGTTGTGTGTATCACCATGAGATGTATCACCATGAGCTGTGTGTATTACCATGAGCTGTGTGTATCACCATGAGCTGTATGTATCACCATGAGTTGTGTGTATCACCATGAGTTGTGTGTATCACCATGAGATGTATCACCATGAGCTGTGTGTATCACCATGAACTGTGTGTATCACCATGAGCTGTGTGTATCACCATGAGTTGTGTGTTTCACAATGAGCTGTGTGTATCACCATGAGTTGTGTGTATCACCATGAGTTGTGTGTATCACCATGAGATGTATCACCATGAGCTGTGTGTATTACCATGAGCTGTGTGTATCACCATGAGCTGTGTGTATCACCATGAGCTGTGTGTATCACCATGAGTTGTGTGTATCACCATGAGCTGTGTGTATCACCATGAGTTGTGTGTATCACCATGAGTTGTGTGTATCACCATGAGCTGTGTGTATCACCATGAGTTGTGTGTATCACCATGAGCTGTGTGTATCACCATGAACTGTGTGTATCACCATGAGCTGTGTGTATCACCATGAGCTGTGTGTATCACCATGAGCTGTGTGTATCACCATGAGTTGTGTGCATCACCATGAGCTGTGTGTATCACCATGAGTTGTGTGTATCACCATGAGTTGTGTGTATCACCATGAGCTGTGTGTATCACCATGAGCTGTATGTATCACCATGAGTTGTGTGTATCACCATGAGCTGTGTGCATCACCATGAGCTGTGTGTATCACCATGAGCTGTATGTATCACCATGAGTTGTGTGTATCACCATGAGTTGTGTGTGTCACCATGAGTTGTATCACCATGAGCTGTATGTATCACCATGAGCTGTGTGTATCACCATGAGTTGTGTGTATCACCATGAGCTGTGTGTATCACCATGAGTTGTGTGTATCACCATGAGTTGTATGTATCACCATGAGCTGTGTGTATCACCATGAGCTGTGTGTATCACCATGAGCTGTGTGTATCACCATGAGTTGTGTGTATCACCATGAGTTGTGTGTATCACCATGAGTTGTGTGTATCACCATGAGCTGTGTGTATCACCATGAGCTGTGTGTATCACCATGAGTTGTGTGTATCACCATGAGCTGTGTGTATCACCATGAGCTGTGTGAATCACCATGAGTTGTGTGTATCACCATGAGCTGTGTGTATCACCATGAGCTGTGTCTATCACCATGAGCTGTGTGTATCACCATGAGTTGTGTATATCACCATGAGCTGTATCACCATGAGCTGTGTGTATCACCATGAGCTGTACGTATCACCATGAGTTGTGTGTATCACCATGAGCTGTATGTATCACCATGAGCTGTGTGTATCACCATGAGCTGTGTGTATCACCATGAGCTGTGTGTATCACCATGAGCTGTATGTATCACCATGAGCTGTGTGTATCACCATGAGCTGTGTGTATCACCATGAGCTGTGTGTATCACCATGAGTTGTGTGTATCACCATGAGCTGTGTGTATCACCATGAGCTGTGTGTATCACCATGAGCTGTGTGTATCACCATGAGCTGTATCACCATGAGCTGTGTGTATCACCATGAGCTGTGTGTATCACCATGAGCTGTGTGTATCACCATGAGTTGTGTGTATCACCATGAGTTGTGTGTATCACCATGAGTTGTGTGTGTCACCATGAGTTGTTTCACCATGAGCTGTGTGCATCACCATGAGCTGTGTGTATCACCATGAGCTGTATGTATCACCATGAGTTGTGTGTATCACCATGAGTTGTGTGTGTCACCATGAGTTGTATCACCATGAGCTGTATGTATCACCATGAGCTGTGTGTATCACCATGAGCTGTGTGTATCACCATGAGCTGTGTGTATCACCATGAGTTGTGTGTATCACCATGAGTTGTATGTATCACCATGAGCTGTGTGTATCACCATGAGCTCTGTGTATCACCATGAGCTGTGTGTATCACCATGAGTTGTGTGTATCACCATGAGTTGTGTGTATCACCATGAGTTGTGTGTATCACCATGAGCTGTGTGTATCACCATGAGTTGTGTGTATCACCATGAGTTGTGTGTGTCACCATGAGTTGTTTCACCATGAGCTGTGTGCATCACCATGAGCTGTGTGTATCACCATGAGCTGTATGTATCACCATGAGTTGTGTGTATCACCATGAGTTGTGTGTGTCACCATGAGCTGTGTGCATCACCATGAGTTGTATCACCGTGAGTTGTGTGCATCACCATGAGTTGTATCACCATGAGATGTATGTATCACCATGAGTTGTGTGTATCACCATGAGTTGTGTGTATCACCATGAGTTGTGTGTATCACCATGAGCTGTATGTATCACCATGAGTTGTGTGTATCACCATGAGCTGTGTGTATCACCATGAGTTGTGTGCATCACCATGAGTTGTGTGTATCACCATGAGTTGTGTGTATCACCATGAGATGTATCACCATGAGCTGTGTGTATTACCATGAGCTGTGTGTATCACCATGAGCTGTATGTATCACCATGAGTTGTGTGTATCACCATGAGTTGTGTGTATCACCATGAGATGTATCACCATGAGCTGTGTGTATCACCATGAACTGTGTGTATCACCATGAGCTGTGTGTATCACCATGAGTTGTGTGTTTCACAATGAGCTGTGTGTATCACCATGAGTTGTGTGTATCACCATGAGTTGTGTGTATCACCATGAGATGTATCACCATGAGCTGTGTGTATTACCATGAGCTGTGTGTATCACCATGAGCTGTGTGTATCACCATGAGCTGTGTGTATCACCATGAGTTGTGTGTATCACCATGAGCTGTGTGTATCACCATGAGTTGTGTGTATCACCATGAGTTGTGTGTATCACCATGAGCTGTGTGTATCACCATGAGTTGTGTGTATCACCATGAGCTGTGTGTATCACCATGAACTGTGTGTATCACCATGAGCTGTGTGTATCACCATGAGCTGTGTGTATCACCATGAGCTGTGTGTATCACCATGAGTTGTGTGCATCACCATGAGCTGTGTGTATCACCATGAGTTGTGTGTATCACCATGAGTTGTGTGTATCACCATGAGCTGTGTGTATCACCATGAGCTGTATGTATCACCATGAGTTGTGTGTATCACCATGAGCTGTGTGCATCACCATGAGCTGTGTGTATCACCATGAGCTGTATGTATCATCATGAGTTGTGTGTATCACCATGAGTTGTGTGTGTCACCATGAGTTGTATCACCATGAGCTGTATGTATCACCATGAGCTGTGTGTATCACCATGAGTTGTGTGTATCACCATGAGCTGTGTGTATCACCATGAGTTGTGTGTATCACCATGAGTTGTATGTATCACCATGAGCTGTGTGTATCACCATGAGCTGTGTGTATCACCATGAGCTGTGTGTATCACCATGAGTTGTGTGTATCACCATGAGTTGTGTGTATCACCATGAGTTGTGTGTATCACCATGAGCTGTGTGTATCACCATGAGCTGTGTGTATCACCATGAGTTGTGTGTATCACCATGAGCTGTGTGTATCACCATGAGCTGTGTGAATCACCATGAGTTGTGTGTATCACCATGAGCTGTGTGTATCACCATGAGCTGTGTGTATCACCATGAGCTGTGTGTATCACCATGAGTTGTGTATATCACCATGAGCTGTATCACCATGAGCTGTGTGTATCACCATGAGCTGTACGTATCACCATGAGTTGTGTGTATCACCATGAGCTGTATGTATCACCATGAGCTGTGTGTATCACCATGAGCTGTGTGTATCACCATGAGCTGTGTGTATCACCATGAGCTGTATGTATCACCATGAGCTGTGTGTATCACCATGAGCTGTGTGTATCACCATGAGCTGTGTGTATCACCATGAGTTGTGTGTATCACCATGAGCTGTGTGTATCACCATGAGCTGTGTGTATCACCATGAGCTGTGTGTATCACCATGAGCTGTATCACCATGAGCTGTGTGTATCACCATGAGCTGTGTGTATCACCATGAGCTGTGTGTATCACCATGAGTTGTGTGTATCACCATGAGTTGTGTGTATCACCATGAGTTGTGTGTGTCACCATGAGCTGTATGTATCACCATGAGTTGTGTGTATCACCATGAGTTGTGTGTGTCACCATGAGTTGTATCACCATGAGCTGTATGTATCACCATGAGCTGTGTGTATCACCATGAGCTGTGTGTATCACCATGAGCTGTGTGTATCACCATGAGTTGTGTGTATCACCATGAGTTGTATGTATCACCATGAGCTGTGTGTATCACCATGAGCTCTGTGTATCACCATGAGCTGTGTGTATCACCATGAGTTGTGTGTATCACCATGAGTTGTGTGTATCACCATGAGTTGTGTGTATCACCATGAGCTGTGTGTATCACCATGAGTTGTGTGTATCACCATGAGTTGTGTGTGTCACCATGAGCTGTGTGTATCACCATGAGCTGTGTGTATCACCACGAGCTGTATCACCATGAGCTGTGTGTATCACCATGAGCTGTGTGTATCACCATGAGCTGTGTGTATCACCATGAGTTGTGTGTATCACCATGAGTTGTGTGTATTACCATGAGTTGTGTGTGTCACCATGAGTTGTTTCACCATGAGCTGTGTGCATCACCATGAGCTGTGTGTATCACCATGAGCTGTATGTATCACCATGAGTTGTGTGTATCACCATGAGTTGTGTGTGTCACCATGAGTTGTATCACCATGAGCTGTATGTATCACCATGAGCTGTGTGTATCACCATGAGCTGTGTGTATCACCATGAGCTGTGTGTATCACCATGAGCTGTATGTATCACCATGAGCTGTGTGTATCACCATGAGCTGTGTGTATCACCATGAGCTGTGTGTATCACCATGAGTTGTGTGTATCACCATGAGCTGTGTGTATCACCATGAGCTGTGTGTATCACCATGAGCTGTGTGTATCACCATGAGCTGTATCACCATGAGCTGTGTGTATCACCATGAGCTGTGTGTATCACCATGAGCTGTGTGTATCACCATGAGTTGTGTGTATCACCATGAGTTGTGTGTATCACCATGAGTTGTGTGTGTCACCATGAGTTGTTTCACCATGAGCTGTGTGCATCACCATGAGCTGTGTGTATCACCATGAGCTGTATGTATCACCATGAGTTGTGTGTATCACCATGAGTTGTGTGTGTCACCATGAGTTGTATCACCATGAGCTGTGTGTTTCACCATGAGCTGTGTGTATCACCATGAGCTGTATGTATCACTATGAGTTGTGTGTATCACCATGAGTTGTATCACCATGAGCTGTGTGTATCACCATGAGTTGTGTGTATCACCATGAGCTGTGTGTATCACCATGAGCTGTGTGTATCACCATGAGCTGTGTGTATCACCATGAGCTGTGTGTATCACCATGAGCTGTGTGTATCACCATGAGCTGTATGTATCACCATGAGTTGTATGTATCACCATGAGCTGTGTGTATCACCATGAGCTGTATCACCATGAGCTGTGTGTATCACCATCAGTTGTGTGTATCACCATGAGTTGTGTGTATCACCATGAGTTGTGTGTATCACCATGAGCTGTATGTATCACCATGAGTTGTGTGTATCACCATGAGCTGTGTGTGTCACCATGAGTTGTATGTATCACCATGAGCTGTGTGTATCACCATGAGTTGTGTGTATCACCATGAGCTGTGTGTGTCACCATGAGCTGTCTGTATCACCATGAGTTGTATGTATCACCATGAGCTGTGTGTATCACCATGAGCTGTGTGTATCACCATGAGCTGTGTGTATCACCATGAGCTGTGTGTATCACCATGAGCTGTGTGTATCACCATGAGCTGTATATATCACCATGAGCTGTGTGTATCACCATTAGCTGTGTGTATCACCATGAGTTGTGTATATCACCATGAGCTGTGTGTATCACCATGAGCTGTGTGTATCACCATGAGCTATGTGTATCACCATGAGCTATGTGTATCACCATGAGCTGTGTGTATCACCATGAGCTGTGTGTATCACCATGAGTTGTGTGAATCACCATGAGCTGTGTGTATCACCATGAGTTGTGTGTGTCACCATGAGCTGTACGTATCACCATGAGTTGTGTGTATCACCATGAGCCGTGTGCATCACCATGAGTTGTATCACCGTGAGCTGTGTGCATCACCATGAGTTGTATCACCATGAGCTGTATGTATCACCATGAGTTGTGTGTATCACCATGAGTTGTGTGTATCACCATGAGCTGTGTGTATCACCATGAGCTGTACGTACCACCATGAGCTGTATGTATCACCATGAGCTGTGTGTATCACCATGAGCTGTGTGTATCACCATGAGTTGTGTGTATCACCATGAGCTGTGTGTATCACCATGAGCTGTGTGTATCACCATGAGTTGTGTGTATCACCATGAGCTGTGTGTATCACCATGAGCTGTGTGTATCACCATGAGTTGTATCACCATGAGCTGTGTGTATCACCATGAGTTGTGTGTATCACCATGAGCTGTGTGTATCACCATGAGTTGTGTGTATCACCATGAGTTGTGTGTATCACCATGAGCTGTGTGTATCACCATGAGCTGTGTGTATCACCATGAGCTGTGTGTATCACCATGAGCTGTATGTATCACCATGAGCTGTGTGTATCACCGTGAGCTGTGTGTATCACCATGAGCTGTGTGTATCACCATGAGCTGTATCACCATGAGCTGTGTGTATCACCATGAGTTGTGTGTATCACCATGAGCTGTATCACCATGAGCTGTGTGTATCACCATGAGCTGTGTGTATCACCATGAGTTGTGTGTATCACCATGAGCTGTGTGTATCACCATGAGCTGTGTGTATCACCATGAGCTGTGTGTATCACCATGAGCTGTGTGTATCACCATGAGCTGTATGTATCACCATGAGTTGTATGTATCACCATGAGCTGTGTGTATCACCATGAGCTGTGTGTATCACCATGAGCTGTGTGTATCACCATGAGCTGTGTGTATCACCATGAGCTGTGTGTATCACCATGAGCTGTATGTATCACCATGAGCTGTGTGTATCACCATGAGCTGTGTGTATCACCATGAGTTGTGTGTATCACCATGAGCTGTGTGTATCACCATGAGCTGTGTGTATCACCATGAGCTATGTGTATCACCATGAGCTATGTGTATCACCATGAGCTGTGTGTATCACCATGAGCTGTGTGTATCACCATGAGTTGTGTGTATCACCATGAGCTGTGTGTATCACCATGAGTTGTATGTGTCACCATGAGCTGTACGTATCACCATGAGTTGTGTGTATCACCATGAGCTGTGTGCATCACCATGAGTTGTATCACCGTGAGTTGTGTGCATCACCATGAGTTGTATCACCATGAGATGTATGTATCACCATGAGTTGTGTGTATCACCATGAGTTGTGTGTATCACCATGAGTTGTGTGTATCACCATGAGCTGTATGTATCACCATGAGTTGTGTGTATCACCATGAGCTGTGTGTATCACCATGAGTTGTGTGCATCACCATGAGTTGTGTGTATCACCATGAGTTGTGTGTATCACCATGAGATGTATCACCATGAGCTGTGTGTATTACCATGAGCTGTGTGTATCACCATGAGCTGTATGTATCACCATGAGTTGTGTGTATCACCATGAGTTGTGTGTATCACCATGAGATGTATCACCATGAGCTGTGTGTATCACCATGAACTGTGTGTATCACCATGAGCTGTGTGTATCACCATGAGTTGTGTGTTTCACAATGAGCTGTGTGTATCACCATGAGTTGTGTGTATCACCATGAGTTGTGTGTATCACCATGAGATGTATCACCATGAGCTGTGTGTATTACCATGAGCTGTGTGTATCACCATGAGCTGTGTGTATCACCATGAGCTGTGTGTATCACCATGAGTTGTGTGTATCACCATGAGCTGTGTGTATCACCATGAGTTGTGTGTATCACCATGAGTTGTGTGTATCACCATGAGCTGTGTGTATCACCATGAGTTGTGTGTATCACCATGAGCTGTGTGTATCACCATGAACTGTGTGTATCACCATGAGCTGTGTGTATCACCATGAGCTGTGTGTATCACCATGAGCTGTGTGTATCACCATGAGTTGTGTGCATCACCATGAGCTGTGTGTATCACCATGAGTTGTGTGTATCACCATGAGTTGTGTGTATCACCATGAGCTGTGTGTATCACCATGAGCTGTATGTATCACCATGAGTTGTGTGTATCACCATGAGCTGTGTGCATCACCATGAGCTGTGTGTATCACCATGAGCTGTATGTATCACCATGAGTTGTGTGTATCACCATGAGTTGTGTGTGTCACCATGAGTTGTATCACCATGAGCTGTATGTATCACCATGAGCTGTGTGTATCACCATGAGTTGTGTGTATCACCATGAGCTGTGTGTATCACCATGAGTTGTGTGTATCACCATGAGTTGTATGTATCACCATGAGCTGTGTGTATCACCATGAGCTGTGTGTATCACCATGAGCTGTGTGTATCACCATGAGTTGTGTGTATCACCATGAGTTGTGTGTATCACCATGAGTTGTGTGTATCACCATGAGCTGTGTGTATCACCATGAGCTGTGTGTATCACCATGAGTTGTGTGTATCACCATGAGCTGTGTGTATCACCATGAGCTGTGTGAATCACCATGAGTTGTGTGTATCACCATGAGCTGTGTGTATCACCATGAGCTGTGTGTATCACCATGAGCTGTGTGTATCACCATGAGTTGTGTATATCACCATGAGCTGTATCACCATGAGCTGTGTGTATCACCATGAGCTGTACGTATCACCATGAGTTGTGTGTATCACCATGAGCTGTATGTATCACCATGAGCTGTGTGTATCACCATGAGCTGTGTGTATCACCATGAGCTGTGTGTATCACCATGAGCTGTATGTATCACCATGAGCTGTGTGTATCACCATGAGCTGTGTGTATCACCATGAGCTGTGTGTATCACCATGAGTTGTGTGTATCACCATGAGCTGTGTGTATCACCATGAGCTGTGTGTATCACCATGAGCTGTGTGTATCACCATGAGCTGTATCACCATGAGCTGTGTGTATCACCATGAGCTGTGTGTATCACCATGAGCTGTGTGTATCACCATGAGTTGTGTGTATCACCATGAGTTGTGTGTATCACCATGAGTTGTGTGTGTCACCATGAGTTGTTTCACCATGAGCTGTGTGCATCACCATGAGCTGTGTGTATCACCATGAGCTGTATGTATCACCATGAGTTGTGTGTATCACCATGAGTTGTGTGTGTCACCATGAGTTGTATCACCATGAGCTGTATGTATCACCATGAGCTGTGTGTATCACCATGAGCTGTGTGTATCACCATGAGCTGTGTGTATCACCATGAGTTGTGTGTATCACCATGAGTTGTATGTATCACCATGAGCTGTGTGTATCACCATGAGCTCTGTGTATCACCATGAGCTGTGTGTATCACCATGAGTTGTGTGTATCACCATGAGTTGTGTGTATCACCATGAGTTGTGTGTATCACCATGAGCTGTGTGTATCACCATGAGTTGTGTGTATCACCATGAGTTGTGTGTGTCACCATGAGTTGTTTCACCATGAGCTGTGTGCATCACCATGAGCTGTGTGTATCACCATGAGCTGTATGTATCACCATGAGTTGTGTGTATCACCATGAGTTGTGTGTGTCACCATGAGTTGTATCACCATGAGCTGTGTGTTTCACCATGAGCTGTGTGTATCACCATTCGCTGTATGTATCACCATGAGTTGTGTGTATCACCATGAGTTGTATCACCATGAGCTGTGTGTATCACCATGAGTTGTGTGTATCACCATGAGCTGTGTGTATCACCATGAGCTGTGTGTATCACCATGAGCTGTGTGTATCACCATGAGCTGTGTGTATCACCATAAGCTGTGTGTATCACCATGAGCTGTATGTATCACCATGAGTTGTATGTATCACCATGAGCTGTGTGTATCACCATGAGCTGTATCACCATGAGCTGTGTGTATCACCATCAGTTGTGTGTATCACCATGAGTTGTGTGTATCACCATGAGTTGTGTGTATCACCATGAGCTGTATGTATCACCATGAGTTGTGTGTATCACCATGAGCTGTGTGTGTCACCATGAGTTGTATGTATCACCATGAGCTGTGTGTATCACCATGAGTTGTGTGTATCACCATGAGCTGTGTGTGTCACCATGAGCTGTCTGTATCACCATGAGTTGTATGTATCACCATGAGCTGTGCCATGAGCTGTGTGTATCACCATGAGCTGTGTGTATCACCATGAGCTGTGTGTATCACCATGAGCTGTGTGTATCACCATGAGCTGTATATATCACCATGAGCTGTGTGTATCACCATGAGCTGTGTGTATCACCATGAGTTGTGTGTATCACCATGAGCTGTGTGTATCACCATGAGCTGTGTGTATCACCATGAGCTATGTGTATCACCATGAGCTTTGTGTATCACCATGAGCTGTGTGTATCACCATGAGTTGTGTGTATCACCATGAGCTGTGTGTATCACCATGAGTTGTGTGTGTCACCATGAGCTGTACGTATCACCATGAGTTGTGTGTATCACCATGAGCTGTGTGCATCACCATGAGTTGCATCACCGTGAGCTGTGTGCATCACCATGAGTTGTATCACCATGAGCTGTATGTATCACCATGAGTTGTGTGTATCACCATGAGTTGTGTGTATCACCATGAGCTGTGTGTATCACCATGAGCTGTACGTACCACCATGAGCTGTATGTATCACCATGAGCTGTGTGTATCACCATGAGCTGTGTGTATCACCATGAGTTGTGTGTATCACCATGAGCTGTGTGTATCACCATGAGCTGTGTGTATCACCATGAGTTGTGTGTATCACCATGAGCTGTGTGTATCACCATGAGCTGTGTGTATCACCATGAGTTGTATCACCATGAGCTGTGTGTATCACCATGAGTTGTGTGTATCACCATGAGCTGTGTGTATCACCATGAGTTGTGTGTATCACCATGAGTTGTGTGTATCACCATGAGCTGTGTGTATCACCATGAGCTGTATGTATCACCATGAGCTGTGTGTATCACCATGAGCTGTATGTATCACCATGAGCTGTGTGTATCACCGTGAGCTGTGTGTATCACCATGAGCTGTGTGTATCACCATGAGCTGTATCACCATGAGCTGTGTGTATCACCATGAGTTGTGTGTATCACCATGAGCTGTATCACCATGAGCTGTGTGTATCACCATGAGCTGTGTGTATCACCATGAGTTGTGTGTATCACCATGAGCTGTGTGTATCACCATGAGCTGTGTGTATCACAATGAGCTGTGTGTATCACCATGAGCTGTGTGTATCACCATGAGCTGTATGTATCACCATGAGTTGTATGTATCACCATGAGCTGTGTGTATCACCATGAGCTGTGTGTATCACCATGAGCTGTGTGTATCACCATGAGCTGTGTGTATCACCATGAGCTGTGTGTATCACCATGAGTTGTGTGTATCACCATGAGCTGTGTGTATCACCATGAGCTGTGTGTATCACCATGAGCTATGTGTATCACCATGAGCTATGTGTATCACCATGAGCTGTGTGTATCACCATGAGCTGTGTGTATCACCATGAGTTGTGTGTATCACCATGAGCTGTGTGTATCACCATGAGTTGTATGTGTCACCATGAGCTGTACGTATCACCATGAGTTGTGTGTATCACCATGAGCTGTGTGCATCACCATGAGTTGTATCACCGTGAGTTGTGTGCATCACCATGAGTTGTATCACCATGAGCTGTATGTATCACCATGAGTTGTGTGTAACACCATGAGTTGTGTGTATCACCATGAGCTGTGTGTATCACCATGAGCTGTACGTATCACCATGAGCTGTATGTATCACCATGAGCTGTGTGTATCACCATGAGCTGTGTGTATCACCATGAGTTGTGTGTATCACCATGAGCTGTGTGTATCACCATGAGCTGTGTGTATCACCATGAGTTGTGTGTATCACCATGAGCTGTGTGTATCACCATGAGCTGTGTGTATCACCATGAGTTGTATCACCATGAGCTGTGTGTATCACCATGAGTTGTGTGTATCACCATGAGTTGTGTGTATCACCATGAGCTGTGTGTATCACCATGAGCTGTACGTACCACCATGAGCTGTATGTATCACCATGAGCTGTGTGTATCACCATGAGCTGTGTGTATCACCATGAGTTGTGTGTATCACCATGAGCTGTGTGTATCACCATGAGCTGTGTGTATCACCATGAGTTGTGTGTATCACCATGAGCTGTGTGTATCACCATGAGCTGTGTGTATCACCATGAGTTGTATCACCATGAGCTGTGTGTATCACCATGAGTTGTGTGTATCACCATGAGCTGTGTGTATCACCATGAGCTGTATGTATCACCATGAGCTGTGTGTATCACCATGAGCTGTGTGTATCACCATGAGCTGTGTGTATCACCATGAGTTGTGTGTATCACCATGAGCTGTGTGTATCACCATGAGCTGTGTGTATCACCATGAGCTGTGTGTATCACCATGAGCTGTATCACCATGAGCTGTGTGTATCACCATGAGCTGTGTGTATCACCATGAGCTGTGTGTATCACCATGAGTTGTGTGTATCACCATGAGTTGTGTGTATCACCATGAGTTGTGTGTGTCACCATGAGTTGTTTCACCATGAGCTGTGTGCATCACCATGAGCTGTGTGTATCACCATGAGCTGTATGTATCACCATGAGTTGTGTGTATCACCATGAGTTGTGTGTGTCACCATGAGTTGTATCACCATGAGCTGTATGTATCACCATGAGCTGTGTGTATCACCATGAGCTGTGTGTATCACCATGAGCTGTGTGTATCACCATGAGTTGTGTGTATCACCATGAGTTGTATGTATCACCATGAGCTGTGTGTATCACCATGAGCTCTGTGTATCACCATGAGCTGTGTGTATCACCATGAGTTGTGTGTATCACCATGAGTTGTGTGTATCACCATGAGTTGTGTGTATCACCATGAGCTGTGTGTATCACCATGAGTTGTGTGTATCACCATGAGTTGTGTGTGTCACCATGAGTTGTTTCACCATGAGCTGTGTGCATCACCATGAGCTGTGTGTATCACCATGAGCTGTATGTATCACCATGAGTTGTGTGTATCACCATGAGTTGTGTGTGTCACCATGAGTTGTATCACCATGAGCTGTGTGTTTCACCATGAGCTGTGTGTATCACCATTCGCTGTATGTATCACCATGAGTTGTGTGTATCACCATGAGTTGTATCACCATGAGCTGTGTGTATCACCATGAGTTGTGTGTATCACCATGAGCTGTGTGTATCACCATGAGCTGTGTGTATCACCATGAGCTGTGTGTATCACCATGAGCTGTGTGTATCACCATGAGCTGTGTGTATCACCATGAGCTGTATGTATCACCATGAGTTGTATGTATCACCATGAGCTGTGTGTATCACCATGAGCTGTATCACCATGAGCTGTGTGTATCACCATCAGTTGTGTGTATCACCATGAGTTGTGTGTATCACCATGAGTTGTGTGTATCACCATGAGCTGTATGTATCACCATGAGTTGTGTGTATCACCATGAGCTGTGTGTGTCACCATGAGTTGTATGTATCACCATGAGCTGTGTGTATCACCATGAGTTGTGTGTATCACCATGAGCTGTGTGTGTCACCATGAGCTGTCTGTATCACCATGAGTTGTATGTATCACCATGAGCTGTGTGTATCACCATGAGCTGTGTGTATCACCATGAGCTGTGTGTATCACCATGAGCTGTGTGTATCACCATGAGCTGTGTGTATCACCATGAGCTGTATATATCACCATGAGCTGTGTGTATCACCATGAGCTGTGTGTATCACCATGAGTTGTGTGTATCACCATGAGCTGTGTGTATCACCATGAGCTGTGTGTATCACCATGAGCTATGTGTATCACCATGAGCTTTGTGTATCACCATGAGCTGTGTGTATCACCATGAGTTGTGTGTATCACCATGAGCTGTGTGTATCACCATGAGTTGTGTGTGTCACCATGAGCTGTACGTATCACCATGAGTTGTGTGTATCACCATGAGCTGTGTGCATCACCATGAGTTGCATCACCGTGAGCTGTGTGCATCACCATGAGTTGTATCACCATGAGCTGTATGTATCACCATGAGTTGTGTGTATCACCATGAGTTGTGTGTATCACCATGAGCTGTGTGTATCACCATGAGCTGTACGTACCACCATGAGCTGTATGTATCACCATGAGCTGTGTGTATCACCATGAGCTGTGTGTATCACCATGAGTTGTGTGTATCACCATGAGCTGTGTGTATCACCATGAGCTGTGTGTATCACCATGAGTTGTGTGTATCACCATGAGCTGTGTGTATCACCATGAGCTGTGTGTATCACCATGAGTTGTATCACCATGAGCTGTGTGTATCACCATGAGTTGTGTGTATCACCATGAGCTGTGTGTATCACCATGAGTTGTGTGTATCACCATGAGTTGTGTGTATCACCATGAGCTGTGTGTATCACCATGAGCTGTATGTATCACCATGAGCTGTGTGTATCACCATGAGCTGTATGTATCACCATGAGCTGTGTGTATCACCGTGAGCTGTGTGTATCACCATGAGCTGTGTGTATCACCATGAGCTGTATCACCATGAGCTGTGTGTATCACCATGAGTTGTGTGTATCACCATGAGCTGTATCACCATGAGCTGTGTGTATCACCATGAGCTGTGTGTATCACCATGAGTTGTGTGTATCACCATGAGCTGTGTGTATCACCATGAGCTGTGTGTATCACAATGAGCTGTGTGTATCACCATGAGCTGTGTGTATCACCATGAGCTGTATGTATCACCATGAGTTGTATGTATCACCATGAGCTGTGTGTATCACCATGAGCTGTGTGTATCACCATGAGCTGTGTGTATCACCATGAGCTGTGTGTATCACCATGAGCTGTGTGTATCACCATGAGCTGTGTGTATCACCATGAGTTGTGTGTATCACCATGAGCTGTGTGTATCACCATGAGCTGTGTGTATCACCATGAGCTATGTGTATCACCATGAGCTATGTGTATCACCATGAGCTGTGTGTATCACCATGAGCTGTGTGTATCACCATGAGTTGTGTGTATCACCATGAGCTGTGTGTATCACCATGAGTTGTATGTGTCACCATGAGCTGTACGTATCACCATGAGTTGTGTGTATCACCATGAGCTGTGTGCATCACCATGAGTTGTATCACCGTGAGTTGTGTGCATCACCATGAGTTGTATCACCATGAGCTGTATGTATCACCATGAGTTGTGTGTAACACCATGAGTTGTGTGTATCACCATGAGCTGTGTGTATCACCATGAGCTGTACGTATCACCATGAGCTGTATGTATCACCATGAGCTGTGTGTATCACCATGAGCTGTGTGTATCACCATGAGTTGTGTGTATCACCATGAGCTGTGTGTATCACCATGAGCTGTGTGTATCACCATGAGTTGTGTGTATCACCATGAGCTGTGTGTATCACCATGAGCTGTGTGTATCACCATGAGTTGTATCACCATGAGCTGTGTGTATCACCATGAGTTGTGTGTATCACCATGAGTTGTGTGTATCACCATGAGCTGTGTGTATCACCATGAGCTGTACGTACCACCATGAGCTGTATGTATCACCATGAGCTGTGTGTATCACCATGAGCTGTGTGTATCACCATGAGTTGTGTGTATCACCATGAGCTGTGTGTATCACCATGAGCTGTGTGTATCACCATGAGTTGTGTGTATCACCATGAGCTGTGTGTATCACCATGAGCTGTGTGTATCACCATGAGTTGTATCACCATGAGCTGTGTGTATCACCATGAGTTGTGTGTATCACCATGAGCTGTGTGTATCACCATGAGTTGTGTGTATCACCATGAGTTGTGTGTATCACCATGAGCTGTGTGTATCACCATGAGCTGTATGTATCACCATGAGCTGTGTGTATCACCATGAGCTGTATGTATCACCATGAGCTGTGTGTATCACCGTGAGCTGTGTGTATCACCATGAGCTGTGTGTATCACCATGAGCTGTATCACCATGAGCTGTGTGTATCACCATGAGTTGTGTGTATCACCATGAGCTGTATCACCATGAGCTGTGTGTATCACCATGAGCTGTGTGTATCACCATGAGTTGTGTGTATCACCATGAGCTGTGTGTATCACCATGAGCTGTGTGTATCACAATGAGCTGTGTGTATCACCATGAGCTGTGTGTATCACCATGAGCTGTATGTATCACCATGAGTTGTATGTATCACCATGAGCTGTGTGTATCACCATGAGCTGTGTGTATCACCATGAGCTGTGTGTATCACCATGAGCTGTGTGTATCACCATGAGCTGTGTGTATCACCATGAGCTGTGTGTATCACCATGAGCTGTGTGTATCACCATGAGTTGTGTGTATCACCATGAGCTGTGTGTATCACCATGAGCTGTGTGTATCACCATGAGCTATGTGTATCACCATGAGCTATGTGTATCACCATGAGCTGTGTGTATCACCATGAGCTGTGTGTATCACCATGAGTTGTGTGTATCACCATGAGCTGTGTGTATCACCATGAGTTGTATGTGTCACCATGAGCTGTACGTATCACCATGAGTTGTGTGTATCACCATGAGCTGTGTGCATCACCATGAGTTGTATCACCGTGAGTTGTGTGCATCACCATGAGTTGTATCACCATGAGCTGTATGTATCACCATGAGTTGTGTGTAACACCATGAGTTGTGTGTATCACCATGAGCTGTGTGTATCACCATGAGCTGTACGTATCACCATGAGCTGTATGTATCACCATGAGCTGTGTGTATCACCATGAGCTGTGTGTATCACCATGAGTTGTGTGTATCACCATGAGCTGTGTGTATCACCATGAGCTGTGTGTATCACCATGAGTTGTGTGTATCACCATGAGCTGTGTGTATCACCATGAGCTGTGTGTATCACCATGAGTTGTATCACCATGAGCTGTGTGTATCACCATGAGTTGTGTGTATCACCATGAGCTGTGTGTATCACCATGAGTTGTGTGTATCACCATGAGTTGTGTGTATCACCGTGAGCTGTGTGTATCACCATGAGCTGTATGTATCACCATGAGCTGTGTGTATCACCATGAGCTGTGTGTATCACCATGAGCTGTATGTATCACCATGAGCTGTGTGTATCACCGTGAGCTGTGTGTATCACCATGAGCTGTGTGTATCACCATGAGCTGTGTGTATCACCATGAGTTGTGTGTATCACCATGAGCTGTATCACCATGAGCTGTGTGTATCACCATGAGCTGTGTGTATCACCATGAGTTGTGTGTATCACCATGAGCTGTGTGTATCACCATGAGTTGTGTGTATCACCATGAGCTGTGTGTATCACCATGAGCTGTGTGTATCACCATGAGCTGTGTGTATTACCATGAGCTCTACGTATTGCTATTATGTACAACCCTCCTTGACACCCGCAGCACCACCAACCCCCTCTTTTCTACCCACAACTCTCCCACTACCCACTTCTTTCCATCCGACATGCCCCTCTTCAACACGTGACCCACCTCTCCCCCTCCTCTCTCTTTCAAAACAAATCCCAACAACAAAACACGACCCTATACGGCTTATCCTTGGACATGATTGATGACGCTGGAGAGACACAATTAGCTTTATCTGCAGACAGTTCCCAAAACAATTCATATTAACGGCACTTTGGTGTGCCAAAGTTACATGTTAAGATTTTCCAGCATGGCCCGAACAGTGGGAGTCTGAGGGAGAGGAGGGAGTTTTAGTTTCTCCCAAAGAACGCTGCCTTATAAAGCTCTTTCTGGGGAAAGATTGACATTGCTAGAAACACTACAGTTAACTGCCTTGGCAGGCATTATCATATTGCCAATGTGATCTGCACTTCAATTGAAGTGTGAAATCAACATTCTATTTTAGTACCAATACAAGCCAACTCCTACATTATTTTTGTCTTTTTTCTTCAAATGTTATTTCCAGGTGTTCTATGAGCATCACGTGACGATGGGAAACAGCCATTGACACACTTGAGAACCCAGTTTAATTACCGGTGGCTGCCTGGATTCCAACCCAGGCTCTCTGCGGTGTGGAGATTGGGCCTTGAGCTACGCTGTAGTAGTGGTGTGACAAGCACCCGAGTCACTGTCTCGCACAAGGACGTGGAATTTGGTGATAAAAAAAAACTGTTATTGTGCAAGAACTGAATGCACTCCAAATCGTGAGATCTCATGAGCTTAACAGCCTTCTTCTACTGCGTTTGGCAATATGATCCTCATGGCGGTACCCCGGGGTACTAAGGTTCATATGTCCAGGAGCAGAAGGCCAATGTTGAGGTCTGCTGGCCACGAACATGCTTCAGGAGAGAGTTTCTGTCGTTTGGCTGCGCCTCCATTGAAGCATCGCAGACTGCAGTTGTTGACTCTGTAGGTCATCGTTTGGGTTGCATGGACACATTCGCACTGATGTGGTTCTTCGTTAATTTCCCCACTTATAAATGAGATGTGCGCGCCGGCCTGTTGCTGTTCTGATGCGATTGATTAACGGCGTTGGACCTCGTGAACGCTTAGACGACTGCCTGGGAACCCCAGCCAACGATTGGCTTGGCTCTTCGAGGCAGCCAGAGGATCACAGTACAGCAATGTAGTCTTACATTGACATTTACATCGCAAGGCAGGCCTCTGCTGAAATAGACTGTTACAATGCAGACTTTGCTGGACAAATACAGAGCATAATCATAGATGTAGTTTATATCTGATCGTTCTATGATTTGATTGATTCCCAATCACTGTGTTAAAGCATGAGCTCCACATCCATGTGCACAGATGTTATGTTGGTCTCAGTCAGTCTATTTTAGAGATAAAGACATTCACATCCTTGAACTCCTGGCTATTAACTTACTCTGAGTGTCATTCTACATCTGATGCAAGTGTTTCAATACTTTATAGTTGACAGATTCGTCAATAACACGGCCCTAAACAGAGTAAAGTATAGATAATAGGTGACAATTCAGGCAATGACACTGCTTCATAACACATCTAGTTTTGTTATTTGTGCTCATGCACCACTGCCAATGCAGTTTCACCAAAAAAATTGTTTAATTAACACTTTAATCGCAGTCACGGAAAATTCCATTGTTGAAAGCTTTACAATACACCATCTTATCACACAGCTAAATTTACATTCAATACATAATAATTGTATATAATTAATAACTTTTGGATAATTATAGCATTTATATGGATGGGCAATATTTACACAGATAGTATCTACATTTGATTAATGAATTTATATATCATTAAAAGCTTACACAAACAATCCTCTGGACCAGCATACAGCGTATAACACATTCGCTCAATAATTATCAGACACTCCGGAAAGTAAGGCACAGTGACACATCCAAAACGCGTGAGTGGCGTCAACAACTTTACACGAATCTGGCCACACACACACACGGGAGCATGTGATCACGATCCAGAGAATATGGCGATGTTTAATCATTTTGAGATGAATACATGACTGACCATGGCTTCGGCCGTGAGTATATCGGCATAGCTTGCACGTGTTTTGATGCAGAACTCAAGGAGATATCCTGTGGTCATGTGCCAGATGAAGTGCCAGATGAAGTGCCAGCATTCCGCGATACATATTTGCTTGTTCGCGCACATTCCCAGCAGTACAATGTCTTTCATGTGGCCTCCAGTGGACTTCAGTCAAAGCCTACGAGTTTGTTTTTGGTGTTTCTACATTAAAATCACTACCTTACATTTTTATTGGCATGTAAAATGGATAAAGCATCGTGAAAACAATTTTTCAATCTTGGAAACATTTTTTTAATAATAAAAACGACATGCTCAGGAATTTATATCATATTGGATTAACAGTGGCCAATCCTCTTCTTCGTAGTATTTGATATGGAAAATTGTTATGTTTTTCCTTCCTTATGGATATGAATTATGTAATAGCAGAATACACGTGGTTATTGAACGGCCGTACTGTGTATGATGATAAATCGATAGCTGCTGCTTTGATGAAATAACCGCATTTTCTAATAAAAAAATCAGTTATAGCATCTTAGCTATACACTTACATATTGAGAATACACTTGTATATGTATATTCTTTGGGTCTTTCGGTAAAGTCACGTAGATAGGTTTAAATACAGATATCCACAGACATTTTTAATTTCCTTTTTATTTCCTGAATCAGGAAAGAGATATAAAGTCAGGGGGGGGGGAGGGAGTGGTGGCACAGTCGTTAGCGCACTGCGCTATTCACCTGGCAAAGTGGCTTTGATCCCGGGGTCATGGCTAATATCAGCGACGAGTGATTTCTGAAGCTTTCCTGGATCTCCTCTTCACGAACGCGTACCGACCAGCACTGTCGAGTATTTGTCAAATAACCTCCATGACCAACGCGTTGTCCGGAGTCTTCTGTCCTAAAGTGGATTGACAAGAGGCGGTAAATTATGATAACTACCATAGAGTCAAATCCCATTGTTTAGGCGAGACTGAATATAAAAGCAGCACACCACGGGAATAACTAGCAGTTGTCGATGTTAAATATCGGCATATGCACAAGGCTGCCGCATCTGTCAGCGTGATGCATGCATAACCGCCACTGTTACACACTGCCATGTCGTCCCTCATTACAACTTGTATTGTTTCACAACTCAATACAGCACAAGCCATGTAATTTTAGTTCTTTTCATTTCCTATATGTTCCTTAATTTTTTTTTTATCCAAAATCTCTTCTTCCATTTACACAAAGCAGAGCTTTAAGGAAACAACACTTTCAAGTTTTCATTTATTTTTAATTTTTTTCAGAATATGCAAAAAACAAAAAGACAACAACAAGTTTTTACAGACACCATTTTCTCCTGTTAAAGTTTTACCATTTACAGCTGTTGTGGTGGAGCAGTGCCACAAGTGATTAAGTGCAGTGCGCTACGAATCCAGCGACCTGAGCTCGATTCCGGGGCTACAGCTGCAGCATTGGTAGTGGGTGACATTTGAATCAGTCCTGGGGCCCCTTTTTCACCAACCCATGCTGACCGTTGTGGTGAAGTATGGTCAAACAACCACAACGACCGCCACGGCATGGGGAGGCCTTCATCCAATGGCAGAATGGCAAAAGCCTCCACATTTGCAGCTGTTGGTAAGTTACACATCCTGGTTGGACATGTGGCCAATTGGCATGACTGGGCAGACATTCTTATCGCAGTGTAGTCCGGCCAATGTTCTCTTTCTTGCCAAGGTGTGATATTACCTCCTCTCACCTAAGGCCTCCCACGCGCAGATAATGGCTTAGAGTCTGGAGCAATGACTGCCAGGTCTAATCTATCAACTTTATGACAAGGAAAAATAATTGCAATCCATAATGAACATTTTTGGAATGCTTTCACTGCAACATTGTGCTGAAATGCTGTAAGAGTATCCATAATTAAATTAATTTCCATTAGGAACGTTCAACAGTGGCATTGTTGTTCTTCGATGCATACCGAAAAATAAGGAGAACGTCAATAAACAAACATCATGAATCAACGCGTGCGTGCATGTAGTTGTTCCAATCCGACTTCTTTTACCATTTGCGGTATGTTTAGAATGGACAGCAGAATTTTTAGGCAGCGAGTTTGTTTTGTGTTGCAAACAGACATGTTTAATGCGTTGTTTTGGGAGCCCTGGTCATATGTCAGCTGCAATGTGGAGCAAAGGTATGAAACGCGGCACGAGCGACGCCGCTGCACGAACGCACAACACAAAACCTTGACAGCAAACGAATAGAGGCCACTGTCATTCTCAATGCCTGTGCCAATCGTCAGGGGTGCGACCATCAATGAATTGTCGTGGTTCGCAGTAATGGATTTATTCAATCAGTGCCTTTTTTGTTATTATCGTAATGAACATTGCAGGTCTCTATATAAGCTGACGGGGGTTATGTCAACTCATTACATAGAACATATGCGCGTCGAAACAGCATTGATGCTTTCACAAGCGATTGTCACACGTCGAATGAGGTTAATAGTTGATATTAATCAACAAATCGAGGTTTCATATTCTTGGTTCTTTCGGTAAAGTCACGTAGAAAGGAAACAATAAAATAATAAAAATATAAAGCAATACAATTATTTTATTGTTTCCCTTCTACGTGACTTTACCGAAAGAACCAAGAATATGAATCGTGCAGTCACGAAAGCTTTAAATAAAAACTTAAATCGAGGTATCCTTAAACCTCAATGACGTAGCGATTTTGGGTACGGTATAGATAAAAAAAAATCTATATTCATTAAAATTGCCTGTAAAGATGTGCTGTATATGCATGGGAAGCAAAGGAATGGCTCTGACAATCACAGGGAGGTGTTTCCGTGTTGGTTATACGGTTCGGGTGTGAACAGCAACTGCAGCAGCAACAGCAAGGTATATCAAGTGTCGAGACGAAGCACATCTCACGACGTTTTTACAACAGGTGAAAGCAACTGCATTAGAGTAGAGGGACGGCCAGAGAGAAAGAGAACGAAAGGAGAGTCGGGAAAGCGCAGGAGAGAGTGTGGGAGAGCAAACACTGTGACACCTGGGCCCAGCAACAACCACGAACCCCAGAGACAGCCAGCGAAAGTACCAAGGGGTCCAGAAATATTGACCTTGGTTAAAACCCAAACACATGTAGTCACAATCGATCATGCGGTTTGCAAGCAAGCGTGCCGAATTGTTGCCAAAGAAATATATAAACTTACTGCCAATCTCATTAAAGCCATGAATGCATACGCACGACACTGCATGTTAAACATATGGGAATGTCAAGATGTTACGTAATAAACGTGTGCATCGTGTTTTGGCGATACCGTACTTGCATGTTCTTTTAAAGCGTGCCTTCATCTGATCATCAAATGATAGCTTGAATGCAACTACCCTCATAAAGAGACACGGCTACATTGTTCAGAAGGTCCAAAAACCTGTTTTGAGTTAGCTTCTACATAATAAACTTGAAGACGGGCAATTGCTGAACGCTTCATGAGACAGTGCAACGAGTTATAATAATAATAGTTCAATTTGTAACGCGCGCAAATTTGCAGACGTAGTGGCCGCAACTCAGAGGCGCGGAGCCAAGCTCAGAGTCGCTGGAAAGCATGATTGTAGAGGTGAGTTTTTAAGTCTCTCTTGAAGGAGGCGATTGAGGTGATGCTGCGAATGTGCAGAAGGATATCGTTCCAGACTGTTGGGGCTGCCACCGAGAAGCGGCGCATAGACACGATGACCATCCCGAATCTTGGTATCAAGAGGAGGTCGTGAGTCGCGCTGCGCAGGCATCTGCCGTGTGCTGAGCTGCAAGTTGTCAATAATGAAGAAAGGTGCGGCGGGCAGGCGGATATGAAGGCATTGTGGCAGAGGCAGGCGGTCTTGTATGTGACCCTACTGGCGATGGGGAGCCAGTTGAGAGCACGGAGATAAGCTAGTGAGTCGAGACGGGGATGAGTGTGGGCAATGACGACGCGTGCTAGTTGTTTTGTAGTCTTTGAAGTTTCTTTAGGTTGCCAGCGGAGGTCCGGACTAGGACGGAGTTGCAATAGTCAAGGCGAGACCCAACTATGCAACATGCCAATGTGTTGGCAATTTCAGTAGAGATGAGAGGACGTATGTGTCTAAGAGCCTTCAGGTGAAAGTTACATGAGCTGATGATATGGTTGGTTTAACGGTCGAAGGATAAAGTTGAATCTAGGATGACATCGAGGTAGCTGAAGTGGTCAGGTGAACTTGATGCTGTGACCGAAGATGTGTATGTGTGTGGGGAGTGCTGCTGAATTGAGACGTTGCTTGGTACCTAACATGATGGCCACTGACTTTTTCGGATTAAGGGCCAGGTTGTGTGCAGTGAACCATTGTTGCACGGCGGTGGTACATTCCGAAAGCCTCTCGAATCCAGATGCATTGTTAGAATCGATGGCAGTGAATAGAATCGTGTCATCCGCGTATGAGTGATGCTTAACACCGAAGCTTGCAATGAGCCGGCCGATCGGGGAAGTGTAGGCTGTGAAGAGCAGGGGACCTAGAACAGAGCCCTGGGGAACCCCGCATAATGCTGTTGTTTCAGGCGATGTGGACATGCCCACCCTGACTGAAGATTGTCGGTCAGAAAGGTACGAAACTATCCACTTGAGTGCTGAGCCGCATATACCGAAGTCGGATTTTAGGAGGGAAGTAAGGAGCGAATGGTTGATGGTGTCGAAGGCTGACGAAATGTCCAGACTTACAAGTGCAACAGTTGAGCCGGAATCAATGATTGTTAAAATGTCATCGAGCACTCTAGTGAGTGCTGTTTCTGTGGAATAGTTTTGACGGTAAGCTGACTGGAAGCAACAGTAGTTTGCGGAGGAGGTGATGTTTGCTTTTAGCTGGGCGAGGGCTAGTCGTTCAAGGAGTTTAGAGAGGTTCGAGAGGTTAGTGATGGGACGATAACTAGATGGGTCATCCGGATCTAGACTTGGTTTCTTTAACAAGGGAGAAACCAGACCAGGTTTGAGGTTGGACGGAAAACACCCCGAAGAGAAGGAGGCATTTGCGATGTTCCTGATCATGATGGTGAGTTATAGCGACAGCCTTTGTTATAATTGTCTATCC
Source organism: Lethenteron reissneri (assembly GCF_015708825.2). Lineage (NCBI taxonomy): Eukaryota > Metazoa > Chordata > Hyperoartia > Petromyzontiformes > Petromyzontidae > Lethenteron > Lethenteron reissneri. Next base: position 13,345,938 of record NC_083807.1, on the reverse strand, counting down.
TTCCATGAGTGGAGGAGACGTTGCATATCAAAGGAGGCGTTTCCCACGGAGGCGCATGCGGCCACGTGGCTGCCACCAGCTGGAGTGTCAGGAGGGGGCTGCAGGTGACCCACCGAGCGTGGCGGGACACGTGCTTCTGTAATTCGGCGATCGCGAGGCCCTGTTAGTGGATACCGCAGGTCAACGGGGTGGCCTGCCGAAGGCTGTACAGCAACTTCGTTTGCTGACCCATGTGTTGTTCTTTGTTGCATTTTGGCCTAACGTCCGGCTCATAAACCACAGCTGGCTTAGGATGCAGCAGCGCGCTTGCTTTGGCCTAGACGTCATCGGCATTGATGGGAATGGGCTCTCCAAAAGCTGTGTGGCCTGCCAGTGGCTTGGCAAATCAAGTTCAGGGTTGTATGTATAATTTAAAAGGTAACGGCGCATCCCTGCAATTTTTTGCTCACGTCCCTGCTGGTTGAAGGATGTCCGCTGGAGGGTGTTCTAGAGAGCCCCTCTAGAGTGTGTTTTGGCCTACTCCCCACCTCAAAGATCGCCCTCTAACCTGCATTCTGATGTTTAATCTGTTGTCTTCTAGATTGGAACTTCTTTCAGTCCCTAGACATCATCTCGAAAGGATAATGGGTTGTGGCTTTTCTGTGTTAGTGTAATATCTCAATAATGGCGGGAGACGAGTTGACGGGGCAGCAATTATTTATTAACACTGGTTGCACAGTAACAGGCACAGCCGAGATAACGCCTACGCTACGCGTGCCTAACCCGGCCACGCACTCAGGCTCTCCAGCTACACTCTCCCCACGGGGAGCTATCGGACCCGCCTTGCCAGGGCACGGGTCTCGACCACTGGGTTACACAGCCCGGCCCTTACAAGGACGTCGGGGCTAGGGGTCTCAGGGCCCTATCTCTTCCTCCGTCTTCTGTCTTCACTGGTTAACGACTCTTCGAGTGCCCCCGCACATCGCCTTACATAGCCCTCCGCTCCAGGGGGCGGGGCCTATGCGGACCGCGATGTGGACACCCGCCTCCGGACCGTGATGTAGCCACCCACCACGCGCTGTCTCACGATCCTCCCCGCCAGCACGTACCACCACTACATCACCCCCTTCCACATAGCTCGCAGCCGGCTCGGCTGCAAAAAAAACCCTCTCCGTGTGTGCGCCCCGTAACACCAACACAACACAACACCCCCCAATCCCCTCAATAAATCCGAACATTTAACAGTAATAACAATGAACATATGTACACACCGACGAGTAAACCGAATAAATTATTTACAAGATTGACGTGTACAGCGTCCCCTCGATCCCCCCCCCCCCCCGCTCGCCCCTTGAAAGGAACATTAGAAGGGACGGACGGGGAACGCTGTGACGAGATGACCCGGCGGAACCGCCTCCCCCCCCCCCCCCAGTCAGGAAAAGTGGCGCGACCTAGTGCGGGTCCGCCTGGCCGGTCCGTCATACGGGACAGGACGTGTTTGACCGTCCGGTGGCTCCGGCAGTCCAGGAAGGCACGGAGCAGGCTTGGAAGAACCGCGCGTGCCTCGGCGATCCGGTCTCTGACGGTCGGCAGCCGTCAGTTCCGAGACACCTGGGAGTGGATCAGGCGGAGACATGTGAGGATCAGGCAGAGACATTTCGACGGCCACATCACATGCTTGGTCATCACGACATAAAGGAAGGCCATATGGTGCCGAGAACGGTTTCAGCCGGGAGGGGTGAACGTACCAACGGCGCTTTCCCCATTTATCTGAATGCACTGGGGTCGTGCAACCCGCACGACTTCCACGGGTCCCCGCCATGGCCTCAGTAGTTTCGGGGATGTAGCCAACGGCGCATGCGGGCAGTGCAGCCAGGCCCTATCGCCCGGTTTCCATTCGTGCATGTACACCTTCCGTGCACGCAACCGCTCGTTAGCAATTTGGCGAGACCTCGAATTCAGCCTCGCAGCTTCCCGCGCTTCGGCCAGTTTCACAATGTTAAATTTAATATGGTCGGCCAACTTAGATCTAGGCCGCGGATCGGGAATCCCCAGCTGGGCCTCCATGGGCGGATTGGCCTCCTGACCATACAGATAAAATGGGGAAAACCTCGTAGCCGCATGGGGGGCCATCCTGTACGCGGCGAGAACACCAGGGACCTGCAAGTCCCAGTCAACCTGAGCCTCGCATACTTGTTGGCATAACATGGAAGTAATCGTTCTGTGGAGTCGCTCCACCATCCCATCAGTCTGTGGGTGGTACGGGGAGGTATGCACTTTTTTATACCAAAAAGGTCGCACACCTCATGCAGTAAAACGCTCGAAAAAAATTTTCCCTGGTCGGTCAGCAAGCGTTCGGGGGCACCCTTGTCCAAGACATAGCCCTGGACAAAGGCGTCCGCCACGGCCGCTGCCGACTGATTGGCAAGCGGCCACGCCATGGGCCATCGAGTGAAGTATTCCACACCAACCAGCAGGTAATTGTTACCCCTAGGCGTCACCGGAAAGGGCCCCAAGATATCCAGCGCAACGAGCTCGTTTGTGCGCGAGACCTGAATGGACTGTAGCGGTGGATTAGCCGCAATGGGCGGTGGTTTCCGTTGCGCGCACCCCACACACCCCTTGAGTATGTTCACCACATCGCTCCCCATCCCCGGCCAATAATAGTCCCGCTGGAGCAGGGCGAGCGTTTTGTTAACTCCCAGATGCAGGAGGCGTTCGTGAGCGGCCAGAACAACTCTACCCCGCATAGCAGACGGCACGACAAGCGCATGTCGCCGGGACATACTGTCCCATCTCATGAGTAGGCCCTGCTTGACCACCCAGGAGCCGACTCCCTTTACCCCTCCCTCGGGACCCTCTGCCTTACGACGAAATGCGAGTAGGGAGCTGTCGGCCATTTGGAGTCGGCTCCACTCAATAAGAGGCAACGCGAGTAGCGAGTCTCCGCCCGCAGGAGTAGCGGGAACGTCGACCCACGGCGCATCGGCGGCAGCGACCAACTCTCCCCCGGGGACGGCGACATGCGGCTTACAGCGCGCCGAACCCAGAAGACACGCACATTCGGAACGATGCGACAACCGCGACAGGGCATCCGCGTTGGTGTGGCGCAACCCCTTACGGTAAGTGGTCGTGAATTGGTAGTCCTGGAGGACCTCCAACCACCGTGATAATTGGCCCGAGGGTTGGGCGACCCACAACGCGTATTGAAGCGCCGCGTGGTCCGTACAGACCGTAAAATGACGGCCGTAGAGATACGGTCTGAATTGCTGTACAAAAAAAACGATAGCCAGCAAATCGCGACGGGTCACACAGTAGCGCTGTTCCGCTGGTGACAAAACCCTGCTACCGTGGGCGACCACCCGTTCGACTCCCCCGATCACCTGTGAGAGCACCCCCCCAATGCCTGTGTTACTGGCATCCGTGTCCAGCAGGAAGGGTCTCGTAAAATCAGGGTAACACAAGGGCGGAGCACTCACCAAGGCGTCCCGAAGGGAGCAAAATGCAGCCCTCCTCCTCCGGCCCCCAGCAAAATCTGACCCCTTTCGCTGTCAGAGCATGCAGGGGTTTGGCTATGGTGACGAAGTGCTCAACGAAGCGGCGGTAGTAGGAGGCAAACCCAATGAAACTGCGGACCTCAGTAACCGACGTGGGCGTCGGCCATGAACTGACACAGTGTGTCTTCGCGGGATCGGTGGAGATCCCCGAACGGCCGACAATGTGCCCCAAGTACCGTACGGATTCCCGAAGTAGGTGGCATTTTGCCGGTTTAAACTTTAACTTAGCCGATCGCATCCTGAGGAACACCCCCCTCAAGCGAGGAGGTGCTCCTCGAAAGTTCGACTGAAAACGATAACATCGTCAAGGTAAATCAAGCAGGTATCCCTTTGGAGACCAGACAAAACCAATTCCAAAAGCCTCTGGAACGTCGCGGGACCAGAATGAAGTCCCATGGGCAAGCGATTAAACTGAAACAGGCCTGCCGGGGTCCGGAATGCGGTCTTTGGTTTGGACTCCTCATCGAGCGGCAATTGCCAGAATCCCGATAGTAGGTCTAGGGTTGAAAAATAACGCGCCCCCGCTAAGGCATCCAGAGATTCATCCATTCTGGGGAGCGGATACGCGTCAGCCACGGAGATCTTATTTAGGCGGCAGAAATCAACACAAAATCGCAAGGACCCGTCTTGTTTTTTAACAAGCACGATGGGTGTTCCCCATGGACTGGATGAGGGTGAAATGATGTCGGCGGTCAGCATGTCATTGACGGCCGATTGCACGTGTTCCTTCTCGGTTGGGCTTAAACGGAAAGGATTCTGCCGAATCGGGGCCGCATTACCCGTCTCAATGTGGTGGCGTAACAGGTCCGTGCACCCAATATCATATTTGTGTTTGCTGAATACGTCCGAAAATTCAATTAGCAGGGCATGCAGCGCCCCCAATTGCACACCTGACAGGTTACTGGAGCCCGCACATAACGAGTCCAACCACTGCTGATCTTCCCCCGATTGAAATTTCGGCGCCGGAGTGGTATCAACGTGAGCCGCTCTTCCACAGGGACTGGCGCCGCGTGAGCAAGCACGGTGCCCTGTGGAATGACCCCGCGTTCAAAACCATGACGAATGGGTCCCTGTCCGCCCGTACCATCGTCTGAGCCACCGCCAAGTCCAGACCCCCAACAGCCCTGTTCGACGGACCCAACAGCACGCCCTGCCCCGCCGTATCCCCCCCCCAATGGCTTCCGTAACCGGAGGGGTACCAGCATCTGCGATCCCGGGGGTATGTGCACCGTATGGGTCGCCAGTGCTTGGACCGTCACACAATCCGTGCGCAGTTTAGTAGGGTTTGACAAAAATGAAATACGACGACCCGATGGGAGCTCGATACAACCCTGATCAACGAGAATTTTAATCGGCATTTTAGCCAAAAAGTCGGTGCCCAACAGACATGGAACCGCAAGGGAGGAAGAGACCAAAACAGGTCCCGCCAATTTAATATCCCCTATGAAAATGCTCGCCCGAATCTGGCCGACAATACCTAAGGAGTCCCCATTCGCCGCATAACATGGCACATCTACCGGGAGCAGGGGCCGACATTGGACGGGGAGAATGTTGTAAATAAGATCAGAAATGATAGTTGCCGACGCACCTGTGTCAACCAGCACCCTGACCTCAATTCCGTCTATAAATCCCGTAACCTCAGACGACCCGGCCGACGCAGCCACCATCCTGCGGCCCAACTCGGACCATTTGATCGCTCCCAGCCCCTGTACGAACCCACCTCGCCGAACTGAATCCCCGGCCCCCATGCGCACACGTGGGTCGCCGCTTCGCGGCGACCCACGTGTGACGTGTATGTGGACCGAGCATGTGTAGTGCCGCGACTTTCCGGGGGTAGTTGGGATGACTTTGGGCCTTGGTCATCGTCCAGCCGAGGCCCCGTGGTGCGCTGACGCGGGGCGCGGCACCCGAACGCCACGTGGCCGCGAAGGCCGCAGTTGTAGCACGTGATGAGAGACGTCGCAGGTTTCGGTTGCTCCAGCTTGCGGGCCGATCGCAGGGACGAACGACCCCCCGACCTCCAATCCCCCGGTCTCGTTGTAGCGAATGCCTCTTCCCAAGGTAGAACGACTTGGGGGTCGGCGTCCACTGGGGCAGGCGTTGAGACCGCGGCAGATGCGCAGACGACCGTCCACTTCCGTTTCAGGACCTCGTGTGCATGGATACTCGTAGCAACCCGCAACGAACAAATGTCCACCTCGTCCGCCGTGTTGATGGGGACCCCCAGGTCCTGGGCTAATGCCAGCAGCTGTTCCATGACCATGGCGTCCTGCCCCTCCTCGTCCATGCGGGGAAAGGCGGCGTCTGCGAGAGCAAGCAGCGCTGTGCGGTAGGCGAGTGGAGTTTCCGTGTCCCTCTTCCGTCACCCGTAGAATTGGTGGCGGCAGGCCGAGGGTGGTCCATAGACCTTGGCCATGAGGCCCAGCGCGGCTTTGAGTGTGGAGCGGCCCGATCTCGGGGTGGACCTGAAGGCCGCGAGCGCGTCGTCGTCCAGCGTCGCTGGTAGCGCACGTAGCGCCGTAGCGTCGGACCACCCCGACATTTCTTGATGGGCGAGGAATCTTCGCTGGAAGGCTCCCCAGTCACCCCCCTCAGCTTTGAAGGCCGTCAACGCAGGAAGTCGCTGTTGAAACACCTGGTCGTCTTCCGATAGATTATTTTCCCGCGCTGCGCCGTCGGTATGGGCGGCCCCGTCCATGGGTGGTTCATGGCGACTTTTGGCGCGCGCCGATGACGTGAGCGGCGGAGAGTGGAGGTCCCCGGTCACATGGTGGTCGCGATTCCCGCCAATTGACAGACGCTCCGTAAAAATGGCGCCATTTCCAAAGTCCGAAGCGCGAAGCGCATTTTGGCGGGAATCTCCTGCGCGTTCCTTCTCGACGCTCGCCGTCGTCCTTCCTCCTCCAGATGCGGTGATTTCCGCCAAAATTGACGCCGCGGCGAGTAGCAGCTCCGCCAGGCGAGAGTGCGCATCCTGGAGTCCGGTGTCGGACCCAAGCGGAGCGTTGGGCGTCCCCGAAAGGTTCTGTGGCGTCGGCATCTCCTCTTCCTCTCCTCCTGAAGCTCGCTGTCCCGATTCGTTTTCCCGGTCTCGCTCGTGAGTCCGATTAGTCTTCCTGGTATCCATATCTTGAAGACAGTTTCACTTCTGACGCCAGTTGTAATATCTCAATAATGGCGGGAGACGAGTTGACAGGGCAGCACTTATTTATTAACACTGGTTGCACAGTAACAGGCACAGCCGAGATAACGCCTACGCTACACGTGCCTAACTCGGCCACGCACTCAGTCTCTCCCTTAGGGTACGCGTGCCTAACCCGGCCACGCACTCAGGCTCTCCGGCTACGCTCTCCCCACGGGGAGCTATCGGACCCGCCTTGCCAGGGCACGGGTCTCGACCACTGGGTTACACAGCCCGGCCCTTACAAGGACGTCGGGCCGTGAATCCCAAGGCCTCGCCTATGAGCCTCACAGAGTCCCGGCCCTTACAAGGGCAGCGGGGCTAGGGGTCTCAGGGCCCTATCTCTTCCTCCGTCTTCTGTCTTCACTGGTTAACGACTCTTCGAGTGCCCCCGCGCATCGCTTTACATAGCCCTCCGCTCCAGGGGGCGGGGCCTATGCGGACCGCGATGTGGACACCCGCCTGCGGACCGTGATGTAGCCACCCACCACGCGCTGTCTCACGATCCTCCCCGCCAGCACGTACCACCAGGGGCGGTTTCTTCATTAGGGCGATTGGGCGACGCACCACCAATGTCATTCAACCACAGTCACGCTAGCCGTCACTGCAGCCTCTGGATATAGTCCAATCAGCGTCATGTCACGTTCTGTGGAGTACCGCCTCTTTTTGGGCGATTTCACTCCGGCTGAGAATCGCCCCGAGTGGCCCCATAGACTTACATTGAAAGATGTTTTTTTTCGAACGGGGGCGCTGCAATGCATTCTCTATGGCTCCGGGAGGGCAAGCCCCAACGTGCTTACGTCATCATACGTGCTTACGTCATCATACGTAAGCACGTTTCATCCAACAATATAATTTATCGCTACCGAGTGGAATCTTTAATAAAATAAACTTGAGTGGTTTGTTTTAATAGTGAGTATATAAACAAACAAGATGTATTGTAAGAGTCACTTTATTTTTCATTAATATTAAAGAAGTGAAGTTGCCTTTACATGCTTAAGTTGTTAATTTATTCATTGCATGGGTGGACCTTAATCATCCAGACATTTGCCCCCCCTGAGAGATTTTGCAGGAGCCGCCACTGCGTACCACCACTACATCAGCATCGTGTTTCTGGAACTCACTCTTGGCTGAGATGGCATCTTGTTCTGACCTTGTTCGGGCTTTATAAAACAATGCAATGGTTTTTAGATCTCCCAAACTTTTAGTTAAAGCTTGTTAGAAAAGTTACAAGTATTATTTTATAGCTGATGTAAGGTGCCATGATGGTAAATGTTCAATAAAAATGGAACGAAAAACAATAAATAAGCATTGGGCATTATCTCCTCGTATTCATGTTTTCTCCCGCTGCTTTGCGTTTTCCCCCCACATGCAAAAGCAATCGATAATGAAATGGCCAAACATCCCAAACAGGGCTCCGCTAAATACAACTCTTGAGACTCATATACATAAATACAGGATCATCATTGCAATAATTGAACCTCATGGCGGTACCCCGGGGAACCATAGTACCATAGTAGCCCGGCTCTCGCATCATGTCCGTGATGCAGTCGTTTTTAGTCTGCTGATGGTCGGCGATGCGGTGATCGACTCATCTCGACGAGCTGTACACGATGCACCACTACGGTGCGTACCGCGAGCGTTCAGGGTTTCAGCGCAATCGTCCTCGCTGCGTTTCGACATCGCGGAGTAGCACCGATTTCGCATTGATTGGTACCCCAGTTGCGGAGTTAAGTTCACCCCTGGAAAAATAGTGTCCCAGAAATAAAATATTAATTGCCTCGGCCAGTTTGCATTATTTGGTACCCCGGGGTACCGCCATGAGGATCATTTGTATCTAGTTCAGGCAACCTGCTGCAGTGTGAACGCAATGCAGTAATGCTTGTCGACTTTGCCAGCGTTGAAGTAAACAGGCGAAGCCACCAGACGATCACCTGAATTTGAGTCGTTGGTTGACCCCTGTACATGCGTTGTGCTTAACATGACGTAGATGGTCAAATTGAACTTTTTCCAACTAGATCATATGGGTAAAACAACTGCAATGTTATATGTTGGTGAGATTTCTGTGGAGGAGTTTATTGGACAATGCACTATCGCAGCCAAATGTTGTGATCATTCCACCTGTATTCGCTATGTTGCTGTAGACGACAGATGGTCAATTAGTGTTATCGAAAAGAGTCGAAAAGTATCACCCGACTTCAAATTAAGATTATTTCCCAGCGTGGTCATGGATAAGATCCGCACGTATAGAGCACTTAAATGCTACCTTATCAACTAAACACATCCTTACATCCCATGCCATCTCAACCATTGCAATGCCCTGCTGCAGTCGAGCCCGGCAGCTGCCCCTCTGCGACTCAAGGTGTACACGGCACCAGCCTGCAAATAAGTTCTTTTAAAAACACAAGAAGTGCTATTTATACCAAGGGACTATCATAATGAAAAAAAAAGAAAGTATGTTTCGTGAGCTATGCTTTAAGTGTGCTTCAGTTTAACATGTAATGCAATGGCATGTTTAAATAAGTGTTTAAAAATAACAAAATATGAAAAATAACATGAATGCATTTTTGTTCAGTGACAATAAGCACGTGGAACCAATTTCAACGTATTCACTTAAAGAGCTCGAAGCAAAAAAAATCAGCCTCAAAACACTCCCAGTGTGTCGACGGGGGCTCATCAGATACCTGGTCTGATTGAAAGTTTGCACTGCATGAGCCTGGGCTTAGATCAAAACTCTGCGATGCCTAAACCTATTCCACATGTCCCCCTGTGCCACATTTTCCATCGCGATGCCACGCAAGCCCATGGCATGCCGCAGAAAGGCAACACGCGAAATGTTGCACGTGTACAATTGCCACGATCAAGTGCATTCTAAAGATAAATATATATTTGTAATATATATGTCTATCATTCTTTTGTTGTGGTAACTTTCTTTTTATTGTTTGTGCTTTTTTAGTTTTGGTGTAATTTCTTAATGTATTTATTATTTAAGATTTTGCTTGGAAGTCGTGTTTTCATTTGTTTGGTAGTGGCTGTATATGAGATTTGGTCCTTACATATAATTAATGTACAGCGTTATGGGATGCTATTAGCATGAATTATGCTATCAAAAATGAAAGTATTATTATGAGTGTGTAGCCCTATGTCAATCCACTGCTGGACCAAGGCTCAGATATGAGTCACCGCTGATGTTAGACATGGCCAGGAATTGAACTCGTATCACCACGTTCACAGTATCGTGAGACGAACCACTGCCCAACCGCTCTGGCCCTGATCTGTCGTTAAAATTAAAACCGTAAAAACACACAACATGTATACGATACTTTAATGATACGTAAAGTTCTAAAATGGTCGATTCCCTAAAAGATAATTAACTTAAAGCCATATTTGAAAAAAAGCTTTCAGTTTGCTCACTTATCTCAATTTGCATTCAGAAGTCACGTGACTGAGAGTTTGCTAACAAACAGCATTTGCAAAAATAAAGAACAAAGGTAATCACACGGAAATACATATATTTGCTATAATCAATGCTAATTTATGCAGGCTCTACTAATCATTCGGGCTGAGTTCAAGTCAGGTAAGTTTGATAGCAGAAACTTTAACATTCTATTTACTGCTAAATCTGAGTGAGGCCATGTATTACCTCAGCCATGGAGATTCCAATCTGACCCAGGAGAAACATCTGCCACTTTTGTGTGATGTGTGATGGATGTGCAGTGCAGCTATTTTAATGGTCTTATGGCAAATCAAACCTTTCTCTTCCAGTGATTAAAGCAACCTGCCCACACACTTTCTACGCTATTAAACTCGATGCAAAAAAGGTTACATTATGCTCTACAATATATCCCAATAATGATAAATCACATGCAAATTATTACAATGGAATTACACGTGACAACATTGCCCCTACTGAAAAATAAATGGAGTGGATCCTCCTGAAAAACAATATTGAAATTCTGTTTTTCCTTGGTAAACAGGTACAACAATAAAATAACAATCTGCTCTATTAAATGTAACTTACAAGCCACTTTGTGATCGTAGACATGGTTTCATTTTCTGGTGTTGAACGCGTTGTTTTATTTGGTACAGTTGTGTACCTCAAGAATTTGTATTTTTTTTGTTATTGCCTGCCAAGCCCCTTCAATCCAATCTACACAGTTGTTGCTCCCTTTTCAAGGTAATAAAATAGTCGTTCATTTGTGCGAATGAGTGCTGCATGTTTCTTCATGCATGTGTGCTTGCGTGAGTGTGTACGTAGGCACGTGTGCTCATGCATGCGTGTGTTTCCACTGCCTTCAAAACTAACACAATAAAGATGCCAAAAGGAAACAATTTGCTGGGTCACGCTTCAAAGAAAACCAATTTACAAGCACAAGTAAATCATATAATGTATTTCAATAGATCGGGTTGCTGCCAAAATAGCAGTGGTGTATGTGTGTGTGTGGTGCTTACTTGGAAGAAATCTGCGTGGTGGAATTCATCGCTCAAAGATTGTAAACATTAATACCTTGGGAGCGTTCAACAACTACATTTACAACGCTGTTTCATAGTGTCTATGCCACCGCGTACAGGTGAGAAACTACACCCAGGTGATGTTAATAAAGCCTCGACATATTAACGGATGAGAGCCCATTCGTGAAGACGGTCTCTCTCGAAAGCGATAGCCATGAGAACTAAACACTGTGGATGAATGCGCGATGGCAAAAAACAGCAACAACAAAACACAGCAAAAAAAACTCCCGTGCAGCTTTTGAGAAATGCAATTTGCAGCACCTGGATAAAGAGTGATGAGTGGCGTACACGTAAAATAATCCATGGCGAAAGGTGAAACGGGAATGGAGTAATAAAACAAAGTATAGAGGTGCTGGAGTTGATTAATAAATTCTCTCCACACATGCCTCCCTGGGTTCACTGCTCGCAGGACTCCTGATGAAATTCAAGATGCTGCATTTGAGAAAAAATAAAGCCGTATTTCTTAAACAAATAAATAAAGAACTGAATACTGAACTGCATATTCTCACCCATCCTTGACACATATGGCACGATGCCCAACTTCGCTTCTGAAAATTTCCTTTTAAAAGCAGGCAGTTGTAAGTGCTTCGTGCGTGATTTCTCATTATATGCGGATTATCGTTCAAGAAATTATTATATTTTGGAATTCAAACTCGTACTGCGTATATAAAAGATAGTCTATTGTGCAATTACTTTAAGACACTAGATGGCTCTCTTACACCCTGATGCAATGCGTTTTTGGAGAGATAATGTTACCGTGAATTTACAACTAAACATATATCCACCAGAAAATGTTGAAAAATCAATAGCGCGTAGAAAAGAGTGGCAGCCCGAATCACTGGTCACGCTTCTTTTGCACTCTGACAACGCCGATTGCTCGCTTCTCACTGTTAAACGCAGAACATAAGTGTAAGCAGGTGTGCAATTATACACACACACACGAGAGAGAGAGTGCCTAACACGGTGTATTTTACAACTGAAAGAAAGTCACAGTTTAAATACCAGTTGCTGCAATTCAATTTGCTTCCACGCACAATCCGGCAAAATGGTGCAAAACACATGAGCGGCGTTTGTGCGATCACAGGTAAGCGAGTGCCAAGCTCAGAAAGCCATCTTCACACCTTTTGTAAGCAAGCCAAACGGTTGCGTGGCTTTTTCATTTTCTCATGCTGCCTGCATGGGAACACATCGTAAAAACACACACACACACACGGATACATTTGTGGAATGATTTTAAGTTGTGGTGATAATGCATTTAGAAGCAATACATTTTATTTTAATTGCGATTAAAACTGTTACCGCAGTTACAAAATATGTATATTACAATGCAATACCCCCAAATAGTATATAGGTATGAATTGTATAGTTTTTTTATAACACTTAATACTGTAGTAACCAAAAAACTACGTAAATTTTTTTTTCACTAATTTTTCAATACCGGTGAAGTAAAATGTAATCACGCCAAGTTGCTTGTTGTGGTGTTATTTCCGCGCCATTGTTCCCCATTCGTGTTTCACACGTGTTGGGAAAATACAGGGTTAACACATCTCACTAGCCAACAATTACTCAAAGAATCCCCCCGGTATTGATATTTAATCATCCACTTACTTAACTAAAAGCCACAAGTAAAAAGGTGGGATTAGGCCCTTTTTTATCTGTTGGGTCTGTGATTGACAGGGGCTTGTTTGGATTGCAATAACAATTAGCCGTGGCTCTCCGTGGGCTCTGATTTAATCAGGTTAATGTCTCCCCCGCACTGTAGGGAAAGGACATGCTGTCTATCAGCGCTGGCTGAGTGAACCGCACTCACACACACGAGCCGTTTGTCTGGAAGGGCGGCAATACTGTGGTTGTCTGAGATATGTGCCTCTTACACATTGTACACTCAATATGCACGTTATGTTGTCGGTGGTGTTCACTTTCCCCAACTGCACCCCCCCCCCCCGCGCTTCATTACACTATTTGTGTATAGCTAGTCTTTTGTGGTGCTATGCAATGGCATTAGGATTCTATCAATTAAGTAATTAATGTACTTTTCGATTTAAAGCTTTCGTGACTGCAGGGATTCATCTTCTTGGTTCTTTCAGTAAAGTCACGTAGAAGGGAAGTAATAATAATAATTTTATTACTTCCCTTCTACGTGACTTTACCGAAAGAACCAAGAAGATAATTAATTTACGTTTGGATGTATTTATTAATTCTTAAATGTCAGGTGGCATTGCACTGCGGCGGGTAACATGAGCGGTGACGTCACCTTCACCAACCTGTAGTGACCAATGTGGTGAAGTATGGTCAAACAACTCCCGAGGCCAACACGTGATGTGGAGATACCATTATCGAGCAGTGGAATATTACTATTTTTGTATGTGACGTGAGTAAAGTTTGACCTAATCATAATAATGGTGCTGCGAGTAATGACTCTATGGCTGGGAGTTAAGTTTGGGTGTTGGGTATTGTATTCAATTATGACTTGGATGTCAACGTTAGGATTAAGATTACAGTTACAACGAGGTTTTTGGATTAGGAATTACGCTTGGACTTAGTGCCTGGCATTAGCAGTACAGCTATGAGTTGGCATGCTTCACAAAAGATCTTGGCAACAATGTATTCTGCGGATAAAGAATAATTATGCAACGTCCGTGTGTGATTACTGAGAGATCCCCGGTATCCTAGCAATATGCAATTGCTAAAAAAATTGCTACTCGGTCAACACAGCTTCATCCAAAGTGGCAGCATCAGGATTCTATCCCTATGAGAGAGATGCCTTCTAAGATGGAGATTACGGGCCACATCTCAAGTGCAACCCTCTCTTCAGAACCACTGCTCTTATTTAAGTGGGTTTCCAACTGGCGCGGGGGGGGGGCATGTTCTGACCCTCCGATGTTCCCTATTATCCAAATCCACCTCCCGGTCACGTTGGAGCAAAGCTAGACCACCCCCTCCATTCCAATCATCCGCTGCAGCGACTAACATCCTCCTGCCTCCCCGGTCAGCCGTGCAGTGGCCCCATACGGCGCTCACCTTCTGCGGTGGTCTGGACACGAGATTCATTGAAATTCTGAGGCAAGGCCAAGCGGGAAGGTTGTTTTTTAAGAAACAATAACCCTTTTTTCTATATAAGCATTGCCTGACAGAAACCCCCCCTCCCCACCCCCCCCCCTTCAAAAATTGCACAGTTGTTGCTGGCCAGAATGCATTAACGTGTCAGCGGTAATGTGCCCTATCCCCCCACCCCACCACGCCTCGGTGTAGCGATTGTGCAGAACAGGGCCGCCTCTTGTCTGAGGCTCGTGGACGAGCGGCCACACCCGGCGCGCGATGCCCGCCCGTCTGCCGCGCCACCCAGGGGCGTCGTCCACGCCGTGGAAGTCCGGGGGTTGCCCGAACCACGCCGTGGAATTCTAGATTTGAAGCTTTCGTGACTGCAAGGATTCATATTCTTAGGCTTTTTCGGTAAAGTCACGTAGGTAAAAAATTTAAATTAATCAAAGTTAAATAAAAAATAAAATAAATACAGCTATCGTGCTGTGACGGTTCCACCTGAAGACGGAGGCTTGTGTTGCCTCCGAAACGTCGTGATTTTTATTTTAATTTTATTTTACATTATCAATTTTTATTTTTATTTTTGACCTACTTGACTTTACCGAAAAAGCCTAAGAATATGAATCCTTGCAGTCACGAAAGCTTCAAATCTAGAATTCCACGGCGTGGTTAGGGCAACCCCCGAACTTCCACGGCGTGGACGACGCCCCCATCGATCCCGGTGGTGGCTGGCCAGTTGACCGATGCGCAGTGACCCCCCCCCATCCCCCCGCGCGCAATAAAACGATTCGCACGTTCGCGGACGTGCCTCGTGAACGGGTCCGTTGCGTTTCGCGGGTCTCCGTTAGCCGCCGTCTTAAAAAAAAGAAGTTTTGTCGGTGTCCAGACACCCGAGTCACTGACAGGCGGCCGTGCCCGTCTTGGCGCCGCAGCGAGGCGGCCAGAGCTCACAAGGAGCGGGCACGACAGGCCACCACCACACCTCTCAGCTGACACGCACACACGCACCGATCGCTCCCCGACACAGGGATTCTTCCCCTTTTGACAGGCTAACACAAACACAGAGGGGAGGTTAAACCTTCAAGTGTTATCATGTTATTTTACGGCCCAAGGTAAGAATGTGTGCTTTAAACTTGTCACATAAAGGTTCTTACCAAAAATAAATAGTGAAACGTAATGGTCCTGGTACAATCAACACACGTGTTTCGTCGTGCCATAAAGCCCAGGTTTGAGCGTATCCCTATAATAAACTACATGGTACTGTGGTATCTATTACGAGCGAAAGAAATAACATAGTCTCCAAATGTAATCCAAAAAAAATAGATACTTAGACACTGATTTCACGTGTGCATATGTTTCTTGGCTATTTTTTGTCTTGTAGGCGCTGACCTTATTTATTTTGATCTTTTGCACTCACTGTCGAGGGAGAGGTGAACGTGTGGGCCACCTCTTCGTCAACCTGATTACATTCTTCAGCACTCTGGGGCACATCCGGCCAAACTGTCGCGAATCTCCAAGACGACACCTCGAGCTCCATTTCATAAATAGACGGGATATTTTCACACCGATTTAAGTGTGGCATGATCCAATGACAGGGACCGCAGATTTGGAACAATCTTTCTTTTCCCATGTATAATGAATAAAACGTGACTGAGATGAAAAATTTTACCATTTTTTTTATTGTGTATGGAAAATAGACAGCACTTAAAATCACATCGCCACGCTTGCTTTTTTATTTAAAAAATAAAAAAAACGTGGTGAATAGATTCGGCCAACAAAACGAAAATATGCATACAATTTTAACCTAGCCTAAAAAAAATACCTTTGGCCCGTCCTCCTGAAACAACACAAACCAAATTAAATTGTGCAATATTCCCACCGATTAGGCTCAGCGTAACGTCAAGCCTTGGTGATTTGCTGGCCGAGACTGCTGAAGATGAATGGGGTGAGTGGGGGGCCAAGGGAGTCGCGGGTTTCCCACATTCTGATGCTACCCCATGCCAGCATGCCACCTTCACTCCCCCTTGCCCTGTTCCCACCCACCCTCCCTCCCTCTTCCCCTACCTCCACTCGTCTCGCAACCAAACAAGCGACCGTGCAAAGCAGGGAAACTCTTTTTCCTAACGACAGGCATCCACACATTGGGTTCATTATAAACGGGAGCGCATACAAGCCCATGCAAGCATGCGGTTCTTAGCTGTAAATGGGCCAACGGTGGGGGGTTGACTGATCACCGCTCTCCGCTGGGGGTCAAGTTTCCTCCATTCGGAAAGCCCCGCAACTGTGTGGCGGCTCTCACAGAGTTCCTGAGGCCGCCGTCACTTGGAGGAGATGTCCATAAACGGACGTTAAACATTTCCACGCGACTTCACAAGAGCAGGCCCACCGTCTCGCGTCCATGCCGGTGTCATGGCCAAGTTAAGCACCTGTCATAAAGAGGCATGCACCTCTAAAAGAAAAGAAAAAGCCCCAAAGCAGAGTATCCTTGTAAACGAGCTGGTCATGGCTCTAATTGTGGCAATCTGTGAAAAGGTGTTTTATAAAAAAAATAAACATGATCCTCTTTGTAAAAAAGAAAAAGCTCTGTAAAGCTCAAAGGAGATGACCTGTGTAAGCTGCCTCAATTAAAAAAAACACAGGACTTACGAGTAAACCAGATATATATGGATCAATAAAGCTGTTTGTGGTTTGCACAGCATGTAGTGCTGTCAAGTAACGATGCTGGAAGAAGCTTAATTGTACTTACCGATGTAACATTACTCTATATTTCTATTGAAAAAAATACAACCAATATAAAATATATTTTAAAAGTTCTAAAGAACTTTTATTTTTCGGTGAAGTCACGTAGGTAAAACATAAAATAAAATAAGTTAAATCACGACGTTTCGGAGGCAACACAAGCCTCCGTCGTGATTTAACTTATTTTATTTATTTTTTTACCTACGTGACTTAACCGAAAAAACAAAGAGTATGAATCCTTGCAGTCACGATAGCTTCAAATCTATAACTTTTATTTTATTAAATTGCAATTTTGTAATATGTCTAAGTGCAAAACTTTATAAACACACACAATACCTAATTATACAACACAGGCCAAATTTAGACATCCATACAGCAATAGATAAATGTAATATATTCCAATTGTTCTATCAGTGTCATTCCATGAGATTATTTAATGTACATTTGGACCACTGCCACTATCAGTGTCATAGAAAGGGCCTGGATGTTGACACCGTCAGAACTAGTTCATCTCTAGCCTCATCAATGTCTCTTTATCCACACGAGGGGATACACACTATTTAATCTCCTGCAAAATTGTTCATCTCATGTCAACAAAACCAATGTTTTAAAGTTTCCACTGGATTAAGCCAAAATAAAGGGGAAAATTTTATAACGCGAAGGGCTTTTGCAGCCATTGATAGGCAGACTGAGAGCATCAACTCACTGCAACTCGAGCATCGAGTTTAATCACAGGGGGATAAAACTCAGCCTTGTGAATCACATTGCCAGATCAGATATCCGACTCCTGAGCCAACCGTAGATATATTTTATAAATATCACTTTGTGTTGTTTTGTTCAATCTAATCTAAAATCGGTGTACTTCGTCTTCGAATAGAACCTCTAAAGAAAACAGAGACACTGTAATGTAACCCACCCATTTAGAATGACAAGCCACATCGATGGGAACATATTCCAGCCAAGAGTCCCACTAACAAAATATCTTTATTGCCCCCACGGCATCAAACACAACCATGGACTGCTTAGAGTAACATTGTATAATGGCAGTACACACACGGCGTGGATCGCAACCACTTGGAACCCATTAAAGGCACAGTCTGTTTATAGTTCCCTCCCACCCCTCCCCCTTTTAACAGCAGTAGAGCTCTTCAATTTCCAATTCTCTGGAATTTTCAGCGTGTTTTGCAGTGTGGGCTGCCCAATAAAACTAAATCCCGGATGTTAAAAAGTCCTCATTAAATGGCGGCATGTCACCGCCTGGGAATTTACAGCCCAGTGAAATTTCAATTACCTCCCCGTTTGTATCGCGTTATCTATTTTATTATGTAAACAACAAACCCCAATTCGGCCTGCCCCCACACCGCACCGCCTCCATGGCATGGCTAGGTGGCGGAGAAATGTCTCGTATGCTCGCAGTAAAAGTGTCTTCAGATAACATCACGGCACTTAGACGCTCTTTACATGCGGGCCTTGTACACGCGTTACGGTAAGAAGTCGCAATGGTGTTTGCAAAGTGTTGCCGCTTTACCGACCTATGACCTCTTAACCCGTTAAGTCACCGCTTGTGAGAGAAATTTGCCCCGCCTCGTTGGGCTCCTCCCTCGGAAGCCTGGAGCACCGACATGTCCCTAAATCGGTGCAGTTTAAAATATCCCTCTCTCTCTGCCCTTTGGAGGCGGTGACATCGTTTTATATATTCGCTTTTGTAATAATCTTTGGTGCCTAAATACTATGGCAACTTAAAGCGCCTGTCATCACATCTCATCGTAAACACTTGAAGGGTACCCCCAATGGCAGCTGCCCTTGTGTGGCACATGGTGAGTCGGCACCTCTAGTCTGCCAGCAGGGGGCGATCGTTGTAGAGTGTAATCCCCATCGAGTAAATTGAGTGTTCCTTTTCCAAATAAGCGAGATTACGTTTTTGCTAAAATTGACAATTTCTTATATCCTATGAAGATCATCTAATTGTGAGGAAACTATTTGACTCTTAAACATGTATTTAAAGGGCAACTCTTCATACAAGTCTTAGATAAACAAATGCATTGTATGTACATTTTTTTTTATGCCTTCATTGAAACCATGGGTTTATTAAAATACATATGAACTCGCAGTGTCACAGCGTTTAGCACACTGCTATAAACTTGTCAACCTGATTTCAATTCCAGGCCATGGCTAACATCAATGGCGAGTGGATGTATGAAATGGTCCGGGACCCCCTCCTCTCCAAGCCACAATGGTCAGAGTCATGTAGCTACGGCCAAATAACCTCGCAGCTAACCACGGTGTGAGGAAGGCTTTATCCAACAGTCAACTGACAAAGGGCTGAAACAGCGAGAATTAACATAGGGGAGCCCCACTAGAGAGATGGCGCGATGAGATCACGTCACATGCAGGAGGAGTGAGATCCGGGGCAGTGACAGCTCAGCGGTGGTTGTTATGGGGGTCCGTGATTCGACGGTGGCTCGTTTACACCACAGGTGCATTAACAGTAACATTCCACACACCGTCTGCTGCAAGGTGCGCGTTAGAGATCCCGTGATGCTGTTCGAAAAGTATCGGCCTATTGTGTGCCGGCATCACGGTCCAAATGTGGCAAATTAGAAAAATGACCTGCTAATAACTCAATTGTGATTACACATCACCCCCTACCGTGAAGCTACTGCGGGCCGTGTCTGTGAAACACAGTGCCTTCATGATAGCCTTGCAACAATAAAAAGGCAAATGATACCAAATGCAATAATGTATTATACATATAGAATCATGTAGAAGCGCAGATGTCAATTGTGTGGGGAGGCACCAGCAGTGGATAGACATTGGCTGATAAAGACGATGATTATCATTCAGGCTCTGACATTTAATTTATTGTGTTTTAAGAAATGTTGAAGAAAATTACCCCTCCACTGGCAGAAACAACTTTGCTCAAAATCCTTAGAAATGTCTCATGGAATGTTGCAAACTCACACTGGGCTTTTTACTAAACAATTAAACTCATCAAGCAATCAGAACGAATATGTATATTATTATTAAAATATCGATGTTGCCTGGCATTGCTTAACACGTTGAATGTGAAGACTGCACATACAGAGCAAGTTCAGGCTCCAAAAGTGACAAAACAGTTCCGCACAGCTGGTAAGCAGCTGATAACAGTCTAGAAGGAATTGTTTTGACACAATACCCTCTCCACACAGAAAGATGTTCATGGAATGTTACCAACTCAGACCCGAGCTTTTACAAAAAAAAACTTTATATGTTGTGATTGCAATGAAAAGTGGTAAATGCATTTATATTTGAAATTAAAGCTGGGTGATTCCAGTAGGAACCACGACTATTCTACGGATTAATCCCATATGAATACAAATGCACATACACATGAGCGAGCACCTGTGGGTGTGCAAACATAAAGAGTATATATTTGTGTGTGCATGTGAGCATCCACTCATTTGCCAGTTCTAGTGGTCTGAATGGCATTCCTGGTAGCCCGAGTGCCCTTGGTGGTAATTCCGGTATACCTTGATGGTAGTCCCGGTGGTTTCAGTGGTCTGACTGCTGCGTCTAGCGATCCTGGTCAGCCAAGTGTAAACACTACATATACATGTAGCTGCACCGTGTATACACTAGGCTATACACTTAGTTGTTCGGTGTATAACCTTGGCCTCCACTCGTCTGTCCAAGTCCCATTAACCCTCGCCTCTTGCCTCAACACAATACCAGAATTGTGGTTGAATTGGCATCACGACTGCAACATATTATTAGAAAGGCATTGTTCACATTTCAATGGCAATTCGACGAGGTCAACCAGGCTCCACAGGTTCTCCGTAGTTATTTCCTGAACACCACATCGAGCTCCGAGCAATCCAGCACCCCCACGGTCACACACTTCTGATCCCATCAGGAATCAATATTCGATTCTAAGAATGGTTTCACCAATCCCAGGTGAGGAATTGTGAGGATTGCCCGGCTCTAGTATATATACTCTTTATCCTGTGTCAATGTAAGAGGAATGTTTTTTGGGTGCTGTGGTTTTTTTGGGGGGAATTTAAAGTGTGTGCATCAGTAAAAGACTGTGTAGTTGCATTGCAAAGTATCATCACATTCATTCGTGTAGACAAATGTTGGACCGAACAATAAAAAAACTAATTCTTCAACTCTGCTCAAAGAGCAAAGTTGCAACCCAAAAAGCTCAAGTTTAGTGATCCCTTCACCCCGCAAAGTGAGCATTTATTGAAATTCACAATTATGCGATGATAAACAACCAACACGTTTAAATAAAGACACGGATAATTGTGATTGAGACTGCAGAGAAAAAAAGACTAACCATTAGTAAAAAAGAAAAGTGAGGCCAAATGGGGTGGACTTGTGAGTGAAATGGCTTTATGAGAGCCTGAAATGAACTCAACAGGGAGAAAAAGTGGAAAAGTCAATGTGGGCCTCCCGACTTCGAGAGGGATCTCAAACGTTCTAATTGGCAGTCGCATCCAATTCAGTTAAACTCAACTGCAGGAGCACGAACAGTGACAGATAGGCCAGAGCAACCGTGTCCTCGCAAGGGCAGAGAGCACACTGTGTTGAAGGTTGTTAAAGCGAAACTAATTGACTCAGACATTGCTGACATCCGGCAAGCTGCAGTGGATAAAGTTGGGTAAATATGGCTTTAAAAAATCACCAAGCATTTACCCCGCAGCAGGTATATCTACCGGCCGGTTCACCGAATTTTAATCATGAATGTTGCCAAAAACTCTTCGCAATATCATCATTCACATCGGCGTTACATTTGATGCATTCCCATGTGTTTTTGGTTTCTAGCCACTTCAGCAGAGGCAAAAGAAAAAAAACAAGAATCACCCAATTGTATAAGTATGTATGTGTGTAACTGCGTCCTGCTTTGACAAAAATTCACGCCTTTGCCGGTTCTGACGCGCGTCATATGCAAACACCTGAAGGAATGAGCGCATGCCGTTGGGGCCACAAACAGGAAGAGCACGCAATAACTATTGTGCAAAAGGGCACTAACATAACGGGAGCTTTGTTATGCTGTGCACACGTGTAGTAGCAATCATGGCTTTTGTATGATTATTCACAGATGCGGGTTTGTCTAAAAAATGCTGTATTTACAAAAATATGTATTTTAATTAGACGTATGCTACCGACGGAACGCGAATGCTTTGAAACAATGTGCACATGACTTCATGCCCAAAATGTCCTTCACATTGCCATTACTCAAGTAAATGATGTAATGAGCAGAAATGCACAGCCGGATAGAGCAGTGGAGCATTCGTGAGGGTATTGCGCTCCGAACCCAGCCACCCGAGTCCTTACATTCAATGAGGCTTTTCTGGATAAACAAGCATAATAATAGTAATAAATTATAATTATAATGTACACTCTTTGGTTCTTTCGGTAAAGTCACGTAGGTATTAAATAAAAATAATTCACGACGTTTCGGGCGCACGCACAAGCGTCCGTCATCAGGTGGGAAAGCTTTCCTTCATGCCCAAAAACTTTCTCCTCTGATGACGGACGCTTGTGTTGCGCCCGAAACGTCGTGATTTTTATTTTATTTTATACCTACGTGACTTTACCGAAAGAACCAAAGAGTATGGATTCCTGCAGTCACGAAAGCTTCAAATCAATATTTAATTAACTGTTTTTTGCAATACGGGCAGTGCTTGACTTACGAAGGGGTTACGTTCCTGAGACCCGTTCGTAAGTTGATTTTGTGGTATCTCGAAACTCAACATTTAATTGTGCACACGGTAATTATAAAATGTGTTATGGTTCAGCAAAAAGGGAAGCATTGTTATGGGGCGGTTCGATTGTAAGTGCGGATGTGTATAAGTGTATAAGTCGGACGTTCGTATATCGGGGACTGCCTTACTGGATTGAATAAATAAAGTCAAATACATAATTGTAGAAATATCAATCGTCATAGATTCACTGACGACATCATATAAACCAATGGTAATTAATTATATCTTTTTTATATTTAAGAACTTTACAAAGAAGGCTGCATAGTAAAACTCAAGATAAATATGTACAAAACTAAAGGCATAATAATTTGGGAGCCAAAATAAAGTAAACATGTTTTTGAGGAACGCTACTGAAAAACAACTACCGAAAGTGGATCGGGATCAAAATAATGAAGTGCAAAAATGAACAAGAGTAGGCTGTTTTTATTATTTTTATTATTCTTTTTAATTATTTTACCGAAAGAACCAAAGAATAAGTCTACATTACAGACTGCCATTACGCTCACCGAGGTTAAGAACCAGGCTACAGTCGACATTATTCTTTTTAAATTATTTTACCGAAAGAACCAAAGAATAAGTCTACATTACAGACTGCCAGTACGCTCACCGAGGTTAAGAACCAGGCTACAGTCGACATTAAAGACTGCCAGTACACTCACCCAGCTTAATAACCATTGCTACAGTTTACATTATATACTGCCAGTACACTCACCAAACTTAATAACCAGGCTACAGTCTACATTATAGACTGCCAGTACACTCACCAAACTTAATACCCAGGCTACAGTCTACATTATAGACTGCCAGTACACTCGCTCATATTAAGAACCAGGTTACAGTCCACATTATTGCTTTTTAAAAATGAAATTTTTTATTATTTTTAATGATTTTTTTCACTTTTTTTTTCTACGTGACTTTACCGAAAGAAGCAAAGCATAGGTTGGGGTGCTTTTGGAAGGAAAAAAAAACTTTATTTAATAATGAAAAACAACTTAGCAGTACACTTTGAGAAGAAGGTTTTCAATCAGACCATATTACCTGCGATTACGTGAAATCAGAAACGTGTAAATGATAAAGAAACTGGAACAAAAGCTCAAGCGTGCACAAAGAGGCATGTTGGGAATTACACTGAAAAACAGAATCGGAGAACAAAGAGAAAATAGAGGATATCGTACTGACGGTTGAAGGAGAGTAAGTGGGCTTAGACATGATACATTGTTGCATGTGGCGATGGCCAATGTATGAGACTGTTGACAAGATGGCATAGAACGGATCGAACATGCCCAAGAGGAAGACCACGACAGAGATGACGTGATGAGATCAGCTCATCTGGAGGAGCAAACGGATTATGGCTTCGCAGGACCATGAATGATAGTGTCGGTGGAGGGAGGCCTTCATCCAGCAGTGGGTAGGTCATGGCTTATGATGACGATGATGCATTTAAAATAGCTTTAAATTACGTGTGCACGCTTGTATGTGCAATATTTCAGCTGCATTCCTTTCTTACATAGCAGCGTCTATGCGTTCACTTTGCAACAAAGGTGCATAGATAGATTTGCGAATGAATGGATTTAGGATGAACTCAGTGTCAGGGACCTAATCGTTTCACTGCACATGCCTGCTGAAATATACTGTGTACCTATGATATCCAGGTATTGCAGTGAGCATTATTTATGTTGCTACTAAAATACGAAACGTGCCATTTGCAGAAACTACCCCTAGATTCCACGACAACTTTTTTAAGCAGCCCTGTCATAAATAGTCTTATGAGTTGATCAGATACCAATGCCACACATACCAGGTTTGTGGTTTGTCTATTTTTCCATCCTCCATGTAATTAGCTGACTATTTCGTTTGTCGTGTCACCGGCGCAGTTGCCATGGAGACTTACCGAGTGACTCAAAAGGTGTTGATGCCATCACTATAAAGCTCTTAATGTAAAAGCATTCACTACATTCCTGAGCATTGATATCGCGTTTGTTAAAAGAGAGATCATGCAACTTTCACGCAGGATTCAGTTTTCAATGCCATCGCATGTTTGCGAGCATATTTGATCGTGCAATGAACTGATGTTTGATCACGTGAAATGCCAATATTCTTAAATATTTACTCTTCTATGCATTCCATTCGTAAATTTAAAGTGTCCATCATGAGTGGTTAATTCCACATCATAGAATATATCAGCCAGCTTACAACCATCTTGAGATGCTTTTGTTATTTAGACGTCATAGACATCCACACGGTGTTGTACTGTTAAGTGGATAACAAACGTTGTGCCCATCTGTTGAATGGATGTAAAACTATTCACGTTGTTCTGCTTGTTCAATGCAAACTACAGAAGCTTATTCAAGTTGTTCACATTCTCAACAAAGACGAAGAAACAAATGAGAAGAGTATTGACTATTCTTTGGGTCTTTCGGTAAAGTCACGTAGATGGTTCGAAGAAAATAACAAAAAGCCACGACGTTTCGATCACAACACAAGCGGTCGTCATCAGGAGGAAAGAGGAGGAAAGCTGCTGAACGCAGACTGTTTTACAGGGTGCAGTAGTCCTAGGCTCATAAAGGAAGTGGCGGGGCTAGTGATGTTCATGTGAGAGATTAGCGTGTTCATGTGAGAGATTAGCGTGTTCATGTGAGAGATTAGCGTGTTCATGTGAGAGATTAGCGTGTTAATGTGAGAGATTAGCGTGTTCATGTGAGAGATTAGCGTGTTCATGTGAGAGATTAACGTGTTAATGTGAGAGATTAGCATGTTCATGTGAGAGATTAGCGTGTTAATGTGAGAGATTAGCGTGTTAATGTGAGAGATTAGCAGTGTTCATGTGAGAGATTAGCGTGTTCATGTGAGATATTAGCATGTTCATGTGAGAGATTGGCGTGTTAATGTGAGAGATTAGCGTGTTCATGTGAGAGATTAGCGTGTTCATGTGAGAGATTAGTGTGTTCATGTGAGAGATTAGCGTGTTCATGTGAGAGATTAGCGTGTTAATGTGAGAGATTAGCATGTTCATGTGAGAGATTAGCGTGTTAATGTGAGAGATTAGCGTGTTAATGTGAGAGATTAGCGTGTTCATGTGAGAGATTAGCGTGTTCATGTGAGAGATTAGCATGTTCATGTGAGAGATTAGCGTGTTAATGTGAGAGATTAGCGTGTTAATGTGAGAGATTAGCGTGTTCATGTGAGAGATTAGCGTGTTCATGTGAGAGATTAGCGTGTTCATGTGAGAGATTAGCGTGTTCATGTGAGAGATTAGCGTGTTCATGTGAGAGATTAGCGTGTTCATGTGAGAGATTAGCGTGTTCATGTGAGAGATTAGCGTGTTCATGTGAGAGATGAGCGTGTTAATGTGAGAGATTAGCGTGTTCATGTGAGAGATTAGCGTGTTCATGTGAGAGATTAGCGTGTTCATGTGAGAGATGAGCATGTTCATGTGAGAGATTAGCGTGTTCATGTGAGAGATTAGCATGTTCATGTGAGAGATTAGCGTGTTAATGTGATAGATTAGCGTGTTCATGTGAGAGATTAGCGTGTTAATGTGAGAGATTAGCGTGTTCATGTGAGAGATTAGCGTGTTCATGTGAGAGATTAGCATGTTCATGTGAGAGATTAGCGTGTTAATGTGAGAGATTAGCGTGTTCATGTGAGAGATTAGCGTGTTAATGTGAGAGATTAGCGTGTTCATGTGAGAGATTAGCGTGTTCATGTGAGAGATTAGCGTGTTCATGTCAGATCGCAGAGCGACGCATAGGTCAGCGTGCGTAGGTGGCCCCGTTGGCGCGATAAATTCAACCTGTTGATGTGAAATCGGAGAGCCGAAGCCACGGGGAAAAAATAAAAAAATTACATCGGAAGGTGGCAGGATGGGAACATCACAGCCAGTTATGACTTAAACTGGTTGATAACGTCCTTCCAGTGATTGCTCAGTTTATACCCATCTTCTCGGTTGAAATTGTGTCTGTGTCTATATATACGGATGGCTTCATGAACGAATCTTTGTTGATAGCCAGTGGGTTTGCAAAGTACCTTCGTCTTAGATAAATTCATTTCTTGTGAGCCCACCACATTAAAACAATGATCAGGCACGGTCGAGGTATTGGTCCTACAGTGTTTCACATCTGCCTTATGTTCACGAACACGGTCCACCTAAAAGGCTGGTCATGTACATGACGGCTGGTCATGTACATGACCAGCCTTTTAGTCAACCCACTTGGATGAGTGCCTCTCTTCTCCACGCAGGTTGTGGTGGTTACTTCAACCATACCTCACCACGCTGGTCAGTGTGGGTTGGTGAAAGTGAGCAGCATACACTTGGGAGCATTGAAGTACATTACCACAATGTATTATTGTTGCATTGCCCTCTGCTGTCTATAGAGTCATTTACATTCTAGATTTGAAGCTTTCGTGAATGCAAGGATTCATATTCTTAGGTTTTTTTTCGGTAAAGTCACGTAGGTAAAAAAATTATAATTAATAGAACTAAAACCGAAAAAAAAACCTAAGACTAGTCATTTAAATCTCTGAAAAAACACATCTGAATGTACAGTCATGACATTGTGGGCCAGTGTAATCCCCAGAACTTGCATTCACACATCATGAATGAATGTATATCTGAAGTGGCCAGATGACTTCGTGGACTGATGCCATATCAGAGCACTGAGTCAACGCTGCTGATATTCTGAATTGCAATGAACCAGAGTTCTCAAGCATAGCGAGATGATGGTCTCAGACCAGTCATCAATGAATGCACAAAAAAACCCATCATGTTGAATTCAGTTTTCCCAAGTCATTCATATTTCCATCACCGGAAACTAGAACACTATCAACATGAATACCATGTGCCAAGCATCTCTACAGCAGAGTGTATGAGGAAGTACGGCACCCCTCACGTGGATGTGAAAAAATGAAAGAGATCTCAGAAGTACGGACCGGTTAGTATACAGATACCCAACAATGCGCGATTGGATATTCTAAAAGCGATGGCCCCCTATCTTGCAGAGAAGATTGTTAAACAGTTTTGATACGTATATTCAGATTGGTTGGAGCTGTGTATAGGCTTTTAAATAAGTTGTTTATATATAATGTCGTCCTATTATTTAGTGGGGTGTCTATAAATGGATCTCCCTGTCCTGCAGTTCTGTGATAGCATCTTCCAAAGGGCATTCTCAAACACAGGGTTGATGCACTACTTGCCGTGAGGGTTTCCAATGGTAATGCATTAGTTTAATAACATAACATATATACAAGCACAATGGGAATATCTGGTATTTGGAGCGGTAATACAATATTTGATGTTGCTATAAACAAACTCACAGAAGACCATGAACAGATTTTGAAAAGGGCATAAACAGAGTTTGGAGTTCATATCATTCAAGCGATACACATCCTGATCACCCCTCATGTATTTTGTTTCATTTAAAGAGACCTTAAGTAGGCAATCCCCAGGAGAGGCATGTCTAGCAATAACACATACCATAAAAATAATATTATTAATAATGCCAGTACAAGACAATTTGATATACATCGCGTCAAATGCAACTGCATCTCGCATCACACATATACACATGGAATAATAGGCACCAGCAAATAGCACGTTCACAAATGAGGCTGGGAGAAAGAAAAACACATTGTGTTCCAGAACAAATGGGTGTGGTCTTTGAAAATGTCTTATACAATCACAACCATTGTGTCATTAACTACTACGTATACAAGCTCTCTCAACTTTCTTTTACTTAATAATGAAAAATGTCCTTTACAATTGGACAGCCCGAGTACTTTTTTTGTTCTTGCACAGTACAATACACAAAGTGCATGTGAGTTAACAGAGAGCCATATGGCACACGTGTGCCAAAGCTTGCGGGTAGCCATCCACTCTCTTTGCCGACCACGGTGACAGGAATAAACTGCGCAACCAAAAAAATTACCCAGAAAAAAAATCATTTTTTTGCAAAAAAAAAAGACGACCCCTGCAAGTTGCTGCTCCCACAGGGGTCAGGCAATGTCAGAGCCTGTGTGGGAGGATCTGCATAGCTGTGCATCCAATGTCACGTCTCGGGTTCGCGGCATGTTTACAGGAAGTTTCCCTCTCATCCACCGTCCGACTCAACACGAGCCCGTATACAAGCACTCTGCGCCCCGTGTTCACACCACGCTTCATTTACAAGAGCACAAAGCCTCACGCAACAGCCTCCCCGCAAAGGTCAGCACTTCAGGACGGTCGGCGTTAACCGCAGCGACTCGTGCAAGGGGCTCTACATCGGCAGGCAGTGCCCCGCGGCCGGTCTCTTGTATCCACTGGAAGAGCTGTCACCGCGAGCGCCACTGCCTGCATTCCACTTTCCACAGATATTCCTGAGTCTCGTCCCAGCCCGATTCCCGAAATCATGAAATGTACACAGTACATGCAGGTGCAAACACCTGATAGCACTTGTGCCTAAAGCATTCCTTTCATGCAGAGGTGCAGAGTGCTGCATTTTAACGTTGACAATTTGACGCTTAAACGCGTCCCAAAGTTTTCCACTCGCTTATGTGGGTCAAACTACATCGTGCGGACAGATTCTTAATGAGGCTCTTCATATCAGCGTGGCAAGATTGTCAACAGAGCTTTGCTTTATTAACAAACATTGTGATAAGCATGAGCCTTTGCTCCATTTTGGGGCATTTATTGCGTGCAAAATTACAATCGGGGTTAATTTTTATTAAAAGTCTGCACTGTGAGAGCGATATCTGCAGCATGCTGTTCGATGTGACAAGCATATTGACTCCGAGCTCCTCAGGTCGATGACTTTTAAGAACTCAATGCCCCTTTTGACAGCAAATACCTAACACTTTTTTCAATTGTTATCTCTAGGTCAGCTGAGTGACGGGAGAAAAGCAGGCTTAGGACAGTGCACTCTGGTTTTGATTACATTTACACGATTTAATAATGTGAACACGTGGGACCTCCTTTGCCAGTACCAAAATATAAGAATAGGGTTGTCCCCTTTTTTCTGGCAACAAAACTCAAACCTTTTTTTACGAGGAATCATGTCTACATTAACTAGGCCTCGGCAAGGTAAGGTAAAAGTTAAAAGGTAAAAACAACGAGCCTACCTTTACCCTACCTATTACCTCACCACAATACAATCACTCTACCCTACCTTTTACCCTTTAGCAGGTAAGGTAAAAGGTAAAATGTAAAAAGCAACGAGCCTACCTTTACCCTACCTTTTACCCTTGCCCCATACACATTACCCGATTACAGGGTAATTACTGGGGTACTACTACACATGAACAAGGTTTATACCGGTAAACGGCAGGTAGAGCGCTTTATACATATAGAATACTCTCGATTATTCCAATTTTACACGCTTTCTTTTAACTCACTCTGTTGTTGTTGTCATTGTATCCTCAAATCTTGTAACTTATGTTAACCCACTTCCCAATGTGGTATCGACTGCAAACTTGATATCCTTATGTCATACTGATGACAATACTATCTTCTATCATAAAAAAGATATATTTTTAAACATTATTTTTTATATATTATGTTTCGGCTTGGGTCTAATTGTCCACGCTCAACTGACGTTGGCTGTAATTGGCCACAGTCCCTTACGTTATGGCAAGCTTCGGGGCCACTTCCTGGAGTCGTGGAGTTCTGCCATTACTCGTACATTTAATAAAAGCGTGTTTTTTAAAAAGTTGTTTGAAAAATATTACTTATTAAATGGAGGCCATGGACTGCGCCACGGATTGTTTAGCAGTAAACAAGGTACCGTATTTACCGGGTAATACTTCGCGCTACCTTTACCCTACCGGGTAGTTCTTCCGAGCTACCTTTACCCGACCCTTTACCATACCCCTTGGCATGTCGACACCTTTACCCTTTTATCCGGTAAAAAGGGTAAATTACCTTAACTTGCCGAGGCCTAGCATTAACCACAATACTTGTGGTCAGAATGCAAAGAAACAACATACTCTGATAATATATGCATTGTCCTTGAAACTGATTGGTCCACGCCAGAGACAACTTTCTTTTGAGCCTCGTCTCAAACGGTGCTAGACCAGAGGACGCCAAAAGGCGTACAGCTCAAAAACAATGTACTATCAGAGTAATGAGAGCTCGGGGCGAGATCTCCTTTGCCAGTACCAAAATACATTAATAGGATTTTCCCCTTTTTTCTGGCAACAAAACTGAAACCTTTTTTACATGGAATCATGTCTGCATTAAGTACAATACATGTGGTCAGATTGCAAACAAAAAAATACTCTAATAATATGTGCATTGTCCTTGAAACTGATTGGCCCACACCAGAGATAGCTTTTTTTTGGAGCCTCGTCTCAAAACGGTGTTAGACCAGAGGACGCCAAATGAGACGAGGCTCAAAAGAAAGTTGTCTCTGGTGTGGACCAATCAGTTTAAAAAACAATGCATATATTATGAGAGTGTGTTTTTGTTTGCATTCTGATCACAAGCATTGTGGTTAATGCAGACATGATTCCTCGTAAAAAGGTTTCAGTTTTGTTGCCAGAAAAAAGGGGGAAACCTATTCTTATAATGTGAACACAGATACATACACTTGTATGGGTGCAAATGTCTGCGTGTATTTTATATTACGTTTTTATTGAAACAACACTGTTAAATTACATGCCAACCGTGATTGCGTTTTTGAAAATTTTATATGTCTGGTTCACATGCTGGCCCATGTTCCTTTTTCGCCCAATTTCCTTTTTCAAAAATGTAACAACAGTCTCCATTACTAACAGAGAAATAAATTGCAAATATGTGCATTTGGTGAAAATGTAAATCTGACAACAAATGTGTATAGTACAGAATAGAGTGAGCATTTTCGTTGGCAGCACTGCACATGGATAGAAAACCCACGCCATATTTAAATTTGTATATCTTAGGACACTCAAAGAAATCCATCACGTAATGTTTGTCCAAGAAGGCGGAAAAAAACCCCATTAACAAACGCATTGACCTTTAACATCTAATAACGTGCACTGTATCACAGACGTACGGCGCCTCTTAAAAGAGACGTCGTGCTGCCAGCGGACCTGCCATGTCTCATACCTGAGTAAGTGCGTAGCTCATGCAAGATGTGACCTGCCAGGTAGCCGGGGTCTCGGCGCATCGCACCGCACACCCTGCAGCCGTCACTCAGCGCGGTATCTCGGTGTCAGCGTTTGCGCTGCCTCGCCACCTGTGCACCGCTAGACTTGCCAAAAACATACCCACACATGCACACACACACACACGTACGAACGAACGGCAGCTGTGGTGCCATTTTTGCACATTTTATTTACATTTGTCCAGCAAAATAAAGAAAAAACGTTAAATCATTTTTGGGAGGGAAAAAAAACTCCCTCCAAACTTTTGAAAAGCTAGAACCTGCTATTTAGGATTGTAGAGAGAACTTGCGAACATCGGAAAAGACTTTAAAATGACAAATAAGACCCAGTTGCTACATATGCCTACAAATATTATCAGGACACGCTTGAGAGCAGATAAAAACAAATGTTATTTTCTATGTCATTTCGGGTTGTACTGCATCTTCGTTTGCTAAAGAAGCGAAATACCTAATAACTCGCAGTACAACCAGAAACACATCAGAGCTATGAAGCACAACCATGAAAATCTACACAGTGGTACTACCCTATTATTATTATTTGCATGTTTATTGATCTAATCGGGAAATAGCCTATAGCTGTAAAACCTAATTTTGTTAATTGTATGCAGTATTGTGACATGCTTGATGATAAAATTAGATGAAATGCCTGATGTTCCACATCCAATTCCTGCCAACGAATGTAAAAGTCATACTTTTGGGAGCACCAAAATACACATTTTTGATTGCATATGTGCACATTTTTACCTGGATAGATTGGGTAACAGTACTGTGATTGACAGAGTACAGTATTCTATATTACGGTATTTGCAATATGTATTAATGGAACAGTTCAGACCATTTGCAAATAGATGAATAACAGTGCAGTATTTGAAGATGGAGTGATGAAATCAGCTTGTGGGTATTTGCTAAATGGACTGCTGCGACGCAGGACCATGGTGTGAAAAATTGAAATGCCTCAAGGAGGCCTTCATCTAGCAGCGGATTGAGCATGGCTAATAATGACGATGACAGTATTTTACTTTGCATTTTAAACTATTGCACTCAGCGGCACAGGAAGGTGTGGTTTTGTATAAACGGCTTTTGCGTGCTCTGTGACCGAAGCTCAGAAGGTCTACTTCTTGTTTCATTTGAGTTGGGTGGAAAGTTGTTTTTGCTTTGTTAATTTGTGTGATCTTGCGCTCCATTTAAAAGCACTAAGACTTCCAGAAGAAATACATTCCTGAAAGACGAAAATCTACATTTCATGATGCTTAATATGGTGACAATACGAAATTAATGTGAACATGTGGAATTATCATAATGAGGACAACTTCAGTTGTCGTGGTAGTAATGACTGTAAGAAAAATAAACTGACCTTCGATGCCCCATGTTAAAAGTATCCTCCTACAAGCACACCGCCAATTAAGTTGACAAGAAATGATCAAAATCACGATGATTACGATGATAATGATGGCAATCACCATGGCCTCGATTACAGTAATAATAGCAATGGTTAGGCAATTCCCCATTGCAAATTGTCAGTCCGCGAACGCTGTCACACTCAGTCAGGTGCGTCTGTGTGCCTGCGCTCTGTTTCCCCGTTGCCAGGAGGCGGTGCAACAACCACTGACAGATTTAAGGACACAGCAACGCACTGGATTATGCAGGCAGGGAAGGCTGTCAGCTCACTCATTTCTTGAGAACAGATCACTTTGTTAAAATCGATGTTAACTAAACACACTACGTTGATGAGATTGTGAGATTGGGATGGCATGCTGAAAATAACAAAAATGTTACCTTCATATTGTGAAGATTCTGTTGCTATGGGTGAAGAATGGTCTGGGGTTTTTGCTCTTGGATAAGGTTAGGATAGGAATGCCTCGTGTCAGGTCAATACAATTTAAAATATCTGCTCGAGAATTAAACCAAGCCACTCCAACAAAAACATTTTTGTTCATTGTTGATTGCCTTGACATTAAATGTTATGAACGGGATCCCGTTTAAAAGGCATTTGAAGAAGAAACGTAGACTACATAACATGTTTAATCGCTTCATATTGACAATGACTAAACACTCAAAAGGAACTGCATTTTAATGTTACTATGATCCCATTTCACCACACAAATGTCAAACAAAACGTTGTCAATGAAATTCAATAAGACTATCATAATAACATAAAGGACTTCACTGACTTTTACATAACAAAGTAGAACAAAATAAATGTGATTATCAATTACTCTTGCAATGTTTGTACTGACTATTTTTTAACATATGACATTGAAATGTTTTACATTTCACAATATAAGCAAGGTTCGTATGACAAAGTACATATAAACTAATACAACCAGCAAATACCGTAATGATAATACTGTATAGAATATGTTTTGGTTTATCCTGAAAGTGTACCCGAGTTCGAGAATAGTTTTCATTGGATATTTGACTAAATTTGGCAAAATAAAAAATATGAGAAAGGTCAAGCACTGAAAAAAAAATCCATACATGTTAAGATTTTACTGGTTTTTAGACACCTGCTTAAACACCTAGTTTTATAGTCAAGTGCGCATACGGTACGCACACACACACGCACACGTTATTTAAGTAGTCTCTTTTTTGTTATCCGTGTCGCGTAATTTATGACATGTTTGATTTGCTCCTTGCAGGGGATGAAGTGGAAAGTGATTGCATAAGAATGCAATGTGGGCTACACCTGTTGTTATGGCAAGGTAAACAGCGAGGTTTAGGAGCTGGCAAGTTGACTGGCCAAGCTGATCATGCATAGCAGAGACTGCCCAGTTGTTTATATTGCTCCGAACACGTCTCAGTCCGCCATCTGCGACTGCGTCAAGAAGTTTATAACAGGTGCTGCTTCCACGTGCCGCTCGGGACCCAGGTCAGGAGATCCTTAGGTTTCAGTGAAAGTGCCCTAAGGGCTTGGAAGGCCAAAATGATAAGTATTTATAATGAGACGGGCAAGATTGTACTGTTGTTTACACAATTTTTCTCTTTTTCAAAACAGTCACAGTAGTGTATGCCAGATGTTTGCTTAATAAGGTCCAATCGTGTACACTTAGTTTCCTCGCATATGTGTTAAGCATTTGAAAGGTTAAGGTACAGCCCTGCAATTACGTTTGATCACTGCTGTTAGAAGGGCCTGAACTAGAGATAATTATAGAGTCCAACTCGAGGGTACTTTGGTCTGCTCTATCACGCTGGCAGATGTCCTGTAAGAGGTGGCGGTACCCGCACTTTACCCCACCACACATGACCTGACAATCAACTGTGGTGTCTTTGTCCTTTGGATGGACTCGTCCTTGTTCATAGGCATGGGGAATTTCCACCGCGAGCTCAGCTGTGAACACGAAAATGAGCACCACCTGAATACTCAAGTAGTGAGCAGGACATCACTTGTAGACTCATAATAATGGCAAAGTGTGAATTGTAATCGTGCTTGATTAGCCTAAAAACAGCAGAGGGTCATGGGCCTTTTTCATGAGGGTCTTGCCAAGTTTATACAGTTAAAATGGGGGGGGGGGGGATGATTGCTTTATTGCAATTTTGAAAACTCGGCAAATTTGGACCATGACTCCCAACACGCAGTGGCCTACTCTCCAGAACGACGCCACCGACTCTTCAACGTCCACGACGCTAAAACACACCCGCGGGAACAACCACGGCATCGGCTGGATACAAAGGGGCCGTTCATAAATGACGTCACGCGATTTTGGACGATTTTTGACCCCCCCTCACATATGACGTCACAAAGCTCTGACCCCCCCAAAAAACATGCTTCAAATCGCTTTAAACTATTGTCATTGTAGTGCGTATTTAATGTGGCGCTGCACTCTGATGTTGTAGGAGAAAACATTTATTAAAACATCTAATGAAGTAGAACGTGTTGTCTATATTCATTTAAAGTTGTGCCTTTTTTCATGTGACGTCACAAACGTCGGACACGTGCTCGCGGCCAAACCACGTCACCGAGACCTCGTCAATAAAACACGTCAAGCAATTTGCTTGCGAAGCAATCCATCGTCCGCATTCTCATATCGTGGATTGTCAAAGCATCGATAAAGCATCAATAAAGCATCGATAAAGCATCGATTGCAGCGGATCCTTCCCGATGCTGGATTCTGTCTGGAATCGCGACATTTTAAAACTGACGCGCGCCGTTCCCGGCAGCCACCGCGCACGGTCGCCGCCGCGGTGACGTCACCTAGCAACGTCTCCATGGTAACGACGCGTCGCCCACACGCCTGCAGGCCCGCGACTCGTGGCGGAGTGAGCCGACGCGGCGACTTGACGAGATTACCAAGTTTTAAAATTAGTTGTTTTATTGTTAAGGAGAACAAGAAGAACGGGCACGAAATGATTCCCCCGGCAGACTCACTCGTCAAATACGACAACCCGCTGCTGGTGTCGAAAAACACCGAGAAAAAGACGCCGAGGGTAAGAGCGAGGAACCCTAAGAAACGGAGCGCTTCAAGTTTAACTTCGCTTATCAAGTTCGATGTGGGGGTTTTTTTAAACGAAACATACATTTTGTGTACAAGATGTGTGCGCTGTTATTAAGTGTTTTTTTTGCCCTCGCTTTGCTGTTTTGAGCGGTGATGTTTGAAGACATCGTTACCTGTCAACCCATACGGTTCAACGGTATTCTTGTACATGGAAATTGAGTTTAAAACAACATCATTTTTTAGTCTATTTGTTTGTGTTTCTACTTTGTGATGGGTCTTTGCATGCAGAAAGAGATGCAGATAGCAATATACACAAAGAGAGATGTGGAAAGAAACATACATGAATAACTGGATCACTTTTAGTTGATAAAATAAAGTTTACGATAAAAATGAACTTTCAAGGTCCTCAAAATACTGTCATTATTTAAGTAACAAAAGTTGGGAAATCCTGGGTTAAGGGCATTGATATTGTTTGTCTCTGCTTTCCTGCATCAGCCAAATAACATGATCTTTACCTGGTAACTACGAGTGTGTACATGCCAATATAGCATTGCAAAGTATTTCACATATATTGATCAATTATATCACTGTCAAGCATTTACTTATTGTAATTTATACCTATTTTTACCCGTACAATGATGCATTTACTCTAATGGGATTTTGTTTAACGTGTGATGTATAAGGACGCAAATACAGACCTAATTGTTTACTGTAATTGGAGACCCAATATCTCCCTAGGGAAGTTAGCGTTTGATAATTATCAGCGGAAATAGTGTTTTATTTCTAGTATATACATTTCATCTGTTACTTCCTTAATGTTGCAGGAATATTATAGTCCACATTTCCATCGACACATATCTAACATATGTTTTGTAAGCATTCATTTCTAATGGCAGCCTTTTGTTGATTTGTGTTGTTTTTTTAACAAGGCTCATCCGAATAAAGTCAATCCACAGCAACCAATAAACACCGGACCCGTTCCCAGCCCACCCAAGGGAAAATCCCCTGCTGCGGATTCGACAAGAGACCAGACTGATGAAATATTGAATGCAATCCTCCCTCCAAGGTGTTTTCTTCAATATTCAAAGCCAATTGATAACATCTTAGTTCACTATACCATATTAAGTTGTTTAAAGGTTATCCGTCTTCGTCAAAGTAGCTTTGATTGATTGTGATAATTTATATCGTGGTAAAATATGAAACGAGACAGTAAAATTGGAATGTCACAATATGTAAGTGCACAATGCGAAGTGGTTTTGTATTGAAAATCTATTAAATAATGAAAATTTAAGTCAAGCAAAAGTCACATAAATGTTATTGTTACTGTATGTATATCTGTTTCAGCTGTTTGTACTTAGAAAATGTGTGTGAGGACTGTAGATATTAGAAAAAACGTGTTACACGTGGACTCCATTATTTTATCAACTGTTGAGCAATGTAGACAGCCTAAATTTGCTTCTTTTGTTGGGTACGGCTTTTCTTTACAAGTCTCATTCATTACAGTTCATTCAAGTTAACATGTTTCCAAACTGCAGGTGCTGAAATCCCATATACCCAACATTTTGTGTTTACCAAACTGTTGGTGGATCAAAATCACATCTCATTGACAAGTGAAAGACACGGATACTTAAAAGTAGAAACTTGCACCATGAGGTAAGGGAGTGTCGTAGAATGTAGTACACAAGACTTAGATTTGGAAAGCTCTGGCTTAATTGGTTGCTGCTGGGCTACTGGTGCAGGGAGATCACGGAGGATGGACAGCTGTGGGTGCAGCAGGTGTCAAGCACGCCGGCCACCCGCCTCGACGTGGTAAAACTTCAGGAGCAGCTGGATGTCCGCTTGCAGCAGCGACAGGCACGCGAGACCGGCATTTGCCCTGTCCGCCGAGAGCTCTACTCGCAGTGTTTCGGTATGCTTATTAAACTCTTATTACATTATGATTACATGCCAGCCTCTCACCTAAGACAACTTCAGAGTGCATGCTAAAATGAGTACGAAAAAATTCTCTCGACTTTGTGCATTAACTCATGTTTAAGTGTATGATCGGCCACAGGCTATATAATGCCTTCGAACTAATGGCAACAACTTGGCTCTCCATTAACCTAAACTTAGAAATCTACAACCGGGCTTGACCCTATCCAGGACCTCATGAAGTGCTATGGAACGCACAGAAAATTCTGTAACTACTCTAAACCAAAAACCTTAATCCTTACTATAATAATCAAAACATCAGTCGGGTACCAGCCACCCCATCTGTTGAGACATTGTGCTTTCCTTTGCCTTGTTTGGTTGCAAACCGTGATGAACTGAGTCACCTCTAAGTGCAAGCCTTGCACCATGGAACTTGGCCCAATATCGGCCAAATGCCCATCATTAAATACTAATTCTCAGACGAGGAACAGTGGTCACATAATTAGTTCCTTAAGTGCTTTGATGGGAAATGTGTTGTTTTCATACCTATCTTGTGCAGTCATTCCAAAAATAGGTATCCCAAACATCAATCACGTACACTTGCATGACATTGAGTTGAGCTGCACTAAAACAGCCATTAAAATATTATGCAGTGCATGAATAAATGATGTCATTTTCATATTTCATTATATAAATATTACAGTTGAAAATACAAATAATATAAGCACCGAACTTTACCTCGGAATTAATTTTGAGTTGAGTCACTTGGCTGAACGTTTTAAGATCTCAATAAAATAACTGCTTCATAAACGCTTTCCTAGGATAATACACAGATAATGTAACTGATATCAGCAAATCAACCAACACATATGCTTAATGGATGTTTTTCCTGGCTCCACGTGTCTTCAGAATGTCTTCCGTAAACAATTGGTGAGCTGATATTCTTTTGACAGTTCCGCTCCAAAATATTCATGCGAGCATTCCTAATGTGTAACCTGTGGTCCAACCTATGTTTGTTTTTCAATGTACGCATGTGATGGATGACATGACAGAGCGAAAGTGGCAGACTTATGAATAATGTGCTGCTTAAACCAAGACTAATTTCAAACAAATTGATCTGGAAAGTATGTTACGAGTTTACACAATGCAAACCTCACAACAGCCATATGTGAATGTTGTAATGGGTGATATTTAAACGGAAAAAAATCAAACAGTTATTAACATCCCTTTTTAAGTGTGGGGAATTTTGAGGGCTTGCTGTCAACAATCACTATTCTTTTCCATTGTGACGGAAAACAGAAAGAAGGTGTTTTAACTTGGACGGACATATGGTAGCTGCATTAGTACATGTGGCATGAATTCTAGCCTTGTATACATTAGCTGTGCCATTATGTACTTTTACGTATTCATGAGAATTCTCAGGAAGGAACAAAAGTTAAACAAACTTTAATAATTACACACAGAGGTAGACCAAGCAAGATACCATGGGCAAATGTGGACTTTTGAAGCTTATGCAGGTGTCGGCTACAAGCTGATCCCAAGCAAGTGTATACCCCTGATCTATAGGTTTATGCCAAACAAGTTAATTTCCTTCCCATACTTTCTCCATCCCTCCATCTACAAATGTATGTATCCATGTGTATCTCATAAATCTTCTAAACATGAGGCTTAGAGTTACAAAAAACAACCAACCAAAGGTAACATTCCAACTGAGGTTGTGCCTCACAGGAAATTAGGCTCGGTGCACATGCAGATTTTAAACTAAATATTTTTAAACTTGCTCGATGCAAGTTCATGCAGATGCGTCTAGCATGGATTCAGCCTCCTGAGAACTCGCAAGCTCAACGGTGGCCTGCGATTGCACCACAGATAGCCTGCACTCGTTCTTCTCCAATTGCATAGCACACACATAATCACAGTACCACCAGCACAGCTCCATGCAAGCAGGGTGATACTGCCTCAGGTTCACTTGGGAACTAAAACACTCATTTAAGTCCCTTTTTTTAATTGCTTTAACTCCAATACATGATCAGAGATTTTCTGCATTCCTTGCTCATCTATGATTCCACATATTTTTTAAAGAACGCACGCAGTGATTTCAAGGGCAATTTTATGTTAATAATAATAATAAACTGTAACACGCACATATTTAGCAAAGTGCACAAATTAAGATTTGATCATGACTCGGAGGCACAGAGCCAGATTTAGAGTTCCTTGTTTGCTCATCAGAACAGATGTGTCTTAAGCTGATTAATGAGAGGGTATGGAGCTTGGAATCTGCCTATGCAGTTTTCTTGCATACAACCTAAAATACAGTATGAATCAACTATTGGCTCATTCATTTTAGTTCACCTGATGTGTATCTTGTTTTCAAAGCCCTTCAATTTATATTGCCTCCTTTGTTCAGAAAATAAACTTATTATGGGTCTTTGAGCCAGATACCATAGTTTAACGTAAATATGACGTGCTTTTTTATTGCTGAATTCTGACATCGTTGTGACAACAACCAAAGATTTATCTTTAAATTAATACTCTTTGGTTCTTTCGGTAAAGTCACGTAGGTATAAAATAAAATAAATCACGACGTTTCGGGCGCAACACAAGCGTCCGTCATCAGGTGACCGAAAGAACCAAAGAGTATGGATTCCTGCAGTCACGAAAGCTTCAAATCAACTTTAAATTCATGTTTTAAATAAAATGTACTTTATGTGTATTATTTTTCTAGTTACATTTTAGATTTACTCTTCCAAGGGAGAAGAACTATGGTATGTCATGTGTTACTCGGTATGCATCTTATATATGAGCATGCATATATGCAATTTATTGCACACAAAAGCGATATACACTTCAGTTTAACCTGGATAAACACAAACAGTAATGTACACATTAGCATTTAATATAGCCTTAATTATATGGCCACCATGCAATGTATTTAAACAATAGGCCTATCAATATGCCACTGCATAACGGTTGATAATTATACACACTCAGTTTTATATCGGGTAATTTAGTGATCACATATTTCATTGCTGTGTTTTCAACCACACGAAATAGCAGTCCTAACAATCAAAAACATTGGCTTGTGCTTCCACATGGCACAACATCTGTCAAGGCTAAGTCTGGGGAAATCGCCTGAAAATCGGAGAACCCTGAACCTTCCGCCCCTGGTTTTCCTCCAGGGGACATCCACCCTGGTTGGCCTCCTCTGGCTCAGGACCCTCTGGGCCGTTTATGAGAACCACGGGGTTTAAAGGTTTAGGCTAATTTGGGCTCCCGTGCGAAGATGTAATTACTCGAGGGCCTGCTGCAGCGAAGATTGATCAAAGCGCAAGCTCGGCTGTCTGGATTATAATCATTCTGCTCCAGGGACATTGTGATACGCTGCTATTGTATGACTTTATAATGACTAATATCAGTCAAAATGCTTGAATGATACATGATCACTTCATTTTGTTTCCAAAGCACAATATGGTGCATTCTTACTGTGCATTTTACATTGGAAATTAATGAGCTGAGATGACGTGAAATTGAACTTTCTTATATTATTTCTAAACTTTTAATAAATATTACAACTAATCAGATGTTTCTATTCAGTGTTAATGCAGTTAATTGTCTGAATGTCTTCAGTTATTTAAATACATAATATTTATTACATTGATGCAGCACACATTTAAAACAACGTTTTTCTCTATTCTAAATACAGGATTTATCTTCACAAGTTAATAAATGCTTTTTTAGAGATGTTATTTACCAGTTGTATTACACTAGATCCATCAATACCTAGGATATCATGGCCATTAGTCATGCATTCTCAGTGACCATTAACCTCTAAAAGTGAGCGTTCTTGACACAAAAAAACAGGCTGGCATGCATATGAGGTATTTGCCATTTGACATCATCAAGATCACTTGCTGACAAATCCTGACCAGTCAGAATGACGTGGACAGAACATGAGTCATGAGTCTACAGATCTTTCTAGATCTTTCTAGTACAGAACATCTTCAGATACTGACAATAGGATCCTCGAAATCTCTATAAGGCACCTCAACATTACAATTCAAATCATTCACATCAACCACATAGTTAAACACTTAGCAGCAGTATGCCTTTCCGGCACTGTACATTGTATACGCTGCAAGTGAGCGTCTCAAGCTTTGGCAGAGCCTGCTAACAATAACCTCAGCAATGGGCATTCAGGCCATCCAAGCCCTATCATGAGCCCTGCCTTTTTGTTTACATGACATTCCTGGCTCCACACAGCCTTGGAAACCCCACAATTCCATATTCCTGCCAATCCCACAAATCGTATTTGATTCCTGCTCAGAATCATATTTGATTCCAATAATGGAATAGTGAAGAATCGTGAGAATCTCCTGGCTCTAGTTCTCGCCCCGACCTACAGGACAACTTCTCCCCCAACTCTATCATCATCATCATCTCATGCTGACCATGTGCCACAAGGTCCTTGAGTACTTAAGTCCTTTTATGCATAGAAATCCCAAACTGATGCCTCCATCACGGTACTCCTTAACCCTCCCTTAGGCGCATCCTTCACTCGTGTTGTTTGTCATTAATCATTCTCCACATTACCATTTCTTGCATTCTCTCACTTCCTGCAATGTCATTAAAATATCCTACAGCACAAAGCACTAATCTTGCCATAGTCAATTGAGTGCCCTATCAGTTTAACACGTAGGCTTTTGTGACCAATATCATCCATAATAGAGGTTTTTTGGGTTAGATCGCATAAATATTCTCTATTATGAATGCCCTATATTTGTTTTTATATCTCCTACATTCACACCTTGCTCCTCACATCCTTAATTATTAACTTATCTGGAATAATCAAGCACCCATTTGTCATCTACTCAATTGTCTGTTATTTTCTTTCATATCTACAATCTTATAAAAATGTTGTCTTTAATTATTACAGTTTTCTGTCCAACCCCTTGCCTCATTATATATTCTGATATCCTATTCCTACTTAACCTATCCAAATATTCCTATATAATGTATTGATGTAATTGTATGAATATGAACTATGTGTTTCAATCCAATTTACTTACCCATACTATTATGTCTATTTACTGCATTACTTCTTTCATGTTCATCCTCCTTTCATCTCCATACCTCATCACCCCAAACATTTTGCATCTCAATTAATTACAGTACTCAACCTTGTACTCTTAGATAATCTCACGCAGAAGTTCCACCACACGAGCACATATATACTGTTAAGAGTAGATTTCGGTGTGATTAGTCAATGAAGTTCATTATGCGATTAAAATTATAATCGACTAATTTTGATATCGATTACTCTGGGCCCTATTAAAATGGTGGCTGCCTACACACATCTTGCTTCTTGAAGGTAGGAAACCCCCTAGAAACCACGTGGTGCAACTGATGCTGCTGGTGACGTTCTTAAGCCATGCGGGTCACCTCCAAGTTCCTGTCGAGCGGCATACGTGGGAAGGGAAGCGAGGCTTGTTTCCCCAACTATGTTTGTGTTATCCGATTAGTTCGAACAATCAAACTGATAATCGGTAGAATAATCGGTTACTTAAGTATGGTAATTGAAAGCCCAGCTGTACTTAGATGCCATTTTTGTTCCACAGCTTATGGCCGAGGTATATATTTAACAGCTTGATCAGTGGCCGAGCTCATGTGAATCAAGCAAATGGGTTTCTTGTAGTGGCTTTTCTGTGATCCTTTTGATGGGAATTTACAGTATGCAATGTGTTTAGGGGGGTTAAAAATGTGTGTCGGGGTCAGAAAACGCACTGCAAAACAGGTGACCTAACACTGGAATGTGAATACTGTGCACACCGCAATGCGTGTTTTTGGTCCGTCCCCAGATGAGCTGATCCGGCAAGTGACCATTAACTGCGCAGAGAGGGGGCTACTGCTATTACGGGTGCGGGACGAGATTCGTATGACCATCGCTGCCTTCCAGACACTGTACGAGAGCAGCGTGGCATTTGGCATGCGCAAAGCATTGCAGGCTGAGCAGGGCAAAGCCGACATGGAAAAGAAGGTAGGTAGCACTGCATTGCATTGCAATCTACATTAGTAAAGCAGCAAATCCTACATTTCAGTACTTTAACAAGAGGCACCAGCTGCATATAATATATACCCATCTAAACTTACTGCATGTTGAAGAGCAGTATAAAGTAAATACCCATCAGGCTCTGATTTGCACACAAATGGTATATAATACCAACCTTAATTTCCTGCGTTAGAGACCACATATATGTATGTAACTAGCTAATCTCTCTCCATGCTATATACCACCGTAATAAAGACATCGCTGAAACTCTAACCCAGCATTGTAAATCACCTCAATTTGCATGATTCAATAATAAGTTAGTGCCTATAAACATTTGTGGCATTAAATGTCGCTGAATAGGAAAACACCTGTTTATGGATTTTGACACCTGCTTTTAATAATATGCACATTCAGTGATACGCACTCAGTATACACGGCCAATTGGTTCACAAGGATATGGCTATCTGCTGAATTACTGACTCAGGTAATGAGCCGACTGTCCATCTTCAGCATAATCAGCATTATTTTCTTCTGGTTGTAGGGAGATAAAAAGGTGAACTCAAAAATACCCTGATTGTTGTCCAATGTATGTTGAACTTCTTTCGCACTGTACATAACCAACCGTGC
Organism: Lethenteron reissneri; assembly: GCF_015708825.2. Lineage (NCBI taxonomy): Eukaryota > Metazoa > Chordata > Hyperoartia > Petromyzontiformes > Petromyzontidae > Lethenteron > Lethenteron reissneri. Next base: position 13,301,051 of record NC_083807.1, on the reverse strand, counting down.
TAATCGGAGGTGCGGAGGAAGGACAACAAACTCAACAAACAAAAAACTGTTCAAAGTAAATGGGAATTTACATTTTATGGGTGTCTTTCATCTGGCGGCTTTTGGCTAGCCATTGAACAAAGACGGTCACCACATCGCGCGCTTTCAGATACACTTCTGCGGCCGTCTGGAATGTTCTTTCTTCGGATATTAGGAAGCCACGGGAGCTATGGACTCTTAAATCAAGACAGAAAACTCTTTTCTTTAGAACTGCTTTTTGTGTTCAGATTGTTGTCCTTCCCCTACACCCCCGATTAGCACAGTTGGCTACTTTTTGTGCGAAATAAATTCAACATACTATGCCTTTGTCAGCTGGTTGTAGGGCGAAAAGTGTGAACTCAAACATGATTGTTGTCCAACATTTTATATGTGTCTTTTATCCATATCTATAAATGTTGGTGGTGTCTAAACACCTAACGACACCCACAGTGGTTGCACGCCCTGACCTGCAGACCGTGCAGTGCCGATGAAAACGGGTGTATTCGTGCTTGGCCAGCGAAGACACTGGCCGTTGCTGCTCATCATGTGCACAGATTGCCGAGCTGGAGGAGGAAAAGCGCGAACTGGAACGCGCCGTCAATGAGCAGAAGGCCAAGTGTGAGGCGATCGAGAAACGCGAGGCTGAGCGACGGCAGGTGGACGAGAAGAAGCATGCGGAGGAAATCCAGTTCCTCAAGCGCACGAACCAGCAGCTCAAGGTACCGCGCAGGACACACGACAACACCCAGCCAGGCCACGGTCATGAAACTCCTCCCATGGTTATTAAGCACCTCCAATTAGCACGGTTGGCTACGTACTGGTGCGAAAGAGGTTCACCATACATACGTACATACATTCAATGATGCAATCGCTGCTACAGAGCCATCTTAGTTACACTAACACCAACCCCCATAGGCTAGCAACGAATCATACCAACAACTTCTCAGACATAGGCAATCCAGAGACAATCAATACAGGCCATATAAATAAATGTGTGAGGCACCTTCATGCAAGCATAAATATATGTTCATATATTAGTATACTTTATTACATTTGTAATGTTTATACATTACATAACCCATTTAAATACTCGTTAAGTTAATGCAGAACTACAGTTCCTCTATTTTCCTCGCATGAAATAGATGAAACAGTGTAATGTTACAGATATAATAAGCTTTCCGTCCACCAAATGCTCATAAAGTTCATTAGTCAATGTGCAAGCGTGTCTAAAATTAGACATTACAATAGAAATTAATCATTGAATTGCCATGCTTCCTGGACTTATCAAACTCGTTATACCGATTACTCTTGTTACATTTTTTTTTCACTCATTCCCAGATTGTAATGCCAGATGGCGGATTTCTTGATGCAAACTCAGCGCTGAACATTTGTTGCACAGGCATCATTGCATTGCCTTATTGGTAGTAATGCCTTTACATGGAAAATACATTCCTTAACATTAAGTAAAGTCACATCCAAATTGTTTAACAGTGCATGTTTGATACCTTTTGGGAGCAATTACTATAAGTTAGCACAAGCCATGTACACTTCTATTTTATAATTCTCAGAAGCACAGAAATGTAATACTTTATTTATTTTTATTACCCTAATTTTTTTGATCAACTATATTTTTTACTCTATGATCTAAACCAAAAATCAGACACATAAATGCTATTATAATGTCATATAAACCAGTATATAGCAAGGCTGAATTGTTTTTTGTTTTATTTTTTTCAGACCCAGCTTGAAGGAATTGTCACACCCAAAAAGTGAAGTGAGGAAACGTCCTTCTTTCTTAGTATTACAGTTTTTCTTACGGGAAACACAATATCTACACATGCAATCATTCCAAATGAATTATTCCTAATACTTTGTAACAGATTTCTTTTATCAAATAAAAATATCAACCATCTTTCAATTGTGTGACAGTACATTTTCATAAAAAAAAAACTCATTATTCTAAAGAGCAGTCGCAACTTACACGAATTGTTCATTGTGGGCTGTATTTATAGCAAAATTTTAGAAACAATATATTATACTGAATCTTTTTGAGGCATATTCCCACAGCTGTTTAGAATTGGATGGGTTCACATTTGTCTGAGCCAAGTCATGCATTCTTTACTTTGTAGCAACACATCTTCTTTAAGTTATGAGTTGGAGACACGCTTCTTCCATTTAAGTCATATTTTACATGCCACACAAGCTGCTTAAATGCATCATCATCAATAATGCATTATCATCACTGTTGTACAGTAGACTCAAATCAAAGGTAATGGACTCCCCTCAATCCAAGGTTGGACAGGTCAAAACCCAAGCAAGTGGCATGAAACAGAGAACAGTGTCTCTTTGGACATTGTTAATTTGGAGTGGGTTCTATTGTTTGTCTTCTGCTTAAAAAAAAGTTAATGATAAAATGGCAACATTTACAACAATATGATGTTTTCTGATAACAACCATGGAGTTCATATTCTTTTGGTCTTTCGGTATCGAAAGACCCTAAGAATATGAATTCCTGCAGTCACGAAAGCTTTCAAGATTTAACCATGGAGTTGTGTTAGTCAAAATGTATGGCAATGTCAGTATGATAACCAGTGACGTGTAGAGTGATGCGTATCAATCTAATTCTAGATTTGAAGTTTTCGTGACTGCAAGTATCTATACTCTTTGGTTCTTTCGGTAAAGTCACGTAGATGAAAAATAAAAATAATGATAAAAATTATGTAATGAAAATAAATAGCAAAATTTAGCTGTGGCAGTTCCACCTGATGACGGAAGCTTGTGTTGCCTCCGAAACGTCGTGATTTCAATGAGTTATTTTCATTTTATTATTATTATTTTTCATCTATGTGACTTTACTAGTTTCTATATTTCTTAACTTTCCAAAAAACAACGTAATATTTATATTATTATTTCATATTTATAATAAACCACTTTGCAACAGAGAAGTGATATTTTTTATATCTGTTTAAAAAAAGCAACAGTATACAATGTAATGCATAGCAAGAAGTGGCATTTGGTACAGAGGATTTGCTTCAGTTAAATGTAATTTTGAACAATTTAATATTTTGAACATTTCACAAGTTTTCATTTGTACCAAGAAAGTTGTAAAAATATGTTAATTGTCAGCCATTTGAGAAATTATGTCAATCTGCTCGTGGTTGTATTGGCCTTTAAAAGAAGTTCAACATTCATACTTACATAAAATGACTGCCCATTGTTAAGTATTCTTGAGAGGGACATTAAAAAAACACTCTTTGCATGTATTGTCCCATATGATGTGTTTACTATTAAAACACAAATTATATGTTTTAAACTTGGATATCTGAAATATTCCTGTAAGATTAAATATGTTAAACTATTGCTAAGGCCGAGCTCTAACTTATAGCAGCAAAAAGAGTGGCACCTAAAATCCCTCAATGAGATCAAAGGACACACTTTATTATGTATTAGCTCTTGCTAGATTGTTGGTGCATGATAATCAACTCATTTAATACTGAGCAGATGGCTTGCCATTCGCAATTAGCGTTGATGTAGGGCATGTGGAGCGTTGTTTCCAACAGGCATTGAAAAATGTCTTTCCTTTCCTCAAAGTAGCTCAATTTCGTGAATATTATACTCTCATACAAATCTCCCCAAGAAGTGATAAGCCACTGTGCTCATAAAACAAAACTTGTTTTTCTTTCATTGAGAACGCAACGTTGATTCCTACATTTTTTTGTACAAAACTTGCAATCGAATATGATACATGTGATGCTTACTTGGCAGCGCAAGGGTAGGTGCTGAAATGCGGTGACAGTGTAAATTCCTCGCCCGGTGGGATGGGGGCATTCCCACCGCGGACGTACGTGCGCGGCGCGGCACCGTGCAGGCTGCTGATGGATGTGTGCTCACACCTGCTCGCCCTCACGCCGACGAGCACCCGTCTTCGACCAGGGCTTCTACGTGCTGGGAACCACAGCCGGCTCTAAGCCACGTGGAATGAGAAAAATGAAAACTGTGGTCCCGCCTTTATCACTGGCTGCAGCCAGATTGTCTTGGCATCATCGGACGGCAGACGCTGACCTCGTCTTACATTCCCATATTTCTGTAAGCTCTTGCACTTTTTTTAATCCTTTTTGTGTTTTTACATAAAATCCCCTACATAAATGGACGAAAGGTCTATTTCAAAACTGCTTTGCTTCATCGACTCGACAACCTGCAGGCATACCACCGTTACTCGACTGTTCACCTTGAATTAAAACGAAAGATGATCCTGTGCAAACTCATTCCTTCGTTTGACAGTTGTACCAAATAATTTAAGTTGTTTGCGAAATGGCAACCAATGAAGTAAAGTACCTCTGCAGTAAGAGTGTTACATAAGCCACGGGATAAAATTAAAACGTGATTTTTTTTTAAGGATCAAATAAAATGTTTAGCCTGTAAAGCTCAAGTCCAATGCATTAAGTTGGGAATGTGCATCGACTATCCCTTTAATAACCCCTGTGTGTGTGTGTTCAATTAAATCAATGTCAAACATGCTCCTCGATGTGTGTAATGTTATAAAGGGTTCTGCTTGGACCAAAATAAGCTCTTTGTGGTTGAAAATCCTGACACTGGAAGCCTGCAAATTGACCACAATTACTGTAGCAGCTCAGGAATAGCCTCACATCTGCCAGGAACAGGATAGCAATGCAACAAAACGCTTTGACCCCAAAATGATCCAATTCAATGGTGGTTCATTTTTCCAACAATTATACAATTCACGGGTAATCTAAGAAAAGTAATTTTACCATTATGAAATTTTGCAGAATTTTAAGCATATGTGTGGGATAAACCTTAAGCTCCTCATGTATTAAACATACCCTCATTATGGGTCCTGCTGATTTTAAGTAAAGCTTGTCTGATAGCCATTTCCTTTATTTTGAGTTGAAGTACCAGTTATTGCATTCATCTCTTCCATAATTACAGTGGATTTAATTGTCAAGACTTCAAAAGCCTCTTAGACATAAAACCAAGTTTATTTTAATACCCATTTAAACTTAACATTTAAACGTAACAATACTTGCTTTATTACTTTGTTGGCTTCTCGCTATTACCTTGAGTGTGTGTCTGGATGCTGTCAACCGCTGAAGGGGCCTTGTGCCATCATATCATCGATTAAGCCATTCAGCATAAGAGGCAAACATTAAACATTTACAAACACATCAGTGCAAGCTGGCATGCGAGACCCACTATGGATTATCCGCTGACCATGCACTGCTTGAAAGTTTGTGCACGTTGAGACCAAAAGCTGAGTCGGTGTACAGTTAATAGAGCTTAGTTTAAGAGCAGCCTCTAGCAATACAAAAAAATTACCAATACAAAAAGTCGACTGCATAAACAAGATTCAGCAAGCGCGTGCTACCAGAAGAGGGGGATATTCTACAAAATTAAATAAATGTAGGTGTTTGTTTTCCGTGTTACATATTGCAGTAACAGTTATATTTAGTGATGTTGCAATAATATAAGCAATACATGAAGCAAATGACCCAGCCAATAAAATGTGAAATGCATCAGGACATTTTCTTCTTGTTCAATGTGTTATTTCAACAGCATTCACCTTGCCTGTCATGACACAATCATGGACAAAGATCATCCCTCAACACTACAGCTTCAAATGCCTTGGGCTACATTGAAGCATTGCTCTGCTTCATATTAGCTTCATTGCTCTGCTTTATTTTATGTTTCCGTTTTGTCATTTTGATGACCCAGGTTACTCTTGCAATGAGACGTGTCTGGATCTCTTGAGGTGTCACATGGTTAAACAACATACACTTTAACATATATTTTAAGTTTCATACGATGAGTATATTGCTATTATCTTCTTAAATCAATCTTGCAAACTGACTTGATTAATGGATGCTGTAATCTTGAAACTATAATTAGTAATCAGTTGTAGCTATAAATTGTCATACTACAACCATATACACTGGTTACCGACAATCCTTCGTGATAAGGATCACGTATAATTGTGGCCTTGACTTAAAGCACGAAACTTGGCACTCTTATTTAATAAAATTTTGAACGGAGTACATACACAACGATTGCAAAAGTGTACTCTTTGGTCCTTTCGGTAAACTCACGTAGGTATAAAATAAAATAAATCACGACGTTTCGATCGCAACACAAGCGGTCGTCTTCAGGCGGAAAAAATCGAATCCAGCAGTTCCACAGTTCCACTGCCCGATTATATTTTTCCGCCTGAGGACGAGCGCTTGTGTTGCATTCGAAACGTGATTTATTTTATTTTTTACCTACGTGACTTTACCGAAAGGACCAACGAGTATGGATTCCTGCAGTCACGAAAGCTTCAAATCAAGATTAATTGCAAAAGTGCTGACGCATCATCAGCGAGTCTATTCAGTCTCCGCGCGTCCTGTTCTTGATGATCGACCATTGACCCACGTTAGGTAGCCGTTTCAGAGTCGGACTTGTTTTTCAACCTGTCTGACATTCCTCTAGCGCAGGGGTCGGCAACCTACGGCTCCGGAGCCGCATGCGGCTCTTTACGGGCTGCTTCTTGACGATGAGTACGTATGTACTCAGATGCATTGCGGCTCTTGAAATACTGAATTTTGTACCGAATTGGAAATAAATGGCTCTTCTTGTTATTTTGGTTGCCGACCCCTGCTCTAGCGGCACCAATGGTTAGAATTTCATTAGCCCGCACTCCATCAAAGCGGAAGAAGGGGCAGTGTGTCAGTGTCCGATGATTCTTTGGAATTTGGATCCATTCAGACCCGATTTGTCCCCGCCGCGACACTGGCCCTTAAATCGCGCTTAATTACTTGTGGCGACAAAAGGGGAGCCACAATCATCTGTTACGAGAGCGTTCCCAGTGCGAGATCGCCGTCTCCAGGGCTACTCCCGTGAAAGTGCAAAGGTCACGTGAAGTCACGCTTTGTGGGAGGCCTGTGGGTGCGTTTTCCTTTGCGCGCTTCCCCGTTGGCAGCGACGCGTTAAGCCCCTCGTGTTCACGCAAACAACGCGAACGGTGTTAATCCGACGTCGACGCGTAACGTTCGCACCTTGTGGGCACCCCACGGACAATTCGGGACGGATGGAAGAATATGGACTGAGCAGTGCCGGATTAAGCTAGTGCGGGGCCTGTAGCATATGTTATAAAGGGGCCCTAAATAAAAAAAAAACGTAAATATTAAAACACAATTCTTTTTTCTTGCATAGTAAAGTAATTGTATTTTTGAATTTGCTATACAGCCAGATAATACGACAAATCGCTAACCTTATACACCTAGTCGTTCATAAAAGTTGAAGGCGGTATAGTACTATAGTAATAGAGCAAGTGCAGAATCGCTGAACCGGAATTGATAGCTTGAAAGCATTTAAGCGCGGGGCCCTTGAAAGTGCGGGGCCCGTAGCTACTATATATGTAGCTACTTTTGCTATTAGGATAATCCGGCACTGGGACTGAACCTGCTTCACTGTTGTATATATGTGTGTGTGGCCAAACTGCTCAACTGCGATGGGCACTTGCAACACGTGAAAATATGGTGTTTAACATGCCTTCCTGCTTAGGTGCACACAATTAGTTTGTTTGTTCATACAATTGAATGACAAGTCTATATGTAAAGCATAGTTACAAGGGAATGCTATTAGGACAAGATTAGTGCAAATATGCAGCCTATACAGTTAATTTTGGAGGCAGTCTTAACATGCATTGACAATTCAGCATTATTCCAATTTCCTTTAAGAGCGTGATGAATGTTACCGTGTATGAATGATTTCTAACCATCTTGAAGACAGGTTTGTACAAACACTTTAAAATGAAAATCTAATATAAACCCCAATTCAAATACTGTTGAAATAGTAAGTACATATTGTGAAATACTGTGGATCGTTTTCTAAGGAGAAGTAACAGCTGAAAACTTGGTTACGTTTTTTTTATATTAAATTGCATCACTGCTATAATAAAATTTTCATAAGTCATCCAGATGGTCGGGACATGGTGGAAATATACTTTTGAGAATGAGCGTAGCTGAGGGTTATTATATTTTGTAATCAAGTCCCCATAAAAAATTAAAAAAGGCAAAATATGTATTTTGTCTCATCACAAATTATGTAATAAAGCCCTTGAGCAACCTCACGATATGAAAAAAAAATACAAATTGCCTTTTCGCATCTTAACGAATTAACCCCATGAATTTTAGAGCTCATGGGACTCGAGTTTTTGGATTGCAGACGCTGGCTGTAAAGCCTAAAGTTTGAAATTCCAATACTTTGAGAGTTAGAGGGCTTGAATAGTCAATTTCTTATTCGAAAATGTTGCATTAAGGAAGGGGACAGAAAGTCAGCTCTCTATTTGGTAGACTTTTCCTTGTCGTCTTTTTTCCCTTCCCCTGTTGCGACCTGCAAACCTTTTTTTAGCACACGGTTTGGCCTGCAGAACAAAAAGCGTGGAGTTACAATGATATCGCAAACAGCACCTGTCTTGGCGGTGACATTTCAGCTTCCCCGCTGCACCACGAGCTCCAAAAGGCCACCTTCATAGCACAGCTATTCGTTGGCAATAAAACAAAGAGTAAATATCCCGTTCATATGTGTAAAAAAAAGCAAAGAAATGAAATAGGTTGTACAGATGCCTCTTTTATTACTCAATAGCAATCGTATACCATGAGGTAAATAACACGGCTTTTCTACTCGCTATTTGTTGTTATTTTTTTTACTACTAACAATATACTGAATGCATTGTAATGGCTTAATAATGTCCTATGAAGCATAGATTATGTAACTGTTGTAGAATACCTTTTCTCAATTTAGAAAAATGTATATCCTTTCTTGTTCGAGTTTAGAGGACCATTTTTCTTATAAGGGATGCATAAAAATTACTGCAATTAAATGTGCAATATACGACATTTGTTTCAAAGGGTGCGTCAACTATAACACTGATTAATTTGGTCACTTGCTTAAAACTGGAGAAAACATGCAGACATTCTTCATTATTGCAATGAAACCATTGAAAATGAATACCGCACAATTAATATTACCTCAATATGCTTTTGAGGTAATATTCTTTGTGTTGTATTAATATTTAGTCTGGAAAAGCGTACAAAAGATTTCAACAAAGTAACACGAGTTGATTTTTTCAAGTCTTAGTAGATTAAAATATTTTGGAGTTTAAAACCTTTATTTGCACTTTATTTTCCAAATTTTAATTCAGTTAAAATATTAGAAAACACTGTCAGAATAACTACTAAATAGGATTACAGTGCCTTTTTTTCTTGAATTTAAAAATAAATTATAAAATTGGTAATTAAACCTCATATCAAGGAGGCCCTTAAAACGAGGCTCACGTGCGGATACTTCATAGTGGACGACCTCTTTGTTTCCAACTTAATCAATTTCATCTGAGGCACAGGAAACACAATCTGAAAGGACCGGGAGAGGAAGGTGGTGGCCAGTGACGTGAAGAATGGAAACGTCTTAAGTGATGGGCCACCGGGGACACGGGCGGAAGTCTCCAGATCCTGGAGATCCGTCTCTCCCCGGGAGGACGGTGAGCCTGCAGAGTGTGCGGAGGTTGGCGGCAGCTGTTTCCACGGCTCATGGCTCTCTCCTGGCGTGATTTGTGGGCCCTGGCTACCCACGTGAGCCGTGCTAGGCCCCGACAGAGTGATCGCCAGATCGTCCGGGTTCAATGTTGTTTGTTGCGACGTGTAAAGATAAATCCAGCTTAACACGGAGGCTTTCGCTGACCAATATCATCCATAATAGAGGTTTTTTGGGTTAGATCGCGTAAATATATAAATGTGTCGGGTGGCGGCGGGTTTTAACGACACATTTATATATTTACGCGATCTAACCCAAAAAAACTCCATTATGGATAAATCCAGCAATTAGCGTGGCTCAAGATCAGATGAACTAGGTTGGGTCTTGTGTTATCATCTTAATGCTACATCATTCATAAATACGGTGCAACAGCAGGCCTACAAGCTATCGATATTCCTTTGGGAATGCTTTAGATGTAAATTCCTTTAAAATATATATTAGTAAAAAATACATGAATTGTGCACTACAATAACACATTTATTAGCACAAAGCAGGTGAACATTGCCTAAGTGGTATTTATGTCATAGCTGGCCTCATACAGATGAGATACGTAAAGTTTGTGTTGCATTAATTACATCCACATGTCAACTCTGCCAAGCTACTAACAGGTAATGCGTATGTGGGCTCGGATTTTAAACTATTAAACTGCTTTTTGTTATTCTACCAGGTAAGGCCCACTAAGCTATAAGAATCTTTTTCAGAAGTCACCTGGTCACAAAGCATTACTCAATGAAGTAGCCTATCATGTGGACATTTCTAGCAACCAAATACTCAATACACGTGTTTCTAAATGTGAAGGGAAAACAACGGAGGACCCGGAGAAAAATCTATGCGATCACGGGGAGAACACGCAAACTCCAAATATACAGGTGTCGGGATCAAACTCATGCCCTCCTGTATACCAGGCGAGGTAGATAACATCTCACCACCGTGACATCCCCAGAAGTACCAAGCACAACGTGACGTTTCCCTCGCCGTGCGTACAAAGACGGCTGGAAAGTGACGCTGAGACAGATGACGCCAACCGATCTCAAAACAAGCAAATTATAGAAATATGCCATTACACGCAGATGATTAGCAAAGATGGACATGGAAGTACTCTTGTGAACTGTGGTCTGGTTGCTTCTGCAGATGTTTTGTTGGCACTGGATATGAGGAGAAATATTCAGCTATTCCACATGTGTTCCCCTCTCTGCTGGGATCTCCATGCACGCAGCAATCACCTGTACCTCATTAGGACATCCCTCAGACATCCACGAGACCCGAATAATCCCTTATGCCATGCCCCCACTTCCAGGCTCATCATCATCTTTTGCCAAATCACACGGCTGTTACATGCACTGAATTGTGTAACAGTTTTGGTTTCTCCGCTTACTGATTTAACCGCTGTGGTTTTTTGAGATCACGCTCTTTCAATTAAATAAACCTCTGCTCCTCCTGCATCTTATATTCCAAAGGCATGCCCTCTGACCCAGAGAGCATATTTTTATGACTGCCATGCTTGCGATGACATGAAGGAGGTACTCTCTTCATCATCCTCATCATCAGCCAAAATCAACCCACTTCTGGATGAAGGCCTTTCCTCAAGCCATTGCTATCTCCCACCATCCTGCTATGTGAACATCCGCCCAGCGTCTGCACGCGAACTTGTTTCATTGACCCATCTCCTCATTGGGCGTCCTGATCTCTTCACCCTTCTCATACAGAGATGCTACTATCCACAGGTGAAATGATTGATCAGCTATCAACCGTTGTTTCGATTTTTACCGACGAATAAAAACCAACACGTAGCCTGCAATTTGCGTATATTTTGTATACACTCCATTAATAAGTTCCACACACGAGGCTCAAAAGGTACTTTGAGAGCAGGATCTGCCCGACTTTGTTGATGTCATCGCTGTCATCAATCATCGCCACGTCATGTGTGGGGACGCGCTGCGATGATTTCCCCACATTTCGAGGGCCGGATGCCTAGCATCTGCAACTTTAAAACACCTCCTGGTTCATAGATTATCATCCAAATCAATTATTTTTTTGACAATAGATTCTCTCAGTTTGATTGATTACCCATCTCAGCACTAATTATTATATATCTAAGATATGTGCTACATTTGTGTTGACCCTAGAATATGTAAGCCCCAACTACATTATACGATGTAAGTATGTACTTTTAGTTTTGTATTAATTGCACGATTGTATGTTTCATGTTATTGGATCATATACATTAGATCAAATACCATATATTGTTCTTATTTCTGGGATGGATAAACTCGTTCCTAGCTCATTGTACGAGCAAAATTCAACCTTAAGTGGTCAAGTTGATGTATGACGCAGCACTCACTGACTGACTCCGGTCACGCTCTCACTGTCGGTCAGTTACCTGATCACGTCTCTGGGACCCCTTTGCCAGGATGAACATGATGAAAAGAGGAGATTAGGCTTCACCCTTTCCGGCAATAAAACATGGATTAAGATGTTCCAACACCAAATAGGCACACCTTTTGCAAGGCACCGAGTCTGCATTAACCACACGTACTTGTGGCAAAACATGCAAACAAACGTGCTCTGATAATATTTGCATTGTTTTTGAAACTGATTGGCCTACACCAGAGACAGCCTTCTTTATGGACTTGTCTCACCAGTGTCAGACCAGAGGACGCCAAATGCGAACGGTACAAAAGGGCCGTCCATAAATGACGTCACACACCTAGGTGGGGGGGGGGGGGGTCAGACATTTGTGACGATGTGTGACGAGGGGGGGGGGGGGGAGTTGAGAAATGTGACGTCACATCAAAATGCGCAACTTTAAATAAATATAGACAACACGTTCTACTTAATTAAATATACATTTTAACAAATGTTTTCTCCTACAACATCAGAGTGCAGCGCCATATTAAATACGCACTACAATGACACTAGTTTAAAGCGATTTGAAGCACGATTCATTTTCAAAATGGAAATATGGTTTTGGGGGGGGGGGCAGAGCTTTGTGACGTCATATTTAAGGGGGAGTCTGGCTTTTTGTGATGCCGTGTGACGAAGGGGGGGGGGTCAAAATCGTCCAAAATCGCGTGACGTCGTTTATGGACGGCCCCAAAGGCAAGGCAAATATCAAAGCATCAATAGCTCAGTTTGAACAGTTATATATCCTTAGAAATCTTCTACGATTGCCGTTCCCATAAACGTCAGTCATTGATTCATCGACCCATTTTGTGCCACTGTTTCATCTCAGCCACACCACGCTCCAACACCATGCCACGGGTCAAAAACACACAAAACCACTTCTCTCTTCATGCTCCATTCCACGCGCCGCTCCACTCAAGAATCCCCTCCGATAGCCTCGCTACCCACGTTCGTATAAACCTTGCCCAAACCAAGAGACGCAACTCATCTATGACAATTTCACGAGTGCCGATTGTTGCTGGGCACGTGTCACTTGGGCCTGTGCTCACGAATACAGCTCCTGCCCTGTCGTAACTTGTCGATTTGCATGAAGGGATCTGTCCCGTTGCTTTACACTGCAAAGCAAGGCACTTGCTTACAACAATGGCACTGAAGCACTGTTGACTCAACAGGCTCTGCTGACCGGCGCTCAGTGTTGAACTCCCGGCAGAGTGTTTTGTTGTATGCAGCGGCACTTGGTCAAGCTCAGGGAAACTCTTCATCGTCGTCATCGTCAGCCATGATCCATCCGCTGCTGGATGAAGGCTTCCCAAGCCGTTGCCATCTCTAAGTCTCGCGATGCAACGGTCCATCTTTGTTGCGGCATACGAGCTGATTTAATCAATCCGTCTCTCTGGTAGACATCCTCTTGGGCATGTTCCCTCCTTACTTTTCATTAACAATACATCTGTCGTCTTTCATTTGTGTACGCTCTCTAATGCATGTGCTCTTCTTGTTGTCAGTGTAATTCCAGGCATGCACCTCTCCATTTAGTTACTTAATGTCCATGTTTCTGATCCATATGCAACAGCAGGTTTTATATATATATATACTACTTAGGAACTCTCTACTTTAGGTAAATTGGTATGTAGCTTTTCATTAACTACGGTTAAGTCACGTAGGTAAAAAAAAAATTAAATCACGACGTCTCGGAGGTAACACAAGCTTCCGTCTTCAGGTGGAACCGTCACAGCAAAATGACTATCAACAGTAAGCAAAATTACTGTATCAACAGTAAATTTTGCTGTGACGGTTCCACCTGAAGACGGAAGCTTATGTTGCCTCCGAAACGTAGTGATTGCAGTCACGAAAACTACAAATCTAGAATTACTACAGTTAGTTTTCTAAATGCACTGTTTGTCACCTGTTCTCATACGCCCATTTATTTGATCATTTCGATCCTGGCCCAACTCATTCTGGCGTGTTTTTCAGTTGTGTCCCTCTGACAGCTGTCTTCCATTGTCCAGCGAACCTACTGCACGTGAGTTTAGGTTTGCGTGTCTGTCTGTCTGTCCCTCGAGCCCTCTTTTTGCGGCGTTCTGTCGAAGTTCTTCTGGCATTTCCTACACAGGAGCTCGTCCCGTGGTTTGTTATTATAGTTGCCTCCTCGCCTACTACCTTTCTTAAACGTGTTTTGGCAGTTTCTTCATGCAAACTCAGTGGAGCTGTCGTATTTTTGAAGTGTGTATTTCTTATTTAGGTTTTGGTTTGTGAGAGCTTAATTTACCATATCAATTTCCAATTATTTAAATGCATTTTCATGGTCTATAAAGGGTAGGCAGAATGGCAATTGATGTTTGTGTCTTTTCAGAAAAGTTTTTATTTTATTTCTTTTGTTACATTTCTTTATACAGGAAAGCCTCACTGAGTCTAATGACTCTTTTTTCAGGAGGTTCCTGCCAAGTGTTCACAGTTGGGGGCGATGATTGCTGCAGAGGGTGCCAAGGTGGTGAGATGTTAACTATGTTGCTTGGTATACAGGAGGTCGTGGGTTCGATCCTGACCCTGCATATTTTAAGTTTGCATGTTCTCTCTCCTCGTGGTTGAATGTATTTTTCTCCGGGTCCTTCGGTTTTTTACTCCATATATAAAACATGCGTTTCGAGTATTTTGGCTGCTATACATTTCCACATGATAAGCCACTTCGTTGAGCTATCATTTGTGCCCAGGTCACTTCTGAAAAGAGCAACACAGATCAGTGGACCTTACTTGGTAAAATAGAAAATAGTTTACAATTTTTTCATGCTATATTCCAAAGGAGTAATTTGTGGGTCATTTCTCAAACTTGGCAAATAATGGACCATGACTCCAGCAGACAATTGACCTCCTTTTGTGAATAATGTTAAGCGAACTTTAACATCCACTCGGAAGCAGACGGCACGTCGTATTTTTACGGTTAATACACCCACAGTATTAATGAGGGCGGCCGATTGATTTGAACCGTTAATCTTGATTGATAGTATGTGTGTGCTCGATGGTAGAAAAACCTTTTCCAGTTCCAGTTTGCTCATTTGGCCCATTATTACAGCTGCCACTCCGAGAGAAGGAATATGAACCGGCGACCTCTGGATTGCAAATCCAGCGTGCTGACCATTACAACGTGGCAGCATCTCATTGTATAAGGGCAACAGTCACATTTGCATAACTTATGTTATAATTAATATATGAATTAAAATGGAAAAAAACATGCTTTACATATACCCAATAAGTCGCATTCAATATACTCTGCGCATTTGCGGTGCAATTAGAAGCACGTGGTATGGCGGCCCATAAACCATTTCGAGGTTTCAGAAACTTCACACATTCACGCCTTGAGACCAAAATCCTGGCGAGTTAACCACAACCATTGTGAAAAGACTTGTCTCGAAACCTCTGCTAAGCCTCACGCAATGATGTGGTATTCAACCGCGCACACTGCGTTATTTAACAGCACCACTCTTTCAAGACGTTAATGCGCGGCTCTTTTTGTCAATCAACTGCATGGACGAGGCCCTCTCCACGCCGTCGGGCTATGCGAGTTATTTGACCATACTTCACCACTCTAATAATTGTGGGTTATTGATGGTGGCAAGCTGCACTGCTCCTTGAACCACGGCAGTAGCCTCAAAGACCCGCTTGATGCGCGATGGCCACCAATCTCGGCGCTATCCAAGCTTAAACCTGCTTAGCTTCTGAGATCTGACCAGATCAGGTGGGGTGCATTGCGGGTGCCTTGGTCATTGGGCCACTTTCAGTATATGTTTTAAAAAATAATCGCTGACACATACGGGCATTATTAGATTTATTGTTATTAGATTTTTTATTTAAAAAAAACAATAATTCGAATTTTTGCTTTCGGTACACATGAGATAAGTTCTAAGCGTGCATTTTTGTGCATTTTTACGTTTCACTTCGACGCAGCCGTACCCGAATAACCACGTGTACATTCTCCTCATGACCACAACCTAAACAACATGTTGATCATCAGCTGCGCTTTTTGAAAACTAAATGAAACAAATTATTTATAAAACAACCACAATACTCTCTGGTTTGTCCGACTGCTCAATTCTGGAATCTCAAACGTTTGACCTTTTGAAGTACAATATGTGCCATATTGCAATTCAAATAACAAGAAGAATGTAGAGCCCCTTGTGAATCCACTGCTGGATGAACGTTTAGCCCCCACAGCACATCGGTCATGGGGGTCGTTTGACCATACTTCACCACAGTGGTCAGTGCAGGTTGGCGACCCTAGGGTAGTGGCCAGGACCTCACATCGCTTGCCACTGACATTAGACGTGGCCAGGAATTTAACTCAAGTAGTCAGGGTCTACACTGCACCACACAACATGATGTAAATACGATTACACATGTGACATGTGTCAGTCCGGCCCAATTTAAAATACTGTGTTCATCTTCTACTAATTGTGACCACGTTCTGGTGGCATTTTAATGCATAGGCTTCACCGTGTTAATAGTGATGAATAAGTATAACCCGTAAAAACAAAGTTTTTCACTCTAAATCCTTTATATGCGTGGCTGCTAGAGTCCTCTCGTCCTCTGGCTTGAGATGGCTGCCACCTATGGGTCAGATGATTCTCTGCCAGCATTAAGCAATTGGTAGTTAAATATTTTTTAAAAAATTCCCTAAACAGTGTGAAATTTTTGAAAAAAAATTTCATGACAATTAATTGTCACGCACAACGAGTCTGTGTGGAAAATGTCAGCTTGATTGGATGACGGAAAGTGGGGTAAAAACGAGCGAAAGATTTGCACAGTCCTAAGCAAGCAAGAGAACTTAATATAAAGGATTTAAAAATATATTCGCCTGTGGAGGACGCAGGGATCGATTCCGCGACCTTTGGCATGGGAAACGAGGGCGCTACCAACTGCGCTACTCCGCCACGGCCTGTGGAGGGGTTACGCTCTGGGCTCTTACACTCTGACGTTCAGCCAAAGCCATGAATGAGCTCTATTTGAATATATGTAAAATAAAAAAATTTTGCCTAAAAAGTGTACAATTTTGGGAATTTTTTTTCACGAACATTAATTGTCTGGCACAACGAGTCTGTGTGGAAAATGTCAGCTCGATTGGATCACGGGAAGTGGGTTAAAAAACGACCGAAAGATTTGCACGGTCGTAAGCACGCAAGCAAGCAAGCACGCAAGCAAGCACGCAAGCAAGCGAACTTAATATAAAGGATTTAAAAATAAGAATAGGTTGTACCCATATTTTGCTACTGGTAAATAAGATTCCAATGAGGTTGTACCCTTTCTGGCAATAAAACACATGTTAAGACGTTCAAACTCCAAATAGAAACCTTTTGCAAGGCATCAAGTCTGCATTTACCACGCATACTTGGGGCCAAACATGCAAACAACCATGCTCTGATAATTCACTGGTCAACACACTTTTTCTGGAATAAGGTATTCCAACGGGTTTAAGGTAATTTTGGGGTGCTGATTCCAAACCTGGCATCAGTTTTGTCTATCACATCAGGTTTTTGAGATATCAAATATTGCATTTTCAATAAAAACAGCAAATTTATGCTCATATACGAATAGCTAAACAGACATCCATACAAGAATAAGATAAGATACAATATACAATAATAATGAAAAAAACATTAAATGAGCCGTAGCACAAAGTTGTGAGAGTGACTGCATATCAATGTGAGTGAATGCATATTACCGTGTAAGAATTGAATTGTGAAGAAAAGAAAAATATGTACAAAAAGGTCATTCACAATAGTGATGTTACATCTGCATAAACGACCTCTTCTTTGACGATCTCCGATTGGCACACCAAACTTCAGCTTAGCAATTTTTCTTTTAGACCATGATCGCAAAGTTTCAACACAGGTTTTACACACTTTGCGAGGAGCCCAATTTTTGTCTTGGTCTCCAAGTCGTACTTTAAAGTAGGCAAGATAAACCTTCTTGGCAAAGGTATTGATGTTGCGCCTTTGATCCTGCAAAGTGAAGCTGCCACAGATGTAGCAGAAGATATCTGGGTCATTACTGCATTTCCTTCTTTCAGATGTTGTAACCATTGTTAGATCACGCAATGCAGAAGAAAAATATTGAATAAATGTGGATATCTACAAAAAATGATATTATAAACACACTATCCTAAAAATACAGCACCATATTTTAACACTAAAGCAGTCACTGACTCGCAACAACTTGCAATCATAAGTGACAGAGTTAATTTCGGGTAAAATCAATTAAAATTGAGTATGCCGATAGCATAAAAATGAAATGTGATAGAGCAAATCTGAGATCAGATTTGGAATCAGCACCCTGAAATTAGTCTAAAACAGCTGCAAAAGTCCAGGCCAGATTTTTGTTGTTGTTGACCAGTGTAATATATGTGGAGAGGAGAGATATACGCGGTGCGTGCAATTAAGCGGGTGCAACTGAGGACGAACAGGTGTTTGCGTTGCAAACATGAGGTTTGCACCGACAAACCACCAGTAATTAATGGGAGAAGCGGGTGCAAACGAGGTCGAGCAGGTGTGCACGTTGAGGCAGGAGGTGTCGCCAGGGAGACGGGAGATGGGAGGTGATGATAATGAGGACACCAGGCGCCGGTCAGGCGGCAGCTTAAGAGGAAGCACGTGCGGTCTCGGAATGAGAAGGGGGATACCAGCGGGAGTGTGGCTGAGCGGAGGGGAGTTGCCCGAGAACGAAGAGTGAAGACATGTCGCCACTGCTGCTCCAGCCGTCAACGAAGCCTCAACCCTCACGCCGTCGCCGGGCGGGTGTTGGCTGAACCCCCCGCCCGGGACAGACGGGTGAGCGGGTATGAGGCAACGTAGGTGAGGGCAGAGGTGTAGATGCAGAGTTCTAAGAGCCGCGGAGTTGCTGTGTGCATGTCACTGAGTGTGGAGTCACTGAGTGTGAAGTTGCTGTGTGCAAGTCACTGAGTGAGGAGTTGTTGTGTGCAAGTCGCTGAGTGTGGAGTTGCTGAGTGCAGGATAGGTGAGAGCAGGAGAAGTCAAGTGTATGTGACAGTAAAGATAGATATAGGAGTGCCTACAACTGGCACGTGAACAGAAGTAATAAAGTGTAAGCAGGTGACTCGTTACCACGTGTCGGAGTGAGTAATTTTTGAAGACACTACATATGCATTGCCTTTGAAGCAGATTGACCGACACCACACACAGCCTTCTTCATGGCCGTCTCCCAGCAGTGTTAGACCAGAGAACGCCAAAGGCGAACAGTACAAAGGAAATGAAGTATCAGAACGCTTTTTTTTATCTCGGGTTGAGCAGCGTTGACTAGTGTGACCAAATTGCTTCTACGTGACTTCAAAAACTTTGTTCAAGACACTATCGTAGACTAACAAGTACTCGCAAGCTTCTCAGTTAAAAATTCCGTTCTCGTATTCATTTCACCTGCACTCAAGATGTGCAATGCATTTTGGGACTAATGCCGTAGTGGGCAAGGCCTGGCCAGTGCAGTGGTGGATCCACAACATTTGTATTTTATTGATATTTATCAGAGAAAATACATGGAGCGTTTTCCTTTGTACGATATTATTTAAATACATACACATTTTACAACCGCCCCGCCCTCCCCTGCCTGGGAAGTTTTTAGATCTGCCTCTGAGTTCGTCTTGGAACACAAAACACTTTTGAGCCTTCTGCACTAACCCTCGTGCAAAATTTCTACTCCGGGTAACCACGTAATAAAGGATTTGATTTGGAGCATAAGAGCATGAAGTCTGAATTCATCACGCTTTGTAAATCTTCCAAATGATCAAAGCGTGGGTACTTACAATGCCCTGACAGCCCTTCTAATACCCATAATTGGGTATTGTGTCAACCCGTGTTGCGGTTGTTCAATGGCTCTGCATTTAACTCGTAAGTTTCATGGGAAAATTAACTTTAAGCCAACGATGGTGGCAAGATGATGTGAGATCTAAATACAGCGCCGAGATGGAGCGGTACAAAAAAAAGTTTGCACCACTTTTTAATCCTCTCTAATATGCACGAATTAGCGTCCATGGTGCATTTCGCATTTTGCCATTGTCATCATATAAGCTGTTGGCAGAAATGCACATGCTGCGTATGATTGCACGTATACTTCCCCTCGGCTGTGATCCCTCCTTCGGCTCCCCACTCCGACGGTAATCTCGGCCACCAGCCATGGCGTGATTTTTGACGTGACCTGCGAAGGCTCACTCGCTCCCGCACCTCCGATTCGTACACGGTTGGCTACGTACGGTGAAAAAGAAGTTAAGATACACAAATACATACGCACACTCCGCTGAACAACGAATACGACACCTTTCGGTGGCATACAATCTCTAATGCATGTGATCCTCTTCCTGTTTGCAGTGCAATCCCAAGTGTGCACCAAATAAAAGAGAATCGGATCCTCAATGCTAGCGGTTACTAAACTGAAAAAAAAATGTTTTAAAACCATCTGCGCAAGTGTGCATGCATTCGATGTCTGCTCGATTGCTCCTCGTACACGACCATTAATCTATTACAGATTAAAACAGCACTGCGAGAGGAAATGAATAAATATGCGAACACGTTCGAACACGCTGCGTTGTCAACAATTGCTCCTTGCGTTTTTTGGCACGCTATGGCAGATATGATTTCCACTTGCGGTGCCCAAAATGTTTTAAAATTAAATTTCCAATACAAATAAAGCAATTCCCAGTTAATCACTTGAATATGTTCGCTGTAGCGATTCAGAAATGTTATACCGAGAGTTGCACACCCACTCACTGGAACTGGCCGTAACCAGCTTGGAGAGCGCAAAGGAATTGCATCCATGTCAGAGAAAACCGCACACCCATTTTCAGAATTGTGGAGCGGAGCGAATCCTTGGGACAAAATCACCAGGAATTCGCCCGATCTTTTCAAATCTCGGAAGCGAAGCAGGGTTGATCCTCGATAGTGGCTGGATGGGTGGTCGCGATGCGCACCGCAGACCGTCATAGACTGCGGGGGGGTTACCCTGTGGACAGCAGAGGGCAATGTGCCAAGATGCTGTACTGTACCTCTATGTCCCCTGTCTGCTTACGCCAACCTGCACTGACTACAATGGTCAAACGACGCCCACAAAAACACTTGTTGTGGGAAGGCATTCCTCCTAGTAGCAGATTGACAAAAGGGCACGACATTGGCCAGGATGGGCTATTAAAATGTCCTTTATTCATCCAGGAAATCCTCAGTGAGTCTCAAGACTCTTTTTCAGGACAATCCTGCATTCGGTTGTTTGACCAATTCTAGTGACGAGTGTCGAGGTGGATGAACCCAGAGTGACTGGAGAAACCCCGCACATTGCAGGGCATATCACGTAAAGTATCGGCTCAGTTGTGTTCATTTCTTAGCCACCCTGCAGCCCTAAAGACTGCCAAATCGGGTACACCCGAAGCAGCCTCCCTTCGGAGTGCTAACGAGACTCAAATCTACTAAGCGTTTCGAGATATGACCAGATCAGGTGCATCGGCGTTTTTTGGTCACTGGCCAAATCATCCCTGAACACTGCCCTGTTGGTGAAATTTGAAGCAAATGTCGTTCATGAAGATTATTGCATCTCAGAATCACCGAGGAACCACGGAGAAGCTGAAAGGCAGCCAGGCGGTGAGCCAGCATCAGCAATTTCCCAAGCTCTGCAGTCCTCTCTATAAAAATATATTTCAGTCAATTAAAGAGTGTCTATACACAAAAAAGTTCAGTCCTTTGTCAATCCACTGCTGGATGAAGGCCTCCACTGTCGGTCATGCAGGTCGTTTAACTACACTTCACCATGCTGATCAGTGTTGGTTGGTGAAGAGGGGGGGGGCCCAATACAGTGTACTGTTGTTGGGAATCAAACGCAGTTCCCTGGCTGTCGCCTGATGAACAATTACTGGCGAAACGTCGTACTCAGATTGTAAATGTTGTGGCTTGGCTCTCCAGCACACCGGCGTGTTGTCCGAGTAACGAATTGGCACGTTCTGTTTACGTGACAAACCTTACTTATTGGCTGTGTCGGGTGGTGGCGGGTTTAACGACACATTTAGATATTTACACGAGCTAACCAAAAAAAACTGTATTATGGGTAATTTTTCTGGGTTTATTGTACAGCACGCTTATGCCCCAATATGGGTGAACACCTTAACTTTATCACGCGTTCGGTTCACCTCATTTCACCGAGGCGGCAAAGGGAAATAAACATCGGTAAGTGCCAAACTACTGACTGAATGGCACGATGAACGGGGCACAAAGCGTGTCAAGTCGTGGGTATTTTAAATGCGGGTAGTTTCCGGGAAGATATGTGAGAACGAGATCAAGGGGTAATCGTGAGAAGGGGGGCCCCAAGTAAACGTATAATAATCCGCCCTCCGACGACAAATCAAACCTGGCAATTGCCTCAGCAATCGCGCAGCAGTTGCTCGCCTTTACGCGCTCGCTTTTTTGAGGTCGTTGTCCCAGAACAGCACGGCCATCCAGTTGCCGAGAGGAAATTGTTCTGCGGGCAAAAGACTTGGAATGACTAAGCTACAATGTTACCCCAAGGTCTGTATATGTCAATAGCAGAGGGCCATTTTCAAAAGAAGGGGGTCAAGTTTCTGGGAAACTCCCTCCCCCCCCATCAATGACATTGTGAGTGTGATAATGGTTTCGAACGCATGTTTAAAAGTGAGCCCTAGGTGCATTTGCAAGCATTATACCATGTTTAAGTGGACATCACTGTGCACTTTAATGTCAACAGCGTAATTGTAGCTAATAAACCTTGGGCAATTATATGCACATACTTAATGTCTCAAGTGCAATGCTGGGGCTATTTGTGGAAACATATACGCGTACTCTGCAAGTTTCACGTGTGTTTTTTTATCCCCCCTTCTATATTTATTTACAGATTATTGTGGGACGGGTGAAAGGCAAAGAAGCACATATATACAGCAAGCCACCAAACACAGCTCCAGCACAATGAGGTTGGCAAATAATAGTTTTAGAGAGTCCGAATGCGAACTGAATCTATTCAACAGCTAGTCAATAAACAAGACGCTTTGCAACAAAATCAACGGCTACAAATGGTGAATAGAGCATGAACCCGATAGTAAAATGTTTTTTTTAAAGACAAAGGTGCGGCCTCGTATTGCTTGCTTCATGCCACCGCTGGCAAAAGGACCTCCACTGGAGAAGCCCTTCGAGAGGTGATTTCTGGGCACATGTCTTGGAAGAGGTTGGAGTGCCCACACTTTACCCCACCGCACACGACCTGCAGGCCGGCTAACTGTGATGAACCCGTGTGCACTGCTGAATGGACAGAGGTGGGGGGGTGACCAAACTAGTGCCGGATGAAGTTCGTGCTGGGTCTGTAGCATATGTTATAAAGGGGACTTAGCTTAAAAAAAACACGGAAATATTAAACCACAAATTTTTTACTTGCATAGTAAAGTTATTGGATTTTTTCATTTGCTATACGGCCAGATAATAGACAAATCGCTAACCTTAAGCACCCAGTCGTTCATAAAAGTCGAAGGTGGTATAGTACTATAGTAATAGAGCAAGTGCAGAATCACTAAACCGGAATTGATAGCTTGAAAGCATTTAGCGCGGGGCCCTTGAAAGTGCGGGGCCCGTAGCTACTACATGTGTAGTAGCTAGTACATGTGTAGCTACTACATATGCAGCTACTTTTGCTACTAGGAGATACCACCACTGGACCAAACTTGTCCATTGTATCAACTGCCCCACCGGGAAATCTAACCGGCAACCTCCGGATTGCAAGTGCTCACCATTCCGAAACTAAATGTAAACTATTTTTTTTATTTTACCAGGTAAGGCCCACTGCTTTTTTTCAAAAGCGACCTGACAACAAATGATAGCTCAATGAAGTGGTGCATCACGTGGAAATGTATAGCAGGCAAATAACTCTAAACGCGTGCTTCTAAATGCGGAGGGGAAAACGGGAGGACCCGGAGAAAAATCGACGCGATCACATGGAGGGAGACACGCAAACTCCAAACATACAGGCATCGTCAGGGTCGAGATCGAACCCGCCACCTCCTGCATTCCAGGCGAGGTAGTTAACATCTCGCCACCGCGGGTCAACTATTACTCCACAGCAGCATCCTGTGGAGACCGCACACAGCATTATATGTTAGAGCATTGAAACTAAATTAATGTGGAAAAGCAATGTGCTGCTCCGGTACCACGCAGCACACTGTACGCCCATGTCTTGTATAAATTGGAAGACTGTTGCCTATTTTTTGAGGCTGCGATTAAAACCAGGCCTGCTGTGCCTGAGGGATTTTAATCAGTGTCACCACTGTTTTTCACTCAACAAAATTACTCGCATTACTTAGGCCGGTGGGCTGCCACAGGCTACTCACACGGAGGGAGAAGGTGGAGTTGGGGTGGGTGGGGGGGCGCGGAATAAAGCAGAAAAAGTCAGTTCTGAAGGTCTTCTGGGATTTTTGTCGACAAAAAGTTACTTTGTCATTTAAACATCTGTTGAATTTTATGGAATAAAAGCCAAATTTGGAAGCCGTTTCGATCGCGACCTTTCAAGCGTTTTGTGCAAACTTCACGAGAAATATCTTGTTGGATTGTTCTGACGACTTCGCCACGCAAACGCAAGACAGTTACCAAGAGTCCTCGGGGCTAATGGTGTGCACGTGAGACGGGATGAGATGTTTATTGTTATTCGATACCATAAATAGGTCTGCTTCCCGTAATGGGGTACGTTTAATACATACTAGAAATGAATAATGCATATTTGTGTAAGTGTGTACTGTCCTAAGCACCATAAAATTGTTTCTGCGTCAGTACCCCATGGTTTATGCAAGAAACATATTAAAATTGCAAAATGATATTTCAGTGAGTAGAATGAAAAAAAATGAATTCTGACTGATTGGTCATCTCAAAGGCATGTCATAGGTGCTGTGTTTTCTTAAGCACAATTACACTAGGCGCCAGTTAGCAGAAATGTAAATTTCTAGTTTGTATATGCATATACTTATTAAAACATGTCTGGGAAGCGTAATCAGGAGATATTAGAGAATTGTGATTTGTAAAAAATATAAAATGGTCAACAGCCCAAGCGGGGACTTCCTGGGGCTTTGTTCAGAGGCTTCAGTGGGTAAATAAAGGATTATTATTATTGAATTAACTTATGAGCAATCCTTCCATGACCAATTCTTGGCAGTAAGAGTATTTTTTTATGTTTAAAGTATATATATATATGTTTTTTTAAATAATTTCCTTTGCCAACAAAATTGTTTTTACTTTTTTACGTTGACTGAATGGATGAGATGAGGATGCGTATATTTGCATACCTAGATTGTGGACGTGATAAGATAGGGCACGCAACATAGACGAACACAGAGAAATTTAATCCAAGAAGCCAACCCCCAGCAATAATAGGATTTCTAGCTTAGAAGAATAAGAAGACATCTGTTCATTGGAAGTGAAAATTTTTGATCACCATTCTAATTTAAATGGGTCACCCTTCTTCAATAAGTGACACAGGAGTTGCTACCTTTGCACGCGTGACATTACAGGGTGTAAAGCACTTCTCTCCTCCCTTGGAAGTTCATGATTCGCCTTCATTCCTCAGCCACGTAGATGCTGCTATGGGCGATGACGCAGGTGGCTGCCTATTGCCCGCTCTTCAACTTCGTGTGATGTTTTCTGGGCCCTGTGCCAAAGCTGCATGTACACAACGACCCAGCCACGGAGCTAAGAATGAACATCCACAACCACCGCCACATTATCCTCGAACACGGCGGTCAGCATCAGTGCCGACACACAATGTTCACTCGGGTTCCTTGCAGCAGCTCAATGGACATTTAGAGAAATGTGTTGCACACTCAACGCAACAGTGCCAAGGCCATCCATAATGCAGGTTTTTTTGGGGTTTGGTCGCGTAAATATATAAAAGTGTCGTTAAACCCGCCACCACCCGATACAGCCAATTAGTAAGGTTTGTCACGTAAACAGAACATGCCAATTCGTTGCTAGTACAACACACCGGTGTGTTGGAGAACAAAGCCACAACATTTACAAGCAGGGCCGGAATAAGCTAGTGCGGGGCCTTAGCATACGTGATAAAGGGGCCCTAAATAAAATATAAAAATACGTAAATATTAAAACACACATTTTTTATTTGCATAGTAAAGTAATTGTATTTTTGCATTTGCTATACAGCCAGATAATAGACAAATCGCTAACCTTAACCACCCAGTCGTTCATAAAAGTCGAAGGCAGTATAGTACTATAGTAATAGAGAAAGTGCAGAATCACTTAACCGGAATTGATAGCTTTAAAGCATTTTGCGCGGGGCCCTTGAAAGTGCGGGGCCCATAGCATATGTAGCTATTTTTGCTTCTAGAATAAATCCGGCACTGTTTACAAGGCAAGCTTGTCCAGAAAGACAACTGAGCCACTTACCAATGCATTTGTGTGCAAAACAAGGCCCACATTTTCAAATACTTTTTTCCCCTTGGTTGTATAAAAACAAGTGAAGGACTGGTTGCTGGAGTTTAAGCATGCCTTTGGCATCAAGAAAAGTGTCGACAATTGACAAGGGAGTTGAATGAGGATAGGCTGAAGCATTGACTTATAAGATGTTTTTCAACCACATTGTCACATTAAATTCCACAATATTTTTCCTTTTTTAATATGAAGGCTGCTGACCTTTTCAAATCTCAAGTGCCTTTTTAAGTTGTTTTTATAGCAGGCACACATCCAATTTTTGGGAGAACTGCAGCCTGTGTGAGCTGCAGTGTTATGTTATATGTCTCTGCCGAAGTAAATTATTCCTATTATTACTTTTAAGGAAAAAAAATATTGTTTATGCATCGCAGCAAGTCGGATTTCCAGAATGTTCTAACTATTTCGGAAAGTATGATTTAATTCGGAACACGTTATACATTGCGTGCGATGTGTTTGCCCGTGTGAACACGTGAACAGAGGCGCGTGCATCGCCGAAATATAACTCAACGCGTCCATGTGGCTGATACGCTCTCCGGCGGACGTGCGTCCTATCCATTGCCACCTCGAAGGAGTCCACGGAATAACAGTTTGTTTGCACGTGACCTTTTTTTCTTTTTAAAGGGGTCACTCATGCAACCTCTCTTCCTCTCGCCTCCTCCCATCCTCCTGCCATCCTCCAGAGCCGCAAGAGCCTTAGTTAGAATAACAAGCCGTGAAATCCGAGCCCGTCCTCACATCAGGGGGCCATGCGTACTCCCCTGTGTTATTCCGTGGGCAACCTACAAAGACAACCCTAGAAGGCCCAGTTAACTTTTAAATGGGCCTATTAATGCCACGGTTTGTTTCACTTAAGAGTGCACCGTGGGGATGTATGCGGAGAGACTCGTGGTCAAGGCACCGCATGCCCTTTTTTATCGTGCGACCACGTGGAATTTCGTGAGCCTATCGGATTCTCCTACGGAAATATCGCATCCATTTCCTCCTTCTCCTTGTGCTCAATCCACGCTGTCTCTCTCTCTCTCTTCTCGCCCCCCTTCACTGGGACAAACTTCCCCTCCACGTTAAGCGGTCACATTCGCTCACTAGTTTTCCTCGCAATCACCCCACGACCCCTTAATCTCCCCCTTATAACCAACACCGTTACTATTCCGTATTCATATTCTCATCACATGGCTATCACTCATTCCCCATTCATTCAATCCACAATCATTTACTGTCATCAATTTCGCTTTCACCGAATTCACGCTTCGCAGATTTGTCCATTGCTTCATCTCAAACTATTCCATTCACCCCATCTCCACCATTACATTTTCACACACGACGTTGTACCGTCGTTCATTCTTTATATAGCGCCTTAACTTAGGCGCTATATAAATTCCCGTTAAGATAAGATTAAAGATTTGTTGGGGGGAGGGAGGGGGCTTTTTTTTTCTCCCCCCGTTGCGCGAAGCCGACCGCTGATGTGTTGGTGGGGGGAAAGACTTGCACCACCACGGTGTCGCGTTTGCCGGTGCGGTGGTGGGGTGCCAGCGCAATTTTAATTTGCCCCGTTTACGGCGCAGCACCCTCGGAATAAAACAAAGAAAGGCGATCAAAGACAGCTCTCTTCAATACAATTACGAGGGGCCCCAATTAATTGGCCCATAAAGGGGGAGAACGTAAAAACAAGCGTGTCGAGATCGGCCCTGGGGCTACACGCACACAGAGACCCCTCCTGCTCCCCCGAGGATTTGTAGAAGCATTCCAAGAGGTGCCTCTTACGTTTTACGCGCGACAACATGTTACTCCGCGCGCGCGTGTGCGCCTTTTACTGCTCGATTTATACTGCGCCTACCATTCTAGGATGACGTCCCGCAGCGCACGACGGAACAAGCCCTTGGCACACAGCGGACGGACCAGGAACTCGGCTCTGTAATACGTTCGACCAAATTGCTAGTGAACAACATATATTACACATGTTAATTCGAGAATAGTTTCAGACGTGGCTTTTATATTCGTATTAAACAAACAAAAAAACTGCCCCAGCTTGAGTACAAGCAGAGGCAGGAGGTGCCTGCATCAAACCCAACGAAGTATTTATTTTCGTCTTCTCAAACGCAATTTGGCTACCATGCTGCCCCGCCCCCCCCCCCCCCGATACAGTCTGCAAGGGCTATGCGCGCCGCAGCTAAGCGGTGGAAATATGTTGGGAGAAAGCTTTAATGTCTGCAGGTGGGGATCTGCCTCGTCTGTTTGCACTCAGCAACCAGCACTTTCGTATAAATCACGCCGCATATTATCTCCATTATAAGAAACTTAAGTTGCCCATCTGTGAGTCGGTCTGTCAGCCGCCAGTGCCCTCGACTTGAGTAATTTGCGTCGTGCAGAGTCGAGCCGGGCCTCATTGTAAGCAGAAAGAAGCGGGGACTCGTGGTGGTGGTGGTGATGATGAGATAGTACGCCCTCGTGACGTTTGACATAGGTTGTATATATATTTAACAAAAAACTCACGTTAAAATAAATTTCCGCCATGCTAATGCTTTAAATGGAAGCTTCTAAACTCTCTTCCTGTCGAATAGATTTGATTTGACAGTTAAACTAGAATAGATGTGTGAAGTGAATAAAGGTCCAAAGGAACATTGGTGAAGAGTGGAGTGGGGGGTGGAATAAAACTGTGAAGTTTTAAAACATATTCGAGCACAAGTATGTGCTCTAGAAAATGTACATTCAGATGCCACATCCACAGCAGTGTGTGAGCAAAGGGCAATACGCCACCGCTGCGAAGAGTCACCACCGCTGACAATGGCAGCCCGTTGCTTCCTCTGAAGTTACAAGTCGTCGACTGTTAACGATGACAACGGAAAGTATTTCCACGCCACGCACAAACATACATGATATGTTTATTGTATAATGGCGTAATTATATTGTATTTTAGCGAACGCCATTCGTGGCTCCACGCTGCTTGGGTTCCGCCAAGAAAGAGCTCAGCGCTCGGGCTGCATGGCCAAGCCTCTGTGTAAAGAAGGTCCTGCCGCCAAGAACAACACAGCCTCCACAATTGAGAGTGATTTCATCTAAAACTGGTCAAAATAAACTACTTCAGGTTGCACGGTGAGGAAAAGCAAGCGCATGTACAAGGAACATGATTGGCATATAGGATATAATGAACCGCGCTGGAAGCGAAACTGTATTTCATCCAGGCTCCCTTTTAATTGGTCTGGTGGGCGCAGACAGGCCAGGCCGGGCCTGAGCAATGACAGAGCAGCCCATGTAATGCGGTGGACATTTCTGTTGTTCCCTGGAAATTGCCCCTTGTTCGGTAGCAGATGGCGGCTAATATATCAGCCTTGGTTGAGTGAATCGTAATGTTTCCATTATTCCGCAAGCGATGAAATAATGTGGAGAGGAAGCTGGAATGGATTTGGCGTGCACATGGCGCAGTGCAGGAGATGCGTTACAATATGTACGTAAAACAAACATCTATTTCATTATATGCAGTGCGACTGCAGAGCGTGTGGGGTCCTGGCGCCAGACTATTTAGTCCCACTTGTTTAAATGCGTCTTGCTGCTAAGTATCTGGAAGCGCTCCATCAGGATGGCTTCACTAGGCCAATGGCGTTGCAGGAAATTATAACACAAGGTTTGAGATACAAACATATTGTGCACCATTTGGCATCGAGTTGACCAACGTTAAATCACAGAACCAACACAATTTAGATACATATTTACTACTGTTAAGTACTTAAATCCTTTCCCATTCCGATAAAAGTATGCATGACGTACGTACGCACGCGTACGTACGTCATGCATACTTTTATCGTACGTACGCACGCGTACGTACGTCATGCGGGAGGGCGTGTGGCACAGTTTGGTGCCAGCTATCATAGAGTGCGATCGTGTCGCTACAGTTTTCTGCGGTGAGTAAAATGTCTTAAAAAACAATGGCGGTTCGCTTCTCTATATAAAACGAACGCTAACCGCTTGCACGTTCCGAAACTCAGCGGTGAACGGAACCCCACACCCTGCCACATGCAGACGTGTCAGAACGGGAAAGGGTTCAGTGAACTTGGGCAGCAAGCTTCGCTTGAATGCGGTGATGGCCGGCGGATGAGACTGGTGATGAAATGGCATGAAAAAATGTTTTCTAAATGTTCCCGGGAGGACGACCACCGTGGAGATGGAACGACAAAGATCAGCTCATGTGCAGGAGATGGATTGTGGCATTGCAGGAGCTGCACGATTATGATGGCATGGGGAAGTCTTCATCCAGCGGTGGATAGATCACTGCTCATGATGATGATTTTAACCTTATGGCGGGACCCCGGGGTCCCGTAATTAATTAATTTATTTGTTTTTGCCGACTCCGTCCCACCGCGCACACGAACCGCCGCGACCCACTAGAAATCAATCCTCTCGCTCTTCACCAAGCATCCGTTGTTGCCAACATTTCCGTAGTCATAAACAAAACTGTGATTAGCGCATCGTGTAGAGCCCGTCGAGAGGAATAGATTTGCCGTATCAACAGACATGAAATGACGTCGCAACACAGTTTATGCGAGAGCCGGCGGCGTATGGGACCCCGGGGTCTCGACATAAGGTTCATTTATAGAGGTGCGTGAAACAATCATGCAGACTCTACTCAAATGTGCTGCGCTGCTGCAGTGAAGTATTGTCGTAAAAAAACAGAAATGGTGGACAAAACAGAAGTTTGTTTTATCACCGTTTAAGGCCACACCTTGCTGCCAAGACTCACAGAAGTCAAAACAAGGGCAAGGTCGCTTCGCTTGAACAAATGATACCGGGCAACATTAATCAGGAAAGAAACCCGCTAAGTATGATGGATTGAATGTTACAAAAATTGCTTCACGTACACACTCATGTCCTACATACATAATAAAGACGTACAACCCTTTTGTCAATCGACGGTTGTATTAAGGCATCCCCATGCCATGTTGCTTGATCATACTTCACCACGGAGATTGCGGGGCCCACCCAAGACCAGTTGAGATACCCACTCACTCCGTGATGTTCGCCGTGGCCGGGATTGAACGAAGGGAGTTGGCTTCACAACGCAATGCGCTCATCGCCGCACCTGCTGATAACAGCAATCCGTGCACAGAGTGACTTCTGTGCCACGCCAATGACATGCAATGTCCTTCCCAAGCAACACATTAGTATGATAACAAACAACTGCATACTTGTAAAAGTACAGTCGATGCGTTGCTACATAGGCATGTGACGGTGCATGGATTAAAAAAATTTCATTTGCTCACAATACGCCCCATGAAGTACATGCGATAATTGATTACGAACAATGCGATGTAGATGCTAATTGGGTAAACAAACCCACAAATGAGACTGCATAAATTATAAAGACGACAAAGCAGATTCATGAAATTACACTAAATTAATTTGTTGTATATATTTTTTTCATATAATCTCAACCCTGACTCATGGCAATAAATTTGATGGCGGTTGTAAGTAGGTGTGTGAGTGATACACAGTAGTAGAACCCCACTTAGCTATGGTCCTATTACTCACATCCTATGTTAATCGCAGGACAAACTAAACTATTACAATTTTTTTTATTTTACCAGATAATGCCCAATGAGCTATGCAGCTCTTTTTCAGAAGCGACCTGGCCTCAAATGATAGCTCAACAAAGTGGCTTATCACGTGGACATTTACAGCAGCTCAATACTCTAAACACGTGACGTTGATTCTTAATGTGGGTGGTAAAACCGGGGGACCCGGAGAAAAATACAAACAACCACGGGGAAAACATACAAACTTCAAATATACAGCAGGCGTCAGGGTCAGGATCGAACCCACGACCTCCTGCATACCAGGCGAGAGATTTAACATCTTGCCACCACGGAAAATGTAGGCTCCATTGTACACTCCCTTTACCTGCGCCCATATTAGTACTGCCGTGATTATCTGCGTTGCGCTGTGGAATAGATTCCCATTAGCCCCTACGCTTGTTCATGAACAAGTGGAGTTAAACGGCAAATTCATCCTCTTATCCGTGTTTATCCAACGGTCTTGACTAGTCCCCTACTTTCCTGGCAATCATTGCTTCTATTATCCGCAAAAAAATCATGGATTGGTTGATCTACAAATTCATCCTATTATCTGGTTAAAAAAAGAAAACTATTACGGATAAGTGGAGTCAAAATGCGGATAATAGGATCCGTGAAGTCCGCCCCACACATTAGCACGGATAAGAGTTATCCTGTTGACTGAAACTTCCTATTACAATATTCGACAACACTTAAAAGGAGTTGTAGTTTCTATCGCAGATCGTATTATCTGCAGGGTTATCCCCTATTTTATTCTATCCACCAAAACATTTTGCTGACATTTTACCTTTAATTGGAAGAATAGGATGGCTTATAAGATGACTTTGCGTGGAGCCAACAGCTCCGGCAGATAATACAAATTACAAGTAACAGGGCAATGTACGGGTGCGCACATATACAAAGACAAAGATCCCCCATGTAGCCTTCAAGAGACATGTGGGGTTAGCGAGCACATGTGAAGACAGGATCATCAGCACAAGACGGGGTGGGTGAGTCTCACCACGCCCTTTGTCTTCCGAGCACATGTTGTATGCACGTTGAACTTCTTTCGCACCGTACGTAGCCAACCGTTCTAATCAGAGTTACGGGGAAAGGACAACAAACTAAGCACAAAAAGCAGTTCTAAAGAAATTTGTTTTCAATTTCGATTTTTTTTTTATGCATAGCTCCAGTGGCTTCCTAATATCGGAAAAAAGAGCGTTCTAGACGGCTGCAGAAGCGCATCTGGAAGCGCGTGATGCAGTGAAAGTGAGTGGCGATGTGTACACACCGCACCAGGTACCCATCTGAGGCTGAGTTGACCTAGGAGAGGCCCAGGTTTGGTTCAGATATACGTCAGCAGTGTTGGCTGTGAACGGAAATCAAACTCGCGCAAACACACACACACGTATCCACACACGGACACACGTGCAGGTAGGTGTAAGGCTAGAAGTAACGTTCGACTCAGTAATAGATTGATGCTGCCACAAAAACATTTCCTAGTAATGTTATAAATTATAAAATCCAGGCACACATTGATACAAAAGAATGGTTTACAGCTTGGGAAGCCACCATTTCTTTGTCCAATCTTTTTGCCGACGCCACGGAGGGGTTAGAAAAATGTGGCTTCTCTTTCCAAATCTGACCCAAAGGAATACTTTCCAAAACTCGGAGAGGAACAGAGGAGCTTCAAAGAGGAGACTTGACTGAGCACCAGCTTTTGTTGTGTCCCTCGGGCTCTGAAGGAGCTCTGGGAATGTGAAGAAATCAACAACTGGTTGTGTACCTGGATTTTATCTGCCACGCAGTCATTAGGAGCACTGTGGAAAAGTGCTTTAAAGAAAAAAACAATTATAAATAAATACGTTGGACATCTCAAACAATCCCTGACATCAAGGCGACGTTGAAAGCTGCCGAGGCGTCTCTGTGCGGTGCACACTTAATTTAAAAAAGTCCACCACTCAATGCACGTCAACGTACCCACAAATGATCAAATTATTACGAATATGTATCATTTTCAGATGGCGTTTGGAATAAGAAGGTATAAACTGAAGCACATTTTAGCATTTGACTTGTTGTATTTTTATGTATTCTTTATATGGTCTGTACTAAATTATTTTGAATGTTGTATTTTAGTAAGTCTGACTCCACTCACTTGCTTGCTAGTAATTATCTCAAATGGCCCTTGGTTCTTACACCTCTAGATACACTGCAAGGGAGGCAGAATATGAATAATAAATGATGATGAGAAATATTTTTGATATTTTGTAATTTTTATTGTTTTTTTTACATAACTGTCCAAACCGAGTTTCCTTCAGGTGATGAAGCCGTCCCAATGTGTCCGACATGGTGATACTCAGCGCCCTCCACGCCGCAGATTAACCTTCACCTAGCGACACAATCTGTACGGCTCTACGCGTGCCTCCACATGCCATCATTGGCAGCTTTCAGGAGATTATGCTGAACAAACCCGCATATTCGCTTGACAACTCCTGTCATCATTCTTGAGTCGAATGCAGTTTACCCAGAAATGTTTCGTTCGTTAAAAAAAAACACAGCTATTGTTTTTTTTGTTAACTGCACAGCGGCCAACAGGAGTTGCCATGCACCGCACTTCTACGTAATTTATCAGGTCATTCCTGGTCCCGATTCACAACTTATCGCGTGTTTACTGGCGGCGAGGCTGATTTTCACCAGTGGAAAAGTCCGCCGACCGCCAATTCTGGTGGTTACCAGTAAATATTGTCAAGTTGTGAATCACGACCGCTGATATTTATTTTGTTTAACTTTATTTCCGAAAGCTGTGCGGCCGTCCGTGCTCATTGCGGTGGCGCGCGCCCTCCGAACGGCGAACGGCAACGCGCCCGGGGCTCTAAGACGCGGCGCGAGGCTCCGCTCACCGCAGAACAACTCCGGGGTGGGGGGGGGGTGCTTCTGTGGGTCGGCGCATTAGTCGACAACCCCCCCCTCCAACCCAGCGCCGCAATTGCCGTTTCGGGAGGCCGCCGTTTCGCACACTGCCGGCGCAGCAGTCGAAACAAACTTGGCGACTCGTTACAATCGTTACAATCGCCCCGCACCTTTGCTCCAAGCCGTTTCGGCTGCGTCGCGTGTGGCTGGTGGGTTTGAAGCGTGCGTACTCTCCACCGATTGGCACGGTTGGCTGTACGGATGTTGTGAACGGAGTTCGACGTGCGTACTTAGAGACGAACGGCAGATAAAATGCTCGCCAGAGGGGCTCTTTAAGGGGGCGTCCATAAATGACGTCACGCGATTTTGGACGATTTTTGACCCCCTCCCCTCGTCACACGGCGTCACAAAAAGTCAGACCCCCCGTCAAATATGACGTCACAAAGCTTTTCCCGCCCCCCCCAAAAAAAATGCTTCAAATCGCTTTAAACTATTGTCCTTGTAGTGCGTATTTAATGTGGCGCTGCACTCTGATGTTGCAAGAGAAAACATTTAGAAAAAAGTCTGTTTAATTAAGTAGAACGTGTTGTCTATATTTATTCAAAGTTGCGCATTTTGATGTGACGTCACACTTCTCACCCCCCCCCCCCTCGTCACACATCGTCACAAATGTCTGACCCCCCTCCGCCCCCCAGGTGCGTGATGTCATTTATGGACGACCCCGAAGAGCTCCCGAAAGTCAAGGCGTGAGCAACTAATCCCGGGACTGCATCTCTACCTTTGCCTCGGCGGCTCTTGTTATTCGAAGCTGGCTTCCCTTGTGTTCGTCTCAGCCTGTACTGATTAACTGACGCGATGTGGACAATGCCAGCACGAGGCAGACCAGGATGACGAGGCATGGGGCTGGCACTATCATTGCCATCACCAATGTGTGTGTGTGTTATGTATGCCATATGGGGAGCGGTAATGTAGCAGTGAACCTGCTGACCCCGGTTTGATTTTTGCTCACGGCCAACACCAGTGACGATTATCTGAATCGGTCCTGGGCCTCCCCTAGGTCGACTCGACCTCAAATTAGTACCTGGTACGGTCGGGCGTGGCGCTGGCCACCCACCCCCTCGTGTATTGTGCAGGCCTTGATAGGTACTCGCTAACAGCACTTGCCCCAACAGTCTGGCAAGGTTATACGGGGGTCTTTGTCTTGGAATGCCATACACAGTGCTTGCTCACAGCACTTTCCCCAACAAATCTACCAAGGCTAAAGAGGGCAGTCTGTCTCCGTGTGTGCCCGCCATTGTGTTGTGCACATTTTCGAGCGTGAAGATATTTTGTGGTGCATTTGTTTGAATGAAAAAACAGGTTTATTTTAAATTATTATTATCATTGCCAATGTATCAAGTATTTGGCGTCTAAAAGGTCAAAAGAGCATTTACTGGGTTCTACACATTTCTCCAGCAAAAAAAGAGCACCGTTAAATAGTTATGCAAAGATTCGCTCATAATTCAGTGATTTTTAGCAATGTTAACGGGATACCGCTGGGAAAAAAAACATTATTTGTTTAGCTCCTGCTGCTGCTGCTGCATTTGTGCTTTTTTTTTACAGCAAGCGGCCTGCGAAATGTATTTGGAACAACAAGCCCTATCCGAGGCTTAATAGCGATTACAAATATACATTTTGTGGTGACTAAAAAGACGCAGAGTCTATTTTCCTCATGCACGCACTGTCTCTTCGTATCCTCGTTCAAAATCCAGACTTACTCCGACACAGATGCATGTAACATATTTACTGCAGAGTAAATATACAGGACAAAGCGAGACAAGCGTAGAGGAGTTCATTCGACGCAATTTACCGTCACCTCGGTGTGGTAGCGAGTGGACAATCGGAACACTTTATGAGGACGTACAGCGAACGGGTTTCTGAGTTATTTGTGCAGAAGCTGAGTATTTCCTCGCCACGTGTGGCTCTACTTCAGGCACTGTGGTCTCCTCCCACGTGATACAACTATTTATATATGAACAAGCAATTTGGCCAAGCACTTCCAACAAGGCCCTCTTGAAGTGAATGTTAAGACTCGTTGCGGCTTTCTAGAACCAGATCCTTTGCCAAGGTGAAGGTCTCCCCATGCCTTGTCAGTGATGGTGATTGTTGTTGAGCTATCATTCGTAGCCAGGTTGCCTCTGAAAAATAAGCTAATAGCTCAGTGGGCTTTACCTGGTAAAATAAAAAACACAATTGTTTTAATAATATTTTTTGGGTGATTTGCTTACCTTTTCTATACTTTACACTCCGATTGGAACATGTGAAAAAGAGCTTAATAACTCATCGGATTCCTCCAGTATGAATACATATTCTCATTCTGATATTTCACTATGCTAAAGTCAGAGGGCGGGATGATCAGGACCTGTTAAAACATCACTCACCACCGATGGTGTAAACTAGGAGTGGGAAACCTTTTTCTGCCAAGGGCCATTTGGATATTTATAACATCATTCGCGGGCCATATAAAATTATCAACTTAAAAATTACCCTGTTATATTTGGTCAAACATTTAATTAACTCACCCCTAATGTGATGGCTGTAACTGCTTCTCTTTGGTGAGGCGTGTGATATTAGCTGGTGTTGATGATGTTGCTACTCGCAACTGCTTTTCCAGGTTTGCTCCTAGATTTATTGAATTTCGAGTCCCGCCTGCGGTTGCCTTGGCAGGGCCAGAGACCAAATGATTTCGTGGGCCTCGTACGGCCCGCAGGCCGGACGTTCCCCACCGATGCTGTAAAACTTCGGAGGGAATCAAACTGAGGTCGTCAGTTTCACAGCGCAGTGCGATAACCACTGCACCCGTTGATAATAATGAATTAAGCAATTATAACAATTATTAAACAATAATGAATGATAATCAACAGCAACAGAAAAACCACAGGGGTACAAATATTTCAGTCCGAGAGCGACAGGAGTGAGAAAGGGGCAGGAAAGGGAGATGGGACCTTTGTGAGTCTCGCTGCGTGGAGTCGATGCTTCACGTTTATATTGAGATCCTAGATGCCAAGCAGCACTCGCAACAATATGTTTTCACGAGGTGCATAACTCGGGCCGGATCCCGTGCTCATGCCCGTGGTGTCTCTGTGCGCGCGCGTGCGCTGGGCCACTCGTCTCCACACGCACGCGCACGCGCACACGCACGCGCACGCACGCGCGCGCACGCACGCGCACGCACGCGCGTACAGATGCAGTGCGGTCACCGACGGGAGGAGGAGAGTCGATGCCTCCCGTCAGAGGTTGCGCGCCGAGAGGGCCGCGCGTGGTTCGTAACCTACGTCCTGTAACTCGCCAGACCACCCATGCCGCTGGACATCTGTGGGATAAAGAGCTTCGTAGCTCACCGGATTCCTCCTCCAGTCTAAATAGCGATTGTGATCATGATTCCTGAAAGATTCGGTTCTTTCCTGCAGCCCCTGTGCTGCTCACCGTCGGTTGTTTTTTTCTTTCGTCTTCCTTTCTTGTTGGCGGCCGATTTGCCAAGCAGCGTCCATTTCTTTCATTTTCATCCAGCTCCGCTTGTTGCCCCGTAGGCCTAAATTGGGATTCATATACTTACACGTTTAATGTGTTGCAAAAAACAAACCGCATTCTGTCCTGTTGCCAATTATAATAGACGCGCACAGATGTAGTGTACATTTCCACGAAAAAAAGACGTTGTAAATCACCCACACGGACAATGCACGTACGCACATCTGCATGAAATGTGTAGTTACATAAAGACAGTTTTTTTTTTACAATGGGATACTATGAGCCTCGGTCTGACTTGTCACCGTTCCTTTTGGATGGGGCGATCACTACGCACAACAGGCGTTACAGACCATAGGGCTACACCGGTTGACAGCCGAGGGCAGTGCATTGAAAATTAAAATTGTCGCACTCCACTGTTATGCTCCCACCTCGATACAACCTGCCCGGCACCAACCCATGTGTATCAGCGTGGAGAAGTGTGGTCAAACAAACAGCACCCCACGGCCACAAGGAGGCCTTCATCCTGCAGTGGATAAACAACAGGCTGTGCATGCGCACCTTGATTTCACCAGGTGAGAACCAAATGTCCCTCAGGCGATGTCGACGTTGTCAACCAATGAAACTTGCAATATAAATATGTTGCCAAAAGCATTCCATTCGCAAAACGTCTCGAAAATATCTGTTTATGAGGCAAATTTATCCTTGTAGGCTGTTGGAGCCAGTGCCTTTCGTTAAGCACACACACACACCCGCCGTTCGCCATTAAGTTACGTGACATCACCACGATGCCTGTGCCAGGCCAGGTGCACTTTGAGGCCACGTGAAGTGTCGAAGGCTCGCTGACAGCAGGTCACGGGACAAACCCAGGTGCCATGGGTTGACTGAGATGACTGGCAGACACACCAGCTGTGCCCCCTACTGTGCCAACTTGATGTATTTTAGCCGCCCGGCGCTCCGCTCGTTGTTGTGAAGCGTCGCTCCTCTGCCCTCCGTTGTAGTTGTTGGAGGGCGACTGCCTCCAACTGACAGTAGAGTCCTCCACGAGCCTCCTCCATAAGCACACACACACACAGACATTACAGACCTGTGTGCAAGTTTGCGTTAGACGTGTGGCGTGTTTCGAGGCGGCGCCGTCGCACCACGTGTGCACGCATACTTCTGCTCACAAATATAATAGATGGAAACTTTGGTAGATTCATTTAACTTTGTGCTTTATTCTAAATGTCAAATCTGAGGCTTGTTTCTGTGATATTTTGGTTTTGGACGGCAGGGCAGGCTGAGGAGGGGGCTAAGAAGCACCCTCGCTGCAAGGAAGCCACGCACCTGGCTTCGCACACTACTAAGCAGCGCCGTTCTGGCACAACGAACGGGGGGCGAGGGGGTGGTGGGGGGGGGGCGCGAGGGAGTGGTGGGGGGGGGCGCGAGGGAGTGGTGGGGGGGGCGCGAGGGAGTGGTGGGGGGGGCGCGAGGGGGTGGTGGGGGGCGCGACGGAGTGGTAGGGGGGGCGCGAGGGAGTGGTGGGGGGGGCGCGAGGGGGTGGTGGGGGGGGGCGCGACGGAGTGGTGGGGGGGGGCGCGAGGGGGTGGTGGTGGGGGGGGCGCGACGGAGTGGTGGGGGGGGCGCGAGGGAGTGGTGGGGGGCGCGAGGGGGTGGTGGGGGGGGGCGCGAAGGGGTGGTGGGGGGGGGCGCGAGGGAGTGGTGGGGGGGGCGCGAGGGTGTTGTTGGGGGGGGGCGCGAGGGGGTGGTGGTGGGGGGGGGGCGCGAGGGGGTGGTGGGGGGGGGGCGCGAGGGGGTGGTGGTGGGGGGGGGGGCGCGAGGGGGTGGTGGTGGGGCCCACACATATCCTGTCACCGTGGCATCTATCAGTTCCGCTCCCTTGCACCTGGGATTTGCTGCTGGCAAATCTTGGCAGCGCTAATATCATGGGCCCAACTGGGGGGGGGGGGGGGGCGAGGATGGGGTATGGGGGGGTTGCGAAGTCAGCGCAGCGGCACTGGCGCATTCCACGTTACGTTCCAACCAAGCTCACTCGAGACTCCGCTGGTGTTTCCTGGGTTGACACGGCGTGCCTGTTGGACGTGGTGTCCTGATGGCATCTCTCGCGCCACGTGATGGTGCGAGCTTCTTCGAATGTTCTCAAGCGAGCAGAGGGAAACGTCAGTCGCCATGACAATTGGCGTGTAATGTATGTACGTATGTTGAACTTCTTTCGCACCGTACGTAACCAACCGTGCTAATGGGATGGCTTATGACACAGATATGCATTTTAGAATAAAAAAAAAACTGCAAGATTCACATGTTCAGGGCATGCGGTGCAAATCCATGGGAAAGCTGTACAGACACACCGCGAAGACCTACGCAGTTGTAATACTAATGCATTGAAACAACTGGAAAATTTTGGTAGGTTTATTTTATATATTTACGGTCGTTTTTTGCCTCTTAAAAAAGTGTTTAAGCTATCACTCATCAGGGCATATGACACAGAGGGTGTCTGTTTCGAAACCCCCTGAACCTCTTCGGCAAGGAAAACCTAAATAATTCCAGGTGATGACCACAACACAACTTCTATTTCCCAAAATGTGTTTTTTTTCTCTCTAACTCATAAATGACACGTTCCTTGTTGTTCTTCAATAAATAATTTTCCACGCGACATCAATGCCATTCAAGGTACCTTACGATCTTGGTCTGAGCTAAATTTAGTGAAATAGAATATTTTATCGGGATGTGTTGTGCAAGGGAACTGGATTAACTAATCATTCAGGGTGCAAACCCAGTGTCTCAGTAGTGCTGATAAAGTACTCCAAAATGGACATAACAATACAATCAACGTTTTTGGGTTTAGATCGCGTTTATTTATAAATGTGTCGTAACCCTCCACCACCCGACACGGCCAATCAGTAAAAATGTGTCACGTTGACAAAGACAAATAGTTCACTGCTTTAGCCCACCTATTTGTCTTTGTCAACGTGACACATTTTTACTGATTGGCCGTGTCGGGTGGTGGAGGGTTACGACACATTTATAAATAAACGCGATCTAAACCCAAAAACGTTGATTATGAATAACATTGGTCGCGAAAGCCTATGTGTTAAAATTACAATACAATGTTACTTGGATTTGCACCAAGGCCCATGCCAACTGCCTTGCCTCACGGCAGATGGGGAGCGTACGTTAACAGGAAGTTCCTGTTTTTTTGATGCTAATGTTGGTCACGTGACCAGGAAGTGACGATGTTAGATTTCCACTGTACCACGCGGGCTTCAGCCATTACTCAGATAAGTCAAGATGGCGGCACGCATCGCATCTCAGTGAGACCACAGCCGCACTTATCCATTGTGGGAGCTTAAGAAGCATTATCTGTAAGTTGTTTATATTCCTCTAATATTGGAAATGCTGTTGTAATGTTGGAATGACCGTTATAGCAATGTAAATGCCTTTATGGTGCCGTTAAGTTGTTGTAGCAAATACGAGGCCTAGTTAGTAACGAAGCCTGTGACTTTTCTTATTGTGGATGTTACTTGTGATTTAGTAGGTCGAGTCAGACTTGTGCCTATGTTGCGATCCTGAGAGTGATGACGAAGTATCTCATCCACAGTTTAGTGTTAAGTGTAATGCTGTACATTTGGGGTGCAGTGGGATGAATACACTGTGCTTGTATGCAACGCACCAGCTTGTGCCTTTGTCTAGTTGTTCAGGGGTAATGTGGGGGCCTGGTCCTTCCAGGATCTATTGTTATCTGAGACAATGTTCTGATGCTGTGGTGTTCATTGTGTGGGTGTTTCCGAATTATAACAGATGCTGTATCTGTGTTTTCTCACCAGTTTTACCTGTTACAATCAATAAATGACGATCGGAGTTGGACGGTCATCCTGGCTTCGAGGGTTTATTGAACACATGGTTGTCTACTCGACTAGCGGTGCAACGCAGCGCACAGCGAGGCCGAGATAGTAAAAAGATATTCTTCTTAAAGCTCCCAAGAAGCTCTGAAGTCAACTCTGCAGCCAGCTCTGCAGCCAGCTCTCAAGCAGTCAGCCTGCAGCAAGCAACCAGCTCTCAAGCAGTCAGCCTGCAGCAAGCAACCAGCTCTCAAGCAGTCAGCCTGCAGCAAGCAAGGAGCTCTGCAACGAGTCTACATTAAAATCGTGCTGCAAGCATCACAGCATGGAAAGACACAGTTCAGCAGGGAGAGATGCTGAAGAAGGTGAACCAAGCAATCCAGGATATCCCATCCTGCCTCAAGAGGACCAAGGGAGTTCAAGGCCCCAGAGGGAGGTCAGGTTGACGCAACGGGCCTTGGAAAGCTATGAGGCTGAGAAACAGGACCTGGATGCCAGGATACAACGGGCATGGAACCGGGTTGAAGCAGATTTATCTGAAGCTTCAAATGCCTCAGACACAGTGGCCTCAATTCAGCGGGCCATCCAGCGAGTGAATGTGAGCAGCTCAAGCTACAAGCTCCTGGCAAATAAATACATCTCGCTCCTGATGAAGGTGAAAACAGACGAGGGCATTGAGGGAGTGCGCAGACAAGAGCACTTCCTCGAACTGCTCAATGATAATGTG
The DNA here is from genome assembly GCF_015708825.2 of Lethenteron reissneri. Classification (NCBI taxonomy): domain Eukaryota; kingdom Metazoa; phylum Chordata; class Hyperoartia; order Petromyzontiformes; family Petromyzontidae; genus Lethenteron; species Lethenteron reissneri. The sequence goes on along the minus strand of NC_083807.1, from coordinate 13,258,057 downwards.
CAGGCAGTGATACAAGATGCAATGGACCGTGTGGAGGGCTTAAGAGAGACACGATCTCAGCACTCCGTCTCATCCAGGTCCACCACAAAACCTAAAGCCTCAGCACACTCAAAGACATCATCTACTAGTATGGCAGCAGCTCAGGCACGCGCAGCAGCAGAAGCAGCAAACGCCCGTATTGCCTACATGGCTGAAGAGGAAGCCATGCTAATTGAAAAGGCCCACATACAAGAAGAAGCAAGCATAGCAACTGCTGCCGCATGGAGGAAAGCAGAACAAGAAAGTATATTAGCAACTGCTGCCGCACGAGAGCAAGAGAGTATATTAGTGGCTACTGCTGCACGGAAGAAAGCAGAGCTTGAAGAGCAAGAGAGTATATTAGTGGCTACCGCCACGCGGAAGAACATTGAGCTGGATGCTAAGTTAAGCACCCTACAACTCAAAAGGGAAGCAGCTGCTGCAATGGCCCAGGCAGAGGTGCTCGAGGCAGCAGCCAACCTGGATAAGGAAGAGAATTGGAGTGAGTTTGGCACTCAGATACCTGTCAAGGACCGTGATCAACTCACCAGAAAAAATATTTTGGACTGGTCTGAACAATGCATCAACGCTCCTCCACCAAACGATACTGAACAAAGGATGGACGTTCAGGCGAAGCCATCTCCACACCGAATAAACATGAATGCTGTCTACAGGAAAGGTGAAAATACATATCCTGCCCTGGCAGTAAGTCGCCAACTCAGCGTCGCGCACGTGGGGTCAGACGTAGATGCACCAAGTCAGACCCACATTCCAGACAGTCACATAAGGGGATCCAACCAACGTGATCGAAACTCTTTGGTCCCACAGTCCAACGCCATCGCAAATGACGGCATGCAAGGCAATGCAGCAAATAATAGCACCTCACAAGCGCCAATATGGACACACTCTGGATCAGCAGGACTAGGGGACTTTGCTAGGTACCTGACTCACCGCGAACTAATCAACACAGGACTCGTTAAGTTTGATGACCACTCTGAGAACTATCGAGCCTGGAGATCTACCTTCAGGAATGCAATACGAAATGCAGACATCTCTGCAAGTGAAGAACTGGACCTGTTGGTGAAATGGTTAGGAAATGAATCTGCAGAGTACGCAAAGAGGATCCGGTCAGCAAACATTGACGACCCCGCCTCAAGCCTGCATGCGGTGTGGGAGAGGCTCGAGGAGTGCTATGGTAGCCCAGAAACCATTGAGAAGGCTCTCTTCAAGAAGTTGCAGAACTTTCCAAAAATCTCTGGTCGAGACAATAAAAGGTTATGGGAGCTTGGAGATCTTTTGATGGAGCTTGAATCAGCCCAGGCTGACCCCTACTTACCAGGTCTCATTTTCTTGAATACCTACCATGGCGTGAACCCCATCGTAGAGAAATTGCCATTTGACGTGCAGGAAAAATGGAGAACAGCGGGTTCAAGATACAAGTCAGAGCATCAGGTTGCATTCCCCCCATTCTCTTTTTTCTCAAAGTTTATCCGCAACCTGGCTAAGACTAGAAATGACCCGAGTTTCATGTTTGGCACCACGGGGATTTCCAGTCCAGATCTCCCAAAAATGGAAAGGACAACAGCGAAACGAGGAACAGCGAGAGTGCCAATTTCCGTACACAAGACTGAGGTCTCTCCTGCGACATTCGCAAACTCCGTCCAGGCAACCACCACAAAGAAAAAGATAGAGGATCCAGAGAAGCAATGCCCATTGCATGATAAACTTCACTCCCTCCAGAAATGCCGTGAGTTCAGGAGGAAGCCATTGGAAGAGCGGAAGAACATGCTGAAAGAATTTGGAGTGTGCTTCAAATGCTGTGCTTCTACAAACCACCTTGCAAGGAATTGCAAGGCAGTTATCAAGTGCGAGGAATGTGGCAGCGACAAACACGCAACTGCTCTGCACACATTTTACTCGAAACTCAGTAGCACTAAGGCTTCCGATCCCGAAGCAGAGCACGGCGGGGAGCAAGGCGAGACCGCCGCACTCACTTCGTCAATCACAACCAAATGCACAGAAGTCTGTGGAGAAGGCTTCAAATGAAGATCTTGCTCAAAGATATGCCTCGTCCGAGTCTATCCCAAAGGACATCCTGAAAGGGCAGTAAGGATGTACGCCATAATGGACGACCAGAGCAACAGGTCTTTGGCAAGGTCAGAGTTCTTTGATCAGCTAAGTGTAGGTGGGAATTCCTTTCCATACACGCTCAGAACATGCTCAGGACTGATGGAGACAGCGGGAAGAAGAGCGAGCGGCCTCATGGTGGAAACCATAGATAGCACCATGAAGCTAGCCCTTCCTACGGTGACAGAGTGCAACGAGATACCGGACGACAGGAGTGAGATTCCCACGCCCGAAGTTGCACGTCACCACCCACACCTGAAACCCATAGCAGAGTTCATCCCGCCATTGGATCACGCGGCACAGATTTTACTTCTGCTCGGCAGGGACATGCTGAGAGTCCACAAGGTTCGCGACCAACGTAATGGACCTCACGACGCTCCCTATGCCCAGAGACTCGACCTAGGATGGGTCATCGTAGGTGACGTTTGTCTGAAGGGAATACACAAACCAGACCACATTAGCACATTCAGAACGAGTGTGCTCACGAATGGACGCACGTCGCTCTTCAAACCGTGCCCCAACCACTTCACGCTGAAAGAGAAACTCGGCGAGAGAAGTCAAGGCTGTACCGTGCAGACTTACGAAGAAACCACCATGACTTCGCTTATACATCCACCGTCTTTGTTGGAGTTTGTTCCTCCACGTTTCTCCAAGCCAGTCCTGACTGACGGGAAGAAGACTAAGGTGAAGCCGCTGCTCGTCGCTCTGCTGGTGGTCGTGGCGGTGGTCGCTGTGACCGTGGCCTCTCCGTTCCTCGACTCGGAGCTATCGTCCGAGTGGGAATTCTGGAAGGAGTTCCACGGCAAGGCCCCACAACCGGAACATACCATCTCAAGGCTCGAACTGTGTGGAGCCATTCTTGCTACAGAGGTGGCGGAACTGATCTTAGACGAATTTGACGTCAAACTGGACGCGGTCAAGTTCTACACGGACAGTAAGGTCGTACTAGGCTACATAAACAACCAAACCAGACGGTTCTACACTTACATCAGCAACCGGGTGGAGCGCATCAGGAGATCGACGCAGCCGGAGCAATGGAATTACGTTCCAACTGACCAGAATCCAGCAGATCTTGCAACTAGGTCCGTCCCTGCATCTCTGCTGAATCAAACCATCTGGCTGACGGGTCCAGCGTTCCTGTTACGACGTGACGTTGGCCCATGTACTACCAAGGAGACCTTTGGACTCTTAGAGCCCGAGTCCGACAAGGAGATTCGTCCTCTAGTGACAACTTTCGTAATAAATGTGCGACCAAGAAGTCCACTGAGTCCACACCATTTTGAACATTTCTCGAAATGGACGACGCTCGTGCGAGCGATAGCACATTTAACGCATATCGCAGACTGCTTCCATCGCCCGATGAGAGGCACCACTGGTAGCTGCAATGGATGGCATTACTGCACAGTGCCACGCACTGAAGACGAGCTTTCCAGAGCAAGGAAATCAATCTTCCGCTGTGTGCAACAGGCAGCTTATGCAAGTGAGATCAAGGCCATCAACAAGGGAGAAGACCTTCCTAGGGTCAGCACCCTCAGGAAGCTAAACCCCGGGATGGACAAAGACGACTTGCTCAGGATCGGTGGTCGGCTAGGGAATGCAAAATTAGATGAGAATGAACGAAACCCCCTCATAATCCCAAGCCAGAGCCACATCGCAATCTTACTCGTGCGCCACTACCACGAGAAGGTCAAGCACCAAGGTCGGCACTTCACAGAAGGAGCAATCCGATCTGCAGGGCTGTGGATCGTTGGAGCAAAGAGGTGCATCGCCAGCACAATCCACAAGTGTATCCGGTGACGCAAGCTACGTGGAAAACAGGAAGAACAGAAAATGGCAGACCTCCCAGCCGATCGACTCAGTGTGGAACCTCCCTTCACCTCTGTAGGGATTGACGTGTTCGGACCATGGACAGTCATCTCCCGCCGCACCAGAGGAGGGCTCGCGAACAGCAAACGTTGGGCAGTGCTGTTCACCTGTATGAGTACACGAGCAGTGCACATCGAAGTCATCGAGTCCATGGACTCTTCGAGCTTTATAAATGCACTCCGGAGGTTCTTCGCCATCAGAGGGCCAGCCAAGCAACTCCGTTCTGATTGTGGAACCAATTTCATAGGAGCATGTAAAGAGCTTAAGATCAATACGGAGAATGTCGAAGATTATTCTGTCAGGAAATACCTTAGTGATCAAGGCTGCACATGGATCTTCAATCCTCCCCACTCTTCGCACATGGGTGGAGCCTGGGAACGCATGATCGGGATTGCTCGACGCATTCTCGACTCCATGCTATGTGATGTCGGGTCCACACGGCTCTCTCACGAGGTCTTGACCACTCTCATGGCCGAGGTTTCAGCCATAATTAACTCAAGACCCCTGATTCCCGTCTCAACCGACCCGGAGTCACCATTCATCTTGACTCCTGCTACACTTCTTACCCAGAAGACAGATGTGCTCACAGCACCTACCGAGGAGGCCAGCACTGCAGACCTCTACAGACGTCAATGGAGACAAGTGCAGAGCTTCGCGAACACGTTCTGGCATCGCTGGAAAAACGAGTACCTTACGACACTCCAAGTGCGCAACAAGTGGCAGTCTAATAGACCAGACATCCAAGAAGGCGACCTCGTCCTACTGAAGGACAACCAAGCCAAACGGAATGAGTGGCCAATGGGCCGCATCCTCAAGTCGATTCCAAGTGCCGATGGAAAAGTTCGAAAGGTCGAGGTTATGATTGCGAAGCAAGGTGTCGCAAGAACTTTCATCAGGCCCATAGTCGAGATAGTACTACTTCTCTCTCGCAAAGATATGGACAAATAAGTCGACCCGTTGAAGTTGTTATACACTTGTTTATGAGATAGGAAATAAATGGTGGTATCTCCTAGATACCAGACGGGGAGTGTCTTGCCTCACGGCAGATGGGGAGCGTACGTTAACAGGAAGTTCCTGTTTTTTTGATGCTAATGTTGGTCACGTGACCAGGAAGTGACGATGTTAGATTTCTACTGTACCACGCGGGCTTCAGCCATTACTCAGATAAGTCAAGATGGCGGCACGCATCGCATCTCAGTGAGACCACAGCCGCACTTATCCATTGTGGGAGCTTAAGAAGCATTATCTGTAAGTTGTTTATATTCCTCTAATATTGGAAATGCTGTTGTAATGTTGGAATGACCGTTATAGCAATGTAAATGCCTTTATGGTGCCGTTAAGTTGTTGTAGCAAATACGAGGCCTAGTTAGTAACGAAGCCTGTGACTTTCCTTATTGTGGATGTTACTTGTGATTTAGTAGGTCGAGTCAGACTTGTGCCTATGTTGCGATCCTGAGAGTGATGACGAAGTATCTCATCCACAGTTTAGTGTTAAGTGTAATGCTGTACATTTGGGGTGCAGTGGGATGAATACACTGTGCCTGTATGCAACGCACCAGCTTGTGCCTTTGTCTAGTTGTTCAGGGGTAATGTGGGGGCCTGGTCCTTCCAGGATCTATTGTTATCTGAGACAATGTTCTGATGCTGTGGTGTTTATTGTGTGGGTGTTTCCGAATTATAACAGATGCTGTATCTGTGTTTTCTCACCAGTTTTACCTGTTACAATCAATAAATGACGATCGGAGTTGGACGGTCATCCTGGCTTCGAGGGTTTATTGAACACATGGTTGTCTACTCGACTAGCGGTGCAACGCAGCGCACAGCGAGGCCGAGATACCAACCATGCTCAGTTACTTTCATCGATATCCCCATGGCTGCAATCGTAATTTTCCCAGCATCATCCTCTTTTTTTGAAGTGGCTGTGATGGGAAATCTATCATTATTTATGGGGCATTAAATGTCCCTTTTCAACCATTAAGCCAGTTTATTTCCGGGAAGGCGCAATGAGCTAAGAATCGTTTTATTCGATGGAGACCCAACCAATTTGGCAGGCGTGTTTTAAAGTAGGGAAAGTTGTTTAGTCATGAGGATAGGTTTTCCCTTTTTTTCTGGCAACAAAACGGGTGTTAAGATGCTATAAAACCAAACTGAAAAATTTTACAAGGAATCATGTCTTTATACGTGACTTTACCGAAAGAACCAAAGAGTAAAAAACATTCTCTGATAATAGATGCATTGTCTTTGAAGCTGTTTGGTGCACACCAGAAACAGCTTCTTCTTTTTTCAGCCTATTCTCATATATTGGTACTGGCAAAGGAGGTCCCATGATTGTGGTGTCATGACTAATACATAATAACACATAGCAATGGAAATCTAATAATCAATCCAAAATCAAATTATTTACACGGAGTTCTCCCCTCTTCCAAGAGTTTGAGATACACTTATTCTTCTTGCCATGCTCCAGTTATTTTTTTTGTACCTCAGAGGTGGCAACCCCAGTTGGAGCTCTGGGTATTGCTGCCAAATGAGTGTGAAACCACCCCTAGTGGCAAGACTCGCAGAGCAAACAACAATGTCACAGCAGCCGCCAACGCACCACCGTTCTGGGATGTGAGCAGCTACCCAGCACGTGCCACTTCATCTGTGTGCTGTTTTTTTAAATTTCCTTTTAAAGTTCGCTCTTCCAGCATGAAGACCATTCTCCAATGGCCTTCAGTGCCGGCATTCATGGGAATGAATGGTCTGCTGCGAAGGCTTTTTTTTACGCCTTCACTAGTTTACATCATGTAACGCCGTTCAAATCTAACGGACCAATGTTGTGCTGTAGGAGGACCGGCGAGGAAGACGTTTGTTTAAGTCCGCTCCGAGCCGAGGCCGGGCCGGTGTGATTGCAGCTGTGGCACTTGCATTGTCACGACGGAGAGTCTCCGGATCAACTTTCTGAGAATCAAGTTAAATGGGAAACGATGTACCCCATCACATTTACTGAAATGGGAAACTAGGCCGGTGTCCAGGCCTGCAGTAAACGAAATAATCTAGAACTGGATTAACAAAATAGTGAGGTCATTGATCACTATTCGATTACGCGACCTATCTGATAAGGCGAAAATAGTTGGGGGGGGGGGGGGAGAAATATATATTGAGGTCTGTTCTCACGTTTGCCGATTGGACGGGAGGCGGTGGGCGGGGCTTGATGACATCATCAGCATCATCAGCCAAATCACAGCGGGCATGGCTTGTAGGGGGTTTCCTGCCTTCAGGAGGCAAGCTGCTATTTTAAAAGGGGCTTGAGGAATCTACCACAAAGAAACGTAGTCGATTACAATTGTTTCTTCATTAATCATCCTAAGTAAAACGTACATTCTCTGTAATCAATGTTAAAGTGTACGACATGATACGATGATCTGTCTGCCATTGATTTTATTAATAATAAGTTGGGAAAATGTCATAAAATGTAAGGCAATGCTTTCCATATACATTAAGCATGGCTTTTTGTCAGCAAAAATTCATGACACGTATTGTTTTCAAAGGTACCATACATTGTGAGAAAAAAAAAAAAAATTGAGAAAAGTTTCTCAAATTTAACACGTACACTTGAAATTTATATAGATTTTATCGTATTCCATTTCCCCCCCCCCTCTAAGCCTCCACATATCCGCCTGGCATTGGCAATACACATCACGTCGGCGTGTGTGAGAAGAGCCACCGGTGTGTTCACCAACATGTCGGCTGTGATTGTTTCAAACACTTCTGTCATGCTCCGTGGGACGTTGCCCAAAATTTCTGTTTATTGGCGAACACTTGCATTTGTGGCACAGCCCGGACATTCCACCCCGCGGTGCAAAGACTTGTCTATCGATTATTATTTAACAGTATTCTTCGGGCCTTTTGGTAAAGTTACGTAGATAGGTTCAAAGAAAATAACGAAAAATAACCAAAAAACGAGGACGTCTCGATCGCAACGCAAGTGCTCGTCATCAGGAATAAAAAAAGAGGGGGACAGAGGGGGACAGATGTCTCCCTCTTTTTTCTTCCTGATGACGACCGCTTGTGTTGCGATCGAAACGTCGTAGTTTCTTGTTATTTTTGTTATTTTCTTTGATCCTATCTACGTGACTTTACCGAAAGACCCAAATAATATGTATTCCTGCAGTCACGAAAGCTTAAAGTCAAGAGTTAACAGTAGTTGATGCTTTTACGGACACCCTCTATACACAGCATACTGATTAGAACCCAGTGAAAAGTTGCAGGAGTCAAGGGAAGTTTCGGAGCGGGAGAAAGTGGGCAAGGAGTGACACAGAGTCTCGTGCCATTGTCTGCTCAGCTCATTTTTTTTCGTACCCAGCCCCCCCCCGTGTGCCTTTAGCACTCTGACACCGCGGGGGGCTTTCTGTCGCACCAGACGTAGGGAGCAGTCTGCCATCAAAACACCCTTTTTATTGAATCCCCACTTGCATTCGATATTGTTAAATCGGCGCACTTAGGCCGTGCCCCCTTATAAAGGAACCCCAACACACATTTGAGGCCACGTGGTGGTTCTTTGTTCGGTGCGAACAGTAAAAGCGGTCGCGCCGACTATGCCGGGCTCCCCGCTAACGCCTCCCAGGTGGCTTTACAAGTCCCTTGTTTACAGATTCTGGAACAATGCTTGTTTACACGCGCCAATACTTGACGCGAATCTTACTCGAAGTGCACGTTGTTTTAATATGTGTGAACATCAATGTGTGAACATTGCTCAATGCAAAGTAAAAAAAATGGTCGTGTATACTGGGTAATTCTGTATATTTTAATTTTGGGACATGCAAATGGTACGTCGTAAGTTGTTGTTGTTGTTGTTGTTGCAGTTGTTGTTGTTGTCCCTGATGTGTTTTCGGGTTGTACTGCGTGCTGTTGGGCACGATGCCCATTGCATTGGAATGGAATACTCTTCAGATTTTTCCGGAACTCAAAGCTCCATCGGACATGGAAAGCGACAGTAATAATTCCCTACAAGAATGTCCCGGCACACGGCGCGAAACATCGGACATCGCACTGAACAGCACGCAGCGTGAACCGAAACAGCCTCCGTGCCAAAACAAAATCCGCTCAGTCTTGGCAGACGCACTGCTGGGCGGCGGGGGGCTGCGAGGGCACAGGGGTGAGGGGGCTTGAAAACAAATACCCCTACAAAAAAAATGGAATGCGCCTTTGTCACAGCGTCCACCTGTTAGTGTGGAAGCAGCCTTAATGAGGCCACACATGTCGGGAATTAGCTGCAGAATGCTCCATTTTTATAGGGGGTAGTTTTGACCCTGCCCCTTCACTGCTGAATTCAGACATTATTCTATAAATGGGGAAAAAGAAATACAAAAACACATGGACAAAGAGGGCAAGACAAGTTAAGTTTACGAGTGAAAATGTTTGCCTATTAATAAATATGTTTTTGTAGAACTTTACTGAAAAATAACGGAGAAATGTAGCTTCATCACGGTTGTATTTTCAGGGTTGTACCGCACATTGTTTGGCACAATGTTCAACGCTGCACGAATTGCCATTCAGTCCTTGAAGAAGCTCCCGGCATGTGCAGCGAAACGTCGGACATCGTGCCGAACAACACGCAATACAGCCCGACAACTCATTCCGAAAGTCAGGAGGGAATAAGAAACAAACAACACCGTGAACATGCCACGTGGTGCCTTGAGTCGTTGTTTCTTTGCTCTGGACAAGGCGGCCGTGTATCTGCCCAATGCCGTGCCTGCTCGCTCGTGAACACAACGCAGTGTTTATTCACACCGGGCACACAAAAACACACCGCCTGCTCTTGAACTCTCCACTGCACATCGCTGTCCAACAATAACTACGGCGATGTTTCTCTTGAAGATATTACGCAATTTATACAAATAGTAATGTTTGCTCAGCACATCACAAAATATAAAAATGTCGGGGGTGGGTTTCTTTTTCTCTCTTTCAGACACTATACAAATTTTATATTTCCCCCCCAAAACAACAACAACAACAATCTCCCATGAATCATTGCAGGGTATTTTCAGCTCAGTTTGTGCTTTATTTTAATGTTTATTCCCTTTGCTGTACGCCCCGGTATCGTTCCCGTTCCATTACAATGTGCACCGAAACCTCCTTTATCGAGGGCGATATTGGCACGTCAAAAAAAGATTCATTGATTGATTATATACAGTTTTAGGCACACACTCACATGCACATCAAGCGTAAAACGTTTACAAGGCCATTAATTTGCCCGATTAACATTTGCTACTGTCAATAATCTAAATATTTCTTGCAAACGTATCCTCGGTGGCGTACTGTGTAGATACTAAGTTGGTATATTCAATTTTCTAAGTATATAGAGTAGGGTCTCCGAAACGCCAGTCCTTGAGATCCACCACCACCACCACCAGCACGCTCCGCGTTTTACCAATTTACCTCTCCCGTTCAGATACAAATGAACTCGTTCCACGCTGCACGCGGCCCATGATTGTCTAAACACTTGCGAACGTGACGCGCTAAGCATTCACCGCTGTCTGCATCACGCGGAGCACACGGACAGACTGATACGTGGAATATCTCGACACATACACCGGGATCTGAATTAACGCAGAGCACGCGAATTTACGTCCCGTGGTGGGTCGAGATTGCAATGCTGAAATCCACGTTACTCTTTGACACGGGGTAGACTTTCGCGACCAATATCATCCATAATGCAGGTTTTTTTTTGTGGGGGGGTTAGATCGCGTAAATATATAAATGTGTCGTTAAACCCGTCACCATCAGACACAGCCAATTAGTAAGGCTTGTTCCGTAAACAGAACACGCCAATTCGTTACGAGTACAGCACACCGGTGTGTTGGAGAGCAAAGCCACAACATTGACAATCTGAGTACGACGTTTCGCCACATTTGGCTGCCACCTGATGATGCCGGTTGTAATCACTGTCGAAACGTCGTACTCAGATTGTCAATGTTGTGGCTTTGCTCTTCAACACACCGGTGTAGTGCTGTACTAGTGACGAATTGGCTACGTTCTGTTTACAGAACAACCCTTACTAGTTGGCTGTGTCGGGTGGTGACGGGTTTAACGACACAACATTTATATTTACACGATCTAACTCCATTGTGCATGCCACTCGTGCCGAAGTATTTGACGAACGTGGTCACCTTTGATCCTCAGTTCTCGGCTCTCGCTGATCGCACTCCATTTCCAAACTTCACTTCGCTTTTTGAAAAGAGACACCGCCTCTGCCGATCCTATGTTTCACTGTGGGGGCAAGTAGCCTCCGGCGCGATGAATCGTGCCACACGGACAGACACGCGTGCTGGCAATGCCCTGGCTACGCTCTCCGCGTAGACAACCGGCGTCTCGAGGGCATTCCGTCGCGTTGTCACGTTCGTTTCCTCGCATTGTTCGGGAATGACGTCCGACGCTTTCCCTTCACGTGCTGGGATCACGTCACGAAGAGCGACAACGCAACAAGTAGAGCGAAGAAAGACAAAGATCCCCCGTGTAGCCTTCACAGACGGTAGGAGCAAGCGCTGTTAGCGAGCACCTATGAAGGCTGGCACGGCACACGAGGTGGTGGGTGGCTAACACCACGCCCGGCCGCTTTTGTCTCCCTAGTGGCGATGTTTACACACTGCACCAGGTACTCATTTAAGGCTGAGTGGATCTAGGTGAGGCCCAGGACCGGTTCAGATAATCGTCACTGGTGCTGGCCGTGAGCGGGAAAGGAACCCGGGTCGCCAGGTTCGTAACACAAAGTGTCAACCACTACACTACCGCTCCCCATCAGCAATAAAGCACAACCGCAAAGACCTACGCAGGAACACAGGTGTAAATTTCGATTTAAAGCTTTCGTGACTGCAGGGATTCATCTTCTTGGTTCTTTCGGTAAAGTGACGTAGAAGGGAAACAATAATATTATAATAATATTATTTTATTATTTCGCTTCTACGTGAAGGGAAATAATAAAATAATATTGTTAATTTCTTATTTCCCTTCTACGTGACTTTACCGAAAGAACCAAGAACATGAATACGGGTGTAGTGACACCGCGGATGTCACTGTGTGATGCCGCCCCGAGAGAGGCACGGCGTGCGATGTACTGACATCGCGGACACCACGTGGATGTGGGTGCAGTACCGGCCTAGAGGGGCTCGTGAGCTCTGACTGACAGCGCTGGAGGGCACCACGCTCTGCGTGCAGTGCCGACCCCTACAGGATAGGGTGTGAGAGTGCCGGCCATGGGAATGGGGTTACTTAGGGCCATGGCACTCTGGTTGACCCCGAAGGACACGTGACCGGTAAAGTCTACACAGGGCCCCCAGGTGGGGGCTAGGGGTGGTCACGTGTCAGGGTCGAGATCCTGCTCGAGGGTTCTAGAAGGTGGGCGTGGCTAAGAGCGGGGCCAGCCACGTCACAGAGGATAGAAGCCGGGTCCCCCAGAGGGACCGGCTGCTGTTGTTCATCCTGAAGAATCTACGTTCGAGAAGAGTCACCAACACGTGGACCTGGACCCGAGCTGTGGTCCGGTCCATTGTAGCTAGTTACATTGTAATTAGTGTGGTTATCCTGGTGGTCACCACCACAGGTTGTTATCGTGTCAAGGGGCAGTTACCCCGTGTGTTGGTGTTAATAAATGTGTTGCCTCCAAAGAGTACGTTTGTGACTCAGTTGAACTCACTACACAGGCATTTTTCATGGCATGCTTCTTTGCGTTATTGATGTTAAATGCGATCTCTTTGGCTTTGCGAGATAATTTTCTTTCTGCTGCATCTCATCAAAGGACCTGTTTATGGGGCAGATGTCACGCGTAAACGATATAATTCAAGAGACAACACGTGGCCTGCACATTTGAGCATGGCACGGTGTCAATGCAAGTCTGGAGGCTCCTCCAATGCACATTTGTTCTACTGTTTATAAATCCAGATGCTTCAAACACAGGCGATTAATGCCTTGAGCAACAGTGTCAAACCTGTAATTGCAGCTGATGTTCGTTTGTTTTCAGTTATTTCATAACTCCTCCATTTAACACGTTTTTTCTCATGTTAAAGTTGTCTGTCTTTTCATTTCCAGTCAGAGTGAATGAATACTAGTGATGGGTGACACCTGGCAAGGGGAGAACTTTTTCCCAGAGTAGATTGAACAAAAATAAACCTGAATATTACAATCAGATTCTGTATTTATCTCCGATGAGTTATGAAGCTATTTTTTCTATACAGATGTCCAGTAGGGGCGGGTCACAACGGCACAACATCAGTATAAAAGCGATATGAGTGGAGGCTGGATAGACGGAACGTATATCTTACGTAAGCGCAATTCAGGAATGAATAACGCACACTTACACTGATAACTTCTGATACAAACACACTACTTGTGTTATAAGCAGACATGCGATCACCCACAAGGAGTGTGCTTAAATACAGCATCTACTCGATCATTAAGCCTGATGAAAATAATGAATATTTGAATTTAAAGTTAATGCAATTTATGAAACTAGAGTACACATTTATAGACACATTAGTCATATTTTTTTAATCTATAATGTTAAAAATACATCCACGATATATTTTAAATTGTCTTTTATATCTTATTGATTTTTTTGTTATGAAAGCAAATAACTCAATATACCTACTTGGATGTCTTATACGTGGGACTCAAATCCAATTCAGTTGGACTGTAAAAGAAAAACGAATATCTCATTAGAAGGCCTTTCTTCTTTTCTACATTTACACCCAAGGAATCCTCGGGCATATTCTTATTTTATTATTACATTTCCGTGCATTTTTCTGGCAAGAAACAATTTCTGTGAAATTCGCAAGTGTTTTAAATTCTCATTTTTATAAGCGCAGTAAAGTGAACCCCCTTCGTCCTTATCCGCTCAGGAGTAGCAATGTTCTTACAACACGTTTGGCAGCGCGCGAGCCTCCGCATGCAATGCTACATTGGTGACTTTCAAGGCGATGAAGGGAAATGCGCTGCAAGCCCAGACACCAAAACATGCTATCTGTTCAGAAGTGGCTGAGAAGCTCAACAGCTGTGCTCAACGGGAACCATGGAGCAGCCGTCTACGTTATGTAAGCGATGTATTCGGTTACCGTGCGTTTCCTACAAAGCGTCGCTGCGCGTTCAAAAAGGGTTAACACTATTAAAATCACCGTTTTATGTCAGTGAGCCTGACAGGTTGACGCATGAAGAATGTGTTGGGTTGTTTTAGTTTGTAAAAGATAATTTTAGGTTAACAAATCACTTTCGATAGGCGTCCTAGATGATTTGTTAACCTAAGATAAATCTTTGTAAAAAAATGTTTCAGGGCAGCATTTCGAAGCAGACGGCAATAAAAAAACTAGAGGTGGATGAGAGCAGCTAAACTTGATCGTGAAAAGAAAAGGAGAACATGCATTTTGAACTTCTTTCACCCCGTACGTAGCCAACCGTGCTAATCGGAGGAGAGGGGGGGAAGGACAGCAAACTAAACACAAGAAGCAGCTCTAAAGAAATTCGTTTTCAATCTAGATTTAAAAGTGCATCGATCCAGTGGCGTCCTAATATCGGGAGGAAGAGCGTTCCAGACGGCCGCAGAAGTGCATCTCAAAGCGCCACGCGATGCGGTGACCGCCGTCTTTGTTCGATAGCTTGCCAAGAGCCGCTGCTGCGAGGATGTCCAGAGTTCACGTGATGGTTCATGCTCCTTGTGATCAGCAAGGCATTGTGGTTCATTCGTGGCAAACACGTTGCGTGTTTAACGAGTGTGCGCTGTTTAATCGGTATGTACTCCCTACCATGAAATTTGGTTCAGAAACTCAGTATTTAGCGAACACAATTCAGAGTAGAAACTGAAAAGTGCGCAAGGAAGAGAACATACGCAGGTTGATGACATCATCCACAATAATTGGCCTTGGGCAGGATGCGTTACTCGAAGAAATGACGAAAGGTCAAGAATAATCACGGCGTTGGAAGCCAAGAAATGCAACGCATCCGAGAGGAAATCCACCATGGAGATGGAATGATGGTATCAGTGCATGTAATCGTAATAATAATAAACTCGAATTTCTATAATTGCGCAATTTGCACACAGGGCCTCAAAGCGCTTTCCAAGAAGCTCAAGTTGTGCAGCAAGCCTGAGTGTAAAACAAGCGAGTTTTAAGACACGATTTAAAAAGTATTGATTTTAAGATTCCGTTGCTGGTATTCAAGGCCTTAAATGGACTTTCTCCTCCCTCCATTCATGGACTTCTTCAGCCACATCAGGATCATCAAGCCCCATCAGATTGACCAGTGCTCACTGTCCCACGGTCGAGGCTTCACATTTGGAGGTGACGGCGCCAATGCGATTGCGACACCAAGACTCGGGATCTCCTTGCCCCTTCGAGGTCAGAGGACTTCCGAGATACTTACACATCTTCAAATCTCGACTAAAACGTATCCGTTTAAAATGGCTTTCTCTCTCTAGTTGTTTTCAAACGTGTTTCTCACTTCTTCTTTCCTTGGTTGATGTCAACTATTTCTGCCTTTTCGTGCATAGCGCCCTGAGAACGATTGTTTAAGGGCGCTTCATACATTTAAATTATTCTTCATTTCTATTATTATTCCAGAATGGACCGAAAAGGGAAGGGGATTCCACAATCGCGGAGCTTGGCTGCAAAAAGCTCCGTCTCCTGTAGAACAACAAAGTCTATGGTCTTTGTAATAATGAGTAGACCAGACTCAGCACATCGAAGCTTTCGCAGTGGAATATAAAACTTTAGCAGATCCGTGAGATATCTAGGAGCCAACTCCTGGATTGATTGTTGCATCAAAGGATCGCGAAAGATGGCGACTTGGGGAGACCTTCATCCAGCAGTGGATTGATCATTGCTTATTATGATGGAGATATCCTCTCTGTTTACCATCTCGACATTCGAAACACCATTTCACATTCCATTTATTAATTCGATGTTTACCTGAATCAAATAATACCTAAATAATCATTCATAACACACGATCAATCCGCTGCCGAGTGACGGCCTCTTCACGCCGTGCCACCTGTGGTAGTTGTTTGACGATTCGTGAAGGGGCAGGAGTCCAATTGTTTCAGGTATCACTCACCACTGCTAACATCACTGATATTGGCCGTGGCCAATGTAGTGAACTCAGGCAGATGGGTTTCATAGAACAACACACGAAGCACTGTGCCGCCACGCCAACTACTTGCCTGGTAACATCATTCAAGCAACGGAGACAAGTAGGCAGGACACGTCTTGATGGCCGATGGTCAAGAATAACGATCGAGTGGTAGCAAATGAATAAAACGCGTCCGAGAGGTCGTGCATCTGTATGTATGCTGAACTTTTTTCGCACCGTACGTAGCCAACCGTGCTAATCGGAGATGTGGAGGAAAGACAATAAATGAACCACAAAAAGCAGTTCTAAAGAAATTATTTTTCAATCTATATTATTTAAAAGTGCATAGCTCCAGTGGCTTCATAATGTCGAAAGGAAGAGCGTTCCAGACGGCCGCAGACGCGCATCTAAAAGCGTGCGATGCGGTTGCCGCCTTTGTTTGATAGCCAACCAAAATCCGCTGTTGTGAACACATTCCTGCGGAGGGAGCTGGTAGGAACGTTGGGTTGCTCGGTCAATGGCCAGGGTCAATGGCGGCGTGGTGTATTCCGCAAATATACCCGACTGTGAGGGCTGGCACAAGCCGGCGTGAGTAGGTTAAACGTTGAGTTTTATAAGGGCACCACGGGGTGACCAGCCCCTCCCCACCCAGCCCCACCCCTCCCACCCCCAACCCAGCCCCACCCTCCCCACCCAGCCCTTCCCCACCATCCCCACCCAGCACCACCCTCCCCACCCAGCCCCTCCTCACCCTCCCCACCCAGCCCCTCCCTGCACGACGGACGGACACAATAATCCCCTGTGGGCTGGTGTAACCAGGAGGTTCCAACTAGTATAACAACTTCAATTTATAAAGCGCCCTCAAGCAATCGTTCTCAGGGAGCGTGGTGGTTTACGCTCCTTGACCAGATTAGCAAGGTATTGTGGTTAATTTGTGGCAAGCATACTCTTTGGTTCTTTCGGTAAAGTCACGTAGGTATCAAATACAAGATATATATCACGACGTTTCGATCGCAACACAAGCGGTCGTCCTCAAGCGGAAAAACTAATCCAGCATTGGAACTGAGAACGACCGCTTGTGTTGCGATCGAAACGTCGTGATATATTATTTTAAATTTTATACCTACGTGACTTTACCGAAAGAACCAAAGAGTATGGATTCCTGCAGTCACGAAAGCTTCAAATCAAGATTGTAACGAGTGCCTCCTCGTTATGAATTCGTTCTGGAACCCGGAACATTTTGGTCGCTTCATTCAGCAGTGGATTGACCATGGATGATGGTGATGATGATAAACTCGTGTGGACTGCACCGACACGTTCTCGATATAATGCCTTGAACGTCAACTACAGCCAGGTACTGTTATGTGCACGTGGGAGTTGTGGAGACAAGAGACGAGGGGGGGGGGGGCTATTTTGTTTGAGTAAAAATAAAGTACCACAACCGAAGGGCGGCACAAAGTCACCAACAGCCGCCAGGGCATTCACAACTCGGGGTACTGAAGTGGGTGTGTGGAGCAAGTTTAGTGCCCGCAAGCTGTCTTGGCTCTGCCGCGGGGCGCTATTGTGTGCGCGCGTGTGTGTGCGCGGAGCTATTTGTTTAAGTTCTCACATACTGCTGCGTTAGTTTGTCTTTTCTGTACTCGACGTGAACAAAGAGTGAGAGAAGGAACGCGTTCGCAACTGCTGATTAATATACCGCCAGTGGAGTGTCTGGATTTCGGAGATGTGACGTGGACCGGGAGGGGGGGGGGGCACATGTGAAAACACAAGTTTGTTTCCCGTGAAATGGAAAAGTAATTCGGGTGACAGATTTTTTTTTAGCTTTTTGACGCAGACGGTTCGTTTCCAGATTCTTTGCGCACCGTTGAAACCCGGTGCGGAATGAGCGGTCGGCAAAATTGCGCTCCGATTTGTCAAACTAAACGAGCGTAACGAACCGCTAATTTCATAAACTGGTGTCACTATGCCGTACCCCACTGCCGATGGTATCATTTTCCCTTCTTTCACTGCCATATCCATTACAAATCCCATAGGATTTCAAAAATGCCCTTTTAAAACCCTATAGGATTTTTGGGGTATTTCTTTACGTTCTAATAATAGTCCTTCGCGAATCTTAAAGAATGCATTTCAATAATTGAGAGTTTAGTTATATTTGAAAGTGGTAAATGAGAAGCAAATACAAATTCATTGCATTCTTTTCAAATATTGAAACTATTTTCGATAAATTTCGTAAGAAAAATGTTTATGTAAGAAATGTAAACCTTGCAGCTTTATTCACCTAAAACAACTGCGAAAATCCAGTCGATATTTTGTTACCAAATATGATGGAATATCTTAATAACAGTCATAACAAATTAGTCGTTACATGTTGTTATTCAAAAAACAAAACATCCAATATGTTTTGTTTACTAGAAGCACAATATTGCTTTGTTTTCATTAAATAATAAAAACCATCTGTGTATACAGCGTCAGTGAATGCAAACGCATATTTCATAAACGATTAAGGAAACTAATCGCGTTCACAATTAAAATCATAATGAGCAAACCAATAATGTGCTATAAGAAACTTCCAGCATTTTTAAAATAATATATTTATATAAATTTTATATTAAAAAAGCAAAACTCACTGAATGCCACGTGCGTCATTGTATGAAGTGTACGACAGATTGGGGTTGTGTTGGGGGGGGGGGGGGCTGTATGGTATACAGACCAGCTGTTTGCTACCCGCTTTGCACACTGCCAAGAGGCTGTCATCTCTGTAAATGAGACCAAATGCTGCCGGTGTAAAAATGTTTGCAAGAGTGGCGGGAGGAAGGATGGGCTCGGAGCCACGTGGTACAGCTGTAAATCTGCCCGTTATGCTCGATGCTCGTTGGGGTGGGTGGGGGTGGTTATTTTTTTTTGCTTTGCCCAAGGTTTCGAACACAAATTGATGAACAAGTTCGTTGTGTCGTTTTTGTGTGTGTCGCTCCAACTTTTAAATAGCAGCAGCAATTTCGAGTTGTGCGCCCCGCACCCCCGCCGCCAAAACAAACGTGAAAAGGGCAGAAAGAGAACGTGAACGCATTCTGCATGCAGTCTGCGACCTTGCTGATGAATATCGGCCCAGCACCCACAGCTAGAGAATCGCAGCGTGTGTTGCAGCGCACGATTGCATCGGCGAGTGCGGCATCCTCTTGCTGCGCGCCTTTTGAGATCCAGTGATAAGGATCATGCGTGCGGTTTCTTTTCTTCGTCTTCATCATAGGATTGTTCATCAAACACCAATTTCTCATGTTCATCCCAGGTCTCCCTAGTCGTTAAAAAACATTCGCTGCCCCAATGGTCTCTCGAAACAGCCATGAATAAAGACATACGAACTACATCGTATTCACACACACACACACGCACGCGCGCGCGCGCGGTCATTAAGTCGCATGGAACCATGCAGCACTGCTGTAAGTTAACCTGGGGCTCACCGTTTCCCCATTCGCTATTTCACTTCCAATTGTACGAACGCTTGAAACCACCGCATGCAAATGTTACGCGACAACACGACAGCGCGTCGAATTACACGCACGCCGCGCGGCGCTTCAGAGCCGCTCAAACGCACGCGCCTCCGTGCTGAAGTCAACGCCACGGGTTTCTAACATTTCAGACCCCAACCAACGACTTGTTTCGGCGAAAACGAAAGCGAAACACCGGCCAGGGTTCGTGGCGCCTCTCATGGAAAGCGGCCGCCGACGTTCCGGCGTCGTCGCCGATGAAGCGACGCCCGAGGGGGGTGGGGGGGTGGGGGGGGCTGCCGGCGCGACCGCCGCGCGCTCCGCAGTGCTCGCCCGCCATCGCGCCGTTATGTTGAACTTCTTTCGCGCCGTACGTGTGTTAAACTTCCTTCGCGCCATGCGTATGTTGAACTTATTTTGCACTGAATAACCGTTGAACTTTTTTCGCACCGTATGTATGTTGAAATTCTTTCGCGCCGCACGTAGCCAACCGTGCTAATCAGAGGTGCGGGGGAAGGGCAACAAACCAAACGCAAAAAGCAGTTCTAAAGAAACGAGTTTTTAATCGAGGTTTAAAATTTGCATAGCTTCAGTGGCTTCCTGATATCGGAAGAGCTTTCCAGACGGCCGCAGAAACGCATCTGAAAGCGCCACGCGATACGGTGACCGCCGCCTTTGTTCGATGGTTTCGCCAAAAATCCGCTGTTTGCTGCGAGGACTACCGCGAGAAGTCCGCGTGATGATGGTTTACGCTCCTTGACGAGACCAGCAAAGGTATTGGGTTTCAAGCCGAAGAAGGTTGGACACAGAGAGCAAAGTATCATTACCTCGGCACCCACCCCACCAGCACAAACTGCAACACGTGTTGGTACATGTCCAGACTGCAAAGTAAATATTTTCTGGTAAACGAATTACGTTAACTAAAACAAAAACAATAAAGGAGTAATGTGTTTTTTTTCTTGTTTCAAACAAGTAGCGTCAGAGTCGGCGCGGCGTTGCTAGATTGAAGAGTTTTACGAGACCAAGCCAGTCATCTCACTGCGAGCCAAGCCTCCTCTGTAAAAGAAGCACATTGTTTAGTTGAAAGAATAAAAAAACTTCGAATAAAAAGAGACCGCAACTGTGGGGGGGGGGGGGGGGGGGCATAATTCATTCCGAAAGCATCGGGCGGTGAAAACCTTTTCCGATAAACACATCCCTGTATTTTATGATTAAGTGACAGTAAATATTAGTGCCCTCCCCCCACCCACCAATGTTGAGGAAGTTTTTATTATTTTTATAATATGTATTTAAAGTTACGGTTATTCATCGTTCGTGCGAGTAAATCAACGCGCGGGATGGCTTAAAGTTCATAATTATATATTTGCACAGCAGCATTGGCCAGCCCGGCCATCTGTATCCCACATGGCACGCGCCTCTTAGCGCCTCCCCGGTGTGTAAATATTACCCTGACAGTGATTCGATATATTCGAGAGAGAGAGAGAGAAAAAAAACGGCACTGCGAGCGAGATGTTACATTACGGTTGGGGAATGCTTGACGATAGACGCGGATTTAAAAAGGTGCACGTGAAATTGATTGCATTGTCATTCCACTCTTTCGTTTATTTACCCAGGAAAGCCTAGCTGAGTCTCAAGACGATTTAAAAAAAGGTTTCTTCTGCGTTGAAATGTTTGGCCAAACTCAAAAAAGCAGGTGCCCAAAAGCCTTTTACATTTCACTTCTCAATTTTTAAATGGCCAGGATATATCTGGTATCCAGTTCGTGGGTTCGGTCCCGACCCTGCAGCCTGTAGATTTGGAGTTTGCATGATCTCCGTGTGGTAGCGTGGATATTTTCTCCGGGTACTCGGCTTTTTCCCTCCACATCCAGAAACATGAGTTTAGAGTATTTGGGTGCTATACATTTCCAAATGATAGGAAGCTTCGTTGAGTTATCATTTGCGGTCAGGACGCTTCTAAAAGAGCTATATAGCTCAGTGGGCCTTACTTGGTAGAATAAAATAAAAAGTTCAGTTTATATCTCATTCAGTGGAGTAGGTTGACTTGGGCCCTGGTGCAAGGAACGAAATGCAGCCCCATGTCCCACGGTGCAGTTGCACCCTCCTGCACACTCGAGAGCTCACGCGACTCATCTCACTCGCTAACATCAGCAGGACTCTCGGTTGTGAAATTATAAGTTCGGGTTTGGTCCAACAATAAAAAGAGAGGCCACATTTTACACGACGAACTTCTTTTGAAATGGTCTTCGTCCCCAATGAATCCAAGGACACGTGGTGCAGGGATGTGCGCTGAGGAGGCATGCGGACATGGAGGCGCTCATCCTCAAGGTGGCTGGGAAATGGGCCAAGAGGGATTGGACGAAGGGACGAGTTCGCAGTGCGGGTGCACGAGGTCTTAATGGACAACTCGCATGCCAGCGTTAACTAAACACATCGGCTGGGAAGAAATTAATCCGTGTAAACACAATCATTAGAACATCATAAATTAGGCCTCGAAAGTAAGTCAAATGAATTGTGTTAAAAGACTTGTTTAATACTTCTCAAGGCAGAGTGGAATTATTTTGACTTTAAGTGGTCACTGTTAGAGCATAGATGTTTGGTATTTATTGTACTAAACCTAATATGTATTTAACTTGTTTCAGAAAGACAAGGGTAATGCAAGCATGATGTCTAACAGTAATAACAAATGAAATAGCATTCGTGCAAATGTTTACGTTTCATTTGGGTTCCATCGGAAAGGCAATTTCAGACCTGTAATAAATTATAATGCACATGGGGATGTTTTTTTTACATAACACCAGAATCAACATGCACTTTGCTTTAGCACAAAAGCACTGCAGCGGTTGTAGGGTTTAATTACGCTTCAATATCCTCTACTTAAAAACAAAACCCAATCAAATTAAACAGCACGTATGAAATTCTATTGACACAGTTCCGCACAATGGTTTTGACAACTAAAGTATAACAGTCATCACGTGAAACGAAAACAATCAAAACAGCCCTTTGTCGACCCACTGCTGGATGTGCTCTGTGCGCTGTAGTTATGGAGGCTGCCTGACCATAATTCACTGTGATCATCACTGCGGGTTGGAGATGGTGGAGGGATACCAAGGTTCGGTTCATAAATCACGTGGCACTGATAAGAGTAGACATGGCTGAGAATCGAAATTAAAGTGGGTTCATCGTCCAGTACGCTAACCACCGTACTACCGCTCCCCATATGTAATGCAGTTGTGTTACGCATTCTGTCAAGTTAATGAGAACAAAACTTTACCTCTCAACGGAAGAATCTGTTGACTAAAACACGTTACTTTCATTCCTACTTTGACATTTAACCGTTGGGGACAATGCGCTATAAACCCAGCGATGGTTGACATAGCCTTCATCCAGCAGTGGATTGACAAAGGCCTGTAATTATGATGCAAACATTTCACACGGATATTTACACAACTGCATAAACGAAGTATAATTTCTCTTCTTGGTTCTTTCGGTAAAGTCACGTAGAAGGGAAGTAATAAAATAATAAAAATAAAACATAATAAAACAATTCTCACGACGTTTCGGCCACAACGCAAGCAGCCGTCCTCAGGTGAAAACCAGGTCCGTCGAGGCGACAGAGTCTGAATGAAACAGCACACGAGCTTGGAGCATATATATAAGCTGGGCGCATTGACAAAGGAATTTGCATATCAAAAGGAATTTAGCATATTTATGGGAAATGCAGGAATTTGATTAGTACTGCATATGCATGTGCATTATGCAGGATTAACAGCATCAAAGGGAGCTGCAGTTACTGCTGCTGCAGCAGTTGCTGCTGCTGCAGTTTCTGCTGCTGCTGCAGTTTCTGCTGCTGCTGCAGTTGCTGCTGCTGCTGCAGTTTCTGCTGCTGCTGCACTTGCAGCAACTGCAGCAGCAGCAGCAACTGCAGCAGCAGCAGAAACTGCAGCAGCAGCAGCAACTGCTGCAGCAGCAGTAACTGCAGCTCCCTTTGATGCTGTTAATCCTGCATAATGCACATGCATATGCAGTACTAATCACATTCCTGCATTTCCCATAAATATGCTAAATTCCTTTTGATATGCAAATTCCTTTGTCAATGCGCCCAGCTTATATATATGCTCCAAGCTCGTGTGCTGTTTCATTCAGACTCTGTCGCCTCGACGGACCTGGTTTTCACCTGAGGACGGCTGCTTGCGTTGTGGCCGAAACGTCGTGAGAATTGTTTTATTATGTTTTATTTTTATTATTTTATTACTTCCCTTCTACGTGACTTTACCGAAAGAACCAAGAAGATGAATCCCTGCAGTCACGAAAGCTTTAAATCGAGAAGTATAATTTAACAACAACAAAAAGTATGCTGTTGGGTTATTTTGCCAATTCCTCATCTTCCCTGGCGAGATGTTAACAAGAGGTCGTGGGTTCGATCCAGACTCCGACGCCTGCACATTTGGAGTTTGCGTGTTCTCCACGGATTTTTCTCCGGGTCCTGCGGGTTTCCCCACCACATGTAGACACGTGCGTTTCGATTACTTGGCTTATTACATGTCCACGTGACAAGCCACTTCATTGGGCTATCATTTGTGGTCGGGTCGTTTTTGAACAGGAACTATAAAGCTCAGTGGGCCTTACGTTCGTAAAATAAAAAAAATACTAGTTTACTATATTTGCGTCACCTAAGTAGCCATACACACCGCTCGTCATCCACCACTCATTACGACCCCCTTGCGACACGGCTCCAGGACACAACAGGGGTCATCCTTGTGCTGCATTAGTGGTCTCGGCAAAAGCAGAATGACGGAGAGGACATTCAAACCGTGCATCTAAATCAGCTCCAGCCTCCTGCAAATCACGTGACCTGTGTGTGCTCCCCCACTCTGAATCTCTCCCCTCTCTCATCCCCGCCCACTGTGAAAACAGACGCCGCTCCTCCATCCGTACAGCAGCGACGAGGTCCTCGTGTAGCCTCTCCCTATCCTCGTCTCTCCTGACCATTTTCTCCTGCCCCTCTGTTCCTTTACCATGCTTTCTCTTCTCTCTTCCCATTCCTTTTTCCTCTTCTCCCACACCATTATATCATTGACTCTACTTAACCTTATCGCGGTGCACCGTGCGTGAAAAGTTGTGAGTGCCAATAGCTAAGTAGCAGTAGGGTACTGGCGATGATGATGACACACATCCTTCAATACGTCAATAGCAGCCAGATGTCGATGATGATAACACAAATATTAAAGTATCCATAAATACGAGTCTCCGATGAGTCACCACCACCAACCGTGTCACTCCAGGTCAGGCCACAGCGCTCTAAGAACGCCATTGAATTTCGAAAGGGAGTTTTCTTTGCTCATTTTTGGAGGGACAGCTCAAATCTTGGTGTACCACGCTCTATTTTCAAGTTATAATAAACATTGACAAACATCATCCAACAAATAAATTCTTGCCCGATGATGCTGGATGTAATAACCAGCGAAACGTCAGTACTCAAAAACTGTAAATGTTGTGGATTCACTCTTCAACACACCGGTGGGCTAAAGTAGTGAACTATTTGTCTTTTGTCAACGTGACACTTTTTTGCTGATTGGCCGTGTCGGGTGGTGGAGGGTTATGACACATTGATAAATTAACGCGATCTAACCCAAACACGTTTATTATGGACCTATATGAGTTATTGAACGTGCTGTTTTGTTACGGTGTAATTGTTTATCGTGGAATAAAAGATACTAAACTTTCCTTTGTTTCAGATAGTTCCTCTACCCTGCCCTCAACTTCTACCCATCATTATTCACATCACCTTTAGGAGACCGTCTTAATAATACACCTACAAACAATGCGGAAACAGCAACCCTCATAGCCTATACAGGATAGTGGGGCAAGTGCCATTATCAAAGACCTATAAAAGCCGGTATGGCTTTTTTAGAATAGAATGGCCAGGATCACGCCCGGCCGCCTTTGTCTCCCCAATGATTGACATTGACACGCTGCACCAGATGCTCATTTAAGGAGGAGTCGACCTAGGGGAGACTCAGTACTGGTTTCCAGCTGAGCGATAAAATCTACGAGCAGGTCGCTTGAAAGTAGAGTCCGTCTTAGCTGCAAGCAACCGGTTGTACATACGCAATTCAATTGCATGCAACCAAGTCACTCAACTGACGGCTCAAGTGTGGACCTAGCCTTAAGAGTTGTGAAGAGCAGGGCCCGACCTCGGGGTGGGGGGCGGGGGTGGCAGTGAATCCACCAGCACGCGTTAAGGGTGTCGTGGAAACGAGACGCCACCCGACCCGCTCCAATATTTGATCAGTAGCGCTTGGGCGGAGAAGTAGCCCTCCTCGTGTGTCGGGGGAGGAAGGGGTTGGGAGGGAGGATGAGAGGGATGGATGGACGGAGAGAGAGAGAGGAGCAAGCTCCTCGGGGGGGAGTGGGGGGGGGGAAGTAGTGGTTGGAGGGAGGGATGTACCTCGGGTGAGTCATTAGCAGCGCGATGCTATCTCGCGCCGTGTTGTAACACAATCCGGGGATTTATCTGGGTATCTCCGAGCCGGTCGTGGTCATTGCACGTGTCGCCGAGCCGAACGGACGAGTAGGGAAAACAAAAAAGCACCAGCCCGACGGGATCCATCACGCCGCCGTCCCCCGCTCTCAAGACAGCGGCGTAATTGATCGGCTCTCGTCGTCGGTGGCTTCCGAGGCTGCAGGAGGAAACACAAATGGTTGTGAACACCGTGCGGCATTATCACGGGTATGGGCATATTGTGTGAGATGTTAACTACCTCGCCTGGTACGCAGGAGGTCGTGGGTTTGATCCCGACCCTGACGCCTGCTTTGTATTTGGAGTTTGGGATATTATTTCTCCGTGGACGCTTGGACTTTTCTCCGGGTCCTCCGGTTTTTCCCTCCACATTTAGAATCAACATCACGCGTTTTGAGTATTTGGCTGCTATCCATTACCACGTGATAAGCCACTTCGTTGAGCTATCACTTGTGACCAGCTCACTTCTGATGAACATACAGCTTAGTGGGCCTTCCCTGGTTAAATACGATTTTTTTGTTTTAGCTATTCATTAGAGTAAAGTCTAATAATTATGACAACGGCATGCTGCCACTGCACATCATTGTTAACAGCAAGACTGGACTCGCCATCTAAAGGTAGTCGGTTTAAATTCCCGGCGCGGCCGTTGAGCCAATGGGCGACTTTCTAGAATTGCCCCCAGCCTCTCCGAGAAGTCTGGCCACCGTGCAAGAAGGAAGCCAACAGTATCAGCTCTCTCGATAGGAGCCACTCTCGGTAGCAAGTGGCATGCGCAAAGCTGCAACCTTAACTTCAATGATATTTGGGCTTTGTATAACACAATGAAAGCTGGAGTCTCAAGACTCAATTTCAGGGGGGGGGGGGGGGGGTCTTGCTACATTCGTGTGTTTGGTCGATTCCATGAAAGCGCCATCGGGTCCGTGTGCTCGGAAAAACCAACGCCGCCTACGAAAGAGTGACGCTTAGCGCTGGCCATCGTCCTGGTCGCCTCGCTGCCCCAGGCCTGCAACACCTGGCAAGCCCTGGTGGTCAATCGTCCAAGTGATGAGCAGCCTCAATCCTGCTGCTGAGCTTCCGAGGGCGGACGAGACCAGGCACCTTTGAGTCGTAGGCAGATCATGAGATTGAAGATGTAGTTTTAGATTTGTTATCCACTCAATTGTCTGTTCACTTTTTACATTTTAGTTATCGTGGTAACATTCAAAGTTTGTTTTCAGGCTCTAACAACTTGGCACACTTTGGCTGTACCCTTGTAAAATATGACACCACGTGATATTGAAAACCTGTTCTTAACAGCAGTCGGCGAATTTGAAAAAGCATGAACGCAATTAGAAAGAGCACCAACTTAGTAAGGATTGGATAAACGGCAGGCCTTATAGCTCACTCATTCCGGAACGCATCTAGGCTGGCTTGGAGTAGGAATTGTCTGCGTTGAAGGCACTACCCCACGAGAGCACAGTGTATAGCTCTACATAATATGAATGATATGAATATTCTATCCGAAGCTGCTATAATCTTATGCACGAGTTGAGCACGTTCCGGACTGGTCCCGGATGACATTGAGCGCTGTGCCTAAAAACATCAAAGCTGTCTGGCAAAAAAAAGTACCGGTGCTCGTTTTACCTAAAGACCATCTACTCTGAGCTCAGATAGAATAATAATACAAAGAATCCCACCTCAAGTCGAGATCTGCTGCAGATAGTTGTCACACCCCGAGCCATGTGATCACTCAAGTGGCCCCTTGAGTTATCTGTAACAATTAAGACGTCCTCCCTGCACACTCAATTGCTCTTGAAAAACCGGATATTTGAAGCTGATTGACTGATAGGGGCGCACACAGCGACGATTAATTTGCGGGATGCAGTCAGTAGGCCTGCCGTATTCTCCGGAATAGACGACGCACTTTTTCCTCTCCTGTATTTTCAAAGTAAAAAAAAAATGTTTAGAGTGCGTCTTATACACCGGTGTTTGTCATTGACTGGACTTAGCACGGTTGGCTACGTACGATGCGAAAGAAGTTCAACGCACACACAATATTCTATTGACAGCGAGCACACATTTGTGGGGGCGTCTTAAGAACTTTCCCGAGTGCCTGATAGTTGGAAGAATACGGGACAATCGACTAGTACTGCCGCTCCCGTTTTCATTGCAGAAGCCGTTTGCATGCAAATGTGGATTAAAGGCTTGCTGTAAATATTCAAGCAAATTGTAGTTGTACTTAACGTATAATATGCTGGTTGAAGAGCGTTTATGTCATAAATATGTGCTTACATGTACGCGTAATGTGTGCCATATGGATTGAACGTCCGAGTATTATCTACGTTACTTTATTATTTAGATGCACATTTATAAACATCGCAAATAATAACGCAAAACTACATTTCAAATAATCGCGACTGGAATATCACATGGCCAAATCACCCGAAGTGCATCCGATCTCGCCAGGTCTCGGAAGGTCAGCAGGGTTATTTGAGCGTGGGGAGCGCTTGCTCCATTGAAGACAGGCAGCGAGAGCAAAGATCGTCGTTGTACTATACTTCTATGCTCGCGTGTCAAAGCTCCCCGCCTGGAGCTCGCATTGACCTGGCGCGGTGATAACCCCCAGGGACTTCGATAAGTCTTATCCAGCAGTGGCTTGACATCGAGGAGCTGTGTACGTGCACATTGCTTGCGGATACGATAGTTGACCTACACGTGATGTCAGGCTATGTTCAATGGCCCTATTATAAAGACTCATATCCCGACACGTTATAATATTGTTGTGTCTCTATTGGGGCAGTGTTATTGACGAACGTGTTGAGGTGGTTTTTTTCCGGTGGTTATTTGTACTTACGCACCACTGACGACGCTGTATCACAACAACTTGTGCGTTCTGATTGCAAGGCAGTCTTGGAGAGAGGCATGGATGGTGGGAGAGGTAGGATGGGAAAATAAAACCAAACTACATGAGTTTTCTCTGCTTGGACCGTGTTAACGAAACACGTTTACAACCTTTGGACGAAAAAAAAACTCATTTAGGCGACACGCGCATTCGCTGGAAACAAAACAAAATCATTTTCGGTGCTCTGTGTAAAACGATGCGTCGGGTTTGTCTTATGAGTCATCTTCAAAAGATCCCAGCGTGCAGAACCCACGCACTCGCGGCTGCCAGGAGGACAAGTAATGATGAATTGCCGTAACAATGTGCAACTCACTTTATCTGTAATGAGTGGGGGGGGGGGGTGTCCGCCATACGCTAATTTACAGCTTCATGTCGGCCTTAATTTCTGTGCCAGCATTGTCGGGAGAGTGAGAGATAGCAGGGGGAAAACACACGTTGTGATGACATGTGGACCCGATTACGATGTTCTATTTATAGCAACTCTGTGCGAGCGGTGTTGCAGTGTGGCTACGCGCAATTGTGCTGTGAACCTACAAACCTGAGTTTATTTCCCGGCTACGAACGGCGAGCATCAGTGTAGAGTGACATCTGAACCGGTCCTGCCCCCCCCCCCCTCTTTTCCGCTTCAGCACTCCGCACTGACCAGTCTGGTGAAGTATGATCAAACAGCCCCTATGACCGCCACGGCATGGAGGAGCTCTTCAACCAGCAGTGGATTGAATGACCCTAAATACTGACGCTGTTCTATTACCGCATTGCCGTGTATTGGACACCAAAACGCGCTATATATGGCAGAACCGCTTTCTATTTAACTTTTACACTTTCTCATTTAATCTTAAATTCTGAAAGAAAGAAAGGAGTACACGTCTTGCCCCTGCGAAGCGAGAGTCGATAAGTGATACGTGGCCGATGAAACGTATACGGGAATGCATTGCAGGTGACCCCCCCCCGCCCCGTTCCCTTCTCCACTCCCCTGCGTAGCCTTTGGGTAAAGGCAAGATAATGGTGATACGCCCGCTAACCACGCGCTCGTTTTAACTGTTACACGTGTTTACGTGACCCTGGGGTATGGGCCACTTTGCCCCAAAAGGATTGTAAAAGAGCATTTAGACAGACTCCTGGCAGAGACATCAACCATCTCCCTCTCTCTAAAGGCAGCTTCGGCTTGAATCGGCCACATGCCCTTGCGACGTTATAAACAATGGCAGACGTCGGGCAGTGACGACCTATACGGTATCGGCGTTTGATTTACTGTAGTATTTAATATAACCAGGTAAATTGGACAATATAATAACAATGATTTACTGTAGTATTTAATATAACCAGGTAAATTGGTCATTGAGATTCACTTCTTTGCACAACATAATCACAATGATTTACTGTAGTATTTAATATAACCAGGTAAATTGGCCATTGAGATTCACTTATTTGCACAATATCATCACAATGATTTACTGTAGTATTTAATATAACCAGGTAATTTGGCCATTGAGATTCACTTATTTGCACAATATCATCACAATGATTTACTGTAGTATTTAATATAACCAGGTAATTTGGCCATTGAGATTCACTTCTTTGCACAATATAATAACAATGATTTACAAGCTCGATCTCAATACACCGCTGGACAGTGTTGTTTTGATCATTCTTTAATACGCAAATTAGTGCGGATTGGCGAAGGTGGGGAATGATCCAGAACCGGTTCGGATATCAATCACCGCTGATTCTGTTCCTCCCAGAGATGGTAGCCGTGACTGGGAATTTAGAACTGAAAGTTGCCAAATCCATAGCGAAGTGAAACAGCCACCGAGACTTGCCTCGAACTCCATGAGTTGTACTTAGTATGGGAATGCGGTTCAATTAAAAAAATCTACCCCAGTTTATTGTACGCGAATACATGAGTCGACACGTGTCTTTGTCGCGGAATGTTAAGAGTTGAGAGTCCGCGTGAATTGCGCAAAGCGCAGCGTTGTCCTCTGATGCAAAGATGAGCGCGGCTTCAAAACAAACAGAAAAGATCGGTTCAAAACTCGTTTTTAAATGCACACACTTTTATTTGCACAAAAAAATGAGAAAATACATTATTTGGACCCCAGAAATAATATAATCAAATTAGATGTGCTGAATAAAAGTGGGTGGCTTGAATAAATAACATATATCGAGAGGAAACCACCCACATTTATGCAGCACGTCAAATTAGATTATTTTTGGGATCAAAATAATTTATTTTCTACTTTTGAATGCAAATCAAAGTGTGTGCATTGAAAATATTGTTTTTAACCTAATTTATTTCATAGTTTAGTCTTACTATTTGCTTTCAATGTTTTTACAATTTCTCTCTCCCAAAAAACTGACATTAAATATAAGAAATAGCAAGGTTACATGCGTAAAGTATGTGGTTAGAATAATTGAATGAGTGAGATTTGAGATTTCCTCATACAGATAGATAATAGTATCAAAACAGTTTGAAAGCATTTTGAAAGGTTTACTATCCTTCACAATATTTGGGCAATGTTGTCTAAAACCGGGGGGGAGGGGAGTCAAGTCACAGATTGGACTGTGCTACTCACACACGGGGAGAGGGGGGAGTCAAGTCACAGATTGGACTGCACCACCAGGCGCAAATCTCTAACTCCCATCTTGACTCCCAACGCTGCCATAAGTTCACCATACAGGGTCCTCACCAACCACTGGTGAGTGCACTGTTTTATCTTGTTAAAAATTGTGTACCGTTAACAGTATTTATAATTTATGTGTATCATCTGTGTTCTAGTTCAAATAACCCAATGAACCCCTAATGTGTTCGTCGTAGGTGTCGGGAACACATCTCGATAGGGCCTATGCTGATTCACCTAGCGCTCTCGTTTCCAGGCACGCATCCCCCGCGCTAAACGGGGTATGCCTGTTTATATCACGACATCGTATTCAACGTCCACAGTTAGCACTTTCATTCAAACAACGTGTCGGGTGATGGTGGTGGCGGGTTTGACGACACATTTATATTTACGCTATATAACCCCCCCCCCCCAAAGCAACTCTATTATGGATGATATTGATCGCGAAAGCCGACTGCGTGTTAAATTGGACAAAATAGTTACTGCTTTAGCTGTGCGCGATCATTCGTGATTTAAAGGGAGGGGGGAGTGGAGTGATTGGATCTATTACACAAATTAAAGTAAAACACACAGGAAGAGGCGCAGGATCGGTGGAACTTGGGACCGGATTATAAAATAAATAAAGTCTGGAATTGTCACGCGAGGCGGCGAGTCTGTGTCGAAAATGTCAGCTCGTTCGGCTTCGTAGATCCGAAGATATTAAGCGTCGAAGATAGTGAAACAATATAAGAGGACGACAAGGCAAGTTCAACAAAAAAGGTGCGTAGTCGTAACATTAATAATAATAAAAAAAACACCACCACGTCCAAGATTGTCAACTTGCGTGTGAACCTTGCGACGTGTTGTGCGCTGAGGTCACCTGCGGCCCCGTGCTGACGGTTTTGCCGAAGCCGACGGACGAGCGCACAGAAGGAGGCGAATCTCTACGCTCCGGTCACCACGCGCGTCTCGCTGCACTCTGACGCACCACGCCCGGTCGCCTTAACAGACTGTTGGGGCAATTGCTGTGAGCGAGCACCTATGAATACAGGCACGGTACACGAGGGGGTGGGTGGCCAACACCACACCGGACCGCCTTTGTCTCCCCAAGTGGCGATGTTTACTACACACCGCACAATGTACTCATTTGAGGCTGAGTTCACCTAGGGGAGGGCCAGATATCGGTTCAGATAATTGTCACTGGTGTTGGCCGTGAGCGGGAATCGAACTCGGGGCCACCGGGTTCATAGCGCAGCGCGCTGATTGCTACACGACCGCTCCCCACTCCACTCACCCCCAGACACCCCGAGTCACCCCAAGTCACCCCGAGTCACCCCCAGACACCCTAGACACACTCTACTCCGCGAGCCCTGGCTGATGATTTCCTTGCCCTCTGCTCTCTCTCCATTCTCCGTCCCGAGCCCGCTACCGATCCTGCGGGCTGTATATGTAGCAGGACTTGACATCACTGATCGTCGCTATGGATGAAGGGCAATGGCACAGCGAGAAGGGCCCGAGTGAGACTCCCGACGTAGGCGCTTTTCTGTGTGGAAGTAGTTTGCGTGTTCTCCCCCTTGTTCTGTCTGAGCTTCTTGCGACTTCTCTGATTTATTCAAATAGCTAACAGAAAAAAGTATGATGTGTAACTGCTATCCGCCAAACATCACAATGCTGCAAAATGAATTGCTAATTAATACAATTGGGATTACGCAAAGCAACATCGCCCCTCTACCGCAAAAAAAAGAAAAGAAAACCTTTGCAGGACCCTCCAGAAAAAATAGAGTCTTGAGACTCAGTGAGGCTTGTCTGAATAAACAAGCAGAATCAAGTAACGAGCGCTATCTACACTGAATGACGATCTACACTGAATGACAAAAATCGGTCCGGAGTTTGCTTGTCTTAAACCGATGCTGCTGGACAGATGTGCTCCTACAAGGCTGTGCGGGCCGACACAGTGGACGTGTAAACAATGCGGAAATGTCTTTTTTTTACGTGGAGAGACAACATGGGGGAAGCTGGTGCCGTGTGCGCTTATTTATTTTTGTTTCACGGATCTCACATTTACAGGTGTGGAGGAGCTCCGACTGACGGCACCAGACCGTGACGAGTGGCCACGTTGGATTTGCCCAACGTTGTCAGTGACACGGGACCGACTACGTAACGCAGTCGTGTGTGCGTGTCCACGTGGGAGCGGTGGGACAGTAGTTAGCGCCTGGAGACCCGAGTTCGATGCCCGCTCACGACCATTATCAGTTACAAATAACTGAAACGGTCCTGGACGTCCCTTAGGTCGACTCAGCCTTAAATGAGTAAACATGAACACCGGGTGTGGCGCAGGCCATCCACCCCCCCCCCCGCTCTTGTGCAGTTTCGGTCTTCGTTGGTGTTCGCGATCAGCACTTGCTCCGCCGGTGTCTTGGAGGCTACACGGGGAGGGATCCTTGTCTTTGTGCAATGACCACAGAGCCTGCATGCGGTGTGAGGGGACTAGTGGCCACGGGAAGTAATGACAGGGGGAGTCAGCTGTGAGTGCGAAGGGACTGGTGGCTACGAGAGGTAATGACAGGGGAGTCAGCTGTGAGTGCGAAGGGACTGGTGGCCACGGGAGGTAATGACAAGGAAGTCAGCTGTGAGTGCGAAGGGACTGGTGGCTACGGGAGGTAATGACAGGAGAGTCAGCTGTGAGTGCGAAGGGACTGGTGGCTACGGGAGGTAATGACAAGGGAGTCAGCTGTGAGTGTGAAGGGACTGGTGGCCACGGGAGGTAATGACAAGGGAGTCAGCTGTGAGTGCGAATGGACTGGTGGCCACGGGAGGTAATGACAGGGGAGTCAGTTGTGAGTGTGAAGGGACTGGTGGCCACGGGAGGTAATGACAGGGGAGTCAGCTGTGAGTGCGAAGGGACTGGTGGCCACGGGAGGTAATGACAGGGGAGTCAGTTGTGAGTGTGAAGGGACTGGTGGCCACGGGAGGTAATGACAAGGGGAGTCAGCTGTGAGTGCGAAGGGACTGGTGGCCACGGGAGGTAATGACAGGGGAGTCAGCTGTGAGTGTGAAGGGATTGATGGCCACGGGAGGTAATGACAGGGGAGTCAGCTGTGAGTGCGAAGGGACTGGTGGACACGGGAGGTAATGACAGGGGAGTCAGCTGTGAGTGCGAAAAGACTGGTGGCCACGGGAGGTAATTACAGGGAAGTCAGCTATGAGTGCGAAGGGACTGGTGGCTACAGGAATGATCGAGAAGGGGGGCGTGGCCTCGTGTTGGTATATAAGGAAGATGCACGGGAGACTCGGGGCTGTTGCAGTGGGGTCTCCCGCCCGATGTCAGGTGAACGTGTCTGCAATAAAGTGCCATCTCGAGAGAAGTGTGCCAAGTCGTCATGACACTTGTACTCATGGCAGCGAGTTGGCCAACTTGAGCGGTCGAGAATTTCAACGACTGGATTCTTCATCTCATTTCGCCGACAGCACAATCGGGATAGATTTGTAGGAAACATAAATGTATACCTATACAAAAAAACACTGTGCTCATGTAATGACGGCGAGTGCAACACTGCATCCATGCATAGACTATTAGGACATTTTATCCGAACGCTTGACATCATTGTTGTGTTTCGTATCTGTTGCAATTGATTAACGCGACCCCCTCCCCGCTGCCAGCCACTAGAGGCCGCTATATTCCCAACAATAAAAAAAACATCGCGATACATTCGTCGAATCGCGTGGGTAAGAATCGAGGTTTTGAACTTTACGCGAATTGAGAGCGTGCAAATATCTACAAACAAACTCGACCGAAAATAAATGGATTATGGAATTGAATCGCTGGACTAAATCTAGAAAATTCAAACAATTGCTGGGACTGTGAAGTGTGAACCTTCGCCTCTCTGTTGCACAAACAGCCCTCTCCCGGGTGCCGATGACGAGATGATGTTGATGAGCAACTCTGTCAGTCCACTGCTGGATGAAGGCTTTCCCACGCCCTCTCAGTCTTCGTCGTCGTCGTTGTTTAAACATACTTCACCACGTTGCTCAGTAAAGGTTGGCAAAGGGGGGTATCTTAGGAACGTTTCGGAAATCACTCGTCACTGATGTACGGCCGTGGTCCTCGAATCGACATCGGGTCTCCGGGTTCATGAGCGCAGTGCGCGAACCACTGCGCCACCGCTCCACGTCTGCGTGCCAAGAGAGAGCCGTGCCGTGTGTGGCACCCCTCTCGGTGAACGGCTCCTCTGCGTTCACGTGCCGATTGCGAGCGCTCACCACGCAACGCGACAACGCGTCCCAATCAGCAACCGGTTTACTGAATTCAATCAAACAACTTACCTGCAAAAAAATGTGCCGCGCCAGTTAACGTCATCCTCGACCCAATCACCCCCCTGCCGCTACCCCCACGCCTTAACCCTGCTGCTGTACCCCTCCGCCGACTCCCACACTCCTGCGGCTTGTTGCGGAGACCCCCCTCGGTGAAACGAAATGCCTCACCACGCGCTTAGAGTCCTGCTGCCACTCCTCCGCCTCTCCTGCTTCCCAGGGCGAGGCGGGGGAGAGCTGGGGGGGGCAGGGAGACGGCGATGGGGAGAGGGGGGAGATTTAAGGGGAGATTTGGAGGGAAGGGTGGGGGGGTACTAGTGAGTTCAACACCAAACTAGAGAGATATGGGAAGTGTCATCGCGCAGGTTTTCGCCGTTAACCGCGCGTTCTTCGGCATGGCGACCGACGTTTCGCTCTTCTTGCTTGGAAGCTTATTGAGGAACTGAACAATTTATCTTTTCCTGAAGGAGTTCCGAAAAGTGCACTTCGGGACGAAACTCCCAGCGCTTGGAGCGAAACGTCGTTGACATATCGACGTTAACACAAACTACACGCACGCGCTGCCAAGCGAAAACGTCGCACGGGCAGCTCGAGAGAGAAAGAGGAGACCGAGCGAGAGAGTCGCAGAAACCGCCCTGCCTGGGTCTCGCTCTCTCGGCCTCTCCCCTCCCCCCACGCCGCTTGAATCGCCGGGCGGCAGCTCCCAGCCCTTCGGGAACGAACATCCCTCCACTCGGAGCGTCCCCTTCACCTCGCCTGCGTGGTCTGGAACCATCGCGGCGCACGCGCGCGGGGAAGCAGGGAGCGGTGGGGGAGTGTTTTTATTTTGTATTACGCAGGAAAGCCTCGCTAAGTCTCAAGACTCCTTTTCACGAGGTGTCCCTGCCAAGTTGTTTGGCAGTCGGGAAACAATGTTTGCTATGCGTAATAACAATAGAGTTACATGAAGGTAATATGGATCATTACATTGGGGTTGTTTTTTTTTGCTATGGGAAGAAACCGCTGAACCCGGAGGAAATGCACGCAGATCAAAAGGGAAAATATACAAACTCCATAGAGAAAGGTGCCCGAGTCAGGAATCGAACACAGGATTTGTCTTGCTGTGAGGCGCACGTGTTTCGGCTGCGCCATCCGTGATGCAGCATCTCCCGTCGCCTCCGTTCAAGATCTTCTTGGTTCTTTCGGTAAAGTCACGTAGAAGGGAGATAATAAAATAATAAAAATACAATAATAAAATAATGCAAAATAATTTGTGAGAATTGTATTATTTTATTATGTTTTATTTGTATTATTTTATTATCTCCCTTCTACGTGACTTTACCGAAAGAACCAAGAAGATGAATCCCTGCAGTCACGAAAGCTTTAAATCGAAATTTTACGTTCAAGATGTCTGCGTGCGTATGCCATTAATCACGGAGCGGTCGTGTAGCGGTTAGTGCTGCATCGCTACGAACCCGGCACCAGTGACGATCATCTGAACCGGTCCCGAGCCTCCCCTAGATCGACTCTGACTCAAATGAGTACCTGGTGCGGTGTGTGAACATCGTCACTCCCTCGTGTGCCGCGCCGGCCTTCGTAGGTGCTCGCTACAGCACTTGCCCCAACAGTATGCCAAGGCTATACGGAGCACCTTTGTCTTTGTCATTAATTACGGCCATCACCCCACTGTGCAGTGGCGTAGCGTGGACTGGCATGTGCCCTGCTGCAAGGAGTGAGATGAGGCCCCTGTCAAATGTTTCACCCCAACCCCACTTTCCTCCCCCGTAGCCAATTGCCTTCGGCCCGTCCGCCTCCTGGGCCCCCAGTGCGCAGTTGCTGCCCGGCGTGGCCACTCGATCGCCCCGCCACTGTGCGTGTAATAGGCCGAGGGCCGCTACGACCCGACACCCCCCCCCCCCCCCGCGAGGTGGTCTCGACAGGACAGCGCGGTAAATGACATCTTGATATCTGGCTAGCTTCAACTTATTTCCTCTTCCCCCCACTCGAAGCCCTTCATGTGGAATTTGCGTCGAAGTGTGTACCATACGTCAAAGCTCAAACGCCTCCTAAAAAACATCAACAAAGAGACTCTCTGAATTCGACATACGCGTTAGGCTAAAGCCTACGCGTTAGGCTAAAGCCTAACGCGTAGCGCTGCGATGAACGCCAAAATAAATCCATTAACCTCGGTGAACGCGTGCAATTGCGTAGTGTTTAAAAGTAATGCATATATATGTATAAAGAATAACGCACGGTGACCCTTCATCTTGGCTAAAGCTAAGCATCACCAGCCTTGTATCAATCCACTGCGGGGTGAAGGCCGTCCCACAACTTGTCTAGTCGTGGGCGTCGTCTAACCATACTCGACCAGGCTGGTAATTGCGATTTGGTAAAGGTGCCCGCGTCGGCCTTTAACGCTATATCGCACCGGTCACCCATCTGAGCACGAGCCAGACTCAATCGTGCTTATCTTCCGAGTTCTGATTAAAATCAAGCAAACAAAAATAATGTGTGTACGGTGATTTTGTTCAACGGAAGCTTTGCACTTGTTCCTGCCTCGTAGCCTGGAGCCCTCACCACGAGGAGCTCGTTAATCAAAGGCAAGGGATCGAGTGCCGAGACGAGCGGCGGCGAACTTTGCCAATGGGATCTTCTCACGATGAGCCGATGTGAGCGCGATGCGTAATACCCTCGAGTGGGAAGAGCCGGCTCACGAACACCAGCCTGAAATGTACACGACGCAAGGAATCTACTTCACCAGAGAGAGAGAGAGAGCTGGGGCTTGGGCTTAACTTAAAAGGTGCAATCACCGCACGTCTCACAGTCCTAGAATGGACCGTGGCAAAAATATGTTTTAAAAGCGTGTACGTTGTGGTGTAGGAAAATACCGCCGTATGTGTCGTACAGACAATGAGTGGAACGACCTCCCCCGTGACAATGGAGGACTTTGCAACCGACATTAATGTTTAAAAAAATAAACTAATAATACTTTAATAATAAGCCTGACGTGTGATAAACTTCGTTTTTGTACATGCGGTATTATGTAAATTACTCTTTGGTTCTTTCGGTAAAGTCACGTAGAAAGAAAAATAACTTAAATACTAGCATACGACGTTTCGATTGCAACACAAGCAATCATCATCAGGTACGAATGAATGAGAAAACAAACCTAGTAAACTTAGAAATACAATGCAATACAACTCAGTGAGTCGTCTAACATAACAGTCAACACCCTACCTGGTTGATTACGTTCTTCCAAAGATTGCTAAATGTGTACATTGTTGTTCTCCACCGGGACATTGGTCCCAGTGCCGACGGAATCAATCGACTCGACTGTCGTGAACTGACGCCACGGGTGTCAGCCGTGGCCGGGAATGGAAAATTCACGTCGCTCGGTTCGTGAGGCAGTGAACCCCAACCACCACTGCAGCACCGCTCCCTGAAACCACCCAGTTTATCTCTTGCCAGCGAGATAATAATGAGAGGAAGAAGACAAGGAGAGAACCGTGGGCCTCTCCCTTGGTGAGACACAGCCAGCTCGATCGCATGGAAGTTGAATTAGCAGCGGGGCGTGCGCGGGAGTTGGATATTTCAGGGTGTTACCCGCCGCGCACTCGACAGCCGACGGCTGCTGTCGCTTCAAGGTAAGAGAGCCAGCCGCACATGCATGGCGCGTGAGTGGGAGGCCACACTGCTTAACAACAACAACGACGACAAGGTAGAATGTGTCATCATGTTCCTGTTGTTTTGCTAGTCCGAATAAATAACCAGAGCCGTTGCATGTATGTTGGACTTCTTTCGCACCGTACGTAGCCAAGCGTGCTAATCGGAGCTCCTGGGGTAAGGACGGCACGCGCTCTTTACGTATATACACATTTATTGACATTATCCATCAACTGTTTCGCGAATCGGTTAGCGAGATCATTTTAGCATGTTGCTCCTTCCAGCTTTAAAACAACAAAAACTCGCCACGTTGTTCATACGTGTGCCGAACTCGCTTTGCGGTGTCCACGCGTGTACTCTCCCGTTTCAGTACGAAACGTTAGAATGAAATTCGCCCTTTCTGGCAATAAAACAGGTGTTAAGATGTTCAAACACCAAATAGATAAAATTTTCAAGCAATCAAACCTGCGTCACCCACACGTGCAATCAAACAAACACGCTCTGATAATGACTAGACGCGTTGTCTTTTAAACTGATTGGCCTGCACCAGAGACACCCATCTTCACGGCCCCACGATACTCCTATTTCGTTTGCTACGTGTCCTGGTGCAAAGGCATTTTTTTGTTGCGCTCAATGTAAAACACATCCGAGTCACGTATCATTTGTGTAATTAACATTGTTTTTGCCGCGGCGGCCAATGCCCCGCGCGAACTTCAAAGCGTCCCTCACATGAACTATACAACACGCAACGATCCGATCTCCCAGAGCCCCGCTCGCTGCGCCCGAATCGGCGCTATCAGTCGGCTGCATGTTTTGCGTGCACCTCGGGGTCTCCGTGGGGACATGAGGGGTATCCGTGTCTGCCTCTGTATCTCCACGTGTATCGGTGTCTCCCTACGGTTCTCCGAGTCTCTCTACGCTTATCCGTCTGCATCTGTTTCACCCTGTGTCTGTTTGGCTCGACGTGTATCTGCGTGTTTCTGCGCGTGTCTCTACGCTTCTGCGTGTCTATGTGCAGTTCTCTCTCTGTGTGCATGTGCGTCTGTCTGTCTCTCACTCTGTGGTCCTCTGTACCTCTTCGCGTTTCTGTGTGTCTATGATTGTGTCCGCCTCCCTGTGTTGCTTTGTATCTTAACGTGCTTTTGTGTGTCTCACCCTTCCCCCCCCTCACCGCCTGAAAATATTCGGAACCCGTTCGATATTTCTCGGCGCCCCCTTACGGATTTGTGCCTTCATCGATGTCCCTTATCGCTCTTCGTAACTACGCCCAACGACCCACAGTGCAAGTGAAGAGCATCGTATCATCATCATCACCAACCATGCTGGATGAAGACCCTAACCAAACCGCATGGCGTCTGCACGCGAGTTCATTCCTTGTCGCTCCATCTCCGCAGCGGACACGTGTGCTCGCTCCTTTGACGCACGCGTATGCAGACATCGTTAAAATGAACTCCTACCGACGTTGTGATGTGTCGAAAGGTTCTGCCAAACAACGAGGCAGTTTGTGTGAAGGGCAGTTGGGTAAAGGAACAGGCGCAGTTTTTTATTATTATCAAGAGCTGGCATAGCAGATAAAGGGTATCATTAAATCATTTGCGGTCTAACAAGTGTCGGTTAATCTCTGTTGAGGTTTGTTATAATTCCCTGGTAG
This sequence comes from Lethenteron reissneri, assembly GCF_015708825.2. Lineage (NCBI taxonomy): Eukaryota > Metazoa > Chordata > Hyperoartia > Petromyzontiformes > Petromyzontidae > Lethenteron > Lethenteron reissneri. Next base: position 13,216,864 of record NC_083807.1, on the reverse strand, counting down.
TTTAGGGATATTCTGAAGTTCAACTGGAGTACATGTCGTGGACATTATTCAACACTTAGCGAAGGAAAAAAAATCCCGAAAGGCTGCTGAGCAGCCCCTGCAGCGTCACGACACACACACACGCGCGCGCACACGGTGCCATCAAAGCCGTCATGTTTAGATTTCCACATTTCCCTGGGCGATATTCCCAAAGAAACAAAAACACGTGCCGATCCACAAAAAGAAAGAAAGAGCGCGTGGCGCTGCGAAGACCTCCACCAGCATCTCGCGCCCTCGGCACGATGCTGAGAACACCGCGAGCACTCGGTGGCATCCACGGCGTGGTGCACACTCGTGAGATGCGTTGGTGCCGTTTAGGTTCTTTCATACGAAGTGCGCGCCTGGCGCTCGGCAGCCCCGAGACGCACATTTACACCGAATCCTTAAGATTCTCCGCAAGCCGCAAAGCAAGATGTTTGGCCGATGCCCTCTCCAGCCAGCCACCCCCCACCACCACCACCACACACACACTCTCTCAACCCCCCTCCACACTCCTCCTCCATACCTCCTCCAGCAAGCCACTCTCTCATCTCGTCTTCGTCCCACCTCCTCCCTCCCCACCCCCCCACTAACCTAACACCGGCTCCCACCCTCCCTACCTCCCTCCCTCCCCCCTTGTCGGGACTCACCCAAGCGCCGCCCTGGCCCCCATCAATTCCTCCCCCACCTCAAGCTGTCCCCCCCCCCTTGAGTCCCCCTCGTAGCGCTGACGCCATCGCCAGGATCTCTGCGGGAGCTAAAGAGGAGCGGTACCCATGAGTGGAGAGACCCATTCCTGAGCTGGGAGGCGAGCGAGCAAGTGGCCGGCCCGCTCCCTCCTCCTACTGCTCCTCCGTGTCTCCCCACGAGCCAGAGCCCCTGAGCTGGGCTCTGCCGTGCCGAGGCAGGCACATTTGTTTTAAATTAAAACTCGTTTTCCGATCGCTGCTCCCTCCCGGCAGCGCACTGACGCCCTATCGCTTACGCCGCCACTCGCGAGCCTTCATCCGGTAATAAATTTGCAAAGCGTGTTTCTCTCTCCCTCCTCTCCCTCCTCTCTCTCCGCTCTCTACATCTCGCTCTCTCGTCTCTCTTTCTTTGACTTTTTTGTATTATTGTTATTATATTATTACGACCGTTATCGTTTATTATTTTGTAACCCAGTAGGAAACCCGCCTTCTGTTATAACCAGTAGACATTTAAAGGATGTTTTATAACTTGAAGGTTACGTGCCAACACCGCCGCCACCACCACCGCCACCACAACCCCCCCTCGTATTAACTACAAACGCGACTGTGAGCAGAGCGCATGTGGGGGAGGTCTCCAAGCCCGGCGTTGCGCAGGTAAGTCGGCGATAACCCTCTGGCAACCGAAGCGACTTTTGTGGAACAGTTTAGTTGGCACCTCTTGAAACCGGGGGCTCATCCTCTCTGTTCTCACGCAGGTGATCACGGAGGCGACGTGAGCTCTACTCGCGATGCGCATCCACCGACGCTCCACGCGGAGCCAGCGTGCCCAGTGAGCGCTCGCGTCTACCTGGCGGGGCAACGTCGTTGAGCCGCGGCCAAAACAAACAGCACGGGACGACACAGAGAGAGAGAGAGACACGCGTACGCACAGAGAGAGAGAGAGACACACACGACGAGAGATAGTGAAGATCACATCCTACGATTTCAAGGTACCAAGAGCGGCGCGTCCGTTAGGGTAGAAGAGTGAAAGTCGCGTGCGCGACTCCCCGAGCCCAGAGAGCGACGAAGAGCGCGGGGCGAGCGGAGCGACCGGCGGCTGCGTTGACATGAGCGGCGTTGCGATGCCCCCGTCGCATCGGGACGATATTGTGGCCACGTAGTCGACAGTGCGGCATCCGCTCTACTCGGCATCTCTTAAAGCGGCGGGGGGGGAGGGGGAGCTGGGAAGAAGACTGGGAGCTTCGGCCCTCGAGGACGGGACGGGTTGTCTATGGGCAGCAGCAGCTGCAGCCACGCGCGTCTGCCCGAGCCGCAGTGAACCTGGCCGGTGCCCGGCAAAGCGACTATGCAGCTCCATGTGCTCCTCCTGCTCATCGTCGCCTCTCTCGTGGATTTTACGGGCGGCCACAACGCGACGGCGAGGGCCAAGCGGCACAGACGAAGTGAGTATACGTGTGTGTGTGTACACGTGTGTGTACACTGTGTGTGTGTGTGTGCACGTGTGTGTGTACACGTGTGTGTGTATGTGTGTGTGTGTACACGTGTGTGTGTACACGTGTGTGTGTGTACACGTGTGTGTGTGTGTGTATGTGTGTACACGTGTGTGTATGTGTGTACACACGTGTGTGTGTGTATGTGTGTGTGTACACGTGTGTGTGTGTGTACACGTGTGTACGTACACGTGTGTGTATGTGTGTACACACGTGTGTGTGTGTATGTGTGTGTACACGTGTGTGTATGTGTGTGTGTACACGTGTGTGTGTATGTGTACACACGTGTGTGTGTGTGTGTACACGTGTGCGTGTGAGTAGCGGGTAGGGCGCGCTGCGCTGCGAACGCAGCCACCCGAGTTCGATTCCCGCTCACGGCCAGTGACTATGCTGTCATCTGAACCGGTCCTGGGCCTCCCCTAAGTTGACTCAGCCTCAAATGAGTGACCTGGTGCGGTGTGTAAACATCGGCACTGGGGAGACAAAGGCGGCCGGGTGTGATTCGGGCCACAACACGGCCTCGGGTACCATTCCAGCCTTCACGGGTACTCTCGAACAGTACTTGACTCAAAATAACGGTGTGGCTATACGGGGGATCTTTGTCTGTGTGTGTGTGCACGTCATATTTTAGTATCAACTTTACGCATCCACGGCACAATACAACGGCGGCAATGCCTCGACCTCTGCCGAGAGTTTAGAGAAACTGCTGTTTGCGAGCGCCTATTGAGGCCGAATTCCTATGGAGTGGAGTGGCGAGCACCATGCCCTCATTGAAGACTGAGTCGGCCCAGGGGGGGTGGCGGAAAGTATCGGACTTGCAAGCGGCGATGTAATTCGTGTCCAGGAATCGAACCATTCTAGTCGAGTTTCGTAGTAGCTCGGAGCGCGAAACCACTGCGCCACCGCTCACACCGACAGACACGGACACACGCAATGACACATGCTAGAGACAAACATCCCCCGCCCCCCATATAGCCTTAACTGACTTTTGGGCAAAGTGTTGTTAGCGAGCCGGGTACGGCACACGAGGGGGTGGTTGTCCAGCACCCCCACGCACGGCCGCCTTTGTCTCCCTTCGTGGCGATGTTTACGCACCGCGTGGGGATACTCGTTTGAGTGTGAGTCGATCGAGGGGTTCGGGCCCCAGCGCCGGCTGACTTTGTCGCCACTCTCCTTACTCGCGAGCGGGAATCGAAACTCGCGTCGCCCGGTTTGGGACACAGCGCGCTAACCACTGCGCCACCGCCACCCCCCACCGCTGAAGACACGCGCACACACGCGCGCGCGTGTCACGCATGTCACGCGTGTCAGTTTCAGTTTCATTTATTAGGTATAACCCTGTGAGCCATGTGGCTCTTGACTCGGGTGCAACCGCAGCAAAACAAAAACATGAACAAGAAACATCTTAAAGTGACTACGCGCAAACAGAAAAATCCAGGGAAAAACAGCAAAGTGTTCCAGAAAAAAGAACCGCATTTCAACGCTGTGTGCAAAAATCCCAATGGGATGCAAGTCAAACAATAGCAACCATAAGACAATGTAGATTACAGTTATCAGGCTAACTCTGTACCACAGCAAACAAACATGGCTAAACCAAAAGTTTTCAAAATCACCAAAATAAAGCTATAAAAACAGCGTAACAGCGATCATAGGACGTACTCGACGTAATTGCTTTACCGTCGCCGCGGAACAGCTGTGAGCCCCAGTGGGGGGGGGGGGGGGGGGTTCACGCGAACGGCGCACGTGGACAGACGACTGACCGGTGAAGGCGATTCGTGAAGAGTCACGGGTGCCGCACGGATTGCCGGTGGTCGCGTAAACCATCGTCCGCTCAGACATGGGCTGATGCGCACAACACGGCCGCCGTGCCTAAGTGGAAATAACCTCTTTTTTTAGTTTTGAACCCGCGATCATATTGATACACGGTGGTGGGCGCGCTCCTTGCACTCGTGAAGTTGACCACTTCGAGTTCGATTCCTGGCCCGCGACCGACATCAGTAGCGCATGCTGTATATGCCGTATTGGGCAGACAAAGACAAAGATCCCCCGTGTAGCCTTAACCGACTGTTGGGGCGAGTGCTGTTAGCGAGCACCTATGAAGGGCGGCATGGCGCACTGGGCTGTGGGTGGCCAGCACCACGCCCGGCCGCCTTTGTCCCCCCAGTGGCGATGTTTACACACCGCACCAGGTACTCATTTGAAGAGGCTGAGTTGATCTAGGGGAGGCTCAGGACCGGTTCAGATAATCGTCACTGGTGTTGGCCGTGAGCGGGAATCGCTACACACACATGCGCGCTCCACTAAACCAGCGTGGTGAAGTATGGTCAACTAACTGCCATGGCCGATGGGCATGGTCGTTGTGAAGAAGGCTTTCGCCCAGCAGTGGAAAGGCAACGGGAGTGTCAGTCAGTCAGTATAACACACGTATATAATGGGAGTGTCAGTCAGTATGTATAACACACGTATATAATGAGAGTGTCAGTCAGTCAGTATAACACGCGTATATAATGAGAGTGTCAGTCAGTCAGTATAACACACGTATATAATGGGAGTGTCAGTCAGGATGTATAACACACGTATATAATGGGAGTATCAGTCAGTATAACACACGTATATAATGAGAGTGTCAGTCAGTATGTATAACACACGTATATAATGGGAGTGTCAGTCAGTCAGTATAACACACGTATATAATGGGGAGAGATGAAAAAAAAACAACTACAATGAGTCCCAAAGACTCGCCGAGGAGTGCCCAGTTTGAGATGTTTGGACGATATCCCGTTATATATTAAAGAAGTATTTGCGTGTCATGGAAGGAATAACTCACACACACACACGCACACACACACGCACACACACACGCACACACACGCACACACACACGCACACACACACGAGGGAGAACGCCAAAACTCCCGTGGCGGATGTGTCAACAACCCAACTTGACGTACTGCCCAACCTTTGCGTGAGCATGCGTTGGCTACGTTACGGTACGTATGTTGAACTTCTATTACTAATCGGAGGTGCGAAATAAGTTCAACATACGTACGTACATCATGAGTTAAATCGCTTTTTTTTGCAGGATTGCCAAAACGCTCATGCTTATGAATTGATAGTTAATTGTAATATATAGCGAACGCAAAGCCTTTCGTCATTCTACTGCTGGATGAAAGCCTCCCTAAGCCGTGTCGGCCATGTGGGGGTTGTTTGGCCATACCTCACCACGCTGGTAAGTGCAGGATGGGGCGTGTAAGCCGCGGACCCCAAAAACGGATTAGTCATCTGGGTTTATAGCGCCATAGCGCTAACCACAGCGCCACCGCTCCACTCTAATAGGTAATGGATAGTTACTAATGCATGTAATCATGTAATGTACAGACTCTTTGTCAATCCACCGTTGGAAGAAGGCGTTCCTCCGCCGTGGTAGCCATGAGGGATTGATTGACCATACTTCACTATGCTCGATACAAGTTATTCATAGTTAGGCGTTATCAATAGTGACAAGACGCTACTGGGACAACGCATAATGAATACTGAACAGTATTATATTATTATTCTCCCTGTCTTGCGTAGCATTGCTGAGCTTTCAGTTGCATCTCTGGGGCTTGAACAACGTGCAGCTTTAACATTGACGTGGCAGGTCGGCACACTCAGATGCACGCAGTGTGTCAGTAAGGTGACAACACCACCATCAACGCCACCACTCAGACGCACGTGTGTCAGTAAGGTGACAACACCACCATCACCGCCATGACTCAGATGCAGTGTGTCAGTAAGGTGACATCACCACCATCACCGCCATGACTCAGATGCACGTGTGTCAGTAAGGTGACATCACCACCATCACCGCCACCACTCAGATGCAGTGTGTCAGTAAGGTGACAACACCACCATCACCGCCACCACTCAGATGCGCGTGTGTCAGTAAGGTGACATCACCACCATCACCGCCACCACTCAGACGCAGTGTGTCAGTAAGGTGACATCACCACCATCACCGCCACCACTCAGATGCGCGTGTGTCAGTAAGGTGACAACACCACCATCACCGCCACCACTCAGACGCACGTGTGTCAGTAAGGTGACAACACCACCATCACCGCCACCACTCAGATGCAGTGTGTCAGTAAGGTGACATCACCACCATCACCGCCACCACTCAGATGCACGTGTGTCAGTAAGGTGACATCACCACCATCACCGCCACCACTCAGATGCGCGTGTGTCAGTAAGGTGACATCACCACCATCACCGCCACCACTCAGATGCAGTGTGTCAGTAAGGTGACATCACCACCATCACCGCCGTGACTCAGACGCAGTGTGTCAGTAAGGTGACATCACCACCATCACCGCCACCACTCAGATGCAGTGTGTCAGTAAAGTGAAATCACCACCATCACCGCCACCACTCAGATGCGCGTGTGTCAGTAAGGTGACATCACCACCATCACCGCCACCACTCAGATGCAGTGTGTCAGTAAGGTGACATCACCACCATCACCGCCGTGACTCAGACGCAGTGTGTCAGTAAGGTGACATCACCACCATCACCGCCACCACTCAGATGCAGTGTGTCAGTAAAGTGACAACACCGCCATCACCGCCACGACGTTGACCCGTCAGTCTCCCAGGCGCCAGGGTCATTGTCAACACACAGGCCCATCGTGCGCTAGAAACCCGGCCACCTAAGTTTGAGTCCGCGACCACGGCTAACATCAATGGTGAGTGAAATTTGGACCGGTCCTGGGCACCCACCCACCTTCACTGAGCCGCACTGACCAACGTGGTGAAGTTTACTCGCACAACCCCTGTGACCAACGCGGCGTAGGGTGGCCTTCATCCAGCAGTGGATTGGCAAGGGTGCTGTTGACTATCGCTATACTATTGTGCGAACATGTACAGCCCTCGTGTCAATGGGCCAGTGGGATGAGACGTCTCTCTCCTTCTCTCTCTATGGCTTGCGGCTTCGTGGAAGTTGTATGACCATACTTCACCAATCTGACCAATGCAATTTGTGAAGTAGGCACTTGCTTAATAATTTTTTTAAATCGCGAAACAAGTGAGGTATGAACTTAACATCTATTTGTTAAAGCAAACGATGTTTTGTAATAAAGCAAAACAATAAAACTAATCTCATTATCTGGACCTCCAGCCGTATAATTACTTTGGCTAGCCTTGTCACTCTACACTACAGGAACAATCCACTCACAGATAGTTTCAAGTAAGTTCTCCTCGTCATTACCAGCGCTGTTTTCTGTTCAGTTTATTGTTTGTATCCACATTGAAAACGCGAAGTCCCCGTTCAAAAATCCACTAAATTCACTTCGCAACTCATAAACACTGCACAATCATGCCCGGCCCTGGCCCCACTTACTTGTCCACAAATTAAATCCTTCTGCTTGATTCGAAAAAAAACCACCCCAAAGCCTCACTCACCGTTTCACTAAAACATCTGGAACAGACTGTCGTAACTTATAAAGGAGTTTCAGAAAGTTACAAAGAAAACCTCTTGCGTGTTGTTGGCTCAAATGAACAACTGATGCAGGTTAAAAAAAAAAGAAAGTCTGATGCCAAGGACATGATCTTTAAGGCTGAATGTCAACAGGGCTTAGCCGGTGTTCGTCATCTTGTGGTGGAACACGCTGAGCCACGGTGACGACGCTGAGTCGACCGACGCAACGGAGTCCCGTGAGGGTGCCCTTCCGCCGACCAAACCGGTGCAGATTTTGCCGAAACTTTGACCTTTGGGTCAACGCGCAGCTCCACACGATTTCACGCGAGCGAGCGACAGCCTGTGGCCGCTGTAGACCGTTGGATGAAATGCACCCGTGGATAAGTGTGCGCGCAACAGGCGAACATTTTGCATGAAAAGTTTTCGCCGCTGCTCTTACGCGCAGTGACGACGCAACCTTTGCCGTGCGTGGAATTGAGTGGCTCATTTTTGGCGAGAATTGTTTTCGCGGCTGCATTATAATTAGCTGAGGATAAAAAAGATTTAAAAAACCACTTGTAATGATGGAATAAATAAATGCAAATCTCCATATGAATGATTTATTCTATTAAGCACATCAACATTTTGATCAATCATGTTTCATCCACTACTGGATGAAGGCATCCCCACGCTGTTGCTATCTCACACGATCTCGCGATGAAATGCAAACTGCACGCGTATTGCTAATACCGTTGTTGTTATTATCCATAATATATGTTTTTTTGGGTTCGCTAAGGAGTGTTGTTATTATATTGTTCCATAGTTTCGGGAACTCGCAGAGTATTGTGCCTATGAAGGATTCGCGTAACAACGCACTTCATCTGGCGGACCTAAATTCGGTTTCGCAGCCAGGACTAACATCATTGGGGATTGATAGCTTGACCGATCCTGCCATTCCTTCCATTTCCACCAAAACGAACGTGGTGAAGTATGGCGAAACAACTCCGTGACCGCAAAAAGAGACGTGCATGGGTCTTCAAGCAACGGTGTATTTGTCAAAGCTCTGCAAAACATTATAAGGTGCCATATAAATTAACTGGCACAGGAATGTCAGCGAGCATAGCACTCACACACACACACAGACGACACATTTGAAACCACATGGCGCTTGTGCGTATGTAGGTTGAACTTCTTTCGCACCGTACGTAGTCAACCGTGCTAATCGGAGGTGCTTGTGATGAGACCTCAGCTCGCAGAAGCGGAGCACAGGTGCAACGCTGTACTCTCTCTCTCACACACGCGCACGCGCGCACCAAAACGCAAAAAAACCTTCAGAGTAACTTAGTGGCAACGCAGGAATGTTCAAACTTCTGCACGTGTCACTATACATTTAACCGGGCCGTACATCAACGAGACACATACGCACAGAGACGTGTAATAATCCAGTTGTCTCTGCCCAGCTCACAGCCCACGTGCGTGCGTGTGCTGAAGCGACACATGGATCGCGACGGAGTGTTTGCGGACACCGCGGATTAAACGTGGAGATGCTGCGTTCGCTGCCGCCGCCGCCGCTGATGATAATTCCAGCTAGCCATTGTGCACAGTGATGACCACCACATCGCGAGCATGCCTGTATCTCTTAACTATCTAGAAGAGTTCAACATCCCTTTGTCAAGCCACTGATGGTGGTGAAAGTCTGTCCATGCTATTGTCAATCATGGGAGTTAAAACGAAACTATTTCATGTATTTATTATTTTACCAGCTAAGGCCGACTGAGCTGTAGAGCTCTTCTTCAGAAGCGACCCGGTCACACATAGGAGCTCAAGCAAGCGTCTTTTTCACGTGAAAATTGATAGCAAATACTCAAAACGCATGTTTCTAAATGTGGAGGGGGAAAAACCGGAGGGCCCGGAGAAAAATCCACGCGACCACGTGGAAAACATGCAAACTCCAAAATAGATCAGGTCTAATGGTCGTGATCGAACCCACGACCTCCTGTACACCAGGCGAGGTAGTAAACATCTCGCCACCGTGGCGTTCCGAATAGTTACTTGGCCTTGCTTCCCCACACTGGTCAGTTTAGGTTGATGAAGGGCGGGGGGATGAGGGGTGCGGGCAAGAACCGTTCAGAGGTGTCCCTCGCCACTGACGTGAGCCATGGCAGGACTCGAACTCGGCTCGCAGGGTTCACGACTCAGTGCGTGAACTACTGCGCTGCCAGCGCTCCATCCTCTCGTCCACACACCACTGTGTACTATATACACGGAGTAGCCAAAGTTACATACAGTGAGCATGTCCTCATGCAGACCAGCCATCGTCCAGCCATTCCGATGTCAAAGGTCAGCTGGCGGAGGAGGTGAGGGACTTGAAGTTTCACGCGGTGGGCGAGTGTTGGGCGTCACTAAAGTGATCTAGAAGGCCGCTCATCCACATACCTACCGGATTGTAAGACGCACGACTGACTTTTTGTTTGTTTTAATTACTGGGGGCAGGGAGGGTTATGATCAGGAGAATGCGCTAACCATGTATCACTCACCAGCACCACCACGCACCATAATTTCGGCGAACAGTCCCGATCCGAGTTAAAGATTCGGTTCTACAAATCTATTACGCAGCTGAGTTATTATTATTATTATTCTTGTAAATGTTGTTGGTCTCGGTTGATCGTTAGTCTGGTGGTCGAACGGTAGCTCCCAACGTCCGCCCAAATTGACGCGTTTCACTTGAGTGCAATGGGCAGCCGCGAGGTGAATTCTCGGTCAATGGCACCAGCGAGTCCGATGTTCGTGGCTTGGGCGCAAATTGAAAATCTAATTTCGAGGGATCAATCGGCGCGTTTCATATTTTTTTATTTTCCTGCCGCGTGCGATTCGATACTCGGCGGCGAACTCGCCCCTTCCATCGTTCACGCCGTGCACGCCGTGCAAAATGCGAACCGGCTTTAAGGGCCGCCGGTAGACTTATTTCCGAGGTGTTTGTATTCATATATTTGAAAGCCTGACCTGACCCGAGTCTGCACCCTGCGCTCAGAATTGCGCCTTTAAATCGCGAGTGTGGAATGCGTGAAACTTGAAAAGACGAGAGAGAGGAGAAGCGTGCAGCCAACGTTGTTGACCTTCGTGCGAGTTCAAATTGTGCAGCACTATATAACCGCGGCGTGTGTTGTCTAACGTGCGTACAGTGGGAGCTAGATATAAGCACAGTCCTGATACAAGCAACGCATCGTTGGTACGAAACGCGTATTCTTTGGCAAGCCGACAACCCCTTCGGAGCCGGCTCATCTCCCGGCTGTCTCGTCTCTCCCGCGTGTCTCTGATTCCTGCTCTCCACCTCCCTTCGGCAGTTGAGAGCGAACACTGAACACCGTGCGGGACCTTACAAGCCCAAAGTGTTATTCTTATCACGGTGGGGGGAGGCAAAGGGAGACTTCTCATGCAAGCACACGTGACGAATATAAGCACAGGTAGCCTTGCTGCAGAGGGGTGTGCTTATATGCAGCTTCTGCTCTAGTCCGTGGAGAATGCCGCGACTCTCAGTTGCAAAGGTCACCGGAGGGCAACGATTCAGATGAAGCCGAGCCGACGATCAGTTTGTGTGAGTGGTTCGCAGCTGAAACGAAGAAGCGAGTTCAAGCAGGAAGAACTCACGTCAACAGTGTCAGAAGCTGAGCATTGATTCACATTGATTCACATTGATTCACACTGATTCACACTGATTCACATTGATTCACACTGATTCACATTGATTCACACTGATTCACACTGATTCACACTGATTCACATTGATTCACACTGATTCACATTGATTCACATTGATTCACACTGATTCACACTGATTCACACTGATTCACATTGATTCACACTGATTCACACTGATTCACACTGATTCACATTGATTCACACTGATTCACACTGATTCACACTGATTCACACTGATTCACACTGCAGGAGGAATCCGATGAGCTATAAAGCTCTTCTTCACAGACATCCAGTATTGATGCCCAGTGAAGTGTAGCTGACGCAGCAGCCGGATAGCGCATCCATATTAGAATACAATGTAACCGCTGCCGTTCGTCCACAGACGTGGGGTACAAACACGTTGACCTAAGACACTTCTAAAGAGACCCTGTGTCGTGTTTGAAACCGGCCCTCGAGTTTGATTGCACTGGGACTGATTTAATACCGCTCAGAAGGCCGTGTGGCCGATGTGTTGTGTAAAGATAACTTTAAAAAAAAATTATGTAGAGAACACAAATATATGAATGAAGATTTTGCCTCATTTAAAAATTGTGTCCACAAGCAATGGCGGAGCCAGGATGTTCAGGTAGGGGGGGCAACCCCTCCAGCAATGAAACATGATAGAGGGGTTGTTAGTAAGTAAGGAGTTGTTAGTAAGTAAGGAGTTGTTAGTAAGTAAGGAGTTGTTAGTAAGTAAGGAGTTGTTTGTAAGTAAGGAGTTGCTAGTAAGTAAGGAGTTGTCCCTTGCTTTTTATTCGACGCGTGTGCGACGATGGCGCAGCCTTCGATCGGGGGTCAAATTTGAACCGCGTTGTGTGATCGGCATCGCGCTCGCTGAAGGTGAATGCCTTTAAGGGAAGTCGTGGACTGTATACACAACTGCACACAATTCTGTGAGTCACTGCTAACTGCTTTGCCGTTACTTATTGCCAATTATGGACTCAGACTATTGTCCTATCATCTCATAGAGTCCCTGGCACGTAATAATATGCCACACAGTGGCAGTGGGGGTCGCAAAATGCCGATGTATTTCTAATGAACCCCAATGATCCGATCGAAATTAGGGATTTCGATCGGATCATTGGGGGGGCACGTGCCACCCCCCCCCCCCCCCCCCACTGGCTCTGCCAATGTCCGCAAGAGTCAGGCAAATTGCATCTTTAAATATTAAATCTCTTTAGGATGGTGTAATCGATCAGTGACCTCCATTTTGTTTTAAATAATAATAAAATACCTCACGTAAAAATGTAAGCGATCATTATCATAATCAGCTTTGGTCTATCCACTGCGAGACGAAGGCTTACCCCAAGCTGTTGTCACGTCTCAAGGTCACGGGTCCAGCAATCGAGGAGTGACCTCGACGATTCACGGCGAGCGTTGCAACGAATGTTTTAAAGGAATATCCAACTTAATTTCAGACTTGTATATAACAGAGCAGACGAACCCGGTGTTAATCTACTGCTGGAGCTGTCATCGATGGCTTCCACCATACCTCATACTTCACCATGCAGATCAGAGTGGGTTGATGAAGGGGATGGGTCGGAAACCAGTTCAGTTCGCACTCAGGAATTGAACTCAGTTCGCTGGGTAGGTCTATTGTATATATGTATGTTGAACTTCTATCGCACCGTACGTAGCCAACCGTACTAATCAGAGGTGCGGTTGTGTGTATATAACGGTGTGTGTGTGTATATATATAATATTCTTGATAAAGATTCTATGTATACCCTCTTTGTATATAAAGCCCCACTCTTATTTCACAGTCGTACAACAAGAGGCAGGGTTTTAAAATCCATGACGAGAAGAGTGCGTGTTAAAAAGTAAAAAATTAACCCGTAAAAACAAAGTTTTTCACTATAAATCCTTTATATGTGTGGCGGCTAGAGTCCTCTCGTCCTCTGGCTTGAGATGGCTGCCACCTATGGGTCAGATGATTGCCTGCCACCATTAAGCAATTGGTAATTAAATATAAAAAAAAATCCTAAAATGTTGAAAATTTTGGGAAAAAAATTTCACGAAAATAAATTGTCACGCACAACGAGTCTGTGTGCAAAATGTCAGCTCGATTGGATCACGGGAAGTGGGTTAAAAAACGACCGAAAGATTTGCACGCTCGTAAGTGCGCAATCAAGCAAGTGAACTTAATAGAAAGGATTTAAAAATAAAAACATTCTATTCTTCGCATCCTCCTCAAGCACTGTAACTCGTTTTAAAAGAAAGAAAGAAAAACCCATCTTAGCGCCTCTTAAACTTCGAGCACATGCCAATATCGTCCTCGACGTGCGGCCAGCCTGTGACAGCCTGTGACATTCACGAAGAGGAAGAGTAACGATGACCGAGAGGCACGCATGTGGAGAAGCCTTTTGAAGGAGGGGGGGGGGGGCAGCGGGGGGGGGGCAGTGGGGGGGGGGGGGCAGCGGGGGGGGGTCTCAACGCTGCCGTGTTCAGAATCTGACACGAAACCCACGCCTCCCCCCCCTTTTTCCAGACCCCCCCCCCCTCCCATTGGCATCGAGCTACCGGCGGCTACAATGTTTTTACACACCTCGGCTTTGCATGCTGCACCAGCATGGGGGCCCCGGTTTAATTCACCTCGCCGGATTAAACGACGTAATAAATTACCTTCCCTCTCTAATGAAAAACAGGTCAACGGATTAACTCCGGGCGCAAGAGTGCCTAGAAAATGTTTCGCGTTTTGTGTGTGTGCCGTATTAACATTCACGCACCCCAGGCGAAGACGCACATTTATTCTAATGCACAATAGGTGTTCGAATCGTTGGCCATTATCTTTATTCCATTTGGGAAACGCATTTGCGCAAATGTTTTCCCAATTATGCGACGGTGTGGTGAAGCGGTGGGTAGAATGGTTTTGCGCACTGCGCTATGAACCCGGCGACACGAGTTTAACTCCCGGCCATGGACAACGTCTGCGGCGAGAGATATCTGAACCAACCTTGCCCCCCCCCCCCATCTGCCCTCCAAGCAACCCGTACTGAGCAGCGTGGTGAAATATGGTCAAGCAACCCTTGCCACTGTGTTTAGTTTTTGTCCTTCCCCCGCATCTCCGATTAGCACGGTTGGCTGCGTACAGTGCGAAAGAAGTTCAACGTACACAGAGGAGGCCTTCATCGAGCAGTGGGTTAGCATTCGCCTGTAAATTATTTGTTATTTTACACTGACATTTATAGTAGTTAGGGTGGGTTTTTTTGGTGCAAAATGGTGTTCAGTCCTGTGCACACACAGCCATGCCTTGTTTGCTCCGCATCACTCGGTGGTGTCAGCGAGCACCTCCTGAGCCCAACGTGACGCGGCTTGCAGTGTGCAGCTCGAGTCGACCCATGCGGTAGGCAAGAGAGATGGAAGACCCACGATTTGCCACTGGTATTGTGCAGGCGTCCGGATTCGATACGGACATTTTATGTAAAAATTCTCATGCAGCGGCTATCTTCGCTAAAACTCCGTGTCTCTCTTTCGCACACAGAGTTGAGGTTTTTTTTCCCCATCCTGTCAACTGATCTACAGATCCTTGGCAAAAATGGCACTTTCTCAGTTGCTTTCGGAATGCATTTGATCGGTCGAACCGTGAATCCGATGACGAGGAAGGGCAAGTGTTGGCTCTGGGAACTTCTCGTAGAGAATTCGTTTTTTTTTTTTCGTCCAAGTTCGCTTCCCCCTCTCAAGTTTAAAAGCATCGTCGGCTCAATTATCCTGACTTCCCCAGAAGCACCAACCTCCCGACTCCTACCCCACAACCTCACCCCAACGTCAACCCCTCTCTCCGGCGTCCGCCACTGACGGGGGCACTGGAGGAGCAAAAAAAAAATCTCCAACCTCGACTCACGCTCCTTGCTTACAACGCTCAACTACGCCTCCGTAAAGACCGCCGATTTTGACCGATAATGTAATTAGCTGCGCGGACCACAACACCGCGCAGAGAGATTCATTGCACATGATACAGGATCTCAAGGCTAACCGCTGACCCACCCGATGGACCTCCTTATGACTTCATGCGCTAAAATAAGACGCTTACCTGGTTTGTAAGTGCGCAGTCGACGGCGCACTGCAAGCCGTGCCAATGAGATGGCCATTGTAGAAACGTGCTACTGGTCCCTAAAAGGATATTGATCTTTTATAATTGCTGGTGTCATCTCAGTATTTATTTAGAGTGGCAACCTTATAGGCGATAGTACAACCTGTCAAACATCGTGAGCCCTCCTGTTGGGCCAACAAAGTTTGGCCATGACAGAGCCCTAAATTGTTTCGTCGCTTTAACACCAAAATACGACACAGTAGGCGCGCCAGAAGCTTCCATGGAGTTATATTTCTTTTCGTATTGATATTTGTTTTATTTACTTTTAATTGCAAGTGCTTTCTTTGGGAGATCGACACATGCAAGTGCTTTGCTGGGAGCACTATAAGTGCAAAGCTATCGTCTTACTTGATAAATGATACCTCCTTCCGAAGGCGGTTTTTGGAAGAGGCGGTGGGGGGGGGGGTAGGTTTAAATAAAACGAAAACAAACAAAATACCCTCACCAAAATTGGAACTTTCCGTAATAAATTCTTACACCTGCGCACCGTTGCCTCGTCGACTATTAGGATGCCAAACTCGCTTAGGGGATAAGTAGAGCCCAAGGGTTTTGGAAAAAACTTAACACCACCGGCGACCCAACCCCTTCCGCCCCCCCCCCCCCCACCAGCTCCACCAATAAGACGCACGAGCCAATGCGGTCGAAAACGCGCGTTGTGTCCACGCTCTGCTTCGTCGGCAAATTATTCGGCATTGAAATAATTGCGAGATCTCTCGTCGAGGAACGTCGGTGAAGCCGCGCCGCGAGGCAAGCGCTGCTTGTCCGCAACTGAATTCCGCTGGACTCGATCGTTTAAAGCAGTGTTTTTTTAACCTTTACTGCAGCCTTGCACTTTAGTTCTCAAGAGCATTTTTAAAAATAATGTTAATAAATTCACAGGGTTTTAATGAAACAAAGCAGTTGTACTTATGAGCCCGTGCTTAATTTGTGTTTCGATGACTTACCTTCTAAAATAATCTGTCCACGTCTCGGTCCCCCAGAAAGGGCATCTCGCACTCCCAGGTTTAGAACCACTGCTATCCAGATAGATATATCCCCTTTTGTTGGAATGTCATGTTAGTTAGCACCGTGTGGCTCAGAGGTCAGGGCGCTGAGCTACCACCGCTGAGATCCTGGGTTTAGATCCAGGCCTCTGCCCGTGATCAGGCCATGTCCTCACGTGCAGCGAGTCGATGGTCTGAGCCTGAACACGAAACAATCATCACGTGAACTTTGGTTCAGCCCTTAATATGACTAAATATTAGATCTGAAAAAAAAACATCTGTTTGACTCGCGCCATGAAAAATACCGCGAGTAGCCGAAGTGAGCGGGACAGAGGTCACTTGAAAGAAATGTCAGCAGCGGTAGCTCTGTGAAATGCGCTTCCGTCGGGATTTTTCTCCAACGCGAAGGGCTGCAACAGCTTTGCGAGTGCTCCAAATGGATACTTAATCAATCACACAATGGAGGGTAACATTTTTTTAAAACTAAATAACATTTACAAAAAAAACACTGCCAGGGTGTACGAGGGGGTGGTGTGGCCAGCAGTGTGCCTGGCCGACTTTGTCTGCCCAGTGCTGACGCTTTACAGACCACATCAGGTCCCAATTTAAGGCTGGGTCAACCTAGGGGAGGCCCAGGAAAAGTTCTGATGGTGCCCCTTGCCACTGCCGTTCGCCACGGCTGGGCATCGAAGTCAAGTTGCCGGGTTCGTACTTGCGCTGCGATGACCGCTGTGCCACCCATACAAATACAAGACGTACGCACACGCACAGATGTATGTACACACGCACATGACATTGGACACGTGCGGGGAGGCTGCATACCATGGGATATGCCGACACGGAATGCGTGGGTTCGCTTTAAAATGCACGGCCGTCCGTCGTAACCTCAGCTTAGTCGATCGGTGTCACGTGTCGCTCACGCAAGCGGCGCTTTCCCACTGAAACTTCAGCTGATCCCAAGTAGCCTCAGCCTTCCACCGGCCATTAATCACGCCATCGCACACGGCTTGCACTCTGACAGGCGTCATCCATAACACGCACCTTTATAGACCCAAGACCCCCAAAACATTCTTGCCGGTACAGACTTGGCCTGTGCGTGTTGTTTGGTGAAAAGTATGTTCTTTCCCGACAGTGTGGATCCGTGCGTGCGTGCGTGTGTAAAAGGCGACCTCTGGACAGAGCCCAATACGGAGAGACGTGTGCCACAATGCTGTGGTGCGTGAGGTCTCTCTCAGCAGGAGAGAAGGTGGCGTGAGGCTGGTGGTGCTGTATATCCTCCCCTCCCGGCGACCATAGCACTTGAGAGAAGCGTAAACGTGTTTGTGAGTCGAGGGTCAGACTCGTCTCTCGTGTGTGAGAAAAAATATAAACAAAGCACAATTCAAGCCAACAACAGCTTGAACACTCTCATCTATCGAAGCCAAGGGATAACCCAGATGCATAACTATCAAACGCAATTGTAACACACACACAGACGTGTTGCTTTTATTATTGGTGATGAAATGCAGGCACAGCAGAAATTACGAGCGCTGCAAGAAACTTTTAACGAAAATGACATTAATGATTGGGCAAACGTTTCTCGCGGATTCATTTCCCTTGAGCAATGGTTGCAGAGAGAAGCTAAGAGATCAGGCATGAATAGTGCAATGTACACGCATACATACCCATGATCTAAGCTAGTCAGGGTTGAGCCCGGATAGTGGTTGGACGGGTGACCACCATGCACAGGGAAGCTCGCCACCGGCGGCTGCGGGGATCCCGATGTGGGCAGCAGAGGGCAGCGTCGCAACATCTGTTGCTCGAACCGCGACGCTCCGCCACGTCTACGTAAGGCGCCTTCGGCAATTCGCACTGACCGGCGCGGTGAAGTATGGTCAAATAACCCCGGCAGAGAGGCTCTCACCCGCAAGTGGGTTGAAAAAAAGGCGGTGTACATGTACACGTACCTACTGGACATCTGTGAAAGAGCTTTATAGCTCATCGGACTCCTGCAGTCTTAATGAATTTTCAGATTTTCTTTTTGTAGCCCGTTTCTATTTTTTACCTGGGTGGAGTAGTGGCACAATGGTGAGCACACTGTGCTCTGGACCTGGTGACATGAGTTCCATTTATGTGGCCACGGCTAACATCAGTGATGCGTGATGTCTGAACCAATCTTGGCCACCCCTTCACCAACTCACACTGCACAGTGTGGTGAAGTATGGTCATTCAAACCCCACGACTGACATGACATGATGAGGCCTTCATCCAGCAGTAGATGGACAAAGGGATCTAAAGTTTTATTATTCATTATCATGTAGCAATAAAGTCTCCATATTAATTAATTCCCAAAACACCTTAAGAGTAAAACCTGTATTTCTCTATATAGACAAGTGACAATACATACTCATACAACGTTTCTTGCCAAACACAAAAACTAGAATTATCGAGTGTGTAATTAACACTGCTTTATAACTGAAACCCGCGTTATTATGTTAATGATGAATGTGGTGAATTTGTGCCAGTGAAATCCCTCGTGTATATTTAAAACAGTTTTTCAATATGTACAATCTTGCCAGCTATAATGTCGTACAATGGTTTTTTTTAAATGCAGAGTTACATTTCACATTGACCCTCCTCCGCCTTTTGATAGAATCGGCACTGCAGCGGTGATGGGATGTTAATTGCCTCGCCTTGTATGCAGGAGGTTGTGGGTTTGATCCTGACCCTGATGCCTGTATATTTGGAGTTTACATGTTCTCCTTGTGGTCACGTGGATTTTTCTCCAGGTCCGATGGTTTTCCCCTCCACATTTACAAACGTCCATTTAGCGTATTTGGCTGCTAGAAATGTCCACGTGGTGAGCCACTTCGTTGAGCTATCATTTGTGGCCAAGTCGCTTCTGAAAAAGATCCATATGGCTTTAGTGGGCCTTACCTGGTAAAATACAAATTGTAGTTTAGTTTATAATAAACAAGAACAACCTTTATGGCTGCTCTTGTCACAACGTCTCAGAGTAATTATACGTCGCAGTAGTTATACAGTACAACTGAATCAGAGTAATTGTACATCAACATGCATCTCTGTCGATACCACCACATTGAACGTCCCGTCCCGCGAGTTCTCTGACCAAGTGCAGGCCCATGGCTCAAGCGGCCGTCATCCAGTCTGAACCTGCTCCCCACTCAGCCTCTCACAACACCATGCTCCCGCATTACTCGACAAAGGTCAAATGGGACTCATATCTAACGGAGTGGGACCTTGCCATGAACGTTCGTCAGCTCGCCAGCGTTGATTCAAGCGAGCCTGACTACCGATGAGACAGTGAATGTCGGAACCGCTCCAGAGTTTGCTTGGGTTGAACCAAATGCTGCTGAAATGATGTATTCGCAGAAGGCCGTGGCGTGGCTGATGGAATGTGTAATACATACCTTTATTTTGTTATGCGCAGGAAGAGATATGGAGAAGGAGGCTTATTGCCTGCTCAATTATTTCGTTGCTGTTTACTTGGGGTTTTGAGCCGTAGCTAGGGCCAGTTGAGATGGTTTCCCTTGGCTCTCTCACCGGCGTTCCTTTCGAGGGCACTTCCATTGGATGCAGTTTAATGCCATGCCCGCGACAACACTTGAACGTGCAACGAGTTCATCGCTGTGGGGCTTAAACAATGCGCCCCGGACCAAATCACCCCGAATGCGCACAGTCTAATGAAATCTCGCAAGCTAAGCGGGGTTGAGCCTGGACACCCCTTGGATGGGCGATCACGTGCGAAACACGAGTTGCCGTCGGGCAGCGGAGCTCAGTGTTGGTCAACAGGGGGCAGTGCAGCAGCACTACTGGTTGTGCTATACTCCTATGGTCCCCAAATTGCCCTGCCTGGCGTGGTGAAGTATGAGCAAACAACCCCCACCACCCGCGCGGTGTGGGTAGGACCGCATCCAGCAGTGGATTGACAAGAGGGCGATTCGAGTCGACTGTACGTACACGTGGAATGCTGCACTTAGGTGTGTACTCCGGCGAGTGCATGGCGTCCATTCGGGAAGTCGCCACCTTCGAGTGCGTCTCACTCCTGGAGTAAAGCTCACACTAGCCAGGTGCGTTCCATTACGCACAGACGTCTCCCTGCCACTGGACCCCAGGCAATGCACAACATCGCAGCCGGCTGTAGGAATAGTTTAACAGTTGAGCCTTACAGTCTGCTGGATATAATAGAAGATGATGTATGGGGGAAATGCAAAAGCTCAACTTACAGCTGACGCAGATGCCCAATTTAAGCCTATCCAAGCAGCCCAAGTGATTTCAAAGCCGACTGCAAGTCCCATGTGGATTGGAATGCAAGTCGGAATGAATACTAATAAATTAAATTCGGTACAATTGAATTAGGCTCGAGAAAACTATTTATACGCTGCTATTTTTGTCAGTTTTCTTTGTCAGCTTCCAGATGTGTCGGAAACACGGACATTGACGAAGAGAACGCAGTAAGGGGAGATTGGGCGCACAGAGAAATGTGGCATTGCCGCATGCTCGAAATGACTCCGAGAGAGAAAGAGAGTTGTGCGTGGCTCCGAGAGGAGACGCCACTCGCAGACGTCGTGGGCTTAGGCAGACAACCTCTGACTGTACGGGATGCTGACCGATGGTCAAGACTGGTGACGGAGTGGCAGCCGCAGGAGGGATGGGATCAGAGAGGGCGACCGCCACCGAGATGGAGGGTTGAGATCAGCGTCAAGTGCAGGAGCTGCACGGATTGTTGCATCCTAAGAATTGTAAAGGATGGCGACAACTTGGGGAAGCCTTAATCCAGCAGTGGATAGAGCATGGCTCTGCCCCCAATCTGCAACTTCATTATTCCTCTGCAAATGCAATCCTAACCTGTTGTGCTCCATGAAATATGGAATATTTTCTCCTTTCTATTTGGTAAATCCCTCATCTTCACATCTTCACTCCCTCTGCTAACCTTCGTTTTCCCCTTCTCCCATCCCGTCCCGTCCTTATTCTTCTCTCTCTCCTCCTCCTCCCACCACTCTCACCATCCTCACCATCATCTCCTCCCACCACTCTCACCATCCTCACCATCCTCACCATCATCTCCTCCCACCACTCTCAGCATCCTCACCATCCTTACCATCATCTCCTCCCACCACTCTCACCACCCTCACCATCATCACCTCCCACCACTCTCACCATCCTCACCATCCTCACCTCCTCCCACCGCTCTCACCATCCTCACCACCCTCACCATCATCTCCTCCCACCACTCTCATCATCCTCACCATCCTCACCTCCTCCCACCACTCTCATCATCCTCACCATCCTCACCTCCTACCACCACTCTCACCATCCTCACCATCCTTACCATCATCTCCTCCCACCACTCTCATCATCCTCACCATCATCTCCTCCCACCACTCCCCTCCTCTCCTCGCTCGCTCGTGCCCGTCCCTCTGGGCTCCTTGTGCCACCTCTCACGATACCTCCGTGCTCGATCCTCCCGATACTCCCTCCTCACTCTCACAATGACCCCCCTCTGTGTCTCCCCCCCCCCCCCCCCCCCCTGTGTCTCACCCCCCCCCCCGGCTGGCAGTGGGTGCGAGCAGTGCGCTGTGCCCGCGCGGATGCTCCGGGTGCTCGGATGCCAACGGCTGCCTCAGCTGCATGCCTCGCTTCTTCTTCCACCTGCAGCGGGCCGGCATGCGGCAGCTGGGAGCCTGCCTGCACATGTGCCCCTCGGGATACTACGGCCTGCGCGCCACGCACATGAACAAGTGTGCAAGTAGGTCCGCCAAAGCCTCGCGATATCGTCGTCAATGTCGACGCTTCTCTCGCATCGTGCGTAGCCGACCGTGCTAATCGGAGGTGTGCGGGGAAGGACAACAAACTCCAAGACGAGACTAACGTGTCGTGATGTGTATGGGCAGCGACAGCAGCATTACCGCCAGCACCTTAATCACAGTCGGCATCAATCCTTCATAGATTTTTGGGCGAGGCGGTGTCGTGATTTGGCCAAATATTTTGTCGGGAAAGCCTCCACCATCGGAACACGGCCGCGACAAATTAAATTGTCCCGCCCTCGCAAGCGTCTCTCGCGCCAATTGTTATCGTTTCAGCTCGCAACCGTATTGAGAAATTGGATAATCATTGTGATTGCAATTGTCATAGGCAGCAGCAAGATTATCAGCATTATAAATAACATAATCATCAACACACAGCAATATGATGATTAGTACCACCACTCCCATCATAATCGTCATCATCATCATGACCATCAGCAAGAGTTTCAGCAGCATCATGTGTCACCCACGTGAAGGAGTGTGCAAGTCGGTCCACCCCTACCGGAACACATCATCATCATCAATGTCGCTGTTATTATGAACGTGAGCAGCAGAACTACCATGATCAGCAGCATCATTATTGGTATGACCATCATCTTCAGCATCGCATCAACACTATCAATACCATTATCATCAGCAACTGGCACCTTAATACAAAAAAATGTTAAAAGCTTTCGAATGCTCAGTGACGATTTCTAGATATATAATGATCTTTTAAAAATATAATTTGAATTCACTCACAAAACATTTTCCCATTTGCTCTTTTATTGGCAAATAAAAACTCCTTAATTTGTGGGAAAGTAACTCGGCTGCGAACGATCTTCTCGCCGCCTTCTGATCCCAGAATGCAAGATCGAGCGCTGCGACACGTGCTTCAGCAAGAACTTCTGCACGCGTTGCCTCCCCGGCTCGTACCTCTACAAGGGGAACTGCTACGAGTCGTGTCCAGACGGCTTCTCCCCCACCAACCACACAATGGAGTGCGTGCCAATCGGTGAGTCACGCGCCAGTTACCCACACACCGATTGGTGAGTCACGTGCCAGCTACCCACACACCGTGCAGTGCGTGCCGATCGGCGAGTTACGCCGGAGGATATTCCCATACAAGGGCGACGTAGATTGAACGTCAGTTCAGGGTAGAAGGGGTAGAGAGGGGCATTCAAGGATGGGATGGGAGGATGCGCTGGAGTATGATGACGAGGACAGTGGATGTGAATGAGGGAAGGGGCACAGAATAGAATCGCACAGAGAGAGAAACATCTGAGCAGCCACTCGCCACGTGACGATGGGACGTTGGGCGTCCAAGAAGGACGACAATTCCCGAGTGCAGCTTTGCCATCGGAACTCTGTAAGTGGGTGCCAAGCAGTTAATTCTAAAGCCATCGTCATCAATACTAAAATTAAGCGGTAAAAAATACTCGCTCACCCCAAACATAAGTGGCTGTTTTTTCAAACAACGTTCCTGTTTGAATAAGTACAATATATTTGATTAAAAGTTATGTGCCTTCCGATATGGTTGCATTGGGGTGCTATTTAAACTTTAATTGTATTGTTTGGGGAATTAACGTCTCACAGATAAGATTATATATGTCCAGGCTAGGGATGTCAGTACAGCAGTTATTTATTAAATCTATCTGTGCAGAGCTTTGAATGTTTCTCCCCTCACTTGCTCGGTGGATTTTCTCCAGTACTTTGGGTTCCTTTCACACAACCACCCATGAACAGAATTTTCCAAGGCCTATTTTTGGGTCATAACAACTAAAATGACCAGCAATATACTAGCCTTGGACATTGTCAAATGTGCAAAGGGTCAGTCATAGAATAAGAGCGGAAACTACCGATTTGTTTTCAACTTTGTTACTATTGCTCTGTGCCGTGTAACACACTGGGCCGTTTACTTACACGAAAACACGACAGGGTCCTATGGGTAAATGTTAACATTTGCTTAAGATAGGCTCTAGAATTGGTCAAACATACCAATTCCAGGACTCTCCTGAGAAGAGTCTTGAGAATATTGTCAGGCTTTCCCAGATAAATAAAAAGTGCATTGCTGTTGTTATTGTTACTAACCCTTTCCCGTTCCGATGACGGACGTGTACGTCATCGGAACGGAACCGGAAGAAAAACTAAACTGTGCCACACACGTGTGTGTGTGGCACAGTTTGGCACCAGCTATCATAGAGTGCGGTTGTGTCACTACAGTTATTTGCGGTGAGTAAAATGACTTTAAAAACATTGGTGGATGCGGACACCCCACCCTGCAACCTACGGTCTTATCGGAACGCGAGAGGGTTTCGGTGCACGGCAAACACGTGGCAATGGCTGTCCTCTGTTCCACACAGTGCATTGCGAGGTCTCCATGTGGGGGGAGTGGTCCCAGTGCACGAAGAACGGACGGCAGTGCGGGTTCAAGTGGGGGCGCCAGTGGCACGCGCGGCAGGTCGTCCGCTACCCCAGCAGTGGCGGGGGGCTCTGCCCCCCACTCCGGGAAGTGCGCAAGTGTCGTTCGCAGCATCGGACCTGCCCTGACGACGGTGAGTCGAAAGAGTACGCGTTGGGGGGGGGGGGGGGGGGGGTCGGACCAATAAGAAATGGGGCATTTGTTCAGGTACGTGATAAAGGGGCATGCGTTGTCGCACGTATGACGCCCCCCCCCACCAGCGGACTTGAGGTGTTGGCGGATATGCAAAAAGGTCAACTGTGTAAATAATGTACAGCACCTAGTGCGCATCACGACGGGTAAGACTCTGCGCCAAGTAGGTTACGGTACAAAAATAAATCACAAATCGTTTTGAAATGCGGGGAAATGCTTTGCCGGGACATGAAAAGTCAGCGAATAACATGCAAGATTAACCATACATTGCTGTTTCCGAAAAATTGTCAAGAGACAATAATCATTGCCCCACGAGCAAATTCTGCACTGGGTGAGGGTGGTTGATTGGTGAGGGCAATTGTGTGATGGTCTAAATGTACGGTGTTGTACTGTACTACGACACAAGGCTGCCTCCAGCAAAATTGGTAAAACTATACTCAAATAATGTATTTTTCAGCAACTCTATTCGGAAAGATTTTATTTTGAATGTCACTATGAGGTGGTCAGGTTATGGCAGTGCAACAGCAGATTCTTGTATCTATCTGTGCGGAGCTTTGAGTGTTACCGCGCTCTGGGTTTTTTCCACATGGTCGTTGGGCTTCACCCACATGAAGCCAAATACTCGTGATAGCAATCGGCCAAACGTGCCAATTGCACAGAATCACCCGGGAAAAGTGAGGTTTTCCAGGATGAATAAAGGGCATTGATACTTCTCCTTGCACAAGCTTCGAGTAATGGTGGCTTCCTTGGACCGAATCCCCCCAGAAGCCAAGCAGGCACCAGGTTTGGTAGTGCGTGAACGTGTGGCCACCAAGCGTCAGACGAGTCGTAGCGGCGTGGTGGGCAGCAGAGGAAGGTGCGACAAAGCCCATTGTTGTGCTGTACCTCTATGCTCCGGCGTCTATGTTTCCTCACCTTCACCAGGCCTAACCCTGACCAGGGTGGAAGAAACATGGTCAAACAACCGTGGCGAGGCGCACACGGCCTTGTGAGAGGCCCACATCCGGCAGTCGATCGGCAAAGGGGGGCCCCACTCACGTGCACAATTGCGACATTCGCGACGATCGGCGTGCGAGTGTGGATATGTGGTGTGTCGAGGTGAAGTGTGTGTGTGTGTGGAGTTGGATTGGGCACCCAAAGACGATGTGATGACTCGCATCATGGGACCTCCCTTGCCAGTATCAAAATATAAGAAAAGGTTTTACCAGAAATGGTGAAACCTATTCTTATAAAGTGATGACTCGCGTTTCACGCAGCGCATCGTGCGATTCTTCCGCTGTCCTACGAGAGGGTGCGATAGGGCTTCAGTGCAATTTGAGTTGTAACGGAGCTCCATGGGACTCCAGCCTCGTAGTCCTATCAATCCTGAATCATAAAAGGTTAAGGGGCAGCCCTGCAAGTGCTCACTCGCGCCGCTGCTGACTAACGGGCCTCCACTAGAGGAGTGCAGCTCTCTAGAGTGCTCCTCTGGAGTGTAATTTGGCCTACTCTTCCTCGCGGGTCATACGTCTTGGAAGAGGTGGGAATAAGCACAATGTACCTAACCCCATACCTGACCTTCCCATTGTCTAACCGTGCAGTAGTCAGTTTAACACGTCGGATTTTGCGACCAATTTTATCCATAATAACGGGTTTTGTTGACGTGAAAACCCTTACTAATTAGCTGTGTCAGGTGGTGGCGGGTTTAACGACGCATTTATATTTACCAGATCTAACCCAAAAAACCTTTGTTATTGGAGTACTCATGTCGCTGGGTGGACAGGAGGAATTTCAGCAAATAGGGGGCCTCTACATTGCGAGTCAACCATGCTAAGCATTTCACCACTTGAGCAGCAGCATCCCGAAGTATAGCAGGCTGGTTACACAATGAGGAAGTTCGTTTTGTTATGATTACAGCTGTGTAGCCCATTTGAAGGAGGGCACTAAAATGACAAAGCCTGCTTAAGGCACTTTGGCAAATATCAAATTCCATTGAACATAGAAAAATAAATGTTTTCAAATTAACTGTGGTTTATAATCCGAATGCAAAAACATTGCTTCGTGAATTCTGAGAAATTTCAGTCTGCTATTTTTCAACTCTTACCCGCGCCAATATATTATCCCTAGGAATAACTGAACAGAGCTACCAAAAATGTCCTGTATATATTCGAAGCACAGAACATTACCTCTTCCAAAGCAGTAAAAAGGCTTGTATTCTATATGTACAAGTTATCTTGGCTAAGTTAATAATGCCTAAAGAGTATGTGATTATACTTAATCTCTTTTGTTGAGGGTTATGAGCTTTGGTGGCAGAGAAAATCCTTAAAATCCAACATATTTTTCTTTCCCACATTCCTCTCGTATTGCTGGACCCAGGTCTATTACTCTGGTGCGTGGGTCAGGCCTGTGTGTATACTTTAATCAAAACAACTTTTCTACACGATTTATTGTTCCTGCATGGTAGAGGAATGAACTCCAAAACATTGTACATCCGGATTATTTTAATTATAAATCAAGTACATGTATGCATCATGTACACAATGATGCAATGTCTGGCTTAAGTGATTGCTGTGACTTATCATGATGGTGCAGAAAGGCTAGAAAGATGAAATTTGGCAAAACTATATCGGCTTATATCCAAGGGGATGGGGGGAATTATACTTTGGGCCCAGAGAGAATTATGATCCAGAGGTTAAATTAATATCACTCACAGGGTAGCACCAGCTTAAATGTCATGTTACTTTAAGTCCCGTGCTAAACACTTAAAAATACACGATCCCCATCATCTGTTAACCAAGTAATATACCTCACGTGGTGTCTGACACGTTGATTGAAAGCCGGCAACGCCGACTACGTCATGAGTATATGTATGGCAAATATTTGTTTCGTAATTCTGGACCAATAATTTATGCTAGTGCCATCACACAGTGCAATGAATTACCAATTCTAAATCTGAATAGAAACTGGGAGCACCACATTTTCGCTCTGCAAAAACTGCACAAATCGGTACTCAAACTTAAGCATCGTCTGGAAGAATTCTTGATGAAAAAAGGCCATACTTTAAAGACATCTGCTGATATTGAGTCGTGCAATACTACACATACCCACCCCAGCAAACAATTTGGAGCTAACACTTTCCAGATTGCTCCATTTCACCGTAACATTGCACGTTTCCATGTTCGTGTATGCATCTCTGTTTAAGTTTCTTACACTGTTTTATTGCACAGAGTGCACTGTGGCTATGTAAACATATGTCGGCTTTAAAACGTGGTCAGACCTGACCAGAGAACATGGGCACACCGCCAAAGTGTAAGTGCCCTATCAGACTTTACCCTCTGCTGCTATTTCGTTTGCTAAGACGTTCACGTGTGTGGCACGGTTAACCCCTCCGAGCTAAACCGCGAAGAACATCGTGTGAGTGAAAGTGACACATTTCACCGGAGGTGCTCAAGAGCTCGTAAGAGTAAATCCTTGCCCCGAACCGCCACGCTCCGCTCCGTCTCGCAACCTTTTCGCTTCCTCCCCCCCCCCGGCCACCTCCCGACCCCCCAGACAACTCACGCCACGGACGGCGTGGCAAGAAGCGGAAGAACAAGCACAGGAGGCCAGGCGCCGCGAGGGGGCCCCAGGCGGCGCGCGTCCGGGACAAGCCGGCGGCACGCCAGCAGCGCACGGAGCTCCGCACGGAGCGCACGCCGGCGGGGGCCGTGTGACACCGGCGGCGCTTCCTCTCGTCCCGTCACCACCCCTCCCTCCCAACCCCAACTTGTCTGCTTCACGACTGAACGAGCGACGCTCCCTGCTTGTTGGCGCTTTTGCTCCGAGCGGAACTCTTTAACGGCCAACGAGGAGGACGCCCTTCGCCGCCGCGTTATTTAAGGAACGTTTTTGCTGAAGAAAGAAAATCTTGCTGGGGGGGGGGGGAATCACTCGTCGAGAGAGATGGGGGGGGGGGCAAACGTTGTTTTTCCACAACTGTTTAGTTTTTATTTCGTCGCTGACATCGTCGCTGACATCGTAGTCGTTTTTTTGTTTGTATTGCCCCCACCACCACCCCCGTCGCAATTATCGCCAGAGGAACGCCCGTCCCTCCGAGGAAGCTTCTTTGCTTGCGACTATTATTAACCTCATTCCGCTCAAGGCTCAAGGCACACGCGGCGCTCCACTTTCCTCGACAGAAGAGAGCCGTGGGACTATGTGGACTGATCGCGAACGAATGTTCAAAGCTCTTAGAAGAAAGTCAGAACGTTCTCTGCAAATGCGCATAGAACTCTAAAGCAGCGCTGTGGTTTTTGTATCATTATTTTGTCGTACGTTTAAACGCTGTGCAGGATGTAGGAGACCCCAGAAAGCACTGTTCGCTTTGAATGAAGTACTGTACTGTAACCCTAATGAGGCACGTTCATGCTTAGATGTGTATACTTGTACATTGCAATATTCTAGCCTTTGAATGTTAACTTTGTAGTTAAATTTACAGTATGTTAAACAAACAAAAAAAATCATCGTAAACTAAATTATTGCTTGACAGTACAGATCTAACGTTAGCCCCCAGCTTGTCAAATGCATTTTGTTGCTTTGAGCGATGGTGCGACTATTTTGACTGCGTTATTTACGGCATAGCACAGGGATATGGGCGATGAGTCAAAGGTGGTTTGGTTGTGCCAGTAAAGGGTTGTATTTCGCAAATCATAACAAGGTAACCGCAAGCATTGGTATCAAAAACTAAAATAAATAAGTACACGACTCATTTAGCTGTATACAGTGTAATGCTATTGTGAGATTATGTTGAATTTCTATTGTACATCCCTATTTAAATTTGTAAATAAGTTTTTTTATATCTTATACATGAACAAAACGCATTGCAAGATATTAAAAGTAATATCACAATTTAGTATCATGTGGTATTGAGATTATGCATATTTCAATGTCTATTTAAACAAAAAGCAAAGCAAAAAAATGTCGTGAACACAGTCAATCTGTTTTCTCAACCAACCGGGCGCCGATACACGACAGGTTTTGCAACATTTTCTGCACAAAAGCTGTGGCCTTCCAAGTTCACGTGAACCCAACGCTATGCAATCCTCTGACAATCGCAGTGGCTTTGTTACTGGAGCGTGGAGAATATTTGCAAACCTTGTCACGGATCACCCAGATATATATTTTTTCTTCCTAACACACAAAGAGCATAATCGGTGCGGGTGACATTTTTTATTCCGTTGAATTTCACCAAAGTCATGTTGAAATGGGCCTTTTGTCTAGATGCCAATTATATCTACTGCCATTGACAGCTTGTGTTGCCACTCATTCACGTCAAACGGTCTGAAACATCTACTTCAGTGTGCCTCAGACACATTTGCAGATACTGCTGCATGGACGGTAACTGCGGTGGGTGTACAGGATGAGTGATTGGTACCTAATGGGGTTCGACTCATCGTGTTATTGGCTGATACAGGGACTCCTCTACTTACGAACGAGTTAGATACCAGAGGTCTGTTCGTAAGTCGATTTGTTCGTAAGTCCAACTTTACTCCTGTCGATTCCAAACATGAACAGCATGGACACTAAACACGGGGGTGGCTTTAAAAATTGTACAATCTCATGTAGATGCAGATGCCACTGGTTCTTCACGTTCTGCAGATGTAGATGCCACTGGTTCTTCATGTTCTGCACATGGAGATGCCACTGGTTCTTCACGTTCTGCAGATGCAGATGCCACTGGTTCTTCATGTTCTGCACATGTAGATGCCACCACCGCCATCGATTGCGCGGCGGTTGAACTTACGACTCTCGGTCCGAACAGGCGACTGGACATACGGACAGGCTTGTTCGTATCTCTGAAAGTTCGTAAGCCGAATGTTCGTACCTAAAAGAGTCGCTGTACATTCATTCATATAACGCTGACTTAAACGGGAAAAGAAACATACAATAGGTGGCATTTGATGGACAATGGATCTTTTTCACAGGGTATGAATGATGCCCTCATAGCACATACATGATGCTTAATAAGTAGGGCCATTATATTTTTAATTTTAAAGCAGTGTTATGGACAAATGCGTGGAAGTGTTTTGTTAGCTGTGCTTGCGCACAGCTTGCCAACGCAGCAATCAGCACCAAAGCAGCATAACCAAACAATTCGTCCACTGGGGGATAGCAATGTGGATCACTCCCTGTCTTGGGCAGTAGATGGCAGTCTCTGGAACGAATTTCCTGCCCACCTCTTGGACATTTCGAATGGCTCCATTCCCCACCCCCCTCTTCCAGCCACAAAACGACGGCAGCTCTCACATCAAATCAATAAATGCATAAAGGGGGTTGAACGGCCATACGCCCGAAGTGGAACTGCTGATACCCCCCCTCCCGCTGCTGTGCTACGCTCCTTGACGGCGTTGTGAAATCCCTTGGGCCAAAGTGTGTCTCGCCACGTGCTGTGGGTCAAGCTGATTTCCTACTCGAATGCATATTGATGCGGTCTCCCCTTTACAGCCAAGCCAGTGGTGGAATTTCCATATTCACGGTGGGGGGGGGGGGGGGTCTATCTGCAGTACAACCACCGTTGACTTGCCAATTTTATCGACCCCCCGGTGTTAAGATGGGCTGGATACAAACTCCCTGACCGGGATTTGAACTCGCCAACCTTGGCACTGCCAAGCTTGCTCGAGCTCTTACACTGAGACACGTGGACGTGCTGGTGCCGTGCGCTGATTGGAGACGGGCGGGTGAGATAACGCCATCGTGGCGTTATCTCAACAACAATAACGGCCGTTCTCCACCAAGAGGCGGTGATGCCACTACAGCGCTTGTGCCAGGCTAGGTGTACCTTGTGAGCAATGGAGGGCCGTGTATTTTACACCGATGCCTTCAGTGCTATTCTCCTGCAATTAAATCGCCTTCAAATAACCTCACCATGACACTAGGGCTCTAGGCTATTGTCATTCGACGTAACCACCCCATATTCACAGTGACCTTTGTCGAGTGTAGTAAAGTGATTTAACACGAGGCTCAACACCTATGACAATTAAAATACACTAATTGCAGAGACGTGAAAACATGGTGACTGAAACCATCAAGGATGTACCACTATTACGCAGTATGACAGGATGCTGCATCACAAATAGATATCACAAACCAGAACAAACTCACAACAAGTCACATTTACTCTTATGACCACCAAGCAAGCAGAAATGCCGTAAAACACAAATAACACAATCAGGATTCAACAGGCTTCACCACAGAAACAAATCTCAAGTATATCTAAAAATCTAAACGTCACGGAAGAAAGTTTAAATAAATCTTAGATGATGCCACATTACGTGCTGGCCAGTTTTACTTCAGTTAGCTAACTGGCCCTCTGATCACGCCACACGAACAAGGCTAACGTGGCGAGGCCAGCCAGAAGGCTCCGGCGTGTCAAAGAATACGCCCAACGTGGCAAACTCGACATCTGATTGGTTAGAGAATATGACAATCAACAACATCGTCCCCATTTGCTTCAACAGCAGAGGGGATTCACTCGACATTCTGAAGGCCTCAGGGTAGATTTTTCACCCGGAGACGGCACAGGTGGAAAATCCGATTGTATAAAAGCTCTAATTTATATGAGCTGCACTGGAAGCAGCTCAACTGAGGGAGAGAGTAGCAGTGAAATGACGCTAATAGACTGATGGGAACGAGGACGGCTGCTTGCGTTGTGGCCGAAACGTCGTGATAATTATTTTATTATGTTTTATAATTATTATTTTATTATTTCCCTTCTACGTGACTTTACCGAAAGAACCAAGAAGATGAATCCCTGCAGTCACGAAAGCTTTAAATCGAAATTTGATGAGAACGAATTTTGTAAAAATACATATAGCATTATTGAAAGTGTATATATTAAATTTAAAAATATATAATTGTATGATTTTGACAATCTCTAGGCCAGCAGAGAAGGCCTTGCTGGCCCTGACGGTCCACATCTGCTTGTGAGGCGTTATCACAAACAACAAAACATGCCCCGTGTAGCCTTAACATACTGTTGAGGCAAGTTCTGTTAGCGAGCACCTATGAAGTCCGGCACGGTATACTCGGGGATGGATGGTCAGCACTACTCCCGACTGCCTTAGGCTCCCCAATGGCAATGTTTACACACCGCACCAGGTACTCATTTCAGGCCAAGTCAACCGTGGGGAGGCCAATGACCGGTTCAGATAATCGCCACCCAGCGGTTCGTAGCGCAGCGCGCTAACCGCTACACTTACCGCTCCCTATTGTTATAACAGCCACAGTGGCACACCCAGCCCCAATTCCTCCCACACCCACGAACAGAGTCCACTGGTGTCCACTAACAGCTCCCTGTGCAAGGAAACAACACCCAGGCGAGTTTTCAATGCCTCAATACCCTTCCTCCCAGCCCTCACGCCGACACTTATGCCCCATGTTGGGTTGCCACCTCAAAGGTACCAAAAAATACACAATTCCAGAAGAGAGAGAGAACTACACACACAGATGCACCATCTCGAGTGCGAGTGGTGTATTGTTTACACAACACTGGGGCATTTAATGACGTACATATGTGGTGCCACAACGACGGGGCCGCTCTGCCGAACCAGGGAGCCGCCCGGCTTCCCCCACCGCACTGCCCCCCATCACCCGCCCCACATAAGCACACACCCGCACGCATCCCCCCCCCCCCATAGAGCTGGAAGGGAAGGGCACCTGATCGACCGGTTTTTATCCGAGAGACCCTTATCGGGATTAATTCTCACGGTTTCCGGCGATCAGGGAATTGGATGACCTCCCCGTGCTACGTGGCACCGCGGCGCTGCGGCCGGCCTTAATATGGTAGGTCGTGGCGTGGGGCATTCGGCCACCGCGGTTGAGGCGCATTTCCCCCCACACACACTCCCACGGGTCGACGGGGCGAGCAGGGGAGGCACGGGACAGCATGAATAGCGGGGTCACAGGGGCTGTTGCGCATAGTCATGGAGGGTTGGGATAATTGCGCTTGAGCGCGCAAGCCCCATTGGTAGGAAGGGTAAGGGAGTAATTAGGATTTACGCCTTGCACGCAGCACACTGATTAGCATATCAACAGCGCCTGGGGACTGCGGTGCGCGGGCTTGGGGTGCACGAGCCCATTGTTCAGCGCAGCATCCCCTTTGGGAGGTAGGGAGGATAAATAGAGGAGCGCAGAGGGGAAATCGCTCTCTTACTCCAGCGCCAGGCGACCAGACGCAGCTCGAGCCAGCGACCCGGACGTCCGTGCGACGCACCGAGGCACGCGGTTAACAGAAGGATCAGCGGACCGCCGTGGACACTTAACAGTGAGTAAGAAGGGGAATTAGAATCATAGCCGATAAATAGGGAATAGGTACAGGTTTAGTGGAATAGGCCAGCCTCGTCGACTCACTGATTCAACATCAATTCGCAGGTGGCATATAATAAATCATTAATAGCGAAGCGTGGTCTCGCGTGATCTTGTCGTGCAGTGTGAGCGTGTGGGTGCGCTGTGTGCACAGTGGTTCGCCACGGGAGTGAGCGCTGCGCGGAGCTGAGCGCGCGGGTTGCGTGTGGGAACGCGTGTGGTACTGTGTGTGCGTAAGCTCGCGGCGTGCGTAATCGGCGTACCCCAGGTGCGCGATTGTAACGTGAGCGGCCAGCGCGGCGCAGAGAAGCGCAAGAGTGAGTGCCGTACAGAGCTGTGTGTGTGGGTGTGCGCGTACGTAATTAACCATGCCTGCTACGCGGACCCGCGGTGGAGTGGAATCCTCGGGCGACGGCTCCCACCCCATGGGTGAGGAACTTAGCAGCGGTTCGCTTAGCAGCGGGGGGGGGATTGATGATGCTAGCCCGGCCGTTAGCATTATCGAGGGAGGGATCTCGGGGGCTAGCGACCCCCACAAATTGGTGTCGGAAGCGGTACGGACCCCCGCGTTACCTCACGCTAAAATAAGACTAATATTTACCGGCCGGGGGGCCCCTTCGTGGAAGGCATTCGCCCGCAATCTCTTAGGGGCCAAGGAAATTAATGGATGGACGGACGCGCAGGCAGTACGTCAACTTAATATGAATCTTGATGGGCGGGCAGCCGATTTTGTAGAAGCGTTACCCGCGAGCGCACAGACACAGCTAGAGGAGCTGATGCGCCGACTCGATCAGCGGTTTGGCACGCGTGACGAGGAGGAAGCAAAATCGGCCTTAGAGGCGCGCCGGCGCCAACCTGGCGAAGATCTACGTGATTACGCCGAGGATGTGCGCGAGTTAACAAAGATCGCACGCCCGGGGTACGCAACTGATGTTATTGAGGAACTGGCCGCCGAGAAAATCCAGCGGTACCTGTCTCGCACGGCGTGGTGGCAGCCAGACATGAGCTGCCCACGTCTTCCCTTTAACGCCCTTGTCGAGCGCGCACGTAAGTGTGAAAGAATTCACAGCGAACGCGCGCAGCTCCGGGGGCTGGGACGAGAGCGCGCCATTGCGAGCCTGCTCTCGGAAGACGAGGAGGAGGAACAGGAGCTCGCGAGGACGGTAAGGGGCCGGGAAAGAGAGCCTCCAGTGTCCCGCGAGACAACTCCGGGATGGGTTGCCGGTATACAAACGGGTATAAAGGATGTCTCCGGCCAGGTAACCCAGATAGACAACAAGGTAAACCAAGTAGGTGAGAGGGTAACCCAGGTACGCGAGGAAACGAATAAAAATATGACCCAACTGCAATCCTCCGTTGAGACCATCCGATCCGAAATGGGGGACCTACGCGCCACGGTGGGAGGGTTATCTGGGAGGGTAGCCCGACTAGAGGCAGAGGGTGGACAGCGGCGTAATGGGGGGGGAGGGAGCGGACAGGGGACCCGCTACGGAACCGCCCCCCCTCCCCGGGCATGTTATATGTGCGATCGCCGAGGGCATCTAGTGAGAGACTGTCCTGAAATCACCCGAGCTAGGCAGGCGCGGGGGTTAAACTCCAACGCCTCCTAGTGAGCGGACCAACTAGGGGTGCAATCGACGCGGTCCCGATACAAATGGACGATAATGAGAATAATGGCGAGCGAGTGATCTCCACACAGGTTCCAGCAACAACGCCCACGGAAACGGTGACTCCTGGCGACTGGCTGCGGGAGCTGGTGGCGGGGATCACGGGGGCCACGTCGCTGGTGGAAGGGGAGGTTAACGGAGTGCGTACCCGCATCCTACTGGACACGGGGGCGGTGGCCTCGCTCGTGAGCGCAGCGCACTGCAGCGCGATCGGGGTCGACGTGCGTCACCTGCAGGCCCCGGACCGCGCGCTGCACACGGCGAGCGGAGCCGGAATGGGGCTGCTGGGGAAAGCCACCCTAGAGGTCCGCATAGGCAGCCAGGTATGCACGCAGGAGTTCTACGTGTCGAGTGCGTTGTGTCACGAGTGTATCGCAGGCACCGACCTCCTAGAACGGTTGGGACTCAACGTGCAACCCCGCCAGCGATGCGCCACCATGGAGAGCAACGGCGAGCGGATACCGTTCCTGGGACGAGAACCAACGCGCCGCCGCTTTGCACCTGTGGCCGCTATCCTGGCGACGGCAGTCACCATCGGCCCGCTCACCGAGATGCTGGTGCCGGTGGCAACATCCCCCACCGACCCCGCGCTCCGACCATCAGGGGAGGTAATGCTAACTCCTCACCCGGAGTTGGCAAAACGGTATGGGGTTGTGGGATCCGCCACGTTGGTAAACGCAGATGGGGACCGATTGTTTATGCGGATGTTTAACCCCCACAATACCCCCGCGATACTGCGACGGCGCACCCCGATAGCCACAGTACACCCCCTGCACGCACGCCACTCTAACGACTCGGTGTTCGCACTCTGGGCTGAGGACCCCGGTCGTCCTGAGGGTGAGCAGGACCTGGCCTGGCGAGTCGGCCCGACTCCCCGAGCCGAGGTCGTTCCCCTGCTCGACGCGTTACATGTACCATGGGCGGACTTACCTAAGGGAGAGGCCGATCGGCTGCGCGAGTTACTGCGGGAGTATGCCGACGTGTTCAGCGAACACGACTCGGACGTGGGTCGGACCGACCTTGTTAAGCATCAAATTGACACCGGTGCAGCCCGACCCATCAAACTCCCTGCGTACCGAGTGGGCGCACCCGAACGCGCCCAAATCAAAGAGGCAGTTGGGGACATGCTTCGCGATAACATAATTCAGCCCTCGGCGAGCCCCTGGTCAGCCCCGGTGGTACTAGTAACGAAAAAGGATGGGTCAACCCGGTTCTGCGTCGATTACCGTAAACTAAACGCAGTCACGCTCGGCGATGCCTTCCCCATACCTCGCATCGACGACACCTTCGACAGTCTCGCAGGAGCGCGGTATTTTTCCACCCTCGATCTGGCATCCGGTTACTGGCAGGTGGAGATGACGGAGGAGGATCGGCCAAAAACAGCATTCACCACCCCGATGGGCCTGTTTGAGTTTCGAGTGTTGCCGTTCGGACTCACCAATGCGCCCGCGACGTTCCAGCGGCTGATGGAGTTGGTGATGCGGGGCTTGCAATGGGAACAGTGCCTGATTTACTTGGACGATGTGATAGTGTTCAGTAGATCTTTGTCTGAGCATTGGTCCAGGCTTCGAGAGGTGTTCCAGCGACTGCGAGCGGCTCATCTCAAGCTCAAGCCACGTAAGTGTTACATCGCACAACGCGAGGTGGGGTACCTCGGGCATCGCGTCAGCGAGGCAGGCGTGCACACCGATCCGGAGAAGGTGCGCGCCGTAGTGGAGTGGCCACGGCCAAGGAATCTGACGGAGATCAGATCATTTTTGGGGCTTGCCACCTATTATCGTCGATTTGTAAAGGGATTCAGCGAGATTGCACGCCCCCTCACCCAACTCACTTCCCCTAAGCACCCCTATCAGTGGACGGGGGCCTGCCAGACGGCATTCACCACTCTCAAAGACCACCTCACCCACGCCCCCACCCTTGCTTTCCCCGATTTTACCACCGATTTTATTTTGGACACCGACGCCTGCAGCAGCGGGCTGGGCGCGGTGTTGTCACAGGTACAGGATGGGACGGAACGAGTCATCGCGTACGCCAGCCGGACCTTGAGTGGGGCCGAGCTGAACTATTGCGTGACCCGCCAAGAGTTGTACGCCGTGATTTTCGCATGTAAGCAGTTCCGGCCGTATTTGTACGGCAGGAGATGTCGCGTACGCACTGACCATTATGCTCTGCAGTTTCTTCTTACATTCAAGGAGCCGCGGGGGCAGATGGCCCGGTGGTTGGCGCAGTTGCAGGAGTACAACCTGCAAATCGAGTATCGGGCTGGCCGGACGCATGCAAACGCGGACGCCTTGTCGAGGCGACCCACGGTGTACGCCGAGACGAGGGCGGAGGAGGCCTGCCCGTGTTTCACGGGGGGACGCTGCCGGCAGGCAACGGACCCCCGAGAGGCCGCGGCCACTGACCCCCCCCCAGCGAGGGAGAGTGCAGTGTGCGCCACAGAAACCCTCACAGGTGGCACTGAGGATCCCGTCGACCGCCCGGCAAGCGCGGGACCCGCGGCTCGGGACCCGATCGGACGGATCCAGGAGGACGTCGGCTGCGCCTTCCCGGGCCTAAACGACGAGCAGCTGAGACAGACCCAGCAGCGAGATCCGGATCTGGCGGCAGTGGAGGCGGCACTGCGGGAGGAAAAGAGCGCCCTACCAGGACCCTGGAGCGGTTTGTATGCCCGGTTGTGTGTGCGGAACGGAGTGGTACGGGAGTTAACCGAGGCCGGCCAGCCGGGGTGCATCTGTGTTCCTGCCCAGGTGCGACCCCAGCTGCTACGGCTGGTGCATGACCACCCACTCGGGGGCCACGATGGGGAACGACGCACTCGAGAGACCCTGCGTCGCCAGTATCTCTGGCCCAAATTGGCACAAGATGTGGCCGCCTGGGTGCAGGGCTGCCGGGCCTGTCAGCAGTGTGGGCAAAAGCCGGCGAGGTACCAGGTACCCCTGAGGCCGTTCCGAGTCAGTCGGACGAATCAGTTGGTCGGAATCGACCTGCAGGGGCCCTTTCCACGATCCCACCGGGGCAACCGATATATTCTCGTAGCGGTGGAATACTTCACCCGCTACCCCGTGGCGGTGGCTATCCCGGATAAAACAGCCCTTGTAGTGGCCCGGGCCTTCGTGGAAAACTACGTACTTAAGTGCGGGATCCCCGAACGAGTCATTACCGACCAGGGTAGTGAATTCGAGGCCGAACTATTTCAGGCGCTGTGCCGAGAGTTCGGGATCCAGAAGGACCGAACCACGGCGTATCACCCCCAGGCGAACGGGATGGTAGAGAGGATGAACCAGACTCTGGCCGGGAAGCTTAAACGCATGGCGGCCGCGAATCAACAGGACTGGGACGAACACCTTCCCTATGCCCTGTTCGCCTACACCACCGCCGTTCACACCTCTACAGGACAGACCCCGTTCCTAATGATGTTTGGTCGCGAGTCTCGCCTGCCCGCAGATCTGCTGTTCGGTGTTCCTCCGCCGCAACGGGAGGAAGGGAGCCACCCCGTGGAGCACTTGCTGGAGACCCTGCGAGGGGCCAGGGGCCGAGCCGGCCCGCACGGAGAGGCCGCGCACCAGCGGCAAGAGCAGGGCGCCCGACCCCGTATGGAGCCCCCCTTCTACACTGCGGGCTCCGAGGTGTGGCTGTACACTCCCCGCGTCGGTGCCGGACAGGTGGGGAAGCTGACCACCTACTGGCGAGGACCCTGGATTGTGAGACGGCAGATCTCACCATGGACGGTGCTGATTCAGGGAGGAGAGAGGGGCCGGGAGATGGTGGTCAACATCCGCCGACTGAAGCCGTGGCGAGCAGCCCCCGAGGGGGGGAGCCCCGCCGTCCAAGTACCCCGAAACCCCGGGGTCCCCCCACCCCCCGTGCCCGGGGGCCTCGCGCAGTACATGGGCCCCACGGAGCCCCGGGCTCCGAGGGGCCCCGGGCGGGGCCGGGGGCGACGAGGACGGCGACCCTTAAACCCCACCGCCTCTGAGTTTGTTCCCCAGCCCGCAGGTGCCAGAGGCCGAGGGGAGCCGTTGGAATGGAGGAGGAGACCACCGCCGGAGCCCCAGGAGACGGAGCCGCCACCCCCGAGGCCAGCCACAAGGGCCGGGCGAATCCCGCGGACCCCGCGGCGATACCTCGTGGGGGCAACCCAGGCGAGGTGCTCCAGTCAACCCGGGACGGGGACTGGCACCCCGGGGGGCTATGTGGTGCCACAACGACGGGGCCGCTCTGCCGAACCAGGGAGCCGCCCGGCTTCCCCCACCGCACTGCCCCCCATCACCCGCCCCACATAAGCACACACCCGCACGCATCCCCCCCCCCCCATAGAGCTGGAAGGGAAGGGCACCTGATCGACCGGTTTTTATCCGAGAGACCCTTATCGGGATTAATTCTCACGGTTTCCGGCGATCAGGGAATTGGATGACCTCCCCGTGCTACGTGGCACCGCGGCGCTGCGGCCGGCCTTAATATGGTAGGTCGTGGCGTGGGGCATTCGGCCACCGCGGTTGAGGCGCATTTCCCCCCACACACACTCCCACGGGTCGACGGGGCGAGCAGGGGAGGCACGGGACAGCATGAATAGCGGGGTCACAGGGGCTGTTGCGCATAGTCATGGAGGGTTGGGATAATTGCGCTTGAGCGCGCAAGCCCCATTGGTAGGAAGGGTAAGGGAGTAATTAGGATTTACGCCTTGCACGCAGCACACTGATTAGCATATCAACAGCGCCTGGGGACTGCGGTGCGCGGGCTTGGGGTGCACGAGCCCATTGTTCAGCGCAGCATCCCCTTTGGGAGGTAGGGAGGATAAATAGAGGAGCGCAGAGGGGAAATCGCTCTCTTACTCCAGCGCCAGGCGACCAGACGCAGCTCGAGCCAGCGACCCGGACGTCCGTGCGACGCACCGAGGCACGCGGTTAACAGAAGGATCAGCGGACCGCCGTGGACACTTAACAGTGAGTAAGAAGGGGAATTAGAATCATAGCCGATAAATAGGGAATAGGTACAGGTTTAGTGGAATAGGCCAGCCTCGTCGACTCACTGATTCAACATCAATTCGCAGGTGGCATATAATAAATCATTAATAGCGAAGCGTGGTCTCGCGTGATCTTGTCGTGCAGTGTGAGCGTGTGGGTGCGCTGTGTGCACAGTGGTTCGCCACGGGAGTGAGCGCTGCGCGGAGCTGAGCGCGCGGGTTGCGTGTGGGAACGCGTGTGGTACTGTGTGTGCGTAAGCTCGCGGCGTGCGTAATCGGCGTACCCCAGGTGCGCGATTGTAACGTGAGCGGCCAGCGCGGCGCAGAGAAGCGCAAGAGTGAGTGCCGTACAGAGCTGTGTGTGTGGGTGTGCGCGTACGTAATTAACCATGCCTGCTACGCGGACCCGCGGTGGAGTGGAATCCTCGGGCGACGGCTCCCACCCCATGGGTGAGGAACTTAGCAGCGGTTCGCTTAGCAGCGGGGGGGGGATTGATGATGCTAGCCCGGCCGTTAGCATTATCGAGGGAGGGATCTCGGGGGCTAGCGACCCCCACACATATTTGGCAGGACACTTACCGCAAAAAAAAGATGACGATCCCGGGAAAACCAGGACAGGTGGCAACCCTAGTCGCATGCGGCCACCCTTCTTCCAGGTCACCTTCATTTCTCCCCACCCAATGTCACCCCCCCCCCCCCCGCCCTAGGATATTCTTCTTCCCATGCTATCTCCCGGTCCTTCTGTACCTCGGGTGGCATCCTTAACTGCCCCCCTTACCAACCTCGCATGGCGCTGCCTGTCTCTCGTGCTCGACTCCCCCCCCCCCCCCGTAGGAAATGGGTCACAGGCCCATTCCAGCCCATTAATCCGGAGGAATTTTGGTGGGCAAATTAACAACAGCTGGCGATATATATGTAAAACTCCCGCAGCTAAATTTTTGCGGGTCTTTTCAGTTATAAATAACACGAAAAGAAAAAAAAATCTACAAATGCAAACCTTTTTTTGGGGGGGGGGAGGGGGGGGGGAATGCGTAGCTAACAATTGCGGTATTTGAACAACATGCGAAATGCATGATTAGTTAATTTGCTATCAAAACAACGCATGGCCTTTCAGAGAATGTCTTTAAAACCAATGATATAATGTTTGCGCAAAACATGTATTTTAAGTTAAAAGTGATTGAAACCACAGATTGGGTGGATTAATGCATACAAATTGTGCTTTTCAGTCATGTGAATAGTCGGTATATGGAAGATAACATTGTGACTATTGCACCTGGAATGTTTAGTCATGTTCTAAATAGAGGGCTCCACGGCAAAATGACCAACAACAGTGACAACCAGATTTAGGAAATTGCGGTAAATTTGGAAGGAATTTTGATTTTGGTATAGCTAGGATTATGGTTAGATTTAAAGTGAATTCATTACTTTAAACATGGAAATTATGTGACCACTAAAAACGTTACGAAGGTCGCAAAGCTGTTTTCAAGACAATTTACAAACAAAACAAACCTCATGTACAACTGGTTTGCTAATTAAAGTAATTGACTGCTGGAGGGACACAACTGAAAAGATATCAGAATACAGATACATATATACACACACACACACGCGCGTGTGTGCGTCTAACCCGGCGTTTCTCAATCTTGTTTTGGCCTGCGGACCACTCAGGCCTGGAGACAAAACGCATTCACTTCCCGCTCTCTATACCAGTCATACTAAATGATTAATATTACAGGAACATAAAAAGGTCTTGGTTTTTTTTTTATATAGAGGTTGGGGGAGGCATTTCGATCTCAGGATGAGGGTAGTTTAATCAGGGCGGTTTACGCAACTTAATTTTTTAAATATAAAATATCACGAGTAAAATATAAATTAGTGCCCGAAACAAAAGGTAGAATAAACATTGTCAATAACTTCCGGATCAACCTGCATTTGCATCACAGCCCCGCGGGCCACCTAGAGGACTGTCGCGAACCGCACATTGAGAGCCACTGCCCTAGAGCACTGGCTTGGCAGCCCTAGAGCACTGGACTGGCAGCTCTAGAGCACTGGACTGGCAGCTCTAGAGCACTGGACTGGCAGCTCTAGAGCACTGGACTGGCAGCTCTAGAGCACTGGCTTGGCAGCCCTAGAGCACTGGACTGGCAGCTCTAGAGCACTGGACTGGCAGCTCTAGAGCACTGGACTGGCAGCTCTAGAGCACTGGACTGGCAGCTCTAGAGCACTGGCTCTCAGGGTGCCGTCTCCGAATTCAAACGTATGAAATAAAAGAGGCGATCAAGAACGGGGGAGGGGGTGGGTGTGGGGGAACTGATTTGACGAAGAAAAGCAACTTACCGTTTTTTTTTCTTCTTGGTTCTTTCGGTAAAGTCACGTAGAAGGGAAGTAATAAAATAATAAAAATAAAACATAATACAACAAATTATTTTATTATATTCTTTTATTATGTTTTATTTTTATTATTTTATTACTTCCCTTCTACGTGACTTTACCGAAAGAACCAAGAAGATGAATCCCTGCAGTCACGAAAGCTTTAAATCGAAATTCAACGTACCGTTGTGCGTAAAAAAAATAGTTTTTAATCGGGGAATGTCGCCAGATACGACAAATGGATCAGAACACAAACAAAGAAAGGAACAAAAGCTGAAAAGTGCGCAAACAAGCACGTGGCGACACGTGGTGAGAATTGCACCATGTGTCGCAAAGAGGAGCACTTGGATCAGGTTTACAAAAAAATGCAACAACGATAGACGCCACATTGACTGCTCATCGAGTGCGGTGGGCCAGGGGAGGACATGTCGCCGACAGGAATGACTGCCGGTGCTACAGAAGCACGACGGAGACTGCCAAAGGAGAGGACACCCACTGTGGTGCAGCAGCAGCAGCAGCAGCAGCAGCAGCAGCAGCAGCAGCAGCAGCAGCAGCAGCAGCAGCAGCAGCAGCAGCAGCAGCAGCAGCAGCAGCAGCAGCAGCAGCAGCAGCAGCAGCAGCAGCAGCAGCAGCAGCAGCAGCAGCAGCAGCAGCAGCAGCAGCAGCAGCAGCAGCAGCAGCAGCAGCAGCAGCAGCAAAGATCGGCTCATGCGCATGAGTCGGATGGATCGTGGCAGCGCAGGTTCATGAAGCACGTTTGAAGGCGTAGGGGAGGGCTTCATCCAGCAGTGGGTACACAATGGCTGCAGAAAAACGAAATACTAATACGCATTCAAACTGGTTAAAGTTTTTTTTTACCAGGGCAGTTTACCAAATACAGTACTAGTATACATTAAAACTGCACTTAAACTGCAAGCGAGTTAAAAAAAAAAGCATACGGCCTGCATGTATTCAAACACCGAATGTTACAGATACACAAGAGGTCGTGTCTAATGTATGCTGTAATTTAAAATAAGTGGGGATTTAAAGGGACAAAAAACGGTTAAAAAAAAGGTACAGGCTCCAATATTTTAATATCCCAAGGCACTAATTCACGACGCTACAACAGTTGCAATTTTTTACCACGAACAATTCAGGTGTCACGAAGCCACGCACTGGCCTGGCAGCATTTGTGTTGCACGGGACACACGCACACCGGCATGGGACAACTGGTAAGGGTGAACTTATTATTATTATATCTGACCAGCTCATCGTCAGAGGAGCGTGTCAATGCAGGAATGCCGTGCACGCCACCGCACCACGGGCGCTAGGCAGAATGCAAGACCTAATGTAAACAAGGAGGGCCAGTGTTGGC
Source organism: Lethenteron reissneri (assembly GCF_015708825.2). NCBI lineage: Eukaryota > Metazoa > Chordata > Hyperoartia > Petromyzontiformes > Petromyzontidae > Lethenteron > Lethenteron reissneri. Next base: position 13,172,345 of record NC_083807.1, on the reverse strand, counting down.
AGAATGGAGCGCAGGAGGCAGCAACAAGGCTGGGACACGTGGCATGAATGAAGCCAGGTTTGGCAGAGGCCCCCAAGTTCTCATATTTCACCGCTCGCACTGTGACGAGTGCCACCTGTTACCTATTTCACGTGATCTTTTTCTCCCCCCCCTACCCACCTCTAAATTTGAAATGCTTATCAACAGTGTGCTACAGTTATTGCACGTATGTTTAGCTCAGCGTGCGCAGCTAATAAGCATTTCAAATTGACAAGTGACAAATAGAGTAAGCGGGGGGGGGGGTGTTATAAATGCCCCCAAACAGGTGGCGACCCCGTGTAACCTTCGCCTCCCCGGCCCCCCCCCACCGCCACTCGTAGGGCGTGAATTCACAAAGCGCCGTTATTCCCCAATGCCACGCAAGAGGGCTTCACAAAGTGTCCTGAAGCTGCAAGGGCCACGGAGGAACTAAGTTCTGCGATGTGTTTTCGGGCCGTGGTGTCCAACGTACCGCTCCCAGCACGTGCAGCCAAAGGCGCCGTAACGCCGCACGATACAACCCGGAAAGAAATGTCACGAAAGAGCTGCACAGCACAAATCGCGAAAACCCTGCGCAGCGAGGGGCAGTGTTTAGATTTGAGGGGCCCCCAGACAAAGCTAATGATGGGGCACCCAGCCACGACTGACAGCCTACAATTACATGTGATAGACACTACACTTGGATGTATCATGGTTTTTAGATTATATGGTCAGTCTCTGTGTTAGTAGGCAACGGCCATATGATTTTAAAACATATATTTGTTATTTTTTCCCTCCGAGCGTTATCCCGCTTGTGCTTTTGGTGTCACGTCATGAGATGAAGTGACCCGATTGGAACTCTCGTGGGCAGTGCAATGCTTTGTGTGAAAATGATGGCCCACGGGTTTCATATGCATATCTCTGAGTTCCCTTCAAGGGACTTCTTGACCACACAGTCGGGGGGGGGGGCAGGACTTTCCCACTCACCCTGCCGCTATGTATAATGCTGCAGCATGGAGTCCAACCGATATTTCGCACGTTCAATTAGAACTACGTACGGTGCAAAAGAGGTTCAACCTAAAAAATGTAACCTCAAAGCTGGAATTTAACTAAATAAAGTACGTAACCAAATTTGATACAATGGGGTTTACTTTGTACCGGCATTGGTGACCAGTCCGAGACCATCGACTCGCTGAACTTGCATTACGGATGGGATGCCTGTATTGAACCCAGGCTCGTGGGGGTGCTAGCTCAGCACTCCGTCCTCTGAGCCACTCGGCCACCTCCACTGCCTGACCTGGCTGATGCTTGTATTTTTGGAGTTTGCGTGTCTCTCTCCCTGTGGTCGCGTGGATTTTCCTCTCGGTCCTCTGGTTTTCTCTCTCCACATTTAGAAACATGCGTTTCTAGTATTTGGCTACTGCTATATATTTTCACGTGATAAGCCACCTCATTGGGCTATCATTGGTGGCCAGGCCGCTTCTGAAAAAAAGAGCTATATAGCTCAGTGGCATTACCTGGTAAAATAAAAAAAGGTTAAGTTTAGTTTGACATATGCTCGAGCAAATGCAGCGATGCCTCCCTGGGATAAGATCTCCCAGTGCGCGATCAGTTACACTCGGTTGGGGCCGTGCAGGGAATCGGAAGCAGGTGTGTGGGCCGTCTTAACCGAGGCGTGGGATGAAGCTGCTTCGCCGAGCGTCGCCTGCCGTGGCGCACACGACAATTTATCTGGAGCAGTGGAACGCCGGAGCCGGCGTGACGTCCAACACCGCGGACGGAGAGTGGAACGCTGTGGCCATTGAGTCCGGCGTCGTAGCTGGCGCGCAGGACGACGCGGCTTGCGCGCGGTGAACTGCGCTGGGCGAACGGGGTGCCTCGGTCGGTGTGCGTGGTGGGAAGAGGGCAGCAGCAGCAGCAGCAGGGCTGCTTGGCTCTCTCCACGCTCTCATCGAGTGGATCTCCTTGCCCAGGTGCAGCAGGGATTTTGCCAGCTGGCAGTCCTGTTGCCGCATTTCTAACTGCATGGTGTACAACACACACACGCGCATGCACAATAGACAATCATTCACCCATTTGGTCATGCGAGAGCAGTCAGCGAACGCCTGTTAAGGACTCCCGCAGCGCATAAAGGTGGGGGCTCGCACTATGCCCAGCTGCCTTTGTCTCCCTAAATGTTGATGTTTAGTATACCACAACGTATGCTTATGCAAGGCTCAGCTGACCTAGAGGAGACCCAGGACAAGATGAGAGACCACTTCCCACTGACGTTATCAGGTCGCCAGGGTTTCAGCAGTGCGCTAAGTTTCAGACAGCAGACAAAACCGCGTAAAAAGCATTCAGCCTTTGTGCAAAAGCCATGACCATTTGCCTCAAGAGGTGCATTGTGGTCCTCTTCGTCTTAAGCCACCAGACTCGAGTGACCTGGCAACCGACGACACGAGACACGCGTGTGACACGCTGCGGAGAACATTACACTTCATGCCTCCATTGTGTCTGCAACTCGGTTGGAATTTACAATATAACATACACGCCGTACGAATTCGTATGATATATATAAATGATGTAGCACAAATCCGTTTGTATATATTGTTAATATTATGGAATGCATGGCTTTTTGTCAATCGATTGGTGAATTAAGGCTCTCCCCCCCATCACACCGTGTCAGCCATGGGGTTGTTTGACCATACTTCGCCGTGCTGGTGAAGATTGTTTAAATTATTGAGCTGTTTTGGCTGCTACAAATTTACATATGATAAGTCGCTTCGTTTGTGGCCAGGTCACTTCTGTAAAAGAAGCTAATCGGGGTTTTACCTGGTACAATAAATAATAGATTAGTTTTACTTTCATAAAAAGTTATTTGCTTACCTCTTTCTACTGTGCACTCCTATCGTGTTTTTGTATTCTTTGTTGTTGTAACTTTCTGACCCGCCCCTACTGCACATATGTGAAAAAGAGCTTTATATCTCATCCGATTCCTCCAGTATAAATACATATTCTGATGATTCTGATATGTGGGGGCAGAGGGGGGGGGAGGCAGAACCAGCTCAGCTTTCACGATCCATGTTCGCCACGGCTGAAAATGTAACTCGGGGGTTTTATAGCGCAATGCGCCAACCACTATGCCTTGCACCAAATAATTGTATTTCATGTATGTACGTATGTTGAACTTATTTTGCACCACATGCAGCGAACCGTGCTCATCAGAGGTGCGGGGGAAGGACAACAAACCAAACACAAAAAGCAGTTAGAAGTAAATTAGTTTTCAATCGAGATGATTTAAAAGTGCATAGCTCCAGTGGCCTTCTCGTATCGGAAAGAAGAGCGTTCCAGACGGCCGCAGAGGCGCATCTGAAAGCGCGCGATGTGGTGACCGTCTTTGTTCGATGGTTAGCCAAAAGCCGCTGCGAGGATGACCGGAGTTCGCGTGGTGGTCTATGCTCCTTTCAAAGTGTTGACAGCCCTATAATACAGGGTGCTTCAAAAAAATGTTAACATTTACATGGGACTATCGTTTTTGATGGAAAAGAAATGATAGTACACTGTAACATGATAAGAAAAGTTTGCTAATAGCTTCGAAAAGTCAAAGAGTCTCCACTTGTTCGCCATCATTGTCAACACGTGCTTGGAATCATCTCCAACAGAGATGTTTGGCAGGAAGCAAAGTGAAGATGGTTGTCACGGCGACACTGGACCGATACTCTTCGATACAAAGCGACGATTCATCGGTGAGCATCAATACAAAATATAACAATGCACACATTGAATTGTGTGAGAACCATTTGCGTGCTGTTGATGGAAATTGTACGCAAATTACATGCCCATGTGTCATATAGATTAAACGATGGTGCAAAATATGGCACTGACATTTTTTTTAAGTATACAAATAAAATGGGAAAAACGAGACAAAAAATTATGATACATATTTGATTCAAACTATGATATGCAAAAGTTTGCAAATTCACCACATAACTGGGGGGGGGGGGGAGGGGGTAAATCGTTACATACCACTGCATGACTGCTTTGGTAAAAGAATGTTGTTTAAGAGGTCAGGGCTTTAAATAACGCTTGGAAATGAGGCAGATTAATTTGCGAACTAGCCAATAAAGAAACCATAATGCAACATTAATTTAAATATCCGAATAATGCTAATTGGACATTATTAGCACGTCCATTCATGACTTGTTTAGCCAGGCACAGTTCAAGCGAATAACATCAGCACCTCTTGTCACTAGATACCGAACGTGACGCACTTTGAACGCGGACGAACTTCCACACGACTCGAGATTAACGTCAATATGGAATCAACGTGGAAGCCTCACCAGTTCAGTCCTGATCCAGCTCAAGGCCCCCTCGATCTTGGCCCTCCTCAGCTCCTCGCTGGCCTCCCGGTGCGCCCCGTGTGGCCGCCCCTTGCCCTCTCGCGCCCCGGAGCTGCCACCCGGGTGCCCTTGCCCAGCCGCCGGGTTCTGGAACGCGTCCCTCAGCCGGTGGCGGATGCTCTGCAGGACGAGCTCGGAGACGGAGTCCTCCTCCAGGTCGCCGTGGCCGGCGTTCATCGCCGCTGTGCCGGCGTTCTAGGGACTCCGTCGGGCTCCGCCGCGGACGACGATGACCCAGCAGCAGCAGCGGCAGCAACAAAGCTCCCTTTAGTATGCTAAACCTCAGAATGCCACGAGGTCCCACGCGTGAATTGAGGAGACAGCTCGGGGGGGGGGGAAGGGGAGGCGAAAAAAAAACAAAAAAACTTTCCTCGCTGATAATCAGGATGCAAAAAGGGCTCCACACAGAGAGGGACGACCGTCGTCTCGGTCGACCGTTAATCGAGGCCCGCACAAGAGAAGTTGGTGTGGGAAGGGAACGTGTTTGACAAGCTTGACCGCACACCAATATGTAGCGGCGCGGTCCCATGCTGGTTGTGTTGCCTTGCGTGGGGCGGCCACGGACGCATTTGCATACCGGCCACATTTTTACGGTGCCGTTTACGCGTTGTTTCGCGCAGAGCCGCTGGAAACCAACATTTACTTCGCCTCCTCGACGACGCGGCGTGTGTAGCCAAACCTGTTAATGTGCCACTTAACGCTGACGTGTGGATGGAACGGCAAAATAAATGGGGCGCCTTTGAAAGGGCCGCATAGATAGACGGCGCTGTGCAGTCGGGCTCTCAGCATTTATTGCCAACGTGTTGAAAATCCCAGCTCAACATGTATTTCATTTATAAACGGAATGGATTAATTAGAGATGTCCGGCTCTGCCAAAGGCCAGAGAGCTGGTCCCAAAGCGTTTCAGCAGTGAGGGTGGATATCGTCTGGAACGCTGCATTGTTGTCGTTGCTGAATATTGAACGTGGCTACGAATTTGACACCAGTTGTCAGCTTTCAGCTGTCTGTGACTGAATTGCACCATGGCTCATTGCAGTCAATAATTCCGTGGATTAAAAACAACATAGTTTAATCTAAAAAGTTAAAGTAATTATTATAAATTAGAGTAATTGTAAGTAATGTAATAATTGCAGTAAAACATTTTTTGGCAAAATGTTCTTATTTTAGTATAATTATTTCTAGGTTGCTGTATGAAATGTAGGAAATTACATTGGTAGCACGGTGAACCCGGTGACCTGAGTTTGCTTCATGGCCACGGCTAACATCAGTGGCGAGTGATATCTAACCCCTGCTGGGCACCTGCTACTTCACCAACTTACAAACCCACGAGGGTGGTGAAGTGTAGGGAAACTAACCCCATGACAGACACGGCATGCGGCAGTGGATTTGGCAAAAGGCTGTACATTATTGCTTTATTACCTTTTTTTTTAATCCCGGGAAGATAGTGAAGTGAATATACTGTGACCAATTTGAACTACTGGATGCAACTGGGAGTGTATTGTTTAGAGTAATATCATGGACAGAGCTCGACGGAAGAAGACCACGATCGCCAACGTGTTTGAGAATGGACATGGCGCACACAAAGAGAGAGACGTCATTATGATTGTTATGGCACAGGCAAACCTCCCTCGAGGTCTCCGTCCTCAACTGAATGTTTTCTCAGCAGTAAAGTGCCTTTTCGAAACACGGTGCGTGCACAACTTTTACGGCAACGAATCTTCTGCACTGGGCAGCATTGTCGTCTGCTTTTTTGTTGTTGTTGCCAGTTTTCACGCCGTAAATAATCGTGAAGAAAGCCCGAAGACCCCCATTGCTGTCCCTGGGAGGGGGGGTCGGGGTTGGCGCGGTGGGGGTGCCGGGAAGAGGGGGGGGGGGGCGGCCAGGCCTGGCGGTGGTTGCTGTGGGAGAGAACCGGGCGCTGGGCAGGGCACGGAGATCGTCTAAATCAGTAATTTGCATAATCAGAGCGCCACTGTGATGCCACACTTGTGAGAGGTTCAAACACAAAAATGAGCATATTTCGGATTGGCACTCGCCCGGGAGATGTTAGCTTAAGTTTAGATTGTTGTCCGTCGCAATGTACGCGTTGAACCGATCGTAACTATTGCTAACACAGTCGTGCTTGTAACAAGGCGTCGTGCCGTTCAGTCATTAAAACCGATACTCGTGCTCATTATACACGTGTCGAATTGTGCGCAGCAAGAACAATTGGCGTGCGACGTAGGCGAATCACATGCTGTTGTGACATTTATTCCAATGGGTAACCATAGCTATAAAGAAAAAGAAAAATAATAAACGACAGTAAAAACGTCGCAGAAATACGATAAACACTCGAATCAAATCGCAAACCCCCGAAAATCGCGGCAGTTCACGTGCCTCGTCGAAGCCAATGAGTTTGTGTGGGTCAGTGACCATGTGTGTTGGTGTGTGGGTGTGTTGGTGTGTTGGTGTGTTGGTGTGTTGGTGTGTTGGGGTGTTGGTGTGTTGGTGTGCACTCACAATAAACCAACTGATAAGCCCTTGCGTCGGTGCGGCCTGCAGCGTGAAGTGTGCTGTGGCTTGGCAGAATGTGCTACAATCTGATGTGCTTCAGTCCACAGTGCATTCACCCACTGGACCATACACTTGTATATATGTACATACACACGTATAATGAGATCCTTAAGCCCCCCACCCCCCTCTACAACACCTCTGTCCACACATTCGTATAAATGGGTACAACCAACGGTGAGTCAATGGCGAAAGGTGACATGTTGTTGGGTAGAGTGTGGGTACTCCCAACTTCTTCAAAGATTTCGATGTAAAGCTTCTCTCGTGACTGCAGGGATTCATCTGCTTGGTTCTTTCGGTAAAGTCAGGTGAGGACGGCTGCTTGCGTTGTGGCCGAAACGTCGTGAGAATTATTTTATTATGTTTTATTTTTATTACTTCCCTTCTACGTGACTTTACCGAAAGAACCAAGAAGATTCTTCAAAGATGTCTAGCCGGTGTGGAAGAGGAGCCCAAACTACTGCACCCTCGAGAGAAATATCTCTCCCCAGGGAGTAACAAAGCATGGGAGCGGCAAAACACATTTGCAGCGCTGCATATACATTAGAGCAGAACACACAGTTCAGTTCGAACGTTCGTCGCGATCCTAAGTCGACTCATCACAACACAGCACGTGGTTGACAATCGCCGTCACTCGAATGAGAAGGGGGCGCTTTAAATGTCTCTGTCTCTCGGAGCGCCCGTGCTGGAGTCAAGGGTCAAGGTCAAGATGATGCCCGCGTCCCCGTCTCGCTCTCGGAGCGAGCGAGCGAGCGAGTCCAGCCATTCATCACGGAACGTCACCGTGGCCAATGAAAGCGATGCTTTGCGGACGTTGGGATTAGAGTAAGATCTCATTCCCGACGGGTGGAGAACATTGCCACAATTGTTATGGAATTTTTGCCCTCTTGGAAGCCGCACAAGTTACAAACGTATGCCGAGTGTGCAGCGGTAGATCGATCGTGTAACAAAGACTTGTGCATTATATTTACGAGTACAATAAATGTATATGTTTTCGTAAGATTATGTCCACTTTCCTAAGTTTAAATGCTCACGTAGTGCTGGTGCTAATAATATAATTAGATAATTTATTACAGCCCCTTGGGGCCGTCCATAAATGACGTCACACACCTAGGGGGGGTGGGGGTCAGACATTTGTGAAGATGTGTGACGACGGGGGGGGGGGGGGGGTTGAGAAGTGTGACGTCACATCAAAATACGCAACTTTAAATAAATATAGACAACACGTTCTACTTAATTAAATAGACTTTTTTTATTATTTTTTCTCTCCTACAACATCAGAGTGCAGCGCCACATTAAATACGCACTACAATGACAATAGTTTAAAACGATTGGAAGCATGTACAAAAAATTGTGGGGGGGGACAGAGCTTTGTGCCGTCATATTTGAGGGGGGGTCTGACTTTTTGTGACGCCGTGTGACGAAGGGGGGGGGGGGGGATAGAAATCGTCCAAAATCGCGTGACGTCATTTATGGACGGCCCCCTTGTCAATCCCGCCGATGGATGAATCCGTGTCCACAGTGTGCCGGTCATCGGGGCTGCTTCACCATACTTCACCATACTTCACCGTACTTCACCATACTTCACCATACTTCACCATACTTCACCGTACTTCACCATACTTCACCATACTTCACCATACTTCATCATACTTCACCATACTTCACCATACTTCACCACACTTCACCATACTTCACCGTACTTCACCACACTTCACCATACTTCACCGTACTTCACCGTACTTCACCATACTTCACCGTACTTCACCATACTTCACCGTACTTCACCACACTTCACCATACTTCACCGTACTTCACCATACTTCACCATACTTCACCGTACTTCACCATACTTCACCGTACTTCACCATACTTCACCATACTTCACCATACTTCATCATACTTCACCATACTTCACCATACTTCACCACACTTCACCATACTTCACCGTACTTCACCACACTTCACCATACTTCACCGTACTTCACCGTACTTCACCATACTTCACCGTACTTCACCATACTTCACCGTACTTCACCATACTTCACCATACTTCACCGTACTTCACCATACTTCACCGTACTTCACCATACTTCACCATACTTCACCACACTTCACCATACTTCACCACACTTCACCGTACTTCACCATACTTCACCACACTTCACCCTACTTCACCATACTTCACCGTACTTCACCACACTTCACCGTACTTCGCCATACTTCACCACACTTCACCATACTTCACCATACTTCTCCGTACTTCACCATACGTCACCATACTTCACCATACGTCACCATACTTCACCATACTTCACCATACGTCACCATACTTCACCATACGTCACCATACGTCACCATACTTCACCATACGTCACCATACTTCACCATACTTCACCATACGTCACCATACTTCACCATACGTCACCATACTTCACCATACGTCACCATACGTCACCATACTTCACCATACTTCACCACACTTCACCATACTTCACCGTACTTCACCGTATTTCACCACACTTCACCGTACTTCACCATACTTCACCATACTTCACCGTACTTCACCATACTTCACCATACTTCACCGTACTTCACCATACTTCACCGTACTTCACCATACTTCACCGTACTTCACCATACTTCACCGTACTTCACCGTACTTCACCATACTTCACCATACGTCACCATACTTCACCATACTTCACCATACGTCACCATACTTCACCATACTTCACCGGGCAGATCGGTGCAGGTTGGTGAACTTGGCGAGGCCCAGGATCGGATTGATATGTAAATTGCTACTGATGTTAGCCGTGGCCGAGACTCAAACTTAGGCGGCCAGATTCATAACACAGAGCGTCAACTACTCTCCCAGTACTCCCCATTTCCTGCGGTTTTAAAACATCACTTGTACTTTGATTTGTTTGTCTTTACTCTGTCTACTCATGTGCTGGTGTTTCTCTTGTTATGCCGTTTTCCCTTTTTTACGTAGTTTTTGCAACTTTTTTTAAACCGAGATTTCACTTGAAATAGACTTGTCAATAGTCGATCATCAGCAGACATTCTCTACCCACTGCTGAATGAAGGCCTCCCAAGCCGTCATCATCCCTCATGGTCCTGCAATGCCACAATCAATCTCATTCTTCCACGGTAAAAGTTTTGCGTATTCTCTCCTTCGGCTGCCATTCCATCACTAGTCTTGATATTTCATAATGTCAACCTTCGCAAACATTCAATCATATTATGAGGAGCAGCGGTGCAGTGTTTCACGCACTGTGCTCTGAAACATGGATTCGATTCCTGGACGTGGCAAACATCAGTGGCGAGTGAGATCTGAAAAAATTCCAGGCCCTCCCTTCCGTACCCCGCACTGGCCAGCGTGGTTATAAATGACAAAACAAATCCCCGTGAATGACGTGGCATGGGGAGGCCTTCATCCAGCAGTGGATGGACCAAGAAAAAGTAGTCAATTATTATTCATAGGATTACAATAATTTGAAATAACTAGTCAGTTAAAAACACGCAGAAAAAAAAATGCTTATTGCAAAAAACGTAATTGTAAATGATGTTTCAAGATGTTAACGAATTGTACGGTTTATTGTTCGACTTGATGTCTCACGTTTCGCTCCACTCGCTGGGAGCTTCCCCGGGAAACTGAAGTCTCTTCGGGAATGCAGAGGAAGCTCCCAGCACGAGCAGCGAAACGTCGGCTTTCCCGCCGGACAGCACACGGGGACAGCCCGGACACAACAACAACAACAACCCACGTCCAAGTGCTGCCCGCAACAACCGCGAAAACCCTGCGCGGTTGTCATCTTCCGTAACCTTCTTGGACATGTTCGTTCGAGGCAGCGCTGTCAAGAGCACATGCGAGCTCCGTTCGCCGTGGCACTGCAATCCAACCGCGAAGCTTTCAACGGACCGAGCGAAAAAGCGATTTCAATGACATTTATTCAAACGGCAAAAAGATGTATAGCGAAGCCCTTAAAGGCTGTCTGACGCGTCGCCTCCACGACAAAGGGCCTGGCCGTTCTGTTGCTGCACTCCTCGTGCTCGTGAAATGTTCCATTTAATCCAACCATTGAGGGCAACCTCGACCCCCCCCCACCCCCCTGTCCTCGTCAGGCGCTAACCCCCTACATTCACACGTGAAGGCGCAGCAAGCAAGGAGGGGAGTCTGCCTCCCCCCCACTCCCCACCCACAGATGCCCCCCAGGGCGGGCGGCAGTGAGGTTTCCCACAGCGCCGCATAAAGCGCTGCTGTGCGCCGCACAGTAAATCGAGATGGGGAAAAAATACAAAAATACATGGGTGCAGTAAATTGCTTTGTCAAAACCTAACGATGCGGTGGGGGTTTTTGGGGGGGTTGGCGTTGTTTTATTTTTTTTATTTTTTTGTAAGCTCCATTACAGTGAAGATTAAGAACCCTGCTGTTGCGTAAAGGTTAGCAACACTGGGATTTGGAAATCCAGAGGTGGCCGGTGTGAGTGGATCTCCGCGGCGAGGCAGTTGAAACCGTAGGGCAGGCCTCTGTCCGCTCAGCGGCATGAACGGGGACACGGCAGCAGGTCGCGTGGGGGGAGGGTAAAATGTGGTCACCGACACGACCTCGAAGACGCGTGAAAGAGCAGGCCACATGACACTCTGCAGGACATCTCGAGAGCTCGCTCGAGAGGAGGGGGTTCTGCCTGAGTGGTGTAATTGCTAGCCTACACCTTTACCTTTGACAGTAAATCAGAAGTGGACATGAAGCCCGTGGCCTGTGACAATTCTACAAGGCATTGATTTGTTTTTAGCCAGGGATCCCTTGAGAGATCGTGCTTGGATGGGCAACCAGTATACGTAACAGGTATGAGCTACATGCTGCTGGGGGGCTACACTGTGGGCAACAGAGGACAGTGCAGCAGCATCTATTGCATGTACTGCTCCTACATGTTGGCGGCAGAGTGACGCAGTGGTTACATTTGTGCCTCAACGGTCAGAAGCCCCGAGTTCAATTCCCGACTCAGGTGTCGATCTGTGTGGCGTTTGTATGTTTCTCCATGCCACACTGTTCTCTATGATTTCACTGCGGGTTCTCTCCTTTCCTCCGGCCTTTCTGATTTTAAAAAAGAACAATGTAACTGGTATTGGCCACGTATCACCATTGAGAAATTACCCGCAAATTTCTCAAGGTGGAATACACATGAACTTGAATAGCAAGATCCACCCCCCCCCCCCATCGTGAAATACCAAATACTGTACAAACGTGATTCAATGTTAAATAATAAATTGACTGTAGTGCAAGTCGGCTCTGGCAGGTAACTTCTTGAAACTGACCACAGTACAATTACATTTCGATTTAAAGCTTTCGTGACTACAGGGATTCGTCTTCTTGGTTCTTTCGGTAAAGTCACGTAGAAGGGAAATAATAAAATAATAAAAATAAAACATAATAAAATACAATTCTCACGACGTTTCGGCCACAACGCAAGCAGCCGTCCTCAGGTGAAGAACATTTTTATTATTTTATTATTTCCCTTCTACGTGACTTTACCGAAAGAACCAAGAAGATGAGTACAATTACAATTAAGTTTCAGAAACGTTCAACGGATATCGTGTGACTGTCGTGCTAATGTGTGAAAAGACACGGGCGTACATGAGGGCATGTCAACTGCAACTCCTGCGTGATGTCACATCGTCGGCCTTGGCCCTGGTGGCCTCATTTAAATTACATCTTGCTGCTCCTCATCCTCCCTGGAAACTGCCTCTTAACGATAGTTTGGGGGGGGGGTGGTGGGGGGGGGCACACAGGGAGCAATGTTGTTTATTATGGGGCCGTGTTTGCAACCCTCACCCCGAGACCTCACCACTGAATGACCGCTGCTTGTAACTCGTCATTGCCGAGTGCTTTCATTTGCCCCGCCAGACCACAGCTCTTGAGAAAAGAAATCTCAAAATGAAGCCACGCACAATGTGCATTGCCTGACTCGCATTCCGAGTGGATAGCTGCCTTCGTTCGTCCGCACAAATGAAAGGAAAGGACAGATTGGCTTCGAAATTCCTGGGACCGCTGACAGGTTATGAACCTCTCTTGGAGCCTATTGAGATTTCAAACATGTGTGTAAGCCAAGAGAACATTCCTGGAATTCCATAGAACATTTTTTTTTTACAACAAAATGACCCGCCTAGCTGACACGAACTCACTTCTGCTGAGCGTGCTTTAACAGCCAAGGACAGGAGGCCCGCGTCACCCTGCAAAGAGTTCAGGGGTCAGAGAAAGCCATGCCAGACAGGGCAATGACCATGCATCTATTCAAACACGACCGGACCTCATAATGATTCACTGTTTGCAGTGCAACGAGGTTGCAGTTTAGATATGGAGTTTATTATTAAAAACAAAACCTCTTTACAAACCGTAAAGATAAACTGCAGCACTGCACGGAAAATGTGTTAGCGTTTATTGCTAAACTGTTTAATATATATAGGGGTTCTAGCCATTGGCTGAAGTTATTTACATCTTTAAAAAAAAGTAGTTCTGCTTTACTCAACGTTCCACACAAAGTTACATTGTCTCATGAAATACTGTTAACCTAAAAAAACGTTGATTACATCGATTGTTGAAATTGTGTTCAATGTGCACAAACGTAATAAAAGCAAGATTGCCAAGGTTTGCACAACGGCCATGGTGTCATCGGCACATTTTATAGCAGCAATCACTCAGTTGGTAGACTAAAAAACCGTGAAGTTACGACTTTTATGAAGGCGACTTAACGAACGTTCCAGATTGACTGAGGTCAATGACTTGCTGGGATTCCATTGTGCGTTTGATGTATGTGCACGGCAGTGGCGCAACGGTTTGAGCACTTGTGCTCGAAACCGAGCTGAGTTCGATTCCCAGCCATGGCTAAACAGGATAGCAAAGGATTCTTGAATGAGACAAATATACAGAAATTTGTAAATAAAAACTCATAGAAGAGTGGAAGCATGTTAAGTTTGACAATGGATGGATAACGGATACAAGAGGTGAGAGTTCAGGTATCTGGGAAGACATTTAGGATGATAACTAAAATGACCATGGGAAGGGTGGCATTCAGCAGGAACAAGTTGCTGCTGATAGGACAGATGAGAACGCACTTCAGGAGGCTGATTGAAATCCCTCGTATGGAGCGTGGTGTTGTATCCGGCACACGTCGACATTAAGAGATCAAATCGTAAATTTAAAATGTTTTGAGGTGTGAGTTTTGGAGTTGAATGGAGAAAATCAGCTGGGCAGGGAGGATAACGAGGAAGCGTGGAGTGGGTTCACTAAGAGCGGAGTTTGATCTTAACAATTCAAGGAAGGCAAGCGACGTGGATCGGGCATATTGTGAGTGACAACGGCCTTCTGAAGAAAGCTCGAGAGGGATGGTTTGAAATAAAAACAAAAGGTAGAAAAGGGAAGGCATTGCTCAACGCTTTCAAAAATGAATCGCACGAAGGCGAACTTGAGCTAATAACCTGCCCTTAGGCAAATTAACTTGAGAAAAATAAGATGGACGAAGCAGCGTCAAGATAAAAGGAATGAAGTCACTTGAACGGCCTTGTCTGAAATCGACAAATGCTGATGCCATCAAATAGATAATTATATAAATAGACCGTTATCGGTTGTCACAACCTAGCTTCAAGTACGTTGAACTCGTGTTCTGAGCACACACACGCACACACACGCACACACACACGCACACACACACGCATACAAGCACATACAAAGACAAAGATCCCCCGTATAGCCTTCACAGACTGTAGGGGCAAGTGCTGTTAGCGAGCACCTATAAAGGCCGGAACGGTACACGAACGTGGGTGGCCAGCACCACGCCCGACCGCCTTTGTCTCCCTAGTGACGATGTTTACACACCGCACCAGGTACTCATTTAAGGCTGAGTCGACCTAGGGGAGGCCCAGGACCGGTTTAGATAATCGTCACTGGTGTTAGCCGTGAGCGGGAATCGAACCCGGGTCGCCAGGTTCATAGCGCAGCGCGCTAACCGCTACACTACCGCTCCCCACAAACACATACACACACATGCACACACACACGCACACACACACGCACACACGCGCACACATACGCGCACACGCACGCGCGCACGCACGCGCGCACACACACGGAGAGGGCAGGATGACAAAGTTCCCTCTCTGGGGTTGTTAGCCGTGTGTGGGGGGGGGTGCTGCTATGCCGATGTCACCTCAGGCTGTGGGTGGCATGGGTTTTGTGGATTCATGTCGAGGTTTGTAAAACTCCCAATCTCACCTGGCTGTGAAGTGGGCCAGAGATGAGATTAACGAAAACAAAAGATTCATGAACCCATCCTTCAGAAACTCTAAGTGCCATCCTCTCACACGAATGGATTTTCTACGACTACTGTGGTTTTATTGAAGGAAATTACGCAACCATACATATGAAAGAGCCTCTTAAACATCATTATGATCCTCATTCAGGCTTTGCTGGATCAGCGAAGAGTATTGTTACATTAGATTTAACCTTGCTTTGCTATTTATTGATATTTTGATCTTCGTAGCATCGACATGGACAATGCAGATCGGGCAGGCTTCATAGTTTACAACCTGCGGTTGGTATAAAGTCAGTAAAGAACCAGCGCCGTTGGGATTACAGCGCAGTGCATTAGACGCAATCAGCACTGATATACAAAGACAAAGATCGCCTTATAGACGCATCAGGCTGTTGGGGCAAGTGCTGTTAGCGAACACCTATTGAGGCCGGAACGGTACACGAGAGGGTGGGTGGCGAGCACCACGCCCGGCCTCCTTGGTCTAGCCAGTGGTGATGTTTTACACACCGCACCAGATGCTTTTTTGAGGCTGAATCGACCTAGGGGAGGCCCAGGACCGATTCAGATAATAGTCACTGGTGTTGGCCGTGAGCGGGATTCGAACTCGGGTCGCCAGGTTCGTAGCCACCGCTCCCCAAGATAATATAATATACACACTCATCAGATCAAACACATGTACACCATTACATGAATACATTTATGAAAACACAAGGATACATGTTGATGAAACATGCAGATATTATAACGGCTCAGCTGGGAACATTTACCACTCGCACTGATATTAGCCGTGGCCTGGGAATCGAACTCAGGTCACTGGGTATGAAGTGCAATATCTCTTTAACACATTCACGTGTTTAACACAATTATAGCCAAATATTATCCTTAAAAGATTGCCATATTGCAGGATATTGATTTCAAAAAGAAATCTACTCATTATATCATCTTCAAGTAATCCACTAACCCCATCACCTGCTCAATTGCAAAGGTTAACCATTCTACAGGCACCTTAATTCATCAAGAACACTGCAAACATTGGAACACTATCATATGCTGTCGTTTAAACCTGTACTCAATTTGGCTGCTCTGCAGCTGGGGAAGTTGCATTGGTGAGAAGGTGGCTTTCTCCTGGACATCTGTGAAAAATAGCTTCATAGCTCATCGGATTTGTCCAGGATACATTAGGACTCTTATTCTGATATTGCAACATTCGTGTATGACAGAGGAAAACATAAAAATAACATAATGAAACATCTCTCCGTTGTAGATCTCTCTCTCTCTCTGGTGTGCTTTCATGGATGTGCCACAAGTTGTCTGGCACGAATTGCGACTCAAAATAAACAGCTCTGATTGGCCTACATCACACAGCAGCAGCCAGCAACGCCGCACAATCCAAGGAGAACCTGAGCTGCCCAAATTATTTCCCGAAGAAGCTCCCAGCTCGTAAAACGAAACGTCTGACATCGTGCCAAACACGCGATGCAATCATAACGCAACACGCAAGAGCTACGCGGCACAACCGTGTAAATCATCGCAGTGGCATCTCGCCGTGCTGTCTTGAATGCGTTTGGCTCAGAGTGGCAACTCTGTTGCGGACATAAAGTTCCGTTGAATGTCTCCTGCAGAACGATTGTCGGGTCTCCATAAATAACTTGTGGCTCCTTAAGGAATATAGGGGTGCAACATATAGCATTCATACACTGGTAAACGGAAACTGCGGTCATCATCCTCGCAGCCGCTTATGTTGATCTTCTTTCGCACCATACGCAACACACCGTGCTCATTGGAGGTGCGGCGTGTGGCTGAACATCGAACAAAGACCGCAACTCCATCGCGTGCCTGCGGGAGAGCTTCTGCGGCCGTGTGGAACCCTCTTCCGATATTAGGAAGCCACTGGAGCTACTCACTTTTAAGTAATAAATGTAAAACGTATTTCCTGCGAACTGATTTTTGTGTTTAGTTTATTGTCGTTTCCCCGCACCTCCAATTAGAGCGGCTGGCTCCGTGTGGTGCAACATAAGTTAGACATGCATACCAAAATATCAACCATAATAGAGGGTTTTTTGGGTTAGATCGCGTAAATATATAAATGTGTCGTTAAAACCCGCCACCACCCGACACAGCCAACTAGTAAGGGTTGTCACGTAAACATAAGGTACCAATTCGTCACTAGTACAGCACACCGGTGTGTTGGAGAGCCAAGCCACAACATTTACAAACTGTTTACGATGTTTCGCCAGTAATTACAACCAGCTTCATCAGGCAACCCTTACTAGTTGGCTGTGTCGGGTGGTGGCGGGTTTTAACGACACAATTATATATTTACACGATCTAACCCAAAAAAGAACCTCTCATGGATACATACAAGCTCACTTAATTGTCTAAACATTCAGTATCAACATGATGTCTCGAACTGTAAGGTGTTCCCTGATCCAAATATTCATCTTTCTGCCTCTCTGGTAATTACAAGCATGTGCCTCTCCATGTTTCTTTGTGCACGCTTATTGCTTTGTATCATTTTATGTTGTGAGTATCCATGACTCTTCCACTTGTATCAGAGCAGGCATCGTGCGGCAACTGAGAATGCCTTCTTGAGTCACATTGGCGTGTTGTTCTTGAGTGTCGAATCGAATTTCCCATAACCACTCCAACCTGCCCTTACTCACCTCTTTGTATTCATCCAAATACCAAATTAGGCATTTGGCAGAATTTTTTATTTCAAGTCAAAGTAGTAACTTTAAATATATATTTTTTAAGTTAGCAAACAGCCATGCTCCATGCATTACAACACTCCCCACCCTCTCACTTAACTCACTCCCCACCCTCTCACTTAACTCAATTCTCGACCCCTGCTCTAGAAAATAACCAAACAAAACGTTGAGGGTCTCAAGGAGGAGGGGGGTGGAGTGGGGGGGGGGGGGTACCCCCATTGCCCCCAGTGCCGGATTAAGCTAGTGCGGGGCCTGTAGCATACGTTATAAAGGGGCCCTAAATTTAAACAAACACGTAAATATTAAAACACTAATTTGTAACTTGCATAGTAGAGTAATTGTATTTTTTCATTTGCTATACAGCCAGATAATGCGACAAATCGCTAACCTTAAACACCCAGTCGTTTATAAAAGTTGAAAGCAGTATAGATCTATAGCAATAGAGCTAGTGCAGAATCACAAAACCGGAGTTGATAGCTTGAAAGCGTTTAGCACGGGGCCCTTGAAAGTAGCGGGGCCCGTAGCTACTACATGTGTAGCTACTTTTGCTATTGGGATCATCCGGCATTTGATTGCCCCCCCCCCTTCTGTCACCTACATCACTGCCCTCATTCAGCTCATTACCTGCAATTCCCTCAAACTCACCTCTCTGTCCCAGTCGAAAAATAATTCTGCTCGAGCTGACTTACGCTACAGGGAATTTATTCATAAACCAAAACACGATTTATGTTTGCACAATATTGTCGATTTCTCATGCGGTAGTATATTGTTCTGCTGATTTATCTTTGCTTCATTGCTGCTCTTTATTTTACTTGTTTCTTGTCGTTTGTAACTTTGGTGACCCAGGTCACGCTGGCAAATGAAACTTATCCTGGTCTCCTGATTTTCTCACCTGGTTAAACTAAATTTACTTGACAGAATAAAAATATCTGAAAAATATCTGGCATTCAGCCGACTTGAAAGCAAATAGAACATTCGGTTTGTACATTAATTGGAAATCAATTCCCCTGACCCAGTGGATATGTCCTAGGCTGTATACGTTATGCTACTTTATATTTGCATAGAACTTTAAACCATGGATATATTACAAAGTATTTTTTTTCATGCATACACACGAAACAGCCTACACAGACTGTTGGGAGAAATTCTGTTGGTGAGCACGTCACGTGAGCAGGTGCCATGGCCGGCACCGTTGTTTCCACACCTCGCTCGGGCGTCACGGTGGTCAGATGTTGACTGGTCGGTTCGATCCCGACCCTGACGTCTGTTGTATATGTTTGGAGTCCGCACGCGTTCCCCGTGCTCGCGTGGGTTCTTCTCCGGGTCCTCCAGGGTTTTTCCCTCCGCGTTTAGAAATGTGCGTTTCAGAAGTATTTGGCTGCTAGAAATGTCCACATAAGCCACTTCGTTAATCTATACTTTGTGGCCAGGTCGCTTAAAAAAATAGTTATATAATGCAGTGGACCTTGCTTGGTTTAATGGTTATGTTTGTAGTTTAATTGAAATCCGAGATGACGTAGGCGGTCCAAGACCGGTTCAGATGCCACCCGCCACTGATGTTAGCTGTGGCTCGGCATCACAATCCAGAGCGCTCGATAACATTTTTCCCACCGGGCCACCCGCCACCGACTGATGATGCTGTGGCACCGGCTCCACCCCACCAAAGACTTGAGCCGTCAGCCGTCACTGCTTATTCCTTTTGTTTAACACTATGGCCGCCCTCCCTGTCGCACTCATGCTGTTACGGCACTGTCGTAGTCAGGTTGCCAGATTTGCAACACGGTTGCCCGAAACGACTTGAGCGTCGCTGCTCCGATACACAGCCTCTAACAGACTGTTGGAGCAAGTGCTGTTAGCGAGCACCTGTGAAGGCCGGCATGGCACAGCCCACGAGGGGATGGGTGGCCAACACCACATCGCCGCCTTTGTCTCTCCAGTGGTGATCATTACACACCGCACCAGGTGCTCATTTGAGGCTGAGTCGACCTCGGGGAGGCCCGGGACCAGTTCAGAAAATCGTCACTGGTGTTGGCCGTGAGCGGGAATCGAACTCGGGTAACCAGGTTCGTAGCGCAGCGCGCTAAACAGCTACACTACCGCTCCCACCACTCTCCACCACACATACACGGACACGCGCAATGCACACACGCGCGCACACACACGCACGTGCATGAGCGGAGGAGGGCACGTTACACGTTTACTGTCCACACATTTTTCCATTCACCTTTGGCACCGCCCCTGCCCTCCTGAAACGTGAGATATAAAAGGGCGGTGGAATCGGTGGTTGGAGCTGCAGCACTCAATAGACTCTAAGCCTCGTTCCACTCTCTTCTGCCCTCCTCTGCCCTCATCTGCCATGGCGTTCAGCGGCAAGTGGAAGCTGGTCTCAACCGAGAACTATGATGAATTCATGAAAATCTGCAGTGAGTATATATCATCGCCTCCAATTGCACTTCGTTAAAATTCCACTCTGGTGACTTTGATTGGGAGGGCAAAATCAGAAGTGGTGGTTCAGTGCTGACAACCAGTGATTTAATAATGCCTGCTGTATGTTATTGCTGATCTCTCAAATGTAATTGGATCTGCCTTTCGGGTCAAAGTTCGCCAGTTGAAGCCACACATCGTGGCTTCTTTATGTGTTTTGTTACATTAGTTTGCTAAATCCATTGATTTATGAAGGCGACTCCAAGACCATGTCAATCATGGGGACTGTTTGACCATACTTGACCGCACTGGTCAATGCGAGTTTGGTGAAAGGGGGAGCCCAGGACCAGTTCAGATTTCCCTCGTCGCTAATGTTTGCTGTGGCCAGAAATCTAAATCAGGTTGTTGGATTAATATTTAATCACGCCAGGCAGTGTTCTACCACACCATGCATTATTCGTATGCATGATTTACTCAAAAAAGGGAAATGTAAATTGTATATGAATAAACGACTTGTTACATAATTCGCAACAGGGAGCCATTGTGTCCTGGGAAAACCAGGTTTTCCGTGCGTGGCTGGGAGGTGGCTGGAAGATGGCAGTACAGCAAACAAAGAGAGGTCATTATCTTTGCGGAGTTTTGAGCGTTATATCCACTTGCATGTGCGTATTGTCTCTGGGTATTCCAGGTAACCTCTAAACACGTCAAAGCACTCATTGCAGGAACCACCCGAACATCCTGAGACAGGGGCAATCAGACAAAAAATAGTCCTGACACTCGGTGAGGCGTCCCAGAGCAAATCAAAGATTCAAGGTGCAGCCTTGCGATTGTTTTCTCAAGCCACTGCTGGCAAAAGGTGCCTCCAATCAAGGGGCGCTCTAGAGAGAGAGAGGGTAAATCGACTTGACTCACCCAAGCGCGTTGGCAGAGGGGGGCAACCCAAACTTCACGCCACCACACGCGGACCTCCGACCAACCGTGGTTGCAAATGGGAAAAATAAAAATGGCAAATACCCATGACGTGCAGATGCGATCGTGCAAAAAAGTCACCGTTCGTCCGCGCGTGGCCCTTTTTTTCTTCTTCCGTGAACGCAGAATTCCCCGACGACGTCATCGCCAAGGGCCGAGACGCCGTCACGGAGACGACCATCGAGCAGACCGGGGACAAGTTCGTCGTGAAGACGGTCACCAACGGCAAGGAGGTGGTGAACAGCTTCACGCTGGGCCAGGAGGCCAGCCTCACCGGGACCCTCGGCACCAGTGCCAAGGTACGAGGAGACCGCCGACCCCTCGCTGGGACCACCCCTGGGCACGTGGGGGAATTCATCACGATGGTAGCAGCAGAGGGGTGGTGGGAGGGCAGTTTCTGCGGTAGGGGTGGACGTGAGGTGTCTGGGCAACCCTAATATTTTTTCTATATTTGGCCGATGCCCACAAAATATTGTTACGCCTGGTCAGCAAACGCACAGTCGTTAACCACGAGATCCGGCCAGTGCCAGATTAAGTTAGTGCATGGCCTATAGCATATGTTATAAAGGGGCCCTAAAAAAAACGTAAATATGAAAACACACATTTTTAACTTGCATAGTAAAGTAATTGTATTTTTTTCATTTGATATACTGCCAGATAATACAACAAATCGCTAACCTTAAATACCCAGTCGTTCATAAAAGTTGAAGGCAGTATCGTACTAGAGTAATAGAGCAGGTGCAGAATCACTGGACCGGACTCCAGCCACGGGACACGTGGGGGTGCATCTGTAATAAATGTGACGACATTGGCTTCATCGAACAGCAGTGTGAAATTCGCACAGGTTCCCAGAAAATAAACTGTTCTGGTGCCAGTCAAGCACCATTGCCATACACCTAAAATCTGACTTTAAATCTCATGAATGCATGAGTGTCTTGGTTGTTAGACTGAGAATGTCTCACCGGTTGATGTCTCAGTGGTTAGAATGATGGGCTCATGATGTGCAATCATGTGTGAATCACCTTTCTCTGATCTATTATGTGTCCATTCAGTGCATCGCTGTGCTCGAGGGAGGCAAGCTGATCTACAAGGTGGACAAGCTGACGCACGTCCAGGAGGTGAAGGGCGATGAGCTCATCGAGGTAAGCACGAGCATGACATCCTAAGAGGCCCCCCGTGTGTGAGACACTGCAGAAAATACACGTAATAAAACGTGGGCGTGCTGGCTGGTCACATGTCGTCATAAATTCAAAGTGCCACGTGTACAATAATAATTAATCAGTGTCTCTTGTCTCTAGGGCTCTCGTATAGTGCTTATTTATCTCTCTTTCGTCTCAATAATCTGTACTCTGTCGTAGCAGGCTATATCTCTCAGAGGGCCATAGATGGGTGAGTCACTCCAAGAGCTTTTATGGGTCAGACCCTGCCCACAGGCGGATAGAGTGCTCTATATTCGTATGCATGATGAACCAGTACCACTGGCTCACCGACAACAGTCTATAGGTGCCGCTGTGGCAAGATGTTAATTCCCTCGCCTGGTATGCAGGAGGTCGTAGGTTCGATCCCGATCCTGATCCCGATCCCGACCCTGACTCCTGTATATTTATAATTTGGATGTTTCCCCCGTGGTCGGGTGGATTTTTCTCCGGTTCTTTCGTTATTTCCCTAAACATTTATAGATATGCATTTAGAGTTTTTGGCTGCTATAAATTTCCACAAAAGTCACTCTTGTTGAGCTTTCATTTGAGGCCAGGTCACTTCTGAAAACGAGCTGCATAGCTCAGTGGGCCTTTCCCAGTAAAATAATGACATGTTTTTATTTTTTTCTATTGTGACTTTGAGATGAAAATGTATTTCAGTCTGGTATATGATTAGACCATTATGCATGTGAGATATCTACCTTCCTGCAGAGTCAGCAAAGTTCAAATATACGTCCGTGTAGCAAATAGGCTGCTTGACATCAATATTTTTTTAAAGTGTCATCTCCATTTGTCCCAGGGTCTCTCTCCGATGGTTTTGTTGACCACATGTTTGGTTTTGTTGTGTTTGGTGTACCCACCCTGCAGAACGTGACGGCTGGAAGTGTGACATTGATCAGGAAGCACAAGCGCGTCGCATAGACGCAACACTCCATCCTGTGTGCGCGAGTCAGGAGCTCCGAAGCCACGTCCATATCACAAACTTTGTCCGCGAGTTTGTTTTTTAAAAATCGGTAATGGTGACATTTCATCAATAATCACGTTACAGCTCTACACGCATTACAAAGCCACCAAGGCATGCTTGTTTGTTTTTCTATGGGTGGCTTTTTTCTGTTTAAATTGAAAGTTGCGAAATAAAGCTTTCTAATTCCAATATCTTTCCACTGGATGCGCTGTTCATGAAGTGTTCTTATTTGTGACTTTTAAAGAATGCAAAAAATAATGTCAAGTAGCACCGAGTACAGGGACTCCTCTACTTACAAACGAGTTAGGTTCCAGAGGTCTCTTCGTAAGTCGATTTGTTCGCAAGTCCAACTTTACTACTGTCGATTCCAAACATGTTGTACGACATGTACACTAAACATGGGGAATGGCTTTAAAAGTTGTATAATCTCCTGCAAATGTACGATTCTCAGTCCGAACAGGCAACTGGACATATGGACAGGTTTGCTCTTATCAATGAAAGTTCGCAAGTCGAATGTTCGCAAGTAGAGGAGTCTCTGTACTTTCTAGTGACAAAAATAGACGCGTGTGAAAAGTATTCCTTTATCAAGAATTATGCGCCACAGTCACAGTCGTCTTTTCCCCATGAGAACAGCAACCAGGTTACTGGGAAACTCAATCACGACACGTGTTGAGAGGAAGGACCTCCCGGCCCCACCTACTTTTACAGAGCCACACCCCACCCATCCACTCGCCCCCGCCACACAGCCAACGTGGCCTCACCTCGTTATTACGCCAAGGGTGGCACAGTCGGGTTTTATTACAATCGGGTTTAATTGTCTTTTATATTAAACCCGATCATCTAAGATTGGGAGAAACCCGATGCCTGCCGCTGGAAAAATCGGGTTTTTTCCACCCATGTATTACGCTGGCCACACATTGTTGTTCACAACAGGCCCCCACCCTACGTTTTGTTGGTTTCACTGGACATCTGTGAAAAAGAGCTTCACAGCTCATCGGATTCCTCCAGTATGAACAGATTCTGATGGGGCCCCGCACATTTCTAACCAAGGCGAAATTTCTTTTTTTACAAATTCTCCCCCACACCATGTCAGCCTTTCTCAAATGAGGATCGTTGTTGTTCAATCAGGACGCTCGAAAGGTGTACCCCTGAGCCCCCAGAGGCTACACCTAAACCCGTTTCCGTGTGGGATTGAAAGGTCTGCCGTACGCAATATTTGTACACACTCGTACAAGTACACACGCATCTCTACAGACAAATATAAGACGCGAGACGAAATCCCCCCGAGAGCCTGAACAGACTGTTGGGGCAAGTGCTGTTAGCGACTACCTACGAAGGCTGGCACGGCACACGAGGGGGTGGGTGGCCAGCACCACGCCTAGACGCCTTTGTCTCCCGAGTGGCAATGTTTACACACCGCACCACGTACTGATTTGAGGCCTAGTCGAACTAGTGGAAGCCCAGGACTGGTTCAGATAATCGTCACTTGCGTTGGCAGGAATCGAACCCGGATGGCTAGGTTCGTAGCGCAGCGCGCTGGCCGCTCCCCGACCGCTCCCCGACGGCTCCCCACACACACACAAATGCAGATCCTCACACACACACAGATACAGATCCCCACACAACACACAGATACAGATCCTCACACACACACCGACAAACAAGTTGTGCCACCAGCGGCGGCACGGGGCGTGTGCGCGCATGGTTGGGTCAGAACTCGCGCGCGTGTCCTGCAATGTGTGCATCACTCAGCAGCACCGTAGAGATCAGAGGTTCTTAACCCGGGGTGCACGCTGTACCCCCTGGGGTGCGAGATGCCCTTTCTGGGGGTGAGAGACGTGGCCAGATTATTTATAGAAGGTGAGTCGTCGAAAAACAAATTAAGCACGGGCACATATTAAAGTAAACCGACTTTGCTTCATTAAAGCTATGTATTTGCTAACATTATACATTTTTCAACGATTGAGCAACAGAGTGAAAGGCTGCGGTAAATGTTAAGAACCACTGCTGTCGATATTCACTATCATGGATCGTGATCGTTTACATAAAATATAATTATTAAGATGCTCAATGAATAATTAGAGAAAGGTAAGTAAGATGTATTGCACATGTAATGGCTAGCAGACCTCAAGATTTAATAATAATAATAGTTCAATTTATAACGCGCGCAAATTTGCGGACGTAATGGCCGCAACTCAGAGGCGCGGAGCGAAGCTCAGAGTCGCTCGAAAGCACGTGGTTGTAGAGGTGAGTTTTTAAGTGTCTCGTGAAGGAGATGATTGAGGTGATGCTGCGAATGTGCAGAGGGATAGCGTTCCAGACTGTTGGGGCTGCCACCGAGAAGCGGCGCATAGACGTGACCATCCTGGATCTTGGTATCAAGAGGAGGTCGTGAGTCGCGCTGCGCAGGCATCTGCCGTGTGCTGCGCTGCAAGTTGTCAATAGTGAAGAAAGGTACGGCGGGCAGGCGGATATGAAGGCATTGTGGCAGAGGCAGGCGATCTTGAACATATTGCCATGCGCAAGTATAAAATGTATTGATCTTAACAAATAAAGGAAACTATTAATATTAAAACAGCAATGACATCAACAAATATTTATTGAGAAATAATTTCATAATATTTTGGGACATTTCAAAGAACGTTATGGAGCAAAAAAAAACTAAATGTATAATCTTCCGTAACCATTCTTATTTGCAATTTTTTACGCTTTTGCATTTAGGTCCCTGGACCGAAATGCGTTTATTCATGAAGAGGGGGACAGGGTTCGCGTGACGATCGTGCATTGAACTTGGGGTCGCGTTGGAAAAGTCAGCATTGTTGGGGAGAGGGACATTTGAAAATGTGGATGAGATGGGTCGTGGAGCCTCTGCCTCTTAGCAAGATTGGAAACGATTTCATTTGTTGAGTACAATCTCACCCAACCACGAAGCTAAACAATTAAATCACGTCTTAGGGTGAATCTCTACTCGGGTTGTTAAAATCTTTGCTAATTATGCTTTATAACCGCATTTTAAAACCGGTTTTTACCGCCCATGTAGAACGTTTGTCAGTAAACATTCATGATTTCCTTATTAACTTGAACACAAAGGGAACCGCTGTGGTGTGATGGTTAGCACAGTCGATTTGTAATGAAAAGGACATTGATTATATTCCATGATGGGCCAAGTTTCGTAGATGCCACCCCATCCCTGCACGTCCACGCACCAGTCTAAAGATTCCACCACAGTCAAACGTGAAGTGTGGGTATGCATGCTACCTCTTCTAAGACGTCTGAACAGCGTGGGGGAGCAGATCACACACCCGCTTGAGCTCCCTCTAGTGGAGCAAGCAAAGCAATTGATAGATTGTGTATTTTACCTTTCAATTGAGAAACGAGGGCGCATGTCCCATGCGGTGACTTAGGCCGTCGTGTCGTTTGTACGTTAACGCGTGGCCAATCAGCACAATCATTACTGAAGTTCCACTGGGAAGGATTACCGGTTCCCGACTCTTGAAACCAGTGATCGATTCTGATAATGGTTACCGGCTATCGTTTTTAACAACACTAATCTTTACACGTCTACCAGCTGATCAGCAATATAAAACAGCATTCGGGTTTAGATTTACTATCCCAACATTATAACATAACATTGGTGATGGAATTTCTTTCCTTTCCTTTGAGCCACCTCCAATGGCTCAATTTGCAAACAGAAGACACACCAGCATAACTTCACTCCGATTTTTATTTGAGAACGCAGCAGCACATTCCATTCAGAGCTGATCCATCATGCGGTGCGACCTTGTGTGTAAACAGTTTGAAAAGGCGAGACTCTCTCAACATAAATCTATCTGCTTGATGTCAGCACACACCTGAGGACTGATGGCAAAGAATGTTAACACAGAAGGCTCCTCATACTGCCATTTAAAGAGGGCTAACATCCCATTACAGCACCATGGTGAATATGTTAAATAAGAGCTAATGCTAAAAGGCAGTCTAGATGAAGGAAAAGAGATGCGTGCTGCTCATGCAATGCGAATACTTACCAAGAGTATAATTAATTGCGTACTAATTGGCACGAAATCAGTTTCATAGATCTTCCGCAATAAAAATAAAATTAAACTCAATAATGCAACTGAAAAGCAATGGGGACGCCAGTGTGTTTGGGAGCACATGTTTTATACTAAGGCATACCACCTCCATCCCACTCTCTTTGTTATCATCACACAATTATGGAGCTTGTGAAATCTAGATTTTAATCACGTGGTGGAGAAATGAACTGCGGCAGTTGGCCAGAGCTGTGGATTGACGCCTCGGACATGCAAAGAGTGCAGCTCTCCGAAACGACAGAATAACTCGTTGCAGCGAAATTCACACGCAACCATAATCACACAGCCCTTTGAAGGCTTCCCCGTGCTGCTGGCCATGGGGGTTGTTTGACCGTGCTTCGCCATGTAGGTGTGTGGGCTGGTGAAAGCGGTGGTTACTAGAGGTTCTGATATCACTCACCGCTGATGTTGGCTGCTTACCAGGTGTATAGTGCAGTGCCCTACCCACTGCGCCACGACTCTACCCCACACCGCTCTACATATATTAACATTATTCCGTACCATTCTTTGGCAATGTGACGTCTTGACAGGACTGAAATACAGAAAAGTCACTAAAGTGTCATTAATTATTTTCTGGACAAAAATATGTTTGAAGTTTAGATGTAAAAGTTTACGTTATGAAGAGAAGTGAATAATTTGAGGCGTCAACAGATGCTACCATTCACAGCACAACCCAACCTAAATCATTTTTTAGCAAAGAACATGAAAGCCAAAGGGCAGAATCCAGAGAACATTCAGACCCCCGTTGACTCATTCTCTCTTAAAATTATGTGATCAGGCTGTGGGTTTTCTGAATAGCCCATGCCAGGGGCTGCTATTGTAGCTACAACCACAGCACGGTACCACAGCCACTCCACAGCTCTCTCCCAAGCTACACCCTGGTGTCCCAAGCTACACCCTGGGTTTATCCGGCAGAGGGCGGCAAACATTGAGGGCACTGCAGGTATGGCGTTGAAGTGGGGCGAAATATGAGAAAAAAAACGGATCTGGAATTTTCTATGACCGGGTCAGGAGTGTAGGAGGTGATTATAGCTGCAGCAAAATGTTGGGTTTCCAAGTCATCTCGAATGTCAACTTTTTAAACGAGACCAAAACAATGCAGGCAACGAGAACTAATTTCAAAATTAATGTTTGCCGTGCCAGATTTGTGTGCTCAATTGAGTCCATAACCGATGGGATGAAAACTGATGCAGGAAGATGCACAAGAGCAAGTTCAAGTTCAAGAGCAAAGCCCCGGGAGAGCAACGACAGAGAAGGCGGCGAAAGATCGGAAGAGGCGGAGGGAAACGCGTGTCGACAGCACACGAGGAATCGCACAATGCTACCGATGATGAATGAGTTCAATGTCTTACGTAGTGGTCAGCATTCGAGAGCGCGAGCGTAATCCCTCTGCGCTACCTGCAGGAGCCCGGGTAACGGAATCTCAACGGCATTGCTGCCGCCAAATGACACTCTCACACGCACCGCACTTTCACGTTCAGACGCGGGATTTGCTCATTCAGTAATTGAGCAAATGTTGCGTTCGTTTGATATCTTCCTTGCTTCAGCCACCCCAGTCGACCGACGTGGTTATACAGAACCCCTTGGCAACGCCGCACAGTCAAGATGCTGTGTGCGTGAGCACAGAGTTTCTTCATCAAGGGAGCGCCGGTCACTCCTCCTTGCCGGTTACATTCAGCTGCACGCACCACAAAGCCACACGTTAGACGCAGTGCCGGATTGTCCTAGTAGCAAAAGTAGCTACATATGCTACGGGCCCCGCACTCTCAAGGGCCCCGCGCAAAATGCTTTCAAGCTATCAATTCTGCTTCAGTGATTCTGCACTTGCTCTATTACTATAGTACTATACTGCCTTCAACTTTTATAAACGACCGGGTGTTTAAGGTTAGCGATTTGTCATATTATCTGGCTGTATAGAAAATGAAAAAATACAATTACTTTCTATGCAAGTAAAAAAATTGTGTTTTCATCTTTGTTTTGTTTTATTTAGGGCCCCTTTATAACATATGCTACAGGCCCCGCACTAGCTTAATCCGGCACTGGTTAGACGTCGCTCACAAATACAAAGATCCCCCGTGTAGCCTTGACATGCTGTTGGGGCAAGTGCTGTGAGCGAGCACCTATGAAGGCCGGCACAGCACACGAAGGGGTGGGTGGCAAGCACCACGCCCGACCGCCTTTGTCTCCCCAGTGGCAATGTTTTTACACACAGCCCCAGGTACTCGTTTGAGGCCCAAGACCGGTGCAGTGAATCGTCACCGATGCTATGAGCGGGAATCGAACTCGGGATGTCGGCTTCGTAGCGCAGCATAGCGCTAACAGCTCCACGACACACACACAGCCCAGCGATCACTTTGCCCTCAATACCCAAGTGTTAGCCCCTTCTTGAAAAACAGTTGAATCGCACAATGAAGTATATATAGGGCAGTGCTAGAGGAGACACCCATTCAAATCCCCCCCCCCACCCCATTAACGCTTTAATAAGTAAAAACTAAATTCCAAATCAGTTCCAATTGTGCTATTGATATTGTATATTGAAACGAAGTATCCACTCGGAATTCTCGCAGGTCAGTGCGACTCTGTGGGAGGACGGCCCTTAATCCACACAGTCGAGGTGGACTTTCACACATGGCCTGTGCAATGGATAACTTTAAATTTTCAGAGCTGGAATTGAGCAAAAATGACTAGAAGACAAAAGTTGTATGTAATATTTTTGTGCGCAGTCATCTGTGGCTGGACTGAGACCATACATTCACGACATTTGAGGGCCCAGATTTGAAGTCAGGGTCGCAGCAGTGCCAGCTCAGTGCTTTGACCTATGACCTCTGAGTCACCCAGCCACCTCCAATGCGGTAGATTGTCTGCAGCATTTGGCTCAGATACGTAAACAAAAATGCCAATTCTAGATTTGAAGTTATCGTGACTGCAAGGATTTATACTCTTTGGTTTTTTCGGTAAAGTCACGTAGGTAAAATTTTGTTTAAAAATAAATAAATAAAATAAAATGTTTTCATTTTATTTATTTTTACCTACGTCACTTTACCGAAAAAAATGCCAATGTTAATTAGAATGCCTGCCACTTGAACGAACATCCTAATAGCTATAGGCGCCTCAATGCCACTATTACTGCCAACTGTTATTGTGAGTGTTTATTTAATTATAAACCATGACGAGAAAGTGTTGTGGATTCACCCTTCAACACACCGGTGGGCTAAAGTAGTGAACTATTTGTCTTTTGTCAACGTGACACATTTTTTACTGATTGTCCGTGTCGGGTGGTGGAGGGTTGCGACACATTTATAAATAACGCGATCTAACCCAAAAACCTTTAATATGAAATAAAATTTAATTAATAAAAAAAACGTCTCATTGCTGTCTAACTTTTCTGCACTAGAAAAAAAACTGCCAAAAAATAAATTTCAGTAAGTGGAAATGCAAGTTAAAGCAGTTGGTCAAAAAGGTAAAAATCAGTAGAACATCGTAATATCTTCAATGATCATTTTAAAAAGAAAAATGCTTCCTTGATCATAACTCAGGGCTGCTATTGTTACACGTATATACAGAACGCAGCTGAACGCCATTAACCCTGGTTCTCTACTTTCCTGTACTCTGTTTTTGTTAATATACTTTTTTTAAAATACACTCCCATAATTTTACGTCTGCAGAATACACGTAATTTTTAACGTCGAATACAAACCATATTGACCATTCTACTCGCCCTCTCAATTACCGCTCTTTAAAACTAATTGTTCACAAGCGATTCATCTGCTTTGAGTGAACGAGATGAATCCGTTTCCGCGGCACTTCCATGAGGACCGCGTTAACGATTTGCACCCCTTCGTAAAACAAAAAAAAAGAACGGTCTCATAAATCCCCACTTGGAAACATCCCCGAAGAGATTTGTAACGAGGATCTCAGGACTAAGACAAGGGGCTCCCAAGCCAGGCTTTGCCTCCGTCTCCTTGAGAACTGAATAAAAACAAAATGTAAATATCCCCACAGATGACGACTCTTCCGGGTGGATGTAATCTGCACTCGCTACAAGACGACACGAGAGCCGATGCTGTTTTGTTACAGTTGAACGCGTTAAAAGAGGGGCGGTGAGGTGAAGCGTTCAACTGAAAAACAATTCAACATCCGATGCCCCTTTCGTCTTACAGAAGCTCGTCGCAAAGTAAGCAAGGCAAGGTTTGTGTGTGTGTGCTTAGTAACAAAAATGCCTGGACAGTATTGGCATTAATGAAACAACGTGGGAGTTAAAACAAAAAACAATTAAACAAGAATTAAGAGGCGATGGGAAAAAATACAAATCATACGAAGGAAAGACAACAACATGTTTATGAAATACAACAAATTTAATGAGGACAAGAAAACAGCATGCTACAACGTTCACAACGTCATTTAGCTCAAGAACCACATGCTCATTATGTTTTAAGTGTTGAGGAGGGTTATCACTTCAATTCCAACCAAAACGTAATCATAATTCCTACATGCTGACACATCATATTCTGAGGCAAAAAAATTACTTGAACAATGCCACATGCCAATCGATGTTGCACAACAGTGGAATACCTGGCGCGATCACACGTACATATCTGACATACAGTCGCGCACACTGAAGCAAATACGGGCATGCACACGAACACGTTTGCACGTAGGATGGAAAATTATGGACGGGCAAATACGTTGCACATGGAAACGTGTTATGCTGATATCAGTAATTCTGGACTTAAGTGAGTGTGCTAGGTGTAAATATGGAGCAACGTCCAATGGAGGGAAATTTTTAATAAAATAAATGAAAGCAAGAATGAAGATAACTCCCAAAACATAAATCAAGCAATGAATAAATGGAGCAATGAATTGATGAAATAATGAATAAATATCATTGCTGATTTTGCAACAAGGTAGAACAAATATTACCTTTGCCACGCGGTGTTTTTTTTTCTAAATCAACCTAAGCGGAAGTAGAGGACATATCTTTCTTGATAGCAACGGTTGGGTGGAAAGCATTTGAGTCAAAACGGAATTATCAGCTCCAATTTATTGGCTATACAATGGCCAGGTTTTCTTTTTATCAAGAAATAGCACGGCAAAATTTTACTAAATATTAAATTGAACAAAAAAGAGCAAGGATCAGCTGAGAAAGATCCATCTGAGAGAAGCCTTTCCTGAAGGCCTTGAGGGGCCACTTTGAAGAGCTACTTTCTGCTGTGCGAGTACTTGGGTTTTTTCGAAGTCTCCTCAATCTCCTTTCCCTGCTTGCAGACACTTACGGTGAAGTCGACGGTGTCCTGGCCATACTTGTTCTTCACTACGATGCCATACTTCCCTGTGTCGGCCATTGTGATGTTCTGGATGATGAGGTTCGCGAAACGCCCCTCTTCGAAATTGATGATGTAGTGCTCGCTCTTGGAGATGACTTTGTCGTTTTTCAGCCACGTGGCCTCTGGCACCGGCTCCCCCGCCACGGAACAGGTCAGGTTCAACGTCTGCACCAAACGGCAAGAGGCAGTTTCCAAGATGGCAACGCTTGCAGTGGTGGGGGATGGGCGCAGGTGAAGCAGTTTTAATTTTGACTCAAAGCTTTGGTGACTGCAGGAATTCATATTCTTTGGGTCTTTCGGTAAAGTCATGACGATAGGTTCAAAGAAAATAACAAAAACTACGACGTTTCGATCGCAACACAAGCGGTCGTCATCAAGAAACGAATGACGACCGCTTGTGTTGCGATCGAAACGTCGTAGTTTTTTTTGTTATTTTATCTAAACCTATCTATGTGACTTTACCGAAAGACCCAAAGAATATAAGTTTTAATTTGAGAAGTGGGGCACGGAAGGTAGGTATGCGTGTTGGGCTTCTGTCGTGCAATAAGTAGCCGACCGTGTTAATCAGAGGTGCAGGGGAAGGACAAAAAAGCGAAACACAAAAAGATCTAAAGAAATTAATTTTCATTCTCGATTTGAAAGTGCATAGCTCCCATGGCTTCCAAAGATTGGAAAGGAACAGTGTTCCAGGTGGCAGCAGAAGTGCATCTGAAAGCGCGCGATGTGGCGACCCTGTTTGTTCGATGGCTAGCCAGAAGCTGCTGCTGCTGCTGCTGCTGCAAGGATGACTAGAGTTCACACGATGGCTTATGCTCCTTGGTTTATCCGCGTCAAATCCCACCAACCCACCCACAGCTGCGCAGATATCCCAACGCCTGTGTCATTCCCTCCAAGCCACCTACAGCTTCGCAGATATCCTAACGCCTGCCTAAGCACAAATCCTTGACTTATTTACCCTGCAGTTAATCTTGATGATTTAGCTTTATCCTCATCCTTTTTCCTTATCCCTTGGCCAAAACCCTGGCTCGAGTGTCAACTTTAACTGCAGCTATAGTCCTAGCCCAAACAAATTCACATTTAGGCATTAGAAGCACGTGTAAGGTTGTGCTTTGTGTGGTTCAGCACCTCACAGCAAATAAATAATATTTGAGTTTGCGGCCTTGTTAAAAAAATGGAAGTAGTTTCATAAAGTTTAATAATTCTACGTATTCATTTTTACAGGATATTTGAAATATTCAAACATCCAAACTGTATTTTTTTTTACTAAAGAAAACAATGCAACAAGAAGGACAAAAACAGATTTCAGAGGTTCCATTCCAATTTAAAGTTCAAACAGCAGCTGCTTTGGTGAATATCCATCCTTACCTTTCCTTCCATGATGCTGACAACGTCAGGCAACCCTCCTACGATCCTGGCATGGTCTGCAAGAACAGCATCGGGCATGGGTTACAAATACGAGGCTTTTGCTTACTTCTTTTGTTGAAGATTGCTCATAATTAACACACCCACGCTTCTGAGGCAGATATCACGACAAGGCAATAATCTATTGCAATTGAAATAACAGCGTAAAGACAAACCTTCACACTTGCAGACGAGCCAACACACACGCATGCAAGTGTATCATGACAACTGATATGTCACTTAAATAATCCCTCCCTTGATAGCAGCAACGTCTGTCTGCGGGACACGCACGCGCACTGACGCGACTTTTCATTTTCGCGGATGCACTTATCCTCTCCGAGAGCCTCAAAGATTATGACATACAGCAGCGAGATATCAGCACAAACACGATCACCGACTCTTGTGTCACACGACATCTCTTGACAGCGGGGATCACATCATGTCACAATATAGTGCTAAAGCCAGGCTCAGCTGCCTATATTGTCAACGTGCTCAAAGAATGGCACGAATGCCTTTGCCGTGAGTGGCTTGGATGAGGGTAAAGGATTGCCAGGCTGCAAATCATTCTGAGAGAACAATGCGCGCAATGTTGTGACACAAAGACAAAGATCCCCCCGTGTAGCCCTAACAGACTGTTGGGGAAAGTGCTGTTTGCGAGCACCTATGAAGGCCGGCACATGAGGGGTGGGTGGCCAGCACCACGCCCGGCCGCCTTTGTCTCCCCAATAGCGATGTTTACACATCGCACCAGCTACTCATTGGAGGTTGAGTCGAGCTAGGGGAGGCCCCCGGAACGGTTCAGATAATCGTCACCGATGTTGGCCGTGAGCGGGAACCAAACTCGGGTCGATGGGTTCGTAGCGCAGTGTAGCGCTAACCGCTGCACCACCGCTCCCCACACACACAGGCACTGTTGGTTAAGGGCATTCGTAAACACTGCACCCTCGCCTCACTGTACTCACTTTTATCTGCATTGGCAGCAAGCCTGTCCAAAAATAAATAACATTCGCAGTCAAATTTGAAATATAGACACAAACTGGTAAACGCGACATAAAGAATGCGTGCACAGCCTGATGTGTCGGCCCACTGCTGGACGACAGCCTGGCCCACGCCTGGCGGGCCGTGATGTGTATTCGACCATACTTCACGTTTGTCAGTGTGGGTTTTGGTGTACAGAACAAGGCGGGTAGGTGGGGGTGGGGGGGGAGTTAAGAAAAACGATAGACTTTTGCTGCCCTGCACCTCAACTGCGCACAACGCCTGTTACACTGCGTGTGGTGTTCGCCCATCCGAGTGCTCTCCAGGGTCAACCCTGCTTAGTTTCCCAAATCTGACGGGATAGGGCTCATCCCAGGCGATCTGGTCATCGGGAGAAACCCACGAGCGCCACGCTTCACGCTGCTCCCCCTCGTAGAGTCAGAATGCACGCGCAGCGACGGTGCTCACGGAAGGGCGAGTGAGAATTGCGGCCGCTGTTTGTGGGTTTGACCCCCAGCGTGAGAGTGTTTGTAGCACGCCGACTCACTCGAGCTTCTGGTACTCTTCCAGCAAGCTAGCGAAGGCTGCGAACGAAAGGAAATGAAATTCACGCAATTTAGAGCGGACAAACCAAAAAAAGATGGCGGTTAAAGAAAATGCATTCAGGCGTTCTTATTTCAAAACAATCCTGCAAGCTATAACTTAAAAAAGAGTGGGCGCTCCCTTACGCTGTACGTAGGAGTCTATCTGAAGATAAAACAGCCAGACAGCCACACAGGCAAAAACAGATAAGACACTGGTGTTCCCGTAAAGCGCAAAAGGGGCAAACAGAACTATAAAATACACATCTAGGAAGCGCGCAAAGACGACAAGAGAACTCGTCGAGACCAACATTCTATTTCTCATGTTGCAGACGGCTACCCCGCCAGCATCCCGGACGCGCGGCAAGTTACCTTTCCCGGAGAGGTCGATGGAGAGTTTGACCGTCTCGGTGCTGCCTGTGGCCTCCAGCCGGTACGTGCCCTTGTCCTTGTCGACGGGAGCTTTAATCTTCAGCCACAGCTCCGTGTCCGAGCTGCCGAACTCCAGCCGCTCCGACTTGGTGAGTTTGCTCTCCCTGCTCCGCCGTCACGCCAGCGGGGACCAGTCACCCGCTGTGCATTAGGTTGGACTGCGCAAGAGCCACTTGTGCACTCGTCGTGGCGCGCAATTAATGTTCGCTTGAAGCAAAGGGTGTAGGATCCGTGGGTGTTCTCGAAATCGGTCGACAAGTCAAGCGCGCACTATCTTACGAGGCAGATTCGTTAGAAACGTTGTAAAATCTGGACTGCAATGTGCGAAATGCGGGTTTTTGTGATGCTGTCAACGATCACTTACGCGTGGAACCAGACGCTCTTCACCTCGGGAAGGCAGTGCTTGATGGTGGAATGAATGCGGACTCCCTCCTCTGTGGCCTGAGCTTTCAGTGCTGCGGCCGACTTGACTGCAAGGGATGCAGAGGGCAGTGGGAACAACGATGACAAGGGCGGCATGGGTGGGCAGAGCACGGCAAGGCAGAGTGCGCACATATCTACACGCGTTGCCAATCACTGTCCCTACATCCCAGAAGAATGTTCAGTTTGTAATAAATGAGTTAGGGGTGGTGGAATCAATTCCAGGTCTGATTTTTTTTTATATTCCATAAAATGTGTTTCATTCCACATCCTCCCTCGCATCGTACATTGCGACATCCTGACGTTCTGGACGGCATTGCCAGGGGCATCAACGATATCAGACGCACCGCACTCATCAGAGCAGGCGGGGTGGGTGGCCAG
Organism: Lethenteron reissneri; assembly: GCF_015708825.2. NCBI lineage: Eukaryota > Metazoa > Chordata > Hyperoartia > Petromyzontiformes > Petromyzontidae > Lethenteron > Lethenteron reissneri. The sequence goes on along the minus strand of NC_083807.1, from coordinate 13,135,232 downwards.
GTCATTGCCGTTCTGGGCTCAGGTATTTAAGACTGTTCTAAGGTTTATGAATGGACCTCATGAGCGTATAGCTCTGATTCTCCAGCGCTGAGATTGGGCTCAATATATATTACTAGCATTTTGCCCGTCCAAGGACGGGTGTATTACAGTAAATCTGAAACTTGCAAGCATCAATGTGTGTACAATTTGTAAGGGCGCGGTGTCCATTTGGAGGACGTCACCTTATGATGATTATTAATTAGGGGGGCTGTTCGATGTGGGGTTACGTCACCTGCTCATGATTATTAATGAGGGGGGCTGGTCGACGTGGAGTGACGTCACGAGCTTTAAGGACAGACATTCCTGGGTGATTATAGCAGGTATGTTATACAGCATGGGGGTATCTCAGTAGTTCTGTGATATCTGCTTCTGTGGGACAGTCCCTAACACGAGTGTTGGCACTGATCTGCAGTGAAAAAGCAATTGCAGGGCTCTGTAGTACAAACGTAACCTCAATACGAGATGCCGATTTGAGTACAACAGGATGTAAACTGGTAAAATTGCGAGAGAGACAACATTATTCATGCCATAGGTGCATTCTAGTTATTTATGTGAATCGGCACACACGTACTCAGTCAGAATCAGAGTTTGTATTTATCCTGGAGGAACGCGATGAGCTATAAAGTTATTTTCCACAGATGTCCAGTAGGGGAGGGTAAGAACGTTACAACAACACACAGTACAAACACGTGATCGTAGTGTAAAGTACAAGAAATGTAAACAAATCAACCACGCACACACAAATACAACTTAACCATCCCCATCCTACCAGGCAAAGCCCACTGAGGTATTAACTTATTTTTCAGAAGCAACCTGGCCACAAATGATAGCTCAACAAAGTGGCCCGTCATTTGGACATTTATAGCGCCAAAATAATTGAAATAATCTCAATGCCTGTTTTTAAATGTGGCGCGACAAAACCAGAGGACCCGGAGGAAAAAAAATCCACGCCGTGGAGACAATGTACCCGAGCAGTGCAGAATGGATGACTCGCCGATTGCGGGTGTTTAGTGATTCATTCAGAACAAAAAAGTGAGATGGGAAGCTAGAAACGGCAAGGCAGAGCCCACACCAACTCACCAATCATTTTGCAGACTTCCTTAATCACTTCATCAAAAGCTGCCAAAACAAGACCACAACAACAGAACACATTTTGCTGACAATCCCGTCATCATCTGTAAATAATATCCATGACTTTCAATATCAATGACTCACAGTTTCGTGAGGTGGTTGAATGATTAACAATCATCACCTCTTATACATATATAACATTTGAACATATTCTCTGCAGTATATATCGGTGTCTAAACATAGATTACATTATTAATTGCACACGTGGGTTACAAATCAGAGTGTTGTTGACAAACGCGGTGTCGCACCGTGACAACGTGGATGATTGTAGGGTGGTATCGCTCCATGATTGTACCCAGAGCTGGGCAGTATTTAAAATACATTTTACTGTTTTATATCTTCTTCGTCATCACTATCAATAATGCATTAATACGCATAGTATTGACAGTGCATTGCAAGTAGGTCAAAAGGTTAGAAACTAAAGGTGGTGAAAATTGTCCAAAGTAACATTTTACGTCTTATATCCCATGTACATTTGCAAGGGCATTTTGTAATTCAAATAGTTTTTTTTTATTACAGTATTTTGTAGTTCTGCATTTTCCAAATACAATTAAAAACGCAGCACATTTCTTCACGTGACAACTACTCCAATTATCAAGGAATTCAGCGTGTGCAGGATAAACACAGACAGGTGACACGTGTATATGGGTGTCTCTGTGCCTACATGTGTCTTTGTCTAATCTTATCTAAATGAGATTCATATAGCGCCTTTACAAAGGCAGCAATTATACAATAGTACATAGCGCGACAATAATTTTAAATAAACAATTGGATTATTGTACGTGTTGTAATGTTGAAGCAGCTAAAACAAGATGGATCGATAAAGAGGGATTGGGATAGGCCTGGTCGTAGTTGGGGGGCGACAGAAAGCTGGGGGGGAGTTGCGGGGGGGGGGGTGAAAGGTGATCAGCCAACGCTGCATTGGGATGACAAAGGGGGGCAGTGGGGGCAGTGGGGGGCAGTGGGGGGCAGCGGGGGGCTGGAGCCAGGAGGGAGAAGGGTGCCACGGCTACGGAGGCCCCTGCGCCGACGACGACGACGTCTGCGACATTCGCACAGCGCAGCAGCGGACTGTTTGTGTGTCTGTGTTTGCATCTCTTGGTATCTTTAATCTCAAACGCGTGTGTGGATATTTCGGATATACAGGGCGCTTCAAATGGTTTTGTAACACTTCTGAGAATGTGCGACAACACCACGAGAAATGTTGTGCTGCCTTCGGGCTCTGGAGACCACCTGGAGGAGATTGCAGGCACGCGTTGACAACGATGGCGACCAAGTGGGAGAGACTATTTGACTTTTTGCAGCTATTAACGTGACATTTGTTATCATGTAACAGTGTATTGTCCGTTCTTTTCCCATCAAAAACGATAGTCCCATATAAGCGTTAACATTTTTTGAAGCACCCTGGACGGTATTTCCAGACACTTATAAATGCATTTTTTTAACTTATATTTTACAATATGTTGGTGGAGTGGTGGCACAGCGGTTCGTGCACCAGAGCGTTTGGACCTGGCAAGAACAGAGTTCAATTCCCGGCCACGGCGAACATAAGCGGCGAGTGATGTCCCAAACAGTCCAGGGCCTCCTCCCTTCATCAACCCGCACTGACCAGCACGGCGAAGTATGGTCAAACAAACCTCGCGACTGGCATGGAAGGGCCTTCATCCACCCGAGGATTGAAACAGAGGGCTGTAAATTCTGACAATCGTTGTACTTTATGTTTAGCTACCAATGAACGGCTCCTGTGACTTGTCAGCCATACGAGGCACCGCACTACAATAACCGCGTTAGTGCACGAAGTGCAAATTAATTATTCTGCCATTTATTTTCGTGTTTATGCACGAAACAATATACATTACTCAGCCTATATTGGGTCTGAAAACGGTGTTTTAGGGGTGTTTTGGGGAACGTTCGACCGATTAAATGTCATCATTATCAATTTTGCATCGTATTTAGGCGTTCCAAATACACGTCACAACGGTTGCCCTTTCCCTTGCTCTGGTGGCCAATGAGGGCGGGATGGTGGCGTGCGCCGAGCGAGCGAGCGAGCCGCGGGGAGCTTCACTCACTCTTGCCGGTGAACTGCAGGACGCTGGAGTCGGCCCCTCGCTCGTCCTTCAGCTGGAGCTTGTACACCCCCGCGTCGCGCTTGGTGATCTGCAAACGGGCCGCCGCCAAGCGTCACTCGTCATCGTTCCACCCTCACCCCGGCGGGCGCAACGTCGTTCGTTTGCCATTAATCACGTTCGCGAACTTCACACGCGCGTGCGGTGTGTGTGTGTGCGGTGTGTGTGTGTGCGGTGTGTGTGTGGCGTGTGTGTGTGTGCGGTTTGTGTGTGCGGTGTCTGTGGTGTGTGTGTGCGGTGTGTGTGTGTGTGTGCGGTTTGTGTGTGGCGTGTGTGTGTGTGTGTGCGTGCGGTGTGTGTGCGTGCGGTGTGTGTGTATGTGTGCGTGTGCGGTGTGTGTGTGTATGTGTGCGTGTGTGTGTGTGCGGTGTGTGTGTGTGCGGTGTGTGTGTGTGCGGTGTGTGTGTATGTGTGTGTGCGTGTGCGGTGTGTGTGTGTGCGGTGTGTGTGTGTGTGTGCGGCGTGTGTGTGTGGTATGTGTGCGATGTGTGTGGTGTGTGTGTGTGTGGTGTGTGTGTGGCGTGTGTGTGCGTGCGGTGTGTGTGTGTGCGGCGTGTGTGTGTGCGTGCGGTGTGTGTGCGTGCAGTGTGTGTGCGTGCGGTGTGTGTGTGTGCGGTGTGTGTGTGTGCGGTGTGTGTGTGTGCGGTGTGTGTGTATGTGTGTGTGCGTGTGCGGTGTGTGTGTGTGCGGCGTGTGTGTGTGTGTGCGGCGTGTGTGTGCGGTATGTGTGCGATGTGTGTGGTGTGTGTGTGTGTGGTGTGTGTGTGGCGTGTGTGTGCGTGCGGTGTGTGTGTGTGCGGCGTGTGTGTGTGCGTGCGGTGTGTGTGCGTGCAGTGTGTGTGCGTGCGGTGTGTGTGCGTGCGGCGTGTGTGTGTGCGGCGTGTGTGTGTGCGTGCGGTGTGTGTGCGTGCGGTGTGTGTGTGTGCGGCGTGTGTGTGTGCGTGCGGTGTGTGTGCGTGCGGTGTGTGTGCGTGCGGTGTGTGTGCGTGCGGTGTGTGTGTGTGCGTGCGGTGTGTGTGCGTGCGGTGTGTGTGCGTGCGGTGTGTGTGCGTGTGAAATTATCTGCAATCAATGGTGGTCCCCCCGTCGAGTGACGGCGATGTTTGCTTTTCCTTCGACCGCACGGCTCGCTGCCGAACTTTTTTTCTTCCCATTCGCCCGCGTGCTTTATCACCTTTCGTTTAATTAAGCGGGGCCATGGGAGGACGAAAAAAACCCCTGCTCGTTGGAACTTAGTTCGCACTCCTGCCCCAGCAGACGAGGGCTTTCCGTCGAAGCCACCCCCAGGTGACCTCAGTTCACCGAAATGTGGCTCCATCTCCTCTGTTTCCACTATCACCTGGAACTGCCTTCCTGCAGCTGTCCATGCCGTCGACTCCATTAAGCAAAACAAAGTTACGTTTCATACTTTACCCAGGATACCCACGTTTCCACTTGCTTCGTGCAGCATCTTGAGATGAAAGTTTTTTTTCTTCATGAAATCCAAATACTATTTTATATTGATCACGTGCTCCCAGCAGAGTCCACCAATCAGTGGCCTGGCCTACAGGATGCGCACCGACACGCCTGGCCACTGCCGTACGCACCGACTTTTCAAAAGCCCTCAGACTTCGTGTCCGCTGCTCGCACAAACCTTGGCGATGTGCAGAGAGATGATTCCATCCTTAAAGTCGTGCTTCTCATCCACCATGATCTGCTTGCCGTCCTTGAACCACACGGCACTGGTCTGCTTCTTGATGTTCGACACCTGTGTGAAGGACAAGAGCGGCGTCATTGTCTCCCTCGGAACGCACCGAGCCACACGGATGTCCCCGTGCCAAAGATCGCGCGTGCACAAGCGACTTGCTGCTCGCGAGTGTGGTCGAGCATTTGATCGATTACGGTATTTTGTTTCACAATGACGCACGGTCGTGTTTGTCAATCCGCTGCTGGATGAAGGCTTCTTCCCACCCCACACCGTGCCTGTCGCGTCAGTTCGTTTGACTCAACCACGCTGGGCAGTGCGGGTTGGTGGTGGGAGGGTGGGGAGGCCCAGGACCGGTTCCGATATCACTCGCCATCTATGTTAGCCTCGACTAAGAATCGAACTCAGGTTGCCAGGTTCATAGCGCAGTGCGCTAACCATGCCTCCACCACTCCACCCACTTAATGTGTTGATTGGATTAAAGGAGGTCTGGTTACAAACCATGTGCCCAATCATTTAGCGCCAGCATATTTCTGTGACCTGTTAGATATACAGAGGCTGTCAACAACTCTCCACTTATACGATGCCTGAAGTTTGTGGATCCAAGGCACGGAGATGTTTGCCAGCATTGCACCAAGACTTTGGATCGCACTGCCTGTGAACATCAAATTGTCTACGAGTGTTGACATCTGTAATACAAATCCCAAGACTCGTTTTTTCACAACGAGTTTTCTTTCAAGAAACAGTCTTACTTTACTGCAGGAGGCTTTTGTTTTTTTTGTGTCGTCGCTTAATGTTGTCTGTTTGTTGTTTGCATCATTGTGTTGTTTATCGTCATTCGATAATGCACACCTAGATTTTGGCTAAAATATTGGGAGTGAATTACAAGAAAACATTTTCGTCATTATTATTGTCTAATGTATTTTTATTTAGGCTTGCACCGCATGCTGTTTGGCACGATGTCCGACGTTTCACTCCACGTGCTGTGAGCTTCTTTAGGAATTAGATCTCCCAGCACTTGGAGTGAAATATGGGACCTCATAGCCAACAGAATCAGAATATTTATTAATACTGGAGGAATCTGACGGGCTATAAAGCTCTTTTTTATTTAAAAAAAATAAGACACGGTAGAACCCGAACGCATATTGGGCAGTTATACAGCACAACTGCAACAACAACAAAACCGACGCAGTGGTAGGATTTGTCTTGACTCTCTGGTGGGGAGCGCAACATTGCACCTTGCAGATGAGACGCACGTTACAGTCCTCCATGACCTCCCAGTGAACCTGCTCCACCACGTAAGGCCCTGGATGAGAATCAGAATATGGATTTATACTGGAGGAATCCGATGAAAACAATCATGCTCTTTTTCACAGACGGTCCAGCAGATACACGGACGGGCAAGGGAGCTGAATTATTTGTAATAATAATAATTATGCCTTTTATTTCCCCAGGGAAGCCTCACTGAGGCTCAACACTCTTTTGCAGATGAGTCCTGCATTTTGGACAATTTGACCAATTCTGTAAATGGATGTCTGGCTCAACGTGGAAAGAAACCGGGGAGAAAAAAAACAATTATAAAAAAACGATGGAATAACACTCAAAGCTCTGCAACGATAGATTCAAAAAATCCATTGCCAAACTACAATCTCGTGGCCACCTCGAAGCCCAAGCCTACAGCACTTGCTATTCCCAGGCAGTCTCCCATCCACGTGCTGTATTAACCAGGCTCAACGCTGTTTAGCTTTGGAGATCCGATAAGATCGCGCACATTCAGGGTTATTTTATCACAGATCTTTTTTTTGGCCAGTTGCATTAAACGATGTCAGCTATTTTCCGCGTGTTCTTTTACCTTAACCTTGTAACGTTTTATTTAAAATAAACCCAACCGAAACATTCTACTTAAATTGTGTTATGCAAAAAAGTCACTGCTATCACATGACATAAATACAATGTTGATGGTTGTGGATCAACTTAACAATAAATGTGATGACTGCAACATCACAAGCATTGCTAAAATTGAAACGTCTTCAATACCACCCGAAGACTCAATGAAGCTAGGCGTGACGGCAATTTGACAAAAAACATATTTTTGTTTAAACAGTTTTAATTTTTAAAAAACTTAACACATTCACCAATAGCGCTGCCTTTAAGGCCTTTAAGGCAGTGTTACTGACAAATGTGTTGAGTTTTAGTTTGTTGTTATTTGCGCTTGGGCGCCACTGCCAACGCAGCAGCAGCATCACCAAGCAATGTCTTTCAATTGTTCGAATTGTTCACAAATGGTACCGTTCTGATGTCCTTATTCCCAATAACATTTTCCAAGTATTTCTCAAACTCCAGTTCTTTGCTGACCTTTGTGATTACCAGTGACGGATGCATGCAGTGTGCAGTGACTTTAATTTGCATACTAACGGAGAATATTGGTAAAGTATGGGAAGGCCGCACCGTGGAGGTTCACGAGGCCTGGGGGGTTTCAGCATCACTACTTATATATGACATGTAGTAGTTGCAATAACACGTGGTATCAGAGCAACATTCGTTTAACAGGCCTGACCCTGGTGATGAGACCCAGAAGTTTGGAAGCGAGTCCAGAGTTTGTTAGCTTAAACATGCGCAGCTGTTTAATATTGGTCTGGAGACCAGACCGATCTGCTTATTAATGCTTTTATACACAACATCATTGTTGAGTGCGCATTGTTAACTAGGTGTCGAGCATTGCAATGAATGCAAGCAGAATGCTCAAACGGCACACATTCACCTTGCTTTCTCTTCCAGTCTTTCTTTGCCTTCTCCGACTGCTCCAGAAGCTTTTTGAAATCTGCAGGGACACAGCACAACAATGGCACGTCCATTGCCTTACCACGTGGAAGCACTTCCAGAAAGTGTCCATAGTAAAAGGTCCATACAGAGACGACGGCTCATCTTAACAATTATGTTAAAAGTTGTCATGAATGCTGCTGTTTTGATGATGATTATGATATCATTTTAAACTCTTGATAATTAAGTTGAGACGCTGATACTTTTGATGATGATGACAATGACATCAAGATTTATTTACAGGAGGGACACAGGTAAGTGCTGAGAGGATGTGCTGAATGTATGTATGTTGAACTTCTTTCACACTGTACATAGCCAACTGTGTGAATCGGAGGTGTGCGGGAAGGACAACAAACTAAACACGAAAGACAGTTCTAAAGAAATTAGTTTTCAATCTAGATTGAAAGTGCATAACTCCAGTGGCTTCCTAATATCAGAAAGTTGACCGTTGCCCTCCTAACCCTGACACCGATGGATGGATTGTTACATGTACATTTCTAGCAACACCAATACAGCCAGCTATTGGTAATCCCTGCATCATGGAGCACACTGAGAACCCGGCAGCCGGGATTGACCGCGCCGCTCCCAACGCTGACGAGCTCACCGTCGCCCAGCAGCGGCAAGATGCTCGCATTCTCTTTGCCGTCGTCCTCCTTGAAGACGACGCTGTAGGAGCCCTCATCCTCGGCAGTGATGGTCTCCACGAGGACCTCCACCAGCCCCGTGGCCTTGTCCACCTTGATGTCATACTTCTGCTCGGCCAGTGAAACATCCGGAGAGGACATTTTTTAACATTTTTTAAAAACTATTTTTATTTTACGAGGTAAGGCCCGCTGAGCTACGTAGCTCTTTCCCAGAAGCGACCTGGCCACAAATGATAGCTCAACGAAGTGACTTATCATGTGATAATGTAGAGCAGCCAAATACTCTAAACGAATGATTCTAAAGGGTAAAACCTATTCTTATATTTTGATACTGGCAAGAGAGGTCCCGTGATGGGACGGAGTGTGTGGAGTCACCTCATTCTTCTCAATCTCCTTGTCGTTGAAGATACACTTGACGTCGGCGGACTCGGACAGGTCTTCCAACTGAGCCGAGAACCGCACGGTCCCGTTGTCCTGAACCTCCACGGCAAGAGGGGACTTCACCGAGGCCGCTGCACCCACCGGGAGACGAAACGAGAACAGAGATTCTCAACCCGAGAGAATCTTAGGGTAAGTGCTATTGGTGAGCACCTCCCTCCACTCTAGGTCAGAGAGGTTGTTAGGCGGAGGCCCAGGGGCCTCCACCAGTGGGAGGGCCTCCAGAGATGAAAAGAAAAGTTATTTCATTTGTGAATGCCGAATTTTATTTGTTGTTAGCCTTCTAAAAATATTTTTTTTCTTTAACTTTGTTTTCCTTTTGAAAATATCACTGGGGGCCTCACAGTACCTGTAGCCCAGGGGCCGACAACATCTTCATCCGGCCCTGGCTACCGCTGCATGATAAGGGTGCATAACCACATCATCAGCTCAGGGGGGTGTGGCAATCGGTCAGGTGGGACCCCAATATTTGATTTGTCTCGCATGATCGCACCTCGGCTGTTAAATATCGTGACTCGTGCCTAATCACATCGTTACGCTCACGGTCTGGAACATTTAACGCTGTAGGGGCACTCCGTATTTGCAAAATGCAGCCACTGACCGGCGTGGTGAAGTATAGTCAAGCCACTGCAGCTCCGTAGTATGGTGGTTGTCAAGGGGGCCCCAACTCATAGTTATGGCCACCAGGGGGACTAAGGTCGCCCCCCCCCCCCGCATGCTCGTTACGCTACTGCGAAGACTGAACACGATCTCTTCTTTTTATTTTTTACAGCCCCTTTCTCAATCTACCGCCGGATGAATGCCTCCCCATGCCGTGATCGGTCACGTGGTTTAGCTTGACTATACTTCACCACGCCGAACAGCGTGGGTTGGTGAAGGGGAGGGCAGAGGACTGGTTCAGAAATCACCCGTCACTGATGCTTGCCGTGGCTCGGGAACTGAATTCAGGTGGTCGGGTTCGCAGCACAGAGCACAAACCGTTGCGGTACCACTCTCCGCCTCAATCTCTCTCGTGTTGCTTCTAAAATAGAGGGGCATTTTGTGGGCTGTAAACTCGCCGTGAAGAAAAGTATCATTACTCACGTTTGCCCTTCTTACTCTTCTGCTCCTTAGGCTTGCTGGTCTCTGGAAGTACTGGTCATGAAAATAAACACAAATAACTGAATTGGGAAGAGGTAAGTATGTATGTTGAGCTTCTTTTGCACCGTACGTAGCCAACCGTGCTAATCGGAGGAGCGAAATTGTAAAAAAGTGGACTTGAACACTTTTCAAATGATAAATGCAAAATGTGAGACCCTTTCTGGCAGCACAATCTCTCCATGCGACACCTCCTTGCAGGTGAATAATAACGTCGAAAAACACCCATAAAATAGCCAAGTCACCCAGTCACGTGAGACATGAATCACATTGCCGCACCTTCGATTAGCACGGTTGGCTACGTGCAGTATGAAAGAAGTTCAACGTACGTACATAGACACTCGTAAGCAGCAGCATGCGGTTTGGGAACTCAGAAGAGGTGATGAAACAACACGTCTAATAATACACAGGCCTTTGTTAATCCACTGCTGGATGAAGAGCTCCTCATGCTGGGTCCCCAATGGCGGTTGATTGACCAGAGGAGGGACCGGTGGTTAAGATATAATTCGCCACCGACATTAGCTCTAGGTGGGAGTCGAGCTTATGCGACTGAGTCTGCAGTAGCGCGGTGCGATAAGCACGTCACCCACCATTGCGCGAAAGCAAAAAAATGTAAGCCAGATGACATTTCGAGTGGTGTGAAAACGCAGGCTGGGCAAGCCACAGATGTCGGTGTGCAGCGATCGTGAGCCAATGTGAGCTAGACCTGCCAAGCCACGAGCCACCACGGGCCCATACTCTTCCGACATCTTCCCTCGGCCTCCAGCGTTCTCCGCAAACACTCGGAAGAGGTACGGTTGTCCGTCCTTGAGGCCTCCCACCTGCACACAGAATCACACACAGGCGCCCATGTAGAATCATAGTCAGAATATTTATTTACACTGCAGTAGGAATCCGATGAGCTGTTAAGCTCGTTATCACAGATGTCCAGTACGGGGCGGGTCAGAGCGTTAAAATACAAAAACACGATAGGAGTGAAAAGTATAAGAAATGTAAACAAACCACGTAAAAATAATTACAAATAAACTAAACTTTTTTTTATTTGCAGGTAAAGCCCACCGAGCTATTAGTTGCTTTTTCAAAAGCCTCCTGGGCAAGTGCCGTTCATCGGCGAATATCACACAACTTTTTCCCGATGACGACCGCTTGTGTTGCGATCGAAACGTCGCGGTTTTTTTCTATCTACGTCACTTTACCGAAAGAACCAAAGACTATATCACAACCTGCATGGCACACGAAGGGGGGTGGTGTCACCAGCACCACACCCAGCTACCTTTGTGCTGATGTTCACACGTTACACCAGGTACTCATTTACTGCCGAGTATACCTAGGGCAGGCCAAGGAATGGGTCAGATAATCACCACTGATGTAAGCAGAAGCTGGGAATCAAGCTCGGTCCACCGGGTTACTCATGCAGTGTGCTCTCCACGATTAAAAAATACACACGCAAACACTAATTAACAAAGATAAAGATTCCCCGTATATCCTTAACAGACTGTTGGGGCAAGTGCTGTTAGCGAGCACCTATGAAGTCCGGCACGGTATACTCGGTCATGGATGGTCAGCACCACTCCCGACCGCCTTTGTCTTCCCAGTGGCGATGTTTACACACCGCACCAGGTACTTATTTGCATCTGAGTCGACCTAGGGGAGGTCCAGGACCGGTTCAGAAATCCCTCGTTGGTGTTGGGTGTGAGCGGGAATCGAACTCGCGTCACCCGGTTCACCGCTACTCCCCCGCTCGACAGGTAAACACACACGTCCACAGCAACACACACGCGCGCAGGTCCACGTGTTCTCGCCCTCCGCCCGTTTAAATTGCTCAAGAGCCCTCCTCCCGCGTGGCCTCGCCTTGACGCGCGTGCCGGCGGAGGGCTTCTCGTCCCAACGTCTCCAGCTGACGGCGTCGGCCTCCGTGAGCTCCACGTGGTAGAGGGACACGGCCGAGGTCCCCGCGTACAGCGGAGGTTTCCACGACACCACCATCGCGCCGTCCTTGATGTCCGAGAAGACCAGGCCAAATGGGGGACCTGCAGCACCCCGGGGGGCACGGCCGCCAGCGGCGTCACTTTAGTTTAGCACGAAGGTCGAAGGCTTTCGCGACCAATGTTATCCATAAGAAAGGTTTTTTTTGGGGGGGGGGTGGGTGGGGGGGGGGGGTTAGATCGTGTAAATATAAATGTGTCGTTAAACCCGCCATTGCCCGGCGCAGCCAGTGAGTTAGGTTTGTTACGTAAACAAAACGTGCCAATTAATTAGTACTTCGGCACACTGGTCTGTTGTAAATATCGTGGGTTTTCTCTACGACACAAAGGTGTGCTGAACTAGTAACTAATTGTTTACATTTTGTGTACGTGACAAACCTTACTAATTGGCTGTGTCGGGTGGTAGCGGGTTTACCGACATTTATATTCGCGCGATCTCACCCAAAAAAAGGCGTATTATGGAGTGTTACTATAGTCAGCAGTCTTCTCACTTTCGTCGACGTCGAGCTGATGCAACATGTGGAATATTTATGGCCCTTTTTGGCCACGATCAAAAAAAAGTCCCATAAATATAGCTGCGGGGGGTGCCCTTACCGGGCTCGGGGAAGGTCCACTTCTCGCACGGGAAGGTCTGGCTGGGCTCCGACGGGCAGCCCAACCCCCCCGGGTTCTCCGCACTCACGCGGAACTGGTAGTTGCTGTGCTCCGCCAGGCCCTGAACCTGCACGCGGCGGGGACACGCGAGCAGTGTGGTGTCAGCGAGCTCGGGGTCGGCGCCGCCACGCACGTTCCGCCTTTGCGCCGTAACAGTTTCACTGTTTGACCGCTACGGAGAGGATTTATTGCTCCTGTGTGCAGCCCTTTGTCAATCCACTGCTGGATGAGGGCCTCCCAACGGGCGCGCGGGGGTCACGGGAGTTACTCGATCATCGTGCTTCACCGTGCCGGTCGGTGCGGGTTGGTGAAGGTGGGGATAGGGTTACCCCCTATTCCACTATAAATCAAACCCGGGCATATTTCTCAGTCGGCCTAGGTCAGGGGTCAGCAACATGTGGCTCTGGAGCCAGATGCAGCTCTTTAACGACTGCTTCGCGACGTTATTTATGAAGGAGCACCGTCTCCTAGTCACATGCATTGCAGCTCTTGAAATATCGACTGTTTTTTTCTTTCACCGAAGTCTAATAAAATTACTCTTCTTGTTATTTTGGTTTCCCAACCCCTGGCGTAAGTCTGTCGAAGCTGTGCAGTGCGACTGTAACAAGGCTCAGATCTCGGCACAAATCACTTCCTGGCGCCCGCAGACAGACGCCAGCACCAGGGCTGTCCGGGTCAACCTGGAGAGGTGGCAACCCATGGTGGGCAGCGGGGCCTACATTAGCCCCCCTCTGGTCTTGGCACCTGGCAGGCCCACAGTGATGGCATCACCTTGGCTCCCTCGATTTAAGTCCGAAACCGGAGGACTTCTTCACCATTCTGGCAAATCACCTGATGAAGCTGCCTGTTGTAATCACCAGCGAAACGTCACAGTACTTGAATTGTAAATGTTGTGGGTTGTACTCTCCAACACAGCGGTATGCTGAAGTAGTTACTAATTGGCACGTTTTGTTTCCGTGACAAACCTGACGAATCGGCTGTGTCGGGTGGTGGCAGGTTTAACGACACATTTATATTTACGTGATCTAAACCAATTTTTTTTATGGAAAGAAGTACAATACAGCAATGGATTTTGCTGCATTGTACTGCTGCCCACCATGCAATCCTTTCGATTTTTTTAATATTTATGTTATCTAGGATTTAATATAGCGAGGGTCGAATTCGAACCGTGTATGATCGACATCGCACTCGCTGAAGGTGAATGCCTTCAGGGAAGTCGTGTACTGTATACACAACTGCGCACAATTATGAGTCACTTATAACTGCTTTGCCGTTACTTATTGCCAATTGTGGACTCAGACTATTGTCCTATCATCTCATAGAGTCCCTGGCACGTAATAATATGCTACACATTGGCAGTGGGGGTCGCAAAATGCCGATTTATTACAAATAAACCCCAATGATCCAATCAAAACTAGGGATTTCGATCGGATCATTGGGGTGGTATGTGCTACCCCCCCCCCCCACTGGCCCCGCCAGTGCCACGACCCCCGGTATGCCAGGCGAGGTAGTCAACATGCCGCCACCACGGCGCCTGGCGACGTGTAGACCGCAAAGGAAGAGGAAGATGAGGAGGAGGAAGATGAGGAGGAGGAGGCGTGCGCTTGCCTCGTACACCGTGTCGTCGACCCGTCTCGCCTCGGCATCGTGCCAATCGCCCGGGGAATCACTCCCTGCCTCGGGCACGGCGCGCGCCTCCACGCGGTAGCCCGTGGCGAGCGGCGCCTTGCCCGGGGCGGGAGGCTGCCAGTGCAGCACCATGCCGACGCCGGAGCAGTTGAGCAGCGAGATCTTGCTCGGCGGCGGAGCGGTGGCTGGAGGATCAAGGGGTGGCCGTGCGGGTTATAACGAGCCTCGGGAGAACGACGACACGAGGGAGCCGAGTGAGGGCTGCTCGCGACACGCACGTAAATATTATTATTATGGATAATATTGGTGGCGAACGCCTACACATTCATGGGCAATCTTGATCTAAGCCAGTGTTTGAAATTCCACCATTCCACATAGCTATGATTGTATGTATGTTGAACTGCTTTCACACCATACCGCGCCAACTGTGCTAATCGAAGGTGCGGGGGAAGGACAATAAACTAAACACAAGTCAGTTGTACAGCTGCAGGCTGGCATGTGATTCTGTGAGGCAGGACGGTTCTCAGCTGCACAATAGAAGCTTGGGGAGGCCTTCATCTAGCAGTGGATTGACAGAGGACTATGAATTAATTATCAAATATAATTGTACGTGGTTTTCTTTGTAATTTGATCCTTATGGCGGTACCCCGGGGTACCAAATAATACAAATGTCCGAGGCAATTAAATATTTTATTTCTGGGACACTATTTTTCTCCAGGTGTGTACTTCACTCCGCGACTGGGGTACCAATCAATCCCAAATCGGTGCCACTCCGCAATGTCGAGACGCAGCGAGGACGATTGCGCCGAAACCCTGAACGCTCGCGGTACGCACCGTAGTGGTGGTGCATCGTGTACAGCTCGTCGAGATGAGTCGATCACCGCATCGCCGACCATCAACAAACTAAAAATGACTGCATCACGGACATTATGCGAGAGCCGGGGTACAGTGGTACCCTGGGGTTCGGCCATAAGGTTCATTTCTTCTAATACAGGTATTCTAAGGTAATATTAAGGTCGTCTTTACAAGTCACACAAAGTCTGTCATTTCTCACACGTCTTAGAATGCGATGGCACAAAGATAATAGGTTAATTGCTCGAGTGCCTTTGGAAGAGGTGAAGGCATCAGGGTGGGACCATGGATCCATAGAGAGACACAATCATTGTCCTCTGTCCCATCTGAACGTTAATGGCCTCAAAACATCGGCCGAAAAGAACATGGATAAAAATTCACGGTGGTGTCCTCCCGTCCACATCTTTGCATGTGTGTGTGTTGTGCGCTTGTGCGCGCATCACAAAAATACCGCTATTGCTTTTAAAATTATATCGTGATGAATGTGGCTGACACTATATATATGTACTCTATTGATCATTTCCAGCTTTGTAATGGTAAGCATACAGGACATGCAATATCGCCATGTAATTTAGCTCCATGTCATGCATAGCTGTCTCTGATGCGTATTTCGAGTTGTCCGGAATGATTTCGGACAATTTGCCCGACGTGCCGGCAGCGTCTTCAGGACACCACGCGTGTGTGTGTGTGTGTTGACCTTCTTTCGCACCGCGCGTAGCCATCTGTGCCAATCGGAGGTGCAACAAGTGGCAACAAACAGCAAGTTGCCACGGCCCGGAGAACACCGCAGAGGGCTCTGAAGCGCGGTGAGAAAAGCCGTCGTGGCAAAGTCATGTCGTTTACGGGCGCACCTCCCTCCATATTCCGATCCCTCGTCACACCTGCATTGGATGGGCTCCGTGCTTGACACCGCCAGATCTTTATTATTCTCCCGAGTCAGAAACCGTGCACTGTTTGACAACGAAGCATTGGAAAAGCGACGCGATGGAATGCAAGCAGCCGAAGCTTTTTTTGTCAGCGGAGGACGGCGCTGCCACTTACGGTGCGGGGAGCCGGCGCGGACACTCGCAGCCGCAGGTTGACCAACGCTCTTCCCGGCGGCAGGAGCAGATTTAGCGGCCTCATGCAAACTCACTCGTGAAGCCGGCTCAGGGGTCGGCGGCTGATGCCCACTCGTGGGCAAGTCTTGGCAACACAATTATATATTTGGATCTCAGTTACGTCACTTGCCACAAACACACACGGTGATAAAAGCAACAACAAAAAGCATATGAAATGCGTTTCACAAATCGTAACTATGAATATGAGGAGTTACACATTGAGAGCTTACGGTGCAGTTGGTAAGCATTATGCACACAATGACGACCGGAGCTCAATTATGGGCCGAGGTTTTCATCGGCGGTGGATGATTCCTGAAATGGCCCTGGGTCCATTCTATACCGATCTGCACTGACCAGCGTGGTTAGGTATAGTGAAACCATCCCCGCATTAAATCAACAAACACCATTATTGTTCACGTCACCACATTCTCTCCGAGCCTAATGAAACTGGCAGCTTTTACCGCATCACTCTTATCACGTTAAAAACACATTGAACACATTTGCAATACGATGGGAGGGGGGGGGGCAGGGATTTTACTGCAACCGATCGCCACCATTTAGTAACAACAAATACGCATCAAGTAAAACGACCCTGTAATCAACCATTTAATTTCTGCATAATTTTTATCTTCTTTATTTAAGCGTGCTCCAGTTTTCATCGGTCAATATTGACATGATTAATATTTTAACGGTCAATATTGACATTGTTAATACTTCATCATTGTTATTGGTGGCAAAGAGCGAAGCATTTTAGTTCACCTTCTCCGTCGACTGACCGACCGCGCACGAGCGGCTAGAGGCAGCGGGAGTCGGGGGTAGAGAGGGGGGGGTCACCGTCGGGGGTAGGGAGGGGGGGTAGGGAGGGGGGGGGTCACCGTCGGGGGTAGGGAGGGGGGGGTCACCGTGCTCTCGTGTTTCACCACAGGGGTCCGGCCACCCGTGCCGTGAGCGATGGGGACAGTGAGGGGTTCCGATGGTGCCGGTGTGAGTGGTGAGTGAATCTGTGTGCGCCCCCCCCCCCTCCACCCTAACTCTCACAAGTATATTCCGTTCTGCCGAGAACTAAATGTCCTCCACCTTCGCAAACCGACATTCACGAACATCTGTGCCGTCTTTGGGTTGTCTCTTCACCAAAAAGTTATTTTGCGTGTGACCTCATTTCCGTCCATTTGCAACTAAAACCGTAACTTTATGGACACTTTCCAAATGTGTTTGTTTCGTTTCAGTATTTTATACTCACCGATGAAGCAATTTTTTTGCCTTTCTAAGGGAGAATTTATCTCGACCCAAACTCAACGTAACCCGAGCTGTAATGCAAAAAAAAACAATTTCGCTGATTGGAACAAAAATATTCGTTGCTCTGGAGGTTCAAATCAGTAGCGGTTGGGTAGTTCTCTAGTGGGAACAAATATTGTTCCCTCTAATTATATATGTTTAGGATAATATGGTTTTCCCTTTTCTGGCTATAAAACAGGTGTTAAGATGTTAAAGCATCAAATTGAAACCTTTGCAAGGAATCATGTCTGCATTAACCACATATACTTGTGGTGAACATGCAAACTAAAAAACATGCTCTGACAGAATGTGCATTGTCTTTGAAACTGATTGGTCCACACCAGAGACGGCTTTCTTTAGAGCCAAGTCTCAAACGGCGTTAGACCAGAGGACGCCAAAAGGCGACCAGCACAAAGACAATGCCACCATCAAGACATTGAGAGCTCGGGGCGAGCAGCTACAACATGGGACCTCCTCCTTTGGCAGTATTTGTTGAGACCAGGAAAGGTGTGACCTTAGGCAGTACATTATTTCTCCTGTGCTTTTACGAGTATATTTGTCATTTCTCGGAATTGACATTTCGCGTTGAATTTACAAAGTGCTGTATAGACTGCGTGCACGAGTTTAGCGAACAACAGTAATTAGGTGCGAGTGTACCGATTTGTTTGTTCAACACCCTACACTTTGTGTGACAACTAAAAAAGACACCGGGTTAATTTTTTGTTGATGTGAAACTAAAAGGTGCCCGGGTGGCAAAAAGAAGCAGTGAACAACAGGAAGAGTAGCGAGGACTTTCCTTCAGAAAAAAAAGTTTCAACCCACAGACATTACCTCACGATAGATTAGAATTGCACATTTTGTGAACAAGAAACCACATACAAAACAAATGCCACCACCAAAAGTCAACCAACAAGTAAACCGTCAGGAAACATTATCATCTCGGGATCTTCAAAGTCAAAAGTTAAATGTTTTAAGCAAAAAAAAAATTACGTTTGTGTAACCTCAAAGTGCAATCTTTAGCCCACATGTGCGACAAGAGGAGCCAGCTTGAGTTTTCCAGAAGGCTCGTACCATCTGTGTCCAATACAGTTATTGTTAGCTGAATGCAAAGTTATTCATCATTCAATTACCGTTCCTGGACACATTGTGCCATCATCCAGGACACTGCGGGAGCTCAGCTGACTTCCTCTCGGCCCCGCAAACCCGGTGGGGTCTGTTGACTGGTGACTTTACACTACGCACAGTCCTGGTATGTAAACATGTACAAATAATAGTGGTTTTCAATATTGTGTTTTTATGAAATTAATATTTTTTAGTCTTCTGCCCAATAATATGTCTTTGGTACAAACTGCCTCCATCATGTGCAATATTGAGCTTTCTCATCACTAAGAGGAATATTGAAGTGTTGTTGAAGACGCGTGGACAACGGGGTAAGGCACACGTATTTATTTATACAAAGGGCTTACAGTACTAGAGGGATGTATCGGCCCCCTCACCCGTACAACTGGGAATTCACCCCTAGCTAGCCTTCCTAGCTGAGTCCTCCGCTAACGGGCTAGGGGAGGCTGTCTGGCCCGACACTGGTTAGTCGGGCTACGGTACCCGGAATCCCAGAGGTCTGACTCTGGTTCCGGGACCACGCCACTGGCTCCAGCCTGCACTGCCCTTACAAGGGCGGCGTCCCAGGGGGAGTCCAGGGCCTATCTGGCTGGTCTTCTCTCTTCTCTTAACTACTCTAAGACTGAGCCCCGAGCTCTCTGGCTCAACCCTTTTTATACCCCGTTAGAGGATCGAAACCCCCCTCACGCCGTCCAGTACGGACGTCGTTGCGGGCACCACCCCGTGTGCTCACGGAGACCCCGCCCACTGTGTCTGTTTTCCATTAGCCCCTATGTAAACAGCCCTACACAAACAGACCCTCTGTAACAGCCCTACATCACCCCCCCCTGTACAGCTCGCAGCCGTCCCGGCTGCAACAACTTTCAATAAAGGTTATTCAACCCCTGGATCCCCGCGTGTGCCTTAAAAAAAACGTTTTGAACGCTAACTTGAAGGAACCAACAGTAACAACAACAACAACGACAATGACAACAACAAAACCCTCAACCCTGAAAGGGAACAATCCGACACACCCCCCCCCCGAATAAATACGGATACCGTAAGAACGAGCTATATACAATATGTAGCGAAGCCACAATGCACACCAATGGGCAGGGGACACCCCCCCCCCCACACAACACACAATGAACACAACATATATATACAAATCTTGCGGTTCCTCAACAGTCTGCGCATTTTTTTTTTTTTGCGCGTGTCCTTGCGGTATCACAACAGTTTGCGCATTTTTGCGCGTGTCCTTGCGGCGGGCCCCTCACACGGGGGAACCCCGGTTGGCGGACCGTCAGGTGGCAATCGTCCGTCCGGGAGCGGGGTCTCCTCTGATGCCTCGTGACTGTTGGTATCCCCAGAAGGGGTGGTCGGGCGTGAGCCCGTCAGTCTCGATGCACCTGGAGGTGGCACGGCCGGCAAGGCATTAGGTGAGCGCGGTGGGGACGGACCTAGTGAGTCGGTCGACCCCCCACACGTCTGGCCACGCATGTGTGAAGTGGGTTTGTGTGCCGCGACGAAAGGTTTCAACCGAGAGGGGTGCACGAACCATCGCCGCTTCCCCCAACGAATGCGCACGCACTGTGGTCGCAGGACCTCGACCACTTCCACAGGCCCCCGCCACGGTCGCGCCAGCTTTGGGGAGGTAGCCAGGGGTACTTGGGGACAGTGCAACCATGCCCTGTCCCCCGGTTTCCACTGTATGACATGCGCTCGACCCAACCTGAGGCGCTCGTTCGCCTTTTGACGGAGGTCCGAGTTTAACCTCGCAGCATCCCGTGCCTCTGTTAACTTAGCCAAATTAAATTTGACGTGGTCAGCCAATTTTGTTTTACCTTGCTGGTCGGGGATCTGCAGCTGGGCGCGAACAGGCGGGTCGGGTTCGCGACCGTACATAAGGTAAAAGGGGGAAAACCCCGTAGCCGCATGGGGTGCCATCCGATATGCCGCCAAGACCCCCTGAATATGCAGGTCCCAATCAGTCTGGGAATCTGAGACCTGCTGTGCCATCATTGACGAAATGGTGCGATGCAGGCGCTCGACCATTCCGTCAGTCTGTGGGTGATACGGGGAGGTCCGAATTTTCTTTGTGCCTAAGAGGTCACAGACTTGTTTAAGTAATTTGCTGGAAAAATTTTTACCCTGGTCGGTCAGCAGCCGTTCCGGGGCACCTTTGTCCAGGACGTATCCCTGAACAAAGGCGTCCACGATGGCTGCTGCCGACTGGTTGGCAAGGGGCCAGGCCATGGGCCAGCGCGTAAAATACTCGACACCTGTCAGCAAATACTTATTGCCCCTGGGGGTGGCGGGAAATGGGCCCAAGATGTCCAGTGCGACCAGCTCATTTATCCTGGACACCTTGATGGATTGTAACGGCGGGTTAGACTCCCGCGCCGGCGGTTTCCGCTGCGCACACCGCGGGCATGAACTCAGAAGATCCCCCACATCCTTTGTCATACCAGGCCAAAAAAAATCTAGCTGTATTAGTGCGAGGGTCTTTAGAGTCCCCAGATGTAACAGGCGCTCATGCGCGGCCCACACCACTTTGCCTCGCAACTCCGAAGGGACGACCAGCCGATGTCGCTGTGATTTTGCGTCCCAGTGCATGAGCAGACCCTGTACCATTTCCCATGCACCCGAATCACCTTTCACCCGGCCAGCACCCCCGACGCGACGACGCCACCCGAGGAGGGAGGTGTCCTCCATTTGGAGGCGCCCCCACTCAGTGACGGGCAACCCCAACAGGGAATCCCTTCCCTGTTGTTCGATAGAATTATCAGCCAGTGGCTCGTCATCGTCGGTGGCTGCCAGGACCGGGACCGATGCGTCCCCTGAAGGTCTGCAACGTCCCGACCCCAGGAGGCATGCACATTCCGAGGCGGTTGGCATGCGTGACAGAGCGTCCGCGTTGGTATGGCGAACGCCCTTACGGTAAGTGGTCTCAAAATCAAAATCCTGGAGAACCTCCAACCATCGAGACAACTGTCCCGATGGTTGTTGAACTCGCAGGGCATACTGTAGTGCCGCATGATCTGTGCGGACGGTGAAATGCCGACCGTACAGATATGGGCGGTATTGTTGGATGAAAAAAACAATTGCCAACAGCTCTCTACGGGTAACACAATATCTCTGCTCCGCAGGAGACAACACCCGACTACCGTATGCGACCACCCGTTCAACGCCATCAACCACCTGGGAAAGCACACCCCCAATACCCGTGTTGCTCGCATCGGTGTCGAGCAAAAAGGGTTTCGAAAAATCAGGGTAGATCAAGGGAGGGGCTTTCACCAGGGCGTCCCGAAGGGAGCGGAACGCAGCCTCCTCCTCTTGACCCCAGTGGAAACGAACCCCTTTAGATGTTAGAGCGTGCAGGGGTTTTGCAATTGTTGCAAAATCAGCAACAAACCGTCGATAATACGACGCGAACCCAATAAAACTCCTGACCTCTCCCACTGTAGTGGGAGTCGGCCAGGAGCTGACACACTGCGTTTTGGCGGGATCGGTAGCAATACCCGAGCGTCCCACGATGTGCCCCAAATAACGCACCGAATCACGCAACAAATGGCATTTTTGGGGCTTAAATTTCAAATTAGCAGCCCGCATCTTTAGGAAAACTGCCCGCAACCTCTGGAGATGGTCATCAAAAGTTTTACTAAAGACGATAACGTCATCCAAATAAATGAGGCACGACTCCCATTGCAGTCCAGCCAAAACCAATTCCATCAAACGCTGGAAAGTTGCCGGCGCTGAGTGCAAGCCCATCGGCAACCTGTTGAATTGAAACAAGCCGTGCGGTGTACGAAAAGCAGTTTTAGGCTTAGACTCATCATCCAGAGGAAGCTGCCAGAATCCCGAAAGTAAATCGAGTGTGGAAAAGAATCGCGCTCCCACCAAAGCGTCAAGCGATTCATCCATCCGAGGGAGCGGGTATGCGTCGGCAACCGAAATTTTATTAAGACGCCGGAAGTCAACGCAAAACCGCAACGAACCGTCCTGCTTTTTAACCAGGACGATCGGCGCTCCCCAAGGGCTGGTGGAAGGAGAAATGATGTCCGCGGCTAACATGTCATCAACAGCCGATTTGACATGTTCCTTTTCGGCGGGACTCAACCGAAACGGATTTTGGCGAATTGGCGCGCTGTCACCCGTGTCAATATGGTGACGCAGCAAGTGAGTGCAGCCCAAATCATATTTATCTCGACTAAAAACGTCGGAAAATTCTCGCAATAGCGTTTTAAGTTGTTGACGCTCTGAATCGGACAGGTCCGTCGATCCCGCACAAAGCGCCTCGAGCCACCCTTCATCGCTGTCCGAACGTGGTCGCGACGCAGGGACAGTGTTGACGGAATTTACGGCGGGCTCCTCACACGGCACCGGCGTTGCGTGAGCAAGCACGGTCCCCTGTGGGAGCACCACCGTCTGCGAGCCCACGTTTAGGACCGCGATGAAGGGTTCACTATCCCCTCTCACTATGGTCTGGGCCGGTAGTAAATCAGGTCCACTAACCCCGGCCCTAGACGGTCCCAACAGTACCCCTTGCGCCCCGGCACCCTTAACGAGGGGCCGCCGAAGCTTCAAGGGCACCAACATTTGCGTTCCCGGAGGAACGCGTACCGTTCTCTCCACGAACGCCGGCACCGTCGCGAACGCCGTCCGAGTCGCAACCGGTGATGGCAGGAACGCCATGCGTCTGCCCGATGGAAGCTCTATGCACCCCTGGTCGATCAAAATTACAATCGGCATTTTGGCCAGGAAGTCCGTCCCCAGCAGGCACGGAACCGCCAGCGAGGACGAAACAAAAATCGGCCCAGACAATTTAATTTCCCCAATACAAATTTGGGCACGAATTTGTCCGATGATGCCAAGTGAGCCCCCGTTAGCCGCATAGAATGGTACGTTAACAGGCATCAAAGGACGGCTCCGGACAGGGAGAATATTGTAAATTAATTCCGAAATAATAGTCGCCGATGCCCCCGTATCGACCAGGATGCGCACTTCCACCCCGTCGATATATCCTACAACGGCCGACGACCCCGACGATGCGGCAACCACACGATCGGCCAGCACGGACCACTGGCCGGGTTCGATATGGGTACCCGGAGTGGTGCGTGATGGTGCAATGGTGCGTGATACCGGCCCCCCTCTCGTCGCGGTGTTTGAGTGCGTGACGGGTGTGTGTGTGGGCCAAACGTGTGGGGTGCCGCGACTCGCCGGTTTTTGACGGTGGAGCTTGGGATGAGGCCCGTCGTCCCGGTGAGGTGTCGTCCCGCGCTGACGAGGAGAGCGGCACCCCGAGGCGACGTGGCCCCGGACGCCGCAGTTATAACACCGCGGGAGCGATGTCGGAGGTGACGAGTGGTCGGAACGGCCTGACCCGTCCTGGCCCGGCCGTGCACTCGTCGCCTGTTGCCGTCGGTGGTCGACGGCGTAGAGTTCCTCCGTCGGAAGGGTGGCTGCAGCCACCGCACGCCCCGCCGATGCCCTGCTGGCTTTGCGTCGAAGCGACAGGAGGTTTGCGTGGAGGAGCCGCGCCGCCTGGAGCGATGTCATTTCCGCGTCCTCCTGTGCGACGACAGCGATGTCTAGATCGTCGGCCAGGAGGAGTATCTTCTCCGTTACCATAGCGTCGATGCCGTCGTCATCCATCCGGGGGAAGGCCGACTTGGCCATCGCCAGGAGGCTCGTTCGGTACGCTAGGGGCGACTCCTTCTCTCCCCGCTTGCGGTCGTAGAACTCTTGTCTGCATTCCGCCGACGGTCCGTAGACCCCTCCCAGCAGCTGCAGCGCCATCGGTAACGTGGAGCGCCTTTCCTTGGGTGCCGATGTTAGGGCGGCAAGCGCGTCGCCGTCCAGGAGCGCCGGCAGGGCGCTGAGAGCTTCTTCGTCCGTCCATTTAGCCATCTCCTGGTGGGCGAGGAAGCGTCTTTGAAAGCCGCTCCAGTCGCCCTCTGCGCCCACGAATTCTTTAAGCGGGGGCAGCCTTTGGTGTAGCGCAGCGGCTGCCGTGGAGTCCCGTGGACTGCTGCCTCCCCGACTCGGCTGCGTCTCGGCGCGAATGGCAGATGGCATCGCCTGTCGCAGCTTTGATGACGCGCCCTCCTCCGTCGTTGATGCAGCAGCCCCAGCGCGGCCGATGTCGGACCCCAGGTTGAGGTTGGCCACGCCCCTAGCGGTCGCTGCGTCGATGGCGGGAATTTCAAAATTTAAATCTTCAGAAATGGCGGGAAGACGCTCCCCACGCCGGTTCCTCTCGCCCCGCGGTGGACCACCAGCCGCCAGCCGTGTGATGTCCCCCAGCGCAGCGGCAGCGGCGTAGAGCAGTTCCGCCAGCCTCTCATGAGCCAGCCTCAGGTCGTCTCCCCGCTGCTCCTCTTCATGGCGATGCTCCGGTAAGCCCGCATCCGGCCCCGGCTGCACGTCGTCTAGTAGAGCCATCTCGGGCTCGGCAATTTCGGCGGCGTCCTCCGCCCGCTGTTCCCTGGCTCGAGCTGTTTGGCGCGTGTCCATGTTCTTGGTACTTCTGACGCCAGATGAAGTGTTGTTGAAGACGCGTGGACAACGGGGTAAGGCACACGTATTTATTTATACAAAGGGCTTACAGTACTAGAGGGATGTATCGGCCCCCTCACCCGTACAACTGGGAATTCACCCCTAGCTAGCCTTCCTAGCTGAGTCCTCCGCTAACGGGCTAGGGGAGGCTGTCTGGCCCGACACTGGTTAGTCGGGCTACGGTACCCGGAATCCCAGAGGTCTGACTCTGGTTCCGGGACCACGCCACTGGCTCCAGCCTGCACTGCCCTTACAAGGGCGGCGTCCCAGGGGGAGTCCAGGGCCTATCTGGCTGGTCTTCTCTCTTCTCTTAACTACTCTAAGACTGAGCCCCGAGCTCTCTGGCTCAACCCTTTTTATACCCCGTTAGAGGATCGAAACCCCCCCTCACGCCGTCCAGTACGGACGTCGTTGCGGGCACCACCCCGTGTGCTCACGGAGACCCCGCCCACTGTGTCTGTTTTCCATTAGCCCCTATGTAAACAGCCCTACACAAACAGACCCTCTGTAACAGCCCTACAATATAATGCATGTTTTATGTTGTTAAAGTGCACTCAAAAGTTTTGCCTCTTTTTATATGTAAACTATTTTACGCACAGGGAAATATATGAACACAATGACGCAGGGAACAGTTCTCTTGTGCAATTACGAGACAATAAAACCTTCACAGACAGCTATCATGTCATGATGATACACAATCCACAGTGGATAGAAAAAAAACGATATTTGAAAGAAAAAAAATCCCATTACGGAAGAAGCTTCCTTCTCTACGCGACAAAAGAGGTTGTCACGATCTTCTTGGTTCTTTCGGTAAAGTCACGTAGAAGCGAAATAATAAAATAATAACAGCGTCTAAATGGACATGGACATTCAGACAGCGCTGTTCTTCACCTGAGGACGGCTGCTTGCGTTGTGGCCGAAACGTCGTGAGAATTGTATTTTATTATGTTTTATTTTTATTATTTTATTATTTCCCTTCTACGTGACTTTACCGAAAGAACCAAGAAGATGAATCCCTGCAGTTACGAAAGCTTTAAATCGAGGTTGTCACGACTTTAGCAGCTCAGCCAAGGTCTACACTTTACACATCGTTTCAGGCTGAACTGACTTGAGGCTCACTCAGGACACACAAACTACCCTATTTCTGGGAGGTTCGGCCACAACACGTGGTGAGCTGGCGGTCCCCATCGCTACTTCATCCCCAATTAATGTGACATCACCGCAGTCCGCTCACCCTCGTTGTGAGGAGCGTTGCCCGTTCTGATGTTGGTTGCACCCATTGCCCACCTGCTGCCCACAGGCTCCGCCCGCTCCCGTGCCAACTGCTCCCACTGCTCAGGTAGCCCCGCTCATGTCACGCGTGGATCGTGAGGCCAGACCAATTTTCAACGGGGGTTACTAAATTGCAATAAGCACCAATGTTTCGAGACGTCGGGGGGGGGGGGGGAGCTGTTTGAAACCACCAGGGGACCGTCCTGGCCAAACCAGGACATTTTGGTAGCTGTAGCCTCATAGTCAACACGTTTTGTTTTGGTGAACATGCAGTCGCCTTTACGGCAATAAATCTGCCAACCCAAAATGCGCCATCCTGCCATTGCACACGTGTGAGGAATAAAATAATTCTGTGCGGTTAATGAAATCATTCAAGGCAAGGTTGTGGCTCCGAGATAGAGTGTCTTGTTCGTTGACGGAGGCACGGGCTGCGCCTCTGCGCGCACGACTCACCCACAGGTGCCTCCACCTTGAAGGGCGCCGACTCCTTGGAGAAGCTGCTGAAGCCGGCGGCGTTGACAGCCCCGAACGCGGAACACGTACTCGCTGCCCGTCTCCAGCCCGTGCACCACAAAGCTGCCGGGTCAGAAGCGCGCGTCGCCGCCCCGATTAGTCGCGACGCCTCCAAGGGAGCGGTTTCTGGCCACGATTTACTCGTTGGTGAAAGTTAATCAGAATCAGAATATTTATTTGCAATTGATGTCCAGTTGGCGCAGGTCAGAACGTTACGACAAACAATACAAAAACACGATCGGAGTGCAAAGTATAGGAAAGGTAAACAAAGAACTTCCAAAAAAATCTAGAAATGAAACTAAACTATTTGTGTTTTACCAGGTAAAGGTCACTGAGCTATTGGCTTATTTTTCAGAAGCGACCTGGCCACAAATGATAGCTCAACAAAGTGGCTTATCAAGTGGAAATTCATAGCAGCAAAATAGTCTAAATAATCTAAACGCACGTTTCTAAAGGCACAGCCCTGTAATTGCCTGGTCACACCACTGCTGAAGGAAGGGTCTCCACTAGAGGGCGCTCTAGAGAGCCCCTCTAGAGCGGGTGGGTGTGTGATCAACTTCCCCATGTTGGCCGGACATCTAGGAAGAAGTTGGCAGTATTCGCACTTTACCCTACCACACGCAAACCTGCCGATCGACTAACTGCGGTCTAACCGTGTGGGGGGGGGGGGGGGGGGTGGAAATTTAAGAAACGTGTCCATCGTTTCAACCGCTGCGCTGGGAGATTGAAGCAGCAACCACCGGATTGTAGGTCCTGTGTGCCAACCATTCCACTGCGGAGGGCAGCGTCCAAAACAGACTCATTATGAAACTCTGGGGGCATGAGCTGCTTTTAGAATAAGCCCGTTTCGTGGGCCAGCACACATGGAAATAGGTGTGGAGCGCTCACGTTTATTTTTCCGTTTAGACAGGTCCAAGTGCTCACAGCACGGATTGTACTCAGCTTTGCACAAAATCCCGAGTTGAGCTTCTATATTTAACCCAGGAGATTGAATGATGTGCATTGTATACAGTCCTTTCTCAATCCACTACTGGGGGATGGCCTCCCGATGCTATATGGAGGTTGTTTGACCATACTTCACCACGCTGAGCAGTGCATGTTGGGAAAGGGGGGGGGGGCACAGGAACGGTTCAGATATCACTCTCCACTGATGTTCCTCTCAACCAGAAATCGAACTCGGGTGACCAGGTTCTGAGTTCGGAGCGTTGACCGCTGCACCACCGCTGCACGCCAAGTAAACACGGACACGGAGCGCTAAAGCGTCACGTGAACGGTCGGTGAAGTTCCAGATCAACGCCAGCACGGATCGCCGATCGCGGCCTGATTTAACCAACAGCCAGGGCAGGCCACAGGGCAGGCCACAGGGCAGAGACGACGAGGACATATTCCTGGACGATGAAACAATAAATGGAACCGTGGAACGGCGAGCAAGCCTCCACATCCTTCACGGCCAATCCATTATCTCCTCTGGGGATCACGGTGCCCTGTGAGGAAGCAAAGAGTAACAACGACAACGACAACGACGACAACAACGACGACAACAACAACGACAACAACAACGATGACAACAACAACGACAACAACAACGACAACAACAACGACAACAACAACCACGACGACAACAACAACAACAACAACAACCACGACAACAACAACGACAACAACCACGACGACAACAACAACAACGACGACAACAACAACATCGAGCAGGGTGTGGTGGTGCCATGTCGCCAGGCCGTTTTGTCCCCCCCGGACGTATGGCACGCACTTGTTGCGCTTGACGGGGTTGTTGTTGCTGATTTGCCACTCCTTGGAGTTGCAGGCGCGAGACTCCAAGTAGTATCCCAGCAGCCCCTGGGCGGAGTCGGCCACCTCCTTCCAGCTGAGCAGCACCGAGGTGGCCGAGTCCCTCTCAGGGGTCACGCTCTCCGGGGCCGAGGGCGGCACTTGGGGGAGAACGACAAAGAGGCGCGATTGGTGAGCGCCAACTATGGGGGGGCCGGGGGGGGTTGGTTGCAGCGTTATGCGACGCATGGGGGGGGGGGGTCCAGCCGGCCACAAGGAGTGCCCTCCGAATGCACGGATAAACAAGTAGAGACAAAGCACATTTTTAAGAAAAATGTTGAAAAAAAATGGATTCCAACAATTGTCCATAAATGCCAAAAAAACATCCGTACAAATGAACGATTATTATTATTTCCTAAAAAATACTCACTGACATGCAAATGAAAGCAAGACGTGCAGAAACTTGTGATTATTGTACCTTTAAATCGTTTAATTAATACTGCCACTGCGAGACTATCTTCCTCTGAGCCCGATACACTGTGCAACTAAAGTAATACAGACAGTGTAGTTATAGCCTACGTGATATTGTCTACGGGGTTAAAACCATCCGTAGATATTTCAGTAAAAGTGAGTCGGGAGAAAGGAGGGGGGGGCACAGTCGCACCGTGCTTAGCCCCCCCCCCACCCCGCTGAAATAAGTATTGCTAGCCCCCTTGCTACACACACGTCACCACGCCATGTCATTCATCACGTACCGTACTTGTGATTATTTTTATAATAAATAGTTACACATTCAAAGAAGGTGCTGTCGCGCCCAAACAACTCGACCGTGCGGAGCAGCTGCAACGGTCGCAGGTGAGCTTCGAGGTCACGATCGAAGTCCGAGCGACGGGTCCAGCGACTGAGATGTGTCTATTTGCATAGATGCGCCCACCTATTCCAACACGTTTGGCCAACTTGGAAGAGCAGGCCAAATACCCTCTATTGGGGCTCTCTAGAGATCGCTCTCATTAAGGCCATTCTGCCAGTGGCGTGAGCAGCCAATCGCAGGGCCGCACTCGGCACTGTCATTACTTCCAATGGGTTTTGTATAGAAAAAAATGCATCTTGTAAAAAATATTACCGGTTCATAACATTGCTGTGCAAATGTGCTTGTGAGGTTACACAATGACGTGTGTGTTGTAAAATATAAAGAGGATAATAATTGTGGATGAATTAACAATGATCATATTTGATGTCGATCATAATGGTTCAGAACGATGGCCGATTGAAAATGATGGATGATGGTTGAATGACGACAACGACGGTGGTTCAGAATAATGGATTCAAATTGATAAATAATGAACGATGAAGAATGAGAACGATAGTCGGATGATGATGATGATGCTAATGAAGTGTTTATTGTATATCAAACACCAAAGAGCCATACTCAGTTTGTTGTGGGCCGTGACGGGCAGCGTCTCCTCGGAGGGCTCGCTCAAGCCGGTCGAGTTGCAGGCCAGCACGCGGAACCGGTAGCTCTTCCCCTCCGCCAGCCCGAGTGCCGCAAAGTGCGTCGACTTGACCGCGACGCCTCCATTCAGCCGCTCCCACGACTCCCCTCCGTCCGTCGACTGCGCACGCGGCACGGTCGGCACAAACCTGCGTGAACGCCCGCCTAGAATCCACAGTGACTTTGCCCGTCGAGTTCTCGCCTTTTCCTAATTCAACTCATCGTGAAGACAGACGAGTGGCAATTTGAAACCGTCTCTTCGTCGTGTCCTCAGGGTATCATTTTTATTATTTTAGACGATAAAAAAAGTAAGTGTGTCATACTGCTGCTCTGAAAAATGTATTCAGGAGCCACTCAGCAGCTGTAACCCTTTTCCTAACCCCAATTGTGTTCATCGCCTCTCTCCCATACTTGATTAGTGCGCACAAATTCTTCTTTCGTATGGCGGGAAGTCTTTCACCCACATTTATATGTCCATGTTGAGGTTGGTAAGCTGATGGACAGCCTCAAGAGCAACCTGGTGAACATCTGAATGCTGTTGGCAAATGACCCAAGCAGGCATTGGCGTGCTATGTGGTCCATGATTTGATATTGATGACGACAATTGCACTGTGGGTGCACCCATTAACATTCCTAATGTTATACTGTACCACCTGGGTGAAAAACACAATTGTGATTGGAGGCAGTTGTATTTTTCTTAACGGTGGCATTCTCCACCACATTGCTACTAGAGACTAAGCATGTGTGCCTTTAAATGCTGTGTTATTAATAGGCATGTAATAATTCGTCAAATCGGTGATTTTTTTTTTTATTCTGCTCACAATTCCTGCACCAAACTGTGCATGTAAGATGCAATTATCCGTGATTTGTGAAGATTATATAAACATTTTAGGCTCATGTTGTGTTTAAGCTAATGAACAAGATCTGTACAAATGAGACCAAAATAAGCAAGATACTTTAAAAAAACAATGAATTCTTGAATGGAATCTGGACCCCAACATACTGACAATTAATTGAATTGGTGCCACAGGGAATTGTTGAATACCTATCTATTAAAAGAGACCGAAGCGACAGCCAGAAATACAATCGGTGTTGTGTTTTGTTTGTTGCCGGTGTGATGGAGAGATATTCCCAGAGGGAAGGTTCAGTGAAAGGGGGATGAGATTACTTCAGCCGTAATTGCCAGGACCGTTCGTCTGCCTAAGCGATGTGCTCATGTCACATTGAGCCGCGTGGAAGACTTTAGCGAAGGACCCCGTGCTGTCTACCGGTTTGTCTGCCAACTCGTTTCCAAATGAGCATCAACATTCATAATTGCTCCACCACACACCCTTGCCTCTCTTGCTGCCTTAACCACAGGTTGTGCTCACGTACGCAAAGGAACCATAAATAAACTCGTGCGCGCACACCACACACGCACGCTGGGGGGTGCCCTAAATAAAAGCTGACAGAGTCCATGGAGGTAAGGTCCGAGTGAGCCGGGGAACAGGACGACCTATGTACAAATTAGGGCCTCGTTGAAAGACGCTTGTGATCCTGAGGGAGCGCCTCTCCCGCCCACCCTCGACAGCCTCCTGGCACCGTGATCCAATCGATGCTCTGAACCAATAATGCTCCACAGCAATGCATCATGAGTTCGTACATCATTACTCTTTGGCTCTTTCGGTAAAGTCACGTATAAAGATAAAATAATAAATTAAATACTAGCATACGACGTTTCGATTGCAACACAAGCAATCATCATCAGGTATAAATGAAATAGAAACACAAATCTAGTATACTTAGAAATGTAATGTTTTTCTATTTCATTTATATCTGATGACGATTGCTTGTGTTGCAATCGAAACGTCGTATGCTAGTATTTAATTTATTATTTTATCTTTATACGTGACTTTACCGAAAGAACCAAAGAGTAATTCCTGCAGTCACGAAAGCTCCAAATTAAATTTCGTACATCATGTTTCTTGTTGCGTCCAACTTGGCCCATTTTCGTTCAGAACGAGTGTCCTTCTTGCCAACGGTATCTGCCAACTCAGCAATATTTGTTTAACAAGCCAAGCTCTGACGATGAGAACCCAGAATGTCGAAACCAGTCCAGAGTTTGCTCGCTTAAACCAATGCTGCTGGATAATATCGGTCTGGAAAGCCAGTAGTCCGATGGACAAGAAAATAACACGGTATTGTGTGTGTGCGGGTATACACAACGGAGTGCTGCTGATATTTGCACGTAGCCATACATGGTCCACAGCAACGCGGTGTTTGTTTCCTATCAATGTTGAATACATTTTTACATTATTTTCCCATCATTAGGGTGGAGCAAGCAGCGAGTACCGCCCCACACGATGACTATTGCGCCGGCGTGGACCAGCTGCCTTCGCAGTGCGATGACGCCGCTTAGGGAAGTGGGGAACGCAGCGAGTGCTCATCATGCGTGCCACCGCAGCGCGATTGGCGCACTTTCATTGTGCATCACTGACCGCGCGTGACCTTTGAAAAGTACTTTAGAAGTGTCGTCATTGCGAACGAGTCCGCACCTCCCACCACGATACTTCTGACTGCCAATTCATATCGGCTACAAGCCATCCTCTTGTTATGTGCAAGCCAGTTGCCCGTTGTCCGCCGTTAGCTGCCCCATACCCGACTGATTGGCTTCTACGTACTGGGGTGGTGCGACGTCGTGACTCGGGTGATCCTCCCGCTCCGGTTTTTCGCGGTGGCGCTCCCCGTGAGTTTCCCGGTCGTGCCGCGTGTCGCACGGCACGATGCCCAACGTTTCGCTCTACGTGCCGGGGGCTTCTTCAGCAATTAACCGTTTACACGCCAGTGCACAATTACTTTTCTTTGTCAGGTCAGTGTGATTGGACACACATATACACAAGTTTAGGTTATTTCGATTACTTGGCTGCGAGAAATCTCCACGTGATAAGCCACTTCGTTGAGCTTTCATTAGTGGCCAGGCCGCTTCTGAAAAAGAAACTAATAGCTCAGTGGGCTTTACCTGGTAAAATAATAACTAATTATAGCTCATCGGATTCTGCAAGTATAAATAAAAGATTCTGATTCTGGTCACGGCGTATTGTTTTATCGTGCGACAACGTCGTGCCATTGTTGACTATGGATAACGAAATTACGGGACTCGCTCGTGTCGAGCCAAGCACCAGCCCACGAACCCGCGAACCCCGAGGACCCCGAGGAGCGAGGAGCGCGCGTACCTTCTCCACATAGTAGGTGACGGCCTCGGAGCCGGAGGAGACCGGCACCTTCCAGCCGAGCACCGCGTAGCTGCGGCTGATCTCGGTGACCGCCACCTCCTGCGGGCAGCTCGGCACCGTCGCGTCTGCAGGCGACACGCGGCCGTTTAACACGACGACAAAGATCCATGCCCTCTCTCTGCGTACGTGCAGACTGCTGGGCCAAGTGCTGCTAGCGAGCACTGATGAGGGCCGGCGCAGCACACGAGGGGGCTGCGTGTGGCCAGCACTGATGTCCAGCCACCTTTGTTTCCCCAGTCCTGGTGTTCCACGCACCAAACCGGTTGCTTATTTGAGGCTGAGCGGAACTAGGGGAGGCCCGGGAACGGTTCAGACATTCACCGCCGATTTTAACTGTGGGCACGAATTGAACTCCGGCCACTGGGTTTTGCAGCAGAGTGCGCCAACCACGACACTACTGCTCCCCGCACACAGCAGTGTAATATATACATGCAGCAGTGTAATATATACATGCAGCAGTGTAATATATACATGCAGCGGTGTTATACACAAACAGAGGTGTGATACACATGCACGGCAGTGCAATTCACGAAAACCTATCAAAGCCGAATTTGAGAAAGTTGGAATTCAGGGTATGCCGGAAAAGCTACCTATTCCACGTGTTACTGGGAATGTGGTAGACTGATGCAATCAGGAGGCTGGTGTGCTTTGAAGCCTCGGTGGACCAAGTTTTCTGATATTGCTCTCATGTTTTCCACATTAGTTTAACAGGTACTTTACAAATTAATAAAATCTTCAGGCCTTTCATAAAATCTGCAGCCATTCCCATTACAATGATATGTGTGTATACTGAACTCCTTATGCACGGTATGTAGTCAACCGTGCTAATCTGAGGTGCAGGGGAAGGACAACAACCTAAACCAGAGCTGTGTTAATGAGGAATGTGGTGTGTTTGTATTTTTTGCATTTGATAACATCAGCAAAAGTAAATGCGGGAGGCCAGTAACGACGATGATGGTGACGATGATGAAAGCAAAACCACAGCTGCAGTTCAGGACATTCCTCTTACCCGTCGGCTCCTCTTCAGTCACAAAGATTTGTCCAGTCCACGGGGCAGCAGGGGTTCCTAATGCATAAACAGCAACAACAACAACAACAACGTTCCGACACTCGCATAACACATTCACACACCCGCAGGATACGCATGCGTAAACATATCCGCCGCGTCCTTGCAGCCGACACGGGGGACGGGCACCCTTGAGTTTGGCGGCCTCGTCCGGGTGCAGAGCGATGACGGGCTCCGAGGGCCGCGACGGGAGGCTCAGGCCGGCCGAGTTGACGGCACGCACGCGGAACTGGTACGAGTGGCACTCCACGAGCCCCGCCGCCACCCAGCGCGCGTACAGCACCGGCGCGTCGTTGCAGCTCACCCACTTCTCCGTGTTCACCTCGCGCCTGCCGGGCACAAAGCGCCGTCACGTCGCGTCACTCTCCGCACAGGAGCTACCAGGAGCTCCATTCGCATTTTGTTGTTGTTGTTGTTCGTAAAGGTTTAATGAGTTAGGTCGCGTAACTATAAATGTGTCGTGTACCCACCACCACCCGACACGGCCAATTGACATGAGGGTTTGTCACAGAAACAAAACGTGCCAATTCGTTACTACTTGAGCACAACCGGTGAGTTGGAGCGTAAACCCACAACATTTGCAATGTGATTACGACGTTTGGCTGATGATTACAACCAGCTTCATCGGGCGATTTTCCAGATTTGTGAAGAGGAAAAGTATCCTCCCCATAGAGATTAGTTAGCTTAACACGTAGGCTTTCGCGACCGATATTATTCATTGAAAACTGTTGTTGATGTTGTCATTCCCATAGTTGGGCAATGGCCTCTCTTCCCACGTCTTCCATTCATTTGCTTTGTTGATGTTTAAAGCGACCAAATTTCTGGGAGGCTCAACCGGGACACGTGGTGAGCCGACAGACCATCTCTCTCCATCGGCCCCATCCACTTGCATAACTCTACACCAACTTGATCACGAGCTCTGCCCCACAGCGAGTGCTCTTCCGACACTGGCCCCGTCTAGCGCTCACAGGGCCCTGCCTTCCAACTTTGCCAACTGTGCCCAAAACTCAGGGTGGGAGCCCTTCGCCCGCATCATGAGTCAAGTTTGAGACAAGAACATTTTACACTTCGGGACAAAAATCGCATTTTTCGCAAATGCTTGGAGGACACTGTAACAGCCCCTTTGAAACAGGGAGTGTTGTCGGCCGAACCAGGACATTTGGTATTTTTATTTATATGATGTGTGAAAATACGAGCACAGCAAGCGTTCCAGGCACATGTGAAAAATATTTGCGAATGCCTCAGAAGCCAACAATGGGCTTTACTTGTTAGAAGAAGAAAAACTCACTGAAAGTGGTTTTCCATTCTAACTTGCTCAAGACAGCAATTATATCTCATTTGTAGCCTTGAGTCAGCAGTTGAACTTACACATGCCTATGACGGCAGTAAGTTAGTCAATAGGACAAAGGATTTTCCTTAGCACAAAGTGGTACATATGTGATTGACTACAAATATATTAAAAGCTAATTCGACCTCTGACCTAACTTTGCCCTCACGACCTTCTGGTCGTTATATGCAAAATGCCCTGACCACGTATACACGGGACGCATTCCCCCTACGCTGGGATGTTAAACAGATTGCAGGGAACAAATGAATGAGCTCCATCTCGTGTTGCGTAAGAGAGGTCTATTGCAGTGACTTCAGAAGTAGTTCTGTGATGCCATCCTCTGGAGAAATCCCATGGTACAATGTGAAGCCCTGCTTAACGGGCGCCACTGTGGCGAGATGTTAACAACCTCGCCTGCTTTACAGGAGGTCGTTGGTTCGATCCCCACCCTGAACCATGCATATTTGGAGTTTGCATATTCTCCCTGTGGTTGTTTGGATTTTTCTCCAGTTCCTCCGGGTTTCCCTCCACATTTAGAAACATGCCTTTAGAGTGTTGGGCTGCTATAAATTGCCACGTGATAAGCCACTTCATTAGGCTATCACTTGTAGCAGGTCGCTTCTGATAAAGAGCTATATAGCTCAGTGGGCCATACCTGGTAAAATAAAAAGAGTTTATAGTGTTATTGAATTAATTTCAAGAAAATTTTTTTTTCTTTTTGCCAATGTTATTCGAAACGTGCCAAAGATGCGATGGAGTCGGGCGGAGCAGTGTGTCATGCCGTGTGAGAGAACGGCCCACTGAGACAACTATCGCAGAACTACATCCGAGGTCTCTTCAATCAAACATTTCATCTACGCACGAGAGGGTGCATTTTTCATGCGATGGGGTTTTTTTGTGTGCAGTCATTGGCGACCAGACTGAGACCATCAACTCACTGCACTTGAAGAGCCCTCTTTTATCACCAATGGCTGAAACTCAGGTTTGAACGCAGAATATCAGCAGTGTTGGCTCAGTGCTCTTGACTTCTGGGCCAACTGTTCACCTCCCTCCGAGAGGACACATACACATCATGACTTGGCCCTGACGGGATAATTTGGAGAGAGGGAGAGAAGAATAGCAAAAAAATGGCATCTGCTTGCGGCACTGACCTTTCAACAAAGTAGCCGGTGATGGGACTGCCTCCCTGGCCACTGGGAGGCTTCCACGAGACGATGACGTAGTTGCGGTTCGGGTCGTGGATCTCCACGCCAAGCGGAGCAGGAGGTGCGCCAGCAATTTCAGCTGCCGCATCTGTAACGCCGCCGGTGGCGGGGAGGGGGGGCACACACAGGCACATGGAAACCTTACAGGCACGAGTGAGTACGTGCAGACAAAGATCCCCTATCGTGTGTAGTGGGCGTACAGACAGGACGTTCACATTGGTTGTTACAATGGCAAAAGCTGGCTGCTTTCTTTCTCTGTCTATATTTATGTCTTTATTTCTCCAGTCCAATT
Organism: Lethenteron reissneri; assembly: GCF_015708825.2. Classification (NCBI taxonomy): domain Eukaryota; kingdom Metazoa; phylum Chordata; class Hyperoartia; order Petromyzontiformes; family Petromyzontidae; genus Lethenteron; species Lethenteron reissneri. Next base: position 13,097,838 of record NC_083807.1, on the reverse strand, counting down.
TGTGGCAACATGTGTTCTCGTGTCGGTGTGAATAACGTTGGTGAAGAGTGTGTCGCCTTGTCCTCGATACTATGGAGCATAATATGTTATGTTACCAAGTTAATTGTATTATTATACTCTTACAACTTCACCCCTTTGCTAAGCAGCGGCCACAATCGAACAGAGAGTCCTTCAAAGAGGTCAGCAACAAATTGAGCTCGAGTGAGGGCAGTTAGCAAGAGCTAAGAAGCTTCTTAAAACATTTTTTGTAGTTGCTATTAGACGCCATATCAATCCAATTCGTGTTTTATACAAGATAGGAAAGACAGGCGAAACAAAGCGAGATCCATAGACCGAGATGTGTGTAGGACAGGTTATTCAGTAAACCCGTGGCCATGGTGGGGTCCCATAGTGAAGCGCCCCATGGCATGGCCTTTGACGGTCTTGCTAATCTAGGTTGGGTGTTGAGGTGGCGAGGTGGCTTAGGTGTCAGGCTTTCGAGCGAGTACCACAATGAACCTCGGGTTAAAATCCCGGTTTCAGTCACCTGTGATTAAACAAAGTTCTCAAGTCTAGCGAGATGATGATGGTCTCAGCATTGTGATCAATAACTGCACACACACAAAACCCATTACATTAGACTTGGCTTTTCACTTAGTTTGGCGCGAAAGAAAAATGCACCTCTGAGAGTAAAAGAATTGGGTTGCACCGCGTGTTGCCCGGCACGATGAATTCAGATCCTGAACAAGCTGCCGGCGCGCGCGGAGATGAAACGTCGGGCCAGCATGCCGAACAACACGCGCTTGATCCCCGACGTCTCAGTCGGGGAGCAAAGCGCGCCGAGCCGCCGCGTACCGCGCACGAAGACGTAGGCGGAGTGGCGAGCGGCGCCGCCGGTGGTGACGACGCGCACCGTGTAGAGGCCCTCGTCCTCCTTGTTGAGGTGGGCCAGCACCAGCGTGGCCTTCTCCCCGCTCCAGTACAGCTGCACCCACTTGGACTCCTCCAGCTGCACGTCTGAGCGAGCACAGCGCACACGGCCGTTGGGAGGGGGGGGGGGGTGCTGAGTAATAACTTTTAAAAGGTAAAGCGCATCCCTGCAATGTCCTGCTTGTGCCACTGCTTCGACTACACGGGATTTTTGGCCTACTCTTCCTCGCTAGCCAGGCATCTTGGAAGAAGCCGCAGTACCCACACTTTACCCCCCACCACACGTGACCTGCCAATCGACTAACTCTGGTGCACCGATATATACTGCTGGCTGGACAGAGGCGGGGAGATTAGCGAAAGCTGCACCGCCGCTTCGTCTGCCACGTCGGGATAACGAGCCGGCTACCCGCTGTGCTAACCATTGCACCAACAACAGCAATTCACAGCCCTTTGTCAATACACGCTTGGGTGAAGGCCTCCCCACGCCAAGTCATACGCCAACACGCTGGCCAGCGTGCATTGGCTGGTAGGAGGTGAGTCCCTGGACCAGTTCAGGCCAGGAATTGAATTCAGAAAGCAGAGCTCGTAGAGCAATGTGCTAACCGCTGCACCGCCGCTCTACCCCAAGGTAAAACCCTCAATGACCAGGATACAAAACCTTGAGATTTGCATCTCACTTACTGGCAAAAAGGCAGAAACCCATTAGTTCCATGTAAAATGTACAACATCAGCAGACATCGTGCGTTAATAATGCACGCCAGAGTAATACATGATATTAAACAGTCTAACTGTGAAAAAAAAAGAAAATTCTGAAGCAAAGAATGGCATAGAATTGTAAAAAATGTCTTTAAAAAGTACCACTTTGATTATACGCAAAGGGGAGTTGCGTGGCATATTTTATATATTGCTCCGCATAATGTTTCAATTATGTATTCTTTCCTGTGGCCGAGGTTGGCATTGCGAGCGTACAGAGTGTGCAGCGAGCATGGGTGGCCGATGAGAGCGGGGGTTGGGGCAATAAGCCGGATTCACGGTCTCAGTGAAGTCACCAATGACTGCAAACAAAAAAATCCCCCTTATCGCCTATTAACAGACTGTTGGGGCAAGTGCTGTTGGCGAGTAGCAACCTATGAAGGCCGGCACGGCACACGAGCTGGGTGGGTGGCCAACACCACGCCCGGCCCAGGACCGGTTCAGATAATGGTCACTGGCTTTTGGCCGTGAGCGGGAATCGAACTAGGTTCACCGGGTCCGTAGCGCAGTGCACTAACCACTGCGCCACCGCTCCCCACTGCACACCAATGACTGCACACACACAGACAAAATCTGAATTCTGTGAAATCTGTATCTGTGGGTAGTCCCCGAACACACAGGGTTGTACTGCTCTGCGAGAGTTCCTAACGAATTTCATAACACGATGCTGAAAGTACATCTGGGAATTTGTAATAATACCACAAGAAATGTGCCTCTGGACTGGAGAAGATTCCAGGCGTGTATGTTGACAAGGATGGAGAACAAGTGGAAACTCACCATGGGAACCTCATTTGCCAGTAAAAATATAATAGTTTTTTTACCCATCTATCTGGCAACAAAACTGACACCTTTTTACATGACTGCAGGTATTGTGGTCTATGCAAACATGACTCCTTGTAAAAAGGTGTCAGTTTTGTTGCCAGATAGAAGGGTAAAAAACCAATTATCAAGTGGAAACTCTTTGACTTTTTGAAGCTATTAACATCACATTTGTTATCATGTTACAGTGTATTGTTCGTTCTTTTCCCATTAAAAACGATAGTCCCATATAAGTGTTAACATTTTTTTTAGCACCCTGTATCTTAGCGTGCAGATGGCTGGATCATTATACCGTGGCCCCATGGATATTTCCCCATCAAATATCCGTCGTATGAGGATTGCAGCGCTTGTACAAACACAAACCGTTATCATGGCCGCAAAGGCAGTGCCAAAAAAATGCCTGGGCACGAATCTGACATCTGTTTATTGTGTAAATAATTATTTTGTTTTCCAAGCTTAATGCATGGCGTGCGTTGAATTTAAATTATTTTCACATCGTGTTCATGTAAGTGCTGTAAAACGAGGTACAATATAGCAAACACCATTAATAATTTAAAGGAGGGAAAAACACAACTCGTAAAATTAATGGCAATTATGCGTGATGGAATGAACGATCTAATATAATTGGCCACAATGGGGAGTGAGCATGGATTTCACTGAGCCTCTCAGCCACTGTCACAGGCAATTTCCTTCTTTGTGACAGTCACTTTTTTTTCTCTTCACCATCACATCCGGTCGTTCTCTCTGTGTCGTGTCATGAAACAAATACATTTGCATTTAACACTCCTGCAGCTTGTCATTGAGCCCACAGCACTCTGTTCAAGAGCCACATCAATAGGCCTCCGTATACATACTTGCGACAGACACCATTTACATGTGGTAGGGATATGTTAACTACCTCGGTTGGTATATAGTAGGTCGTGGGTTCGATCCTGACCCTGACCCTCATGCCTGTATATTTGGAGTGTGCATGTTCTCCCCGTGGTCACGTGGATTTTTATCCGGGTCTTTCCCTCCACATTAAAAACATGCGCTTCGAGTATTTGGCTGCTGCAAATTTACACATTATAAGCCATTTCGTTGGGCTATCACTTGTGGCCAAGTCGCTTCTGAAAAAAGATCTATATAGCTCAGTGGGCCTCACCTAGAAAATAAAAAATAGTGTTTTTTACATGACCTTGAAAAAGAGTATAGGCGGTCCCCGCTTTCACGACGTCACAATGTGTTCCTAGAAACCCCGTCGGAAATCGAAACCCTATTTCCTCATTGACTGTAGAAACAGTGAAAACATCACTTTCTGATGTTTTTTTCCCCTTTTATCGGACATGTTTAACAAGGTTTAATGGGTAAAAATCCACAAAAAATCTTGAGAATAACAAAAGCTCCACGCCAAGTCGCATCGGAAACCAGAATGACTGTTCAAATGTGTTCAGAGTCATGTATGAAGATGCATCGTAAATAAAATGTTTGCATCGTAAATGGATCCTTGGTTGAATTATATAAACGTCGCAAATGTGGACCGTCATCAATCGGATGGTCGTAAAGTGGAGACCATCTGTATTTTTCCCGTGTGAATAAAACTACAACATATAATTATTGGAACCACAATATCTTGAACTAGTAAACAATAAAATAACAACGGGTATTTTTTTTTTATACAGTTAATGGTAACCATTGGTGTGGGGCCTTGTGCCACTGCCACTCGTTCCTTAGACTGCCCCGGGGCTCCTTTGTGCTGCCCCGACTGCCCCTCGGGCTCATTGTTGTTGTTGTCGGTGCTAGGCCCAGGTTGCTTCATCCCAGACTGTGCCATGGTGCTGCTGCCTCTTCTCTCTCCGATGTTTCCCTGCCCTGATCTCCCCCCTTTTCACCTTATCCCAAAACGTAGTCCCCGGTTTTGTAAAACTTCTTCTGACGTAGTTGACTTTAGACGCTATGTATATTCAATTTGGTCTTTCTTCTCGTTATACATTCATTCTAACCTAGCATTTCAAGGGTGCCAGTTCATTGCTCTAACACAGAACTCGCCACCTGAGTCACACGGGCCCTTCCACGTGTGTGTGTGCGTGTGCGTGTATGTACTTTCATTATAATTAACGAGAGGCCCCTACCATCACGGAACCACTGGATTTCCACGCGAGCCTTGTGCAGGTTTGGCACGACCACGGCGGTGCAGCACAGGGACAGCGTCTCTCCCTCCCGGCCGAACGTGACGCCAAACTTTTCCATGATGCGCACGTCAAACTCCAGCCCTGACACCGTGGGCAGGGCTGGCACTGCAGCGGAGCGGGTGAGATGGGGAGCAAATGGGTTGGAGAGGGAAGGAGAGAGATGAGCAAGAAGGAGACAACAAGACATTTCATCTGCAAATGTCCCTCCGTATATTTTAATCGGCTGCTGAAATGGAGACATCTTCACGCCGTGCGACTCATGAGGGTTATTTGACCATACTTCACCACGCTGATTTCAAGTGCACCCGCATCTTGTCCCACAATTACCTGGAAGATTGCCGGGGCAAAACCCACTCTATTCCAAAGATGAATGCATTCTCCAAGGGTATAGAAATGAGATATTTGCATCACGATTTATCACAGCCATTCTCAGAATGAGATGTAAAATCGCCCTCATTAAGTTTATCAGGAAGTTTATCTCAACGAACTTAAACCCAGCAACATGAATTCGATTCCTCGTCATGGCCAACATCAGCGGCGAGTGATATTGGAACCCGTTCTGGCCATCTCCTTCACCAAACTGTGGTGACCAGCACGTTAAAGTGTGGTCAAACAACCCTAAATGACCGATACGGCATGGGGAGGCCTTTAAGCTATCAGCGGATTGACAAACAACTGATTATAATTATTTTATGCAATGGGCACAGTTTACGCAATTCAAAAGCTGAATATATGTTTCTATCTGCATATACAACACACACTTACAACTTTGCAATGACATCGGTAACATTTGCCCAGTTCTCGTAGGTCACATTACTCGTGCTAATTTACATTTTATTAACACTCTTAAGTGTGCTCGGTGTCAACGGTACAACCATTCCACAGTGGCAATATTTTCCATCCCATTATCTCCGGCTTTCAAGTGGCCGCGCGGTGAATTCTTTGGCGCAGTAGGAGCCAAACTATTTTTAAACGGCATCTCCGCTGATAAAGTGCTGCAAGCAAATTGTGTGGCATTAGTCAGGGACTGACATACGCATCATACTACGAGCGTCCATACCTTCTGCTACTGTGGCCGCATGCCCGACATTTATAACAGATTCGCATTGAAAGGAAATTATATTTCACTGCAAAGCTATAAATATGCTAATTCGTCCGGTTATATAAAGAGAGAGCTATTTTCACGAGATTTGGAAACAAATTTAATCCTGTGACAGGTCTGTCTGAAGAGCTAGGGACAGACAAGTACACTTAAATGCATGCACAATATGTTACACGTAATTTTTTTGATAGATTATTTTCCTATTCATTTCTAGTCTGTATTTTTCCGTATTACTTCAAGGCGGTTGTGTCGCTGGTGCGTGCCTGTGAGCCGCCACTTTCGAGGCACGGGATGGTGGATCATGCGGGTTTTGCGAGAACTCCTAAACCCACAGGGTGGAAAGGCGCTCAGCGGACGACGGCAGTAGAGCAAATGAGCTGTTGACCCCATCTGTGTGGACCTGATGAGTTTTATTTCCTTACACGCGATGGGGTTTCTGCAGGTACTCTGGTTTACTTACAAATGAAAAAGTCTGTTCATAATATTCAACGTACCTGATATTGCACTTATTCATCCAGGAGAGGCACATTGGGTCACGTGACTTTATCAGGAGGGTCATGCCCCTTTTGGGTTTTTATCTTAACATGGTTTCAGTCAATTGATGATGCCTGTTCATTATACAAGTGTGGCAGTAAACCGGAGACAACGCACGCGCCTCAGAGGTGCAACACTCTATCCCCATACAGATGGCAACAGAGGGCGATGAGTCCACTTGCTGTACTGCCCTCTCCTGGCGAGACAGGGCAGACGCATGGCGATGCCCACGGTATCGCAGGCCACGTGCGTAACCACCGACCGCACGCTTAAATGAACACAACCAAACACCCTAATGCAGGTCCCTGTTGAGACTGAGATGGGTGAGGCTCTATGAGACATCAGCATCTCCAGTTAGCGCGGTTGGCTACGTACGGTGCGAAAGAAGTTCAGTATACATTATTTTTGTTTTTCCGCAAGGCTGCATCAGGGGAAGCAGAAGGCCGTGTGGCAAAATCCACCACCATGCGTTGGCTGTGTGCACCCATGTCTACTGTTATTATTATTCTTAGGCTTTTGTACCCAGGAATGCCTCACCGAGTCTCCAGACTCGATTTCAGGACGGTCTTGCCAAGTTGTCACCGCCCGTGGATATGTTGCTGTGCATAAACCAAAAGAGGTATTTTTTTTTCATAATTGGGATGTTTGGCCAACACTTTGTACGAGGAAACTGGAAACCGTAGAACCCCAATGCAGAACAGAGGGGGAACATACGACCTTCACACAGATAGGCGCCTGAGTCGGGAATTGAACCCAGGCTCCCTTCTTGCTGAGGTGGACAAGTATTGCCGCTGTGCCATCCCTGCCACTATGCCGCTACGCTCCCAGTCTTGACCAACGTGACCAGCGTGGTGAGGTATGGTCAAATAACCCCCGTGACGTGCACTGCGTGGGTAGGCCCTCAAACAGCTGCGGATTGACCACCGTGTCTTGTATATCATCATGAATGACGCTATCGTAATTCTAAAGGGAGTCGCACGTATTTTTTCGTGGGATTTTGACACTTAACGAAGGGGCTTATCGAAAACGAATTCCAAGTACGCACGAGACACGTGCGTACTTGGAATATTGAAATCAGCGCTTCTGAGCAATTTGTACGAGAGCCCACGCGCTCGTCCTCAAAGCAATCGCTCGCAACAAGTACCACGCTGGCTTTACGAGTCAACTGGAGGAAGGCCTTTGTCAGCTCCCGAGTGCGTGTTCTTTGCAAGAGGCACTCTCGGGCATGGATGACATTCAAATCAATCCCTGGAGCAGACGCCAAGGGCTCGGTTCGCAACAAGAAATCCGCCATCTGGCACGACCGTCCAGGAGTCTGTGAGAACATTTTGAAGCACGTTCATAAAATGTATTTTTTTTACATATTTATATAATGTGATTCATGGAGTTGCTTACACTTTTTTTTATTAAGATGCCATGGAAAAGATGCAAAGGTAATAGTGCAGTCCTGCTCTTTCTTTCCTATGCCTGGCATGAGAACCCCTCTACCGGGTTCTTGGCCTGCTGTTCCACATTGGCAAGAAGTGGGAGTACCCACACTTTACCCCACCAAATGCGGCCTGCCAATGAAATATCTGCGGTGAACCACCAAATGACAGTGTTAGTTGGACGGAAGCAGAGGGGGGGTTGAGGAGACTTGGCTATTGCTTAAATTATGCTGCATTTCCGTCAAATGTTTTGCACTTTGCATTCTGTTTCTCAAATGTCCGTAGAAACATATCCCCTTGACAATGAGTTTCTCTTAAAAATTGCTATCATAAGCGTGATAAACATTCTTCGATAAAACCCATGCATACAGAGACATTAAAAGATCTGCAGTAAATAATGCGTGAATGATGGTGATTGACAAGAGAAGGGGCTGATGGATAGAAGTTATGGCGGTGGTGGTGGTAATGGCGATGATTATCTACACTAATGTGTTTTCGGGTTGTACCATATGTTGTTTGGCATGATGTCCGACGTTTCGTTCCATGTACCAGGAGCTTCTTCGTGCCAAGTAATATGCGGTATGGTCCAAAAACAACAAATGCAGACCCGTGCAGCACACCCGCAGATGCATGCGTACTCACGGTCAGAGAACAGTAACTTTATTTTAGGTTTGCAAATCACCCCAGGCTGATATATTTAAAAAAATAGAAAGCCAAAAAAACGTACTTTTCTTATACATACATATATATGTAAATAAAATAAATGCAATGGGAAGCATTGCACCTCCAATTTCCCATATCGGAAGATTTGCAAACCCAGGCCAAATTGTTTTTGTTAACTGCCTCTGAGCAAAAAGGAGGTGCTCTGAGCTCAAGCGACTCACAGTCGAAGGGGAAAGTGGAGATCCCGGAGTAGAAGCAGGTCTCGTCAAACTCGCTCCTGAATCCTGGTGCGACACAAAACACGGGAGTTGAGTTCCACCAAAAGGGGGAAATGCCTGAAACTGCTTCGCTCGCTCGCTCGCTCGTTTATCCCCCCCCCCGCGATCACTCCCTTCAGCTATCCGAGGTTACAAAGTCGAGCGGGACAATGGTGACATCAGAAAGAGCCGAAAGTTGGATATTCCCCATTGATTTGTGGACATGGTGAAAGCGAGGCCTGCAACAAAACCACAACGCCAGCCGTTTGATTGAATTGTCACAAATATTTATGGTGGCGCTACGATTCAAGACCAAATAGGTTCTTCATCTCATTTTTTACAGTCTCCCTTTCTATTTTGTGTATTTGCATCTCACGTTTTGACTTGTTCGTATTACTTTTGTCCACTCAGTTAGCTCGTCATATGATTTACATATAATTAGTATAAATCGTCAACAATCAGTTCTCACATGCACAATTTGATCGACGTATCGTGAGCGCAGTGATGAATTCGAGTCAATATATCGATGTATGAGTATACGCCTACTCCGACATCGTACCTAATGTGACAATAATTACACAAATTATGATTAACCTTGCGCGATACCATTAATTTTTTGTACCACGTCTGAGCGGTAAGATAAATTCAACTGAAGGCGGGAGAGAGAGGGGGTGGGGTGGGGTGGGGTGGTGAGGTGGGTACTCACTTTTCACCACCAGAGTGGCGAAGCTGGACGTTTCTCCTCTGGTGCTAATGGCCGAGACGCGGTACTGAGCCGTGTCATCCTCATTGCACCTGCAATTTCATGAAACGTTAACTGAGCAGCCGCCCATGGGCAACACTGTACAGCGATAGGCAAAGTCGTTTTCATGGCGCGGCCATGAGCCGTGCTGCTGCTACTCCTTTCGCATTGTGAATGGTTCCATTGGTGTGAATGACCTGCGGACTGAACCTACTTGCTGTACTGCCATCTCCTGGCCATCTCACAGCCTAGTATGCACTGATGGTTGCCCATGCAAGTACTAGTCACAGTCAACCCTATTCTGCTTCTAAGAGCCCAGTGAGATTGGGCACATCCACAGTGAATTGGTCACAGGCAACCACACATCAGATGGGTTGTAAAGAATGGGATTACCTACACGTTACCATAACACAATACAAGAATCAGTATCCAGAATTTGCCAATGGGTAGGAGAGACAGAGGATGATTTATACCTCAACTCAAAATATTATAATTGCAAATCCTACGTGGTGAACTCTGACACCCTGCACATTGTTATTGGCCAAGTGATGCAGACAAGATCATAAATAATAAGAGAAAACTAAATCAACGTTATTGTATATTGTCCTTTGCAATGCAGAGTTATGTAACACAGTTTTACTGTTGAAGACTCAGCGCCAGCACTGACTAAGCTGTTGGGGAATTGGAGTGAGACTTTTTCTACCTGACTCGCCATTCATACAATATTACAGATCAGCCATCGCAAGGCCTGTGGACATCCCTTCAGCCTGGCCTGCTGTTGACGGCAGAGCAGGCGCCCTCCTTTACACGGCACATGGACAACGCAGATGGAGCTGTGCAATCAGCTCCAGGTGCAGATACTCGACGGATCGTTCAGTCGCAGGACCCTGACGCATGGCGGCAACTTGGGGTCGTCTTCATCCAGCAGGGAATCGATCATGCCCAGGAGTCGGCAACCTGCGTCTACGGAGCCGCATGCGGCTGTTTGAGGTTGGTAAGTGACGTTATTTATGAAGGACCCACCGTCTCGTACTCACATGCATTGCGGCTCTTGAAATATTAAAGTTTTTCTTTACCGAAATCGAAAAAAATGTCTCTCCTCGTTACCTTGGTTACCGACCTATGATCACTGCTGATGATTATGATGACGATCATGATGACGATCATGATCTTGACAACAGAGTCCCTCCTCGATGCGAGCATCAGACTCCTCGACCGGAGTCAGGATTTTTCGATTTAAAGCTTTCGTGACTGCAGGGATTCATCTTTTGGTTCTTTCGGTAAACTCACGTAGAAGGGAAGCAATAAAAAAACATAATAAAATAATTATCTTATTTTATTATGTTTTATTTTTATTATTTTATTACTTCCCTTCTACGTGACTTTACCAAAAGAACCAAGAAGACGGAGTCAGGCTGTCCGTGCGCGTGGCTTCTGGGCTCTCGGCCTCAAGGAGCTGGGGGCCCTTACCAGTTGATCTCCAGTGCGTGGACGCCGTAGTTGCTGCTGATGCGGTACTTTCCCGGCTCGCGGTGCACATCCATGGGCTTGTTGTTCTTAAACCTGCAGCGCGACAGAGACACAACCGCGCACATTAAAGACGCAACCGACAAGACTAAACTAAACTAATTATTTATTACCGGGCAAGGCCCACTGAGCTGTATAGCTCTTTTTCAGAAGTGACCTGTCCACAAACGATAGTTAAACGAAGTGGCTTATCGTGTGGAAATTGATATCAGCCAAGTACTCTCAACGCGTGTTCATAAATGTGGAGGGAAAATCCGGAGGACCCGGAGGAAAAATCCACACGACAACGGGACGAACATGCAAACTCCAAATATGCAGGAGTCAGGATCGAGATTGAACCCACGATCTCCTGCATACCAGCCGAGGAAGTTAACATCTTGCTATCGACAAAACAAACGGTCCTTACCTCGTAGAGATCTAAATAAAGAAATAAAACATTCCGGCCGTTTGCGAATCCACTCCTGGGTGAAGGCCTCCCCTCGCCGCGTTGGAGCATGGGGATAGTGTGACCATACTTCATCGTGCTGGTCGGTGAGAGGGGATGGGCTGGGGATATCCAGGACCAGTTCAGATAATATATATCGTAGAATAACATTGCAATTAAAATAGCGGCGGTCTTTCTACTCTCATCAGCTCCTCTTCCACGCTCAGATGTCTTGTAAGAGTTGGGAGTACCCACACGTGACCCCACCACACGTGACCCCACCACACACCACCTGACAAGTGAACAAATGTGGTGTAGCCGAGTAGACTGTGGGGTGGACAGAGGCCCGGGGGGGGGGGGGTTGGTTTAAGGAAATTGCGTCATTGTTTCAACTGTTACTGCAGGAGATGGAATCGAATTGGCGACCTCTGCATTGCGAAGTCCACTGTGCTGACCGTTACACCGCTGTAGCAGCAGCAGCAGCAGCAGCAGGAGCAGCCACATCCCACATGCATGTCCAGCAGCAACGCGAAAAAATATATTTCCCTTCAAGTAAGACGCGGTGCATTAGGCCGTCGGTCACATTCTGCAGGTTCCATCTATTTGTATGGTTTGGCAGATTGGGCAGATGGGACACCGTGCCAGCCCAGTGGCAGGCGACACTCTAAGCGCTCACCACTTGACGTGGGGCGTGGGCCTGCCCTGCACCGTGCAGTTGAAGCGTGCCGTCGACTTCTCCCAGACGACGTGCGACCGCGGCTTCATGAGAAACTCGGGCGAGTGCTGCACCTTGTCATCCCGCACGCGCTCCTGGTACTCCTCGCTGTCCAGGATCTGCACGGTACCCATCGGGAGTCATCGTCAAGCAGGGGCACGTCAACAGGGAGATATCAACAGGAAGACATCAACAGGAAGACATCAACAGGGAGACATCAACAGGGAGACATCAACAGGGAGACATCAACAGGGAGACATCAACAGGGAGACATCAACAGGGAAGACATCAACAGGGAGACACCAACAGGGAGACATCAACAGGGAGACATCAACAGGGAGACATCAACAGGGAGACATCAACAGGGAGACATCAACAGGGAGACATCAACAGGGAGACACCAACAGGGAGACACCAACAGGAAGACATCAACAGGAAGACATCAACAGGGAGACATCAACAGGGAGACATCAACAGGGAGACATCAACAGGGAGACATCAACAGGGAGACACCAACAGGAAGACATCAACAGGAAGACATCAACAGGGAGACGTCAACATGAAGACATCAACAGGGAGACATCAACAGGGAGACATCAACAGGGAGACATCAACAGGGAGACATCAACAGGAAGACATCAACAGGGAGACATCAACAGGAAAGACACCAACAGGGAGACACCAACAGGAAGACATCAACAGGGAGACATCAACAGGGAGACATCAACAGGGAGACATCAACAGGGAGACACCAACAGGGAGACATCTGCCGATATATTTACTTATTTAAATCACACTTGCTAGGCCACAGTTCTGAATGCCCAAAATGTCAATCGTCCAGCAACAAGAAGCCGTCCTATTAAAGCTGTAGCAGATGAGAGTTAACAAGTTTTCTTGAATTGAGCAAGGTTATTAGAATATGTTTGAAACAACAACAACAAGGATTCTGGGAGGGAATTCCAAAGTCGAGCGGTGCGAGGGAATTAGCAAAGAGAGAAGGGGAGTGAGAATAGGTTTTCCCCTTTTTTCTGGCAACAAAACGGGTGTTGAGATGTTACAACACCAAACTGTAACCTTTTACAAGGAATCATGTCTGCTTTAACCACAATGCTTGTGGTCAGAATACAAACACAAAACACACTCTGATAATATATGCATTGTCCTTGACACTCATTGGTCCACACCAGAGACTGGTCTAACACCTTTTGAGACGAGGCTCAAAAGAAAGCTGTCTCTGGTGTGGACCAATCAGTTTCAAGGACAATGCATATATTATCAGAGTATGTTTTTTTGCATTCTGACCACAAGTATTGTGGTTAATGCAGATATGATTCCTTGTAAAAGGTTTCAGGTTGGTGTTTTAACATCTCAACACTTGTTTTGTTGCCAGAAAAAGTGGAAAACCTATTCTCATATTTTGGTACTGGCAAAGGAGTTCCCATAATGATAGAGAAGCGAAGTGTTTTGACCTCCGGCACAGCTGAGACTGAACACGGATTGGATGAGACAGAACACTCGTACAGGGATGGCCTAAGCAACTCAAAAAGCGCATGACATCACGTCTTATCTCAACCATCCCAATTCCCTGCTCACAGGCTAGCCAAGGGGACACCAGTGGCAGCTGTCCCTGTGTGGCGCAGGATGACTGTAGCACCGGCCAGCACATGGACATCAGTCCTCCTGGCAGGAGACGATGTTCCTATGCACGAGTAATTTAAGTTAAACAAAAATATATTATGGACCCAAGCTGGTGACACACGTGGCCTTCCTCTTTTTTACTGAATAACTATTCACGGGATTTGTTTTTTTTTTACAACATCCACCGTGAAGCTGATGGCGGTTATTTATGTTGAATACACGTGCAGCATTAACCGGGGCGGCCACTGGCCTCGAACTGGAAATCCTCCGTAGCGAGCAGCAAATGTACGCCACCGCAGACCCACGTCACCACCCCAGGTGTCATTGCTCCTAGAACACCTGAAGAGCAGATACTATGTTCCTTCCCTTACTCGCTCTCTCTCTTGGTTGCACCGCTCGACTTGCGGGTGCTTGGGTTGGCGACGATTGCAAGCTGTGTGCACTTACTACAACAATGATAAAACAGAGTATTGTAGTATGACGATGCGGTTAACTCACAGCAGTAGTAATCAGTGGTTGCAGTTAGGCAAAGGCACGCTCCGGTCTCAAAGTGTCATCAATTTTCCCTGACGCACCTTCCTGCGCAGAGCGAGCTGGGCGGCTTTCTTGCGGATCTCCTTGCGGGACGATCTGACGGTGCGGGCGATCTCCTCCAGCTCCTCGTCCGCCTCGGCGTCATCCGCGGACCACGCGTGGACGCCCTGCTGCTGCTGCTTCGCGTACCCCTGCGCGTCCCCCAGCCTGTACCCCTGCGCGACCCCCAGCCCGTTCCCGATCACCTCTTGCTGCTGCTGCTCACGCAGCTTCTTCTCGTGGCAATCGAGACACACCTCCACCACATGGTGCTGATGCTGATGATGATACTGCTGCTGCTGCTGCTGATACTGCTGCTGATGCTGCTGCTGGTGATGATGATACTGCTGCTGATGCTGATGATGATACTGCTGCTGCTGAAGATGATGATGCTGATGGCTGCTATCATCATGGGCCAAGTGGCTCCCGCTGTCGAGCTGCCGATGCAGCCCCTTCACCTGTTGCTGCTGCTGGTGCTGCTGCAGGTGCATCCCCTCGGCTTCCCGGTGCTTCAAGCTGCTCTTGATGTGCAGCTGCTGCTGCTGCTGTTGGCTGCTGGAGACTTGCAGCTGCTGCTGCTGCTTGTGGCTGCTCGTCACGTGGAGGCTCTCCTGGTGCTTCTGGCTGACCTGCTCCTGGCGCTTCCGGACGCTTCTCCGCTGCACGAAACCGCCTTCGGACTCGGCATCGTCTTCAACGCTGCTCGCAAAGTTGAGAGAAGCGGACGCGGAACGTGGGCGCAAGCGGTGGTGAAGTCGTGTGTTGAGAACCGCACGTGAAATGTGTTCGCAGTTGCAGACACACTACGACGTCGCACATCTGGCCACATACATCCCGCCCAGATGAATTAACCCGCGTAGGTGTCCAGTTTCAAATTTATTTTAATCAGATGAGAACGGAAGAGGCCAGGATAATTACGGATTACGTTCACGTATCCGACCTTTTCACCCATTCGCCTATTCCTCAACGCCCATGTTGTGGGGCCGATGGCTTGTGTAAAAGTAATTAAATTTTTGTACCTGGTGGCTACGCACGCCTGAAATCCAGCAATTTGAGGGCGAGGGTTGGTGGATGCGCAAATGTTGTGAAACTCCCTTCCTGCTGGCATCGACGAGGTGCCATACCCTGGCTCCCCAGGAGATGGCAGTACAGCAAGCGGGCTAATCACCATCTGTGTCCATCTGTATGGGTGGATTTTCTCCGGGTGCTCCGGTTTCCCTACCACGTGCACAAGCACTCGTACATCGGCTTAGAACAACGCAAAATAAAAACTCAATGCCGGAGCATCCTGAAAAATTATTCTACGCCTCAGTGTGGCTCTCATGGATAAATTAGTAAAAAACAATATTATATATGTAAATGAGGACATATTATCTGCTTCTCTATTCTTTCAACACAGCCTCACAAGAGACTCCAACCGGCTCCACGATACCGAAGCGCTCATGACACCACAGGGCCTGTGTGAGTGCACACATGGCCCTGTGGGCCTCCCCACGTCCACCCACTCACCGCTTCTTGTCCTTGCGCAGGTACTTCTGCATGATGCTGCGTGTCTCCGCGTAGCGGTAGCTCTGGTCAAAGTGCTCATGCTGTTTCTGGTAGAAGGGAAGAGCGGCGGCGGTCTCCATCCTGAGCCCGGCGGTTGTTGTCGTCCCCTCAAATCACAAACTCCTCGGCGCTGCAACCCACGTTTCACGCAACGGCCATGATGTTTGGGAACGCGATTTGACTCAGTAATCGTTTCCGTCACACGCCCGGCCATCCCGCACGCACGTTCTTCTCGCATTCGTTCTGTCTCGTTTGTGTCGGTTTCTGTTTTCTCCCCTGGCCTAAACGTAACATGGGGGGCATCATTTCGCATGCGCTTTTCATACATCGCTTCAAAAGGGTTCTCGCAAGCGTTATTTGTTGCGTTTATCTGGACTGTAACAATCAATTGCAGTTGATGAACTGCTGCACCGTTACACGCCGACTATACATATCATAATAATTTATTGATAGGGGATATCAGTCAGCCCGTCAAACCCTTTATTTATACAGTCTGTTCTCCTATAAAGCGCGTTGTTTTCAAAACGCGAATTGGATATAACGCGATGAATGTATTATAGAACATTTTTTGTTTATAACGCAGATTCGAATCGGATATAACACGATTGAGCGAACGGAACTACGTCGCGCGAGGAGGAATAAGCGGCTGTGCGGCTGCCTCGGCATAGCAGCGTCGCACAAGGCAGCGGGATGCTGCTGGATGCTTCTAGATGCTACCCACACGCCTCGGTCTTTGTTCAGCCTGCGTATGCATCTCACGTGTCATCACGGACTGCGATTTACCCCACGTTATATATTATTTATTATCACGCGATTTCCTTGAGGCGGTGTTCTTCAGGCACGCAACTGCCGCCTTATAGGAGAACAGACTTTCTCGGTTTTTCCCGTTGTCAGGAGTGAGAATTGTACCCCGAGGTTTCAGTGTTGGCACAATGTCAACGAGCAGGTGGTGGCCCACTTCTGAGAGAACGCACTCGGACGTTCTGCGGCTCGCAGGTCCGTGGCTCAAATCAACTGGCGAAGGACGCCAACACATCCAAGTGGGTCTTGTGCTGGCCTCGCCAGCGCAACGCCTGTGGCCGGGGACTTCGCCGGGAAGCAATTCAACCGAGACGAGGGGCGGTGCCAGATTAAGCTAGTGTGGGGCCTGTAGCACGTGTTATAAAGGGGCCCTAAATAAAAAAAAACGTTAATATTAAAACACGTAAACTTTTTTACCAGCATAGTCACATAATTGTATGTTTTCATTTGCTATACAGCCAGATAATAAGAAAAATCGCTAACCTTAAACACCCAGTCGTTCATAAAAGTTGAAGGCTTTTACTATAGCAATAGAGCAAGTGCAGAATCACTGAACCGGAATTGATAGCTTGAAAGCATTTAGCGCGAGGCCCTTGAAAGTGCGGGGCCCGTAGCTACTACATATGTAGCTACTTTTGCTACGAGGATAATCCGGCATTGACGAGGGATGAGCACGCTCCGGTACCCCCTAAGCCACACCCGAGGCTGGGCACGGTCTATATATGGAGGCCGTTAGAGCGGCCACGTTTCTGAACGCCCTTGGTTCACCAGGCGTCCGGAGACAGCTCCTAAAGCGATACCGTCCCAGCCCAGCAAACACCCCGCGGGGAGTGACGACTGCGCGCCGGCGTTAGGTCGCATCACAGCTGCCGAGTGCGAATTGATGGTGGTGGATGGTGGTGGTGGTGGAGGAGGGCGGGGGTGGCGGGGGGGGGGGTCCTATCCGAATCGCTCGTGCGAATGGGGCACAGATGAGATGTTAATTTATTAAGTAAACAAATACCCCCCACTGCATTTAATAATAATGCTTTTATTTTACACAGCGTCGTTCATGCTGCCGGCATCCCATAACGAAGTACATGAATGAAACATACTGTATATTTATATTTCCCGCACCTCCAATTAGCACGGTTAGCTTAAGAAGTGCAACATACATAGAAATGGACCAAATCCCATATATAGCCACTACCGAGCAAATGCAAACCCCTACTACTACCAAACAATTTAAGAAATTAATCTTCAAATAAAGAAACGGCACCAAAAAACTAAAATTACAAACACCAACAAAAAGTTAGCACAACAAAGAGGTCTAACTACGACACAAGCCCAGGCCACAGTCCCAACTTCCCAACCAAGCGTGGAGACCTTCAATGGAGGGCCGGTGGTGGAGTGCCAAAAAGCCACCACTCATGTCAATCGCTCCATGGCAATTGCAGTACCTGTCACAAGCACCACCCTTCTGGTGAGCTCTCGCCCCCCCCCCCCTCCTCCCTCAAGCCCACGCCGTGCAGATCGTGAAGGTTGACTGACGAGACTGCGCCACGCCTGGTTAGTGTGGGTTGGTCAAGGCGGGGAGGAGCATAGACCTGGGAGCGTACAGGTACAGTACAACAATAGATGATGCTGGACTGCCCTCTGCTGACTATCGCCCAGTACAGCAACCCTATGGGACCTACACGTGTGTGGTGATCACCTCTCGGAACACGTTCCAGACTCTAACCCGGCTTAGCTTCCCAGATGAGACGAGATGGGGTGGATTCTGGACGATTTGGTCAAAGGCATTAATATTTGCATGCTGCGAGCATTGACTGAAAACTCCACATGGTCTTTGATATTTCTTTTTTTAAGTGCTTGCATAAGCTAATAGGCCTCTTCTGCATGCCTGCAAAGTCGTTTTAATGTTTCAAGGTTACTTTCTCAAGCATACACTCTAACAGCTGTTCAACTGCGTTACAGATTGGCTCCGTTGAAATATGCACACAAAAAAAATTGAAATATGATAATCCATAGGCCAGGCACTGCAACTAAATAACATTGCAATTTATAGATCATTGCCATTTGCTGTAGGTAATCTAATTGTCGTTCATAACGTGTATAATATTACAAATTGAAATGAATAGATTTCAAGAATACACCTGCAGTCATTTAAGTGGATGGGACGCCTTCTTTGAAGAAAGGGGTGTTCTTGAAATCACGTCCACAATGCATGATAGATGTGACTCTTAAGCATGATTATTAATGTTTTAAAACATAAGTTGAAGCTGTTTAGCTAAGGACCACTGAAGAAGAGAGCAAAGTGGATCCAGATTGCTATTTCTCAGGTTCCAAAGTGCTCTACTGAGAAAACATGTGTTTTGGAAAGACAATATCCAATGGTGCTAACGTAAGCCATCAACATTTACCGTAATGCGGAATATTGCGGAAAGCCAAACCGTGAGTAAAAATCGATAGAAATCTGCAAACGCACTCAACTTTTCTTGAGAATGTGTTGTGGCATCTTGAGTTAATTACAGACAATACAATAATTAGTAAGTGCAACATTTCAACTGCAATAAATTAGCGAATTAAAATAAATCCTCGCATTTTCCCAAGTATTATTCTAAATGTTCTGCCAGTGTCGTATCATGAGGCGAAGCATTCATTCGAAAAACTGTCGTAGGCGTGCGCATCACCACATGTATTCTTAGAAAATATCCCACGGTCATTTTTATGTCCGTGAAATATTGTTGCGCATTTTAAATTGTATTATCGCTAAATAACTACTTCTGAGATTCCTTCATTTAACCTCTATAGAGGGCGCACTTTCCCGCGCACCCTTCTACAGAAATGTTTAATGCCATATAGCATTAAAACCCACATGTTTAATTCCCGCAGCTGAAATTTGGTTCAGTGAAAATCCAAATGTGCGATGTCACTTCTGCCCAGACTTACATCATTGACCCGTGATGTGTTGACAACTTGGTTTATCGAGTGACTGCCTGAATTCAAACCCAGGATGTCAGTGGTGCCTGGTCACCGGCTCATTGCTCTGAGCCAAAAGGCAAACCTCAAATACATTTGTATCATAAAGGAGCACCTAACATAACACTCAAACCACCGTGGTCTCTGGAACCACCAATACAACACGTACAGACTCCACTCTCTGTACCATGTCCTCCCCTATGCACATGTAAATCAGGTGGATATGTTTTCACAAGTCAGAAAAAAAACGTGCACTACACACATTTATCGATTTACGGACATTAAATCGGTCCCGAGAGGACTGGGGATGGAGGAAGCATGTTGAAGGTTGTTTTGAAAGCCCATTATCCGCACTGTGCATCCTTGATAGAATTACTGCCGTGTCAACAAATGGACCAACAACTTTTGTAGAGTTCCAACATAACCCAACTTGACTTTGGTTGCGCTCTCTTTTTGCTTTCCCATAAATATGCGAGATTTGTGACAGCTACTGCAGACCGTCGGTAAAATAATCATCCGACCACTACTCCTCACTGGTGTTTCACGTAACCATTCGTTCATGCGGTATAACGATCATTGAAAGCCCGAGGTAATCCACTGCTCGAGGAAGGCTACCCCATGCCGTGGCAGTATATGAGGGTTGTTTGACCATACTTCACCACGCTGGTTCAGTCGAGGTTGGTAAAGGCAAGGGGGGCGGGGGGCGGGGGGCGGGGGAGAGCTTGGTGGACCAGTTGCGATATCACTCGCCAATCATAAAGACTCAAACAAAAGGTTCATCGCGCAGTGTGCTAACCACTGCGCCACCACTCCACCCCAACCATTGCATGTTGCTACGTAATTTGGAATGTATCTAAAAATAAGACTCAGGGCCATCAGGGGAATTGCATTTGAGCCATAGTAAATATGTATTCAGCAAAATGCATGCGGGATGTATTTCATTAGGGAGCATCGTTACATTTTTATTTTTAAAAAGGACCGCTGACAACTCTGCCCAGGTGAGTCGGCAGCTACGAGGTCCGATCCCTGTGCTGACGTGGCCAATCGCAAGTTCGCCTATTCACACCGCCTCCTAGTCAAGCTAATCCCATTCACGTCATCTCCTAATGAAGCCTGCGGGAGATGAACACTCACTCAGGCGGCCCCATCAATGCGTCACTTAACACCAGGGGTCATGTATCCCTCGCCCTTCTCACGATTAATCCCATTAATTAGTGCGCTCATCGGGTCAATTGTCTTAACATGCATTACTAATTACGTAACCACCTGACGCACCCTAATTACAACCACAGGTCTTTGTTTTACGAACAAACACATCTAATTAAATAAATAAAGTGTCATATTACACGTTAATTATGCTCGGATAACTTTGACGCACTATTCATTAAGCCTGCCGATTGCATTCCATGTAGGGTTGAATTTCAATTTCCACTCTCGCCGCACAAAAAAAGCTCATCACATACAATTAATATCGGACAATTACTCTCTTGCACGCGAAGATGCGCGATTGGTGGGAGCATTCGCGATGTGACAATTTAACTGATTCGTCACGAGTTGCGGCCAAGGTTCAATTCAAGGTTAGATGATTTCGCCTCGTTTGTGGCCGTCTCGTTTGTTACGGTTATGTGCGCCATGCCGTCTCAATGTAAATAATCGGCTTACCATTAACAACGTTATCGATTCTTACGCAGCTGAATTGATGCATTGTACCGCGAGCATTTAGAATCTCGATCAATTAATGACTCGATGCGCGGTTCGTTTACGCCGTCATCCGCATACCCGCGAATGGATAAAGTTAAAAAAAAGTTTGGAGATTAAGTCATTGAAGGGCAAAGTTTAATGACCGTTTTGAAGTTCTCAAATGTAGCAATTATTCAAAGAAATATAATACTATCCTATTGTAGTTTGTCAATCCAACACAGTGCCACATATAGAGTCGTCCATAGGGATAGTTGGAAGACAACATAACTCTAATTAAGCATTGAGCAACGATTCTATTTTGATACCTCGGTCAAAAGACTTGGACTGCTGCTGTATTGTAGACAATTCCAATATGCTGACGAATACTACTTAAGCTATTTTCAGATATCTTAAAATAACCATGTAAAATACCCAAATACCTATGTATACAAACTAACACTTAACTTTCATACAAACGAATACTGTATCC
Organism: Lethenteron reissneri; assembly: GCF_015708825.2. Classification (NCBI taxonomy): domain Eukaryota; kingdom Metazoa; phylum Chordata; class Hyperoartia; order Petromyzontiformes; family Petromyzontidae; genus Lethenteron; species Lethenteron reissneri. Next base: position 13,076,104 of record NC_083807.1, on the reverse strand, counting down.
GATACGACTCGATGCACACAACAACAGTGTGCTGTATTTAAATCTGAAATCCTAAGTCTTGGAGGTAAACATCGGCAAGACAGGTTACATCACCGTCGACAGGATATACGAAGATTTCATGCCGATGCAAACTCGTTAAAGGTTTGGAAACAGACTCTGAACAGCCCCCAGACTCATTATTAATATGACATCCCTTTTATCACCCTGCAATGACGCATTCGCTTTTTACAACAATGCACTTTTTAAGTCTGTTGTTACATAGGATGTGAAATACACAAACAACAGACGGATTATCAAGTCTCTCATTTTATAGGTGCTAATACTAACATGATCATTGTTAACACGAATGTTATTGAATTGTCCACATGCGTTTGCTATTATGTAACGTCTATGTACGCTACATGAATTATATGAGCAATTGGACAAAAACAGTCATGATACCAATACACATGTAGTAAATGTGTGCCTGTCTACAATTTGCAGTTTTATAATATTCCTAATTTGCTGCTTGAGTTACCTTTTACATCACGGATTGATTAGAAGTAAAAATAGATGCGGTTTTTTATAGTCACATGAAATTACTAGGTCGTCATTTCGGCCGACTAGCCTTCTTCAGGAAATATTGACACTGAAGTTTCCCGCTGATGAACCAATCAATGTATGAAAAAACAGTTTCAAGACGTATTATTGTAATTACCCGCTTAGCGTCATAAGGCAACGATTATCGCTGACAGTGACAACTATCACGTTATGCGACGCGTACAGCTTTGTCTGTGTTGATGTGCAACAGGTCCACGACTCACACCTTGACCCCAGCCATCAGCAACCACTCCGAACGTGCCGAGAGCGGCCGGGTGGCTCAGCGTGAGAGCGAGCAGCTCGCAATCGGAAAGGTTGCGAGCTCAAGACCTGGTCGAGGGGGTGGATTGACAACCCATCATCTCTCTGTGATAGATAAAATGACTCCCCACTTCGTGGGGAAGTCAACTGCGGTTATCCTATGGATAGACTCGCCCCTGGCACAGGAACGTGGCATTTCCACCACCGACTCAGGGCTGTTAACGTGCAACGAGCAGCGCCCCAATGCACAGTTGTGTTTAGATCGTTGTCCTCTCCCCTCCGATTTAGGCCGGTCGGTTACGTGCGGTGCGAACGAACTTCGTTTGGGCCGGAGATCGCTTTGCCTTGCCCGACCAAACTTCGACTTGTTGGGTGCGCGCAGTGCAACTGATGTCACTGCTCGCGAATGCTCGAGCGTGAAACTCACCGGACGCGAAGAGCAGCCCGCGGTCCAGGACTCGGCGATGGTGGATGTGGCACCCGAGCAGACGCGCGTTAGGTCTCAGCAGTTGAAGGGCAAGGGCGATGGTGCTGCGATGGGATGGAGTGTTCGTGGTGCTGCTGATTGTGCTAGTGGTGACAGGTGGGTGGGGTGTGCCTACGAACGGTTGGTTGGCCGGTAGACATGCACTCCAAGCTGGCACAGGCAAAGAGGGCTGGAGAGGCAGCAGTGATAGTAGTAGTAGTAATAATAAGCACTGTAATACCTCTGGGTCGCATCTCGGGCATGCGAATACTTTCACGGCCTTGTATGGTGGCGCGCGGCCGAGGAGGTTAAAATATAGCCCGCAGAGCTCCCTGGATAATAGCGAAGAAACTCTGCGTCTGCGCACGGCTGGTTTGGAATGGGCGAGCGAAAAGGTTTCCCAGAGCCATGTGTGGTCTCCGTTTCGTCCGAGCTCAGCTCTTTGTGCATAACTTAAAACTTCGTTTTCGCACCGGCCCATCTTGAGCGAGAAGCTTACAATTTAGGAACTTTGCCGGCAAGCATTAAAGGGCACCAGCACAATTTATATTAATTTGTTACCAACATTACCATAAACCGCGTCTTAATCGCTAGCCGTCAATCATGCCCCGGCAAATTTAGGGATGACCTCCCAGACGAATTCCCAATTGCCAGCTCGGATTATCTTCCCATAGGCGCAGTGGTAAATCAGGCGGCTCCATTAGTGGCCATGATAGGAGCCCTTTTAAGAGGCTGCAGCAGTATTTTAGGTGCAGGCATGTCAAAACGACGAGACTTTCGTGAAAAGTAAAACCCATATAGCATTTTAGCATAAAGGTTATAAAGCCCCATCTTTATGTATACAAAAAAAAGTTTACATTTTTTAATAAAAACGTTTGTATGCAATTCTGCAAGTGGATCAGAATCTGCATGTTTATTTAGAGCGGAGTAATCCGATTAGCAAAACATCTCTTTTTACAGATGGCCCAGTAGGAGCAGGTCAGCAGCAAGTGACAGTATTGAAAATGTCTGAACACAGGTTGCAAGGTCCCAAGACCTATCTGTTGACAGACCCTGAAAAATACACACTGACAAAATAATTACATCAGAATTGAATACCAGTGTACACAGGGCGCTGCCCTGCAAATTAATGTAATATTTGAATATTTTTATGTAATTAAGAAACGTAAACACCCCCCCCCCCCCCCCGCCTAACGTTATGCCGCAGGTCTTTGTTCTTGGGTGCAGCAAAAGTCTAATAAAATATTTTTGTTAAAAATAACGTAAACATTTTTTTTTATGCTTAATAGCATTTTCCAGGCCTTCAATAAATCCTCCTACAAACAGCTACGAGGTGAAACAAATACAATGTGCAGGTGATCTTCTTGCTTTAGCGTATGTGGCATATGGTGACCTCCATTGCAACAGATGGATACATCCTTGATCGCGAGCTTTGCACAATCACTGCTGTCGAAAAAAAAAGGTCAGTCGAGGCAAAAACAGCAAGCACTGCAGTGCAGCAGAGCTGACAGCTAACGAACAGCAATGTTCTCAATTCATAACGCGGGTGGGGGGAAATGCCATTACGTGATCACCACTTTATTGCCACACATTGCCTTCGGGAGAGAGTCAAACCTGACAGAAATTTGTGGCAGTGTTGAACCGCTCTCGCAACGGAAGTGCTTTATTGCACCTCTGTTGTTCATTAAAATGTTTGCAATACACGTCGGTCACCAGTGGGAGCAATGAGCAATGCAATCTATGACAATATTCTCCCCAGCTCAACGCAGAGCGACATTTTGCGAATTAGTGATCACGCCTTCTGTCTGAGAATGTAATGCTATTATTACATCTAGGAAATAATTACTGAAAAACCCTTATCACAGTGCATGGTGTATATACAAATATAACATAACCTGTTAGATTGCCAATAATTTGCAAACACTTGACTATTACATTGATCGGTAGGTGCAGTTTAGGTCATAAAATGTTACAACGAAAAAAACAAATCAATTGTACAAGTGAAAAGAAAACTCAGACAAGAGAAATCAAGTTCAAAACTTTATTTAAACAAATGAATGATGGCGAATGTGGCCTTTATGGCAACAACTAGTACTTAAATGTACTGCATAGAAGGCAACATACAAGGACATTTACATATGCCATTCTAACATTCAGAAAGCCACAACTGTGCACTTCTAGGTTAAGCTATTGTTACTTGTAGCAAAACATATTTTATACTGCACAACCAGTTAAATTACATGTAAGTGCCTTAACAATTAAGCCAATATAGTAACAATTGGAACCTGTACACAAATTTGTGTACAATGCTCGATTTCACATTTAGTTTCACATAGCTTTGGAACCAACTGTGCAGCGCAAAAAATACTGCTCTCAAAAGTATGTATCCTTTCTGCAACATGCAAGTAACTTCAGGTGACACCAGTTAAGGTTACCTACAGCTCAAAACAATATTACTTGGTTCACCAAAAAAGTGTTGTTTTGTAGTTAATTCTCCGTTAACCTTACGGCGCTTAGAACGTTACAAGTGTTGTAATGTGCATTACCCATTCAATGCTTATTGTGGCCTTGCCAACCAGCTACACTACCACCAAATGATTAACAATGTAAGCTATAGAACTATTTTGAGCTGTATTGCACCACCCTGTTATTTTGGCAGACAGATAAGCTTCTGATCAGGAATGTGGTTATTATCTGGAGATTGTAGCAAAATAAACAACTACATAAAACCAAACAAAATAGTACAAATAACAAATACCAACACAAGTGAGGAAATACATAACTTTTACTTGTACATTAACAACAGGCTCAAATAGCAGGCAATAACATTACTATTTTTTTCAAGTTTATTGTCAAACCCTATTCAGTGAGGCAACAATATATGCAGATGTTTGGCAATTTTAACATGTAACTCAAAATTCACAAACCTTTCATGGAAACCACCCAAAAGCCCAATGATAAAATGCTGTTCACATTAAAGAAGCGTGTGTGTCACTGTATCCAGATCCATTCAGCACAGAATACAGATGGACTTGCTCTTTATCCCTCCAGCTCATCCTTCAGCTCCTTGTTTTTGCGAACCTCCGCAGCATGCTTCTCCTGCACATCACACAACCAGAAACACATTTTCAGGCAAAGATGTGTCATTTCAGTTGGCTACATTTAAAAAGTGATGGTTAAAACACTGCGCTATGAACCGGGCTTAGCTTGGGTTTGTTTCCACTCCACAGCGACCATCGGTGGTGAGTGATATCCAAACTGGTACCGAGTGCACCCCCCCCCCCTTCACTAACCTGCATTGACCAGGGTGGTGAAGTATGGTCGAACAACCTCAATGTCTAACACAGCCAGGATAGGCCTTTACACAGCAGTGGACTGATGAAGGAATGTATATTATTCTATTATTAATAAAAAACTGCACTCGACCTGAGTCTTGTTGCCTGGACAGTCCCAGCTCTGTGACGAGTGCGATTTTAACAGATGTCTGCTCTGAATCTATCATTCCAAGCTTGCACCAACATAAATAAGTCAAAGCCCATTTTTGCTAATAAAAATTACCCCAAAGCCAGCTGAAAAATGTTTGGCAAATGCTAACATACGACGTTGAGGGGCTACCGGTCACAGCAACTGGAAGAACCGAGATCTATATTCTAGATTTGAAGCTTTCGTGACTGCAAGGATTCATATTCTTAGGTTTTTTCGGTAAAGTCACGTATTTTATTTTATTAATTTTTATGTTTTACCTACGTGACTTTACCGAAAAAACCTAAGAATATGAGATCTATATTGGGTTGCAATGGAGCGCTGCGATGGTAAAGGACGTGGCCGGGCAGCCCCGGGCTGTGGTGGTGCAGTCACCTTCTCCTTCAGCCGCTCCATGAGTGCGGCTATTTGGGCTTCCCGTTTCTCCTTGGTCACCTCCATCTTCTGGGACAGCTTCTCCTCGGCCATCTTGCTGAAGTTGTTGTTCTCCTCCATCACCTTCTGCTGCACCTCCCGCTCGTGCTCGCGCTTCTCGGCCAGCTGCTTCAGCACCTGGGCCTCCTGCGACTGCGCACACAAATTGTTTGTGCCCATTGATCGCCGGTGTCGTCGGCATTCCGAGCGTGCCCAGTGCTTTAATGGGTCTAGAGTTCTGTGACGGGGGGTTATATTGTTGCTGTACTACTAGTCAAATCCATTTTAAGATATTGCTCGGATCCACGGCCATTGTAGCATAGATTTGTTTTTCATATCAAGACTGCCCTGTCAATATATACCATTACTGCAAATCAACCAAGTATTAATCATTCTATGATCATATTTTTTCTTGAACGTAAAAAAATCTTACAAAAACAAAGCTCAGCGAGAGCTTGGCAACCAAAACTCGAAATATCTGATGGATGTGAGCTTTGTCTGCCCGTTAGTCAAATTAAGAGATCAAAATACAAATCTGAGCTATCGTGGGTTTACAAAATTATAGTTCACTTCCATATCGAGTATTTACTGTAACATCCAACGGTCTTGTAATCATGATATTCCACCACAAAGTATACATCGTCTACCGTTCGGTTGAAACCCTAGGAACCATACTGCATCCACTGTTTATTTTTCGATGTAAAACTTTCGTGACTGCAGGGATTCATATTCTTGGTTCTTTCGGTAACGTCACGTAGAAACGTCGTGAGAATTTTATGGTTGTATTTTTATTATTTCCCTTCTACGTGACGTTACCAAAAGAACCAAGAATATTAACTGTTTATGTGAGTGTTCTCTGCCAGTCTCATGTGCCAACCCCCCCAAAGGTTAAAAACATGTCCTTCATTCCCGTCATATCTAATTTGTTCGTGAGGCCATACCTTCCTTCTCTCTTCAGCAGCCTCCAACTTCTTGAGGATCTCCTCCAGAGAAAGATCCTTCTTTCTTGGCGGAGACAGTGGGATTTCCGCATTGCTAGCGGACGGAGGTTTCAGGATGACTTCAAAAGCATGGCCCGAAGCTCTCTTGCTCAGCTCCTTCACCTCCATGTCTGCAGGCAGTTGAAGTTAAATGTTAGCATGAATACGTACATCCAATTTGCTGGAATATAGTAAATGTACATGTAAAAACGAACATTTTTTTTATACAGCCACGAAAATAAGCATGCATATTCAACATTCAGAAACTTAACAGAAACACAATTACAAAATCAAAAAGGACTCACAGTCGATTGTCAAATAAACAATAAGTTAATCCATGCATTACAATACGAAGAGTATGCATGAAACTTACATTAGCTGCACTCGTAATTCAATCCATGACTGCAATTCGACTAAATATGTTTTGGGGTGGTTATGGCAATAATTACATCTGCTTATATTTATCCTATGTTTGTAGATCTAGCATTGATGTTGTGATATGCAGCATATCCATGTCAGCAATAAACAGCCTCAGCTGAATGTTAAGCAGCTTTATCGTTGTACGCATTTAAAACCAATCTCTGCTGTTGGTATGTGAGAGTAAATGCAATTGTGCACATTTCAAGTACAGTACGTGCAGACTCATGCAGGCTCATGTTGACTGTACAGGTCTCGTGTAAATTGTCAGAAAACAAAAATGTCTCCGGTCCTAGAGATTTCGTGGAAATAATTTTGGTTCACAGAAGCAGATAGGGGTCAGTTATGGCATTACAGGGACCTCACCAATAAAACATGCCAAGCAGCATCCTTCCAAATCAATTTACCCTACAATGGGACAGATGTATTTCATCTAGGGTGGTGCAGTACTGTATTATGAAATACCAAATCTTCAGCCAAAAAATGATTACAGCTGTTTAACATATTAAGCCATTTTTAGAACAGCAAATCAACTAAAATTCGCTGTATGCGCCAAATGCCACATGCAATGATATCTCCAAACATATACTCAGAGCAATCTCTTGGAAATGTGTTTATAAAATATGAAAAGGACAACACATTACCCGCAGAAACATGCAAACAGCATGCACACAACAATGTATGAAGTTTGGAATTGTTACTGACCACCATATTTATATACAGACCCCGGGCGAGGTTCAGAGTAAAAACAAGAACACAGAACCGAAAGCATGGAAAGTTCCTTCATTTTGTCCTTGTAAGCTAGACGAAGAGGAAGCAAGAGACGGAGGTGTTAAGGATATCACAAGCAAGTACACAATATACACTATCGACTCTGTAGATGTGCAGTAGGAATAGATAAGGGAAGGTTGTGGGGGGGGCCCAGATTCGTAAGAGACCTGCAATGGGAGACCACGCCCAGCATGTGACAATGAAATCACGACAGCTTTTACGAATTCAATCATGACAATCGTTACCATGAACTGCATTTTAACACCTTAGAAATGATACTGCACACATTATCGAGGCTAATAATACCACAGCCTCGCGAAATCGGTAATTTTTTTAAACTATTGCATTCAAAGTCAATTATATACTGCCTCAGAAAAATAATATTCTATAAATCTCTTTGGATATTTTAGACACATCTGGTAAACAATAAGTAGAAATATACATCCACTGTATATGTACACATTTATAAAAAAAATCATTGCGTAGGTGAAATTGTCGATCAGTTACCATTTAAGGCAGCAGGATGGAAGAGTATTAACCATTAATCTATACAGTATATATGGGAAATGTCGTGTGTGTAACGCATGTGGCTGCTCTCGTGCCATTGCGGTGGCAATTAAACAGCATAATCAGACAATGCGTTGTTTATACCCCCGATTCACCCGAGCAAATACATTTTAATCGCGAAACATTTTCAATAAGGTACCAAAACCGTTTTACGAAGCCGAGCTCCTGCACCATTAAAAGAACCGATACATAGCAATTACACCGTACCGACGATTACATCTCTTGCAACGTAGTTTAACACTCACAATTATACAATTTATGCATCTAAAAGCATAACGGGGGGTTTTCTAGTTTCAAGGGTTACACAATTCGGTATGAATTGCAATCGCTTTCACACATGCGACTGCGCTTGGCATCGCTCTCTGCTGCTCAGGGTGTGGCAGCAGCCCCAATGAGAGGAAGCTGCTGTCCATGGTGCTGACTGCAGCGCACGCATCAGGCATTTCGTTCCGACAAAACACCCCCTCCCCGGTACGCAATTCGTTTTTTTTCCTCACGCGCTTAATATTATCCCGACTGTATTTTGTTAACAATTAATGTACCATCATTTTTAAAACCATCTAAAAATGTAAAGGTTTTCAACAAAAGCCTGATGTAATCTCGTGATATGATGTAGAATAGCAGCTTAGTTGGAGACAACACAATGATAAGGAGCCGCTCCTATCTCTGTTGAATCTTACCTGCGGTCTTGGAAATGGAAGCCATGGCGGATAACGGTGGGATGAAGGCTGAGAGTTCTCAACACTGCAGTAAGGAATGCCTGTCTTTATTCAGACACTGACTCAGCACCACTGGGCTGATACACTGCAGTGGGGGAGAAACCATCAGAAGCAAACCATCACAAGGTCATTACAAAAATACCAAATCAACATCTTCCACCACTATTCATTATAAGCTATTTAGCTTACAATTTGTATACACGTGTTACAATTTGTGCCGGCTTTCATTTATAAAATAAGTGTATTGTATTGGTGTTGTGCGACTCCCCCTGAATATAATGGTATGGTCTGACACGTAGCATTTGCTGTCTTGAGCTTTTTTTCCTTTTTTCTGCAGAGGCAGTTGATCAGATATTGCCCTTTGTGTATTCGTAAAACTGATTCGATTTTGTGCCACCTTATTCTATACTTTTAAGAGTTTGTTTCACCCCATGTTCGGGAAAAAAAACTGTGCAGATACTATTACGAATGCAAATGTTAATGCCACACCCATGCATCTTGCAGATGTATTAATGCAAGTGTGAGTACACCAAAATGTGCATTGTAATGCAACACCTTGAACATTAATACATATTATTCTGCAAACTATCGAAGTTGCAATAAAATATTCTTATATATAAACAGATTAGGTATTTGTGCTTTAGAATCTCAATAAACAATTAATCTGGCAAATACTGCTGCTTTTAACACCGATTTAAAATATGCAATATTCTTAGTCTAAAAATAGCTGGGGGGAAATACATATTAATGTATTAGATATCATTACAGGATATGTCTGTTAGTAAGGATGTCCATACAGGTGCAACTATAACATTAAAAGAGATGTACACAATGAAAACGTGAATATAATCCCCTAAAAAACTGCAGTATGGAGAACACTAAGAAGGTGGAGGTGGCGTGCAACACGTGAAATTCAACTGCAGTACTAATAATACAATAACCTTCAAACACCACAGGCGTTTTAAAGTACAAACATGAATGGATCACAGTAGACCTGCGTACACAACCATAAGTATTGGGTGGACATCCGAATATTTAATACTGGAGGAATCGGATGAGCTATAAAGCTATTTTTCACATATTGTCCAGGAGATGAACATCTGTGGACATCATATCACCAAAATGCACAGGTGGTATTTTTATGTAGTCTGCAGTTTACATAAATGCCAGAAATTTTGAATGCCACAACAAGCACTCCGCTCTTAAAATGCAAACTAAAATATTGGTTAGGGGACATTTTCTCGAATTGTAAATGTTGCGGATTTACTCTCCAACACACCGGTGGACTTAAGTAATAACTATTTGACGTTTTGTTTACATGACAACCCCCTTACTAATTGGCTGTGTCGGGTGGTGGAGAGTTTCGACGCATTTATACTTACGCGATCGAACCCAATGACCTTTATATTGGTCGCCAAGGCCGACGTGTTAAACTGAATCTTATTTATCCAAGCATAATAAGCCAAGTGTAATCTATTGTTGCGAGGCTTGAATCGCTTTTCACATTGGCAGAATGACCAGCAAGTGCCGTCTGATAAACACGAATTACGAATACAATCTTTTATTTAAAAACACACCGCTGTAGACTGATACTAAACATTATAATTAGTAATGTAGTATACGCGAAGCCCTTTAGTGAATTCACTGCTCCGGCATGAGGGCCTACCCACGCCGCATGGGTTTATGTGACCATATTCTAGATTTGAAGCTTTCGTGACTGCAAGGATTCATACTCTTTGGTTTTTTCGGTAAAGTCACGTAGGTGAAACAATAAAATAAATTAAAACTATATTAAATCACAATTTAAAGCTTTCGTGGCTGCAGGGATTCATCTTCTTGGTTCTTTCGGTAAAGTCACGTAGAAGGGAAATAATAAAATAAGAACCAAGAAGATAAATCACGACGTTTCGGAGGCAACACAAGCCCCCCTCATCAGGTGTAAAAAGGCATACTTCACCACGCCGGTCAGTGTGGGTAGAAGTTCAGCACAGCATAACACAGTAACAAGATTGTACAGTAACAAGATTGTTCAGCAATGTCCTCTGGCTACCCACAACGCAGCCTCGCAGCAGCCTGTAGCGCCTGTTTTTCAACAAATCACGATCCACGTTCAACCTGTGTGGCTTCTACGAGCTGGATAATTCCGGGCGATGTAGTCACAGTACTGTACAGTATATGAAACCAAACATATGTATTGTTTCAAATGTACTTCATTTTGTATAATTGAAAAAACCAGCATGTAAAGTGTTTATTCAATATCAAATCATCATCGATAACCCTGGCCGATTGTGATTACACGCTTTTATTATTTAACTCACTCCGTATATTGTCGTATCCTTAAAAAAATATTGTAACTCAATTTTTACCCACTTTCCAATGTGCTATCGACTGCAAACATGGTATACTTATGTCATACTGATGACAAGACTATATTCTATCATAAAAATGTAAATATATATTTTTAAACATTTTACACGCTTTTATTTAACTCACTCGGTCTGTTGCCGTATCCTCAAATCTTGTAACTCAATTTCAACCGTCTTCCCAATGTCGTATCGACTGCAAACTTGGTATAGGTATGTCACGCTGATGACAATACTATATTCTATCATTAAAAACAAATCTATTTTAAAACAATATTTTAAACGGCTCTAATTGTCCACGCTCAACTCACGTTGCCTGTAAATCACCACGTGGCCCCTGACTTCACGGCATGCCACGGGGAGCCACGCCCAGGGGCGATGGGGGCAGGGGGAGGGGCAGCTCGGACAGTACATTTCATTAAAGCGTTTTTTTGTATTTTTTAAATATATATTTTTCTAAACGTTTAGATTATTTGGTTAGAGGGCATTTTATTTCACTAAAAAGGACGTCTTCATTGTATTCTATGGCCACGTTAATGAGCCTCTTGTACAGCGAACCATTCATCATCGGCCACGGCGATTCCACTGCTGGATGGAGCACTGGATTTGTTCGCCGAGCACACGATGGGATGTGTTCGCTTTATTCACGGTGGGAAAAGCCCTTGTATAGTTGCGGTAAAAAAAACTGGAGTAGACGTGTAATTAAATCTACAATTGTAGATTAACAAAAATTGCTCAAAAACCCGATGAAGCATAGAAAATGGGGGCCTTCTCAAACGCCAACCCCGAAAAGTAGATTATTTACCAACAAATATTAATTTTGTAGTACATTTAAACGTTCTTACACCGGGTTCATTCCGCTTACGGAGCGCGTTAGCAACGCTATAGTGCTTGGCGACAGCGATAACGAGGTGTAGATAACGAGGTGTAGATAACGAGGTGTAGATAACGAGGGTGGCTGGATCATTAAAATTCCCAGGCCGTGGCCTGAAAGCCCTCTCTGGTCCAGACGGCACGCCGACTCAACAGCCCCCACCCCCCTCCCAACACAGTGTGCGGCCGCGAAGATTTAAAATAAAACACCTGAAAAACGCGGTGATTTCACAATGGCGACGATTCTGGTAAGGGTGTGTGTGTATATACTTTACAAGCTAAATATTTACCAATTTCGCAACGCGGGAGTTTATAGCAGCGACGCCACAGCAAACGTCCTTTTTGGTCACGCGACGTCCAACGCGCCTTCTCATTGGTTGGGTGTTCAGGGGGCAGGAGGGGAGGGGTTAACGGGGGGTGAGGGGAGGGGGGAGGTGGGGGTGGAGGGGGAGAAGGGGGGGGTGGAGGGGTTGGGGTGGAGGTGGTGGATGTGTGGGTTGGAGGGAGGGAAGGTGGGGTGTGGAGGGGAGAAGGTGGGGGTGGAGGGGCGAGAAGGTGGGGGTGGAGGGAGAAGGCGAGAAGGTGGCGGGCTGGAGGGGGGCGAAGGTGGGGCTGTGGAGGGGTTGGGAAGGTGGGGGTGGAGGGGGGAGAAGGGTGGGGTGGAGGGGAGGGGGTGGAGGTGGGGGTGGAGGGGGAGAGAAGTGGGGGTGGAGGGGGTGGGGTGGGTAGGGGGGAAGGTGGGGGTGGAGGGGGAGAAGGGTGGAGGGGGTGGGGGTGGAGGGGGGGAGGTGGGGGTGGAGGGGGGAAGGTGGGGGTGGAGGGGGGGTAGGGGTGGAGGGGGAGAAGGTGGGGGTGGAGGGGGGGAAGGGGGGGTGGAGGGGGTGGGGGGTGGGAGGGGGGAGGTGGGGGTGGAGAGGGTGAGGGGGGGTGGAGGGGGTGGGGGTGGGGGGGGAAGGTGGGGGTGGAGGGGGGGAAGGGGGGGTGGAGGGGGAGGGTGGGGGGTGGAGGGGGGGAGGTGGGGGTGGAGGGGGGGGGAAGGTGGGGTGGAGGGGGAGAAGGGGGGGTGGAGGGGGGGAGGGGGGAAGGTGGGGGTGGAGGGGGGGGAGGTGGGGGTGGAGGGGGTGGGGGTGGAGGGGGTGGAGGTGGGGGTGGAGGGGGAGAAGGTGGGGGTGGAGGGGGTGGGGTGGAGGGGGGGAAGGTGGGGGGTGGAGGGGGAGAAGGTGGGGGTGGAGGGGGGAAGGTGGGGGTGGAGGGGGGGAAGGTGGGGTGGAGGGGGAGGTGGGGTGGAGGGGTGGGGTGGAGGGGGAGAAGGTGGGGGTGGAGGGGGGAGAAGGTGGGGGTGGAGGGGGGAAGGTGGGGGTGGAGGGGGGGAGAAGGTGGGGGTGGAGGGGGAGAAGGTGGGGGTGGAGGGGGAGAAGGTGGGGGTGGAGGGGGAGAAGGTGGGGGTGGAGGGGGAGAAGGTGGGGGTGGAGGGGGGAAGGTGGGGGTGGAGGGGGGGAAGGTGGGGGTGGAGGGGGTGGGGTGGAGGGGGTGGAGGTGGGGGTGGAGGGGGAGAGGTGGGGGTGGAGGGGTGGGGGTGGAGGGGGGAAGGTGGGGGTGGAGGGGGAGAAGGTGGGGTGGAGGGGGTGGGGGTGGAGGGGGGGAAGGTGGGGGTGGAGGGGGAGAAGGTGGGGGTGGAGGGGGAGAAGGTGGGGGTGGAGGGGGAGAAGGTGGGGGTGGAGGGGGTGGGGGTGGAGGGGGGGAAGGTGGGGGAGGAGGGGGGAAGGTGGGGGGGAGGGGGGGGGTGGAGGGGGGTGAGGTGGGGGTGGAGGGGGGAGAAGGTGGGGTGGAGGGGGTGGGGGTGGAGGGGGGGAAGGTGGGGGTGGGGGGAGGGGGAGAAGGTGGGGGTGGAGGGGGTGGGGGTGGAGGGGGGGAAGGTGGGGGTTGGAGGGGGAGAAGGTGGGGGTGGAGGGGAGAAGGTGGGGGTGGAGGGGGAGAAGGTGGGGGTGGAGGGGGTGGGGGTGGAGGGGGGGAAGGTGGGGGTGGAGGGGGTGAAGGTGGGGGTGGAGGGGGTGGGGGTGGAGGGGGGGAAGGTGGGGGTGGAGGGGGAGAAGGTGGGGGTGGAGGGGGGTGGGGGTGGAGGGGGGGAAGGTGGGGGTGGAGGGGGTGAAGGTGGGGTGGAGGGGGTGGGGGAGGGGGGGAAGGTGTGGGTGGAGGGGGGGGAAGGTGTGGGTGGAGAGGGGGAAGGTGTGGGTGGAGGGGGGGAAGGTGGGGGTGGAGGGGGAGAAGGTGGGGGTGGAGGGGGGGAAGGTGGGGTGGAGGGGGGAGAAGGTGGGGGTGGAGGGGAGAAGGTGGGGGTGGAGGGGGGGAAGGTGGGGGTGGAGGGGGAGAAGGTGGGGGTGGAGGGGGTAGGGGTGGATGGGGTGGAGGTGTGGGTGGAGGGGGGGAAGGTGGGGGTGGAGGGGGAGAAGGTGGGGGTGGAGGGGGTGGGGGTGGAGGGGGTGAAGGTGGGGGTGGAGGGGGGGAAGGCGGGGGTGGAGGGGGGGAAGGCGGGGGTGGAGGGGGAGAAGGTGGGGGTGGAGGGGGGGGTGGAGGGGGTGGAGGTGGGGGTGGAGGGGGTGAAGGTGGGGGTGGAGGTGGGGTGGAGGGGGTGAAGGTGGAGGGGAGATGGGGGGAATGTGGAGGAGGGAGAATGTGAGAGGGGGTTAGTTGAGGTAAACCGATAACCGAATTAATATTGATTCATAAACTCAACAATACACGCATCCAATATTGTTTAAATCTTTAAAATAATAAATGTTTTTGTTTATTCGCGGCACGCAGTGGTTCTGTGGACCATGGCTGATGATGCTGATCAATGTGGCCCTTACATCCGCTAGAGGCCGCTACAATCATCAGCAGGCGCGGAATATCCACTGCTGGATGAGGGCCTCCCCAGTCCGGCGCCATCTCCTGCGGCGTTAGCGATCCACGTTGCTCGCCAGCTCAATGGGTCGCTCAAATTCCCACCCTGGACGCGTTTTCGAGAACGTTCGTCTCAACCTGGAGAGTTCAATCCAAATGCTCACCAGCCCATTCCTTCCACCGTCCGCTCTTCCCATGTCCTCTTGCAGAATCATCTCCGTCGTGTCATCCAGCCGTGGCCCTCTCAGGATACGACCTTCATATGCCACAACAACAACAGCAGCAGCAGCAGCGTCCCACAAATGCAAAAGGACAGACTGCCATAAGCAGCAACGCACCATCCATTACATTGCTACAGGCGCCATCACCTTTACAGGGTGAAGTCATCCAATCCATAGATAATGCCACCACACAGGCAAGATATATCATTGCCAATTGTATCGATATCGATACTTCTTCATAATTAGCTTCGCAGATTCCATCATACGCAGCAACACACCATCCCTTACGGACACCATCACCGTGACAAGGGCGACTCACGCCATCCATGTGACGAGATAGAGAAGGAGACACTAATGTAGTCAATCCTGTGGACATTTGCGTTCATAATGAGACGCACAGACACCACCACACACAGCAGCGGCAGCCCATCCCTCACACTCTGCCAGGCACAGACGCATCACTATTGCAGGTGCAAGTCGCATGATCCATACCTAATGCCGTCACACGCACACACGAGACACTAATGTATTCAATTCTAAGGACATTGCACCACATGAATATGTATGTTTGCATTGCGATTCACTCAGTAGTTAATTTAATTTAGAATGAGCGAAAACAGTAATTTCCATCATCTGGTGGCATGTGGGAGCATTAACAAAGTGCTCAGCTGTACTTTACAGACGTGCACGCAGTCAACATAAAACAAGGACCTGTGCCTATCCCATATCAACATCCAGGCAGCTTTGGCAATGACAAATGAAACGAATGGCTTCTGCTGCTGCCCTGTATTAAGGGCACAACGCCAAGAGACGGTGTCCTGTGCATCGCCGCCCCTTGAGCAAATGCCTAAACGTACATCGACACCGTATAAAGTAGGGACGACGTACACCAATGCTACTGTAATACTGCAGTAATATTCGACTGTTGTGCCTAGTTATGCCCACAACTTGCAATCCAGAGGCCATAAATCCGATATCCGGGCAAAGGCAGTTAAACAGTCTGGCAAGGTTCTCGAACACCCCCTGCCTTTGAGTGATGGCAAAATGTATTCTTGTAACGTCCACTGCAGAGCACACAAATGTGTGTCCTTTCCTGTGCGGCTGGCTGACCGTGCTCTAGTGACATGGCACTGCTTTCTTTATCGTGTGACCCTGTACCGGCTGCCTGGCTCTTGAACTCACTGCGAAAGCTTAACTCCTTCTGGTGCCCATCAATGCCCGCCACGACGCACTTGTCGACACGTGCAAGGGACGTTGGCTGTGGTCTATTGTTGGTTCGCTCACTCGACTTGCAATCAAGTGGGTGCAGATTCATATCCCAGCACGGCAGTTGATACATTGGTGGAGATTTATTAAATCATCCCATCCTCTTGTCCACTCAGCAGTATAAGGGTGCGTGTGTTGGTGTAAAGTGTAAGTACTCCCAAATCTTCCAGGAAATCCGGCCAGCGTGGAAGAGTAGGCAAAATACGCACCAGCTCACTCTACTGATGACCATTCCTCCAGCAGTGGAGTGAACGGTCATTTTCAGGGCTGCACCTTTATCTTTTACATTTACACTCCAATATGATTTGGACGGATATATTTTTTTAATGCAACTACATCTGAACACGTTATTCAAATAGGAAGACACATGACTATCTACAGAGTGTGAATAGGATGTATTTATAAATAGTGCAGGGAATTACGTGTAGAATTCTGCAAGCCGGAGGGGAGTTAAGGTTCTATATGAGTCCTTCCCAGATACCATCTCTACAAAAAGGCTATTAATTAAAGTGTGAATATAAGCAGGACAGGGTTATATTGTAGATGTGAATATGTGATGGCTAATTATTTAGCAATATATCGAGCATGTACAGGGATGTATATGTACAGCCCTTTTACAGTCCACTACTGGATGAGGTCCTCTCCACACCGTACAAGTCATGAGGGTGATTATGAATATACTTTACCAGGCTGATCACTGATAGTGAATTCAAAAGCACAGCCGTTGGAGCATTGAAGTACAATACAACTGTGCCTTTTGCACTGCACTGCCCTCTGCTGCTCACCACGTGGCCCCGCATCCTGTAACACCTGTTATGCATGGGTGTTGCCCTTCCTAGATGAATACAGGCTCCAACCTGCTTAACTTCCAAGATCTGACGAGATCAGGTACCATCCCAGGTGATTTGGTCATCAGCACATGGAAGACACAAATCAGTTGCCTTGGTTGATGGAAGAGAGCCCATGTTTGTCTTATGCACCAGCTCGTGACATGGATACAAATTGTTATTTTGCATTTTTGGAAGAAAAAAAAACGAAGCAGAAATTTGCCCGATCTCATCAAAATCTGACGAGCTAAGCAGGTTTTAGTCTTGAGATTACTCAGACGGGCGACCGTGTGCAAAGTAAAGGACTCAATACAGCGTCAGAGGCAATAACCAGCACCTTCGACCAGCACTGACCAGCGTGGTGAAGTATAGTCAAATAATTGCACTCTCATGCTCACATGTCCTTTGGAAGGCACTCTCTCTTGCCTCGTGGAGGCCACTCTACGATTCTACATTTACATGCTAATTTCTCACATTAACATCACTATCCCCGCCCACTTCTTTATGACCCTTGAGCTACACACATTTCAAACTTTTTTAAAACAGTCTGTCTCAGCAGCAGACCATGCTTTCTCACCTGATGACGGACGCTTGTGTTGCGCCCGAAACGTCGTTATTTATTTTATTTTATACCTACGTGACTTTACCGAAAGAACCAAAGAGTAAGTATATATAAATAAAAACGCACGACGCAGGTTCGTGCACGAGATCAAATATCCCTTGAAAATGAAAGACTATGTGCCCGTGCTTCATGAGTACTGTACTGATTTCTCACGCGTGTTTGCTCTGATCTCAATCTGCTTTATCGCTGTACATTATATTCTTTTATTTTGTGGTTTGTAAATTTTTTTGTGACCGAGGTCACTCTCAAATGAGACCTGTTCTGCCCTCTTGAGGTCTCAGCTGGTTGAACAAACGTATAACAACCATGAGCCATGCGTGCATTCTGTCGGAACGTTGGAGCTGAACAGGTTAAACACGGGTGAAATATTGCCTGGCTGGTCGAGAGTGCTGTGTGTGTATATATGGCTGTCTCTGCGCACTTCACAAGAATGGATCGAGTTCCTGAATAATACATGAGGCTGGTGACAGCATGATCTCCCTGAATATCTATACTGTATGCAGTTAGTCTAACCATCGATGGTAATGATGTATTAATTGTCACATTTTTTTGCAGTCTCTAGAATTGCCTACGGAAAATATTGACCAAAATGTTGACCTTAATGGCCTCTCAGATGATTTTTTTAAATTAATTTCTTTAAAGTAAACACAAATTTCATTTTAGGACGACGCATACTTTGAAATGAACGTGAACATCTGCTTAAATAATTACCGCAGGTCAATTTCATAGTGGCTTAAATTAAAGTTTGCTCTCTCATGTGCCAATAATGTACATGTGGCTTGCCAAAGCCTTCATTGACCTTGACTGATTATGATGAATATACATGAATAAGTATTAAAATTACATCTATAGTTTGAGTTTGTAATTGTCATATTCAATTTTTTAAAGCCACATGCCTGTTCGCATGGCTAATGTCCTGGGCTCAAAATCAAACAAAATCATGGCAACCCTATTAAATGGTTTGCACCGAACAATGCACCGATTAATTTATTTAAAATATAACCCACAACCTGCGCAAAACTGTGCTCACGGGAATCAATTTACTTGCAATTTGTGCAAATCAATGCAGATACTCACTTTACATGTTAGGCTATTGGGGATTACAAAATACACGTGAGAAGGGAAACAATGAGAAATAATTCTGAACGAGACAATATACTCGAATCGCAGTCCCCGAACTGTTAACATGGCTAAATTTCGATTTAAAGCTTTCGTGACTGCAGGGATTCATCTTCTTGGTTCTTTCGGTAAAGTCACGTAGAAGGGAAGTAATAAAATAATAAAAATAAAACGTAATAAAATATTTGTATTATTAAAAATAAAACATAATACAAATATTTTTATTATTTTATTACTTCCCTTCTACGTGACTTTACCGAAAGAACCAAGATGTTAACATGGCTATTACATAATTACATTATCCAAAAAACCATGAGAGCTATCTCCATCCGTTAATGATGCAGTTAGCAATCGATACACAAATATGCATTCCAAACTCATCACGAGCAAAGTTTCTTATCAGCGGCCGTCGAGGAAATACTATCATGGGCTAATTGCACATTACAACATGCCCCCACTTACTGGCCAAGCCGAGCAGAACTATTAGTACAATAACCGATGGCTTCTGCCCACTTCGTAGCGGCTTTAGTGTCACGCTCTTCAAAAATGGACACCAATATGGATCTCTAAAAAAAAGAATTCGATGAAACATCCTTGAAAGCCTCCAAATACAAACTTCCACAGACCCATTTCAAAAACAAACGGGTCAAGGTTGTTTTACCCCCAATTATTATTATTTGGCGGGGGAGGGAGTGGGCAGGGTCAAGAATTAACAAATACTATTTTTTTCGATTTCAAAAATCTAATGTTATAGTTTTATTCAGCACCCTTGATTACCTCCTGATAGAAAGTTTAAT
Source organism: Lethenteron reissneri (assembly GCF_015708825.2). Classification (NCBI taxonomy): domain Eukaryota; kingdom Metazoa; phylum Chordata; class Hyperoartia; order Petromyzontiformes; family Petromyzontidae; genus Lethenteron; species Lethenteron reissneri. The sequence goes on along the minus strand of NC_083807.1, from coordinate 13,056,476 downwards.
AAGCGCTACATTCAGGCGCAAAACCATTAAAAAATCTTGGCCCACTATTTCGGAGCTTTTTTAATGATACGTGAAAATCTAAGTTCTCTAGTCCTTGAACACAGTTACAATATTGGAGTTGACATTACTCACAATTGCTTTATGCTGAACTGCATAATATTGGAATCTGATTTTTTTTAATTTAGACTGGAGGAATTCGATGAGATGTGAAGCACTTGAAAGTAGTAGGACTGAGGCATATTTAGATCAAAATGATGAAATAAATGAGAACGAGCTCGTCGCAATGCTTTTGAAAAATCCAACCTTTCCAATTTTAGATGTATAGCACCTTGACGAATACGCAGAACAAAGAATGAACACTTTGTACAGCAGAATAGTGCGATGTGATGAGATGAGTCGATGAGAAGGATGGCAACGCGTGATGAATATGATGATGACGCGTGCCATGAACGATGACGAGAGTGACAATCAGTGGTTAATGATGAGTGGGCGTGATAAATGGGGAGAGAAGTTGGAACGAGGGATGGTGTTAATGATGTGAAAGGGAGAGGGGGGAGAAGAGGAGTTTTGGATAAGCAAGGGATAATAAGTGAGTGTTTTAGGGTAAGGACGAAAATTGTACATAATATAGGTTTTTTGGGGGGGTGGGATCGCGTAAATATAAATGTGTCGTTTAACCCGCCACCACCCGACACAGCCTATTAGTAAAGGGTTTGTCACATAAACAAAGCGTGCCACTTCGTTACGAGTGTAGAACACTCGTGTGTTTAAGAATAAACTAGTAACGCATGTTCTATTTACGTGACAACCCTTTACGAATTGTCTGTGTCGGGCGGTGCCGGGTTTACCAACGCATTTATATTTACGCGATCTAACCCCCCAAAAAACCTCTCTTGTGGATATTGGACGTGAAAACAGACCACGTGTTAAACTATTTTCTTTCCACCTGAAGAAGAATGCTTGTGTTGCGATCGAAACGTCGTGGATTTTTTGCTTTTAATTTTGATTTCAGTTTTCTATCTACGTGACTTTACCGAAAGAACCAAGAATATGAATTCCTGCAGTCACGAAAGTTTAAAGTCTAAATTTGGACAATGGACAGTGAGGCTGATTGTTTGACGTGTAGGGGAGCTTGCTCCAATGTAAGGGGGGCCAGGAGCGAGAAAGAACGGGGAATCGTGACAATGTGCCTGAAAAGGGGTTTCCGACAAGTGTGTACAGCCATCCATGACAAGGACACTCGAAAGTAAAGACGGAACAGAAACTGAGCAGTGCGCACAGAAGCACAAAGTGACGCGCGCTCTGTAATTATCACTGAGAGACAGAACACATTGATTAGAGAACAAACACATTGATTAAAGAACAAACACATTGATTAGAGAACAAACACATTGATTAGAGAACAAACACATTGATTAGAGAACAAACACATCGATTAGAGAATAAACACATTGATTAGAGAACAAACATTGATTAGAGAACAAACACGTTTAATTAGAGAACAAACACATTGATTAGAGAACAAACACATTGATTAGAGAACAAACACATCGATTAGAGAACAAACACATTGATTAGAGAACAAACACATCGATTAGAGAACAAACACATTGATTAGAGAACAAACACATTGATTAGAGAACAAACACATCGATTAGAGAACAAACACATCGATTAGAGAACAAACACATCGATTAGAGAACAAACACATCGATTAGAGAACAAACACATTGATTAGAGAACAAACACATTGATTAGAGAACAAACACATTGATTAGAGAACAAACACATTGATTAGAGAACAAACACATCGATTAGAGAACAAACACATCGATTAGAGAACAAACACATCGATTAGAGAACAAACACATCGATTAGAGAACAAACACATTGATTAGAGAACAAACACATCGATTAGAGAACAAACACATTGATTAGAGAACAAACACATCGATTAGAGAACAAACACATTGATTAGAGAACAAACACATTGATTAGAGAACAAACACATCGATTAGAGAACAAACACATCGATTAGAGAACAAACACATTGATTAGAGAACAAACACATTGATTAGAGAACAAACACATCGATTAGAGAACAAACACATCGATTAGAGAACAAACACATTGATTAAAGAACAAACACATTGATTAGAGAACAAACACATCGATTAGAGAATAAACACATTGATTAGAGAACAAACATTGATTAGAGAACAAACACATCGATTAGAGAACAAACACATTGATTAGAGAACAAACACATTGATTCGAGAACAAACACATTGATTAGAGAACAAACACATCGATTAGAGAACAAACACATCGATTAGAGAACAAACACATCGATTAGAGAACAAACACATCGATTAGAGAACAAACATTGATTAGAGAACAAACACATGCTTTTGAGACATCCTGGCTCCGAGTTGTGTTTGTTTCCATTCACTGCTGGGTGAAAGCTTCATCCTGCCATGGCGATCTTGAAGATTGATTGACCATTCTTCACCATGGAGGTTGATGAAGGGGCAGGACCGGTTCAGATATCGATTGCCACTGATTTTATCCGTGGTCGGGAATCGAACTTAGGTTGCCGGCTCCGTAGCACGTACGTCCACTGCGCTGAGTGAGAGCGCTGTGCCACCAATCCCGCCCAATATTCTGCCATGGCAATGAGTGTTGCTGCGTCACAGCAATAAGATGCTATTCCGAAACACTCCACCGGAGGGCCACATTACTCAGCTGATAGCCTCTTAAATAGTAGTTTAACGCGTGGCAGGCTTTCGCGACCAAGATTACTCTTAATAAAGGTTTTTGGGTTAGATCCCGGAAGTATAAATGCGTCGAACCCCTCCACCACCCGACACGGCCAATCAGTAAGGGATTTGTCACGTAAACAAAACGCCAAACAGTTACTACTTCAGCCCACCGGTGTGTTGGAGAGTGAATCCACAACTAGGATTGAAGCTTTCGTGACTGCAGGAATTATTATACTCATTGGTTCTTTCGGTAAAGTCACGTATGTAGAAATACAATAAAAAATCAAGTTATAATTAATCATTATTTTTACATACGTGACTTTACCGAAATAACCAATTTGTATGAATCCACAACATTTACAATCTGAGTACGACGTTTCGCTGGTAATTACATCCAGCATCATCGGGCGATTTGCCACAATAGTGACCCACCTCAAGCTTTTAAACTTCAATGCAGGAAGACCACAGCGACATTCCTTACTGTGATCAATGTTTTGACTGCATCGATCTCATGGGCAGATATTTGTGGTGTTCGCAGCCAATGCCACCCTTAGCTATAGGTGGGCACGAGCAGCTCCAGTCCCAAAAACGTTACAAGGCAGCCACTTATTGAGCTCCTCTTATTCACGACCCTCTTACACGTTGCTCCGATTATTCGCGGTAGCTGTTAGGGTCTACAGAAATATATTATGTGCGACCCTATAAATATGTGTGCGCATTTGTGATGGACTGGGCTCATACGAGATAAGGAATGCTCAGACTTACTTAGTAACTGTGAGTATCCACATTTTTTCCCCATGGATTATTGAGATCAATTGACAGGCAACCCCACGGATAACAAGAGTCCAGAATGTTTTTCCTGCAAACATTCCGGATTTGTAATAGGATATTAACAACGCGTTGTTGTTGTTGGGTGGAGGAGAGGGTTAGGGTGTCGGTGGTGGCAAAACAAAGCAATGTATGTGCTGGATGATTGCCGCAATGCAGTGTGACAATGTATGGATGCAATTGCTGCAATTGGGGCGCCACGGTGGCGAGATGTTAACGACCTCGCCTGGTATACAGGAGGTCGTGGGTTCGATCCTGACCCTGATGCCTGCTGTGTATTTGGAGTTTGCGTGTCTCTCTCCCCGTGGTCGTGTGGATTTTTCTCCGGGTCCTCCGGTTTTCCCCTCCACTTTTAGAATCAACATCATGCGTTTAGAGTATTTGGCTGCTGTACATTTTCACTTGATAAGGCACTTCGTTCAGCTATCATTTGTGACCAGGTAGCTTCTGAAAAATAGCTATATAGCTCAGTGGGCCTTACCCGGTAAAATAAAAAAACAGTAAATTTTAACACGTAGGCTTTCACGACCAATATTATCCATGAGGTTTTTTTGAGGGGGGCGGGGGTTACATCACGTAAATATAAAGGTGTCGTTAAACCCGCCACCACCCGACGCAGCCAATTAGTAAAAGTTTGCCACGTAAACAAAACGTGCCACTTCGTTGCTAGTTGCTAGTTGTATAGTTTCAATGAGGCCTTTGCCCTCCTTGCACATCAGCATCAGCATCATCGTGTGGCACGTGTTCCCTCATTTGGAGCAGAGGTCGCAAACGGGTTTTGATTCCTTACCCGTACCCGGCCGCACCAGGGTCGCAAACGGGTACCTGATTGCCACCTCTGGGATGAAGCCATGTTGCAGGCGCGGGTGGGTTGATTCTAGGAACTTGAATTGTGAGAAGAGACAAGACGTTGGGAAATGAGTGACAAAGGATTACTCACCAGTGACTCACGGCCTACCCGTACCCGTACCCGGCCGCACCAGGGTCGCAAACGGGTACCCGTACCCGGCCGGGTACGGGTAGCCGGGTATGGGGTAGGGTACGGGTATCGGGTACCCGGTTGCGACCTCTGATTTGGAGCCGGCGCTCCTAGCGACGCGCGTCCTGTCCAAGCCGCCTGCGTCTCAGCAGTCACGGTGACGTTCCCTCGCGTTGGTCCTCACGGCCACCGCTTTTACTCGTATTACTCGAGTTCCTTTGCTGCACCTTCATAATTCATTCACTAAATCCAGGCCAAGCAGACATTCAAAATGCAATACAGTGCCTGCCAATGTTCACCATAATTTGCCAATGGCACTGTGTTTTGAATGTGATATGTCTTGTTTTGTGGGTACAGGTAACAACAGCAAGTGCACGTAAATGTATGACAGGTGTGTTATTGCCTCGTATGAATTACACGTGAAATGGCATCTCCAACAAGTGTATGTTTTTTTATTTGCTGTGATGTGGCATGCCTCGAGCAGGTGTATGACCGAGCAGTCTGCATGTGTTCGCTTTGGAATTAAATTAATAATGCTAATTTCTGCAGTTTTTCTAGACGGTTCTGAGCACTACCCACTGAGAAAAGTACAGTCGTTAAGATGTGTTTTTGTTGATTCAAACCTGGGAATAGACAATTGCGATTGGCTGGTAAACTGCAATTGTTGACATTCCACCTCGAAATTCACATTGGAAACGTGGCATCGTTGAGTGAACGGCGACACAGGCGTCTTTGGGGGCAGTGAGACATTGTGCGTGCGAGAAGCGGCGCGTTGTTGATTGGTCGTTAATGCAGATGACGCGTGATGAATACATTTGAGCCACACGAGACCTTGCTGATGTCGTCAAGGAGCATAAACCATCACGCAAACCCCGGGCATCCTTGCAGCGGCGGATTTTGGCGAACCGTCAAACAAAATACGGTCACCGCATCGCGGGATTTGCAGATTGCGCTTTTGCGGCCGATATTAGGAAACCACCGGAGCTCTACCTTTTAAATCTAAACTGAAAACGTATTTCTTTATAACAGTTTTTTGTGATTAGTTTGTGTCCTAACCCCCCCCCCCCCCCCAAGCCGCACCTCCGATTAGCGCGGTTGGCAAACGTACGGTGCGAAAGAAGTTCACCGTGCACGCACCACCATCGCTGGAAATCGGCGTGTCGGCTTGTCCGCGGAAGAGAGCGTGTGCAGGGCTCCTGCATTCAGAGGAAGGCTGGAACGCAACGCGATGAGTCACCATCGACATCGTCCCCCCCCCCCCCCCCCCCGAGTGCACTCGTACAGATGTCGTTGCATTTGTTCGTTAACCAAGGGGCCGTCCATAAATGACGTCACGCGATTTTGGACGATTTTTTACCCCCCCCCCCCCACCTCGTCACACGGCGTCACAAAAAGTCAGACCCCCTCTCAAAAATGACGTCACAAAGCTCTGCCCCCCCCCCCAAAACCATATTTCCATTTTGAAAATAAAACATGCTTCAAATCGCTTTAAACTACTGCCATTGTCGTGTGTATTTAATGTGGCGCTGCACTCTGATGTTGTAGGAGTATTGTTATAAAAATTAGTGTTATAACAATTCTATATTTATTAAAAGTTGATTTGACGTCACATTTCTCAACCCCCCCCCCCCCTCGTCACACATCGTCACAAATGTCTGACCCCCCCCCAGGTGCGTGACGTCATTTATGGACGGCCCCCAAGGCAAGGTTACAGTGATCTACACGAGACCCGACACGACGCCCCCCCCCTCCCAAGTTATATAAACAAGCCACCCTCCCTGCACCAGTGCTAGAAAATACGTTTCAGGCGTTAAACAAAAAAAGTGGCACAATGGCCCAGGAACTGCCAACATTTTTCACACATTTTGTCATTAAGTCAGAGGGCCGGTGTCCGTCACTCATACGTCTGGCACCTTTGTCAGAAATTATTTTTCTTTTCTCCCCGAGGCATTCGTCCGACACTAATAATAATAAGTTACTTTTGTAAGGCGCATTTCATCCAAGGATCCCAATGCGCCGTATTGGGATCCTACGTCAGTGCCCGTTTACCGGCTAAAGGGGTACAACAGCAATCGCTTCAACCAAAAACTGGCCATGCTTCCTTTAATAAACTTGAGCTTGTCCGATTGAGCTTAGGATCAGATTTTGAATGTTGTGGTCTTCTGGTAAAGGGAAGCACTGAAAATTGCACAGATGCTTATGAAAAGGCCGATAATAAATTGTAGTTATGGCTTGTGGTTATGTATGTCTGATATACACACCACGCTAATTCACAAACAGCTTGGCAAGCACATAAAACAACGAAATTGAATTATTAATCCCTTTATTGTGTATAAAACAGCACTTAAGATAATGTGTTACTGTACGCTGCCTGAAATATGGAATGCTGACATGATGAATTATATTAATCGTATGAATTATGACCTTGGCTTATGTAAAAAGCAGATATTTGAACTCTCGCTCGTGAGTGCAGATACTGGAAACGGGAAATGTCGTGAGCAGGCTCATCTAAGTGCGCACGCGTTGTGATGAGCTCGTCCAAGGGGGCTGACAGGCAAAAATAACAAGGGACAATTTGTTTTTGTTGTTGCAAATCATATACACACCTGATGATGATTGCTTGTGTTGCAGTCGAAACGTTTATTGTTTTATATTTGTATTATTGTATTATTTCCCTTCTACGTGACTTTACCGAAAGAACCAAGAATATGAATCCCTGAAGTCACGAAAGCTTTATATCAAAACTAGCTGTACTACCCGGCTTCGCCCGGGACTTGTATCTACCACGGCCGGCCGCCTTTGTCTCCCCAGTGGCGATGTTAATACGCTACAGTAGTTAAGTTACTCGTTTGAGGCAGAGTCGACCTAGGGGAGGTTCAAATAATCGTCACCGGTGGTGGCCGTGAGCGGGAATCGAACTGGGTTTGCCGGGTTGGTAGCGCAGCGTAGCGTTAAGCACTACACCCACCGCTCCTCACACACCACACACGCACAGACACACACACAGACACACACACAGACACACGCAGACACACACAGACAGAAACACACACACAGACAGCACGCTAACCACTACACTACCGCTCCCCACACACCACACACGCACACACACAGACACACACACAGACACACACACAGACACACACACACAGACACACACACACAGACACAGGCAGCACGCTAAGCACTACACTACCGTTCCCCCTACACAACACACGCGCGCGCGTCCATTGCTGCAGACACACACGACTTTCAGGGTGCATACGGCAGTAAACGACTGAAATAATAAAGCGGCAATGCTGTGTAAGGAACGCCTTAGACCCGCATTATACATTTGTGTAATGCGAGCGTAAACACACAAACACACACAAACACATACACAATACACACACACATACATGCAGACACACAGACAGACACATAACACACATACATACACACACATACATACACACAAACACATCCACAGACGTACATACACACATACATACAGGCACGCAGACATACACATAAACACATACAAAAAAACCCACATACATACACACACACATACATACACACAAACACATGCACACACATACATACACACATGCATACAGACACACAGACATACACATAAACACATACACACATACACATGACCCGGCTTCGCCCGGGACTTGGATCCACCACGGCGGCAAAACCGACATACATACACACACAGACATACACACAAACACATACACACACATACATACACACATGCATACAGACACACAGACATACACATTAACACATACACATGACCCGGCTTCGCCCGGGACTTGGATCTACCACGCCCAGCCGCCTTTGTCTCCCAAGTGCCGATGTTAATACGCCACACCAGTTACTCGTTTGAGGCTGAGTGGACCTAGGGGAGGTTCAAATAATCGTCACCGGTGGTGGCCGTGAGCGGGAATGGAACTGGGTTCGCCGGGTTGGTAGCGCAGCGTAGCATTAAGCACTACACCCACCGCTCCTCACACACCACACACGCACAGACACACACACAGACACACGCAGACACACACAGACAGACACAGACAGACACACACACACACAGACACACAGACAGCACGCTAAGCACTACACTACCGCTCCCCACACACCACACACGCACACACACAGACACACACACAGACACACGCAGACACACACAGACAGACACACACACACACACAGACACAGACAGCACGCTAAGCACTACACTACCGTTCCCCCTACACAACACACGCGCGCGCGTCCATAGGTACACATACACGCGCTTGCTGCAGACACACACGACTTTCAGGGTGCGTAAGGCAGTAAACAACTGAAATAATAAAGCGGCAATGCTGTGCGAGGAACGCCTTAGACCAGCAACACATTTGTGTAATGCGAGCGTAAACACACAAACACATACAAACACATACACACACATACATACACACACATACACACAAACACATGCACACACGTACATACACACATACATAGAGACACGCAGACATACACAAAAAACCACATACATACACACACACATACATACAAACACATACATACACATACATACACACATACATAGAGACACACAGACATACACATAAACACAAACACACATACACATGACCCGGCTTCGCCCGGGACTTGGATCCACGATGCCCCGCCGCCTTTGTCTCCCCAGTGACGATGTTCACACACGACAGCAGTTACGCTTTTGAGGCTGAGTGGACCTAGGGGAGGGCCAGGTCCGTTTCAAATAATCGTCAGCGGTGGTGGGCGTGAGTTGGAATCGAACTGGCGTCGCTCAAGCAGCTTAATGACTGTTTGTACAAAGAACATATAAAGAATCGATTATAATAACCAGGCAAGAGTCCACATTATAGACTGCCAGTACACGCACTCAGCTTCATAAGCAGGCTAGAGTGTACATGATAGAGTGGCAGTACGCTCACCGAGCTTAATAAGCAGGCTACAGTGTACATGATAGACTGGCAGTACGCTCACCCAGCTTAATGAGTATTTGTACAGTGAACATTAAAGTAATCGATTGTTGGCGCGTTGGGTTTAAAAGTAATATTAATAGCACACATTGTGGTGGGGGTGTAGTGAAGAGTAGGAAAAACTTTGATGAATTTACCTCAGAGTGGCGTGGTGGGTGTCGAGGCCTAGTAGCGTGCAAAGCCTGCGGCCTCGCCTAAAATTGTCGGCTTGGAAAAGGCAGGGTACGGGTGGCATTCCTTCCCCCCCCCCCCCCTAGCGCTCCAACAAAACTGTGTAATGGCTATTATTTAATTAAATACGGAGCTTATGAAAGTGGCGAAGGCGTGGCTAGCCGTTGGCAGGGGCAACCGCCGTCCAATGAAACTGCAGCCCTTGGCGAAGGCGTGGCTAGCCGTTGCCAGGTCCAATGAAAGCGGCGAAGGCGTGGCTAGCCGTTGCCAGGGGCAACCGCCGTCCAATGAAAGTGCGTATGGGCCAAAGTCCACACACACACACACAGACAGACAGACATGAACGATTTTATATATATAGATATAAACAAATCTCAATATTCAGAGAGCCGCAACGCACTCTGGTGGTGAAAGTTCAAGTTCAAGTACTAGGTATAGCCCTGTGAGCCATTCGGCTCTTGAATCGGGTGCAACCGCAACAAACAAAAAACAAAAACATGAACAAAAAACATCTTAAAGTGAATATGTGACTAAGTGCAAACAGAAAATCCAAGAAAAGACAGCAAAATATTGCAGAAAAAAACACCGTACACCAACGAGACGGCCAGTTCTTGACAAATGACGCACACCTGTCAGCCCAGATGGCTGAGCCCGTGCTCTTGTGCAGGTAAATTGAGTTTTCAAGGTCCACACGGCGTACAGCCGTTTCAATGAGGGCAAACAAAAACATTGTCTATTTGTTTGTGTTTCTCCCTTGTGATGGGACTTTGTAGGACGAACGTTGAGATGTATAAGGGCACGGGGTGGCCGATAAGGTCTGAATTGGTCTGTAATAAGATAGGCACCGATAAGGGGTTGGCAGGCATGGACGACGTCACGAAGCAGCTCCTTAAAGAGCCACACGCAGCACCGAAGCCGCAGGTTGCCCAACCCTGAGCGAGTATCTCTAAAACCCACTGTGATTTGTTTATATATATCTGTATACACTGAAACTAATGTTTATGAAAGTGGTTTTGATTACATTCTGTAAAATCAAATGTTGATTTTCAAAAATATAGAAAAACTCTTTTTTAATCCATGGCTATGTCATCAGGATACATCTGATCATACTTCACCACACTGGTCAGTGCAGGTTGGTGAATGGGGGAGTCCAGGATCACTTATGACATCACTCAACCATGATGTCATTCACGGTCGAGACTCAAACTCCGGTCGCCGTGTTCCTCGTGCAGTAACGCCAACTACTGCCCCACTTCTATGCAGCATATGGGGTGTAAGCAATCAACAATAGTATGAACTGAACACACGTGCGGCAAACATTAAAGCATCTTGAGAGCAACATAAAAAACAAGTCCACACCCTAAAACCCATCGCTCATGTTTGAACACGTTCATCAGCCCTAAATGGATGAATGAGCCGAGTTCGGATCGCTTTAATAATGCATCGGTTGTGCATCAAACAATCACCCCTGGGGCAAGGGTGATGGATTGGCACCAAGTCAGCTGTTCAAACCACATCAATCCCCTGCTTTCCCATCCATCCATCTGTAGTGACATAGAATCGGTCACGTAGCAGCATAGCGCTGGCTGCTGGCAGGGAAGGGGACTGCAGCTTACAGCAGCCCTGACTGACAGCAGGCCACGTGATAGACCAGAGAGAGATGTAGGGGGAAGGTTACGAAGGGGCACATCGAGAACCCGTTAGGAGGTTCCAGAAAGGAGGTGTGGCTGGGGGCGGAGCCAGCAGGCCACGCCCCCCCAGTATAAGAGGGGCCCCCCCGGGAGGGGACCTCGGGGCTGTCGTGTGGAGTGGGGGGTCCCCGTGGTGCTGCTGCTGGAGTCTTCACCATCTCGGCATCGCCAGTCAGGCAGTCTACCAGCTGTCCTGACTGGGAACTTTAGTTACTAAGCGTTACTGTCAGGCCGTGTTCATAAACCAGAGTGCCTCCTACTCTTAGTGTCTCTGAGTCAGTCACTACACATCCATTGTCCATCAGAGGCATAGCAAGACATTGCAGGACCTGGGGCAAGGTGCCATCCTTCCCGACAGCGCCCTCCTCCTCCGCATCCACCACCACCCCCAGACTGCTTCTGCACCAGCACACCGCATCACCAGCACACCGCATCACCAGCACACCGCATCACCAGCACACCGCATCACCAGCACACCGCCGCTGCTCACTTCGTTTCCGATAATTCGACCGGACATTTGGGGGGGGGGGGGGGTGCCCACCTCCCTTTTGCTACAGCGCTGTTCCTCCCACCATCAAAATCCCGCAATCCATGGGGTTAACTCGTCCTTCCCAACGCAGAATTATGGGACCAATGCCACCTTAAATGTTATTTCTTATTATGCCAGGATGAAAGCTTCTTGCAGCAATCCAAAAGAAACCACATACGTTTGAATCCTATAGTTTGCGATGCCACGTATGATTACATCCTGATTGCGTACACTGTCCTGAAACAAACACTATTGCAAGCAATGTTATAGTTTGTATAAATATTGCGTTCATTAACACTTTCATTTGGAGGTTTTTTGTTTGTATTATGGAGTTTTTTGTTGACCGTATTCTTTCTGTGGTTCGGACCACAGGTCTACCTAAAATCCATCGGTGGGAAGCTGCATTAGTATGCATTAGTATCAGGAAACAGACGTGAGCGATTGAACAGCAGACACAAATCATGTAAATGTAACAAATTCAAGCAGGGATATATTTTCTGGTGGCAGCACCTAATCCTGTTTCCTTGCCAACAGCGGGGGCCACATACGGTATGCAACAAGCATTACAATTGTTTTTAAGGGCATCTCTCATCAAATTTAAATGTCAGTTTCCAGGATCCTCGTTCACCTACGAAAGGGAAACTTGCTGCAGAATTGGTGTGAAATGAGCTTCTCAATCCGCCGTTAACGTTTTGGATAAAACCCCTTCTACGTGTTCACATTTCATATGTCATGCCAAGCAATTTCAGACGTCCAAAAAATGAAGACATTTCCATTGGTGAAAAATGATACATCTACAAACAATGCCTTATAGTCTTGTTGAAAAGATGTCATCTTCATCAGCTATTCTTTATTCTGGGCTGGATTAAGACCTCCATATTGTTATCTTTGCCTAGGATGCACGATGCAGCTGTAATCCCTTCAGGTTCGCTGTCGCCGTCTCTTCTTCCCCAGTCTTCCCAAACAAAAGCGGTCCAAATTTCGATTTAAAGCTATCGTGACTGCAGGTATTCATCTTCTTGGTTCTTTCGGTAAAGTCACGTAGAAGGGAAATAATAAAATAGTAAAAATACAACATAATAAATAATTCTCACGACGTTTCGGCCACAACGCAAGCAGCCGTCCTCAGGTGAAGAACAGGTCGCTGTCTTTACGACAGACCTGTTCTTCACCTGAGGACGACTGCTTGCGTTGTCGCCGAAACGTCGTGAGAATTATTTATAATGTTTTATTTTTATTATTATTTCCCTTCTACGTGACTTTACCGAAAGAACCAAGAAAAAGCGGTCCAGCGCACTGCTCCTCTGCCTCATGCCTGAACCCACTTCTGAGCATTTACCGTGCAGCGTTCAAACAAGCCGGTAAAATCATGGGACCCCTCCTTTGCCAGTACCAAAATATGAGAATAGGTTTTCCCCTTTTTTCTGGCAACAAAACAGGTGTTAGGATGTTAAAACACCAAACCGAAACCTTTTACAAGGAATCATATCTGCATTAACCACAATACTTGTGGTCAATGCAAAAAAAACACTGATAATCTATGCATTGTCTTTGAAACCGATTGGTCCACACCAGATCAGCTTTCTTTGTTTGCATTCTGACCACAAGCATTGTGGTTAATGCAGACATGATTCCTTGTAAAAGGTTTCAGTTTGGTGTTTTAACATCTTAACACCTGTTTTGTTGCCAGAAAAAGTGGAAAACCTATTCTCATATTTTGGTACTGGCAAAGGAGGTCCCATGATGTAGCTGCTCACCCCGAGCTCTCATTACTCTGATAGTGCATTGTCTTTGTGCTGTATGCCTGTTGGCGTCCTCTGGTCAAACACCTTTTGAGACTAGGCTCAAAAGAAAGCTGTTTCTGGTGTGGACCAATCAGTTTCAAAGACAATGCATAGATTATCAGAGTTTTTTTTTTCATTCTGACCACAAGTATTGTGGTTAATGCAGACATGATTCCTTGCAAAAGGTTTCAGTTTGGTGTTTTAACATCTTAACACCTGTTTTGTTGGCAGAAAAAAGGGGAAACCCTCTTCTCAAGCCGGTAAAAGGTGCAGCCCAGCAATTGCTTGCCCATGCTGCTGCAGGTAAAAGGGCCTCCACTATGGAGGAAACCCTAGGGAGCCCCTCCAGTGGGTATGTTGTTTGACTTTCCTGTGCTGAAAAGGATGGGAGTGCCCACATTAAACCTCACGACGTGTGCCCTGACAATCGACTGCGGTGTACCTATTTATACCGCCGCGGGGACAGAAATGGGTGCGATTTAGGAACGTTTCTCCCGATGTTTCAACCACCACACGGGGGGGTGGGGAGGCAAAGCCCAAGATGATCATTAAATGTCAAACAAGTCGGTAAGAGTTTTTAAATGTTGAACATTTAATTGTGCATCAAGCAAACAAACCCATGGCTAAACAGGTAAGGTGAACTAAATGAGCGGGGCGATGTCTGTTACAATCTCCGAAGGGCCTTTCCTGCAAGACTGGCAGGAATGGATCGCATGTCACCAAACACACACACACATACAAAAAAAAATCTAAACGTATGACAAATAAGGAATTTTTTTTCCAAAAACAGCAAACCGGACAAACGTGGTAATTCAATAAAGATGTGCCAAAACATCAGCATACCAAATAAAAACAGAAGCACCTGAAAGATTACACCTACATTAAACAATCATTGCACCGTTGGCATGGAGCCATTAAGAGGAATCACTCGCCCTGCAAATCTGCCGCACATCACTTTTGTTAAAAAATAGTACAGCATTTGAAGGAGTAGCTACCAAAAGTAACGCGCAGCAAACGCTCTTACACAAACGTACTGAAATGCCACGTTTCCGATGGCAATGGCTTGCACAGCCAAAAGGTGTTCATAAGTGCGTTTAGTAATCATTTAAATAGAGCATTAACTATCAAGTGGTGGTTGGTGTTCAAGAGTATAGTGTAAATGTCTCAAAAGGGTATCTCCCACGTGTTTCGTATACACACTCCACTCCAAAGTGAACTGCACTTGTTCCCTTCAGAACCACTGAAATCGGTGGCGAATACCAATCGCTCAGTGGCGAAACTTCCACGTCACAAATTAAAAAATAAACAAACACGTGTGCGCGCCTCATAGCCAACATATCCAGAAGCACTTCTTTAAGAGGCAATCGTTAAATAAGGCTTTGAGCCGAAAGCTTTAAAATATCCCAACTACAGCAACACCATTCGGCAAGAACACACAGGATAATTTGTAGAGTCTAACCGTTCACAAACACACGCGCGCACAGTGCATTTTGTCTACACAACGTACATCACGTCAGCACAACAGCACTCACCGACGGAAGACTTGCATGCATGGGCAGGGGGAGGTTTATCCACACTACTCAGCAATACAAGCTGTGCTTGTGGTCAATATATATTTAATCCGCAACAGTTACGTTTTTTAAATCATCAGCGACACATTTTCGGATCTCGCTCAGTGGCTAAGATGCATACCCTGTGCGAAATAAAGGCCTCGCGTTGTTATTCCCAGAGCAATGGACCGGTCTGCTCGAGATGGGACGCGAGATGCTTGTGGGCGTGCGAGCGTGCGCTCACTTCGCTTGTCCTTGCGGATATGTAGGCCTGCCGTAACGAACGTCGTCTTCTCAAGCCAGCGGTAAATTTCACTACGAAAGGTCCACGAGTAATGCCGTTCACTTTCCAAAGTCACATGGGAAGGTTCGGAAAGCGTCTTCGCTATCTTCTACAGGAGAATGCCTTGGTCCCGGTTGTTGGTGCCACTGCGGTGCATCAGTCTCGATTCATGTAATTTAAGGCGAGTGCTTGTCCAGCCGTTATGAAGCAATGATCACAGGCGGCTCTTGCTCAAAAGCTTCCGCGCAGCTCGTCAAAACAGTGCACTTGTAGGATGCCGAAGCTGCGTTAAACGTTTCCAATTAATGTTTCATCAACAACCAAATTAATGTCCAGCAGACAGGTCACAGAAATACGATGGCTAAAGTACAACCTGGCTCGATCAGGGCGATAATTCAACGCCTGCTAACTTTTGTCAATTCCATGCTTATGCCACTCTCGTTCTCAATTGCGTTGACTGCAGATATTCTAGGACAACAGAGAAAGCAACTCC
The DNA here is from genome assembly GCF_015708825.2 of Lethenteron reissneri. Taxonomy (NCBI): domain Eukaryota; kingdom Metazoa; phylum Chordata; class Hyperoartia; order Petromyzontiformes; family Petromyzontidae; genus Lethenteron; species Lethenteron reissneri. Next base: position 13,040,406 of record NC_083807.1, on the reverse strand, counting down.
CCAAAAGCTCTGAGCACAAGTTTCTAACGTCAATATTAACATTGTCTGAAATACACAGGGGCCTAGTTGTTTTACAATCATGTGCTACCCGAGTTCTGTTAACGTGAAGCGTTGCCAGAATAATAACTTGTAAGTAATTGTTGTCCATCAAAAGTGCTGCTCTAACTTTATTCACTTCCACTTTCCACAAACGAATCTATGTTTAAAAGTAAATTTAGGTTTTCTTGTAGGTATCACCACCTCTACAAAAGTATACAAGTATTTTTTTTAAATACAACTCTGTAATGTTTATCAGAAATTTGCGAGGTTGGGTTTTATATAAAGCCACACATTGTTTGCTTGTCACCGAGATAATTGATTTGAGCATTTTCTCTGGAGTAATAATTTGATGACATGGGTAGACACACACACACATGTATATGCTGTGTACACATGGAAAGACACATGCAAGTAAATATGGAAACATAACACACCCATTACAAACGTGAATGCTTACGTATATACAGTTTTACATTACAAAGAGGGCATGGGAAACCATATCCTTCTATCGAACAAAAAAATCCCTTCATGTTCTTTAACTGATGTTTGTATGGCCGCTAAAGTGCTAATAATCTATGAACGCATGAAACATATACAGTACTTAGTAACTATGCCCACTTGCACATGAGAAGCTTGCGCACTCATCTGGGAGGTTGCCAACAAACAAAAAACGTTTAAACGATCACGTAACCAACTTGGCACGCACATTGACGACAACCATAGAATGGTAAATCCACATTGATGCGTTGCGGCATTGTTTCCATGAAAAAAGGAACTAAAATGGGTAAGGAGAAGAAGATGCTCAGGGATTTACTCGGAGCAATGTGTAAAATAAGCGCTGTGCAGGGAAACCACACAAATGATGAAGAAACGTTGTCGCTCTTAAGGGGTTCATGTACTAAATAAGAAAACGCTATCAAATAGTAAACACGATTAGCCTCCCTATGAATAAACTTGTCTTTGCTTATACCACCTTACGAATGCCAGTCAGGCAAGTGCTTGAAGTGTACATATTTGAATTAGAACACGCATGCACGTGCAGGGAGTTAACGGGTTGGCGGTGCACTTACTCGTTACCCTTTCGGACAATTACTTGTCATGCATTTGGGTTTACTGAATATTAGTCAGAAACTGCTTACGCAGACAAACATTACGTGTACGATAAAACAACAATTGCCCGCTCGGTGCATCTAGGGAGGAAAGCTTTGCTGTGGCAGCTCCACGCCTATGGGGGGGGGTGGGGGGCGCAATAATTCCATTGGCGCTTGTTCCAGGTCTTTGTTTAACCTGTCGTTACACATGTTGTAAGGTTTCGATTTAAAGCTTTCGTGACTGCAGGGATTCATCTTCTTGGTTCTTTCGGTAAAGTCACGTAGAAGGGAAGTAATAAAATAATAAAAATAAAACAATAAAACATAATATGTTTTATTTTTATTATTTTATTACTTCCCTTCTACGTGACTTTACCGAAAGAACCAAGAAGATGTTGTAAGGTGTCCACACCAAGAAATGTGCGACACCAGGCGTGACCGCCCGGTTGGAGCGTTCAGACTGACCGTGTTTGTGAGGAAGTCACGTGATGCGCGCACAGACGCTCACTCACGGGTAAACGTGCGCGCGTGTGTACGCTCGCGTGTGTGCGTGTGCGAGCACGGCAGCTGGTTTCAGGCTGTAGCCGACTGGTCTCCGCCGGCAAGTCTCAAGGTTGTTTGCGGAGGTGGGAAAAAGTTAACTCGTGAATGCGTTTTCCGACCTGGCGGAAACCCAGTGAATCTGCAACATCTTCTTCTGCTCGAAAAAAAACAGGGCGTTTACGTTGCGGAGATGACGCAAAGCAGAGAGGAGTTCGGAGCGTGCGCACGTGCGTGAGTTTTACAGCGGCTCGGCCCGTGACCCTAGTAAGAGGGCGGCCACTCCGGCGCCGACGGTTCCTGTCAAACGGCGCCTCACAGCAGCTCGGGCAGGTGCTCGTAGAGCGAGTCGAGCAGCCGCTGGCTCGCCTCGCGGCTCTTGCAGCCGAGGATGTCGAAGATGCGCTCCAGCTTCTCGTCGGGCTGGCCACACGCCTCCACGGCGCGCAGCTCCTCCACCGAGAGTAGCGAGAAGACGTCGTCGAAGATGGGCTGCAGCTGCAGCGAGTCGGCCAGCACCTGTCGTAGGATGGTGTCTCGTTTCTCTGCACGCACGCACCCAGAAGGGGTGAGGGTTAGTGCACCGCCCCTTCATCCCCAAGGCCTAAAAACCAAGGCCATACATGCATTGGTGTTCGTGAAGGACGCGTCCGTTTATTTGCGTATACATTTTGTTGCTCAGTTTCATCAGCTCATTAGCCACCGCCATGTAAATCTAATTTAAACATCAGACTCATCCTCAAGTAAAACCTTAATGAATCAGTAGCCTTAAGCCTTTAACATTTCAACATGGCGATCATGCGGCATCTCATCAATCATTGATTAACATCAAATTTGATTATTCTCATGCTTCAAATCACATGAGAATCGATTATATGCGAGGTGTTTTTGTTGTAAAGTAATCGATTCACATGAACCTATGCAGCACAGTGACTGTTCCCGTGAACTGCACTCTTGAATCCTCAACCCATATTAAGGGTTGTCTACTGGACCGTTTCATCTCATCAACGTTTGTATTCCCTTGCTCAATTCAAGAAACACATCAACTCGTATCTAAAAATAAACATCCAATCGAACCGTGGCCTCAAATTGCAATGAGGGGGGGGGGGCAAATCCCACACCTCTGATTATATTATCACCGTTGTCAACGTACGGTACAAATGAAGTTCAACATACGTACGTACGTACAAATCGTTACAAATTGCCACGAAACGCTCGAGTAAGACGACGTTCAAGGGGAACTTCCGCGCGTCTGCCGGGTGGTGGCGTCACCCTTGGCGATGAAGGACCAGGCCTTGGCGGAGCCGGTGGACGAGCCGGACGAGGTGGAGTCGCAGCGCAGCAGCGGCTCCGACTCGTCCTGGAAGGGGGCGGTGCGGCCCGGCTTGCAGGCCCCGCCCACGGGCGTGTGGAGGCCCAGCCGCCCCTCGCCACCGGCCCCAACCCCGGCCCCCGACAGCGTCCCCGCGTCAGACCCCGGCGCCAGGGAGCCTCGCGTACCCCGCCCGGCACAAAGCACCATCGGCAGGGGACCCACCTCGTCCCGTTCCGTCTAAAGGGGCGCACACGAGAGCATTTTCGGGAGCATCCCCGTCGTTAGTGGGCGGCAGATTCGAGATGCCAGTGCACAAACGTGCGGTGGGATCAAGTGAGATTAACACGGAGGCTTTCGCGACCAATATCATCCATAATACAGTTATATCGCGTAAATATATAAGTGTAATATATAAATGTTTAACCATTTGGATAGCCACAGACTTTGTGCTGCTTGGAAGCAAATCATCAAATCATTCATCATTTAAATGCATGCCTATACAGGTCATCATACTTCAATCGGGACTACCTTTGCTACGGCTATTTTAGTACACGCAATCGATAGGAAGTACAGCAATGGGCTTGCATAATGCGCATGCATAATATACCTTTATTACCATATAATTAACGCAAACGGAAATGGATACCCATAGTCATTTATAGGCGCTCATTAATCCCCCCCCACCACTTCGCAGAAGAGCGCACACGTGTTGTCATCACATCTACCCCTCTATTTAAGGAACTAAATAGGAGGATTTCTCCACAAATCTGGCTGTCGACTGATGAAGCTAGCTGTAAAAACGTCATACTCCGATTGTAAATGTTGTGGCTTTGCTCTCCAACACACCGGTGTGCTGTACTCCAAACGAATTGGCACGTTCTGTTTATGTGACAAACCTGAGTAATTGGCTGGGTCGGGTGGTGGCAGGTTTAGCGACACATTTATATATTTACGCGATTTAACCAAAAAACCTGTATTATGGGGATAAAGTGAGTTAGGCACCCAATGGTGCGTAGATTTTTTCTATTCAAGTTTTTTTCTTATGCTCACAATAAACAAATCGAACGGCCCGTGGGAGATTACATGATTATATATAGATATTATATCCAAGGGTTGCACCCTTGCCTTAACCCTGTTAGATCTTATTTCCACGCCAAATGTGATGCCGTGATCCGCAGAATAAATGCTAAAAGGCGTTTCCTAGTCTTTGGCAGGTCAGCATTTTTCTCTCCAGTGATAAGATTTATAGCCATTGCCACGGTGCGGCCTCCAGCACGTCACCTCGGGAAAACAGATGCAATGAACTGCCGCCCCATCTCATTTTGAGGATTTCTGCTCAAGGTCACCAAGTTAATTATACCTTCATGGACTGCGACTTTTGAATAACAATGTAGAAAAATGCTATTTTGTCAACACTAAATCGCTGCAATGTCTTTTTCCGTCTACTCCATGGCCTGTTCTGCTCATTGTCTTTTTTTTCTCTCACCAAATTTAGCCTTGAGCCATGCAGGCTCCTTGCATCATGCAGATGTGACAAGGTTGGAGTTGCTCGTCCCTTTGAATTAATCCGCCTTGTATGTTTCTGCTCAGATATATATCGTGTACAGAAAATCTACACCACTTCATCTCACACCTGAACACAGGGATTTCCTGCACGTGCACATTCGGCACACAAACGAAACAAGGCACTTGGCGAAGTACCTTCGTTGCAGATGCTTACGATGCCATTACGTTACCACTGACCACAGCCGTGCTATCTCATAGAGCTCACGTTCCAGAAGCGGACTGTTTAATAAGACACCTCTGTCATTGCGCAAATGCAAGGTTTAATGCGACACAAAGTGCAGCCAGGTCTTTTGGCAATAACACCAATAATTTGTTTTTTTAATGTAAATATTCTAATAAGGAATGCAATCTACAATGGGAAAAAACTAAAATCTACAACAAAAAATCCAAACGATGCTAAACCAAAAGGACCTCAGTTTACCAACATTCCATACATGCATTTATCACAATACGGGAGTCAACATGTTGCCAGCGGTTTGATCACTAACAGTCAGTTGTGACTAATGCTTACAGAGAGAGGCCTCGCTGTGCACCACGTTGCAATGAATAGATGTTTGAAATAATAACTTGTACTTCACAAAGCCACATTTATTAGCATTTTCAAGGAAATGTGCAAGAAAAAATGTAATCAAATTTCCAAATGGTGCAGTGCTTTGAGCGTTCTCTCTCTGAGAGATTTCTACAAATGATATATACATAGCAACGATTTTCATGGCCAATGCCATTATTTCCTGTCATGCAATGTTGTTCGGGTTATTTATTCATTTAATTCAAGGATCCGTAGGGAACATTGCGTTAAAGGAAAGCAGAACTGAGATTGCACCAAATGGAAACAGCTGGCGCTCACGTACTGTGTAAATCACACTTTACAAAACGCTGACCAATTATGGGAACTAAATAAAAAAATTTGACGTGGTAATTCTTTATTGGTTTGAATGCCAATTATTTTACAATGTGTTAGAAATAGCAAGCAGTCGCGTGTGCCAAGACCAATCCACTTGCTGTCGCCCTTAATGGGATGATGAAGCCATGACAGTTGGAAGGCAGGAGAGATGCATTACCCTCGACAAGGCACATCACAGAATGCAAACCAGAATATTTCCACTCTTCGTGTTATTATTATTATTCTTTCAAAACGATAAAACGATGTTATGGTGGATCAGATAACAACCAGGACTATTTAATTTCTGACCCAAAGCAGCCCATTATTTCTGGGTACTTTCAGCAGATTAAAAATGTATGATATATCAATAGGCCAGCTCTTAGTATTGCAATAGCTAGAGGCATGTCCATTGATCTGTGACTGCTTAACAGGACCATTTAGTGACCAATCTTTAGATGTGGTATGCAAATACACTCTGCTAATTGTCGCTCATGATGCACTTGTTATTGTCTCCTTATAGCATTTGCTGGTTACGTAATCATTTAGAAGAGGAATTATTCATACTGGGTGAACAACAATCTCAATCATTAGTCTCCATATGCGGCTCAAGGTGTTTAAATGACTGGTTGCCATCGAGAAAAACGCAACAAGTGAAAGGGTCTTAAACATGAAATAAATTACGAGTGTGTAATAAATGCCCGCAGCAACTAAGGAAATATATACATGTTAAACTTAAACATTATTAAGATATGACGATGTGAAAGAAAAAAAAACACGTTTAACAATGTGTACATTCGGAGAGAACAGGTGACTTGGGGTGTATCAGAGGGCTCCACTGGTCATGTCAATCAATGATCCAGCACCACTGGATCCTGGCTTTGAATCTGCGCAGACACTCGGTATTAAATGCACTTTACATATGTAGCAAGTTGAAGGTTTCCACCAGTCACCAATAACTTACACATATCATGTTAAATTTAGCTTCCATAAAATTTCGTACCGACCGGGTATGGAGGATTTAATTTATAGACAACTGATACAATTCTGACGTGGAAATGTTTTTCTTTGTATCTGCACAAAAACTATAAGGGACAGCGTTGACAATAGTAGTATAATGTAGTAGAAGCATATGGGCACCACGGTGGGGAGATGTTAACTACCTCACCTGGCATACAGGAGGTCGCGAGTTCTATCTGAACCCTGATGCCTGTATATTTTGGAGTCTACATGTTCTCCTCGTGGTCGTGTGGACTTTTCTCCAGGTCCTCCTGTTTTTCCCTCCACATTTAGAATCAAGATGCATTTAGAGTATTTGATTGCTACACATTTCCACTTGATAAGCCACACCGTTGAGCTATCATTTGTGGCCAGGTCGCTTCTGAAAAAGAGCTACATAGCTCAGTGGGGGCATTACCTGGTAAAAAAGACATTTCAGTTCAAGAATAAAATTTAAGGCAGTTGCCCTTCTCTGGTCTGAAGGATATTTCTGAAGACCACTGCATAGTTTTTTTTTCCAGGGGTTGCAAAATGTCCAACATCTCCCTCCACGTGCCTCTGGGAGCTTCTTCTGGAAGCACCTTTAGGAAGCTCCCAGCGGCCGAAGCGAAACGTCGGAAATCATTCCGCACAACACGCGGAACAATCCGACGTTTTACGCCACATCCCGGGAGCACTTTTAGCGAAACGTCAGACACCGTCAGTTTAACACGTAGGCTTTCGCGACCACTATCATCCATAATACAGGTTTTTTGCGTTAGATCGTGCAAATATATAAATGTGTCGTTAAACCCGCCACCTCCCGGCACAGCCAATTAGTAAGGTTTGTCACGTAAACAGAACATGTTACTAGGACAGCACACCGGTGTGTTGGAGAGCAACACGTGGGACTAACCCCCAACCACATCTCAGAGCTGGGAATACAGACAGCTGACGGGAGACCGAGCGAGCGTGCGAAGACCGCGCACAACGGGGGAGACTCGACCCACCAGCGCGGAGTCCTCCATGATGGCGCGGATGCGCTCCACGAGGCTGTTCCAGCCGCACGTGCGCAGGGCCCCGATGAGACGCGCCAGGTTGGCCTCGGCGTCCAGCGCCGTCCACCCGAGCAGCGCGGCGTACGCCGCCTCCTGGTAGGAGGCGTGCGCCGACTCGTCCACCAGCGCCGTCGGGTCCTCGGTCGCCGCCGCCGCCACCGCGGAGGACGAGGAAGCGGCCGAAGCGAGCAGCGCGCGGTACAGCTCCTTCCACTGGCAGCCGATGTGGCCGGCGACGAGAAGCAGGATGTCCACGCCTGCGCCCACAGGGAGAATGGGGGGCGAGAGGGCACCTCACCTCGGTTAACTCTCACAGACAGACGTAGACATTCACCGCACAAGTGTCTACGTGGTAATGCAGCGGCGCTCTTTGTCGGCGTTATGCGCGCCTGTCGCCAACTATCGGAAACGGAAACACCTTCGGTCTGCTGCTGCTACTCGTGGTGATCCCGTTGTTGTTGTTGTTACACGAAGCCGACTAAAGACGCGCAACACCCACGCTTTTCAGAAGGTTGGGCCCCATCGGATGGAATTCTCTACCCGACAAACTCAATAATAAAAACCTTCAAATAAATATAATGAACACAGTGCGACCAGACAGCAATGCACATTCGAGATGCCAAGAGCTTGATTTTGCATTTCTTAAATTATTATTTACATGACATTACTAAAAGCTAGGTAAGAGCCAGTGGTTAACGCACTGCACGATGAACCTGGCGACTCAAGTTCCATTCCCGGCCATGGCTAACGTCAGTGGCGAGCGATACGTTAACAGATTCTGGGTGCAATTGTTCCTAAACCGCACTGACCAGCGTCGTGAATTGTGGAAATTATTAGCCGCAAGAGCCCACTACCCTATGACCAAATTGCCTGGAATGCACTAAATCCCAGCAGACATGCAAAGTTGAACAAGGATATCGCCTGGATGGGCGATAACCATGCTTGGCATGTCGTTACGTTCTATAGACAACTGTAAGTTGCATGGTGGACAGCTGAAGGGTGGTGCAGCAAAATCTGCTGTTGTATTGTATATATGTGCTCTCCAACCTCACCATGAAAGTTAACGTGGTTCTTGAAATGAGCTACGTTATACGAGCTTCGGAAAAGGCACGATCAGAATCTGTATTTATACTGGAGGAATCCGATGAGCAATAAAGCTCTTTTTTCACAGATGTCCAGTAGGGAGGGAATGGTGGGAGGGGAACTCCAAAAATCGAGCAGTGTGAGGAAACAAGCAGGAAGAGAAGTGTTTTGACCTGCAGTATGATCGATGAACACAGCACGGACAAGATGAAGCAGTCAGCCTGGCACACTGTGTCCTCAACATGGGTAGAGGAATCAATAAATGAGGTCCACGGAAACAGGAATCACGGCAGCAAAAAAAAAATAGCGGTAAAGAGGTGACCAACCGTGAGTGAGCGAGTGACTGGAAGTGAGAATTAACGAGTGCTGGATCGTCCATAAATTCGGCTGCTCTGATAAGAGGGGAAATAATACAGAGAAAAAAATCCCCTTGGTAAAACGTCATATTCTTTGGGTCTTTCGGTAAAGTCACGTAGATAGGTTCAAAAAAATAACAAAAAACTACAACGTTTCGATCGCAACACAAGCGGTCGTCATCAGGAAAAGGGGGGTTAGCTTCTAACGACAACTGCTTATAAAGGTTTGAAATGGGTGTAGCTCAAATATCACCAGCCAATGCCAATGCAAGTGGTGGGCCGCTGTGTTCGTGAACCTATCTACGTGACTTTACCGAAAGACCCAAAGAATATCAATTCCGGCAGTCACGAAAGCTTTAAGTCTAGATTTAAAACGTCATAGTCGGGGCTCATCACCAGTGGAGAGATTACTCAAGGATGGGTAGCTTAGGAGGCTAATACTGCATGAGAGCATTGAGCGGACACCCCATGGATTTGAATCTGGGCAGCCGCCCATGATTAAAATGGGTAGTGTCGTCTGAATGTCAAGAATTGTTGGCCTCAGTCCAGTTACTGAACAAATAATAATGACATATGGGCTTTCATCAGCTTATTCCAGGCTCTCAGTAATATATTTGTTGTGTTGGATTGAGAAGCAATGAGCACGTTTTGTAAGATATACAAAAAGTTGCACCCCCTAATGTGGATAACGAGGGCTGACGAGTCGACATCGGAAGTCGCTCGATGGCATCAATTTACAGAATTGTTCTCCGAAAGGATATTCAGCTATCTCATGGCATGGTACTGAAAGCAGAGCTACAATAAAATTGGGCCAAAAAAAAGATGAGTTACACTTACAAGAATCTACAGTGATCAGGGAGGTTGCTATTCTTTATGCATAATTCAATAATGCACCAATGCCTTAGCCATATTTAACTTAACTTGCTTTAAACAACACACATGCTGCACACATGCTATGTATCCTACTTTTAAACTACCGTGGGAGAAAATACTTTAAGATAACACGAACCAAAAATATTCCGTAAACTTTTTTGCTGGTGGAACAGCCAATCTCAGCAGACTTTTAATGAACAGCTGGTGTTCCAGTCTTGGCTGAGAACAGCGGTAGGCTAATGATCAAGACATTGGATCACAACTCTGAACGAGTATAGAGTTCCCAGCCCTCTCCCCACCCCATCCCACCCCCCTCGAACCCCAATGAAAAAACAAGCAAAAACCTTTCAGTGACAACAATTCAAGAGCTAAATTTTTAACCTAAATTACCCCGTACAGATTACATGTCCAAAATGAAAAGCCGCAGACAGGCCACATATCCTGGCAATACAATGTCACCATATCACCTACAAAGGCGTTACAAGCCACGATATCCACTCCCTTTGCTAGCAAAGCTGGCCTGGCTGTTGGACGCCATGACGTCCAGTGACGAGAAGTTGCTGTGCCTCGGGCAGGTCACGCACTGAGCATGTCCAAGGGGTAAACTAAAGTTGATATTTGTTTCCCATTCGGGCAAGCCCGTATGACATTCTTTCATTTCTATGTATGATTGATCTGATAATTACGCGTGTCAGATGAATGCACAATGTCTTAATCATCAGAGGTACTGTGCCTCGAAAGACAAGACCATAGACGCCCGTGCTATGCCCCGCTGCTGCATCAACTCAGGCAAGTGCCTATTCCACAGACAAGATGCTCTGTATAGGTTCGTTACGCCTGGTGCTGGGATTGGCTCTCATTCAAAACAAAGCTTCACTTTGGTACTTTCTCTGCATGCTTGGTGTCAGCGTCTCGGTGAGAGACTCCTACCTCGTCATATCCTTGAAGCAATGTATGAAAACACCGGAAACTTTTATACATGTCTGACTTACTCTATGGATGACCTTTACATCAATTTTTTTTAGGTCTGACGAATCGCTGACAAGTCTGGCAAGATCTGGGTCCACGGCTGCCAATGCATCTGGCTGGCCAATCGTTTTAAAACCTCGCTCAAAAACAGCACTCGATATTTGAGCCTCTCTCCACCACGAGGGTCACTCCTGCAGCTAACACTCACAATATGCATGCGGGTATAATCAAGCTCTAGCAACCAAAAAGCCACAGTCAAAACAACACAACCGCAGCAAAGGCATGAGACAAAAAAAATATTGAGAATAGGTTTTCCCCTTTTTCTGGCAACAAAACAGGTGTTAAGATGTTAAAACACCAAACTGAAACCTTTTACAAGGAATCATGTCTGCATTAACCACAATAATTGTGGTCAGAATGCAAACAAAAAACATACTCTGATAATATATGCATTGTCCTTGAAACTGATTGTTCCACACCAGAGACTGCTTTCTTTTGAGCCTAGTCTCAGAACGGTGTTAGACCAGAGGACGCCAAAAGGCGTACAATACTGTGAGTAACTACACATGGAAGCAATGCTTTCTTAAATACATCAATAGCACAAATCTGGCTGTTCATGTGTCCAGGAATATTCGTGAATCTTTCTGCGAATCATAATTAGATTAACCCATGAAGACAGAAAATGTTTAATTTACGAAGCTACAGCAATAGGCGTAGTACACCTAATGGCTTTCGCTTCACTGCATTTTTCTGCCCACCACGTAGCCTGTCAGCCTATAGCAACCTGTCATGCATGGTGGTCGCCAATACAAGGGCGTATCCAGGTTCCATCCTGCTTAGCCTCTGAGATCTGACAAGATCAGGCACATTCTGGGTGATACGGTCACAGGCTCCAAAACAAATTATTACTATTAATACAGTCTGCAACAAAAGGAATATTTTTTCTCAAAATGAATAATGCAATTGTGCTAGCAAGCTCACAATGATGTACTGCATTATAATATTATTTCAAAAGCAGCGTGTTGAGAATATTAAGTTACGTTCAAAGTTGCTGGATGTACAATGCCTTCTGGAATAGCGTGTTCCGACTGATTTTTGTTTGAACAGTCAGTCAAAAGCAAAGAAAATATTAAATGGAACACTGTGTTCATATTCTTTGGGTCTTTCGGTAAAGTCACGTCGATGGTTCAAAGAAAATAACAAAAAACTACGACGTTTCTGTTATTGTAATAGTAATAGGTTTTTACCCTTTTATCTGGTACCTATTGCTATATTTTGCTACTGGTAAAGGAGGTCTCATAGTGTAAATACGACATTTCTATCACAACACAGGCGATCGTCATCTTTCCTCCTGATGACGATCGTTTGTGTTGCGATCAAAACGTCGTAGTTTTTGTTATTTTCTTTGAACCATCTACGTGACTTTACCGAAAGACCCAAAGAATATGAATTCCTGAAATACGACAGCTTTAAGTCAAGATTTAACACCGTGTTCCTTAAGTAAAAATTGTAAAGCATGCATACTTGGTGATAACTGTGCAATCATACATCCCAGCGACATAACTTAAAATGTCAAAATATATTACACCTTGGCTTAATCTCAAAGAATCTATCAATCACAGCCCTACGGTTTTGGCATGGGACTTAATTTAGCTGGCATTTATGCTCTTCCAACGACTTGTCTGGAACACACACGTAGTTTATTTACGACTAGGCCACGGTGAATAGTGACTAAGCAGTTGTGCCTACTCTGCACTGCATTGTAATATGATGTTTGGCTTAAGCCGTATCTTGCCTAAGAGGTTACAGATAAATCTTGACTTAAAGCTTTCGTGACTGCAGGAATTCATATTCTTTGGGTCTTTCGGTAAAGTCCCATAGATGGGTTCAAATTTTTTTTTTTTTTTTAACTACGACGTTTCGATCGCAACACAAGCGGTCGTCATCAAGTGACCACAGTTTTTTAAAATGATTTTGAACCTATCTACGTAACTTTACCGAAAGACCCAAATAATATAGGTCATAGCTAACTCACCCACGGTTTTAAACCAAGTCGAAGAATTCCCAAACGCCTATGAAGGATATTAAGGGGAGAGGCAGCAGCAGTTGCGTGGGATAGTGAATGCAATCGGCAATACGTGGCGAATGTACGCAACGCACACACTTTCTTTTCCACACGCCATTTAAAATCAACCCAAAACATCAAGTGCACTCACAATGGAAACAACCAGACAAATATAGGGCCAGCTTACGTGCAGATTAACTCACGAAGAGGTCGGTAGACCAAAAAAAGAAAAGGCCAATGCTGGAGGTTTATGCCAAAACGTTTTAAGTCTGTCTTGCCACCCAAACACCACTCCACACTAATGTTTACATCAAAATGGAACTAACACATCAGCAGGGATGCCAAGAACACAGGGAATTTGAACCAGACTGCAGTGGACCACGGAGCCAAGCCCACAAATGTGGCGACCTCAAACATGTGCCATCACTCGGGTATCTGAAAACCGAATCTCTCGCATCTTTACTACACGAGACTGAAAAAATAACCCGAGTTATTATACAGCTCACTGACGCAAACGGAAGCCACGGCCAATATTATATAAAACATTTTTCGATTTAAAGCTTTCGTGACTGCAGGGATTAATCTTCTTGGTTTTTTCGGTAAAGTCACCTAGAAGGGAAGTAATAAAATAATAAAAATAAATAATATTATATTATTTTATTATGTTGTATTTTTATTATTTTATTACTTCCCTTCTACGTGACTTTACCGAAAAAACCAAGAAGATATATAAAACATGTGAATGCAATACATGGTGATGCCTTCACCATACGCGAACGTTATTTTTGCACGCTGCTCTGCACCTGCTGTTTTTGTTAAATTCACTGTGCCCACAACTTCTGCCCATGTGCCGAGGCGCAGACACATATCCTGCCCTGTGCCAAAAGCATTTACGGAAGCACGCTGCATGCTCACTCATCAGAACCGCTGGACTCCACACTCCCTGAGTGCAACAGTGATTCAGTGACTTTCTCGTGTGCGATTACTTTAAGTGAGGAATACAGCAAGTTACTAAAGGGCAGATAACTGTGTCATCATGTGTTGCACTTGACCCCGCTTGCTCTTGCTATGTGGTTACACGAGGGTTATTAAAAAAACATTTTTATTTCATCATCGGTGAGCACGTTGTAAAAACCGGTTTAAAAAAAAGCATTACCGGTTTTGCCGCACACACGATGTGCAACAATTACCGTAAATGTACAACCCTGCATGTTTGTGTGTCCGTTTGTCATCTTATATATATGTGGCATAATGGTTAACATACTTGACTTGCAATCCAGAAGTAGTGGTTCGAATCAAGACTCCCAGCAAAGAAATTAAAACAACGGACACGTTTCTTTAACTTCCGTGCCTCTGTCCACCATTCGGTACCCCCGCAGTTAATTGTTTGGCAGGGTAGGTGTGGTGGGGTAAAAATCGTGTGCACACTTAGCTCTTCCAACACTTTTAGGGTCGTTTAACAACCCTAAATTCTACTTCCCCAGGTCTCCACTAAAAAAGGGCCTTATCGTCTCAATAACTTTTAACCTGATCTTAAATTAAGGAATTCTGTTTTATGGTACCGTTCTTCCAAGAAGCTAAGATTGGCTACGCAAATAAATATTCTTGGGTCTTTCGGTAAAGTCACGTAAATAGGTGGAAAGAAAATAACAAAAAAAAACTACGACGTTTCGATCGCAACACAAGCAATCGTCATCAGGTGAAAAAATAGCGGGAACGCTGCTGAGGCAGGATGTTTTAAAGGTTTGAAATGTGTGTAGCCCAAGGGTCATAAGCAAGTTGGGCGGGGCTAGTGATGTTAAAGTGAGACATTTGCATGTCAATGTAAGATCGGAGAGCTACCTCCACGACGACGAAGCTGAGGAGGTGGCCATTGTATTGTGAGAGATTAGCACGTCAATGTAAGATGGCAGAGCCACCGCCACATCGAGGAAAACGAGCAACGGTGGCTGATGACGACCGCTTGTGCTGCGATGATCGAAACGTCGTAGTTTTTTGTTATTTTTTATTATTTTCTTTGAACCTATCTACGTGACTTTACCGAAAGACCCAAGAATATGAATTCCTGCAGTCACGAAAGCTTTAAGTCAAGATTTTACGCAAATATAATCTCGATAACATGGGCAGATTAGGTTTTAAAAAAGCTAGCCTAAAAATAAGTGTAAAATTAAGGACAAGCGTTTGTCAAGTCTCGTACATTTCACAACAACACCGTCCCCTTACCTAAAAATAGGGTTATATTCTACTCCAGTCGTGACGTGTTTACGTAATTATTCATCAAATGACCTTACGGCCCGGTATTTAAGGCCACGTCAACCATTTTTGTTTAAATTGGCGAAAAAACAACTCTAATCTTGCACCAAGTAATTTTCGGATACCATCACGGAAAACAACTTCATTAAGTAAGCTTGAAACAACTCATCAAGAAGCAGCCCAGGCTAACCTCAAGCTATATTTACTCAAAGCTACATTTGTTCCTTCGCAATGAAGCACTGTGCAAGAGAAGCTGAAAATAGGTGGATCAGCATCAACTAAGAGATTCTGGCCATTACACTTCTTACCGTGATAATCGCACCTCCGATCACCACGGTAAGCACGGCTGGCTACGGTAACGATGCAAAAGAAGTTCAACGTACATAAATATATACGTGTTACACTTATTTACGGAAACGGTAATGATCCTTAAAATAATAGGAAAGGGCGGGAACGGAAGTGATGCTCACGGGAATGTACGGGAACCGTATTTATCCATTTAGAAGCTCAAGGGATGGAAGGGGACCTGACCCCTTGGGGACACAGAAGGAATGGCACTCATGGGAACGGGAGAAAGAAACGATGATGGTGGAGACGCCATTTAACACCGGTTTATGATGGACAAATATATACGAAAGACTAATGTTTCTGCCAATTGGACTTACGATGGCAGCGAGCTGGGAAAGGCAAATGGACCGTTAATAAGCTGGTTACTCAGGGCACCACAGTGCCCCGTGATTTCCAACCGTAGGTCATTTGTATTTACGTACGGCGGACGTCTTTCGCGCTGTATGTAGCCAACCGCGCTAATCAGATGCGAGCGGGAAGGACAACAAACTAAACAAAAAAAAATCGGATTAAAAAAAATTCGTTTTCAATTTCAGATTTAAAAGTGCAGAGCTCCAGTCACTTCCTAATATCGGAAGGAAGAGCGTCCCCCCAGACGGCCGCAGACGCGCACCTGAGAGTGTGCGATGCGGTGACCGTCTTTGTTCGATGGCCAGCCAAAAACATCACCTCCCCTAGCTCACCGTTCTCTGAAAGAGGGCCACTATACCGAGAACTTCAGCCTGCCATAACTTCTGTTAGGAACGAAACTTGAGGCAGCGTTAAGAACACAAGTTGATGCTTTCGTTCGTGCTTGTACACCGCCAACGGATGCAGTTCTTTCATTTTCAGTTTGATTTCCATCACAATCGTTGTTTAATTTCATATCTGTTATACTGGTGCCTGTCTTAAAGCCACTCTTCGTCAACTCTTTTAGAAACTCACTAAATGAAAAGGGGATGGAGGGGGGGGGGATCTAAATTTATGGAAAGATATATTTATCAAGCACATGGCACGTGATTGGAAAATGCTATTTTTTGATCCCAATGAACTCTATAACCCACATTAACACCATCTCATTCAATGCTGGTTTATTTTAGATTCTCTGTCAACAAAATAAGACGAGTCATGGCAAACAGATATTAAAAACAAAAAATGACACTGCAATTATATTTTTGCTTCACAAATGTTGTAAAGAGGCAGTTCTAAAAAAAGGGCAATTGTTGAAGGTTCTTAATACTTACTTGGTTCAACCTTTGTTGACAAATTGGCATGAGAAATGTTTCAAGATACAAAAATAAAACAAAATTCAGTGCCGTCTATAGCAGATATCATCATTGAACTTTAGCTTATGATACAATGTCAAGCATGTGGTCTTGGCCCTGCAAAATTAAATGTGCAACAGTACAATAATTTGCTAAACACGAGATTTAAACAGCGTCAATAAATGGGAATCATAGGGTGATGTCCCCACAGATAAATACACGAGAAGAAAATGTTCAAACTTTGTATGATTATGTGTCTTGCCTAAAATGGATCTCAAACAGTAAGATAGGAATGATTTAAATTTGTTCAGCCAAACCAAAATATGTTAAATATGTTGTTTCACAAATGGGTATGGCATTCATATCAAGTTGGTAGCCACATAGTTGGATAATAATACATAAACGTGTAATTTTATACGCCGTAGTCAGGATAAAACTCCGTTCAAAATCCCCTGGATGTCACCCCTGCCGGGTGAAGCATTTCAGTGTAATTACTGGTCCACTGTCCACTTTTGGCAAAAGTTTACTTATTTTAACATTTTTCACTGAAGATGATTGCAGCTTCAATTCCACAAACATGGTTTAATGTCAATGATCTCTGCCACAGGAATGTGGAATTTTTATTGGTGGTTCAGGACCAAACAATGAACATTCGAGCAATAATAGTTAGTTCTTTCAGTAAAGTCACGTTTTTTCAAATTTTCTTGCTGTGGTTTTCACACCTGATGATGATTGCTTGTGTTGCAATCGAAACGTCGTGATAATTTTATTGTTTTATATTTTTATTATTTTATTGTTTCCCTTCTACGTGACTTGACCGAAAGAACCAAGAATATGAATGCCTGCAGTCACGAAAGCTTTAAATAAATAAAAATAGTTAGGTGAAATTAGACTTACGTTGGCCCTGGTAGCTGAAGACCCACTTGTTCGCCGGCTCTGCAATCTGCAGGTTGAGCTGCGTGCGGGACTGCCCTCTCGCCCTCTGACTATGCTGCTGCTGGTGGTGGTGGTGATGGTGGTGATGGGGCAGCTGCTGATGCTGCTGCTGCTGCTGTTGCTGCTGCTGCATCTGGGGCGGCACGGCTCGTTGGCGGATGGTCTCGGGCGGCTCCCCAGGCCCCTTGCGTAGCACTCGCGAGCTGCGGTACACGCTGCACGCCACTGCCACCACGAGCAGCAGCAGGATGAAAACCACCACCAGCCAGGCCACGTGCTCGTTGATGTCAAAGGGCGCTGGCGGAGGCTGCGGAGGCTTGGCCAGAGCGCGGCCTGATGAGGAGCGGGAAGGAATCCTGCTGAGCCCAGGCGGAATGTTCGCCGCCGATGAGCCAGAGAGGGGTGGCCAGCGACGGGGTGGCTCCCTTGACGGTGGCGATGCCTTGTCGCGTCGGTCGACATCGTCGAGGGAGGGCCGCGCTTGCATCGTGGGGATTTCACCGGAGGTGCTGTCTCCGGATATAGTTGGCACTGCGCGCTTTGGCAATTTGGTCATGTTACTGCCACTCTCGTTTTGAGCGCTGAAGGTGTGCGCGCTGTCGCCCGCTGGTGTGATTGGGATGTCGGAGCTGAAGGCAGTGGTAGCGACATCAGATTCGGGATTGGTTTGCCAAATGGCGCTACCTCGGCTCTCCAGAGTGAGTGGTGATGTAACCAGGCCCTGCTGATGAGGATCTCCTGGCTGTGGTTGGAGCCCTGAGGGTGAAGGTGCATATCTGCTGTCGGCACCACTGGGCAGAGGAAGTGGGTCCAGGTGATGCTTACCGCTAGAACGTGGTGTGGCTGGGGCCACCAGCTCTACCCCACCCTCCTCCTCTGCCCCACCTGGACAAGACAAAAATATGTTTTTAACGTCTTGTTCAAACAACATTCATTTCACAAGTGTTATCCCATTTGTTACGTGGCACTCACCGGTGATCCACCGCTTTTGAGGCAAGGGTTGGTGGATCACCGGCTGTAAATGTGAGTATATATGTATGCTGAACTTCTTTCGCACCGTACGTAGCCAACCGTGTTAATTGGAGGTGACCAGTAGCCAGAAAAAAGCAGTGTGTATGAGATGCACTGGTTCCCTCTGGGTACACTGGGTTTTTCTGTCTGACCAAACATCCCAAGGCAGGACCCTTCTGATAAAGTCTCTTGACACTCATTGTGGCTTTTCCAGGTAGAAAAACTACATTATTTAGGTCACTGTATTTAGCAAGTTTCTTTAATTTCTTTATCACAACAAGAGCTGTATTTTGCCAACAACTTAATTAAAAACTTAAATACAACGGGATTTTTTTTCCTGACATTCTGCTCTTAAGTGCTGCTGAAATATATTCCCAATTCATATAAAGTTTAGCTAAATAACAATAAATATACTGTGACAATGCTTGCAAGAGGTAATGTAGTGTGTTTAATTAAAATGCTTTCTTGAAAATTGTACTGTCAACCTCTGTGTACCTTTACACAACTTTTACCGAATTATTTATACATTTTTTAAAATCCTTTGCGATAAATGGAAAGTGTGCCAGTAAATAATGTCATAACTGCTAGTTTTTAATTTATGCTTTGGCTAATTTTCAATCTGTTCAAATGCCTTCGAACCTTCCAACATCACCATCTGTGCGCTCCATTCATTTCAAAACCAGCAAGTCCTGCAACGATCCAAACCAAACCTCGCAACGGGCAGGTGCACGCACATGGCTCAGGACCCAGGCCAAACATGTGCAGCCTTATGTTTGGTCACACGGTCACCGATTGATTGGCAATAACGCTGCACTAACTTGGCTGGACTATGTATAATATTATAATAGGGTTTTTCCTCTTTTTTCTGGCAACAAAACTGAAACCTTTTTGTAAAAAAAAAAAAACCACACAATACTTGTGGTCAAATGCAACAAAAAAACACACTGATAATATACGCATTGTCCTTGAAACTGATTGGTCCACACCAGAGACGGCTTTCTTTTGTGCCTCGTCTCAATTGGTGCCAGACCAGAGGACGCCAAAAGGCGTACAGCTCAAGGACAATGCACTATCAGAGTAATGAGGGCTCGGGGTGAGCATCTACTGTACGCCTTATGGCGTCCTCTGGTCTAGCACCAATTGACACGAGGCTCAAAAGAATGCCGTCTCTGGTGTGGACCAATCAGTTTCAAGGACAATGCATACATTGTCAGAGTGTGTATTTAGTTTGCATTTTGACCACAAATATTGTGGTTAATGCAGACATGATTCTTCATAAAAAGGTTTCAGTTTTGTTGCCAGAAAAAAGGGGAAAATCCCTATTATTATATGTTGGTACTGGCAAAGGAGGTCTAATGATATAATATTATGCTTGCGCATGATTATTCCTCGGGTAGAATGTCATTGGAATCAAAGTTTACTTAAGGATTGATTAACCTTTGTCTTGTTTGTACCGTTTTATTTGCGCGGTCTATTTCATTGCAGCGTATGTCACATTTGTGCTCTCTCTTTGCTCAATTGGTCTAAAGGCACATTGGCATCTAATTGCATAGATCGTAATAAATTGATTCTCAAGCACGTACATTTCTGCATTTATCGAGCATAGGACTCGATTCTAATCAATAAATTATTACCGGACTAATGCGAGCAGAACAATTTTTCAGTTAAACATACATAAACTCGTACATTTACCGATGAAAGAATCGGCTTTTTGGCAAGTAGTGCAAGTCACTGACCACTGCCGTGTCAGACTGATGCATCAATTTGGTCTCAGCATGTGCAAAGCTCAGACAGCGCAATGCAACCTAAGTGCCAATTTCTATTTCAGGATGGTGCCACGGCCTAGTGGGAGCACGTTCGCTGCTTGTTGCGGAGGTTCACCGATCGAACCCAGTGGCCATCCCGATAATTATTGCGGGTGTAATCATACGCCCCTTAAGAAGAATCTATGGCCTTGAGTTTCCTGGTTGGCTGCTGGCTGGGCACCTCTTCAACCCCAACGATAACTCTGCGGGCCCATTGCCATCGAAACTGGATGGGGCACTTGGATAAAACGGGATGTTACGCGTTACAAATAAACACTGCTTTGAAACGGCGGAAGAAGTTCGGAAGACCTACAAAATAGGCGGCGACGTCAAAGAGGCGTGAGTAACAAATACAGAAGTCCAGCGTGGTTCATTTAAAATTGCTCCAACTGTTTCCACGTGTGATCATATTGATTCAATTTGTGCTCATTAATTTATTAAATCCTGAAAACTGTACAAAAAAACTGACGATACGTAATATTTTTTTTACTACAGAAAAAAGGACGTTAAGTCCTCCAAGTGCAGGAAGTGAGAAGAGTATGAAAACCACAGGTGGGCCTTCTTTTCCGTTGCACAGCAACAGGTTCTTTACTCGTAACCGTAACAAAAAAACGGGCCACCTGCATCACATGGATGTTAAAGATCCCCTGACGTCTTTCACAATGGTGCAGAGGTGTCAGGATCCAAATTTGCCAAATTCGAAAATTGCTCCCAAAATTACTCAATTGTGATTATGCACAGTGCTCATATAGCCCTCTACGAGAGACTAATTCTCCAGGTCGCTCTTGAAAATTAGACTATCGTGGTCTCCGAGTTCTCAACTAGTTAAACAAAATAAACTTGAGCTGTCAGAATTCATCCTTTAACGTGACAATGCATGCACCCAGGAACTGCATGGAACTTCAGCAGCAGCGTTCTTTATGGTGATTCACTCATGCCCAACCCCTTTATCGCTGCACCAAACCACATCTCCAGCTGTACATGTACACAGATACTGTAGGGCTGGCCGACGTGCCTCCTATGACAAGAGGGAATCGATACGGACTTTCGAGTAGCCCAGCTGTCAGTCATTTGCATACACCTGCAACAACTTTCTGACACAGGAAGCCAGGCTATTTCCGCACAGACCACACGGTCAAGCACCACAAAACACTTGACTCACCAGGCAGGGCGGCACTGGCTGGCGTGGGGACGCGGCTCGGCTCTGCCTGAGCGTCCACCACTCCACCTTCTTCTTCTGCCGAGCCCGCGTTGCCACCGCACACGTTGTCCTGGCGTTCGTCACCCGGGGAGGCAATGTGGAGATTGAGCAGCGCGCAATCCGTGTGGGGGCGACAGCGGGTGGTCGACGACTCCTCGGAGGAGAAGGTGCCGCGGGAACACTGCTTGCATCTGCATCGGGACACGTTAGAGGGGGGCGCGGAAGGGGGTGTGTGGCAGAGAAGGCGAGGGAAAGCAATGTCTCTTAAAGCTACAAAGCACATACATTTGCATTTTGGCGGCAATATATTTGGCATTATATTTCCCTCATTCCAGAGCGATGTGTCCATACCTGCACTTCCCTAAAAGGTGAATGTATTTAAACTCTTGGAAGGCAACGCACGTGCTCAAAATAGCGATGGCAGATACAAATTGTCCAGGAGGCAGGAGACGAGCCTGATATGCGGGAGTAAATCATGAACATGGTCCCCCCTTAGCCATGCCTGCTAAATATCCGTCATGTATACAGACATACAGTTTAGCTGCTCTGTATCAGACAGTGCTGCGTGCCCATGCAAAGCCTATGCAGGGGCAGGCAGTGACCCAGTTGAACTGCTTAGTGTCATTAGCACTGAACCAAGGTCGGAAACAAACTCCTGTGAGTTTCAAAAATATGGGTAAAAAAATTATCCATCCATCAGAGGGGAACTTGCAATACGTTGTGAAATTAATAAACAATGGCACCGCATCCTGCACAGCTGCCAGCTTGCCAGATCATGTTTGGAGCTTTGAGTGCAATATTGTCCTAGAGTTTGTTTACGCAACACTATCTGCAACCTCTTACAGTCTCTACCCTACACTGGTTCATGTTTCCAACTGCAAACAATAAAGTCAAGGACTACACTGAACCTAACAAAACATGTTCATACAAGCGAACACCATGAACACAATTACCTGGATGACTATTTACAGGCCACTCACTTCAAATCATGAACCATTTAGCTCAAATACAACTCAAAAGGAACATGTTAATTATATAAATGAAGAGTAATTCAGAAAGACACAACCTACGATGAGGAAAGTAAGCCGACATTCAAGCCAAGTGGCACAAGAGCGGCCACGAATGGCCATAACAGGCACAACCGAAGCGGAGGTGGAACAAGGAAATTAGCAAAGATGGGGGCTGAGCATGGATTTAGAGCTGCACAGGATCAGCAACAGCGACATCAGCATAGACAGGATTCTGTTCACTAAGCAGTGAGGAAAAGATGATGACAATGCAAAAGCCAGTGCAATTTCCACGTGTGGCCTGCAACACACATCCTTGAAGCATTCAAGTGACTTCACCCAGGTGTTCTTACATGAACAGCTGTCATGTAAATCTGTAAAAGCCAATCCAGACCCAGGAGTTTTATACACTGTTATAACAAAAAAAAATTGCCATTGAAAAACATAGTCGATCCTCTCGAAAATGCACATAGGCTAATGCAATTTTTGTGCTAATGAAAAAAAATTTGACCAAATAAACTCGATGACAGATAAGAGACAGATAACACAAGGGGATATGGTAAAAATGGGCCAAAAAATATTCTTGATTCAAAAGTGACAATGAATGACAATTCATTCCAATTATTGGGGTAAGGTTTGTGCATTTGGGCAGTGAATATTGACATGCCTACAAAATGCCTGTTGCACATGCTTCTAGGTTTTATTGCACATGCTGCCAGTAATATGGCCTATTGGTTTCATCGCACATCTTTATATGAACACGTGCCTACTCTACATGCGTATTCGTTTTATTGTGCACGTCAATAGTAGGTGACTTTTGATGTCAAAGCATCGACGCATCGGGTCACTTCTGTCCAACCTCCCCCACTCACTCACCTGACGTCTCGAGTCTCCGTGCCCCTGCGTCGGACGCCCCATCCGGGCGGGCACATGGTGTGCGGAGCGCAGCGCAGGTGCCGCCCGGGCACCGCGTCGTCACCGTCGCCACCGTCGCCACCGTCGCGCGCGTACCATCCTGCCGGGCACGCGCACACGCGGTCGTGCCGCTGCGTGCACGGCGCCCGCTCCACGGCATCAGACTCGCTGCAGGGCGGCCCGCAGCGCCGGCAGCCGTTCGCCGCGTTCTCGTGCTCCAAGAAGGTGCCCGGCTTGCAGGCCACGCACACACGCAGCTCGTTCGCCGTGCAGTGCGAAAGCACGCGCGTGCCAGCTGGGCACTTGTCGCACAGCACCTCCATCCCGGACTGCGGGTCCACGCGCCAGTAGTGGGACTGGCTCTCTTCACCGGCGCTCTCGTTGTTGTTCTTGTTGTTGTTGCTGCTGCTACTGCCAGGCGCCGCGGACACCGCGCTTGCCATTTCCACATCCAAGCCGTGGTTGTCTTCATTTGTTGGTGCTGCCGAGTTGTCGGAAGTTCTATAAATAGGCGCGAATCTTGGTGGATTTGAGTACATTTCATGCCCGGCTGGCAAATCGACTGCCAGTGTCTCCCTCGACATACTGTCCAGTGTATCTTCACCTTCTGCTGGGAAACCAACCTGCTCAATGGGCTTCTCATCATGGTGTTGCCTTCTGCTTGTGTCGAGTTGGCCCTGCTGGGATGTTGATTGCTTTGGTCTGGCCACTCCAGCTGCCATCTTCTGATGACCTAACCGCGGTTCTGGCCTTCCTCGATGAGTTTCAACCAATTCAGCCAGCAGATGTTCTGCATTTCCTTCCAGCCTGGGATTCCTTCCACGTCGCAGCGGGATGTGTCGAGAGCTGTGGCCAACAGGTGGTCGAGGCATGGAGTCAGCATCGTGCATGTCTTCTGGGGAGCTGCTTTCCTTGATTTGGATGGTGCCGATGCTGGGTCTGCGTTTCTCTTGCACGCTTGGTTTCTTCCGCCTGTGTCTGATTTTCTTGGTGGTGCCGACTCTCCGCTCGCCTGGTGAATCTCTCCAGTGGCCTTCTCTGGATTCCGTGGGTCCTGAGACACCATCATAGGGCGTTCCAATCCATGGATGATGCCGATGGTAGCTTCTAAGCCTGTGCTCTTGTTCGGACAGGCCATCGACGTCATGGTTTCTCACATTCTTTGGTAGTTTTGTTTCCAATTCTGTAAACATGTCCGTCTCCCTGGCGCTCCTGGTCCTCCTTCCACGTAGGTGCCCGATGTCCTCACCATTTCTTCCACTTCCACCTATTGCTTCCTTCAAGTCCAGTCGGCGGTGCTGGGATATCCCTGAGAGCAGAACATTGGACTGGGCGCTTTCGCCGTCTTCCGTGGATCTTCCGGTGCGACCGTGAACAGGCTTCTCACGTAGCTCTCGGCGTGGATTGCCGTGACTTGGCAGCGACTTTGGCTGTTTATAGTCTTGATTAGGAGTAGGGCCTAAAGTGGAAGCGACGGAAGGACCCGCTTCTCCAGCTTGTTCGACTATAAGGATGTGTCCTTCAGATGGTTCTGCGTGCTCAACGCCTTGCTGATGGCCAGAGTAGTCACGGAGCTGAGAAGCGTTTCCATTGTCCAGTTCTGCATAGCTCTGGGGCAAAAGGTGGAGTTGGCTTGAGTTGGAGGCATAGTTGGGGTTCTGGGCAGCAACAGCACCAACAGCAAACCAAAAGCACAGCTGTCGAGATGACAGAAACAAAGCAAAAGTTAGAACTGCAGGGCATGCAATTAATAATTAAACGTTTGAAAAATTTGAAAATATTTCTTCAACCATTAAAATGTTTCAGGAGCTAATGTGAAACAATGGTTTTGTGAGCAATTAAACATTACTTTCGAGCCAAGTGAGATTTTGAGCGCCAGTGTTGACCCGCCGTGCCGTAACGACTTGTTAATTACTGCGGCGTACATGTGTGTCGCATCCCTAAGCGCGTACATCTGTGTAGCAGGCAAGCAAAACTAATCTGGACAAAATCTCTCCGGCTGTGGCCCTTGTGTTCAGAGTTAACATTCCCATTGGTTCCTTCCAGCGCACGATGCCTCGATGTTCACCCACCATCGTCTGCGAGAATTGGAAATTAAGTGCCAGTTGAGGAATGCCTAACGTTCACTCCTCAGAACCCACTATTGTCCTACTAATCTAATATTCTAAATGAATGCTGTTAAGTGTTAATATGTAAAATACGATCGGCCAAATTAAAAAGATGAATCAGATCATATTCCTGATGAACATAGTTAAAGTAAAAAGTATAATAATTTACCATAACATCACGAATGCACAGGAATGTTTGGTCATTTCATAAAAATGTGTTGTTTCCTTTTACACCTTTTTATGGTCACTGCAAACAGTGGGCAACCAGCAAATTGCACAATGCTTGCTATGGGCCATTCCTGACAGTCGAATGATTCCTCATTCCCACTCATAGCCAAGTATGAGTGTTCCACATGCAACCAAATCATCCGGAAAGCGCCTTGATCTCGTCAGATCTCGAAAGATAGGCAGAGTTGAGCCTGGACAGTGCTCGGATGGGTGGCTCCACTGCATGCCAGGTATTATTAGGTGGCTTCAGGGCCCTGCGATGTTCCTGACAGCAGAGGACAGTGCAGAAAGATCGACTGTTGGCCTGTGGTTCTATACTAACGCATCAAATGCTCTTCACCTTCATCAACCCGCACTGACCAGTGTGATTAAGTGTTCAAATAACTTCCAGAAACCTCACAGAATAGGGAAGCCCTCATCTAGCAGTGGACTGCCAGCCATTAGTAATATTTTTTGTTCAACGGCTGTGAAACAAAAATAAACATTGCAACAAAATGAAAATAGGCGTTTAGCACGCCCGCATTGTGCATTTGAGGTGGCATCTCTCACACACACAAAGCTTGACCACTCGTAAAACCCTCACTTTGGTGGCACGACGGGTGAATTGCAAAGAGGAGAATGCACAGCGCTCCTGCACGAACGCTTGAGCTGCAGTTGGCACTCCAACATCGGTGCCGACACGCGGGCGCATGCCAGAGGTCGCAACCGGGTACCCGATACCCGTACCCTACCCGATACCCGGCTACCCGTACCCGGCCGGGTACGGGTACCTGTTTGCGACCCTGGTGCGGCCGGGTACGGGTACGGGTAGGCCGTGAGTCACTGGTGAGTAACCGTTTGTCACTCATTTCCCAACGTCTTGTCTCTTCTCACAATTTAAGTACCTAGAATCAACCCACCCGCACCTGCAACATGGCTTCATCCCAGAGGTCGCAATCGGGTACCCGTACCCTACCCGATACCCGGCCGGGTACGGGTAGCCGGGTATCGGGTAGGGTACGGGTACCCATTTGCGACCCTGGTGCGGCCGGGTACGGGTAAGGAATCAAAACCCGTTTGCGACCTCTGGCGCACGCAGCAACCAACATCCCACTATGTTACATAATGGCGAGACGGGTACGGCCGTACGCTCATCGTTTGGTGTCCAGCATGGTTCTGCCTCTGCCTGACTGAGACCTGCATGCTGCGTGATTAGACAGACATTTTGTGTGCATATATTGTCAAGTCATGTGGAATGGTTGCAAACTGCTCCTGCATTTACAGGCCAGTATGCACTAATGGCACTACAATGCGGTCGTCATGTGAGCTTCATTACTAAATGCAGGAATCCACCACAGATTAACCTTGTTGCTACCCAATCAGAAAAATGTATCTGAGTATTCATGCAAGGTAGGTTAATATGGTTAATTACTTTTGTTTTCCATTAAATTTATGTTAAATCTATTAGTCTGACCACAATAATGCAAAAGAAAACATGCTGGTACATGTGACTACTGTAATTGGCAAAGTCTTCCTTCACAAACTGTATAGTGTATCTTCTAAGCTGTTCTTTCATGCTCAGCAGGCATGCATGTCTACTAACATCATTGGTTTGTGGTAAAGCTCGATCTAGGCAATGGACAGAAGGATACAATGTAATTAATTTACTTCACAATAAAAACACACCCAATATATCCATGGAAACAGGCAACTAATTTTGCACCTTTAATAAATATACGTGGCATAACAGTTCATCTAATTGGCTAGATGCACCATGCATATTTTAATAGATTATGCAACAGTGCAATATTTATCGGGCCAATTATTACAGTATCTATGACTCATGACAATGGGCTGCAATAAACTACAGGATTATTTAAATCACAAGCAGAACAGACCATGCGTGATACACAGGCAATTATTGGCAGATCATATTCCGCTGCTATTTCAGATTATTCAAATTCCTCTTGATGAATTAAATGTGGGTCGCAAATTGTCCACCAGCCGCCCGTGAAGACACGACAATGCGATGAATTACGGCCACCAAAAGCTCCCATAGGGGTTACTCTGTTCTGTTTGACAGCGGGGGGTGTTCCGGTGACCACGTTATCACAAGCATTTGCTGTTGGACAAAGGTCTCCGACTTGCACCGCGGCAGTTGAAAAGTTTGAAAGTCACCTCACTTCCCTTCTGGGTGATGTAAAGGCCGCTAGTGTAAAAGAAGTCACCATGAATACTCAAACGTGAATGCGCTGCAATGCCAATTAAATATTGTAACACTAATCAGTAGTGGTTATGTAAGCATTCATGCCACAAACTTCGCCACGATTCAATGAATTTGAGGTCGTCACAATGCAGGGTCATGATGCTAGAATAGTTTTTTTTCATCTTATTTATACAGTCTCGTTTGTACATTTCTTGTTTGTTGTCCCTTTTGTATCGATTGAACATTTTTTGTTGTAAATTTTACTCCTCACCCTCAAAAAATGATGCAAGAAATGCGCAACAACTTAATTTGCGTTTGAATTGAAACAACTGGAAAAGGCCCACTTATGGTAAGGCGGGGGAAGGGGGGTTGGAGAGGCTCGATTTAATTGGTAGATGCTGGCAAAAGATTCTGTGGCAAATACAACATTCCAGAGGTGGGACAAAGTCATTGTTATGCAAGTCCAAGTCGAGTCTGAAGTCATCAAATTCATGACTCGAGTCTGACTCGAGTCCAAGTCACATGACTCGAGTCCACACCTCTGCAACATTCAATAGGCACGGCCAGTTTTAAAGACCCAAATGAGCCGACAACCAAGCCAACGAGGCTGAAGTTGAAGAGGGAGGCTCGATTTACAATGTAAACCCCAAGATACACTGTCAGGGATGGCAGAAACTCCCTAAACCGATGAGCCACATGCTTCTTAACATGGTCGAGAGGCTGTGGAACTTAGAATTTAGAAATTGGCGTGAATATTCCTGCATGTACTGGTGTCACGCTCCGCTGCCAGGATCGAGTGTCCCGGGCCGCTCACGTTACCACAGATATTTCCTGCTTAAAATAAAGTTATATACTGACAAGTTGAGATGCACAATCGAGCCGCAGCTGGACTGCCCGGGAGCCACATGTGGTTCGTGAATCACGGTTTGATTGCTCGTGCACTATGTAAAAGCAGCTATTTCAGCCAGAGCCAACGATTAAATGTATTCCCATATGAAATATACAATACATCCCAATAAAATGTAATACTCAATTATGAAAATTTGTCAATTATTTCCATAATAGGTTTACATTTCTTGAGATAGATCATCCACAGCATCCCCGAAGACACATTTAATTCCATAAATGTTAATCACTTTGTTCTTTTGTTGGCACGCATGAAGTAACAGTTTGCAGAAGTAAAGTTCGCACAGTTAAATGACGAATACATCTGTTTGATGTAGACAAATAATATCTCCCTCATGGATACAGAAAAGCAAAAGGAACAGCTGGCAAGCACTTGGCCATTGACCAGGTTAAGGGCTTCTGGTATGTTCTGTAGTGAGGATAATATAAACATAATAATTTTCAGCCCTTTGTCAATCCACTGGTATATGAAAGGCCTCCCCATACTTTTGGTCATAGGGTTGTTTAACCATAATGCACCACGCTGGTAAGTGGGGGTTGGGTAAGGTGAGATGGCAAAGGGCCAGGACAGACGTCACTCGCTGCTGATGTGATCTGTGGCTGGGAAGAAAAATACTCGGGTTGCCAGGTGGACAGCAAAATGCACTAAATCATCAAATTGACACAATTTACGGAATCGTCACAATTTATAAAATAAACGAGGTAGCTATTGATGACAAGCCGACTGATAAGTGCAGTACACCACTAAAATTAAAAGATGACATTTTTTATATCCTGTACCACATAATGTTTAACATGTTTCAGATGTAACACGGTTTAATTTTAAAACATTACACATGCTCCTTGTAAAAATGCTAACATCAGCAAGTAATGGAACACCTGAGAGATGTTTGCTTTTGTTTTTTTTTTAAATAATGCAGTGTTGACAGCTCCATTACATGGTTACACCTGCTCCGTAACCCGAGCGCTGAGTGTAGCCAAAGGAAATACATTTCGGGCGGCCCACACACACGCACGATGGCAACAGTGTGCAACCATTCCGGCACGGGGATAAACACAGCCAGAAAGCAGATCTACTTGTGCACGCCGGCTGGGATGAGGGTCACATTCAAGAGGGGCTTGTGTGGTGTTATACAGCGTGGCGATCGTATTACGGTTCAAAGAAAGACACAGTGGCACCGAGGCTATTCATGTCGGCCTGCGCCACGCTGTGTTTACAGGACACTGCACCGTGAATGGAAAATGGGGGAGTTGGCAGGGGCATTGGGGGGGAAGGATGGCAAACAAAGAACGAGGTGGAAGGGATGACGGAGGGTGCTGTTGAGGTGAAGGTTGACAAAAGAGTGCGCAGTCGTTAGGAATGTATGTCCAAATAAATGTTTCACTTGTATTGGCTCGGCAATAATTCAGCCAACAAACCAAAAGCCCTAATACAGGGGTTTTTTTTGGGGTTAGATCGCTTAAATATAAATGTTGTTAAACCCGCTACCACCCGACACAGCCAATTAGTAAGGTTTGTCACGTAAACAGGACATGATAATTCGTTACTACTACAGCACACCGGTGTGGTGGAGAGAAAATCCACAACATTTACAATGATAATTGGTTTTTTACCCTTTATCTGCAACAAAACTGACACCTTTTTTACAAGGAGTCATGTTTGCATTGACCACAATACCTGCAGTCGGAATGCAAATAAAAAACACAACTCTGATAATGTGCACTGTCCTTGAAATTGATTGGTCCACACCCGAGACAGCTTTCCTTAGAGCGTAGTCTCGCACTGGTGTTGGAACAGATGACGCGCCTTTTGGCGTGGTGTAAACATTTACAATCTGAGTATGACGTTTCGCCTGAATACAGTCACACCATGACCCCGCACAGAAATCCTCTCTCATCAAGACGCTCATACATCAGGCTAAGAAAGTGTCAGATGGTGATAGTCTGAGAAGTCAAATTAAACATGTTAAAAAAGCACTGCATTTGAACGGTTACAATGAAACTGACCAAGTAATTAAAACTATTAAAATAGCATACATTGTGAGAGTAACTGATAAACTAGTCCGATTAAAAAAAAAACATCCGAGTCAGATTTGATGCGGCTACATAAAATACACAAACTAATATCCTGGAACTTAAGATGTATTACCGAAGCTATCAACTGAAAGTGTGTACCAAAATAATTGATATTGTGGCAAATGCTATGGTGGGCAAAAAAGACGAATGATCAGCATGAGACTAAAAGAACACCAAAGGATTATTAAATACAACTGTCGGTAGTGGCAGAACACGCGTGCCAACAATGACACTCAATTGATTTTAATAATGTTGAAGTTCTGTGCAAAACTAGTTAAGATTGGCCAAGACGAATTATAGTATCTATCGAAATTGAGAGAAATACAAATAATTTTAACCGTTCGGATGCCTACAGGCTTAGCTCTGCTTGGAAGCGAATCATAAAATGATACATTGTTTAAATACATGCCGATACAGGTCAACAGACGTTAATGGGGATTACCTGTGGGCTGACAGTAACAGCTACTGCTATTTTAGTGCACACAAATGACAGGAGGGACAAGAAAAATGTGCATGCATGATGTGCGTTGATTACCATATGAAGAACCCGACCGGTAATGGATACCCATTGTAATGTATATGCATTCATGAATCCCCCTCTTCGCATGTGAAGGGCTCACCAGTGACATCATCACATCTACGCCTCTATTTAAGGAACGACAGTAGGAGGATGGTTTCTCCACAAATCTGGCTGTCCGCCTGATGATGCCGGTTGTAATTATTGGCGAAACGTCGTACTCTGATTGTAAATGTTGTGGATTTGCTCGCCAACACACAGGTGTGCTGTACTCGTAACCAATTGGCACGTTCTATTTACATGACAGCTTACTAATTCGCTGTGTCGGGTGGTGGCGGGTTTAACGACACAATTATATTTACGCAATCTAACCCCAAAAAAAACCTGCATTATGGATAGTGGTCACAAAAGCCTACATGTTAAACAAACCAAAAGCCATAAACCAAATTCCCCTTCGTGTGCCTAATCTCAGAAGCTCATGAGGGTTGAGCCTGGTTTGTGCTTGAATGACTGAAAAGGCTTGCCA
The DNA here is from genome assembly GCF_015708825.2 of Lethenteron reissneri. Classification (NCBI taxonomy): domain Eukaryota; kingdom Metazoa; phylum Chordata; class Hyperoartia; order Petromyzontiformes; family Petromyzontidae; genus Lethenteron; species Lethenteron reissneri. The sequence goes on along the minus strand of NC_083807.1, from coordinate 13,008,327 downwards.
CGTGGTGAAGGCGTGGAGCTATAAGGTGGCCAGGAAATGGCAGTGTTGAGTGCTACCCCACTTCTGCGTGTTTCTCCTCAATACTCATTCAAGAAATTAGCCAAATATTCCAATGCAGATCCCACCTCATAAGATCTTGACACTCAGCGAGGTTTTTCTGCAAAAAAATGTGCATTCTTATTTTTACGTCTGCCCTGCCTGAAGTAATGCAACTGGTGAACCACCAGTCGACCTCAACGTTTATTCTAAAATGTGTGTAGGCTAGAACTAAACATATCCATGGCAGCAGGGCTTTCAAAGGATTTCTATGAAATCAATGGAAGAAAAGAAAACACGCTAATAATGTACAGTAGAGTATTTATAAATTGTGTGCAGCAATGCAGAAAAAAATACAGCAGCCCTATAAAGTGACACCTACGTTATCAAATATTTTAAATTGCGTACAGTTAGCCTGCACATAAGAGCTCGCTAGATGACAATTGAAATGGAACAGATGTTTGCAGCTATCAACAATAGGATTCCGGGGAGCACTTTGCATGCACTATCAGCACTACAAATTGGCAACACATATCCCCACGTGACAGAGTAATGCATTTCGAGCCCCCCACCCCCCCAAAAAAAAAAAGTGCAAATCTTTATGGTCCACCGAACATCTGTGGTCCAGTACCTCTCTCCAATTTGGTTATTCCTTTTTTATATTTTGCTTCCTGCGGCGTGCAAACATTAGCAGACACTTTGTAAGAGAGATGTCAGCTATCGCGTGCTGTCACAGGCTGCATAGAAAGGTCGGGGTCATTTACTGGTGACGGTTGATTTTTTTTAAAGCCCCTATTTTAAACGTTTCTGCCGAGACCAGTCATCTGAAGACGGATGGCTCTGACTTCATAGATGCAACGTCAAAAAATAAATGCTTATATTTCAATGCGGCTGACATACAAGTAACATCCCGGTTTACGTGGGGGGGGAGGAATGAGTTCCTGAAAGGTGCGACTACGAATAATCGAAACGATGCAAATCAAAGCGATTTACAGGCTCGGTGGTGGAGGCGAAGGCCGAGAGGTGACCGATAACGAGAGAGGACGGACGATGCCGTCAGCGACGTTTGGGTTCAGGCGATGCAGAATCAGGTAGTGGTGCGAATAAAGTGATGACGTATTTGCAAAACGACATAAAAGGGAGAGATGTGAATCGGGGTGCCAGTAAATACCAAGGGTGGACATGCTTTTAGTAATATCGTAATTAGACGGTCTGCTTTGTAAAACAGTATTTCATTTAAAATGCTAAAATATCGTCATCGGGATTAAATGTACGCGAAAACTGCCAAAAGGAAGCATGTTAATTTTTCATAGTGCTGATAGTGCATGTAGAGAGATTGTAGAATTAAATACTCATCAGCATTGACTAAGTAGTTTAACAGTGGCTTAAGAGCCATAATTGTAAAAATCGTCAATTAACTATCAGTGTTACTAGCTACATTACAGATGGTAAGACTGGCATAACCACTATCAATAACGAATAGCATAGAAAACAGTTCAGAAGCAAATAAGTTTTAATGCTTCATTCAAAGTCTGCACCTATGACCAAGATCCCCTGAAATTCACCCAATCTCGTCAAATCTCGAAAGCTAAGCCCGCTTGAACTTGGACAGTGCATGGATGGGTCTGCACAATGCATAACAGTTGTTATCATCGGTGGGGCTCCGAGGTGGGCAACATAGGGCCGTGAAGAACATTTCATTGTGGCAATATGTATTCTACTTCCATGCTACCATGTCCATCAACCAGCACAACCCAACATGGAAGTAAGGTCAATTAACCCCCCCCCCCGCCTCTCTCCCATGACCTGCACACCGTGGTGAGGCACTCATCCAGAAGTGGATTGAGAAAGGGGGTGTACAAGTACAGCCGAATATAAAAATGTAAGACTTGCAATGTTCTAGAATTACGTGGAAGCAATTGACACAATTTTAAAAGTAAGAAAAACTGCAGCTACATATAAGCAGATGGTCAAGCTGCCATCCTCATCATCATCAATCATCAGTTTCATCAGATAGCACCGTGTCTATCAGTAAATTGTCTTGCTGAACACTAGAAAAGGCTGACAAAATAACCAGATTGAATGTAAATGCATCCACGTGAACATCGTATTCTTTAAGATGTACTGCAACACATTGTCCCCGTATACTTCATAAATGCACTTGCATCATTATACAGCACTCCCCTGAAATTCACTTGGAAAGTACACCCATGTTGTTCCAAAAGTAAGACTCGGTGCAGCATTTTATTTTGCCTGTGAAAGCCAAAAGATTTCTCTCCATCACCAAATAACTCCCCATTTTCCCCATATGGCTTCTCCATCTCCATAAATGTCATTCTATCCAATTTACATTGTCAAGCATGTCCTCTGCTTAAATATTGACCCCCAAACATAAGCACAATTTGTGCCAAATGTCACTATGTATTCCAAACAACGTGATATAGATTTTCTGCACATAGTTCCCATTCTCTGATCCACTGCTAGATGTTGGCCCATCTTATGTGGAAACCACAGCCTAGTTTTAATCAGCCCACAGTTCTTGTAGGCACATTGCTGCTACTAGATTTTGATGATCTTAGTGCCCTCAGATATTCATGCTGGCCACATGGTCACTAATTCCAAAAGGTTGTTCCTTCCAGCATGTGTATTGCCCACATCTTTGAACATATCCCAAAGCCAATTAAGTAAATAACCCCCTCGTTTAATATAATCGGCAGTTTACAGTGAATGACCAAATCACCCAGAATGTTCCAGATGTCATCAGTTCTCAGAAGCAAATCAGGATTGGGCGAGTGCTTGAAGTAACCACCATGCATACACAGGTTGTTGTAAACTGCTGCAGGGCCACGTGGTGGCCAGTAGAGGGCAGTGGAGTAAAATCAACTTTGTACTGTAGTTTCTATGCTCCTACGTCTGTACTCCCCTCCTTCACCAACCCGCGCAGACCAATGTGAAATATGGTCAAATTGCCATGCACTATATGCATGGAGTTGGGAGATCATTATGCAGCTGTGGAGCAGCAAAGGGGACTTTACGTGTATGTACTGTGCATAAGAAATGAACATCTATTACATCTACCCCTCTACTTAAGGAGGATTTTATCCACAAATGTGTCTGTCGCCTTATGAAGCTGGTTGCAATTACTGGCTAAACGTCGAACTCAGATTGTAAATGTTGTGGCTTGACTCTCCAACACACCGGTTAGTGCTGCACTAGTGACGACTTGGCACGTTCTGTTTACGTGACAAACCTTACTAGTTGACTGTGTCGGGTGGTGGCGGGTTTAACGGCACATTTATATCTTTACACGATCTAACCACAAAAATACTGTATGGATATCATAAATATGTTAAGTGCTATAAACATATGAAGCCTTCCAATTAAAAAAACTCTTTATTCCAGGATGTGTTAAAAAAAGTACATTAAATCGTCAAAGGCCACCAATTAATTTCTTATCGGCGCGACTGCGCTCGGAAGAAAAAACTCTTTTGGAAAAAAGGAAATGAAACACGTTTAATCATCTTGTTTTGGGTGCAGCCCGTCAATCTGCCACCAACTTTCTCACAGTCTACGGCACCGATTTAACGCGCTGGGGGGGAAGAGGCTTTTATTTAACGGGTGGACTGACAAAATGACTGCACCTGTATGTACGGCCGATGTGGTATATATGTAATCTCGATCACATATGTGGTGGCATATGTACTCTCGATCACAGGGCAGGGCTCAGGAACACCAACACGCGTTGGACCCAGACTGCAGCCCAGCTCTGTGGATAAACGTCTCTCACTTGCAAGACTCAATCGGGCAGGGCGAAGGCAGAGAGGGCATCGCGATCAAGAGGCACCCACCACCACCACAAGGCGGCATTGGCATGAAGGACACGCCACGTGCACAGGCAGGCACGCACAGCGATCACCGCACATCACGGACCGCGCTACTCTAGAGAATAACAATTGTCGACATGCTACCGATTTCTAATCCTTCCCTTTCAACAGGTGATTGAATGGTGCGATTGAATAAGCGGTGTGTGCCAAAAGGTCGAAAATGGTGTCTTGAGATTGGCGGAATGAATGATGTAGAGGCTTTACAATAACATGTTTGTAAGATATTTTTTTCATGTTATTTTAGTGGCGTGTCTAAATGGATAACCTAGGACGAAATCGCTCTCATTTAACCTTGCAAATGTTATAAAGGCCTATATGTGTCATCTACACACCCACCACCCAGTGTGATGAAGACATCTTTACATTGACATTCTATTGACAGCTTGGCAATGCGGTGATCAACGTATTGTGTCACTCAACACAAGGAACCCAGCCACGGTGGCAATATGTACCACATCGGGCGGCATAAAGGTTTACGACGTTGACAATTTAAACATAAAACAATGCCACCCTCATGAGTCTGACACACACGTTGACACCCTGGCAGCAGCACTCAACAGAGAACACACACACGCACACAAGTGACACCTGCCGTACAGAAACACAATGTGGCACACAGAAGGCGACACCAACAACCTTGATCGTGACACCGAATGAGACGTGTCTTTTCATCCTGAGAAACAAAGGGGGGTGGGGGGGAGGGACTCACATTGACAGTGTCCGCTGATGACACTTTGGCACACAGATCTGCACCGACACAAGCCGCGCCGAGTGACAATGGGAACATCTAAATCGCAATAAACAAAGGTCGCTCTCTCACCACAGCAGTGGCAGCAGAAGCTGTACAGGGCCTCCTCCTCCTCCTGCTCGTCCCCATCAGCTCCGGAACGGAGCGGCCACCTCCACCAGCCACCATCATCATCTCCTCCTCCACCACCTCCTCCACCACCTCCTCCTCCATCCTCCTCGCCGCCACCTCCTCCCCCATCACCACCGTCCAGTCGTCGTCTTTGCCTGCCCCGTGTTGTCTTCTTTCTCGTCTCCACCACCACCACCTCCTCCTCGCTCCAAGTATGTCTCCTCCTGTCCACCTCTCCTCACGTCTCCACCACTACCTCGCTGCCCCCTTCCCCGTGTGCCGGCTAACTCACGTTGTACTTGGACCACGTGAAGCCGCCCGCTTCGAACACCGCGTGCTGGCGGGGCCGCGCGTCCATCGTACGGCTGTCGTCTCTGCGCAGATCGCAAGAGAGCAGCACCATTGCCCCTCGTCGCCGGGCCGGGTTGGGGAGGAGGAGGAGGGGAGAGGGAGGAGGAGGAGCAGCCCAGGGAAGAAGGGAGGCGACGGTGGTTGGGGGAGAAGGCGGGAGGGAGCGTGGAGATGAGCACCGCCCTGCAGCCCCCCTCCCCCAAGCCCTTGGCGTCACTGCCTACTCCTCCCCTCCGCATTCGCGATCACGACATCCGCGTGTATATTTGAAGATAATTTTTTAATCTAAAATTGCAGCAGCCTCACGTGGTCGTCTTTCCCAAGGAGCTCCATTCCGTCCTTGATGCGACTATGCAGGGAACTAACGACTACAATGTCACATTTCAGTTTATCGCTGCGATGTTACCAAAAGGGATGTTAAAAGCGCGTGGATCGACTTTAAATCGAATTAAAATCGATCAAACGAGCGTTAACACAAAGGCGTTTGACAAACCCTGAGAAAGATGGCCGCCCCCAGAGTCTCGTCGCACGTGGCGAGGTCGCCGCCTTGGACGGCAGCGACGCGCCCATTGGTCGAGCCGGAGCCCCAGCAACAGCCGCCCATTGGTTGGCGGCGTCGCGCGAGACAAAAATAGTGGAAATTTATTTATTCTTTACCGCCACCCCGCTCCCTGTTGCCCACATTTCACGACGGGACGCGTTGGCATGTGCTCCTGCTACTGCTTTGGTTTTTCATGACTAAAGTGAAATTTCCGCAAAGAATCACGCCATCATGTTTTTTTGTTGCTTGTCCGAATATATAATTTCTGATCCCGGGTCCGCCTTCAATGATTGTCATACTGTGTTATTGTAGGAGGATCAGATGATGCATCGGCCATGACTCAGCCAACCCATGGAACCTGGGTCTGTCCCGTGACCTGTCAGCGGGCGTTTGACACTTAACGTGGCCTCAAAGTGCACCTAGCCTGGCACAAACACCGTTCTGACGTCACTACCACTTAGCGTATCTCGCTGACTCACCGAAACTGCTAGGCATCTGCGAAATAGAGCTTGGTGGGTCATCGGATTCCTCCAGTCTAAATGAAGAGTCTGATTGTACATTCTGCCAGGGCATGGATCAAGAAACATGGACACTGACAAATTGAATAAAAGCTCAAAGAAAATGTCATACTTGCATAACTGTCAACCCCTTATCAGTGCCTACCTTATTACAGACCTTATGAGTCACCTCCGTGCCCTTATACATCTCAACGTTCACCATACAAAGTTCCATCACTAGGGAGAAACACAAACAGACAAAAACATTACCATTGAAACGTCTTTACTGCCGTTTAGACCTGAAAGCTCAATTTCCATGCACAAGAATAAGTGTGAACCGTATGGGTTGACAGGTATGTTCTTGGGAGTTACAGTGAGAAGTGAAAAGGAGGACACAGTGGATCAGAGAACAAACACAGACATTAATTCAGGAAGCTAATTGGGCTTGAACAGGAGGACACATTCACGACAGAGGCTGATGGCCTGTGGACGAGACTGGTAATGGAATGGTAGCCCATGCAGGGCACATGCCCGAGAAGACATCCCACCACGCAGATGGGGAGATTGAATTCGCTTGTGTGCAGGAGTTGACACAAATTATGGCCCATGGTGGTGACTGTAAGAAGCAAGCTTTTTTATATACAGCAGTAGATAGAATATGCCCTGAAGATTATGAACTAAATGTGTTTTTGTTGTTGTGATATTCTATTGGCAGTGGTGCACACGGACACCTAACAAAAGCTCAACATACGAAAAATAACTTAATAGCTCATCGGATTCCTCCACTACAAATATTCTGAGATCAAATAGTGCTGCCCGAAAAGGACAGCATACAGTTCTGCAATCGGTGACGTTTGGACAATGTCCCTTCGTCACAGCACAAAGAGGCCAGATGTATTTAACAGTTGGTGAGCACTGTCAAAGTTGTAAAAGTTAAGAGCTGACATGTCTTCCACTGAGCAAGTTTGTAAGAGCTTGCTCAGAGATCGGAGATAATTGAGTGAATTAAAGTTGGGAGACTGCTTGCCTTTATACAATCATGGGGACCTGATATAGATGTCATTTTAGGAATGTTTCCAGATGAAATATTAATTCGGCACATGAGCAGTATGTATGTAGTAACAGATGAACCATGAAATAAAACAAGTTTTCATAGCCAATGCAATGTTCATATTTGTTTTTTGGTTGGGTCACGTGGTGGCTTTATACCAAAATTTATTTCGTGAACCCTCCACCACCCGACAGATTTGTCAGTTTAGAAAATCTATTATTTATACGTGCTACTGCATCAAATGCTAAGCAATAAGACTTTTCACGACTCAAGTATACGCCGTGACACCTTCAAATGCCAAAAAATGATGGGTTGTGCGAAAGCATGTTTGTGTGGAGAGACGGTTACATGGAGACATTGCAGGATGCTGAACTATCCCGAGTTAATTCCCACCATATAACATCTGCGTCCAACGAGGACCCATATGGTTAAGAGGCGTCCTTGCCCTTATGATCGGCAGTTCCACCTGCACTGACTCAAACGAGTTCGAACTCAGCTGATGAGCCATTTTGAGTGTTCAAACCGGCCCACAGAGATGTGCTTGCGTAACGCTCCACGAGATGGGTCACGCAATAGCAAACTCGTGTTACTTTTGTGCAGAGAGAGAGAGAGACGGCTGCGCGAGGCAGACGTCTCGTCTGCTTATGTGTGTTGCCAAAAAGGATGGGTCATTTCCAATAAAACAATCTCCAGTGGGGTCCATTCAAAGAGAAGTTCACAAATTGCTCTTCTCTGCCCGACTCCGTCGCAAAGCCATGACGTCACTGCGGGGCGATTGCATCGCTGCGGCACTCACGGCCAGGGGGCGGGGCTAATGCGGGCAGGGGGCGGGGCTACCGCGGCTAGGGGCGGGGCTACCGCAGCTAGGGGCGGGGCTACCGCAGCTAGGGGCGTGGTCTACCTTGGCTAGGGGCGGGGCTACCACAGCTAGGGCGGGCTAATGCGGGCAAGGGGCGTGGTCTACCCTGGCTAGGGGCGGGGCTACCACAGCTAGGGCGGGCTAATGCGGGCAAGGGGCGTGGTCTACCGTGGCTAGGGGCGGGCTACTGCAGATAGGGGGCGGGGCATACGGCACTATGGGCGGGGCTACTGCAGATAGGGGGCGGGGCATACGGCACTATGGGCGGGGCTTAATTGTGTGAGGGGAGCCGACACACCCTCGCCCGCCTCTGATCTGTTGCGCATTGCTGCTGCTGTTGTTGACGTCTGGGGTGGTTGGCGGCTATTGGTGGTGGTAGCCTTAGTGGATGGGGGGGGGCATTAGTCGGGATTTATTGTGTACACTTGCACCCACCTCGGCTGTCAGGGGAGTGTTAACCACCGCGTGGCCATTGCGGGTGGGAACGTGGAAAGCCCATGTCACAGAGGTTTAATCATTATAATAGTTTGCGGTGAAATGTATCTTGTTTTCTTTGAAAATGGGCCCACCCAGCCCCCCCCCCCACTACACGTGAGTGCTGTGAATAAGGGCCACTGTTCGAAATGTCTATTAAAATATGTTTCTTCTTCTATGTGGCATGCTGACATGCGTTTTTGGTTTTCACTATGGGGCTGCATGTTGACGGGGACACGAGGAGATGTCTGACATCGGGGAACTTGTGGGAGCGAGACACCGAACCCAGCATGGCACGTGTTGCCCAGCAGCAGATAGAGTATGGCTGAACAAGTAGAAAGGTCCACAATACTTGGAGATATTTCATAATGGTTTAAGGCCATGAGCACATGATCCTAACTTCTTGGTCCTTTCGGTAACGTCACGTAGAATGGAAACAATAAAAATAATAAAATAAAACATAATAAAATAATTCTCACGACGTTTCGGCCACAACGCAAGCAGCCGTCATCAGGTGAAGACCAGGTCTGTCGGGGAGACAGCGTGACTTTACCGAAAGAACCAAGAAGATGAATCCCTGCAGTCACGAAAGCTTTAAAACACATGATCCTTATTCGAAAAACTCTGGTGATACGTCTGTTGTAATAGGTTAAGAGTAGAGTTGATACCTCGCCAAACGCATTCCTGGAAAATTCAGTGTTGGGCAAACCACGTCCGAAATTAGCACCCTTTCCTCTTTGTTTAACTACAGTAATTCTACATTATTTTTGCCCGCTTGGTAATGATGTACATGTAAATATAATAAAACTATATATTAAGACTGAATGAAATTAAGTGAAAATCAATCATGTTTTGACTTGCAATGATTATGTAAGCAGATCAAGGTCAGGTGGAGACCCCAAACAGCATTCGGAGATGAGAATCTTAGCAACGTCAAACCGCGCCGAGCCGAAATATCACCCAAGTGTTCCGGAAAATGGACCTCAATATGTAAACCGCGTATAGCCGAAACACGCGTTCAATAAAACCGCATAGGGCAAGGTATGAATGAAATTCAAATGTGACAATGTAATTAATAAGGTGGCGAAGGCTGCAGCATTACACAGTCAGAAACGTTGGTTCCAACTTGTGGGGAAGAAGAGACGTATGAACATTGATCCATGCACCTCGTAAAATGGACGTAATTTAGGGTTTCCCAAACTTCGGTCCTCCCGGCCATCCACCACCGCGCTCCGACTCCCCGTGTTAGAGGACCAATTGTCTCCCATTCTCATACAAATTCAGTCGATCTTCGCTGCACGCGCCCAATGTTTGTTAAATATGCCCCAAGTGACGTGCTATGCGATTAACGCTTAGTTAATAAAGTCATTCAAATTAAGATGTGACTTTACCGAAAGAACCAGAGTATGGATCCCTGCAGTCACGAAAGCTTCAAATCAAGATTGATATATGTCTGTTTGTGTACACGTGTTCCACGTGTGTGTGTGCACGTGTTCCACGTGTGTGTGTGCACGTGTTCCACGTGTGTATGTGCACGTGTTCCACATGACGCATTGGGCGCGTGCAGCGTGGTACGAGTTAATTTGTATTTGAATGAGAGTAACTTGGTAAACGTGGAAAGACGTAGGGGTGGTGGGTCAGCTGGTTTAAGGCTTGTCTGTCATCAGAGGATTGTGGCACAGAGGTTGATGGACTATTGATGTGTTGTGTTGAAACAGACCATCATCAGCCACTGCTGGATGAAGGCCTCCCCAAATCCTGCTATGCAACAATCCACACCTCGCACCTGCAGACCATTGTTTATATAACAACACGGCAAGGTGTGCTCACGAATAGCCAGGGCGTGTACGACTTCCATCACGTGTTCCATGCATGTCACGTCACCGCCACATTGCATGTACAGCATGATCATCAACATCACGATCCATGGGCAATTAGCCCAAAAGGTGTCCACTGCACATTTCGCATTTGTTTCCACTTTCCTCTGCCTTGTGCCAATATGCTCCAGTAGTGCAACAGCTTTCTGGCACAAAATCTTAAATGTCGTCAAGTCGTTCTCTGCCAGGTCTTCTTCTCTTCCCGGTTCCTTCCATTTTCCGAACAACGCATTTTTAATGTTCCTGTTGCTGTCAACCCTTATGCTCTCAACACCGGTCTAAGGTTGAGAACATTTTTATATTCACTCCAGCAAGCCCACACATAATTATAATAATTTTCACTCGTATTCCCTTCCGCCTGACTTGTGTTCCTACACACAGTTGTGTCTGCCCTCCTATAAACCGTGTTTGGTTTGTCACAACAGCTTCCATGCAGAATTTCCGCTGACTGGCTATCCAGTGACATGGCTAAATGTGGATCATCCTTAAACAACCCCCATCGCCCATTAACGTGCCCTGCCAACCGTTCCACGCTGACTTCACAGCAATGGCTGTGATGATAATGAAGAGGTTACGGGAAACCGGGCCTCTTTTCATTCCACGAGTGGGGCTTTATGTAATGCGAGCTGGCTGACTCATCTCCGATTCGTGGTCCGCATTTGAGATGTGATGCGTGCGAACGGGAATTCGCAACTCCCGCACGCCACCCATTTACACACGGCCCAGTAAGTGCCTTAGTAGTGTGGATACACAAAGTGTATCTCCGCCACTCGCACATGATCATTGAGTAGCATTCATCTGTAAACCAATTCTAGCACTTTCAGTAAATGATTAATCGTACGAATAAAAAGGTGTGGACAAGCTGAACGCTTCCAAGAGGAGCGATGACATTAGCGCGTGTCTAGGTGCACTGTGGATTACTATACAGTATCTAGATATTGACTACGTACGGTGCGAAAGAAATTCAGCATACATACCTTGAGGAGGCCTTCGTCCAGCAGTGGAATGACCACGGCTGATGATGATAATTATTATACACGAAAGGTGATTTATTCGCAGCAAAGGCACGATTGTGACCAAAGGCTCGGTCCTCCCATCATACCTTGTATGTGATGTGACACCACCATGCTTGTGTGTATAATGCACACAGCCTGGTTTTAGACCACCAACTCACAATCCAGGCGCAAAACGGATGCGTATCCAATCAGTCGACTCGTTATAAATGACAATACTGTATAAGCATGCGCACTTGTAGAATCAGAATCAGAATATTAACGTATACTGGAGGATTCCGGTTGGCTATACAGCGCTTTTATAGAGATGTCCAGTAGGGACTGGTAAGAACCTTACAACAACAAACAGTACAAAACGTGATAGTAGTGTAAAGTACAAGAAATGTAAACAAATCACCCACACACATACAAATACAACTTAACCATCCCCATCCAACCAGGCAAAGGTCACTGAGGTATTAACTTATTCTTCAGAAGCAATCTGGCCACAAATAAGAGTTTAACAATGTGGCCCATCATTTGACATTCATAGCACCAAAATTATGTAAATAATCTCAATGCATGTTTCTAAATGTGGAGCGGAAACCCAGAGGACCCAGAGAAAGAATTCAGACGACCACAGGGAGAACATGTAAATTGTGGCCAGACTATTTTCTACAAGGACAATTATATATCTATATACTTGTTTCATTTCTTGTTAGGAATCATCAGTACAGTACGGAATCGCATAAATTGCCTATTACTACTCTTAGTACTAATTTCTGTTGACGTTCCTTGGCTGTGGGTGCCATTTTCTCGTTTCTCTACGGCAAGGACCAATCACTTCATGATACAACCGCAGGTGGTTTCCCACAAAGTGGTACATAATGTATCACGGAACATGACCAGAGTGGCACATAGCCACAGGTCGGGGGGGGGCTTTTCCTGATAAGATGTAAAATTTGTTTACATTTCCTATACTTAGTACTCCTATCGTGTTTTTGTATTGTTTGTTGTTGAAACATTCTTACCCACCCCGCCCCTACTGGACATTTGTGAAAAACACATTCCTGCGGAGGGAGCTGCTAGGAACGTTGGGTTGCTCGTTCAATGGCCAGGGTCAACGGCGGCGTGGTGTATTCCGCAAATATGCCCGACTGTGAGGGCGGGCATAAGCCGGCGTGAGTAGGTTAAACGTTGAGTTTTATAAGGGCACCACGGGGTGACCAGCACCTCCCCACCCAACCCCACCCCTCCCACCCCCACCCAGCCCCACCCTCCCCACCCAGCCCCTCCCCACCCTCCCCACCCAGCCCCTCCCTCCCCACCCAGCCCCACCCAGCCCCTCCCCACCCTCCTCACCCAGCCCCTCCTCTCCCTACCCACCCAGCCCCTCCCTGCACGACGGACGGACGGACACAATAATCCCCTGTGGGCTGGTGTAACCAGGAGGTTCCTACCAGTAAGAGCTTTGAAAGCTCATCGTATTTCTGGAGGTAACACAAATATTTCGATTGCCACTCTATGTTGGGGTGCAGTGGTGGTGCGACTATTCGAGGACTACGGTATGAACCCAGCCAGCCAGGTTTGATTCCCGGCTATGGTTAACATCAGTGGCGAGTGATGTCTGAAAAACGTCAGTCCCCTGTTCACCAACTCGCATTGACCAGCATGTTCAAGTATGGTGAAACAACCCCCATGATCAGCAACAGTGCATGGAGAGCCCTTAATGCAGCAGTGGCTTGACAAGAGCGATAACATCAATAATCATGATTGTATTACATATCGCGTAATCCATGCTATTGCATCTCAATATTACTGGTAGGAACCTCCTGGTTACATCAGCCCACAGGGGATTATTGTCTCCGTCCGTCCGTCGTGCAGGGAGGGGCTGGGTGGGGAGGGGAGGGTGGGGAGGGGCTGGGTGGGAATGCGTGGGGAGGGGCTAGGTGGGGAGGGTGGGGAGGGGCTGGGTGGGGAGGGTGGGGCTGGGTGGGGAGGGGCTGGTCACCCCGTGGTGCCCTTATAACTCTCAACGTTTAACCTACTCACGCCGGCTTGTGCCCGCCCTCACAGTCGGGCATATTTGCGGAATACACCACGCCGCCGTTGACCCTGGCCATTGACCGAGCAACCCAACGTTCCTACCAGCTCCCTCTGCAGAAATGTGTTCTGAACATCGCGCACCCCACGTAGAATATGGCACGAGAACACCGGCGAGGAGATAGACAAAGACGATCAACGGAGGTGAACTAACCTCGAACCAGGGGAGGGGACAGCAAACACTTAAGCTCCTGACGTCTGAGAAAATCTTGGGAAGAACAAACATAGCAATAACATAGTTTGATGTTATGCAGCGTCATTCATGTAAACACCACCCCCAAATGTTGAATATTAAGCGCTGTACTTTATTTTAATCTTTCTGGACCTGTACACGTCATGTTCTAGCACTGAAGGTGTTTTGTTACACATTGGTAGCCCATAAATGCTACATAATTACGAATCACAGTCTATATAAAAAACACCACGTTCTGCATTTTTTTAAACCTTAACTGTGCGCGTGCCAAGTCATTTCGCAAATGCTTCCACAAACAAAAAACACGGCCAAATTCTAATTTGATGAAGTAAGCATTTGTGTGTTTTCCAGCGAAACCATCTCGAGGCAATTTCGGGGTAAAATCCTTCGAATGAGAGATCAATCTCCCATTATATCGAGGTGCCAATCCAGGCGTAAAACGATTGCACGTCCAATCAGTCGGCTCGTTATATAATTACAATACTGTGTAAGTATGCGCACTTGTAGAATCAGAATGATAATTTTTATTTATACTACCGGAATCCGATGAGCTATTCAGCTCTTTTTCACAGATGTCCAGTCGGGGCGGGTAAGGACGTTACAACAACAAACAGCACAAAAACACGATGAAAGTGCAAAGTACAAGAAAGGCAACACAATTCACCCAAAAACATACAAATAAAACGAAACCATCCCCATCCTCTTCTTGGTTCTTTCGGTAAAGACTCTGTCTACTCGACCGACCTGCTCTCCACCTGAGGACGGCTGCTTGCGTTGTGGCCGAAACGTCGTGAAAAATATTTAATTATCTTTTATTTTTATTATTTTATTATTTACATTCTACGTGACTTTACCGAAAGAACCAAGAAGATGAATCCCTGCAGTCACGAAAGCTTTAAATCGAAATTTAGCATCCCCATCCTACCAGAGAAAACCCACTGAGGTATTAACTTGTTTTTCAAATGATAGCTCAACAAAGTGGCTGATCACTTGGGCATTTATATCAGCAAAAATAATCTAAATAAACACATTTCTAAATGTGGAGGAACACAAATCGGAGGACCTGGAGAAAAAAATTCCACGCGACCACGGGTGGGGGGGGGGGAAACATGAAAACCCCAAATATACAAGCGTCAGGGTCGGGATCAATCCCTTGACCTCCGGCTCCCCTAAACCCCTAAAGGGACTTCTTCTCCAATTACATCTCCCTGTTGCCACTGTAATTAAACGCACGTCTTCAAAGTTATTTTTATAATATTTTTTAAAAATTCAAAACATTTTAAATCAAATTATACCAAGTGCTTTCATATTTGGAAATGCTGCAATGCATCTGCAATGTACAGTATTTGTGGCTACATCAGTTTTCACTCATTTAACATTTTTTTGTATACTTATTTAAAATATGAGTGCTTTTTCTGTACATTCTATAAATTGGTGATCCTGTAAAAGCACTCATGAAGAAAATGATACGGACTGTGGAAATAACTTTCTCTCGTATACTGTACATATCTCACAGCCAATGACCAAATTAGCCGCGATGTGCATGTGCCCGATCTTGTCATATCCCAGGGCGTTGAGAGGGTTTGAGACTGGGTACGTATGTATTGTAGTTATATCAACGAGAACCAAGCATGGTTATAGGCTGCTGTGGGACTACATTGTGGGCAGCAGCAGGCAGTGCAGAAAAATACATTGCTGTACTGTAAACATGCAAACGTTGTGTCAACGTTGTGTCAACGTTGACATGTTATTGGAACCGTGGGCCCAACGTTTGGTTACTGGGATGTGCCGATGCTCCCAGCTTTCTTCACTCATCCGCGCCATGCCGACCAGCGTGCTGTGAATCGTGACCTCAGCAATTACCACAACGATTACCCATGCAGCGTTGGCCAGAAATCATCCAGCAGTGCATGGACATGTACACATGTGCAGTAGTCATGGAGATATTTCACCTCCAAGGGTTAAAACAAATCCCAAAAAAATTGCGAGGTTCATTTACCAGTGGTTTCACAGACTCGTTCACTCCGGCTGCAACGCTTTTCCACTTTAATAATTGATGTTACTCCGCAGCACTTTCAAAAGGACGCTGTTGAGAAGAAGGGATATTTAAAACCCCACACCCGTGAATTAGTGAGGATGCGCACAGGGTGGTCCGTCTGTATGTTGAACTTCTTTTGCACCGTACATAGCCAACCATGCTAATCGGAGGTGCGGGGGAAGGGGACTAAACTAAACACAAACAGCAGTCCAGATGTCATGTGGCCCTCTTTAATTCTCCAAGACGTAATGTGTATTTTTTTAAGTAAGATTTATTTGAAAACATGAATGAATATGCAGATTGTGTCAAATCTATCTTTTTTATTTTACCAGGTAAGGCCCACTGAGCCACAGAGCTCCTTTACAGAAGCAACCTGGCCACAAATGATAGCTAAACGAAGTGGCTTATCACGTCGAAATGTATAGCAGCCAAATACGCTAAACGCGTGTCTAAATGTGGAGGGAAAACCGGAGGACCCGGAGCAAGATCCACGTGATCCACAGGGAGAACATGCAAGCTCCAAATATACAGCGATCGACAGGATCGGGATTGAAACCACGACCTCCTGCATACCAGGCGAAGTAGTTAACATCTCGACAACGTAGGGGGTCACAAGACATCCGGACCACCCTGTACATTTCCTAGGTTAAATTTCGATTTAAAGCTTTCGTGACTGCAGGGATTCATATTCTGGGTTCTTTCGGTAAAGTCACGTAGAAGGGAAATAATAAAATAATAAAAATAAAACATTATAAAATATAATAAAATTTCGATTTAAAGCGTTCGTGACTGCAGGGATTCATCTTCTTGGTTCTTTCGGTAAAGTCACGTAGAATGGAAATAATAAAATAATAAAAATAAAACATTAAATAATTCAATTCTCACGACGTTTCGGCCACAACGCAAGCAGCCGTCCTCAGGTGAAGAACAGGTCTGTCGGGAAGACAGCGTCTTCAGATAATTATTTTATTATGTTTTATTATTATTATTTTATTATTTCCCTTCTACGTGACTTTACCGAAAGAACCAAGAAGATTTCCTCGGTTATCAACGGGGCACGCGGCAGGGAGTGGCGGGGGTGGGGTGGGTCTCGTGTGCCGTGCACCGGTCTTGCTGTCGTTGTTGTTCTTGTTGTTGTTGTCGTGTCTGCTCCGTCGTGCCGGACGATCAGGGGACCACTCTGCTCCTCGCAACGACTCTCCCCAGCGCACACAACACCCACCCCCCCAGCCCGCACACAACACCCACCCCCAGCCCGCACACAACACCCACCCCCAGCCTGCACACCCCCCCCCCAGCCCGCACACAACACCCCCCCCCCAGCCCGCACACAACACCCCCCCCCCAGCCCGCACACAACACCCACCCCCAGCCCGCACACAACACCCACCCCCAGCCCGCACACACCCCCCCCCCAGCCCGCACACAACACCCACCCCCAGCCCGCACACACCCCCCCCCACAGCCCGCACACAACACCCACCCCCCCCAGCCCGCACACAACACCCACCCACCCAGCCCGCACACAACACCCCCCCCCAGCCCGCACACAACACCCACCCCCCCCAGCCCGCACACAACACCCACCCACCCAGCCCGCACACAACACCCACCCACCCAGCCCGCACACCCCCCCCCCCCCCACAGCCCGCACACAACACCCACCCCCCCCCAGCCCGCACACAACACCCACCCACCCAGCCCGCACACAACACCCACCCCCCCAGCCCGCACACAACACCCACCCCCCCAGCCCGCACACAACACCCACCCCCCCAGCCCGCACACAACACCCACCCACCCAGCCCGCACACAACACCCACACCCCAGCCCACACACAACACCCACCCCCCCAGCCCGCACACAACACCCACCCACCCAGCCCGCACACAACACCCACCCACCCAGCCCGCACACAACACACACCCCCCCAGCCCGCACACAACACCCACCCCCCCAGCCCGCACACAACACCCACCCCCCCAGCCCGCACACAACACCCACCCACCCAGCCCGCACACAACACCCACACCCCAGCCCACACACAACACCCACCCCCCCAGCCCGCACACAACACCCACCCAGCCCGCACACAACACCCACACCCCCAGCCCACACACAACACCCACCCCCCCAGCCCGCACACAACACCCACCCTCCAGCCCGCACACAACACCCACCCCCCCAGCCCGCACACAACACCCACCCCCCCAGCCCGCACACAACACCCACCCCCCCAGCCCGCACACACACCACCCTCCAGCCCGCACCTCCCTCCCCCCCTCCCCTCGCCAAGGCTGCCGAGTCGCAGCCGCGTGCCGCCCCGGGCGTGCTCTGAATGCGAAACGTCGTCGACTCGAGCGCCCTCCCGTCGCGGTTGCTTCGCTGCGGCACAACCAACGATGCCGCCCCCCTCCTCCCTCCCCACCACCGCAGGGGTCTTTGTGTGTGTGTCGAGGCCACAGGGGGGTTGTATATACTGTACTAGCTGTACTACCCGGCTTCGCCCGGGACTTGTATCTACCACGGCCGGCCGCCTTTGTCTCCCCAGTGGCGATGTTAATACGCTACAGTAGTTAAGTTACTCGTTTGAGGCAGAGTCGACCTAGGGGAGGTTCAAATAATCGTCACCGGTGGTGGCCGTGAGCGGGAATCGAACTGGGTTTGCCGGGTTGGTAGCGCAGCGTAGCGTTAAGCACTACACCCACCGCTCCTCACACACCACACACGCACAGACACACACACAGACACACACACAGACACACGCAGACACACACAGACAGAAACACACACACAGACAGCACGCTAACCACTACACTACCGCTCCCCACACACCACACACGCACACACACAGACACACACACAGACACACACACAGACACACACACACAGACACAGGCAGCACGCTAAGCACTACACTACCGTTCCCCCTACACAACACACGCGCGCGCGTCCATTGCTGCAGACACACACGACTTTCAGGGTGCATACGGCAGTAAACGACTGAAATAATAAAGCGGCAATGCTGTGTAAGGAACGCCTTAGACCCGCATTATACATTTGTGTAATGCGAGCGTAAACACACAAACACATACACAATACACACACACATACATGCAGACACACAGACAGACACATAACACACATACATACACACACATACAAACACAGAAACACATCCACAGACGTACATACACACATACATACAGGCACGCAGACATACACATAAACACATACAAAAAAACCCACATACATACACACACACATACATACACACAAACACATGCACACACATACATACACACATGCATACAGACACACAGACATACACATAAACACATACACACATACACATGACCCGGCTTCGCCCGGGACTTGGATCCACCACGGCGGCAAAACCGACATACATACACACACAGACATACACACAAACACATACACACACATACATACACACATGCATACAGACACACAGACATACACATAAACACATACACATGACCCGGCTTCGCCCGGGACTTGGATCTACCACGCCCAGCCGCCTTTGTCTCCCAAGTGCCGATGTTAATACGCCACACCAGTTACTCGTTTGAGGCTGAGTGGACCTAGGGGAGGTTCAAATAATCGTCACCGGTGGTGGCCGTGAGCGGGAATGGAACTGGGTTCGCCGGGTTGGTAGCGCAGCGTAGCATTAAGCACTACACCCACCGCTCCTCACACACCACACACGCACAGACACACACACAGACACACGCAGACACACACAGACAGACACAGACAGACACACACACAGACACACAGACAGCACGCTAAGCACTACACTACCGCTCCCCACACACCACACACGCACACACACAGACACACACACAGACACACGCAGACACACACAGACAGACACACACACACAGACACAGACAGCACGCTAAGCACTACACTACCGTTCCCCCTACACAACACACGCGCGCGCGTCCATAGGTACACATACACGCGCTTGCTGCAGACACACACGACTTTCAGGGTGCGTAAGGCAGTAAACGACTGAAATAATAAAGCGGCAATGCTGTGCGAGGAACGCCTTAGACCAGCAACACATTTGTGTAATGCGAGCGTAAACACACAAACACATACAAACACATACACACACATACATACACACACATACACACAAACACATGCACACACGTACATACACACATACATAGAGACACGCAGACATACACAAAAAACCACATACATACACACACACATACATACAAACACATACATACACATACATACACACATACATAGAGACACACAGACATACACATAAACACAAACACACATACACATGACCCGGCTTCGCCCGGGACTTGGATCCACGATGCCCCGCCGCCTTTGTCTCCCCAGTGACGATGTTCACACACGACAGCAGTTACGCTTTTGAGGCTGAGTGGACCTAGGGGAGGGCCAGGTCCGTTTCAAATAATCGTCAGCGGTGGTGGGCGTGAGTTGGAATCGAACTGGGGTCGCTCAAGCAGCTTAATGACTGTTTGTACAAAGAACATATAAAGAATCGATTATAATAACCAGGCAAGAGTCCACATTATAGACTGCCAGTACACGCACTCAGCTTCATAAGCAGGCTAGAGTGTACATGATAGAGTGGCAGTACGCTCACCGAGCTTAATAAGCAGGCTACAGTGTACATGATAGACTGGCAGTACGCTCACCCAGCTTAATGAGTATTTGTACAGTGAACATTAAAGTAATCGATTGTTGGCGCGTTGGGTTTAAAAGTAATATTAATAGCACACATTGTGGTGGGGGTGTAGTGAAGAGTAGGAAAAACTTTGATGAATTTACCTCAGAGTGGCGTGGTGGGTGTCGAGGCCTAGTAGCGTGCAAAGCCTGCGGCCTCGCCTAAAATTGTCGGCTTGGAAAAGGCAGGGTACGGGTGGCATTCCTTCCCCCCCCCCCCCCCCTAGCGCTCCAACAAAACTGTGTAATGGCTATTATTTAATTAAATACGGAGCTTATGAAAGTGGCGAAGGCGTGGCTAGCCGTTGGCAGGGGCAACCGCCGTCCAATGAAACTGCAGCCCTTGGCGAAGGCGTGGCTAGCCGTTGCCAGGTCCAATGAAAGCGGCGAAGGCGTGGCTAGCCGTTGCCAGGGGCAACCGCCGTCCAATGAAAGTGCGTATGGGCCAAAGTCCACACACACACACACAGACAGACAGACATGAACGATTTTATATATATAGATACATTTTGTTGTTGACCAGACTGGTACATAGCCACAGGATGATTATGATGATGATGAGAAATTTAACCTGAAAACAATCTGGTTATGGGTGTTGATGGCTGAAAGCTGCCCGACTGGGCGTAAGAGACGAGGGCTGCTCGAAACGCATTTGATTATTGAGGGGGTTATAACTGATCATATAAAATATGTATATAAATATTGACTTAAAGCTTTCGTGACTGCAGGAATTCATATTCTTGGGTCTTTCAGTAAAGTCACGTAGATAGGTTCGTCTTCAGGAAAAGGGGATTAGCTTCCAAGGCAAACTGTTTATAAGGGTCTGAAATGGGCGTAGCCCAAATGTCAGCAGCCAATGATAATGTAAGTGGTGGGCAGCCAACCCCACGGTGGTTGGTTTTTTACCAATCAAAGGGCTGCCAGGTGAAAATGAGCATGTTAATGAGAGATTAGCATGTTAATGGGAGATCGCAGCGCCGCAACCAAGGGGTCGGCGCGCGAAGTGACTGTGAAGAAAGCACAAGTTTGAAATGGGCGTAAAGCACAACTCACATCGGAGGGTGGCAGGATGGGAACATCACAGCCAATTATGACTTAAACTGGTTGATAACGTCCTTCCGATGATTGCTCAGTTTGTACCCATCTTCTCGGTTGAAATTGTCTGTGTCTATATATATAGATGGCTTCATGAACGAATATTTGTTGATAGCCAGTGGGCTTGCAAAGTACCATCGTCTTAGAGAAATCAATTTCGTGTGAGCCCACCGCATTACAACAATGATCAGCCACGGCCGAGGTATTGGTCCTACCGTGGTTCAGATCTGCCTTGTTTTCACGAACACGGTCCGTGACATGTCGCTTAGTTTCCCCAATGTAACTACACCGGGGTATTGCATGTCAGGGATCACATCCTTCACAGATGGGATCAGAGCACGAATTTTATGTACTGTGTTAAATCGAACCTGGATCTTGTGTTTGCTCATGATTTTGGAAATATTTTTAGTGACCCCTGCTATGTATGGTAAGGTGATGGTTTTGATTGGGTCCTCAGATGGTTCTTTCCAAACGGTTGGGGTGATAGCTTTACAGATTGTGTAGTCTGAATATCCATTCATCTTGAGGGCTTGGTGTACGTGCTCCAGTTCACTGGCTAGGTGGTGACGGCCGGAAATACATCAAGATCTATGGTGTAGAGTTTTTATGAGGGAATTCTTCTGGGATGGATGCTGGTGGGAGTCAGCTTTTAGGTAGGCATCAGTATGGGTGGCTTTCCTGTAAACAGAGTGTCCCATTGAGCCATCTGGTCTCTTTTCCATTAAAACATCCAAGAATGGTAACTTGCCATCCTTTTCCACTTCCATGGTGAATTTGATGATTGGGTGTATGAGGAATTGGTTCAGAGCTGGTCTGCCATGTGGCCAGATGACGAACGTGTCATCTACGTACCTCTTCCACAAGGACGGACGTAGAGTGGATTCCTGGATGGCATCTGTCTCAAAATTTCCCATGAAAACATTGGCTACAACTGGAGATAAGAGAGAACACATTGGGGTGCATTCAACTTCTTTGTAGAATGTTCCATTCCAGGTGAAGTAAGTGTTGGTGAGGCAGTGTCTCACCAGGGCCGGTACATCAGCATTCAGTTCTTGTTGGACCAAATCTTCAATGATTGCGATGGTGTCAGGCACAGTAACTTTGGTAGACAAAGAGACCACATCGAAACTAACGAGCAAATCACCTGGAGAGAGTGAGATGTCCTTAATTAACGATACCAAGTGAGCTGAGTTGAGTACAGCTGAGGTGGTCTTACCAGTGAATGTTTGTAAGGTCTCAGACAGAAATCAGGCCAGTCTGTAGGTGGGTGAGTCAGTGGTGGAGACGATAGGACGAAGGGGTGTCCCTTCTTTATGGATTTTTAGTAAGCCATAAAACCTGGGTGGTCGAGCAGCAGAGGGTTTTAAGGAAAACCACTTGGTTGGTTGGTTGGTTCAATCAAAGATGGGGAATCAGTGATGATATTGTTGGTTTTCGTAACGAGGCGGTTGGTGGGATCTCTTTTAATTTTGCTATAGCTGCCATCATTAAGTAGGTCCTGAATTTTGTCATTGTATGTGGTTTTGTCCATGATGACCGTGGCATTGCCCTTGTCGGCTGAGAGGATGACTATATCATCTCTCTTTTTTAGTTGAGAAAGCTCAAAGCGCTCATCCTTGCTGATGTTGCTAATAGGTGTCTTAGCGTTTTTGAGGATTGCAGCGATTTCCGATCTTGCCTCGTTTGCAGTTAGGTGTCCAAAACCCTTAAGGGCTACGTCGACCTGGGCAATGATATCATCAACTGAGAAGTGTTTAGGGGTGACTACGAAATTCAACCCTTTGGCTAGAACGTCGTAGTTTTTGGTTATTTTCTTTGAACCTATCTACACTTTCTTTATTGCCAATTGTACGTGTATAACTGGTGTTGTAAACTATAACGGAGAACATTTACTCTCGATATGTGTGTGGAACTCTTACTGGAAGCGACAACTTTGCATGGTGACAGCCAGATAAACTCGTCCTATAGTCAGGGTTTAGGGTTAGGCTACAGCCACTGGTCAATGTTAACGTGTTTTATTCTTCAAGCACGAATAACATTGGCTTTACGAAGGGCTGTCGTTTACTATGCCCACTTCAAAAATGCCTTTTGTGGACAAGCCTGTTGTGTTTTATTACCTAGGGGCCGTCCATAAATGACGTCACGCGAATTTGGACGATTTTTGACCCCCCCCCCCTCGTCACATGGCGTCACAAAAAGTCAGACCCCCCCTCAAATATGACGTCACAAAGCTCTGCCCCCCCCAAACCATATTTCCATTTTGAAAATAAAACATGCTTCAAATCGCTTTAAACTATTGTCATTGTAGGGCGTATTTAATGTGGCGCTGCACTCTGATGTTGTAGGAGAAAACATTTATTTAAAAAAAGTATATTAAATGAAAGTTGCGCATTCTGATGTGACGTCACATTTCTCAAACCCCCCCCCCCTCGTCACACATCGTCGCAAATGTCTGACCCCCCCCCCCCCAGGTGCGTGACGTCATTTATGGACGGCCCCCTACTAGCGGGAAGTACCCGGCATTGCCCGGGTGACACGTGACCGTATTTGCGCTCTAATGTCTGCGAGTGTTTGGGGTGACTTAAGTTGGCTTACTCCTGGGTACATTTTTGCTTAAACTCTGGACCGAAAATTACAACACTACTTACGTTGCAATAAGCAGATGTTGTTATTTCTGCCCGGACTTCGAGCGAGAAATATTACATAACAAACGTACAGTATGGGCGTTTATCTATCTGTTTAATTGTTCGTTTGCTTAAAGTTAGGGAAAAGTACAGGAATGCACAAAAACAAAAAATGGGGCAAAACAATGCGTGCTCCTCAAGATGATACGCGTGACCAAACGGCACAGGCAACATATGGGCTGACACAACACTGACCAGTTTAACACGTAGGCTTTCGCGACCAACATCATCCATAATAGAGTTGTTTTTTTGGGTTAAAGAAAACAACAACTCTATTATGAAAACACTGCCCGTTGTTGGCTACCTCTCTGCAACTCCGCTCGCTGCTCTAACCGCGAGTTTCAAGCGTATTGAGTACAACCAGGCGAGAACTTCAAGAGACCAGAAGAGTCTAATTTTCTCGAGTGACCTGGAGCAAGCGGCCTGCCAGTGGGAGGCGATGATTGCTATGTATAATCCCAAAATTACTCATTCTGCGGATACGTTTCTAACAACGGCACACAGTGGCCTAGTTTTGCCAATGATATCAAGGGATCTTTAATGAACACTGTGGCGAGACATGATCTCCCTTGCCTGGCATGCAGGAGGTAGTGGGTTCACTCCTTATCCAAACCCTGACGCCTGTTACATATTTTGAGTTTGCATGTTCTCTCACCCCGTGGTCGTGTGGATTTTTCTCCGGTTCCTCCGGTTTTGCCGTCCACATTTAGAAACATCCTTTTAGGTTATTTTGCCACGACTATAAATTCCTCTATGTTATGTACGTACTTTGAACCTATTTTGCGCCATACGTAGCAAAACTGTACTCAACGGAGGTGCGGGATAATTGGAGCTAATGATTAGCTATCATATGTGGCCAGATCGAACTCGCCCCCCGCTGGGCCACGTCTACCCCCTCCCGAAGCCGCCGTGCAGAGGTATCTGTTTCAGGCACATCAAAACCGGCAACAAAGGTTACAACGTTTGAAATTCTAAGAGACCGAAAACATGCGCCATGAACGAGCAAGCACTCGTGTGTTTTGTTGTGATGAGGTTAATTCCACTTGCAGAATAGCTCGCTCATGCTGGGAAGGTCTCAAAGGAATTGGGGAAAAAAATGGAGAGAACATTTTGTTCATGAACATAGAATTTGGCTCGGCACTTTGCTGCACCATGCACAAGATCACACGTGAGGCACGGCAGTTAAAAAAGCTTTTCACAGCCAGCCCTAAACGCCACGCTGGATATATAAAAACAAAGTACGCTTAGTTCCAGTCTGCGTTAGTGTTCTATGCCATTTAGGTGTTTTTTTTAAATATATTAAAGAAAATCAGTTTCCCTGCTGAATACATTATATATAAGATATACACAGACATGTGCTTGATTTTGAAATATTGGGTGGCTATAATGTAGACGGCAGAAAATCAACAGATGTTGCTTCATAATGTAACAAAAACATAAACACGCGGAAGCAGAGCCTGCACACACTTGTTTTTTTGGCACCCACGAAATGTCTAAAAATGTTTTCATCCTTTCAAAGTAATGTCACATATGCTGCCACACAAGATATGGCCACACTAATGTCCTCTTTTTATTGGTGAACAAAATAAACAACGAAGGCATTTAGACCGGCAGGAAACAGAACACTGGCCACATTTTAATAAGAACTTTGCATTGGGGCACGGGAATTGCATTCTTTAAAAGTTTTAAATGTCCTTAAGTTTGGCGTATTTGGCAGCTAAGACCTACTAAAATTACTATGAAGCATTTACAACAATTAAGGTATGATAAATGCAGTACTTTTGTGTTTAACTGTGTCTCTTTTTAACCCAATTAGCCAGAATTTATGCCACCCAACTCACCATTCAGTGGCTAAGAACTGCGAGGAGGCCACATGAATGAGATGAGGGGGCGGGTGTCCTTACACAGAGTGAGCTGGGGAGAGAAAATAGAAATAGTATCCAAAGGCGTGTATCTGAGTCCATTGAAGGTGGAGCACTGGGACAATGGTTAGGGCACTGCGCTGTAGACCCGGCGACCTGAGTTCAATTCCCAGCCATGGCCAACATCAGTGGCAAATGATACTCGAACCGATTGTGGGCCCCCACTCCCGACACAAACCCGTACTGGCCAGCGTGGTGAAGTATGGTCAATCAGCTTCCACGATCGATGTGACATGGGGAGGTTCTTCCAGCAATAGTTGAATAAAAGGTTCAAAAATGGCATTGTGTAACTCTCTCTCATTTGACCATTAACTCCTCCTGAAAAGCGGTATTCAGTTAAACTCTTGGAATAAACACATTTGAGTGGCGTGCTTTTTTTCACGCACAAATAATCCTGCTCTTGCGATAAATAAAAAAATCCAAACACTCATTCATGGAATATATCCAAAACATCCCCATGCAAGACTCTCTTGAAAATAGTCTTGAGCCTCAGTGAGATATTCATGGGTAGGTAAAGAGTTTTGCAACTTTGATTAACTCCTTGCCTCAACACGCTCCCCTCGTGTTGGAGTAAGTATCAGCGCAGCAGCAGCGCGATGAAGTCACGCCACACTATCCTTAGCTTTACGAGCACTTCTTGTACAGGACGTCTCCGACATTTCAAGAGGGCATAGTACAAATAATTTTGGCCCAGACAGGGCACGCTGGCACATGTCGGCTTGCCCAGCGGAGGCCATCATCACTGTGGCCTTTGGAGACCCAATGAGAGGGGGGGGGGGCATCATACGCATTGCCCGACAAGAACACAATTATGTCTTCAGCTGCCCAAGCTGCCATCAATGGGTGCACCATAGAGACAGGGATAGGCTTGCACCTGCTCAACCGGGGGGACCGCGTTGATAGCTTTAATGACGTCCTAATAGGAATATGCATCCGGAGTGGCAGCGACTTAAACTGTCTTGCATCGGGAAGAAGTGATTTATCGCAGCACGTGTTGTTTTACTGAGCCAAGTCGTGTTTACGTCACGCGTACTGACAACGTACAAGTTGTGCTGCCCGAGACATCAGGATAATGACGTTAAACTTTGCGTTCCTCTCCTATCAGATCAAAATGGGGCAATACGACATCCAGAAGGAGTTTGTGCTGACGTGAGGTGTTGTGTGGCTCACAAGCGGCTCAATTGTCAGCCACCGCAGTGTTCTTACAACTACATCAATTTATCTGCAGATTATTGAGATTGGGTTGCATTTAGATGCTGTAAGCTAACAAAAAAACGCACGTGATATAAATACAATCTGTGTTGCATTTACACGTGTATAATTGTCAAATCGTGTAAACAAATGCAGTGTAACGGCTCTAATCCGCTTTGATAACAGTGTGGTGTGGTGATAATACCGAATCCCATTATCGGCATATATCCGCAAAAATATCCTCACATCTGCAAGATTATCTTTCGGATGAATGTATGAATTTGCCGCCGGCACCGGAAAATGAATCCAGTACGAAACAAATTTGTGTGTGGAAAAAAATTAAAAAAGCAAACACGTTCGCATCACCGGGTTCACGGAAACATCCTCCCAGTGCGGCTGTAAACTCTGCTTCATGCCGCTCGGTGTTGGGGTAGCCTTCAAATTGCTCTCTCTCTCTCTTGAGATAAGTCTGGTCCCATACGGCCTGGCACCTTGGAAATAACCTGCGGAAAGTGCACGTCTCCCAATATAGCAGTTGCCGTGGCAGCGCCGGGCATCTGGCTGGCGCCTGATGAAGCTGGTTGTAATTACTGGCGAAACGTCGTACTCAGATTGTAAATGTTGTGGCTTGGCTCTCCAATGCACCGGTGTGCTGTACCAGTGACGAATAGGCACGTTCTGTTTACGTGACAAACATTACTAATTGGCTGTGTCGGGTGGTGGCGGGTTTAACGACACATTTATATATGTTTACACGATCTAACCCCAAAAAAAACAACTTGTATTATGGACCGGGAAACCTTTGGCCCAGCCAACGATGCCGCACCCCAACCACTCCCTCAAAATGTTCCCAGGGGTCACGTAACCACTGCTCGACATCCCGTCAGCCATGTAGCTTCAGTGGGGATGGAGGGGGGGGGCTCAAAGCCCCTATGCTAAGGGCTCAGCCCCCCTCCCCCTCCTCTAAATGAAAGATGATAAATATTGTCCATATTTCATATATATGAGTAAAGAATGAGAGCTTGAGCAGAAAGGATGCTCGACGAAGAGCAATGGTATCTGTACTCATTCTGTTTATAGTTTAACATTTGTTTAAAAACGATGAAAAATGTATTTTACCAGGTAAGGCCCGCTGAGCTATGGAGCTCTTTATCAGAAGCGACCTGGCCGCAAACGACAGCTCAACGAAGCGGCTTATCGTCTCGAAATTGACAGCAACCAAATACTCTAAACGCGTGTTTCTAATCGTGGAGGGGAAAACTCTGCACAACCACGGGGAGAGAGAAACACGCACATTCCAAATATACAGCAGGCGTCAGGGTCGGGATCGAACCCACGCCCTCCTGCATGCCAGGCGAGGGAGTTAACATCTCCTAGCCAACATTGCCTTTATCGCGCCCCCTGAGTTCATGTATGACCCCCCCCCCCCCCTTAAACAAGGTCACGCTACAGGGCTGTCTTCCCTGTTCAATGTCAGACGGTGTTAGACCGACCACAAAAGTGTACTGAAGCTGGGCTTACTCACTTCGGGGAACGGAGTGTATCCAACTTCTCCTCTGCTCTCGCGGCGGCGTTAGCTTATTCTGAAAGCAATCCGTCTTCAGCGCATGATCGTGTTTCAAAACGTGAAGAGACACGGGGTTGTTGGGGCTTTTTTCTTCGAAGAACGTTTGTTAGCATCAACTCTCTTGGTTTGAAGCTTCCGTCACTACAGGAATCCATACTCCTTGGTTCTTTCTGGAAAGTCACGTAGGTATAAAATAAAACAAAATTAATCACGACCTGATGACGGACGCTTGTTTTGTGCCCCAAAACGTCGTGATTTATTTTGTTTTAGTTTATACCTACGTGACTTTACCGAAATAACCAAAGAACAACACATTTCTGCGGAGGGAGCTGGTAGGAACGTTGGGTTGCTCGGTCAATGGCCAGGGTCAACGGCGGCGTGG
This sequence comes from Lethenteron reissneri, assembly GCF_015708825.2. Classification (NCBI taxonomy): domain Eukaryota; kingdom Metazoa; phylum Chordata; class Hyperoartia; order Petromyzontiformes; family Petromyzontidae; genus Lethenteron; species Lethenteron reissneri. The sequence goes on along the minus strand of NC_083807.1, from coordinate 12,978,991 downwards.
TGTATTCCGCAAATATGCCCGACTGTGTGGGCGGGCACAAGCCGGCGTGAGTAGGTTAAACGTTGAGAGTTATAAGGGCACCACGGGGTGACCAGCCCCTCCCCACCCAGCCCCACCCCTCCCACCCCCCACCTAGCCCGACCCAGCCCCACCCAGCCCCTCCCTCCCCACCCAGCCCCTCCCTGCACGACGGACGGACGGACACAATAATCCCCTGTGGGCTGGTGTAACCAGGAGGTTCCTACCAGTATTAACACTCTTTCTACTCACAGTCACCCGTTACTAATGTAGGGCTGTTATAAAGGGGCTGTTTGTACATAGGAGCAAACGGCGAACAAACACAGTGGGCGGAGCTCTGGGAGTAAACGGGGGGGGTGCCCGCAACAACGTCCGCATCGGGCTGCCCGGCGATTGTGATCCGGGAGGGGGTATAAAAGGGGATGACAGAGAGAGCTCGGGGCTCAGTATTAGAAGGAAGAAGGGAAGACTGAAGACCCGGGTAGCTAGAGCCCTGGACTCCCCTGAGACGCCGCCCTTGTCAGGGCCGCGCAGGACCGAGCCAGCGGCGTGGTCCCGTGAACCAGAGTCAGCACTCTGGGATTCCGGGTACCGTAGCCCGACTCGCCAGTGTCGGGCCAGACAGCCTCCCCTAGCCCGTTAGTGGAGGACTCGGGGGTAGGTCAGGGATAGCTAGCGGTGTATCCCCAGTTATACGGGTGAGGGGGCCGATACCCCCTTTAGTGCTGTCCTGTCGTGACGACTTGTAAAATAAATACACGTGTGCCTCAACCTCGGTGTCAAGCGTCCTCACCGGTACTTCACTAATATGCACGCGTCTCAGCAGCCCACACCTATCCCTAATGCCAACAGCACAGAAGTCGTGTGGCTGTGCCCTTAATCCATTGATGGCACCACTGCTTTCACAGCCTCGTCGCATTACAACCATTAATTTGTGGTATTTTGGGGATTTAGACTTAAATATCTAGATAATTATGGCTAAGGACAGATCTCGCCAAGCAGATCCTTCCTCCCAACGAAGTGATTTCATTTTGTGAACGTTTCGACAGCCAATCGTGAGAAATGTAAGAGGACAGCGTTAGCATCGTTGATAACTTCTGAAGCAGTTAAGCCTCGGAAACTGGCACGTGGCCTGGCCGGAATTAAAGGTCTCGTGGTTGGCTGTCGAAACATCCGGAGATGAAAACACGAAGGGTGACGTTTAGATTTCAAGAGTTGATGAACTGCATTCAAAATGCCACTTGTCATGGATTATGGAATTAAGCACTCCCACACTTATCCCGAGAATCTCTGATATATGCTTCCAACTCACGTGTCCATAACCTAAAACTATTTAAACTAAGCTATTTTTTACCAGGTCAAGCCTACTAAGCTATGTAGCTCTTTTTCAGAAGCGGCCTGGCCACAAATGATAGCTCAACGAAGTGGCTGATGTGGAAATTGACAGCAACCAAATACTCTAAACGCATGTTTCTAACTGTGGAGGGGAAAACTCTGCACGACCACGGGGAGAAAGAAACACGCAAACTTCAAATATACACCAGGCGTCAGGGATTGGATCGAACCCACGACCTCCTGTATACCAAGCGAGGTAGTTAACATCTCGCCACCGTGGCACCCAACAACTCAACACGAGAAACATTGGCTGGAGGTAAAGCGTCAACTGGCCAACCATTCAGGTTGTCATCACAACAATTTCCCGTCCTGATTGTAGCCATTCCAGTCATTTTAAAAAATGCTGTAACGATTAACGCAGCTTTTGTCACGTTGCAGCGTCATTAGTCGATACATGTCACTTATTTTACACACTTAAAGAACACAACAAAATTATTGATTGCTGCTGCTGCTCTTATACTGCACGGCTGTGTGAGGATACGGAAGTCTTTGATCACGTGATATGTCTGCTATCGAAAAGCAAAATCGGGAGAGAGAGAAAATGACCCAAGAATACCGGCTCATGTCCCATTCAATTTACATTTTTGCTGAATTTCTATGAATGTTGAACTTCGTACGCACTGTATGTAGCCAATCGGAGGTGCGGGGGAAGGAGAACAAACTAAACAATAATAAAAAATAATAAAGGTTTTTGGTTTAGATCGTGTAAGTATAAATGTGTCGTAACCCTCCACCACCCGACACAGCCAGTAAGGGTTGTCACGTAAACAACGCGTGCCAATTAGTTACTACTTCAGCCCACCCGTGTGTTGGAGAGTGAATCCACAACATTTACAATTTGAGTGGCACGACGTTTCACTGGTAATTACATCCAGCATCGGGAGATTCTGGCAAATCTATTGGCTGTGTCGGGTGGTGGAGGGTTACAACACATACTTACACGATATAACCCACAAACCTTGATTATGGATAATGTTAGTCGCGAAAGCCCACGTGTTAAACTAAACAATCAAAATCAGTTCTAAAGAAATTGCACCGACGGAGGCTACAGAATATTGAAATCCTTTACGTATCAACCCGCCCATGTAGAAGCATCCTTGAATAAAATGAATAAAAACAGGAACTTGATGACGAGAAAACAACCAGCCACAGCTGCTTCTCGCTGGGTGGAGGCAGAATCCCATTTTGACGCACGCTTCATCGCGTCCACTGCCTTGGACTGCCCGGGATTCATAGGACCCCCTGTGAAATGATAGGAACACGTATGCACACACGCACATATGCTGAACTACTTTCTCACCGTGCGTTAGCCAACCGTGCTAATCGGAGGTGTGGAGGGTACAGCTTGTTAGGGCGGGGTTCCCTGTAATCCCATATCAACACGGAACATTTTACGCTTTATTTAGCTTTTAATAACTCGTGCCTGAGAGGGTTATTACTACGCAAATGTGGCGTGACGCGTTCTCTGGCCCAATGTTGCCCAAGTGCGCTCCGGTCTCAATTTGGATTTTACTTCTTCGCATTGTGCAACGGCGACTGCGGCGGCTTCCTGCAACGCCCATCCCGACAGCTCGCTCTGTCCTGCGCGGGCTGAGTTTAAAATCAACATGTTTTGCACGTCTACGACAAAAACTGGCATTCAGCTGGTTCTTTTCCATTTCCTTGAATTTAGGCACGGGGTGATGTGTGGGTGGGGGGTGGTCCTTGAGGTTACAGGAGGCCACGTGTACTTAACGTGCAGTCCGTGTTCGTTTCTCGTGCGGTTTCTTTCACCCTTATTGAGTCACCAAACAAGACCTGGTGGCCAAGTCACGCCAAAAAAAATGACGCAAACCACGGTGCAGGTGACAAGCGATACAAACAGAAAGAAACATTACATTTTTACTTCAAACTTTCGTGACTGCAGGAATTCATATTCTTTGGTTCTTTCGGTAAAGTCACGTAAATAGAAAAAAAATAATAATAAATGATAAAAATAATTAAAACATTAAGGACCAGGCTACAGTCTACATTAATGGTTTTTATTTTTTTTATTTTTTCAATTATATATTTTTCTATCTACGTGACTTTACCGAAAGAACCAAAGAATATAAATAAACATGATTATTTTTTTCCAGAGAAGGCCCACTGAGCTATGTAGCTCTTTTTCAGAAGCGACCTGGCGATCACAAATGATACCCTAACGAAGTGGCTTGTCACGTGTCAATGTACGGCAGCCAAATACTCTAAACGCGTGTTTATAAATGTGGAGGGGGAAAACTGGAGGACCCGGAGAAAATCCACGCGACCATGGGGAGAGAGACATGCAAGCTCCAAATATACAGGCGTCGGGGTTGGGATCAAACCTACGACCTCCTGCATGCCAGGCGAGGTAGTTAACATCTCGCCACCGTGGTGCCCATACAATAAGTTTACAAAACGTTCCTTTAAGAAACAACAAAGCAAAGAGATTAAGTCGAGATTTTAATTCTTATTACGTTTAAACATGTAATCCGTAATACCAAATGTCTTGTTAATGTAGAGTCCACGGGTAAGTTGGCGAAGTAACAGGCTCTGGGTTCAAATCTGACTCCAAAATCTGGTCCCCAAGCGATGCTGAAATTATAACTACCTTGTGATACGTCAACAGATGCTGTCCTGGTCATGCCATACAACTGTGGGATTTCCATAACTGGGTCAAACCCAATAATGAAGTTGAGCAGAATAAAAAAAGCACGTGTCGAGGTTGGCATGAAATACTCTGAAGTAATAAATTCTGACTCGTTATTAACATCCAACGTTAAAGGGTAACTTCCTCTTACCGTCCAATTCTTTCAGTCGCCATTTTTTGGCAAACCCTCGTGACCAGGTGGAGAAAAAACAACTGCTGGATCCATTCACTCAGCGACACATCGCAATATCGGTCCCCCCCGCCCGCGCCCGAGTGCCAAAAAAGTGAGAAGATGAAAAACAAAGAAGCCCTCTTCGCTTATCACCCACCATGCACATCAAAGCCAAACTTCACACCAAAAATCCACGTCCACTCGGTGAGCCATTCATCTCACTCGAGGCATTTTTGTTCATCCGACAAGAGCCCGAGACAGAAGGCGAACAATGACAATGGATTAAAGGGGGAGGGGGGGTCACAGAAATTCCGCGGGGGGCAAAAGCCCCAAACACAGAGCTCATGGGTGGGGGGGGGGGGGATTGTGCTCACCGTCTTACGTGAGAGCAACGAGCAGGGTGGGGGGGGGGGGCACGGGTTGTGTTTTCTTAGATGGGGAAGGGACAAAGTAAAGGGAAGAGAGGGTGGGGGGGGGGGGGGGTCGGTGGGGGGGGGGGGGGTCGGTGGGGGGGGGGGGGTCGGTGGGGGGGGGGGTCACTCGAGACATTTTAAGTTCTGGTCAAACCACATTCGAGCAAGACGGCCGAATGACTCCCGAAGATGTTTGTTCGTCGGCAGACACCTGGAGGCGCATGGCGCTTGTGGCCATGAGAGAGAGAGAAAGAGAAAGAGTGGCACACCGCCCAGCCCCCCCCCCCCCCGCCTTCTGTAGATCTATTATTAAAGAGGAGGAGAGTGCCACAGCAACTCGTGTTGTTCGGCTTGTGGGCGCGCTTACGTGGCGCTAAGAATGTCAGAGATGAACAGTGCACCCCAGCCGTGTAATTTGAATGACGTTTTCAACGTGTCCAAGAGATGAAGCATTAGTGCGAACCGGGTTATCTTCAAACCATTCAAAGCCTCGGATCAAGTGGACTTCACTTAGACCCCCTCCCCGCCCCCGTATTCTCGTAATCACTGCTATGAAATCTCTTCCCCAGTGAACTACAGAGGGAGTTAAACTAATGAAAAACTTGTTGGAGGGGTGTTCATCCAGCAGTGGACCAATCGTGTCTGACGACGCTTGTGCGTGAGCCGGTGCGGTGTCCTGGCGCAGCGGTGAGCACGTTGAAGCCAGCGAAGTGAGCTCCGTTCCCGGCGGTGGTGACCGCGGGTGGGCAATCTTCGCCGCCTGCCGCCCCACGACACCAAACCGCACGGAGCGGCGTGGCGAAGTCTGGCGAGACAAACCCTCCCACAGCGTGAATATGCCCTCACATCGCAGTGAATCAACAAATAACGAGACATTAGTATTATTCAATTTTGATTGAAAGCTTTCGTGACTGCAGGGATTCATATTCTTGGTTCTTTCGGTAAAGTCACGTAGAAGGGATAATTTTCATTATTTTTATTTTATTATTTCCCTTCTACGTGACTTTACCGAAAGAACCAATAAAATATTATTATTCAATTAGATTACGACTTTTACCGACAACCCTGGACTCGTGTGTGTGCCCTTATTTGCAGTCTGTCTCCTTCTGATCACAGCGACCGCTATTCCTTTGGGTTTGACTGGGCAGACTGGAAAACACGCGCGTCTATAAACACCATGAGCTGCCCTTCTTGCTCGCAGCACATGGCAAGGTCAAAGTCCGGGCATTCCATTACAAACCCCAGGCCACGAAACACGGACACTCGGTGAGCTTCGGCATACCTCGTTAGATTTTGGGGACAGGGATATTCTTTCGCGTTCCACTTTAATTTTAATTCAGGAAGGTCCTGCATCTAGATGTCTGGACAGATCCAATGACGACCACTCTACCTGCGAAAGTTTTCGCTGTGCCACTACCGCGCTTAATTTAAATTATTTGGTCAGAGGCAACCGGCCTGAATATGCTCGTGTTATTATGTGTGTATTCGATTGCCATCTCATTTTACCATCAATTAATGATTTACCAAACCACAGACAGTATATATTTTTTATCATGACGTTTGCTTTTAAACATTAGTACGTACGTCATAAAATGACTGCGGAATAGGTCAAGGCTCAGTGCAGCGCTCCTTGGTAATAAAAAAACAAGAACCAGTTGTATCCGGCACATCCGTGTGTGTGTAAGAGTGTTTGTGAGAACGAGCCAAAAAAAACGAGGAACTATGTTTCCAGCAGTTGGCAAGAACAAACGAAAATAATTAACACCATTCGCCACTCATGCAGTCGTACAACGTAAACTCGTTGGCTTTTTGGTCAATGACCCTTCTCCGGTAAGAGAGAGGTGGGACAGAGAGAGGGAGAGCTGAACACGGAGGTCACACTTGTGGAGCCCTGAGCTGTTGTCAAAGGGGCAGGTGTCTATTAAAATACGATGCAACAGACCGATATTTCATGAAGAAAAAAAGCAAAACAATTACAATTTTAATTCAGAAGTGAAGGCGAGAATGTTATCACCAAAGACAATCATTTAAAAAATGTGAGCCCTTCGCTAAACATGAACATCAACGTGGTTTCCCACTCAAATGAGTGTAGGGAGATGCTCACTTCTTATTGACAGCCCTTAACCAGTGATGGAAATGCCACATTCCCCTGGAAGGGATGATCTAAGCATGGGCACCGCGGTGGCCAGATGTTAACTACCTCGCCTAGTATACAGGAGGTTATGGGTTCTATCTCAAGTCTGACGCCTGCATGTCTCTCTCCCCGTGGTCTCGTGGATGTTTCTCTGGGCCCTCCGGGTTTTCCCCTCCACATTTAGAATCAACATGCGTTTAAAGTATTTGGCTGCTATACATTTCCACATGATAAGCCACTTGGTTGAGCTATCAATTGTGGCCAGGTCGCTTCTGGAAATGAGCTATATAGCTCAGTGAGCCTTACCTGGTAAAATAAAAAAAAACAATTTTAGTTTATAAGACAACCACTCGTGACTTCACACAAAGTGCCACAATTCACCCGGAATAATCGCGGGGTTTCCAATCGCGATTGTGTATTAGCGACACATTTATTGTAGTGCTATTATAAATTCGCGGGGTTGTGTTTTAAGAGGTCGTGAAGCATTGGAGCGACGTGGATGGTGAGAGTGCAAAAGTACTTTTACTTGATACAGCAAGCGTGCTGTGACGGTTCCATCTGAAGATGGAAGCTTGTGTTGCCACCGAAACGTCGTGATTTTTATTTTATTTTACTTTTATTAATTTTATTTTTTATTTTTTACCTACGTGACTTTACCGAAAAAACCTAAGAATCTAGTGCAAAAGTAGCCCATGCACCACCACTCTCCTGCTTACTCTGCCTTTGTCTTCACACGCAATTTCTGCGCTTTACAATGTTTTACAATTACGTCCTTTATAATATCAATCTATTCGTTCATTGATATTTACACTTTTAAATGTTTATGTTCATCAGTATTCAAGTTAAATAAACACAATAATAGTCTGTATACTATAAACTATTTGTATACAACATATGTATTTATTAACATGTACATAAAGTTTATGTTTAAACGAAATAATATCTTTAAGCCTCTAACCCTATTTTTCTCGTAAGCTTATAATCTTAATATTCATGGCATTAATATTCATGCCGATAATCACAAATGATTCCGCGAATATTAAGGGTTAATGCCCACATTCTATTGGCTTCAGGGGCATCAAGGGTGATTTGACCCTCATGCCCCCCGTCTGGGATTTGAAATTCACAACCTTCTGATGTTGTACCACGTGCTCTAATGGGCTTAGCACTGCATCGTCCATTAAGATATAAAATAACATAATCTTAATCTCAGTTGTAAAAAACAAAGGCATTGTTGAATTTGTTTCCCAATTTTATTCCAGTGTTTCAACAGCATTGGCACAATTCCAAATTCTCACACATCAGGACAACATCCTTTTAGAGGAAGTGTGGTGCCACAGCGACGGGGCCGTTCTGCCGAGCCAGGGAGCCGCCCGGCTTCCCCCACCGCACTGCCCCCCATCACCCGCCCCACATAAGCACACACCCGCACGCATCCCCCCCCCCTCCCATAGAGCTGGAAGGGAAGGTTACCTGATCGACCGGTTTTTATCCGAGAGACCCTTATCGGGATTAATTCTCACGGTTTCCGGCGATCAGGGAATTGGATGACCTCCCCCGTGCTACGTGGTACCGCGGCGCTGCTGCCGGCCTTAATATTGTGTGGTCGCGGCGTGGGGCATTCGGCCACCGCGGTTGAGGCGCATTTCCCCCCACACACACCCCCACGAGTCGACGGGGCAAGCAGGGGAGGCACGAGACAGCATGAATAGCGGGGTCACAGGGGCTGTTGCGCATAGTCATGGGGGGTTGGGATAATTGCGCTTGAGCGCGCAGGCCCCATTGTTAGGGAGGGTAAGGGATTAAGTAGGATTTACGCCTTGCACGCGGCACACTGATTAGCATATCAACAGCACCCAGAACCGCCGTGCGCGTGCCAGAGGATCGCGAGCCCATTGTTTAGCGCAGCATCCCCTTGAAGGTAGGGAGGATAAATAGAGGGGCGCAGAGGGAAAATAGCTCCCTTCTCTCCAGGCCAGCGGACCAGCAGGACTTCCAGCCAGCGACCCGGACGTCCGTGCGACGCATCGAGGTACGCTGTTAGCGCAGAGAGCAGCGAACCTCCGCGGGCACCAAACAGTGAGTGGGGAGGTGAAGTAGGGTATCGTAAGCCGATAAATAGGGAATAGGTACAGGTTTAGTGGAATAGGCCAGCCTCGTCGACTCACTGATTACACATCAATTCGCAGGTAGCATATAATAAATCATTAATAGCGAAGCGTGGTCTCGCGTGATCTTGTCGTGCGGTGTGAGCGTGTGGGTGCGCTGTGTGCACCGTGGTTCGCCACGTGAGTGAGCGCTGCGCGGAGCTGAGCGCGCGGGTTGCGTGGGGGAACGCGTGTGGTACTGTGTGTGCGTAAGCTCGCGGCGTGCGTAATAGGCGTACCCCAGGTGCGCGATCATAACGCAAGCGGCCAGCAGACGGCGAGCGCTGCGCAGAGCGGCGCAAGAGTGGGTGTCGCGTGTGTTCACTCCGTGTGTGATACAGGTGCGCGATCATAACTTGCGTAGTTGGTGTGGAGTTGGAGTGCACGGAGCGGCGTGTGTGTGTGTGTGCATACGTTCGTTACATGTCGGATACGGATGCGCATTGGTAACGTGCCGCACAGGGCTATACTGCGAGCACGGCGTTTGATTGACGATGATGTGCGCACGTATGCTCGCAGCGTGGGAGCGCGGCGCGAGGCTGTAACAGTAGGGGCGTCGCATTCGAATGCCGGCGAAACCGTAGCGAGTAATAGGGAGGTGGGGTAACGTAAACGGAATAGGGGATGCAGGCGGGAGGGACCCCGGGGGCCAACGGCCCCCACAAATTGGTGTCGGAAGCGGTACGGACCCCCGCGTTACCTCACGCTAAAATAAGACTAATATTTACCGGCCGGGGGGCCCCTTCGTGGAAGGCATTCGCCCGCAATCTCTTAGGGGCCAAGGAAATTAATGGATGGACGGACGCGCAGGCAGTACGTCAACTTAATATGAATCTTGATGGGCGGGCAGCCGATTTTGTAGAAGCGTTACCCGCGAGCGCACAGACACAGCTAGAGGAGCTGATGCGCCGACTCGATCAGCGTTTTGGCACGCGTGACGAGGAGGAAGCAAAATCGGCCTTAGAGGCGCGCCGGCGCCAACCTGGCGAAGATCTACGTGATTACGCCGAGGATGTGTGCGAGTTAACAAAGATCGCACGCCCGGGGTACGCAGCTGATGTTATTGAGGAACTGGCCGCCGAGAAAATCCAGCGGTACCTGTCTCGCACGGCGTGGTGGCAGCCAGACATGAGCTGCCCACGTCTTCCCTTTAACACCCTTGTCGAGCGCGCACGTAAGTGTGAAAGAATTCACAGCGAACGCGCGCAGCTCCGGGGGCTGGGACGAGAGCGCGCCATTGCGAGCCTGCTCTCGGAAGACGAGGAGGAGGAACAGGAGCTCGCAAGGACGGTAAGGGGCCGGGAAAGAGAGCCTCCAGTGTCCCGCGAGACAACCCCGGGATGGGTTGCCGGTATACAAACGGGTATAAAGGATGTCTCCGGCCAGGTAACCCAGATAGACAACAAGGTAAACCAAGTAGGTGAGAGGGTAACCCAGGTACGCGAGGAAACGAATACAAATATGACCAAACTGCAATCCTCCGTTGAGACCATCCGATCCGAGATGGGGGAACTAGACTCCACGGTAGGAGGGCTAACTGGAAGGATAGCGCGACTAGAAGCAGAGTATGAGCAGCAGCGCACTGGGGGAGGAGGGAGTGGGCAGAGAGCCCACTACGGAGCCGCCACCCCTTCCCGGGCATGTTATATGTGCGATCGCCGAGGGCATCTAGTGAGGGACTGTCCTCAGGTCGCCCGAGCTAGACAAGAGCTAAGGTCAAACACTAAGGCCCCCCTAGAGAGGGGACCACCGGGGGGTGAAATCGACGTAGCCCCGACACAAACAAGGTGTGAGAATAATGGCGAGCGAGTGATCTCCACACAGGTTCCAGCAACAACGCCCACAGAAACGGTGACTCCTGGCGACTGGCTGCGGGAGCTGGTGGCGGGGATCACGGGGGCCACGTCGCTGGTGGAAGGGGAGGTAAACGGAGTGCGTACCCGCATCCTACTGGACACGGGGGCGGTGGCCTCGCTCGTGAGCGCAGCGCACTGCAGCGCGATCGGGGTCGACGTGCGTCACCTGCAGGCCCCGGACCGCGCGCTGCACACTGCGAGCGGAGCCGGAATGGGGCTGCTGGGGAGAGCCACCCTAGAGGTCCGCATAGGCAGCCAGGTGTGCACGCAGGAGTTCTACGTGTCGAGTGCGTTGTGTCACGAGTGTATCGCAGGCACCGACCTCCTAGAACGGTTGGGACTCAACGTGCAACCCCGCCAGCGATGCGCCACCATGGAGAGCAACGGCGAGCGGATACCGTTCCTGGGACGAGAACCAACCCGCCGCCGCTTTGCACCTGTGGCCGCTATCCTGGCGACGGCAGTCACCATCGGCCCGCTCACCGAGATGCTGGTGCCGGTGGCAACATCCCCCACCGACCCCGCGCTCCGACCATCAGGGGAGGTAATGCTAACTCCTCACCCGGAGTTGGCAAAACGGTATGGGGTTGTGGGATCCGCCACGTTGGTAAACGCAGATGGGGACCGATTGTTTATGCGGATGTTTAACCCCCACAATACCCCAGCGATACTGCGACGGCGCACCCCGATAGCCACAGTACACCCCCTGCACGCACGCCACTCTAACGACTCGGTGTTCGCACTCTGGGCTGAGGACCCCGGTCGTCCTGAGGGTGAGCAGGACCTGGCCTGGCGAGTCGGCCCGACTCCCCGAGCCGAGGTCGTTCCCCTGCTCGACGCGTTACATGTACCATGGGCGGACTTACCTAAGGGAGAGGCCGATCGGCTGCGCGAGTTACTGCGGGAGTATGCCGACGTGTTCAGCGAACACGACTCGGACGTGGGTCGGACCGACCTTGTTAAGCACCAAATTGACACCGGTGCAGCCCGACCCATCAAACTCCCTGCGTACCGAGTGGGCGCACCCGAACGCACCCAGATCAAGGAGGCGGTTGGGGACATGCTTCGCGATAACATAATTCAGCCCTCGGCGAGCCCCTGGTCAGCCCCAGTGGTACTAGTAACGAAAAAGGATGGGTCAACCCGGTTCTGCGTCGATTACCGTAAACTAAATGCAGTCACGCTCGGCGATGCCTTCCCCATACCCCGCATCGACGACACCTTCGACAGTCTCGCAGGAGCGCGGTATTTTTCCACCCTCGATCTGGCGTCCGGTTACTGGCAGGTGGAGATGACGGAGGAGGATCGGCCAAAAACAGCATTCACCACCCCGATGGGCCTGTTTGAGTTTCGAGTGTTGCCGTTCGGACTCACTAACGCGCCCGCGACGTTCCAGCGGCTGATGGAGTTGGTGATGCGGGGTTTGCAATGGGAACAGTGCCTGATTTACTTGGACGATGTGATAGTGTTCAGTAGATCTTTGTCTGAGCATTGGTCCAGGCTTCGAGAGGTGTTCCAGCGACTGCGAGCGGCTCATCTCAAGCTCAAGCCACGTAAGTGTTACATCGCACAACGCGAGGTGGGGTACCTCGGGCATCGCGTCAGCGAGGCAGGCGTGCGCACCGATCCGGAGAAGGTACGCGCCGTAGTGGAGTGGCCACGGCCAAGGAATCTGACGGAGATCAGATCATTTTTGGGGCTCGCCACCTATTATCGTCGATTTGTAAAGGGATTCAGCGAGATCGCACGCCCCCTCACCCAACTCACCTCCCCTAAGCACCCCTATCAGTGGACGGGGGCCTGCCAGACGGCCTTCACCACTCTCAAAGACCACCTCACCCACGCCCCCACCCTCGCTTTCCCCGATTTTACCACCGATTTTATTTTGGACACCGACGCCTGCAGCAGCGGGCTGGGCGCGGTGTTGTCACAGGTACAGGATGGGACGGAACGAGTCATCGCGTACGCCAGCCGGACCTTGAGTGGGGCCGAGCTGAACTATTGCGTGACCCGCCAAGAGTTGTACGCCGTGATTTTCGCATGCAAACAGTTCCGGCCGTATTTGTACGGCAGGAGATGTCGCGTACGCACTGACCATTATGCTCTGCAGTTTCTTCTTACATTCAAGGAGCCGCGGGGGCAGATGGCCCGGTGGTTGGCGCAGTTGCAGGAGTACAACCTGCAAATCGAGTATCGGGCTGGCCGGACGCATGCAAACGCGGACGCCTTGTCGAGGCGACCCACGGTGTACGCCGAGACGAGGGCGGAGGAGGCCTGCCCGTGTTTCACGGGGGGACGCTGCCGGCAGGCAACGGACCCCCGAGAGGCCGCGGCCACTGACCCCCCCCCAGCGAGAGAGAGTGCAGTGTGCGCCACGGAAACCCTCACAGGTGGCACTGAGGATCCCGTCGACCGCCCGGCAAGCGCGGGACCCGCGGCTCGGGACCCGATTGGACGGATCCAGGAGGACGTCGGCTGCGCCTTCCCGGGCCTAAACGACGAGCAGCTGAGACAGACCCAGCAGCGAGATCCGGATCTGGCGGCAGTGGAGGCAGCACTGCGGGAGGAAAAGAGCGCCCTACCAGGACCCTGGAGCGGTTTGTATGCCCGGTTGTGTGTGCGGAACGGAGTGGTACGGGAGTTAACCGAGGCCGGCCAGCCGGGGTGCATCTGTGTTCCTGCCCAGGTGCGACCCCAGCTGCTACGGCTGGTGCATGACCACCCACTCGGGGGCCACGATGGGGAACGACGTACTCGAGAGACCCTGCGTCGCCAGTATCTCTGGCCCAAATTGGCACAAGACGTGGCGGCCTGGGTACAGGGCTGCCGCGCCTGTCAGCAGTGCGGGCCGAAACCGGCACGATACCAGGTACCCCTAAGGCCGTTCCGCGTCAGCCGCACGAATCAGCTGGTCGGGATCGACCTACAGGGGCCATTCCCGCGATCCCATCGAGGCAACCGATATATCCTAGTCGCAGTAGAGTATTTCACCCGCTACCCCGTGGCAGTGGCCATCCCTGATAAAACGGCCTTGGTGGTGGCCCGGGCATTTGTGGAACACTACGTACTTAAGCACGGGATCCCAGAACGAGTCCTCACCGACCAGGGTAGCGAGTTCGAGGCCGAGTTGTTCCAGGCACTGTGCCGAGAGTTCGGAATCCAGAAGGACCGAACCACAGCGTACCACCCCCAGGCGAACGGGATGGTGGAGCGCATGAATCAGACCTTATCGGGGAAACTCAAACGTATGGCGGCCGCAAATCAACGGGATTGGGATGAACACCTCCCCTACGCCCTTTTCGCCTACGCCACCACCGTACACACGTCGACGGGACAAACCCCGTTTTTAATGATGTTCGGCCGTGAGTCTCGTTTACCCGCAGATCTGCTATTCGGCGTCCCTTCCCCCCAGCCGGAGGAGGGAAGCCGCCCCGTGGAACACCTGTTGGAGACCCTACGAGAAGCCCGAGGCCGAGCATACCCACAAGGGGAAGCCGCGCATCGGCGGCAGGAACAGGGCACCCGACCCCGCATGGAACCCCCCTTATTCCTGACAGGTGCTAAGGTGTGGCTACACACCCCTCGCGTCGGGGCCGGGCAGGTGGGGAAACTGACGACCTACTGGCGGGGACCCTGGACCGTGGTGCGACAGATCTCCCCCTGGACGGTACTAATTGATGGCGGGGAGAGGGGTCGAGAGACGGTGGTCAATGTCCGCCGCTTAAAACCGTGGAAAGCGGCCCCGGCGAGAGAGAACCCCGTCACCCGAAGGCCCCAAAATCCCGGAGTACCCGCATCCCCCGTGCCCGGGGGCCTCGCGCAGTATATGGGCCCCACGGAGCCCAGGGCTCCGAGGGGCCCCGGGCGGGGCCGGGGGCGACGAGGACGGCGACCCTTAAACCCCACCGCTTCTGAGTTTGTTCCCCAGCCCGCAGGTGCCAGAGGCCGAGGGGAGCCGTTGGAATGGAGGAGGAGACCACCGCCGGAGCCCCAGGAGACGGAGCCGCCACCCCCGAGGCCAGCCACAAGGGCCGGGCGAATCCCGCGGACCCCGCGGCGATACCTCGTGGGGGCAACCCAGGCGAGGTGCTCCAGTCAACCCGGGACGGGGACTGGCACCCCGGGGGGCTATGTGGTGCCACAGCGACGGGGCCGTTCTGCCGAGCCAGGGAGCCGCCCGGCTTCCCCCACCGCACTGCCCCCCATCACCCGCCCCACATAAGCACACACCCGCACGCATCCCCCCCCCCTCCCATAGAGCTGGAAGGGAAGGTTACCTGATCGACCGGTTTTTATCCGAGAGACCCTTATCGGGATTAATTCTCACGGTTTCCGGCGATCAGGGAATTGGATGACCTCCCCCGTGCTACGTGGTACCGCGGCGCTGCTGCCGGCCTTAATATTGTGTGGTCGCGGCGTGGGGCATTCGGCCACCGCGGTTGAGGCGCATTTCCCCCCACACACACCCCCACGAGTCGACGGGGCAAGCAGGGGAGGCACGAGACAGCATGAATAGCGGGGTCACAGGGGCTGTTGCGCATAGTCATGGGGGGTTGGGATAATTGCGCTTGAGCGCGCAGGCCCCATTGTTAGGGAGGGTAAGGGATTAAGTAGGATTTACGCCTTGCACGCGGCACACTGATTAGCATATCAACAGCACCCAGAACCGCCGTGCGCGTGCCAGAGGATCGCGAGCCCATTGTTTAGCGCAGCATCCCCTTGAAGGTAGGGAGGATAAATAGAGGGGCGCAGAGGGAAAATAGCTCCCTTCTCTCCAGGCCAGCGGACCAGCAGGACTTCCAGCCAGCGACCCGGACGTCCGTGCGACGCATCGAGGTACGCTGTTAGCGCAGAGAGCAGCGAACCTCCGCGGGCACCAAACAGTGAGTGGGGAGGTGAAGTAGGGTATCGTAAGCCGATAAATAGGGAATAGGTACAGGTTTAGTGGAATAGGCCAGCCTCGTCGACTCACTGATTACACATCAATTCGCAGGTAGCATATAATAAATCATTAATAGCGAAGCGTGGTCTCGCGTGATCTTGTCGTGCGGTGTGAGCGTGTGGGTGCGCTGTGTGCACCGTGGTTCGCCACGTGAGTGAGCGCTGCGCGGAGCTGAGCGCGCGGGTTGCGTGGGGGAACGCGTGTGGTACTGTGTGTGCGTAAGCTCGCGGCGTGCGTAATAGGCGTACCCCAGGTGCGCGATCATAACGCAAGCGGCCAGCAGACGGCGAGCGCTGCGCAGAGCGGCGCAAGAGTGGGTGTCGCGTGTGTTCACTCCGTGTGTGATACAGGTGCGCGATCATAACTTGCGTAGTTGGTGTGGAGTTGGAGTGCACGGAGCGGCGTGTGTGTGTGTGTGCATACGTTCGTTACATGTCGGATACGGATGCGCATTGGTAACGTGCCGCACAGGGCTATACTGCGAGCACGGCGTTTGATTGACGATGATGTGCGCACGTATGCTCGCAGCGTGGGAGCGCGGCGCGAGGCTGTAACAGTAGGGGCGTCGCATTCGAATGCCGGCGAAACCGTAGCGAGTAATAGGGAGGTGGGGTAACGTAAACGGAATAGGGGATGCAGGCGGGAGGGACCCCGGGGGCCAACGGCCCCCACAGAAGCTCTACAGACGCAGATAACTAACTCTGAGAACCTCGCAAATGACCCATCACCCAGATGAGAAGTACTGCAATTTCCTACATGCATAGTAATCAAACCAATTATATTGACTCTCAGAAGTACCGTTTCTTACCAAATGAAATACTAAATGTGAAATTATGGGGCTAGTTGGGCTGGGAACACCTCCTCACGACACGTGACAATTCACGTTCATCCTGATTGGCTGCCCAGGGTCTCAGCGGCGCTTGCTCAGTCACCTGACGACCCCTGAGCCACTCGGCCACCTTGGCCGTAATCCTTCTTTAACCTTAATTCCATAAAAAAAAATTACCGGAACAAAATCCTCTCACAGACTGCAAACGAAACAACCAAGTGTAAGCATGCAATGTAGTCTGTGCCTCTTAGATAATTGATTCATTGCAACAAATAAATTAAGTGAAAATAGTATTCTTTCGACTGATGATATGTGTGTTTGGGTACCCAACAAATCTATCAGGAATCATAATATTCGTCGCGAAAGTTGACAGGCTAGATATGAATATTTCACGGACGTCCACTGACCGCATTAGAAAACTACAATCTAGCAAACTCTGGAATATTCCTTCGCAACGAGTTCAAGCAAGGTACATATCATGCGTACATTATAAGTCACGGAGCCGACCACCTTAATAGGTGGTCACGCAGCATTTGGCAGAGTTACACATTAACTCGTGACCCGTCAACAAAGCGAGTTCGCGCTGCCTCGCGGTAGCCGTTGGCAGTCGACTAATGCGACTGGGTGGGTCGCGCTGTTCGGCCTCTCCCTCCCTCTCTTCGATGTCAAGCGACGAACGGGCGCGCATTGTCCGACGTTTCGCCGCATGCGCTGAGAGCCTCATCCGAAGACGAAGCTTGTGAAGATGCTCCCAGGAGCACGCAGCGGAGGTCGCAAACGGGTTTTGATTCCTTACCCGTACCCGGCCGCACCAGGATCGCAAATGGGTACCCGTACCCGTACCCGGCTGGGTACGGGTAGCCGGGTATCGGGTAGGGTACGGGTATCGGGTACCCGGTTGCGACCTCTGGCGTGAACTGAAATGTTGGACATCGGAGAGCTTAGGCAGTCCGTTGCTATCTATGTGCCCTTGACTACTACGCAATGGCCATAACTTCTCGACAAAGCCACACCATGCCACAGCACTGCCAAGTAACCCGGCATGTTTCAGTTCACCAACCCACCCCGTGCCCCCTCTATCGCTCTCTTGGGAGTGAGTTTTATAATTGGCATGATTTGGGGGTCACGAGTTTTGCCGGTTTTTTTACAAATCTCAGTTGTATTGGGTTTTGTCAGTCCATGCAGTTTTGTTCGCTATATGTGAGCCATAAATGTGACAATGGCATATATAATTTCCACATATGTTGAAACATGATTATTTATGAACCCCGTGATTGTAATGCATGTCTCCTGAACGTAAGAATCGATTTTAAAATGTGAAACAATGCATACCATGTTGTGTCTAGACACATAGAAAGCCACAAATCGACCTCGAAGCCGTGGCATGTGCATCCACGGATTGTGCCACTGCAATGCCAGACGCACAGACGCACAGGAAATACAAAATTCTAGGGCACGTGGCCTTTTCGTAGATGCTTGCCTCGAATTATACAAATCCAAAGCGGGGGGATCGAGGGAGATGATGTCCATCTAGTGTATGAAGGTGCTCACTGGTCTAGCTTCTCTTCCAGGAGGGTCCTGGACGAAGATGCTTGGCTAATTCCTTTTAATGAGCACTTGGCATGTGGGAGGAAATAGGAGAACACGGAGAAAACGAATGCTTTCGACGTGGTATCATTCAGCACTGTAATCTCGTTGTTACCTTCCAGCCCCGAGCCTAAGATAACACTGGTCAACACACTTTTTCTGGCATAAGATATTCCAACGGTTCTAAGGTAACTTTGGGGTGCTGATTCCAAATCTGGCATCAGTTTTTGTCTATCACATCAGGTTTTTGAGATATCCAATATTGCATTTTCAATAAAAACTGCAGAAGAAAAATATTAAATAAATGTGGATATCTACATTAAATGATATTATAAACACACTATCCTAAAAATACAGCACCATTTTTTAACACTAAAGCAGTCACTGACTCGCAACAACTTGCAATCATAAGTGACAGAGTTAATTTCGGGTAAAATCAATGAAAATGGGATATGCCGATAGCATAAAAATGAGATGTGATAGAGCAAATCTGAGATCAGATTTGGAATCAGCGCCCTGAAATTAGTGTAATCATAATATTCCCCGGCAATCTTCCATTCAAATATTAACCAAGCTCAAATATGCTTGGCTTCCAACATATGAATGAAGCTACTGTAACATAAATACAGAATTTGAATGTATGTACATCGAGTCATTAGGTATGTATGAACTTCCTTCGCACCGTACCTAGCCAAGCATGCTAATCGGAGGTGCGGGAAATTAGGTCACATTACTGTATTATAATTTCAACCTTGACTCAAAATTAGACACTTTCATTTCACGGTACTGTTTATACAAAGAAAGATGCGGAAATACACTGTCCTCACATACGACCACCGTTGCAATTTGTTTCTGTCTGAGCAGGAAATTAAGGAAATACAAATTATTGGCAAAGAGAGACAGGAAGTAAAGTCAGAGGGAAGAAATGACGCTCATGAAATGTCACCTTGGGGAGGAGAAGTAATGTAGTCACGTACTAAGGGCAAGAGCACACTTTGGTGTGCTGTATTCTCAAGATAAACACTCAGTCCTGGCGCGTGATCTTTGTGGCACTGTGACGGGAGGGAGAAAGAGAAACGGGGCAGACGGATCAACGTGACCCGGTTCAGCCCCCCTTAAAAACTTGGCAATGGATGGCTACGCCAGCCAAAAATATTTCTCTTAATAAGTCAAACAAATCTGTGTGTGCACCTCAAGCAATAAAGAAGGTCTCTTAGCCGGAAGGGAAAAAATCCCATTGACTGTATTTTCATTAAGGCGTGGTTATTTAACGCTGCTTAATACTCATACAAATATATACTGTACAGAAGAATGTTTCTCATCCGGCTTGACTTCTGGGGGACGTGAAGTTATAGAGGCGGGTATGTGAACATCGATAGAAAACGAGTTGAACTGTGCACACGTGGGTTGCTGTCAAAATGTGTGAAGTGCAATCTGCTTTGGACGTGGTGAAATGCTTTTTATCAATCAAGCGGATGTGTGCTCGGTTGATACTAACATTTTTGTACGTGAAAAAGGTCTAAATATTTAGCCATTAAATTAAAGCTACAGCACGTATCAACACCGCACTGGGCTATGGGTGGTTGAAGAATCTCGGCAGATATCTCTGACGGTCGGATATACACCGTTTTTACTGTAAAATTGTAAAAAAAAATTTTTATAAAACATATCCAAAAAACATGTAACCTTTGTGTAACGCCAAGCAAGGTCATAGTTAATAAATAAATATTGCATTTGTTTAGTGTTTCGTGTCTTTAAAGGTTGTACGTATTTTGCTCATAACCTTTCCATCAGCAAGGGCAAAGTTGATAATTGTTTTTTTACCCTTCCATCTGTCAACAAAACTGACACCTTTTTTTACAAGGAGTCATGTTTGTATAGACCACAATACCTGCAGTCATAATGCAAACAAAAAACATAACTCTGATAATGTGCACTGTCCTTGAAGTTGATTGGTCCACACCCGAGACAGCTTTCCTTAGAGCCTAGTCTCACATGGGTTGGACCAGATAACGCCAAAAGGCGCACAACTCAAAGACAATGCACCATCAGAGTATGAGAGCTCGGGGTGAAGCATCTACACCAATGGATGAGGTTCCAATGGAAGTGCAAAGTTTCTATGGATCGTGCTGGAAGCCGCCAGATTCTTAGAATTCGCCCCTCTCTGTGGCTCACAAACACGTTCCCTGTCACGAGTTGCTAATTTAGTACTGCGCGCATTACTCAACACGCTTCCCGATGTTTTCCACTGCCGAGTGTGTGGGGTTCACGGTCGGGGCTCGTAAGATGGCGAGTGTAGAGTGCACGCCAGATTACTTGTGTCAATATGAATGTGCTTGTAAAAAAAACATCTGTATGCTAGACCCTATATTGATTACATATGGGTTATAGGAATGAAGGTGACACACTGTTGGTTGAGGGCCTTGCCATGCCGTGCAGGTCACAGGAATTATTTTACATCAGCCACCAGCAGAAGCGGCCGTCATCCCGTTGATCCTAATGCGCAACACTGGAGATGTGACCAAATTTGTGGCGTCCAAGTGGAAATTGGGCCGATACCCTTGGGGTGCCTCTACTGCCATCATTGTCCTGGTCCCGTGGGGGCCAGAATGTGCACGGGCAGGCAAGACCATCGCCCTTGCAAGTCGGAGTGTGAACACTGCCGAAGTGCCATCGTGCGAGCCCATTGATCGTGGTGCAATTCGGACGCGGAGTCAAACGTCTCGGTAGTTACTACAAGTCACTTAAAATCAGGAGGGCCCAGGGTGTTTAGTTGTTTGGCTCCCTGTTTCTTTATTTCAAGGCATACGATGTTACTGGCACAACTATACGTATGTATATCTATATATATAAAATCGTTCATGTCTGTCTGTCTGTGTGTGTGTGTGTGGACTTTGGCCCATACGCACTTTCATTGGACGGCGGTTGCCCCTGGCAACGGCTAGCCACGCCTTCGCCGCTTTCATTGGACCTGGCAACGGCTAGCCACGCCTTCGCCAAGGGCTGCAGTTTCATTGGA
Organism: Lethenteron reissneri; assembly: GCF_015708825.2. Taxonomy (NCBI): domain Eukaryota; kingdom Metazoa; phylum Chordata; class Hyperoartia; order Petromyzontiformes; family Petromyzontidae; genus Lethenteron; species Lethenteron reissneri. Next base: position 12,957,829 of record NC_083807.1, on the reverse strand, counting down.
CGGCGGTTGCCCCTGCCAACGGCTAGCCACGCCTTCGCCACTTTCATAAGCTCCGTATTTAATTAAATAATAGCCATTACACAGTATTGTTGGAGTGCTAGGGGGGGGGGAAGGAACGCCACCCGTACCCTGCCTCTTCCAAGCCGACAATTTTAGGCGAGGCCGCAGGCTTTGCACGCTACTAGGCCTCGACACCCACAACGCCACTCTGAGGTAAATTCATCAAAGTTTTTCCTACTCTTCACTACACCCCCACCACAATGTGTGCTATTAATATTACTTTTAAACCCAACGCGCCAACAATCGATTACTTTAATGTTCACTGTACAAATACTCATTAAGCTGGGTGAGCGTACTGCCAGTCTATCATGTACACTGTAGCCTGCTTATTAAGCTCGGTGAGCGTACTGCCACTCTATCATGTACACTCTAGCCTGCTTATGAAGCTGAGTGCGTGTACTGGCAGTCTATAATGTGGACTCTTGCCTGGTTATTATAATCGATTCTTTATATGTTCTTTGTACAAACAGTCATTAAGCTGCTTGAGCGACCCCAGTTCGATTCCAACTCACGCCCACCACCGCTGACGATTATTTGAAACGGACCTGGCCCTCCCCTAGGTCCACTCAGCCTCAAAAGCGTAACTGCTGTCGTGTGTGAACATCGTCACTGGGGAGACAAAGGCGACGGGGCATCGTGGATCCAAGTCCCGGGCGAAGCCGGGTCATGTGTATGTGTGTTTGTGTTTATGTGTATGTCTGTGTGTCTCTATGTATGTGTGTATGTATGTGTATGTATGTGTTTGTGTGTATGTGTGTCTGTATGTATGTGGGTTTTTTTTATGTCTTTATGTGTATGTCTGCGTGTCTCTATGTATGTGTGTATGTACGTGTGTGCATGTGTTTGTGTGTATGTATGTGTGTGTCTATGTATGTGTGTGTCTATGTATGTGTGTGTATGTGTGTGTATGTATGTGTGTTATGTGTCTGTCTGTGTCTGCATGTATGTGTGTGTGTATTGTGTATGTGTTTGTGTGCATGTATGTGTGTGTTTGTGTGTATGTGTATGTCTGTGTGTATGTGTTTGTGTGTATGTGTGTGTATGTATGTGTGTGTATGTGTTTGTATGTGTTTGTGTGTTTACGCTCGCATTACACAAATGTGTTGCTGGTCTAAGGCGTTCCTCGCACAGCATTGCCGCTTTATTATTTCAGTCGTTTACTGCCTTACGCACCCTGAAAGTCGTGTGTGTCTGCAGCAAGCGCGTGTATGTGTACCTATGGACGCGCGCGCGTGTGTTGTGTAGGGGGAACGGTAGTGTAGTGCTTAGCGTGCTGTCTGTGTCTGTGTGTGTGTGTGTCTGTCTGTGTCTGTCTGTGTGTGTCTGCGTGTGTCTGTGTGTGTGTCTGTGTGTGTGCGTGTGTGGTGTGTGGGGAGCGGTAGTGTAGTGCTTAGCGTGCTGTCTGTGTGTCTGTGTGTGTGTGTGTCTGTCTGTGTCTGTCTGTGTGTGTCTGCGTGTGTCTGTGTGTGTGTCTGTGCGTGTGTGGTGTGTGAGGAGCGGTGGGTGTAGTGCTTAACGCTACGCTGCGCTACCAACCCGGCGAACCCAGTTCCATTCCCGCTCACGGCCACCACCGGTGACGATTATTTGAACCTCCCCTAGGTCCACTCAGCCTCAAACGAGTAACTGGTGTGGCGTATTAACATCGGCACTTGGGAGACAAAGGCGGCTGGGCGTGGTAGATCCAAGTCCCGGGCGAAGCCGGGTCATGTGTATGTGTTTATGTGTATGTCTGTGTGTCTGTATGCATGTGTGTATGTATGTGTGTGTATGTGTTTGTGTGTATGTCTGTGTGTGTATGTATGTCGGTTTTGCCGCCGTGGTGGATCCAAGTCCCGGGCGAAGCCGGGTCATGTGTATGTGTTTATGTGTATGTCTGTGTGTCTGTATGCATGTGTGTATGTATGTGTGTGTATGTGTTTGTGTGTATGTCTGTGTGTGTATGTATGTCGGTTTTGCCGCCGTGGTGGATCCAAGTCCCGGGCGAAGCCGGGTCATGTGTATGTGTGTATGTGTTTATGTGTATGTCTGTGTGTCTGTATGCATGTGTGTATGTATATGTGTGCATGTGTTTGTGTGTATGTATGTGTGTGTGTATGTATGTGGGTTTTTTTGTATGTGTTTATGTGTATGTCTGCGTGCCTGTATGTATGTGTGTATGTACGTCTGTGGATGTGTTTGTGTGTATGTATGTGTGTGTCTATGTATGTGTGTGTATGTGTTTCTGTGTTTGTATGTGTGTGTATGTATGTGTGTTATGTGTCTGTCTGTGTGTCTGCATGTATGTGTGTGTGTATTGTGTATGTGTTTGTGTGTGTTTGTGTGTTTACGCTCGCATTACACAAATGTATAATGCGGGTCTAAGGCGTTCCTTACACAGCATTGCCGCTTTATTATTTCAGTCGTTTACTGCCGTATGCACCCTGAAAGTCGTGTGTGTCTGCAGCAATGGACGCGCGCGCGTGTGTTGTGTAGGGGGAACGGTAGTGTAGTGCTTAGCGTGCTGCCTGTGTCTGTGTGTGTGTGTCTGTGTGTGTGTGTCTGTGTGTGTGTCTGTGTGTGTGCGTGTGTGGTGTGTGGGGAGCGGTAGTGTAGTGGTTAGCGTGCTGTCTGTGTGTGTGTTTCTGTCTGTGTGTATCTGCGTGTGTCTGTGTGTGTGTCTGTGTGTGTGTCTGTGCGTGTGTGGTGTGTGAGGAGCGGTGGGTGTAGTGCTTAACGCTACGCTGCGCTACCAACCCGGCAAACCCAGTTCGATTCCCGCTCACGGCCACCACCGGTGACGATTATTTGAACCTCCCCTAGGTCGACTCTGCCTCAAACGAGTAACTTAACTACTGTAGCATATTAACATCGCCACTGGGGAGACAAAGGCGGCCGGCCGTGGTAGATACAAGTCCCGGGCGAAGCCGGGTAGTACAGCTAGTATATATATATTTTTATTGATTTAATTTCAACTCAACGCGAGCCCGGTACAGAACAATCGCAGAACAAATATGGGCGGGTGGGGGGGCAGAAATTTCGCAAACAAAATCCCAAGATTGGCGCGCCAGGGATTAGTGAAAGGAGAAAGATTAGGCGGCCAAAAACTCTATCTTTTAAATGTAATTAAAATATATTCCTCCCCATGTAGGTCTTCGCGGCTGCACGGTGCAGTTCTCCGATGGGTGTCCGGGTTGTCATGTGTTGCTGTTGTCCAGCCAGATTTCTCACATTTCACGGGCTGGGAGCTTCTTCAGCATGTGCAGCAAATTGGCAATCAAGATGTTGCATACAACCTGAAAAACTTTGAGATATTCATATTGAAGAGTTCACTCATTGTGGAGCCAGATTGATTTGCTATTTTTTTTTGGAACGCACCCTTGTATGCTCTGCGTGAAGATTGAAAATTATTTTTGTAGATTGAAAACGCATTTCTTGATAACCGATTTTTGTGTTAAGTGTTGTCCCCCCCCCGCACCTCCGATTAGCAGGGTTGGCTACGTACGGTGCGAAAGAAGTTCAACATAGTACACACAAGGTAAAGGTGCGAGTGGAAAGACCGCCGCTACAGCGAACCCTGGAGGGTCCTGGGTCTCCTCTTCCACGTGGATCGAACGATTTGGAAAAAAGTTATCCTACCCACACCTTACCCCACCAAACGAGACCTTCCCCTTCCAAATGATTAACTGTGGTGGTGTACCCATATACACTGCCGCGTGGACAGAGGCGGCAGTGAGTTAGGAAACCCGCCTCATTTGTTTTAACTGCTGCGCTTAAAGATCCATTCAACCGCCCACACAGTAGTTTGTGGCGCTAACACATTCCTGCGGAGGGAGCTGGTAGGAACGTTGGGTTGCTCGGTCCATGGCCAACGGCGGCGTGGTGTATTCCGCAAATATGCCCGACTGTGAGGGTGGGCACAAGTCGGCGTGAGTAGGTTAAACGTTGAGTTTTATAAGGGCACCACGGGGTGACCAGCCCCTCCCCTCCCCACCCAGCCCCACCCAGCCCCTCCCCACCCAGCCCCTCCCTCCCCACCCAGCCCCTTCCTGCACGACGGACACAATAATCCCCTGTGGGCTGGTGTAACCAGGAGGTTCCTTCCTACCAGTATGCTGATACAATGAAGTTGTGTTGAGCCACGTCAATGACGCACTTAATTTGGTTGCTCATTATTGAGGCCACGTGTGTGACTCATGCACAAGTGAGACATTTCGAGTTCTGTTATATCCCATGACCAAGCCCAACAAGAATTTAGAATAAAGACTCAAGCAATGCCGGGAACAGTTAACCTTTTCCTGGCAAAAAAACAGTATGAACAATACACGTTTATTCTTGCAATAGATGAGCGTTTTAATGCGGGATCACATTGTACAGAGTTCAGGGGCAGCCTCTTCTTTCATGATAAAAACACACAATTTGCTTAAGCAGCTATTCCATGAACTATAAATGGCGTAATGCGTGTTTCTCAAGTAATATCATCTGTTAATATGTTTTAAATGTTCCAGACATTTTTGATAACTAATCTGCAGTATACAAAGATACATTTTCACTCGGGTTAATAAAATAATAAGTCATAAACTCTTGAAAATTACATCAATTAGCTTTGTATTACTGTTGTAAAGATAATACAAAAGTAATCTGTTTTTGGTAACAAAGTACAGAAGTACCAAGACGGCACTTTGCTTATCAAACAAACCACATTTCAGTTTAAAATGTGTAACTAATAAAGGCAGACGATGAGGCACTACTTACATTACGAAATTGCGAGACTACCTAGGCTGTTGGACACTGTTCGCAAGCACCTATTCAGGATCACTGTGGCACATGAGGAGGTGGGGTAGTATGGCCAAGATTAAGCATTCTCAGTCACCTTTGTCTCTCCAGGGAAGTTGTTGGTCACACGGGACCAGGCACGCACTGCAGGCCGAGATGACCTCAGATAGGGCCCAGAATATTTCAAGATACTCTTGGCCCCTGGTTTGCATGGCAAGACGAGAGATACCACCTTTTACTGCATACATGACAAATAATCCCTTTACTAAGAATTCCTTTAGTCGTGGGGGTTGTGTGACCATACTTCACCACGATGGTCAGTGTGCGTTAGTGAAAGGGGGGGGGGGGGTGTGAGCAGGACCGGTTCAAATCCCTCGCCACTGATGTTAGCCGTGACTGGGAATCAAACGGTCACTGGATTTGCAGCGTGGTTTGCTAACCATGACACCACCATCCCACCACATTTGTTTTCACTGCGTACAATACCGTGCAAATTTGTTGGGTAATGCAAAGACCACACCATGTATGATATAAACACATTAAATCCACCACAATTCTTATTCCAAGGCTCCAGTTCGATTGTCCATTATGAACCAGGCTCAATGTTGAATATAAACGTAAACATTGGTCAGCCAGCAGATCGTTTTCTGCTTCGTTGGCTACACTGCTTCGAGCCATGGTGAAAATAACGACTCGTAAGAGGCCTTGTTTGTGCAAATTTAATTATTTCTGTAAACAGTTGCGTCGATTTCTGTGCTTCCAAAACGCGATGAAAAAGCCACACATTTGTCTAAATTTAACTTAGTTGAAAATAATTAAAGCACAGAATGGACACTCTCTTGCCAGAAACGATTAATCCCTCTTTGTCTTTGAACACACGTTTTATCTCACAACTCAAGTGTTATATAACATGCCAGGCATTTATTCTTGGTTATTAAAGAAGGCTGAAAAATAATTTAGATCTTTTTTATGATGCTGTTTTGCATATCATGCACAATATTCAAAGAACGATTACAATGATTATTTAAAAAACTAACAGTGAGAAGGGATTTTTTTTTTATAAAAATAAAATCCCAAAGCAGTTCAAACAACTTTTCATTATTCTCAACTTAAAAAAAAGACGAAACAATTGCATGCAAATACAATGTGAAATATACCAGTCCTTATCAGCAGTGAGGTTAAAATACGTTGGTTGTATTCAAAACCGCGTGCCTCGACTGTGCAGCACCAACGCTTGAGCCGTCATTGCTCTCCGGTCTGTTTTACAAAGTGCGCAGATCTTCTTCTTCTTTCGTAGGGCATTTTTGGGGTTTGCAACAGATTGCAAATTTATGTCGAGATTTCATATCGCATTCGACTGCTTGTTTCAGGTCGCCGTTAAATGATCTGATTGGGCAATCGTTCACGAGATGTTGCACGGTCTGAGATGCCCCCAGGTATCTGCATGAACAGCTTTATCCGGGTACTCTGGTTTCCTCTCAAGCAAAAATCACAAAATCACATTTCTGCTTGAGAGGAAACTAGGTCAGAGAGCTGAGCCAATCGGCATCGACAGCAGACAACGCCAGCAACGGCTCTGGAATCAAGGGAGAAAGTGAGCAGCACAAAAGAGTTCCTTAATAAAGAGCCCACTCCCCAGCGCATGGAGCGAAACGTCGGACATCACACTGAACAACACGCGGAACAACCCAAAAAATACATCGGAGAGCTACGTAAAAATATCACGAACACCTACTCACTAATATGCTGTGTTCATACTCATTGACGAATTAGTTAAAATATCCCAATGCAAGACCCTCCTTTAAAAAAAGTGTTTCATAACTCGACGAAGCTTTCCTAAATGAAGGCTTCGTGACGTTACATTAGGAAGTTAACATTCATGATTAGCTACTCATAGTTACGTAATGAATATATAACGAACAGACGGTAAGTCACAATAAAGATTTTTGGCTTCAGATCGTGTAAGGATAAATCTGTCGTTAAACCGCCACCCCCCGACACAGCCAATTAGTAAGGTTTGTCACGTAAACAGAACGTGCCAATTACTTACTACTTCAGCCCACCAGATGATGCCAGATGCAGTTACCAGCGAAACGTCACAGCACTCAAATTGTAAATGTTATGGAATTACTCTCCAACACATCAGTGGTGCTGAAGTAATTACTAATTAGCACACCTTTTAGTCACGTGACAAACATTAATAATTGGCTGTGTCGGGTGGTGGCAGGTTATCGACACATTTCTACTTACGCCATCTAAACCAAAAAAAACATTCTTACGAATAATATTGGTCGCGAAAGCCTACACCGTCAGACGTTAAGTCAACTTCTCCAAGTAAATTTATTTTCCTGTACCGTTATCATACAGGGTGATCTAATGGTCGATACCACACAAAAATAACCGTCAGAAACTTTACAGATGACAACATCTTGCTGGAGAGCCTCGACACATTTCCCACCAAAGCCCAAATTACTCAACAAAAAACCTCTCACTCTCCTCTGCAAGACACGGAGCCACCACCTTCACAATATTCAAGCACCTGCCGAGAAGAAAGAAAGGGGAGTTAGATATCAGCGGGGTGTCGATAAACAGCTCAACATGGATATGTACGTTGAACTTCTTTCGCACAGCACGTAGCCAACCGTGCTAATCCGAGGAACTTGCATATCAACCCGCGTAAACGCACGGCGACAATGTGTTGTTTTTACACGCGATTATACACTTGTCCGTTTCGCTATGGAATGTTTTGTTACATAACACAGTGCAAGCAGATCAAACAAGGCGATTTAATAGAAAAAAGAGAGCAGGCGCTAGGGCCGCTCACCACGGTGGCACCGGCAGGAATTTGCGACCTCCAAAGCCAAACCTTGAACGCCGGGGAGGGGGTGCAGCGAAGACTGCCCCCCCCCGCCCCGGGGAATCAGAGCTGCGACGGGGGAACGCTCGGCATGACGATGTTGGTCCCACGGATCACGTGCTCGCCCTTCCCGTCCAGCAGGCTGTCCCACTGGGAGAAGTCCCTGTCGAGATCTGCAGCGGAAAACGAGAGGGCGCACACGGGCATGGTGGGTTGCGGATTCTCCTCTCCCTCCCTCCCTCCCACCCCTCCCTCCTTCCATCCCCTCCGGTCTCAATGCCACCCCCCTGCCATTGTTTCACGTGAAGCCCATCGTGAACCTTTAACCTGCAATATAAAGTACACCAGCGAGAAGTTCCTTTAGATGCGGGTTGAGGGTTGTTTTCAGCATTTTCGAATGGCATGCACGAAAATGTATTGTTTTATCGACTATCACAAACCCGCACTAACCAGCGTGACAAACCCAATGGTTGCCATTGTGTGATGAGGCCTTCACCCAGCAGTGGACAAAGGACTACATTTTCTAGCATACATTTTGCGTGCAATAGGTATTCACGTAATCATTCACACTGAACGTTTTTTTCGTGCGAGTCAGCTTGATATTAACTAACATTGAACTGGATTAGATTTTCTTTTATAATCAGCCATTAATTCCACGAACATATAGGAATGTTTAACTCGAATTAAAACAGGAATAGTTGATCAAAGGGTTCGCCAAAAAATTGCAGACATGAACCACAGAACTATGCGCAGAAGCACAAATGCCTTTTGCCCTGACAGATACCGTTGGGCCTCAAAGCTGCTCATTTAATATTGGCAGTCAAAAGCATGTTGGAATTGGTTACATAATCAACACGTATGCATGGTGTTTCCCTCATCCCAGACTTGTTCAACGCAGCGTTTTCTTGTACAAGCACCTCCCTTCGGGCCGCACGGAGCATATCCGCTGTGTGTCGATGCAACGACACGCGGCGCGGCGCTCGATTTAATCTCCGCGCTCGCAAAGTACACGCCGGCCCCTCGCGGCAAAAGGTGCCAAAAGCTCAGGGTCGTTAGCCGACGGAAGCGTCCGCATCGAGCAGGTGCGGATGCGACCCTCCTGGGCACGGGCGTTCAGACCGTGACCGACACGAAAACGCGCCCTTCAAATTGCATTACCACGTCTGCCGGGAGGAGGCATTGGGGCAACGACGACAACAACAACAGGAGCAGGAGGAGCATAAAACAACCATCTTTGTTTAAGGACACGTCATCCATCTATCCCGGCTGTTACTGGAAAGCTTACAGCCGGGGCACGCTTGCTCATTTTAAATCAAATTACGCCACACTAATGATGATTAGCAATTTCCAAATGGAAGTGAGTTACAGGGAGCAGAGTCTGTGTCAAGCACGAGATCGGAAACGAGCCCGGGATCGACTTCCCTCGATATGAATCTAAATGGAAGGCCGCAGCTGGTGAGGAACACGACAGACAGAATTACCGATTGCTCGACACTTTTCTGATGGCCATCAATCACGGGGGGGGGGGGGGGGGGGTTACACAAAACGAAGAGACGCTTGCACACTTTCTCTGTTGTGGTTTGTCTTATTGCACAATTGGAAGAAAAAAACATGCAGGATTTTTAGCTACTGCGTACAGTTACAAATGGATTCTGAGACAAATACCATTTCCTAATGTGATTGTGGGATCGGTGGGATCGGTGGGGGGGCTACACGGAGCCCAGCTTGACATTCAGGCAGGGAGGGGGGAGGACCTGTGGGGGGCTATCCGGCCGAGTGGTCATCTGTGAATTTACTGGACATCGGTGAAAAAGAGCTTCGAAGCTCATCAGATTCCTCCGGTCGATGTAAAGATTCTGATTCTGAGCAAAATCGCCATTGAATCGCATAGCCAATACCAACGTAGTTTGTTTCAGCGGAGACTCTGCTCGAAACTGAACTAGACCCCGATATCAGGCAGCCAGAATTGGCGTTCAAAACTTCGCCAGTGTTGCCGTTGAAATGCACGGCCAATGCTCTGTGCAGGCAATTGGTCCGGATCCATCCTGATTCCAGGGTGTCGTTTAGGAGAGATGGGAGGGGGCCTGTGGGACCTGGTCAGCCTGGTGGAGGCCGGCCCAGGCCAATGCGTGACCGGGATGCACGGATCTTCCATGGCAGAAACCCCTGTTAAATTCCAATTCAAATCAATGTGTGGATAAAAAAGTTACATTTGTATCCACACAACAAGGGGATTCCTGCCCTTTACCCCCCATGATCTGCAAAAGCGAAATGTGTCTTGACAAATCAAATCAACATTTAGTTTCAATTATAGGGTATCGATTTATCCAAATGAATAAAACCCCAAAATGTATTGGCGACTTGCTACACGTAAGAATACAATCTATTCACAACTCAGTCTATGTAAGTCCATTGGTCTCCTCTGTGACTCACCAAGGTCCCCGTGATATCACTGTCGACTGTGCCGAGACCATCAACCCGTACCACTGGAGATCTTGTTTAAATCGCGGGCAGGTGATACGCAAGATTTAACTACGCATATTTGTACCATCTTATTTGACAGGTACTAGTCTATTTTACCGAGTTGTTGACATCCCCAGCGTTTAACAGTGCTGCTGTTTTGGTTTTGGCAGCCAACATCGGCCGTAACCCCTGTGAGGTTCTTCACTTGGACCTTCCCTTCTAGCCCCGCCCACCTCCCCCTTCTAGCCCCAGTCCCTGACTGCCACATTTAGATAAGCTCCTCCCCCCTCCCCTTAACCAGTATATAAGATAATGTCTCTTGGATTTCTCTTCACTTAATAGAGTAAATTTAGCTGTGACGGTCCCACCTGAAGACTTGTGTTGCCTCCGAAACGTCGTGATTTAATTGAGTTATTTTCATTTATTATTATTTTATTGTTATTATTATTTTACCTAAGTGACTTTACCGAAAAAAATTAAGAGTGGGTGATACACAGATTCGAGCCCAACGGGGCAGCGGTGTTGTCTCGGAGTTCAAGCGTTAGCCTTTCACACACGACCTAGTCATACGCCAGAAGACATGGTGCCGGCTCAGTTGCTGTGACCTCTGAGCCAACTGGACCTTGTTAAAAGTCTAGAACTAAAACTAAAATTTGGCTGTTGAGAAAATCCACTGTTGTTGACCGACGGCACAACGCGCAAAGCGAGTGTGTGTGTGTGCGTGCGCAGTGTAGCGGCTCACGCGTGGGGTGCTTTCCTCATCGTCTGATAAAGATCCACATGTGCTGCGCTATGAGAACACAATAACATTGGTTGCTTGAAAAAGTTTTCTGTTTGGTGTTTGAACATCTTGCTAAAGGGTAAAACCTATTCATGTTTCTCAATAACAGCGTAGCGTGCGCCAAGATACAGATTCGAGTTCGACAAAAAATGTCCACCGTGGAAATATTCTCGATTTCGAAACAAGATAGACGAGGGAAGAAAACAACACCATGCTACCATAGAAAAAAACACCACACTACCATAGAAAAAAACACCATGCTACCATAGAAAAAAACACCATGCTACCATAGAAAAAAACACCATGCTACCATAGAAAAAACACCATGCTACCATAGAAAAAAACACCATGCTACCATAGAAAAAAATACCATGCTACCATAGGAAAAAAACACCATGCTACCATAGAAAAAAACACCACGCTACCATAGAAAAAAACACCATGCTACCATAGAAAAAAACACCATGCTACCATAGAAAAAAACACCATGCTACCATAGAAAAAAACACCATGCTACCATAGAAAAAAACACCACGCTACCATAGAAAAAAAACACCATGCTACCATAGAAAAAAACACCATGCTACCATAGAAAAAAACACCATGCTACCATAGAAAAAAACACCACGCTACCATAGAAAAAAACACCACGCTACCATAGAAAAAAACACCACGCTACCATAGAAAAAAACACCATGCTACCATAGAAAAAAACACCACGCTACCATAGAAAAAAACACCATTCTACCATAGAAAAAAACACCACGCTACCATAGAAAAAAACACCACGCTACCATAGAAAAAAACACCATGCTACCATAGAAAAAAACACCATGCTACCATAGAAAAAAACACCATGCTACCATAGAAAAAAACACCACGCTACCATAGAAAAAAACACCACGCTACCATAGAAAAAACACCACGCTACCATAGAAAACAACACCACGCTACCATAGAAAAAAACACCACGCTACCATAGAAAAAAACACCACGCTACCATAGAAAAAAACACCACGCTACCATAGAAAAAAACACCACGCTACCATAGAAAAAAACACCACGCTACCATAGAAAAAAACACCATGCTACCATAGAAAAAAACACCATGCTACCATAAAAAAACACCATGCTACCATAAAAAAACACCACGCTACCATAGAAAAAAACACCACGCTACCATAGAAAAAAACACCATGCTACCATAGAAAAAAACACCACGCTACCATAGAAAAAAACACCACGCTACCATAGAAAAAAACACCACGCTACCATAGAAAAAAACACCACGCTACCATAGAAAAAAACACCACGCTACCATAGAAAAAAACACCACGCTACCATAGAAAAAAACACCACGCTACCATAGAAAAAAACACCACGCTACCATAGAAAAAAACACCACGCTACCATAGAAAAAAACACCACGCTACCATAGAAAACAACACCACGCTACCATAGAAAAAACACCATGCTACCATAGAAAAAAACACCACGCTACTATAGAAAACAACACCACGCTACCATAGAAAAAAACACCATGCTACCATAGAAAAAAACACCACGCTACCATAGAAAAAAACACCACGCTACCATAGAAAAAAAACACCATGCTACCATAGAAAAAAACACCATGCTACCATAGAAAAAAATACCATGCTACCATAGAAAAAAACACCATGCTACCATAGAAAAAAACACCATGCTACCATAGAAAAAAACACCATGCTACCATAGAAAAAAACACCATGCTACCATAGAAAAAAATACCATGCTACCATAGAAAAAAACACCATGCTACCATAGAAAAAAACACCACGCTACCATAGAAAAAACACCATGCTACCATAGAAAAAACACCATGCTACCATAGAAAAAAACACCATGCTACCATAGAAAAAAACACCATGCTACCATAGAAAAAAACACCACTGCTACCATAGAAAAAAACACCATGCTACCATAGAAAAAAACACCATGCTACCATAGAAAAAAACACCACGCTACCATAGAAAAAAACACCATGCTACCATAGAAAAAAACACCACGCTACCATAGAAAAAAAACACCATGCTACCATAGAAAAAAAACACCACGCTACCATAGAAAAAAACACCATTCTACCATAGAAAAAAACACCACGCTACCATAGAAAAAAAACACCACGCTACCATAGAAAAAAAACACCACGCTACCATAGAAAAAAACACCACGCTACCATAGAAAAAAACACCATGCTACCATAGAAAAAAACACCATGCTACCATAGAAAAAAACACCACGCTACCATAGAAAAAACACCACGCTACCATAGAAAAAAACACCACGCTACCATAGAAAACAACACCATGCTACCATAGAAAAAAACACCACGCTACCATAGAAAAAAACACCACGCTACCATAGAAAAAAACACCACGCTACCATAGAAAAAAACACCACGCTACCATAGAAAAAAACACCATGCTACCATAGAAAAAAACACCATGCTACCATAAAAAAACACCATGCTACCATAAAAAAACACCACGCTACCATAGAAAAAAACACCACGCTACCATAGAAAAAAACACCATGCTACCAAAAAAAAAAACACCATGCTACCATAGAAAAAAACACCACGCTACCATAGAAAAAAACACCACGCTACCATAGAAAAAAACACCACGCTACCATAGAAAAAAAACACCATGCTACCATAGAAAAAAACACCACGCTACCATAGAAAAAACACCACGCTACCATAGAAAAAAACACCACGCTACCATAGAAAAAAACACCACGCTACCATAGAAAAAAACACCACGCTACCATAGAAAAAAACACCACGCTACCATAGAAAACAACACCACGCTACCATAGAAAAAAACACCATGCTACCATAGAAAAAAACACCACGCTACCATAGAAAACAACACCACGCTACCATAGAAAAAAACACCATGCTACCATAGAAAAAACACCACGCTACCATAGAAAAACAACACCACGCTACCATAGAAAAAAACACCACGCTACCATAGAAAACAACACCACGCTACCATAGAAAAAAACACCACGCTACCATAGAAAAAAACACCACGCTACCATAGAAAACAACACCACGCTACCATAGAAAAAACACCACGCTACCATAGAAAAAAACACCTAAGCACGCTACCATAGAAAAAAACACCACGCTACCATAGAAAACAACACCACGCTACCATAGAAAAAAACACCACGCTACCATAGAAAAAACACCACGCTACCATAGAAAAAAACACCATGCTACCATAGAAAACAACACCACGCTACCATAGAAAAAAACACCACGCTACCATAGAAAAAAACACCACGCTACCATAGAAAACAACACCACGCTACCATAGAAAACAACACCACGCTACCATAGAAAAAAACACCACGCTACCATAGAAAACAACACCACGCTACCATAGAAAACAACACCACGCTACCATAGAAAAAAACACCATGCTACCATAGAAAACAACACGATGCTACCATAGAAAACAACACCACGCTACCATAGAAAACAACACCACGCTACCATAGAAAAAAACACCATGCTACCATAGAAAAAAACACCATGCTACCATAGAAAAAAACACCACGCTACCATAGAAAACAACACCACGCTACCATAGAAAAAAACACCATGCTACCATAGAAAACAACACCATGCTACCATAGAAAAAAACACCACGCTACCATAGAAAAAAACACCACGCTACCATAGAAAAAACACCACGCTACCATAGAAAACAACACCACGCTACCATAGAAAACAACACCATGCTACCATAGAAAAAAACACCACGCTACCATAGAAAACAACACCACGCTACCATAGAAAAAAACACCACGCTACCATAGAAAACAACACCACGCTACCATAGAAAAAAACACCATGCTACCATAGAAAAAAACACCATGCTACCATAGAAAACAACACCACGCTACCATAGAAAACAACACCACGCTACCATAGAAAACAACACCACGCTACCATAGAAAAAAACACCACGCTACCATAGAAAACAACACCACGCTACCATAGAAAACAACACCACGCTACCATAGAAAAAAACACCATGCTACCATAGAAAACAACACCATGCTACCATAGAAAAAAACACCACGCTACCATAGAAAAAACACCACGCTACCATAGAAAAAAACACCATGCTACCATAGAAAACAACACCATGCTACCATAGAAAAAAACACCATGCTACCATAGAAAACAACACCATGCTACCATAGAAAACAACACCACGCTACCATAGAAAAAAACACCACGCTACCATAGAAAAAACACCACGCTACCATAGAAAACAACACCACGCTACCATAGAAAAAAACACCACGCTACCATAGAAAACAACACCACGCTACCATAGAAAAAAACACCATGCTACCATAGAAAACAACACCACGCTACCATAGAAAAAAACACCACGCTACCATAGAAAACAACACCACGCTACCATAGAAAACAACACCACGCTACCATAGAAAAAAACACCACGCTACCATAGAAAAAAACACCACGCTACCATAGAAAAAACACCACGCTACCATAGAAAACAACACCACGCTACCATAGAAAAAACCAACACCACGCTACCATAGAAAACAACACCACGCTACCATAGAAAAAAACACCACACTACCATAGAAAACAACACCACGCTACCATAGAAAACAACACCACGCTACCATAGAAAAAAACACCATGCTACCATAGAAAAAAACACCACGCTACCATAGAAAACAACACCACGCTACCATAGAAAAAAACACCATGCTACCATAGAAAACAACACCATGCTACCATAGAAAAAAACACCACGCTACCATAGAAAAAAACACCACGCTACCATAGAAAACAACACCACGCTACCATAGAAAAACAACACCACGCTACCATAGAAAAAAACACCATGCTACCATAGAAAACAACACCATGCTACCATAGAAAAAACACCACGCTACCATAGAAAAAAACACCACGCTACCATAGAAAAAAACACCATGCTACCATAGAAAACAACACCACGCTACCATAGAAAAAAACACCACGCTACCATAGAAA
Organism: Lethenteron reissneri; assembly: GCF_015708825.2. NCBI lineage: Eukaryota > Metazoa > Chordata > Hyperoartia > Petromyzontiformes > Petromyzontidae > Lethenteron > Lethenteron reissneri. The sequence continues at coordinate 12,941,815 of NC_083807.1, read as the reverse complement.
AAAACACCACGCTACCATAGAAAAAACACCACGCTACCATAGAAAAAAACACCACGCTACCATAGAAAAAAACACCACGCTACCATAGAAAAAACACCACGCTACCATAGAAAAAACACCACGCTACCATAGAAAAAAACACCACGCTACCATAGAAAAAACACCACGCTACCATAGAAAAAACACCACGCTACCATAGAAAAAACACCACGCTACCATAGAAAAAAACACCACGCTACCATAGAAAAAAACACCACGCTACCATAGAAAAAACACCACGCTACCATAGAAAAAACACCACGCTACCATAGAAAACAACACCACGCTACCATAGAAAACAACACCACGCTACCATAGAAAAAAACACCATGCTACCATAGAAAAAAGCACCATGCTACCATAGAAAAAAACACCACGCTACCATAGAAAACAACACCACGCTACCATAGAAAAAAACACCATGCTACCATAGAAAACAACACCATGCTACCATAGAAAAAAACACCACGCTACCATAGAAAAAAACACCACGCTACCATAGAAAACAACACCACGCTACCATAGAAAACAACACCACGCTACCATAGAAAAAAACACCACGCTACCATAGAAAACAACACCATGCTACCATAGAAAAAACACCACGCTACCATAGAAAAAAACACCACGCTACCATAGAAAAAAACACCACGCTACCATAGAAAACAACACCATGCTACCATAGAAAAAAACACCACGCTACCATAGAAAAAAACACCACGCTACCATAGAAAAAAACACCACGCTACCATAGAAAAAAACACCACGCTACCATAGAAAAAACACCACGCTACCATAGAAAAAAACACCACGCTACCATAGAAAAAAACACCACGCTACCATAGAAAAAAACACCACGCTACCATAGAAAAAAACACCATGCTACCATAGAAAAAAACACCACGCTACCATAGAAAAAAACACCACGCTACCATAGAAAAAAACACCACGCTACCATAGAAAAAAACACCATGCTACCATAGAAAAAAACACCACGCTACCATAGAAAAAAACTACTACCGAAGTTTAGAACCTGTTTTGCGTTTCGTGTGGGCAGACTGTGCCGAGTTGAATAACGTGCAGGCGGTACATCCACTTGCAAGGCAACCCCAGAGGTTGTGACTGCAGGTGTGGAGGAGGTACAGCGAGGAGCTTTCATGTGGCGTTTGACTGTTCTTCAAATCAGACGCGTGGGGTTTCTTGGGAGCTTGTGAATTACTCCCACATGCAGAGAAAACTTAACGAAAATTGGCCAAACATCGACAGCAAGGTCGACTTGAGATGCTTTGGCAAAATAGAAATGCATTGAGTCAATCATATCTTTATTTTAAACTGGGTGAGAGCTCATTGAAACTAAATGTCTCTTCTAAAAAAAGAGGCATTTGAGACATAAAAGCATCATAGGCAATGATTAAAAATAAAAAACAAATGTCAGGCAGGGTTGAAATACAAATCAAAAGAGACTGAAACCTTTAAGTCGGGAGCTGAGGCCTCATTTTTGAGGGTTCCCGACACCTCATGTGATTTTTTGTTGCCCTATGTTTTTCTCAACTTCAAACTCTCCTGAATGACAATACAGAGAGGAAACTTCTCAAATGAGTGGACGTCACAGTCTGACGGCTGACGTGTATCTGTGCATCTGAAGCTCTCCGTGTGGCCGTCAAGTCGCTGAATTTCTGAGCTTGGTTACTCAGAACGGTTCAAATTGTGTTGGGAATTCCCACATAGGGTTAACAAAAATCTACAGGGGTTTTTTTTCCGTGATGTATAAATAGTTTACTTAGTTAATATCCCACCCTTTTTAAAATCCTATGTTGCTGATGATGCAGACAACATGGGCAACAACTGTTTGATCTTCAAGTAAGCACTTTACAAGCCTAATTATTATTATCACATGAACCTTAACGCTGCTTGCATTACGTTAACTATTTGTTTCTCATTCCAAAAACAATGGAGAAAAGCAGGAGAGTGGCCAAAACAGAAAACTACTGAACTTAACTATTTAAATTTTACCAGGTAAGGCCCATTGAGCTTTTCAGCTCTTTTTCAGAAGCAACCTGGCCACAAATAATAGCTCAACGAAGTAGCTTATCACGTGGACATTTATCGCAGCCCAATTCTCTAAACGCATGTTTCTCACTCCTTAGAGCTGCATTTAGTGCTGCTAAAAAGTAAACTTACAGGCCAATAGGAAAACAAATGAAAGTGCATCAAGGAAAAAATCCTACACGGTATCACACACAACTAAATGAAATGCTGTTAATGACAAATAAATTGGATAAATTGTACACATCTGATGTCAGAGTCAGGTGCGTGTGATTAAAAAAGATTACCCTCTGAATTCCTGTTAAGATTGATTGACAGAATGCCAAAATAGCAATCGTTGCACCATGCTTCCAGACAACTTAAAAATGAGACATTAAGCAATAACAAACACAGTTAAGTGCTATCGGTTATAAAACAGGGCGTAAAGTAAAATCGAAATGAAAAGGGAGTCGGAGGGAATGCTCAAAATAACTTACATCCATGTTGTATTAGCGTTATTAAAAATAACAACTCTGAGGGAATTGTTTATTCATAGCTCCATGGGAGAAGCAAACACTTTCAAATCCACTTTTTACTCTTGGGGCATAAAATACTATTGTAATTACGACTATTATTACACAACTTAAATGTAACTAAATTAACTAAGTCATACTCTCCAAAGTACATCTTGAGAGCCATATGACCAAAATATATGTTTTTCAACCACTCATCACGAGGGATTCTTTAGAGGAAGGCAATTTTAGCCTCTTTTTTAGCATTCTGCTGCAGATTCCACGTTGTGTGATTATCTAAGCCGATTATCTCGCTAAAAGGCCAGCGGACAAGGCAAGGGGCGGACTGAGGCTGGGGCTGCATGACTTATGCCCATGTCGCACCCACAGGAGGGCACAACGGTGGCGAGATGTTAACTCCCTCGCCTGGTATACAGGAGGTCGTGGGTTTGATACCGACCCTAACGACCGCATATTTGAGATTGCGGTGTCTCTCTCCCCCCTCTCCCTTGGTCGTGTGGCTTTTTCTACAGGTCCTCTGGTTTTTCCTTCCACATTCAGAAACGTGCGTTTAGAGAAATTGGCCGCGAAACATTTCCATGCGATAGGCCACTTCGTTGAGCTATCATTTGCTAGGTCGCTTGTGAAAATGGCTAAATAGGTCAGTGGGTCTCACCTGGTAAAAACTAAAATTTAAGTTGATGCGATCCCACGAGCCACGATGGGGCACCCACGTGAGCTCAGGGCACATTTTCATCACGCGCACTTTCCCCAATGTCAGCACCTGACCTCAAGAGGCTTTTCCAATGGTTCGTTTGCAGCAAGCTTTTGTCAGATAAGTCTTGCCGCCCCTCCTCGGTTTCATGAACGTAAAAGCTTCGCCAGTGGCTCAGGCCCACCGACGGAGGAGAACGGTTGTCCGATGTGTTGTTTAGGGGTTGTACCGCGTGTTGTTATTATTATTCAGAATTATTAAAAAGCTCTTAGCACGTGGGGCGAAACGTCAGAAGTCGTGCTGACCGGCGCGCGGTACGACTCAAAACACATCGGAGAGCCGTGCATAGCCAACCGTGCTAAATCGGAGGTGTGAGGGCAGGACAACAAACTGAATACAAAAAAGCACAACCGTGAAAACCAAACCGAATGCTGTCCAATGCTCAATTGAGCATGGAGACACTTTTGACTTGGCGTGTATCCATCTAGTGAGACTAAAGCCTGGTAGTCTAAAAATCGCAAAACGTAAGCACCACATTGGCAGCCGCGCAAAGGCACATGTGAAATAAACTCACCATGTCCGTCATGAACACTACTATATATTAATTTCTGCTGTATGACAGTTTTACGTTTGAGGCAATGGCCCTCGAAATAAGAATGTTCCTTCATTTGGATGATTATTCAGTGTCCAACTTTTGCATGTGACATTGCAAGGGAAGAAAAAAAAGTTTCCGCTGGCTTGAGTCAATTTTCAATAAGCTCTGTAGCGGTTACACCGTAACAAAATATATGGGCCTTTGTACTACCCCATTTGTCTTTCTGCCATTAGGGGCACAATACTAACTAGCAGGAGGGCACAAAAGGGCATGTTTAATTTCAGCTCCATGCCTTCTCGCCAGATGTACAGAGTTGCGCATTCAGTGTTGGGGAAAAATGCCTCTGCTTGTAACTTGCAGAGCCGGGCGTGTCGTTTTCAGGTGGCTGACCATTTTGTGATGGACAGCATCAAACGGCACGAACGCGACCCGGCTTTTCGAAACGCTTTTCAGATGCTCCAATTGGCTCGGCTCAAATGGCACTAATGGGAGTGCAAGTTAAAGCTGTTAAGACCCATGGCATTTTTAATAAGGCCTATGAGCATCTCAACGGGGATTTTTTTTATATCCTGCCAAAGTTAAAATGTGTGGCCTTGTATTGTATGACCATAGCTACGTGCAGGAGAAAACATGTACCGCACATACTACACACGCAGCTACTACACATGTAGCTACTAAAGAACACGTATATGGCAGAGATATAGCGATGCATCGATTAAAATGTATTCCTTTTGCCTCGCAATACATGCAGCATGTGAGAATCTACCGTTTTCTATTTGTACATGTTACAACTAGTTGCATTTAATTCAAGACCTATGCAGATTCCATCGGTGGTACCATTCACCACATTGTCAAAAAATAAACACGATTGTTGATTCGAAAATTCAGTGCACCGCATTGAGAGCAACTTCGGCAATCCTAATGTGGAGTCTGTATGGCCAAGAAACGATTCAAATATCCGCAAAAAAGGACCTTCTGAATACGAGTGCGACGGGCTCAGTGAGGGGCTCGCCGAGGTAAAAAAATAATTGAAGTTATTGCAAAAACACAATTTCACACGCGTATATACTGAGTGCGAGTGAACAGGCCTGGCCAGCGAGTTCAACATATTTGCATGCGGGATGGGAGAGGGGGCAGTGGGGAAAGGGGGGATGGGGGGGAAATGAAAATAAACAGAACGAGAAGATCTTGATTTGAAGCTTTCGTGACTGCAGGAATCCATACTCTTTGGTTCTTTCGGTAAAGTCACGTAGGTAGAAAATAAAATTAATCACGACGTTTTGGGCGCAACACAAGCGTGTGTGTTGCGCCAGAAACGTCGTGATTTATTTTATTTTCTACCTACGTGACTTTACCGAAAGAACCAAAGAGTATAGAACGAGAAGAGTAAAACCGGTAACTAAGCCGAGCGTCGAGGTGGCCGCCCAAGCTGTGTGCTTACCCAGGTGCTTCTGCAGAAAGGCCAGCGAGGCCCTGTTGTTGATGTGGATGGCGGTCAAGGGGTCCAGCGTTCCCCGCGTCTTGGCCAGTTTTCCCAGAAAGGAGCCAGTCACAAAGGTGAAGTCGGCCTGGCTCTGGTGCACCGTGCCCCTTCGCAACACAAGGACAGAGACCTGTCGTTAAACGCGAATACCGATGGAAGAAATTGTGTTCGCGAGCACTTATTAAAAGGCAGAAATAAAAAAAACCTATCAGCATCGACACTCGCAGCGGCACAACATAAATCCCATCCAGGAGACTAATAACTCTTGCCCAGAGCTCAGGCTGATGCTTCCGCTACAGGGCTGACCTCTCCCATTCCACAAGTGCACGGGAAAATGCTACTCGCTGTTCTCCACAGTTGTCATCATTTGCGACGGACAAGCAAAGAAGAGATCAAGATTAATGGCAGAACAGCACACGAGGCAACCGTGTGGTTAACACCACGCACGCCGCTCCTCCTTCAACTTCACCGTATCAGGTGCAGGTTTCCCTCACTTTTTACGGGTTCGGTTTGTGCGATTTCGAACATGCGGCACACCTATTTCTATCAAAGAATTTGCTCTCTGCGGTTTGAATTCACTCTACGTGCGGCTATCGGGTCGGGCGTGGGACAACATTCTGGTGTGTGTACTGGATGTGCTACTCGGCACGCTGTTGTCTCGTGCCATTTCGCTTTGTGCGCCTTTATTTTGGAATGCATCTACCACCGAATCAAGAGAGGGAAACTTGCATTCGTGTTAGGCCGAGTAGACCAGGGCGGGGTGCTGCCACGGTGCAATGGTTACCATACTGGACCTGCAATCTTGGCCACTAGTTAATTTTCCCAGGGCGACTCTTGAATCAATGGAGCAAACGTTTCTTGACTCGCCACTGCCTGTGTCCGCCCAGCTGTATAAATGTGTATATCATGGTTAGCGATCAGCAGGGCGCAAGTGTGGTGGGGTAAAAGTCCCCCTCGAGTGGAGACCCTTCTGCCAAAAGTGGTGCGAGGGAGAAATTTCTGGGCTGCACCTCCACTTAAACCAAGGGGAGGGTCCATACTAGCTTCAGATACTAACAGCCAGTGGTGTTTTTACACCACGACTTAGGAATCGAAGCTTGGGTCTGTGGAATCATAGTTCGGCTCACCAACCAATACAGCACGGCTCCCTTTTAGCACACATCCACACACCGTGACATAACACAACGCACAAATTACCCTTAGAACAATGGACACTCTTGTAAAACGTATTCCCAACACACACCCACAAACGACAATTGTGCACATCCAATTAATGGCCTAAAAAAAGAGTGGCATGTTTAAAAGCACAGGCAAGCAGTGATGAGCTGAACAAAGGAGCACCCATTAAATCAGAGAGAGGCCACTTTAAAAGAGCCCAAGAACGGCACGCAGTTGCGGAGTAACACGAATTAACACAAATCGCCTGAGCGGCAATAATTCACGTTGAGCGTGTGCGTCAGCGTGACGGTCTCAGGGCAAAGAAACATATTACGAATCGTGCGTCGTTTCACCGGCACGATGAGCACGGTTACTCCGTCACAACTCAGACTAAATAGTGAGCTCACAAAATGAGCCGGTGACTCAAAGCAGCTGTGGCTTGAATGTAAGGTGAGCCGCGATTGTCCGCTACTGTTGCTGCTGCTGCTGTGTTAGTCAGCATGTTTTATTTTGGTCGGTCTTGGTAGAGTCAACAACAACTTGTGGTTTTGATTTAGTCATTCTCTTAGTCTAAAGGCAATGTTTCTCAAACTTTTTTGGCCCGTGGACCATTCAGCCGATGCAAACATTTCCGCGGACCACCCAGTTCCCCCCCCCTCCACCCCTGGTGACAAAACGCATTTAATTCCCTCTCTATATACCATTCATACTAAATGATTCCTATTAACCGAAACATAAACACTTTTTTTTATTTAAATGCAACGAGAAAGTAATTTTTTTGGAGTGCCATTTAGATCTTAGGATTAGGGTAGATTAATGAGGGTAGTTTACCAAACTTAATTTTTTAAATTAAATATCACAAAATATTTATTAAAGTCCGTAACAAAAGGTATAATGAAAGTTGTCATTATGTCCACATCAATCTGCAATTGCATCACAGCACCGTGGACCACCTGGAGGACCGTCACGGACCACCGAGAGTTTGGGGACGACACTTTGAGAACCACCGGTCTAAAGCCATCAAACATTTTGTCCAATCCTACGTCATTAAATGTTGGCGTGAGAAGGCGTGCAATTTTTCCCCTTTATATAATACGGCGAGCCAATAAATAAACTCGGTAAATCTTTCGATACACGTGTACAGCCAATTTCAATGTTTGGTCTTCCTCAGTGCACTGCAGTGTCCGATAACGTTACTAAATTAATTCATTCTGGTCTTCATTCAGAACCGTAAATTTTGGCTCATCACAGTCAATCACGCGCTGGTTGGTCTTCGAATGGACAGCGGCGGGTCATTGTCATGTTTGACGATATTCATGCACTCACAGGGTCCATCGTGAGATCAACATCTTGCCGAGGAACATTTTCATAACTTATTTCGTTCGCAAAAACCAAACACTTGCTGCTGCAGCGGGGGATTGGGGCTCCACGTCGCGAGGCCACGATGGGTTGGGCAAGCAGTCAACAGCCGCTGGGTCCCGGGATATTCTGGAAGTTTTCCAAATGCCTCCCCACCCACCCATCGAGTTTTACAAACCCTAGCTTTTACGCATTTTTTTATACCTTAAATCTTTTTTTTACGCTGTATGCTGGACAGAGATAGTGAAACGAATAAATCCTGGTCACGGGGAAAAGTATGTTTAAAGAATGTTAAAGGTTGTTATCTATGTGGAAGAGAATGTGGCCCAGAAGAAGCATCTTATTGACTCGCAGCAGGATTTGTTTCCAGGAGGCCTGCTCTTTGTTGAAGAGTGGCTTTTAGTGTCCACAGAACTTACAGGACCGCGTCTCTCTGCCAAATGCCACCTTCTAGGCACTGGTTAGGCGCCAGGAATTGTTGCAGGGCATCTTCCACTGAGAAGCCAACAGAATTGACTGCAAGTATTTACAAACAAGAAGAGTCCTACCCTTTTGTCAGTCCGCTACCTGGATGACGGAGTCCCCAAACCGTGCGAGTCGTGGGACTTTATTTGACCGTACTTCGACACACTTGTCGGTGTGGGTTGATGAAGGCAGGGAGCATAGAAAATACAGTACAAATATGGATCTTGCTGCATGGCCCTGCTCTGTCCGCTACATTGTCCTGCACGCAATCTGACCCCAGTCCCACTGGCTTACTATTGACAAAGCATAAATAGTGACACTGGGTTAAGAACCACGCTACAGAATAATTCTTACACACAATGCTTCAGGACAATGCTTTGGGACCATGCTTAGAGTCAATGCTTAGAGACAATTATTAAGGCCATCACCAACATTTTGTGCTTACTCAGCAATGAGCTAACATCATTCAACACGAGTACAAAATAGGTGAGGGGAACAGCGGCTGCTCACAGGATGGTGATCATCCTGCGATCGACGGTGCTGGAGTCGAGCTGCCGCTGGCTCTGGACGTTCGCCACCCACTGGAACTTCTCCGTGTTGATGAAGAAGATCGGCTGCGTGACGTTGGGGTACAGGTCCCTCTCGATCGGCAGCATCCAGCTATCCATGACCACAGCACACCTGGCAAAACACAGCGATGAACACAAAGATCCCACATCAGCACAGTGTCAGCAGGGAAAGTGCGGTTCGCAAAAATCGATTTGACCAAAATTCACAGTATGAGGTCACGTATATCCGAATGAAGCTTTTGCCAGTTTTGGCTATCACTCCATACCGTTGTTCTCCATGACCAGGAATTTGACCTTTGTTGCTTGGTTCAGTGGTCAGCACAGCATTCAATCTACTCTATCACTACCCATAACCAGGGCTGCACTTAGATCCAAATAAAACCCAGGATATATCGTGGAAATGACAAAATCTCACAATACCAGCAGACGGAAGAACTACGGATTCTGAGAAAACCAGGACAGGCAGCAAAAACGCTACTCATTACAACAAAATAACCAAGCTCATCCACAACCATGTGATGGTGCAAGGCACGTGCACTCCAAGGATTCACAGGGCAGCCCCGGCTGACCACCACCTCCACCCCCAGGCGTCAACAAGCAAAATGCACCTGAAGCGGGGCTCTTTGGTCAGAGAGACGATCGCAGTGGCTCCTCCAAACGAATGCCCCATCACCGACAGCTTCTCCAGGTCCATGCTTCCCTGCACAACGGTGACAAAGGGCGCCACCGAGTGTAACAGCTGATACTGCAGATACGAGCAGGTCATCCGTTGAAGGAAAAGAACGTCTCAAAAAAGTAAAAACATTCATAATTATCGTTAATAATAAACACAATTTATAATGGGCACATATTTCACGAATCGGACCAATTGTTCGATAGAGAACTCAAAAGGCGCAGAGTCAGAGCTCAAACGCCAGTCTGAACAGGTGAGAGACTCAACAGATAAGAGCCTGGACAGTTGAGAGCCTTGAACTGTTGCTGGAAGGTGAATAGTGATTGGGTGCTGCGAATCGAAAATCTAAAACAAAAAAATATATACCATGAAATAACAATTTTGAAATAAAAACGGTCTCTCTGCTTTTCATTCATTTTTGTTATTCATGGGGCACGGTTGCACTTTATTTTGTGCGCGGTTGCAATTTACTTGCCGAAGTCAGTGTAAGCTGCTGATGTCGTGACGGGTTTATTTTTTCATTCCTGTTGATCTGTGCCCCCTGAACCCGTTCCGTTGTTATTTGCACTGATGCCTACTTTACTGACGGTGATATTGGCATGTAAAATGAAGACTGATTGATTGACTGTCCTGTAAGTGGTGGGCAGCAGAGGGCAGTGGAGCAAAGTCCATTGTTATGCTGTGCGTCTATGCTCCCAAACCCATTCTCCTCACCTTCACCGATCTGCACTAACCAGCATGGCGAAGTATGATCCAATTCCCACTTCCCTCTCCATCTGCACGGCATGAGGAGGCTCTCATCTAGCCGTCAATTGCGCATGCACGTATATAATCCGCAAAGCTCTCCGAACTATTCATGCAAAGTCTCAGCCAAGAAGTCCTTGACAATGAGACTACTCTTTGCCTCAATGAACCGTGATTTTGGACACAGGGACAGTTTATTTAAGCACTTGAATTATTGCCCGAGTAGCCTTGATATAAAACAAAGGCAGTGCCCCCCCGTTTCCAGCGGCGCTGGTTTTCACCTTCAGCTGCTGGAAGTCAAAGCCCGAGGAGAGCACGTTCTGAATGGGACGGCCTTCGTTAATGTCCTCCAGCAGACGCAGGCCACGCACGCACTCGTCCGCTCGCTGGTGAACCTGGGGGACAAAGTCTCTCCCGTCAGATTTTCCCGCTCGTCCACTGGGGTGGATTAACGTTAACCTGGCCTCAAGGCCGCACTCCAAACATTCCAAAGCGACACACCTGTTACCTGCGCAGGGCACAGAACGTGGTCAACATCCGCAGTATCGCAAACACCCGGCGTTCGCGCACGGCACTTGGCTCCTATATTTCTTACAGATTTTTTTGGACAACAAAAAAAATCAGTGCCAAAGTACATTCTGCATTAGCACAAGGTTGTTGGCCAAATGTGAAATTAATCTGAAATCAGAGTAATGAGCCAAATAACTCCACGGAGGGGGCCGTGCACCGAAACAGAATGGCGGCTCGTTTCTCCGGGGATGAGGAGGCTCTAACTCTGCTTCGGGTTGTCCACTCTCAGCCGACGCGTGCAGCGGCATTAAATGCGTAACGGCACTGCTTCATCGACACTCAATTCACCGGAGGAATGCTATGGAAACACGTATATTTAGAACAATCCAGGAAAAGCTAAATATGCGGTCAAAGTATAATCTCAGAGGTGGCAGCTTACTGAAGGACGTTCTAGAAGGAAGAATGTTTTGCAAAGAGGCCAACATTTTATTTATATTTCACCTTTATTTAACCAGGTCAAAACCCTTGAGGTTAAAAACCCCTTTTGCGAGGGGGACCTGGCAGAACAAGAAAGAAGCTATGACAACTTGAAGGAAGGCAGAGGGGGCAGGGGTGTCTATCGCAGGAGGGCGCGTTTAGTAAAATGAAGACGAAGCTAGCAGCTGGACAAGATGGAGTTTGAGCCAAAGATCCGTCATTCGGCATAGAACTAGGGAGTGAGGGGGAATGTGATTGGAGCCCAGCAATGGCGCATTATCACACGTTGCCGCCTGCTCATCTCGACTGTCAATCGCAACACTGCGTCCCTCGTTTACCGAGGTTGTGCCGTATTAACACGCGGCACATCGCTGAGCTTATCCACCTGCACGCGTCAGCCCAAGGCTTGGTGGTAAACAGAGGGCAGCAGTTGGTCTCTTCCCCCCAGACCAGAGGTCGCAATCAGGTACCCGATACCCGTACCCTACCCGATACCCGGCTACCCGTACCCGGCCGGGTACGGGTAGCCAGCCGGGTACGGGTAGCCGGGTACCCGTTTGCGACCCTGGTGCGGCCGGGTACGGGTAGGCTGTGAGTCACTGGTGAGTAACCGTTTGTCACTCATTTCCCAACGTCTTGTCTCTTCTCACAATTCAAGTTCCTAGAATCAACCCACCCGCGCCTGCAACATGGCTTCATCCCAGAGGTCGCAATCGGGTACCCGATACCCGTACCCTACCTGATACCCGGCTACCCGTACCCGGCCGGGTATTGGGTAGGGTACGGGTACCCGTTTGCGACCCTGGTGCGGCCGGGTACGGGTAAGGAATCACAACCCATAGTAGTAGGTTTTTACCCTTTTAAACTGGTACAAAACTGACACCTTTATTCAATGAATCATGTTTGCAATAACCACAACACAAGTAGTCAAAAAAGCAAACAAAAAGAAGCAACTCTGATAATGATAATAATATGCACTGTCCTTGAAGTTGATTGGTCCACACCCGAGACAGCTTTTCTTAGAGCCTAGTCTCCATTGGTGTTGGACCAGATGACGCCAAAAGGCGTACAACTCAAGGACAATGGACCATCAGAGTATGAGAGCTCGGGGTAAGCCGTCTCGGGTGTGGACCAATCAACTTCAAGGACAGTGCATATCATTATCATTATCAGAGTTGCTTCTTATTTGTTTGCTTTTTTGACTACTTGTGTTGTGGTTATTGCAAACATGATTCCTTGAATAAAGGTGTCAGTTTTGTACCAGTTTAAAAGGGTAAAAACCTACTACTATATTTTGCCACTGGTAAAAGAGACATCATAGTGTGAATCAAAACCCGTTTGCGACCTCTGCCCCAGACCGCAGTTGTCGTGTCAGATGTGCGAGGTGCGCCACCTGCTGGTTGCGCAGGGGGAACTCCTTCTCTCCGGGCAGCAGCTTGCGGTAGGGCAGCCACACCTCCTGCATGCACTCGCCGTTCTGCAGAGCCGCTTTCTCCTCCCCTTCACAGGCCGCCGCCGTCTCGGCCGCTGTCCCTCCCTCGCCCTCTTTTGGCCGAATGAAGTAAGTGGCCGAGGAAGACAGGTCTCTGGCAGGGAGAGCAGACGTGACCGTTGAAAAAGATCACTAGCGGGGAACGTCACCGTTGAGTCAGTGGCATAGCGCAGTTGGCATAGGGAGGGGCTCTCATCCAGCCGGGGGTCCCCCAATCTTTTTTTCAAGTCTTTGTATACCGGCGCCGAGGCCGCTCTGGCCCATGAGCTCCGGTGCCGTTCTGAGCCAGCACCACTGATATCCTGGATTTGAATTTTGGCGGTCACCTGTAATTTAACCTGGTTCTAAAGTGCAGTGCATCTCTTGGTCTTGGCCCGGTTATCAATCAATGTCCGTGCAAATGAACATTAGAAATGTCGTCGTTTCAATAAAATTTGACATTGTCAAGTTCAAGACTGAACTGAAGATACATATGGACGACCGACAAATGTAGTTGAATGCAGTGTTGATGAAAGTAGGCTTATTGAAGTGACTCAAGTGTCAATTATTTGCAGGTGTTGCGACAGCTGAATCAACTTTACCTGTGCTCGACCGCTCCCACAATGAAGCCCCGTGACGCCATCTCCACGCACACCGTCGAGTACAGGGTCCTGCACACAGACACCCGCGTTCGCTCACGGCCAGCACGGCACACGAGCAGGAACGTAACGCTTCACAGATGCGTCGGCGATTCGATGACTTTTGTCAGGATTCCGCATCACGATTTGGTTAGATAATTTCATATTTTCTGTCACATTTTTGCCATCTCATTTACATAGTATTTATTTTTACGTTCTATCTCGTTTGTACAGCTTTATTTGCCCAAACATATCATGTGCGTGATTGAATACATCATCATGAGGGCATAGATAATTATATAATTAATCATTGATACTTTCTGTATTATGGCTGATGCATGATAAAGCATGTTTTTAATCATTATTTTTCTTCTTAACAATAAATAACTGCACACCACATACTGTTAAGAAGGGCACAAGGGTGTGCCGCACAACCCAAGTCAGAAGCCACGGTGCATTCCCAGCCCGATGTGTACCTGAAGGCCCCCAGGCCGTGAGAAAAGATGATGAGCGGAAACTTCTCTCCAGAACGAAACGGTGCGTTCCATTCCACAGGAACATGGTACGAAGCTAGGAACACAAATATCCAAAACATGGCAGTTAGTAAGCAAGCGTGGGTCAATCATTTACATTAAAATGGTGACATTAAAAACGACGTCTGTGTCACACAACAATGTCCTTATTATTCTTTGTCCAATTTGATCCCGATTGAGAAATTGGTATTTTATCACAAGACAAAGTATCTATTCAGATCGTAGAGCAGTGCAGTCCATTGTGGTCCATTGTGTTAGAGAATTGCCCATGGCAGTGGATATCACTGAGCTACCACTTGAGAGGTAATTTGACTCCTGGTCTGGTCCTGTGATCCAAAAGTATGGGGCATCACTTTCCCACCCAGCAAACACTTAATGTGGAATTCATCCTTATGAATGCAGAACCAAAGTTTACGTGATTGGGCTTTTGTACAGTCACTGGTGGCTGGGCTGAAACCATTAACTGAGATTAGTAAAATGTTCTCATCAATCATCTTCCTATTTGTCATGCATTTACAACATGCATGTCGGAGCAGATTAAAATGATGACCACATCATCCCAAACAGCCAATCAGAGTGCATGTTGCTTGTGTAAAAAACAAAGCAATTCAAAGCATGTTGAACGAAGTTTGTGCCCCTCGGTGGTGCCCCGTAAGTTAAACGAAGCAAACACAGATGACGACATTATTTCTCGTGACATTATAGAAAAAATACACCACATTTAGCTTGAAGCTTAAGGAGCGCAAGCGGTGCCCCGTGTGGCTGGTAGATCGTCACCGAACATGAAGCTGAAGAAGCTCGTGAAGCACGGGTTGAGGTTGAGGAAGTTGACCAGCCCGCCCGTGTACTCCCGGCGAGGAATCCACAGCGGCTGCGGGTTCACCTTGGGCTGCTTCACCACGGCATCACGAGCCGGGTAGTAAACGCGCATGAAGCTGCCCTGCGCACGCACACACGCGATGCCAAGAAATGCGACGGGGAGGGAGGAAGGAAGACTTGACAGCACTTGAGCCTCAAACGGAGGAGCTTGTCAGCGGTGCCAGCTCCACGCTACTACGAGCTGGTCGGCCACCTGTTAGCAATGTTGAGTTTGTTTAGAAAATTGGCGACAGTAGTGCTCGACAACGGGGTTTTCCGTCAATTGATTTTGTTAATGAAATTAGTGACAGGTATTCGACAACAGCGTTTTGTTTCGTTAGCGATGACGATGAGTGGACAGAAATTAAGCACGACGATCACTAAGACTACCCACTGTGACGAGACAAACTGAACTCGTCGTAATGAAGTTGCAGATTTCAATTTAGGAACATCAGAGACTGCAGTACACTGGTGCAGACCAAACATAATTGGCTATAAGTGTAAGTATTTACATCAAAATGTAGTGAATTCACTGATTGGCTGACCTGAAATGTGTGGGGTGGGGATGGGAAATTGTGCGCCTCTGACACCTACATTGAACCACTAAGACTGGGCTAAGAGAACTCTTCCTGAACTTGACTAAACTTCCACAGTTTGTTGTCAACTAGACTATGATCAAGAATAATCACCATGGCCAAAGCTGTCGACACCACCACACCTCCCCAATACTTTTTTTTTTACTCTCAGCTGCTGCACAGTAGACTGGTGACCTCCCAAGAGCTTCCCTGCAAGTTTCCCACCATCTGGTCTTTCAGGTGTCCCCCTGGGACCCCCCGGGCTAGTCTCGGCAAAATGTGCCTCCCGCATCCTGCGCACAATCCACCCAGGATTCGCAGAATCGTATTAACGCGTACATACAGCTACACTCACCTTTATTACACTCAAGTCGTGTCTCTCTTCTCTTGCAAAGTGGTTTGCATAGCCCATCAAAAAGACCTGGCCTGCCAAAGCAACGCATCTGCTGACGTACTTCTAACAGCACCCTGTATTATGGGCATTACTTGCAAAGTGCGCAGTCCTAAACCACGCTCTCAATGTTCTCCTCCTGTTTGTGAATTGTGATTCCTACTGCAGGAGTGCACTGAAAGCTGCCTTCTTGCTTATCAATGTGGTGGTGGTTGGTGTCCAAAATTAATACCTGCACAACCACAAAAACTAACATTTGTCAATAACACTACTTTAAAAAGAAAATATATGTAGATACACACGTAATACGTGCATGTGTTATGAAGGACCATTGCACAAAATGTCACCCATTATTGATTAATTTCCTTTAAGGCTGTGTTGTTGACCGAAATAATGTGCGCTACATCATGTGTCGTTTGTTTCTCTATGGTGTTCACAACCCTTATGTATGAACTTCTTTCGCATCATACGTAGCCAACCGGTGGAAGGACAATAAACTAAACATAAAAAGCAGTTCAACAAATTAGCTTTCAATTTAGACTTAAAAGTCCATAGCTCCAGTGGCTTCCTCATATCAAAAGGAAGAGCGTTCCAGATGGCCACAGAAGCACATTTGAAAGCGAGTGATGTGGTAACCCTCTTTGATGGTTAGCCAATAGCCACTGCGAGGATGTATGTATGTTGACCTTCTTTCGCACCGTACGTAGACAACCATACTAATCGTAGGTGCGGATAACCGGAGTTCGCGTGATGGTTTCTGCTCCCTGAGGAGATCAGCAAGGTATTGTGGTTCATTTGTGGCAAGCACTTTGTTTATAATGAGTGCAACTGTATAATGTAATCGTTCGGCAACTGGAAGCCAATGCAGCTTGGCAGACACTAGACGGACATAGTCTGATCTTGCATTAGCCGTCAGAACACATGCCAAAAAATGTTGTACACACTGCAGCTTGGTAAACACACTGCGCATTTTCAACGCTCAGTTTGATTTTTTTTACCCAGATAAACACTTCTAGAATCACTAAATGTGCCCCACGCCACTACCTCCTTCGCCCTCTAGTCCACTTTGAACACCTCCTGTACCCCAGCGTTCAGCCAGCTCACCTGCACGCCGTGTGGAGTCATCACATCCGTGCAGCCCACCGGGTACGGTCCCGTTCCTGGCGGAATCCCTGCCATATTCCTGCACCACGACCACAATCGACGACGTGGCACAGTGGCAGCAAACAAAACAAGTGCAAACATTCATTAAAGAGATAACCACAGCGCTGCAATTACATTTGTAGGTGCAGCCCATTAGTGACCGAGGCCAGCATGAACAGGAATGTCCCCAAGCTGGTTTCGTCTTGGAAGCTACGGAGGATCGAGGCAGGCTAATGCTTGAATGGGTGCCCACCATGCATGTGTAAGGGATCTGCGAGCCGCCGTCACGCACACACACCACGCAGACATGAAATCTCCGCACTCGGTATAACACGCACCAATCGCACGCACGGGAATACACTGGACGGGGGTCAAGGGTTAGAGGGCACCGACGTCACCAGAGACCAGGCGTGCGATACGAGGATGTGTGTTGGGCACGAGGGAGGAGATGGAGGGGTTAAAAGGGGCTGTGGGACGCGTGTTCAGGGTTGGTTTTGGAACGAGTGTTGCTGTGGGTTGGAGAAATAAAGAATTGCTTAGCCAGTCTCCAACTCCTCTTCACATGCATGACAGGTTGTTGTAGGCTGCAAAGGAAGCAGTTGACCAGAATCGAAGAGCATTCTCATCAACGAAGCTTCAGTAAGGGAGCCTGCACATAGGTGTATCAGCATAAACGGTATGAGTATAACTCCGGTCTGTCTCCGCATGCATGTACATTTTAAATGTTTTCAAGTGCATCAGCCCATTGGTTTTGCAGGCCAATATTATTCAGCAGCATTTTCTTAAGCAGGCAAACACTGGACCGGTTTCAACCATCTGGGTATCATCAGCAGTCAGGCTTGATGTTATTGGTTCCCTGTTCAACGAAAGGATTGAAATGTGGTATACAGTACACAGTTTGCACAGTTATCAGGTATGTATAATAGTAAGTTTCTTATATTTAGTGCATTTCATGCAAATTGCATCTCAAAATGCCGAACATTGTGAACATTTTAACGTAAAAAAGGGTTGTGAACACCTCAAATAACCAACACATACATACAAAAAACACATGATCAAGGGTGCAGGGGTAAACATATTACAACAAACTTTTCGTGAACTATGTTACGGACTATTCCTACACCGCAGTCTTGCAGCGTATAGGACAGTCCATCCCGCAGTCACCCCAGACACGCAACGGCATGCGGTGAGAGTAAACTATTGACCTCCCGACATCAGAAAAAGTCCAGGGAATGACCAGGAAGGTGTTTAAAGTCACCACCAACTCCCTGGATGGTCCAACTCCCCACTCCAGTCCCTCAGAAACAGCAGCAGCACCACCAGTTCTGCCAGATCAGCAGGACCATGGACCCCCCCTCCTCCCCATTACCTCTCACCTACTGTGAGCCCCATGCCCCCGTGACCTCTCACCTACTGTGAGCCCCATGCCCCCGTGACCTCTCACCTACTGTGAGCCCCCCGCCCCCGTGACCTCTCACCTACTGAGTCACCAACCAAACTGCACCTCCGATTGGCACGGTTGGCTATGTACGGCGTGAAACACGTTCAACATGCAGGTATACACATACATGTGAATGATTCAGGAAGACCATATAAATGTAGGATACTTTAAAAGTGGCTACTCTGAAATCAAGGCTCACGACATGCTTTGTTCTATAATGTAGCCTTCTGATTTCATTCTGTCATCTTACTTTATAGTTTCACTCCTCTCTCCTTCTCTTAATGTATCGTTATTTAATTAGCTTTTTTGCCCGTCCAAGGACGGCTACATATTGCAGTAAATCTGAAATATTCAAAATAAAAATTGTTCAGCTCATGATTATTAATGGGGAAGGTTGCCCCATGGAGTGACGTCACCCGTTAATGGTTATTGTGGAGGGGTGCGGCATGTGGAGTGACGTCACCCACTCATGGTTATTGGGGAGGGGTGCGGCATGTGGAGTGACGTCACCTGCTCATGGTTATTGGGGAGGGGTGCGGCATGTGGAGTGACGTCACCTGCTCATGATTATTAATGAGGGGGGGGGGGTTGCGGCATGTAGAGTGCGCGACCTTGTGTGTTAAATCTTGACTTAAAGCTTTCGTGACTGCAGGAATTCATTTTCTTTGGGTCTTTCGGTAAAGCCACGTAGATAGAAAAATAATAACAATATCACGACGTTTCCATCGCAACACAAGCAATCGTCATCAGGTGAAAAATATAACGGGAGAGCTGCTGAGGCAGGATAAAATATATGGTTGGAGCGCTGCTAAGGCAGAAAGTTATAAGGGTTTGAGATGGGTGTAGCCCAAGGGTCAGTGGGCGGGGCTAGAGATGAAAATTGCATGTAAATGTAAGATAGGAGAAATCTTGACAAACGAAGCTGTGGGGGTGGCCATTGTATTGTGAGAGATTAACGTGTCAATGTAAGAGATTTGCTTGTAAATGTAAGCTCGGAGAGAGTTCGGAAGGAGCCATTGCCACATGGAGGTGGAAGCAGATGGCAAGCCGCCATTTACTAACACAGCTAACCAAGGCTGGCCGTAGCCATAGAGTCAACATTGGGGGGGACCAAATCTTCCAGGGCGTCTGGGGGTCCCCCCCCCCCAGAAAAAATATATGCCACCCTCTTGCTCATGATGACACTCACTGTGAATGAAAGCTGACTGTAATAAAACTGCTTGCACTTTCATCAAAGAAACACAATGCTATTTATCATAAGCAAGTACAGCTATACAATATACCATACGAATATGCAATAAATGAAAGCTACTACAAATATTACACATGCAGCGCAACATAAATGATTGACACTTTACTCAGACTTCACGTGGGCTTTCTGACAAATATAACGTAACTAGCTGTACTACCCGGCTTCGCCCGGGACTTGTATCCACCACGGCCGGCCGCCTTTGTCTCCCCAGTGGCGATGTTAATACGCCACACCAGTTACTCGTTTGAGGCTGAGTCGACCTAGGGGAGGTTCAAATAATCGTCAGCGGTGGTGGCCGTGAGCGGGAATGGAACTCGGTTCGCCGGGTTTGTAGCGCAGCGTAGCGTTAACCACTACACCCACCGCTCCTCACACACCACACACGCACAGACACACACACAGACACACACACCACACACGCAGACACACACACACAGACACACACACACAGACACACAGACAGCACGCTAACCACTACACTACCGCTCCCCACACACCACACACGCACACACACAGACACACACACAGACACACACACACAGACAGCACGCTAACCACTACACTACCGCTCCCCACACACCACACACACACACACAGACACACACACAGACACACACACACAGACACAGACAGCACGCTAACCACTACACTACCGTTCCCCCTACACAACACACGCGCGCGCGTCCATAGGTACACATACACGCGCTTGCTGCAGACACACACATACACACACATACATACACGCAGACACACACATACACACAAACACACATACATACACACAAACACATACACAGTGACATGCGTATTCCCATCGCGGGGCACGGGACGTGCCTCCCGGCAAATCCCTCGCAAGCGATCGTACACAGATGGACAGACAACTGAACAGTACGACGTTTGGCTGGTAATTGCATCCAGCATCAGCGAAAGGACGTACTCTGAAATGGGAATTGTTGTGGTTTTACGCGTGTACACACCGGTGGGCCAAAGCAGAGACTTATGAGTGTTTTATCAACGGGACACTTTTTGACTGATTGGCCGTGTGGGGTGGTGGAGGGTTACAACACATTAATAATTAAGGCGAGCGAAAGGCAATAAAGTTATTTGTGAAGAATGGTTGCGAAAGCGTACGTGTTACAAAAAGACTCACTTTACTTAAGAAGCAGGCTAATGTGTACATGATAGACTGTCAGTACAGCCACCCAGAAATATAACCAGGCTACACTGTACATTCTAGAGTGGCAGTACGCTCAGCCAGCTTAATGAGTATTTGTTGAGTGAACATTTAAACAAATCCATTATTGGCGCGTGGGGTTTAAACATAATTATACAGTAGTTTTTTCATGAGAAATGGTAATTGTTGTGGTTTTCCGCTTGAACACACCGGTGGGCTAAAGCAGTCAAGTCTTAGTCTTTTATGAACGTGACAATTGTGTGCAGATTGGGCGTGTCGGGTGGTGGATAAGGGTGACAACACTTTAATAAATAAGGCGATCTAAACGCAATAACGTTGTTTATGAATAATGTTTGCGAAAGCGTACGTGTTACAAATTGACTAACTTTACTTCCTAACCAGGCTAATGTGTACATGATAGACTGGCAGTACACCCAGCCAGCTGAATAAGCAGGCAGCAGTCTACATAATAGACGGGCAGTACGCTAAAGCAGCTTAATGACTATTTGTACGAAGAACATTTAAAGAATCGATTATAATAACCAGGCTACAGTCTACATTATAGACTGCCAGTACACCCACTCAGCTTCATAAGCAGGCTAGAGTCTACATGATAGAGTGGCAGTACGCTCACAGAGCTTAATAAGCAGGCTACAGTGTACATAATAGACTGTCAGTACGCTCACCCAGCTTAATGAGTATTTGTACAGTGAACATTTAAGTAATCGATTGTTGGCGCGTTGGGTTTAAAAGTAATATTAATAGCACACATTGTGGTGGGGGTGTAGTGAAGAGTAGGAAAAACTTTGATGAATTTACCTCAGAGTGGCGTGGTGGGTGTCGAGGCCTAGTAGCGTGCAAAGCCTGCGGCCTCGCCTAAAATTGTCCACGTGGAAGAGGCAGGGTACGGGTGGCGTTCCTTCCCCCCCCCCTAGCGCGCCAACAACACTGTGTAATGGCTATTATTTAATTAATTACGGCGCTTATGAAAGTGGCGAAGGCGTGGCTAGCGGTTGGCAGGGGCAACCGCTGTCCAATGAAAGTGCGTATGGTCAGGAGACACACAGACACACAGACAGACAGATAGACAGACAGATTCACGATTTTATATATATAGATGTGTACACTGTGTGTGTGCACTTTGTGTGTACACTGTGTGTGTGTACACTGTGTGTGTGCGGGGAGCGGTGGTGTAGCGGTTAGCGCGCTGCGCTATGAACCCGGCGACCCGAGTTCGATTCCCGCTCACGGCCAACACCGGTGACTATTATCTGAACCGGTCCCGGGCCTCCCCTAGGTCGACTCGGCCTAAAATGAGTGCCTGGTGCGGTGTGTAAACATCGCCACTGGGGAGACAAAGGCGGCCGGGCGTGGTGCTGGCCACCCACCCCCTCGTGTGCCGTGCCGGCCTTCATAGGTGTTACTCGCTAACAGTACTTGCCCCTAAATTCTATTAAGGCTACACGGGGGATCTTTGTCTTTGTGTGTGTGTGCTGACGAGCGCTGACCAGATGACCGACAGTCAACCAAACCTCACACACAAACACACAAGGGCAGCCGTCGATAGCAGAACACGACACACACACAACACCCACATAGCGCTCTGCGTGTGTAGCTGTGTGTGTGTAGCTGCTGTGTGTGTAGCTGCGTGTGTTGCTGTGTGTGTGTGTTACTGTGTGTAGCTGTGTGTTACTGTGTCGCTGTGTGTGTGTAGCTGTGTGTGTGTTACTGTGTGTCGCTGTGTGTGTGTAGCTGCGTGCATTGCTGTGTGTGTAGCTGTGTGTGTGTTACTGTGTGTAGCTGTGTGTGTGTTACTGTGTGTAGCTGTGTGTGTGCTTGTGTGAGACCCCACTCCAAACCCGAGCCCGAGGGGAGGGGATGTAGACGGGACTCACCGTTCGCGCGTCTCGCAGGGCCACTCCACCAGCAGCACCAGCAGCAGCAGCTCGCCTCTCACCCCGGGTGCCCTCCTTATACATCATCCACACGGAACGCCCCTCGAGTCGCGTTGCACAACCCCCATCGCGCCATGCCCCGGTGACGAACGCACGTCCTGGGGCGCCACAAACAAAATGAGTGTATTTAACCTAAAACATTTAAATAAAGTAGTTTTTTTTTAAGAAAGAAAAAACTAAAAAACAATTGTGATTGATGTTTTTACCCTTCCGATACTTTGGGGCCGTCCATAAATGACGTCACGCGATTTTGGACGATGTTTGACCGCCCCCCCCCCCCCTTCGTCACACGGCGTCACAAAGTCAGACCACCCCCCTCAAATATGACGTCACAAAGCTCTGCCCCCCCTCCCCCCCAAAATAAACCATGCTTCAAATCGCTTTAAACTATTGTCATCGTAGTGCGTATTAAATTTGGCGCTGCTCTCTGATGTTGTAGGATAAAACATTTATAAAAAAGTATATTTAATGAAGTAGAACGTGTTGTCTATATTTATTTAAAGTTACGTATTTTGATGTGACGTCACATTTCTCAACCCCCCCCCCTCGTCACACATCGTCACAAATGTCTGATCCCACCCCCCTAGGTACGTGACGTAATTTATGCACGGTCCCTTTGCACTCCTATCCGTGTTTTTTTGTATTATTGTTGTAACTTTCTAAGCTGCCTCTACTGGACGTGTGAAAAGGCGCTTTATAGATCATCGGATTCCTCCCGCATAAAGATTCCGATTCATTTCACGTCCATCCCACCCCCCCCCCATGGCCCACGTCCCCCCAGCATCAGCAGACATTCGATAACCAAAACCGACGGTGTGATTTTAGAAGTTTTCAATAAAAAAAAAATCTTTCCGTGGTTGTCACACCTGATGATGATTGCTTGTGTTGCAATCGAAACGTCGTGATTTCTTTATATTTTTTATTTTTTCACCTACGTGACTTTACCAAAAGAACCAAAGAGTATGGTGTGATTTTTGTTGCGAGGTTTGATTTTCCTACTACGTTTTCCATTTTCTGCAACATGTTTAACAAAGCGATTTAATACAATCCTCAAGTTTGCATTGCAGCTCACAGTACTGAAACAATGTGATGCTATCAGACCATCGAGTAAACACGCTTAACAACACAGGCTGCTCCCCAAGCCAATAGACTCTTTGTGTAATGTGTAACCACAGTGTTACTGTACAGTATTTGTAACAAAGTGAGGGCACAACCGGCGAATGTGAAGATAAAACCGTGGGTGGAGTGTCAATTCTGCTCTCAACCACTGAGAAGAGCTTTCTATTGTGCAATAAACATCACAAAATTACCACTCAGATAAAAATAGCTGTACTACACTTGAATGAATACATGCACTTGATTGTATTCTAGAATTAGCTTAAATTCCTATGTTTTCATCTTGGGAGGGGTTTTTTTCATCCAAGGAAGAATTAACGTTTTTCACTTGAATATCAATCTCTTCTTCAAACTTAATCGGCACGTTTTAACTCCAGTGCTCATCGTCCGGGGTAGAATACATTTTGATGGCTTCATTCTACAGCTGTTCACTTAGAAATGGGAGAAATGTTTTGTTGTTGCTTCCAAGACCGGTCACAGTCATTGTACAAGGAACCCCAGAACTAACATACTGGAGGAAACATAAAATAATTAAACTCCAGCCACTTTGGGGGGGGGGGGGGGGGATAAACAGAGCAAATGCCAGTCACATAGTGATACGTGCAAGGAAAATAGAATCGTGTTGTGTGAATAGGACATCGGATGAAGAGTCGTACATCAGGGAAGGACAAACTAAACACAAAAAGCAGTTCTAAAAAAAAAAAGAGTTCTCAACTCAGATGTAAAAGTCCATAGCTCCAGTGGCTTCCTTATATCTAAAAGACCGTTCCAGACGGTCGCAGAAGTGCATCTGGAAGCGCACGATGCGGTAACCCGTCCTTGTTCGATGTCTAGCTAAAAGCCACTGCGAGGATGTCTGCTTGTTGAACTTCTTTTGCAACCTAAGTAGACCGACGGCGCTAATCGGGCGGCGCGAGGTTGAACAGGTTTGTCCTGCCACTCGGTGGTGTAAGATCTGCAAACTCATTCACCGCAGTGCACAGAGCACTGGGTCCCATCAACTCCGGGAATGTTGCCTTGAGTGCCTCGGGCAAAGGTCACTTGAATCAGCAGCGAGCCGATGCTGCCACACCATCAAGTGACAAAGTCCCCGTTATTTGCAAGCAGTGTTTATTCAGACAAGTTCAGACGGGCGTGCGTAGAATCTTCAAACTTAAATCAAGGCACCACGGGTACTTCTTGTCAATGCTTGTGGTTAACACCGATTATAATGCAATGTGTGTTTGCTCGCATACTTCAACTGGTTTGGCATTTTCTACTAAAAAAATTATAATCAAAAATGAGGATCACATGGCAGTGTGCATTTAGCAGAATTATAAGGAGTGCAATAACAAGGTAACATTACATGGCAGTGGTAGAAATTGCATATTTTCAAAGCACATTAAATCAGCATTTCTCACCTACCGTTATCACAAGCCAATTGGATCCACCAATATAAAAGTGCACATTATTAGTTACTGAATCAATATAAGAAAAAGTGTAATATAAGGCAGTGTTCATAATAGATGAGAATCTGACAATCACAGCATTAAACATAAGCTCTAACAATTTTAGCAGACATCATTTTTCATACCAAAAATCCGCTTCCATCTGCAAGTTAGAGTAAAATACATTGCTCACTTCTAAAAAGACAATGGCAATGAATAGCTAAACAATGCAAGAAAACTCTGCAAGGATACATTTGATTAAGTCGGCAATTTATCATACACATAATACAAGAGGCACAGACAATTAGCATCAGCTGATTGTTTTCATCAAGAGAACACAAATATCATTAGGCAACATTCAGTCCCACCTGCAAGTTAGTCCCAATATACTGCACACTTATAATTAATCATTGAATGACCACCAATAGCTAACCAGGCATAAAAGGAATGAAGGATTTTAATTTAATGTAGCACGCCGATTGGCTTGGTCAGGTGGTACACAGATCACGCGTGATCAGTACTTGACGGTGATCGTCTTGACCTCGGTGAAGAACTCGAACGAGTCCTTGGCCCCCTCACGCCCGATGCCCGACGCCTTCATCCCCCCGAAGGGCAGGTTGAGCTCGCGGATGAGCCAGCAGTTGGTCCACACGATGCCAGCCTGCAGACGCTTGGCCACGCGATGCACTCGCGCCACGTCCCTGGACCACACCACCGCCGCCAGCCCGTAGCGCACGCAGTTGCTGCGGGCCACCGCCTCGTCCTCGTCCTCGAAGGGCGACACGCACACGACCGGTCCGAAGATTTCCTCCTGCATGGCGGCTGAGTCGTCCGGCACGCCCGTGATGACCGTGGGCGCCAGGAAGTAGCCGCCCTGGCACTGCGGGGGCAGCAGCAGGGGGTCCACTCCCTCGCCACACAGCACGCAGCCGCCATCCCGCTCCGCCTGCTCCACGTATCCACGCACCTGCGCGCACGCACGCGGCATCGCACCGGTCAGAGAGTTTGTAGCTACCAGATAAAGGAAGCCAAGTGGGGTTGAGACGAATTTGTACTAGTGTAGGGTACTGCTTGGGGATACCAAGTGTTAAAGGACAACAGCAAAAACAGCTGCCATTCACCAATGAGTGGCATTGAGGTCACCATCGTTCTTGTGCCAGGCTACATGCACGCATAATTACACACAAACACAAAGGGTACAAATTGTTGTCCTGCAACAATAGGCCACATTATTACCACTGCAAAACGGCCCACAAAGATATCTGTCCATCACTGCAAGCATCTTAGCCACGTGTATCAGTTACTTGAAGGGTATAAATTCGACACGCCAAAAACGGTCTTCCTAGTTTTAGGATACTCGGAGGCCCCTGCAATAACTTCTGTCCCTGCAGGGGCCTCTTTAATCTCCATCAACACGCACACAATTCTTTGCGTAATTATTCGATGACGCCGAGGTGCGTGTTAATAATGTGTGGAATGTGTGGTTGCAAGTCCGATTGGGCACCCGATTAAAGGCCCAGTATCTCACCCCTGCCCTAACCACAGCACCACACACGCACCTTTGCGAGGTGCTCCTTGCTGATGAGGGGTCCCATGTTGGAGGTGGGGTCATTCTGAGGTCCCACCTTCCATGCACGGGATGCTTCGACAAACTTTTTCAGGAACTGCTTGAAAATGGGCCTCTGCACGTAGATACGACTTGTGCACAGGCAGATCTCTCCCTGTAGGAAGATATGTTAGAGAGTAAAAAATCTGAATCCAGCATCATTTCAGTGGCGCTTGGTCCGAAGAAAACATTCTCCAGCGGTAAATCAAAGAATCGTCCAAATGCCACTGCGGTACACTTCAATAGTGGAACACGTGGCGAACGCATGTTCACTGCGAGCATTATCCGAGAGCGCGAGTAGTATACACATTATGTCCTCTAAAGCCATCAGCTAGATTTACAACTTACATATAGATTTCTTGCCGATACTCAATTCACAAGCGATACATCTATACATGGACATAATAAGCTACTGCTCGGCATTTGAAGATTAATTGATGCATCGAATAAAATTGATATCTTATGCTCACAAAATATGCATCGACTCAATCATATTAACAATTATTTTCAATTCAAGTAAATTATATTGAAATTTTACCAGAAGGTCAATGGTTAGCACAATCATAAAAAAGACTAAATTTAATTTAAGGGATACACAGTACAGTTGATACACAGTACCTTATGAGATTATAAAAAAAAGGCGAATATAGTTGAGGCAGGCAACACAAACAAGACGCTGTAAACAAAACAATCATTTTTGAAATAATCATGACTCCAAATCATGACAATTCATCAAAATGAATCAGCAGGGGGTGAATCATTCATGTGCCTTTTAGGGGTGTAAAAATTATAAAATCATTAATTAACAGTGACCTTAATCTCACTATACCTGCATCATCTGGTGCGTAAGAATAGTTTACATGTTATAACGAGTGTGCATGACCCCTCCAACCACTAGAGGCTGCTAGATTCACGACAATGTAGAAAAGATATTCAATGATATAACAACACTAGCGGCTGTTAGTATCCCAAACTGGTCTGAGCCTCCCCTTTGGTCGAGGTGGAAATGCAGCCCTGAAAATTCTTGTTCACACCACCGTTCACAGAAGGGCCTCCCCACTAGAGGGAGTTCTAAAGAAACTTCGGGGGTATTTTGGTCTACTCTTACACACTGGCCAGATATCTTGCAAGAGCTAAGTACCCAAACTTTACCCCATCGCACGCAACCGGCCGATCGACTGTGGTGATGTACCCCCATTTGTACTGCTGCGTGGACAAGAGGCAGGGGGATTTAAGTCCAGTGTGCTTACCATTGCACCACAGCCCACTGGGAAAATATAGCTGATGAACTTTGCTATGAATAAAAGCCGATCGCACATGGGCAGCAGCATGGCCGAGTGGTAGCACGTTTTCTGCTTGTTTAAAAAAGTTTGCAGTTCGGGCTCCGCGGCTGCCATGATCCATGCAGTCTGTTTTGTAGTGGACACTATACATTCTGTGAAGTTATTTTTATTTTTTTTAATAGTAGGTCACGTGTGCTGGTGTGTACCCAATTTGATCACGGCGCATAGCAACATCGCTTCCTACTGGCATATAAACTTTCACTTGCTGGCCGGTGCAAAGTTCACCTTGTGCCACACAGGGAAAGATGCCGCAGGGGGTTCCCTGCCACAGGGAACACCGAGAAATACCGCATTGCAGTCGTGCTACAAATATTAACCCTTCACCATTCCGAGACGTCTCTAGTTTGCAGGGTGGGTCCCATTCACCACCGAATGAATCTCAGAACGTGCAAGCGGTTAGAGTTAACTTTATTTAGAGAGGCATATCGACGTCGTTTTTAAAGACACTGTACTCACTGCAGAGAACTGTAGCAGCACGATGCCACTCTGTGATAGCTGGCGCCAAACTGTGCTACACGCCCTCCCGCATGGTCTTGTGGGAACAGTGGTACTGATAAAGTTGTTTTTTCCCTTCCGGTTCCGTTCCGATGATGTAGACGTACTCGTCATTGGAACAGGAAAGGGTTTAACCGAGAGTGATGATGGCACGTGGCCTATCGGAAAACACAGCCGGACGAGCCCCCCCGGCTGTGAGCGAAAAGGCCCCCCATTGACCTGGTTTGCGAAGCTGGATCGGACGGTGGTCGCCACGCAGGCATCGAGGTCGGCATCTGCGAAGATGATGGCGGGGTTCTTCCCGCCAAGCTCCAGGGAGAGGCGCTTGCAGTGAGGGGCGCTGCGCACGGTGATGTCACACGCCGTGGCCGTGCTGCCCGTGAAGGAGATCGCTGGGACGTCGGGGTGGCTCACGAGGGCGGCGCCTGCCTTCTTGCCCGTACCCAGGACCAGGTTCACCACGCCGGCTGGCACGCCTGAACCGTAGAATCACCCAATGATGCGTTGCTTCATTCGGTTATTGCAGAATCTCACGTTCGCGATAGGTGCATTGCATTTTGCGCGGGAGAATGGATGACTAATTATGCGAATTGTACACCGATTATGTGCTATATATTTTAATGGAATGAATAAAAAAAACAAGACAATACCATTGAGATGGCAAAAAAGAATCAAGTCTTGAAAGGAATGACCATAATTTTGGAACAAATCAAATTATTACTGCTGGGATGAATAATTAAATACCTCATTAACAGTGTTGCCGACTGACTCCGTTAATTTTACACAGGCGATATCATTAAAATAGTTGTGTATTTGTATAGCAAGCAGTTAATAACCTCCAATTTTACAGTCTCCATGGATTACATGTTCAGCAATTAGCACAGGGACATAATGTGAACTGCATTGACTCGTAACATAAGAATCTCTCAAGCTGTAGTATAGTAATCAAGAATGAGACCTTTTTCTTTTCTTAGAGCTTTAACGTAGTATACTAGAGTCAAGTTGTCGCAACCGGCATACATTTTTTACTATCATCAAAACTGACCAAAGATATGTACAACTGACCATAACGTATATTCGGCTTTATAGTAGCTGTGATTATTCAACAAAATGCAGCTTCCATTAACGGACGTTCATCATTGACAGGGATGACGATGCAATGTCTACTCGTGAAACGATGCCAGAGTGTTCAGCTGCTATGAATTTCCACATGATAAGCCACTTCATTTAGTGATCATTTTCGACCAGGTCACTTCTGAAAAATAGCTACATAGCTCAGTTGGCCTTAACTGGTAAAATAAATAAAATTAACGTAACATAAAACTATTTTTTGCCAATAGCACAACCGGAATAGCATCGGGTAAATGTAATGGCTATTACAAGAGATGTGCAAAGTTATAGATTTTTCACAACAAGAAAGATGTAAAAGGCCACCTCACCAGCCTCCTTGAGCAGCATGCAGAACATCCATGCGGTCACAGAGGTCAACTCGCTGGGCTTGGCAACCACCGTGTTTCCCAGGGCTATGGCTGGAGCGATTTTCCACGTGAGCAGGTACAACGGCAGGTTCCACGGGCTGATCAGCCCAACTGGCAAAGCACGTGCACACCAAACAAGCTCATTATTTGTCGACCTACAAGGTTCAGTACGTGAGCCCACACACTTCTTCTTCCTAGCGTTGTTCCCGCTGTGGCGCAGGGTCCGCTTTTCGGCATTGTCTTCTCCATACGCGAGCCCACACACGTATGGGGGAAAAGTAAAGTGGCCAGTTTCCGCAGTGTGCCGGAGCTCAGTATGGGCAGGAGGTGCAAGTCTTGTACTTGACGCTTCGCTGGGAATGTTATATTACAG
The DNA here is from genome assembly GCF_015708825.2 of Lethenteron reissneri. Taxonomy (NCBI): domain Eukaryota; kingdom Metazoa; phylum Chordata; class Hyperoartia; order Petromyzontiformes; family Petromyzontidae; genus Lethenteron; species Lethenteron reissneri. The sequence continues at coordinate 12,911,222 of NC_083807.1, read as the reverse complement.
CCGACTCGTGCTTCTGATGCAAGCACTCAACATTGGTGCCACTCTGTTTTGTTCCACAATAAAAGTGAAACATTGTCCTCAAATAATGTTTAATTTTATTCCAATAATCAACAGTCTTTGTGTGGGACATCAAAGTTATTTTAAAGTTGTTTATATTTTCAAAATGTAAGAATCAAGATATTTTATATGTTCACCGCACTTAACACTAATATTCAGATCTAATTTCCATTGTGTGGAAAAAACATTAAAAGTAAAACAAACTTAGATTCACCCAGTGGCTTTATACAATACAAACTCACGACACTTTGTATATGCAGACTAATACGAATATGTAATTGGCTAACATCACCAGCGGGAATTTTATACTATACAGTTTTATGAAAGTCAATTGATATCCATAACGTACAATCGCATTACCAAAAACCACAGTTTTTCTCTCCGAAAACATATTCCCGAGTCTATGATAGTATAAAAAAAAACATAGTACAAGCTCAAACGACAAAACGATACACGATCGAGTAATAGTTATCACCGTGCCAACGTGACCGACTACGACATCATGCCCGGTGTTCCCAGTTAAGAATGAACTCAATGCCCCAAACACGAAGCACTGCGGCTCGCTCGCAAACTTGCTTGCTGTCCGTGCGTGCAATGTTCTTCAAATGCTTCGCGCCAGGCGGTTACGTACCCTACTCCAACGGGACTGCGCACCGTGTAGTGCATGCAGCCCATGTGGTCAGCCTGCGTGCACTCATTGGTGTAGTGCTGCACGGCGGACGCGAAGAACCTGAAGTTGTACGCGGCGCGCGGGATGTCCACTGTTCTTGCGTGTTCCAGTGTTTTTCCTGCAATGACAGCGAAGGACGCTCAGAGTCGACCAGTTAGGGCGACGTGTAATCGTTTGATACTCAGTATCACGCCTCTCGCACAAGCGTACGACACAACCCCTGCAGCGCAAACGGAATGAAGAAGCACGATTGAGCAAAGCACAGCATAAAGGTAGTAAGTAGCACACCAACTTAAAATTCACAATATATTTCTCAGACAACCAACAACATTTTATGAGCGGAGCACTTAAAAACGAACTACTAAAAAAACAATTTTTATTTCATCAGGTAAGGCCCACTGAGCTATATAGCTCATTTTAATAAGCAACCTGGCCACAAATGATAGCCCAACAAAGTCGTTTATCATGTGGAAATTTATAGCAGCCAAATATTCTAAAAGCATTTTAGGGAGAGAGAGAACACACAACCTCGAAATATGCAGGTGGCAGGGTCGGGATCGTACCCACAACCTCCTGTATACCAGGCAAGGTAGTTAACATCTCGCCACTGGAGCACTTAACACTACTGCACCCCAACATTAATGTATTATGTAATTAATTCTAACACACACAGCTTTGATGAGTGTAACATAAGTGGAACCGATTGTTTCATTTCATCATTGCGATACATTGCTACTGTACACCGAGATTCTAAGAGGTTCAACAGACAAGAGGGCCAAGTGGGCTCTACTGACACTCTGGACTCAATCGGGTCAGCCGCTTTGATTATCCCAGGTTCGCAATTGTAATGAGTTGATAGTTTTGGTCTGGAATGATTGCATATAATAATAATGTTGCATTGGTTTTGTGCTTGATTCAACTACCTTCCAGCTCTGAGAAGAAAAAAAAACAGAATGTCACGTGATTAACATTTCTTTCTGGAGAAAGGAAGGGGGGGGGGAATTGCTGCTCCTAAGTATGGATCAGAGGTCACTTGAGATTCAGTCGAGGTTCTGTCATATCTCCTTCCACGAACCATTCTCTAGGGTGTGATGATGCATTGCTCTGCAAGTATTCCCAATGGACTCCTTTGTCTCAGGACACGATGCCGATAGCACAATATTGATACATTTCGAGAAATGGAACAGAATTATAAAAAATATCCTCCAACTCCATTGTTAGTGAAGCCCCATGCCTATTGATGCTACCAGAGCCTTTAGTTTGGCCAGATAACATGCCCTGACATTTGGGATGAGGCCAGCACTCATAAGGCAGCACTGCAATCATTATTTAATTTATTGTGTCAGAGTCAAGGGCAGATCTGAATGTCAAAACACAAAGGTCTGTTTTCCATTACTGCACACTCACGGACTTTCATCAAGTTATAAATAAAACCTATCCGATGGTTTATGAAAGTGGCACAGTACAGTGATTGCAAAACAATATTTTAATCAGATGAGCACCACTGTATGCACTTCATACTGTATAGAGAGTAGAAAGTATAAACAATGGCACTCAAAAATGATCAGCAACCCGATTACGCATGATATCTGTTTCTTTTCTGTTATTCGTGGCCATTTCACAGATAAGCGGGTGGGGTGGGGGATTTATATCCGTCTTCATCCACGGCACACTAAAATATTTCCACCGCTGGCAAAAGTCTGCGATTAATAGATACTTTGCCGATGAAGAAAATGCACCGAGGGCGACTACTGCAGAGACACAGCAACGAAGGCGACTCATGTGCAAAGGTGAGACGGAGTTTTGCGTCGCAGAACCATTGAGAACAGCGACAGCATGAGCAGTCTTCTTACTAGCAGTCACTAGACAAATGGGGGATGATGACATGACTAAGATGATCTTGATAAAGATAGTGACAGTGGTGATGTCAGTGGTAGATATCACATCACACTCAAGGGGCAAATCACTCGTTGTCTGCATTTATTCAGACGTTTGCACAGAAAACAGGGTCTAAAGTAGATAAACAAGGATGACAGGAGCTGTGAAGAGCACACACCCCATATCTCCACAGATAAGAGCGGTTTCACTCTAGAATTTATTGAATGGATAAACTTACATAATTAAATCAGCTCGGTATTAAGAGGGGGTGGGATTGTGTGTGACAGATTAATGAAATCGCAATTTAATGTTAAATTGGGGTCAAGTATTTTTTGTCCAACTGTGAGAGAGAATTAAAACATGTTTGTCCAGGTATAAGTTGCCGCAACTTCAACTACCACTGCTAAACAGGTGAAGCCAGTGAGACAAAACAGGGCCCAAGATCCCGATCTTGAAAACTACACTGCTCCTTTTTTACATAATAAGTTTCTGTAACTGGAATACGGCGAAATATATTATCTGCTGGTTTACGCACCAGGGTTAAACACTGTTCTCCAATACTCAGGAATGCCTTAGCCAGCATGCACGGAGTTAAAATAATTGTTTACTTAACATTGTTGATCATTCGACAATCTGTGTGCACAAACAGCTCAGAAAAAAATCATTGTATGTTTAACTTCTTTCGCACCCTACAAAGCCAACCGTGCTGATCGGAGGTGCGGGGGAAGGACAACCAAACACGAAAACATTTATATTGTTTATGCAACGCCTCTTATGCAAAAACTGTTTCCAGTTACTCTATTGTACGAGCCTGGAAACAGAAACATGAGTGGAGCCAAATGTTATTGTCATAAAATATTTAAAAATACTTTTTTTTAAACACGCTTTAATGAAATGTACCGTACTCGTAATGGCAGAACTCCACGACTCCATAACGTAAGGGACCATGGTGATTTACAGCCAACGTGAGTTGAGCGTGGACAATTAGATCCGTAAAAAAGATTGTTTAAAAATATACATTTTTATTTTTAATGATAGAATATAGCATTGTCTTCAGTGTGACACACCTATACCAAGTTTGCAGTCGATACGACATTGGGAAGATGGTTGAAATTGAGTTACAAGATTTGAGGATACGACAACAGAGTTAAATAAAAGCCTGTAAAATGTTTTTAAATATATATATTTTTTTATGATAGAATATAGTCTTGTCATCAATATGACATAAGTTTACCAAGTTTACAGTTGATAGCACATTGGGAAGTGGGTAAAAATTGAGTTGCAAGATTTTTTTAAGGATACAACAGACGGAGTGAGATAAATAAAAGCGTGTAAATAAATAAATAAAGCTTCCCTGGTCGATGCAGTACAACATTTGCAAACGAGCAAGTTTTTAATGAACGTTCGAAAACAAATTGGAAATTTAAAATTTGCTCAAATGTATCTGCCAGTGACGCTTGTTACAATAACAGTGCATATTTTTTAAACAAATTTGGTAAGCTTACAAACATTCAAATATTGGCACTGCCCACAAGCAGTTATAAATGATATGAAATCACTTGGATGAGCCACGAAACCTCATCTATTCATAAAACATGCGAGTGCCCATTTTCAAAGCGTGGAAATGTTAGCATTTGTGAAAGGTTAACATTTTGTGAATGCAAAACTAATTTGCATGCAAGCAGGCAAGTCCTGCTTTGCATAATATATGTATAGTACTGTTTAATGATAAACCCCAACAACACGAGCATCATCAGTATATATATCAACATTACCATCACGTGGCAAACCCCGTACTATGGCTTGCCATTTCTATTGAGAAATTGTCTTTGTTAATGTTAATAGTTATGCAGCGACTGCTCACATTAAAGAGCATTGCCGATATACACAGTATGCTGTGTTATAATCGATACAATGCACACTCCAATAACGCACTATTAATTCAGCAACGCCTCTTGGAAGCCAAACTAATTTGGGGGTGAGCATTTCCAATCATGGAGGATATCTCCCATAATAAACTAGTGTAATATATAAGTAAATAGGTTTCCATGAGCCACAGAACTCGAGTATGTACAGTACTCGAAATAGAACCTTTTTGCCAGTATCAAAGTTTTCTTACATTTTTTACAGTATTCTAATTGCACCCTTGGCCCCGCATTTCCATATTTTTTTTATTCAACTGACTAGAATACGACGTTTCGATTGCAACACAAGCAGTCGTCATCGGGTAGAACTAAATTTGAGAGAGAGACAAAACACAGACACGGAGACACACAGACAGACACACAAGCAGAAAGAGACAACACAGACACACAGAGAGACACACAACATAGACACACAGAGACCCAATTCCTCTGTGTCGTGCCCCGCTTCTCTATTTAAGGCCTCGACACAGAGGCATTGGGTCTCTGTGTATCTATGTTGTGTGTCTATCTCTATGCGTCTCTGTGTTGTCTCTCTCTGCTTGTGTATCTGTCTGTGTCTCCGTGTCTGTGTTTTGTCTCTCTCTCAAATTTAGTTCTACCTGATGACGACTGCTTGTGTTGCAATCGAAACGTCGTATTATATTATTTAATTTATTTTATTTCCACGTGACTTTACCAAAAGAACCAAAGAGCAATTCCTGCAGTCACAAAAGCTTCAAATCAAGTTTGTGTCTGGCATAGTTAATTTTACACTTCATTTGACTTTCATTTCGTCAGAAATGCACTCCGACCGATCTTTGACTGGCAAGTATTTCTCTTTAAAGTCTTCATCAATCATATTTAGGGAAAAGAACAGCAACTGCTGCCCATGAAATCTGGGTATCAGTGCAGCATGGCTCGAGTCACACACATCCCTTTTCCACTGGCGCATCTGAGCCACGCCAGTGCGGGGCTCTCGTGGCAAGGGTGGGTTTTCCCACTGGCAATTTACCGAGCCGAGCCAGAACCAAACTGTGAAACATTGGCTCCACAAAGACATCTGAATCTAGCTCCGACCAAACACTGCGAGCGAGGGCAGGGTGAAACAACCTGGTGCCTCCTGAGCCGTGCATGGATGGCAAGGCATGAAAACGATGTGGCTCGGTTGTCAAGTGGACGAGAGGTAACAGGCATACCCTGGTCGTGGGACTCTGCTCTTGCCAGCTCCTCCAGCCGGGACTCGATGAGCTCGGCGAGCCTGGTGAGGATCCTGCCGCGCTCCAGGGGACTCGTGGCAGCCCACGCCGGGAAGGCGCGCTTCGCCGCTTCCACCGCGGCGTTCACCTGCTCGCAGCGGCAGCGAGAGGGGATGTCATGCCACCGTCATGCCACAGCGTACACTGCGTGTTGTTTAAAGCAGTGTGGCGTGCTCTCAAAGTGTGGGCGCCTGGGCCACCAGTGGACACGGACCTTCGAGGTTGGGTCCGCGAGCGGTGATGCAAATGGAGGTTGAGCTAGACATAATGACCTGTTATTTTGGACATTAAGCTTTGACTTATGATATTTACATACATTTTTTTACTACGCAGATTAAGCTACCCTTGCCATATGGTCTAAATGCCCCCCCTCCCCATAAAAAAACGTATAGCTGCGTTAAAAAAAGTTTACACGTACGGGTAATACGAATAATTTTCACTGGTATTTAGAGAGAAGTGAATGCGTTTTGTCATTAGAGGCGAGGGGCCGGGCGGTCCGCGGAAATGTTTGCATCGGCCAAATGGTCCGCGAGCCAAACACATTTGAGAAAGATTGCTTTAAAGTCAAACTTGTAACGTAGTAAAATTCAGCTCTAATGGGAGGCAACAATGAAATTTGAAGCCAAAAGTCGCTGGTTCGTTCGACTCGCGTGGCAGATAAAATGACCAGTTGCTTTTTTAATCCTCCCGTGTGTCCACGTGGAAGAGTAGGCCAAATTTCCTGCATTTGGAATCCCTTCCACCGGCGGTTGCATTAACAAGTATGTCCAGGGCTACACTACGACTCCCCGCAAAGACAATACTAACATTACGCGCACACACACCTCGGCTTCGCCGCTGTCGGGGACTCGGCAGTACACCATGCCGGATGATGGTTCAAACGAGTCCACGTGCGTCTCGCTGGCCACGAACTCGCCATTGATGTAGTTCTCCAGCACCAGCAGGACGCCGCTGCACGCCATCTGTGCACAAAGTAGCGTGCTGTTGTTGGCCTATTACAATTGCCGTTGTTGTTCAAATGGGGAGTCCCGAGCAACTTGAAACGCGCAGCCTCAGCCGAGAGTTTAAATGCCCACGGTCGTGCCCAACACGTGCGCTCCATGTGGCGCCAACGCCAAGGCCATTGGCCAATGAGAGCGAGGGGCGTTGCGAGGTCACGCCCACTCTAGGGGTCAACGTTCACCGGATCAGCTGTGTGTTTATTCATTCCAGCATCCCATGCGTGTGTGCCTGTGTGCGTGTGTGTGATTGTGGGGAGAGGTAGTGTAGAGGTTAGCGCGCTGCGCTACGAATCTGGCGGCCGGGTTTGATACCCGCTCACGGCCAACACCAGTGACGATTATTTGAACCGGTCCTGGGCCTCTCCTAGGTCTACTCAGCCTCAAATGAGTACCTGGTGCCATGTTTAAACATCGCCTCTAGGGAGACAAAGGCGGCCGGGCGTGGTGTTGCCCACACCACCCACTCGTGTGTCCTTCATAGGTACTCCCATACACCTGTATAAATTGTATGCGATGTCTTTGAAATTTGGGATTTTACCACCAAATGAATCGTGATATCATGTGATGGGGTCGTTTTTATTTACCCAAATTGTATCCTCACAGTGCTGTCTACGCCATGGCATGAAACAAACAGTATTTGGGAACTCGCAGCGCAGTTCATCGCCCCTTGTTCTAGAACAGCTCGTGGTAGGAGATATCACAGCACTGCTTCTGAAAGTGACATCTTATTCACACTAGTAGGCAACACTCTCCCATCTGTATTCTTAGGTTTTTTCGGTAAAGTCACGTAGGTAAAACATAAAAATTAATAAAAGCAAAATAAAATAAAAATCACGACGTTTCGGAGGCAACACAAGCTTCCGTCTTCAGGTGGAACCGTCACAGCCACGACAGCTGCAGGAAGTAAATGTTCGGGCAAGTGCTGTTACTTGATACAGCTGTCGTGGCTGTGACGGTTCCACCTGAAGATGGAAGCTTGTGTTGCCTCCGAAACGTCGTGATTTTTATTTTATTTTACTTTTATTAATTGTAATGTTTACCTACGTGACTTTACCGAAAAAACCTAAGAATATGAATCCTTGCAGTCACGAAAGCTTCAAATCTAGAACTCTCCCATCTGCCCTACCACGAAGAGAAGTGTACGTCACGTAACAGTCAACCCAGTATTTTCAATGATCCGACCTTGAATTTAGCTAAATGAAATGCGAAATCATATTTAAAGTGATTTCTTTTTTGTGAAGTAATTGTTGACTGGGTTGAGATGATGAGCGCCCGAAAACTTTAAAACCTGATTTAATTAATCACGGTAGGCTGTTTGGATTTAAACCCAGAATCTCAGTGGTGCCGGCTCAGTTCTGTGACCTCTGAACTACCCAGTCATCCAGACCAATTTTCTTTGTTTACTTTTTTTGTGTTTTCCACAGTTTGCTTCCAGTTTTCCTTTCGGCATCATAGCACGAGGCAGTATCCATTCGAACAGGCATAGCTGTGCAACCACAATGTGTTCGAGTTTGGGTTAGGAAGGAAATATTGAACTGCTTTTGAGTTCACTTCAAGTGATATTTATTTATCCACACACTACGCTATGCACTTTCCCATACACCGTACGACAGCAAAATGTTTGCTGCATTTCAATCAAATAAAAAAAAAATATTTTCACAGCTGGTATTTAGCTAAATTAAGTGAAAACTGGGCCGAGGATATTAACTTCTCGGAATCAGATTATGTATTTATACTGGAGGAATCCGATAATCTATGAAGCGCTTTTCACAGATGTCCAGCAGGGGCGGGTAAGAATGTTACAACAAACAATTCACGATGGGAGTGCAAAGTACAAGAAAGGTAAGCAAATCACCAAAAAACATACAAATAAAACTAAACCATCCCCATCCTACCAGGCAAAGCCCACTGAAGTGTTAAACTGAGCCTGGTTTGATCATAGGCGGATAAACCCATATTCACACTCAAGATTTCAGTGTTGCTAACTCAATATTCTTAGCCCTGAGCCTCCCAGCCTTATTAAAATAAACAGGCGTTTTTAAGTAGACCGCACGCTGTAATCAGTGCCAAATGCAGCACTTGGCACCACTCCTTTATAATTTGTATGCAAGGCTGCATAACTTATAAATTACAGGAAGATATTTTTCCCTTGCTCCTTTGTTTATATTTGCACTACCACTCCATCATAACTCTAAATGTCTGTAACAAGAGGGAAAGTGCTTCTGATGTCATATACCATATGCAAGATTACTGGGTTTTACTTACACATTGGAGCAATTTGCTCCCGTCACTTTCTATGGAATGTTAAAGCCATATATTGTGATGTTGCTTTGCTGTCTCCTCAATTGTGGATAATCCTTAACACAGCTTCAGTTAAATCTTGCTCGATATATGACCATGGCCTTGGTGAGTTGAACGGTCATTTACATAATTAGCATTATTGCTCAATATTAGTATTTGTTACGTATGTTGCACAATTCAATTGTATTACACTACGTAATGTATGTTGTTTATGTACTTTTATCGTAAATGATAAAGAAATATTGTACAGTAATCTATGTCATGATTTAGTGTTCAATTCTCTTCACGAACTAAGTGCACTGCAATTAGCATAATGTTTGTAGAGTATGTGTTAATTATTTTGGGCGATTAATAGCGATGCTTTTAAACAATGCTTCTCTAGTAATTGAAACAAATAAACTGTGGAGAGAGGGTCGCGTAATGCCCTCCAGGCATTTACTATCAAACACTGAAGGATCCCCATTAAGGGCTTTTAGGTGGCTTATAAATTTTAACACGAAGATATTATATAGTGTGAACCAGTAATAACAGAGACAAAGCGACATCTGCCGACAGCCACGGAAGAGCCAAAAGTGCCCCAGTGAGGATTTGCTGTAATCACAGACCCCTAGTTGAGACAACCATTGCCTCGGGGTAACCCCAGTGTTGCCCTCACCCCCCTCACCCCGACTCTTGTACACAGAGTAAATAATTTACTGCTCACTTGTTATGGTCAGTGTGTGGGCGGGGGGACTGAAACCGGGGCTCTGAAACAGCTGAGCTCAAAGGGGTAACAATGTTAGATGAATGCCATATAGATAAAGTATCAGATGGTACCTTTAACCACATAAAATCAAGCAGATCTTCATTAGCATCATCAGCCATCGTCGATGCACTGCTAGGTGAAGGTCTCCCCAAGCCATTGCTATCCTTCGTGATGCTGCAAGTTGAACACTACCATGTTAGCAGACAAGGTTTCGAAAAAATTGCTTTACCATCCACTACATACAGACTGTCATTCAGATTCCGGAAAAGACAAATTAATTTCATATCATTACTAGAATTTGCAGAATATGAAAAGGCAATTCGACGCAGTGGAAATTTATGCAGTCACCCAAGGTCACAAAAACCAAGGCCTTCATGAAAACATATAGAAAATATAGGGACCGTTTACAAAGAGGGAACTTTTACAATAATATTGTATGAAGATCACAAAAAATACAAGCCAGAAAATCAGTTAGGCAACGAGATATGCCCTTACCAATATTATCTATCACAACATTAGGAAAGTTATTCTGAAGATTAAATTTGAGAAATAGAAAGAGTACCGTACTGGATGAACATAAATGGAGAAAGGAAAAGCCATCTCAGATTTGGTGAGGAAAGTCATGATAACAACAATTTAAATGAACTATGGAAATTCATAGAATACCTTAACAAAAAAATGCCACAGAGTTGGGGTAAATATATATTTTATAAAAAGCAATAATTGTTGGAGGGATAATACTAGAAAACAGCAAAATACGATTACCTAAGGCTTTTGTTGATATAGATTGGCGTGAAAAGCATTAAATAAAGAAAGTGAACATGCACTATATAGAGTGTTATTAAAAGCTGGAATTCAATCATGTAAAGTAACACACCAATGGGCCTAAAGAAGAACTTTAGCACTCAGTGAAAATTACCTGAAATGAGATATGGATCAGAATCTGGAAAAGTACACTCAGAAAAAAAATAAGATATGTGTGCTTGCAATTACACTGAAAGATATAAAAAGGATCCCATGGATGAGGGAACAAATACAAAACAGAAGCATCATTCATAATAAAGGTTTGTGGGCTACGTGTTAACCAGAATCATCATATCGACTCTTCAGGAAAGTCAGTTTTAAAGGTCATGAAAGCCAATGCAATTGATGCCGCAAACACTTTACCATCACTTTCTTCCTTCTGCAAGATCCCACAGCGATTGGACAGTTGATACTGACCTTCAAGGTCTGCTATTTTAGTATGCCACTTTTAATATGACGTTGACGGTATCGATGTGGGTGCCCCTTTATGATGTGGTTGCTCCTCTTTATGCACAATTTACATTGTTCCTGATGATGTCGATTTCATCGTGTAGGCTTAAACCTAAGCAGCAGCTTTAATGCAACAAAGCCAACCAATTTATATGCCCCATGCTTTGTATAACGATGGTCAGTACCGTACTCATCTCCTGCCTTGGATATGGGCACGTGGCCAAAGGTCTTCTTTCATCTACCTGGATGAATATCACCTTATCAGACTGTGCCCAGATCGTTTATCCAGGAATTGGGTTCAGTTGATGTTGCTGTGTATTACTTCAATGCCTCTGTTGAAGTTTAAGAGTTTACATTGGTTATAGTTGATGGTCTAGAAGGTGTTTTTTTTAGTATGCTCATACATTCTTATAATTATGCAATTAATATGGATAATGGTTTACAATATGAGACCTCCTTTACCAGTAGGAAATATAGTAATAGGCAATAGGTTTTTACCCTTTTAGTGCGCTGTTTTTGAGTTGTACGCCTTTTGGCGTCATCCGGTCCAACACTAATGGGGACTAGGCTCTAAGAAAAGCTGTCTCGGGTGTGGACCAATCAACTTCAAGGACAGTGCATATCATTATCATTATCAGAGTTGTTTCTTTTTGTTTGCATTTTGATTGCTTGTGTTGTGGTTATTGCAAACATGGTCCCTTGTATAAAGGTGTCAGTTTTTGTACCAGATAAAAGGGTAAAAACCCATTACTATGGATAATGGTGTTTACAAAAAATCAAGGAACGACATTGGCAGTTGTACACAGAAATTAAGCACCAAATACGTAATTAACACTGCCTTGTAACTGAAGATCTAAAATTGTAACCATCAATTGTAACTTTTATTTCATCTTTGGTATTAATAAGGCAGTGTTGATGACGAATATGGTATGTTTATTTTGTTTCATATGGTTAGGTTGTGGAAATGCCCATGTTCCAATGGCAGATATCCAAAGAGCCCTCTATTGAAGTAGACCAATAAAGTTTGTGGTGGTGCACACCTGTAACCCAGCACTGTGGAGGTGAGGGTTAATGGATAATGTTTTGAAACTCCCTTCCCAAGGGTGTCGACGTGCCACATTATACCCTGGTTTGCTAAAAGGCAGTACGGGACATGTGGACTAAGCTGAATCTGTTCCATCTGTATGCGTGGGTTTTCTCCAGGTTCTCTCTTTTCTTCCAAATTGGCCGTAAACACCTTAATATAAACAGGACCGCAGAGCTTGGGAAATTGTTGCACCACCTGGCTAACTTCTAGCATGCTTTTTCACGCCTCAGTTGTGAAAATAGTTTGCGTTGCAAGTTAAAATTATCGTGAATAAAATATGGAGTTCAGCATTTGCAATGTAATTGACAGCATTTGTCTGAAAGTCGCATTAAATGGAGATGTGGCCCTTTTCGGACAATGCACGCAGCACGGGAGAAGGGGCCGACCTCCCTCTTGGCCGGAGTTAGATGCAAGTATTCGGTAGCATTTAGGGTTTCTGGTGACGGTACGTGGATCGCGTTGTTTCGCGTTTTCTATAACCCTAATTTCGGTATTCCGCTCGGGTTAACCGGGGCGCCTGTTGCCCTGGCAACGTTGGTCACGGGGCGCGCGCGCGCGCTCGCTCTTTTCTTGTCACGCGCAGGGAGCGTCTGGGCACCCCCCCCCCCCCCCGTGTGAGCGGAGGGGCGGGGGGGGTTGAGGGGGATTGAGGGGAGGGGTGAGGAAGGAGAGAGGGGAGGGCGGGGGTTGTGGAGTTGAGTCGCGCGACAAACGGGCGGGGCGGGGCCGGTGGGGAGGGGGAGAGAGAAAGGGGGGGGAAGGGGCGGGGTTAAATGATCGTAGAGGGCGGGGGAATAATGAAGGGGGCGGGGCTAAAGAGCGGTGGGTGGTGGAGGGGAGGGGCGGGGTGAGGGCGGCAGAGGAAGCGAGCGGGACTCTGGACTCGGGGGGAGAGGGGCGGGGCGGGAATAACCAAGAGGGAGGGAGGGAGGGGCGCGCTCTCGGGGGCGGGCGGGGTGGAGGGTGGGGGGCAAAGTTAAGGGCCAAAGAGGCGGGGGGGGGGGGAATAGGGGCGGGGGGGATTGTGGTGGGGGGGGATTGTGTTGGGGGGGGGAATTGTGGTGGGGGTGGTGTGAATTGTGGTGGGGGTGGGGGGAATTGTGGTGGGGGCGGGGGGAATTGTGGTGGGGGCGGGGGGGATTGTGGAGGGGGCGGGGGGAATTGTGGTGGGGGCGGGGGAATTGTGGTGGGGGCGGGGGGAATTGTGGTGGGGGCGGGGGGGATTGTGGGTGGGGGCGGGGGGAATTGTGGTGGGGGCGGGGGGAATTGTGGTGGGGGCGGGGGGAATTGTGGTGGGGGCGGGGGGGATTGTGGAGGGGGCGGGGGGAATTGTGGTGGGGGCGGGGGGAATTGTGGTGGGGGCGGGGGGAATTGTGGTGGGGGCGGGGGGAATTGTGGTGGGGGCGGGGGGGATTGTGGTGGGGGCGGGGGGAATTGTGGTGGGGGCGGGGGGAATTGTGGTGGGGGCGGGGGGAATTGTGGTGGGGGCGGGGGGGATTGTGGAGGGGCGGGGGGAATTGTGGTGGGGGCGGGGGGAATTGTGGTGGGGCGGGGGGAATTGTGGTGGGGGCGGGGGAATTGTGGTGGGGGCGGGGGGGTTGTGGTGGGGGCGGGGGGAATTGTGGTGGGGGCGGGGGGAATTGTGGTGGGGGCGGGGGAATTGTGGTGGGGGCGGGGGGATTGTGGAGGGGGCGGGGGGAATGTTGTGGGGGCGGGAGGGATTGTGGTGGGGGCGAGGGGAATTGTGGTGGGGGCGGGGGGAATTGTGGTGGGGGCGGGGGGAATTGTGGTGGGGGTGGGGGGAATTGTGGAGGGGGCGGGGGGAATTGTGGTGGGGGCGGGGGGATTGTGGTGGGGGCGGGGGGAATTGTGGTGGGGGCGGGGGAATTGGGTTGTAGGGGCGGGGGGGAATTGTGGTGGGGGCGGGGGGAATTGTGGTGGGGGCGGGGGGAATTGTGGTGGGGGCGGGGGGATTGTGGTGGGGGCGGGGGGGATTGTGGTGGGGGCGGGGGGGAATTGTGGTGGGGGCGGGGGGAATTGTGGTGGGGGCGGGGGGAATTGTGGTGGGGGCGGGGGGGAATTGTGGTGGGGGCGGGGGGAATGTGGTGGGGGCGGGGGGGAATTGTGGTGGGGGCGGGGGGAATTGTGGTGGGGGCGGGGGAATTGTGGGGGGGCGGGGGGGATTGTGGAGGGGGGCGGGGGGAATTGTGGTGGGGGCGGGGGGAATTGTGGTGGGGGCGGGGGGAATTGTGGTGGGGGCGGGGGGAATTGTGGTGGGGGCGGGGGGATTGTGGTGGGGGCGGGGGGGAATTGTGGTGGGGGCGGGGGGAATTGTGGTGGGGGCGGGGGGAATTGTGGTGGGGGCGGGGGGGATTGTGGAGGGGGCGGGGGGAATTGTGGTGGGGGCGGGAGGGATTGTGGTGGGGGCGAGGGGAATTGTGGTGGGGGCGGGGGGAATTGTGGTGGGGGCGGGGGGAATTGTGGTGGGGGCGGGGGGGATTGTGGAGGGGGCGGGGGGAATTGTGGTGGGGGCGGGGGGATTGTGGTGGGGGCGGGGGGAATTGTGGTGGGGGCGGGGGGAATTGTGGTGGGGGCGGGGGGATTGTGGTGGGGGCGGGGGGAATTGTGGTGGGGGCGGGGGGAATTGTGGTGGGGGCGGGGGGAATTGTGGTGGGGGCGGGGGGATTGTGGTGGGGGCGGGGGGAATTGTGGAGGGGGCGGGGGGAATTGTGGTGGGGGCGGGGGGAATTGTGGAGGGGGCGGGGGAACTGGTATTGGGGGGGGAGGGGCGGGGCTCTCGGGCCCTGCGCGTCGCTTGGCGCCTCACAGCCTCCGAGCCGCGACCCGGGCGCGTCGTCCCCGACGTTTCGCGCCCGCCCCCAGCCCGCGGGAGGAGCCCGCGTGTCTCCGTGCAGGTAGAGTGATCACATCCACCTCGCCTGCTTGTTGTCGCCGCGTTGTCAGCTGCTATCACCAGCTGATAGGAGGCTAACCATGATAGCAGTGTGATAATACATAGAGCGTGCGTGTGAATTAGTTAAAAGTAGTAGTAACAATATATATAGACACATGTAGATAACGACGACTGTCTGATTACAATGACCCTGGTAGGTGTTGGTACACTAAGAACGACACATAGACGTCTGGTAGACAACAGTGATAGCTTTACGACCAGGGAATATGTATTATAGTAATACAGAAATAGCACAACACACAAGTACAACATAACGCGGGTATTGATACACTAACAGCAACATCACGTAGGTGTTAATATACAAACAATAGTATAATGATCAAAGAATATCAATACATTAACAGCGTTATGTTCACGTACGTGTTTACCACTTGTTATATGCACATTTGAACACACGTGTGTTAGATACACGCATTTACACACGTTCTGCCATATACATATCTAGGCTTACACACATTACACACATGGTATATACACAGTACACACATGTTAGATACAGTACACACATTTTTTACAGTATGCACATGTTATAATCACACACACCCATAGGTTATACAGACATTACACACACGTTAGACACGTTATACACACACTTGCAACAACAACAACACGTACAACATGTGTATACAGTACCCACGTGTTACATACAAACATTACACACTTGCATACACGCAAACAAAACAAACACGTATAGGTTGTATCTACAGTATCCACGTGCAATCTTGTGTTGTACACAAGCACACGCCACGTACATCTGAAGCCCTGTTTGTTACATCCACTGCTGGATGAAGGCTACTTTCACGCGTGTCCCACACACACACACAGGCTGCGATAGACTGCATGCAGATTCCCACAACAGTCTTAACCGTGGTGAGCATGTACCTGTTATGATAAAGAAGCACACCACATGGCATAAACAATTGCTGAACACTGACAACACACGTGTTGTCGAACCAACTCGTCGTCAACTTGAGCGACTTGTTAACGTTGTAAATCAGCGCGCGTGTTAAAGTTGCCGTGGCTGACGTGAGGGCCCACGCACCGCCTAGGCCTCGCTCGGGTCTTGGTTGCTTTTAGTTAATATTCCGTCAATGTTATAGTCGGGCCACTGTTTGTGGTGTTTGTTAGTGTTGTGTATTGACTGACAGGCGTCAGCCCATGCCAAGCTCGCTTCTGACCCCGTTGTCGCCAGGGGTTGGCTGGACACGAGCGGACGGGCGTGGTGCTGCCCGTTGCTGTGGGTTTTTTGGTTTGTGCGGGGTTGTTAATGTTGTTTTTTATGTTTTGTTTATACGTAACACTTCTTCATACGTACATATTGGTGTGTTTGTGTGTATTCGTGTGTGTAATGGATCGAGTGCTCTGAATCAAGACTAGAACTTGGACTATTATGCAAGTTAAGATAACGAAAGCAGAGACAAGGTTCAATCTTAATAATAAATAACACTTAGATCCTTCAAAATAGAGGCCTTCTGGATCAGAGTTTCCCAACAGCATTTGTTTATGCAGCAAACCCTTGGCCGTTTTTGCTTTGTTTGAGCCGAATCAGCAGGTTGTCACCTGCTGAACAAATTGTGCTGTCAAATATTGGTCCAGAAAGTCCGGTGGTCTGATAGTTATTTTAAAAACACGGTGGCTAGGAGATGTTAACTATCTCGCCTGGTATACAGGAGGTCGTGGGTTCGATCCCGACCCTGACGGCTGCTGTATATTTGGAGTTTGCATCATCTCCCCGCGGTCGCGTCGATTTTTCTCCAGGTTTTCCATCCACATTTAGAAAAAGTGCGTTTAGAGTACAGTATTTGGCTGCTATTAATTCACACGTGATAAGCTACTTCTTTGAGCTATAATTTGTGGCCGGGCCGCTTCTGAAAAAGAGATATACATTATAGGTCAGTGGGCCTTACCTGGTAAAAAATATAGTTTAGTTTGAGTTTAAAACATTGGTGGGCTAAGGCTGTTTTCCTCCTGTTCGCTACAGTCCAATACTTTTGGCGAATATTTTGTTTGATATTGAATGTGTTTGCATTATATCGTTTATAAATGCAAGCTAGTGTTAATCTTACTGACCCCAAAAAAAATAGCAACTTGAAGTTCACACTAGAATAATTGCAATGCCTTCATTGCAATATTAATGTTGCTATATTTATGATATTGATGCGTGTAAAAGCTTCACAATATCCAGACTTATTTTCATTGACATGTTTGTCCAATTCCCACAATAAGGAGTGTTTAATCGCAGGTCTCCTAGAAAAATTGCCTTGTGGGATCAATGGGTGCTCTTATTCGGTTACATCATCATCTATTTACATCATCATCTATTCACATCATAAATATTAAGCCATAGAACCTATGCAATAGCATTAACGAATGTTATGTAATGTTTAATGTGCAGCCCTTTTTTCAATCCATTACTAGATGACCCGCCCCAACTGGATACTTTGTGATCACGAGCTTTGTAGCTCATTGGATTCCTCAAAAATAAATACATATTCTGATTATGATTCAATGCCTTTCGGTTAAGGCGGTTGTTTTCCTGTATCGTACTCCCATCACGCTGGCCAGTGCAACTTGTTGAAGGGAGTGACCAATACTGGTTTAAATATCACTCACCACTGATGTTAGCTGTGGCTGGAAATTTAACTTAGATTTCCAGTTGATACCACAGTGTGCAGACCACTATGCCACCACTCCCCCATCATATAATACTGTAGTAACTATATTCCTGATACTGGATTGTAATTTCATGGAATTAGTAGCTGTGATGCAATCTAGGGCACTGTTTGTATATTGTGCCGTTTGCAAGTTTCTCTCCACATTGAATTTTGCTGCTGGGCCTCACAAGTGACTTGGTGTGACTGTCACGGGGTCACCCTCGTGAGATCTTCAACTTTATGGGTCTAAAGTTGAAGCCAAGCATTCATGACGGAGGTCAAAGACCTCATTTATTGACCAAGTGGCTCTGTTGGTTGGGTTAGGAATCGGGCTGTGACTACCAGGTTTATCCGTTTTAATCGTGGTCTACACAATAAGACTCTTTAGCATCCCTAATCGACCAGCTCTGTAAAAACTACAATAAACAGACAGAATGCCAATTATGCTTAATATAGTAATGCACTGCAACGTTTGACTTAAACAAATTTGTTGCCTGAGTAATTAAGCATAACTGAAAAGACAGCGCTTCTAATTGCAAGTAATGTACCGTCAATTTGTTCTGGTAGCCCACATAAAAGGGGCCAAATGCATTTCATATCAAAGCCATTAGAATGGATAAACTTAATGTACTTACCTTTCCAATTAGTTGGAAAATGGCTTCAACTTTGGTCTAAGCTCTGGCGTGTTACACATTCCCAATCCACTGCTGGACACTAAACATTCGATGCTGACAGTTCTTACTCCGTGCCTGTGTAAGTGCAATAAATGCCATGCTATGCATAAGAGTTGGGGCAACATTTCCTTCGTGAGGGCCAAATAGGACTTTGAAATATATTTGGTAAGCCGCACATTTTGGAATTATACAATAAGAATACAAAATATGGTGAAGGCTTAACTTTACGACACACATTGATGTCGGGTCACAGTTGCAACGTAGGCACGCGGCTAAGATACCTGCGGTGATAAATATAATTTGTGACCCATTTTCAATGTTAGGCCGCATGTAGCTGCAGGCCATATGAAGCGGTCTGGCCTATGGGCCATCGGTTCCCCAATCCTCCCATTCAACATCATGAGCCAAGATCAGCCCACTGCTGGTTGAAGGCCTCAGATCATAGCCATCTCTCACGGTTCTGCCATACACTTTACTGTATTAAAAGCCAAGAAATCTGTTGCAGGAACCTGGTGGTGTAGGGTTGGCGGCAACAGGGTGGTGCCATGGCAGCCTTTGAACGCCGGCGTTTTCGCGATGCTCGCCACTCCAGCACGCTGCTGCGCCTGCTGAACGACCAGCGCATGGAGGGCGGTGCGCTGTGCGACGTCTCGGTGATCGTCGAGGGCGTGTGTTACCCCGCGCACTGCTGTGTTCTGGCCGCGTGCAGCTCTTACTTCCGTAGGCTGCTGTGCGGCCACCCAGGCACAGATCGGCCGGCTGTCCTGCAGCTCGACTTTGTGCGCCCGGCCGTGTTCGAGGCCGTTCTCGCTTACATGTACACGGCCGAGATCAGCGTCCAGCCCGAGGACCTCGAGCTGGTAGTGGCGTCCGGGCGGGCGCTCGGCGTGGCCTTCGTCGATGAGATCTGTGCGGAGAAGCGCGGCGCGTTGTGCGAGGGCCACTCCTGCCAGCCGATGCCGTCGTCCGTGGCAGGGTCCGCTCCGCGACCCATACCGGTTTCACCATCGGAGGGACGACGAAAAGCGCGCTACCCCTACAGCATCAGCGATCGCATCCACCGGCCCGTCATGGCACCCTGCAGGTAGCTGTACCGGTCAACACGAAATGTAGGGAAAATTTACAAGGAAGGCACTGATAAAAAAAAAATTACAACACTTTGCCAAATCAGATTTTGGTTGTAAGAGCTGTTGGGCACTCTTACCTGGTTATAAAGGTCATCGTAAAATTGTATCAGGACATGTGAGAGCATAATACTGTAATGCAGTGACATTGAGGAATGTAACGTGAAATGTAATCCACTGCTTGATGAGGGCCTCCTCATGCTGTGGGTCGTGGGGTTTAAATTACTAAACTTTAGCTCACTGGTCAGTGCAGGTTGGTGAAGGGTGGTGCTGAGGACCGGTTAAGATACCCCTCGCCAATGATGTAAGCCGTGGAGGGAATCAAACTTGATTCACTGGGTTCATGGCACAGTGTTAGATTGCCTTTCAAGCAAATATTTTCACCGGCATTATGCTACAATGTGAGATTCATTTTTTTATCGAAAGGTTTGTTTAAAATAACTAAATATTTCCCTAACAACACTCTTAAGCCTCATGAATGCAGTTCCTTTTGGGAGATATGCTTAATGTGCACTTTCGTATGTTCCATGCAGTGGACATAGAGAAAACCTACCGATTGAAGATTACCAGGCGTGTATCTGTTGACAGTGAAGATTCATGTTTTGTTTTTGTTGGCCATAGCGCAACATATCTTCCCATATTTCACTCGTTCCGGCTTGTTGCAGTTCAGGCTATGCCGATAAAATAATAAGTAGCTGTGGAATTTTCTCAACGTGGCAACTGATTTTGGAGTTGTATTATCAACCAGCTGGTCATGAATTTGTGCCTCAAAACATTTGGAAGCCATTACTTGGGTTGTAGCAGCACTGGTGATCTATAAATGTCCCGTGTTACATTTATGTGAGGCATTCACATGTTATTCTTTTTAGAGTCTTGGTAAAATGTTATTGAGTCAATTATTTGTTTCATTGCCATGCACGGGGATGGCAGCAGGCGTAGTGTAATTGTTCGAGAGAGGCACGTCAACTAAATGGGGATGTTTATAAACGCACCATGGACGTTTAGGTTATGTTCTTATGACCGGCTGTCTTGTGACATGTTCATATCCAGTAAAAGCACTTTGTAAATCCACTGCTTGATTAGGTCCTCCCACCACGCCGTGTCGGTCATGCGGGTTATTTGACCATATTTCTCGATAGTCAGTTTGGGTTGGTGAAGGTGGGGAGCATAGCCGGGGGTGTATGGTACAGTAGCACAATGGATATTCTGCACTGCCCTCTGCTGTCTGCAATTTAGGTTGTCTTGTGAATCTGGAAAATATATTAAGTTGATGAAAGGAAGTATTGCTTTAGTTTCACTGTTTTTTAAACAGAGATGAAACTCGCTATCATGTGCTTGACCACATCTTTATAGGTTTTTTTCTCATTAACATTGCTTTAAATTGGTGTTGGATAATCAGATCACAGCCTCGGTAGTAAACTACAAGATACAATATATTTGCTGCATTTCATCTTCATTTAAACTACATTTTGACCGCAACCCAGATCTAGTTATTGGCAATCAGCAGATGATTGCAATGTGTTTTTTTATTTACTCTACTGCCTATATCTTCATAAGAATAGAGCAGTTATAGGGAAGTGTTATTGACGAATGTTTTTTTTTGGTTCTTTGTGCTTCTGCACTACTGCCATTGCAGCGTCACTCCAGTAATACGGACCACAGTAGTGCGGTGGAGACAGTATTTGGACTGCTGCTGCAGAGCTGTTGTGAGAACAACGCACCTTTGTTGTAGGCATGTAACGATTCCCCCCTAGCAATGTCATTAACTGCCACTCTTTGTGGGTCACGATTCAAGTCAAATCTATTCTATTTTGTCTCTTTATTATTGTTTCTCTTTTGTTGCTGCCTCTGTACATTTGTTTGCTTGAGATTCACTGAAAGGTAACAGCATGCCACGCACATGTAATCTGCATAGATTGTAAATTATCAATTCTCACACACATCAGTCAATATCGTGTATCAATCGGCGAATCGGTGCACAATTACACGCCTGCTTCTTTACGGTTGGTTGCTTTGGCATGCAGGCGTCGCTCACATGACTGCCTGGAGGCAGAGAAAGGGCAGGGAGCCGTTGCCATCGTCGTGAACGGGCCCTACTCGGGCAGCCTCGGCGAATCGCTGGGCTCTGGAGTGAGCGGCCATGGCAGCAGCTGCGAGCACGCGTGCGGCGTAAGTGGCGGCCTCTACCGCTGCAGCACACCGGGAGCCCTCGCCGGCCCTGTGGCGCTCGCCTCTGTGGCCGAGCAGTCACGCCACCACCACCACCACCGCCACCTGATGCCAAGCGAGCAGGACTTCCTAGGCGGAGAGGACATGGACGCGCTGCGCAAAGCTGCCGTGGACTCGGAGGCCACAGAGAACCTGGACTACTTCGTGGGTGTCGGTGGCAGTGGCGGCGGCGGCGGTGGTGGCAGTGGCGGTGGAACGTACTTCTGCGAGCAGTGCGGTCGTGCGTTCTCGTCCGAGCCGAGACTGCGTGCTCACGAGCAGCACCATGTTGCCGAGCGGCCGTTCACGTGCATCATGTGCGACAAGGCCTACATGCAGCAGCCCCATCTCAGAGAGCACATGAAGGTGAGTGTGTGTGCCAGCGTTTTGGTGTAAACTTTAATTCATGACAACAATACAACAACATCGAATAGAAGCTGAATAAAGCAGATCTCATACAACCACCGTTATGATTTATGCAACACATTACATTACACTGGTGGGGAAAGGAAACGGGTAAATTCTGTTACAAGCACACTTCTGATATTAGCACACTTGGACTTGCTCCCAAGGGGTGTGCTTATATCCAGCTTCTGTGCAACGATAAGGCATCGCAAGTCAGTATCTTTATTTCATTAACCATTGCCATCATGAAAACCTGCCTTTTCAGTAACAAATACGAATGTGGGGTGGGAAGAGGTGCCACGGCTAAAAATACCTTGCAACGTTTCAAATCGAGAGGCAACTACAGAATACAGCCAAGTGGTCCTGTCAATTTACAACTCACCACACTTCTTAAGAAAGAGGTTCTGGGCTCTTTCGAACTCTTTATCATCCTTGATGGATATGCCCAGATGCTCTGAGAGTAGCTGAGTTATGCATCTTGTTAAGTGTGGACATGGTACCAATGCCGTCTTGACGAACGATCGCTGTGGCAGGAGACGTCTCGCTGCAGCTCTTTGGAGGTGGTGGCGGTTGGTCACCATGTCCGTGATGTTCCCAGTTGTAGGTTTACGAAATGGCCTTCATTCAGTGCAGAACAAGTGATGTAAATCAACGCACAAGGGCCTGTTTCGCATGGCTTGCCATGTTATGGTGCGATAGAAGTTGTCATTAATATATATAAAAAATATTTGTATGGCCATCGGCCAGAAAAACCTGGACCAATGCCTTGTAGACGAATAGCTGAAACACATTATCTTGGAAAGCCTTTTGGTCACATAGACCTCAATGCTTTTGAAATGGATGCTTGTGTTTTTACTTTTTTTACCTCCAGTTCACTAAGATGGCACGTGACAATTTTAAGAAAGGAATTAGGTTATTGACCCATTTGTGGGTTTTTGATGTATTTCCTCCTCTCGTATACAGTACATGTGGGATTTTTGTGGCAATTTAGTTTTCCCCCAGCACAAACACAATAAAGATTTGGCCACAACACTCTTGAAAAATGTTCGATTTAAAGCTTTCGTGACTGCAGGGATTCATCTTCTTGGTTCTTTCGGTAAAGTCACGTAGAAGGGAAATAATAAAATAATAAATCATGTTTTAGGGAAATAATAAAGTAATACAAATATTACATGTTAAATTTTAATTATTTTATTATTTCCCTTCTACGTGACTTTACCAAAATAACCAAGAAGACTCTTGAAAATGTCTAGCGACTGGCAAGGTTTTCCCAGGTAAATAAAGGTCTCTCATTAACCATGACTGTTTTAATAAATTATTGTCACATTTGATGCATTACTTGATAACATTAGGATTTTCTCACTTTGTTCAGTACTAAGTTGTCACTTACGACATACCCAGCACTTGACATGATAAAGTGGGGATAGAGGTGGACGAAGACATTGCCACGGATAGAAACTTTTTTTTTGTTACAAAAAGACTGAGCCTCAGGCAGTGGGATGCATTCTCAGCTGTTATGGGGTTTTTTCTGACTTTGAGATCGTAATACATTCCCATTCAGTAACTATAATCTTGAGTAAATTGGTAAAAAGTGGTTTAATAGCACATTATTTGATAACAATAATTAGTCAGAAGCTAACAAGTGATTGGTAACATGGTACATACAAATTGGCATTAATTGAGCTGTCCAAATCATCAACCATGATTAATCTGCTGCTGCTGAATTAAAGCTTCCCCATCTCCACGCCAGATACACTCCGGTTAGCTGCCCGTGTTCGATATTTTTTATTTTTCAAAGTTAAGTAATGTGTAGGTACCTCTACTATCGCCTTTGGAGATGCAAACAGTTTACGTGTTTGCCTCGCTTTTGTTTGGCCTCTGAAGCAGGTGCACATGGGCCTGAAGCCGTTTGCGTGCACGCGCTGCGGCAAGGCGTTTGCGCGGGGGCCCGACCTGAAGAAACACGAGCGCGTCCACACCAACGAGCGCCCCTTCATGTGCCCGCTCTGCCTCAAGGCGTTCAAGCACAAGTCACACCTCAAGGACCACGAGCGGAGGCACCGCGGTGAGCGCCCCTTCGTGTGCCGCGTCTGCCTCAAGGCGTTCGGGAAGACGTCGGACCTCAAGCGGCACCTCAACACGATGCACGGGCAGCACGCGTCGCCCCTGTCGCCATCGCAGCTCATGGGAGGAGGAGGAGGCGACGGCTCGGATATTTCTCACATCGCTGGGGCTGCAGGGCTTTAGCTACTTGTCAAGAGGAGCCTCTGCAATATTTTGAGAAGTAAAGGGCGGGGGTTTGTGAACTTGTAAACTTAAAACAATGTGTCGAGTATTAAACCAAGATTTTTCTAATTCGACTTTTGAAATGATTATAATATATTCTTACTGTGTAGTTTTTTGCAGTTGTGCTGTATCACTCTCCGATGTGTTTTCGGGTTGTGTTGCGCCTGTTCGGCATGACGTCCGCTTCGCGTGTTGGGAGCCGCGTTAGGAACTGAAACTTCTTTGGGAACGAACTCCCAGCACGTAAAGCGAAACGTCAGACGTGGTCCCGGACAACATACGGTACAACCCGAACACACATCGGAGAACAATAATATATTATTTTTCTACTTAATGCACTCGACATGGCTCTTTCGTTTTTGTGAGAATTTAATGTAGAGATTACCAGGTGTGAAAATGTCAGAAATGTAAAATTATTTGGTTAAAATTGTGCCCTGAAGCTTTATTGCTCTGCGTTTTCTCTTGACTCGAGATGTGTTTTTTGGACAAACTTTAGCTTTGAAGTAATTTTTAACTGTTATGAATTTTGGTTTCACAAGTGGCCTATGCCCGAGTTATTGGATTTGTAATTAATGAATTAAACGTTTTAACCATATGAGCTCGCAGTGGGATTTAAATTGTTAGAGCTTCTTGCAGAACTTCAGGCATTATTTAAAATGTTATTTAAAATGTGCTATATGTGTGTACAGTAATTTTAGATAGGTAATTGTACAGACTTGTGCAGATTACATGGATTTCAAAATATAGTTTATAAATACTCTGGTTCTCTCGGTAAAGTCACGTAGGTATAAAATAAATCAAATTAAATCACGACGTTTCAGGCACAACACAAGCGCCCGTCATCAGGTGGGACAACCACAACAAGAAAACAATTGCTGAAGTGGTCAAGAGAACTGCTGCAAAACAAGAGGTTATATATATATATAAGTAAGAGAGGGGGGGGGGGACCAGGGAGGGGAGGCAGAGGGGGGGGTCGTGGGGCAGGAGGAATGGTGAGGCAGCGAGAGTACGGGGGAAGGGAGAACAAAGGGAGGACGGGAGGTAAAACCATAATTGCGTTTTGTTGTTGCTTCTTTTTCCGCATCTTGTTCTTCAGCTTCCCAGCCCCGCTTGCTTCCCCCCTCTTGTTTTTCAGCAGTTTTCTTGACCACTTCAGCAATTGTTTCTTGCTGTGGTTGTCCCACCTGATGACGGGCGCTTGTGTTGTGCCCGAAACGTCGTGATTTAATTTATTTTATACCTACGTGACTTTACCGAAAGAACCAAAGAGTATGGATCCCTGCAGTCACGGAAACTTCAGATCGAGATAGTTTATAAATATTTACATTTTATCCATCTGCTTGCTAGGTTCAAAAAGGGGGGGGGGGGGGAGGTGGCGGGGGAACGATTTATTGGACTGACACTTGTGATTTGCTGCCAGTACCAAGCTCCGTTAAAAAGCATAGCCACGTAGGTGCGGTATACATTTTTTGTCGGCCTTTCACTGCTACATTTCTGTATCTTCATTGTAAAGGTTAAATTGTGCTAGCTTGGCAGAATTGATGGATGGGTGAAATATAATAAGCCTATTATAACACTAAATACTTGCAGAACATTACTTACACTTTATGAGGGTCCTGTATTGGGATGGTTGGCAGATACGGTTGATGAGCGGTTGGCTTAACGTGGGCAAAAACTGAAGAACCCAGAGAAAAGTCGTGTCTACAAGGGCCTGACGCGTCGCATGTAATCTTCTGACCGTCTGGCAGCCCCATGCCGACATCACCTGGCAATCTCTGCTGGTCGCCCATCCTATTACTACGAACCGAGCTCAACCCTGCTTGGTTTTCAAGATGTGATGAGATTGGGCTGTATTTAAGGTGATTTGGGACACGAACATTCATTAAAATTTATTAAATAGGATTTCAGTTAAGAGTTATGTTGTGGTTAAAATGATAACATGCAGTCCACTTAATTGGAGCATATATTTATATTGAGTACCTGCACTGGCTAACAAGGCACTGCACTAATTGTGTTATTGGCATCGTCTGAGATGACGTCTCTTGTCTAAACACTTGAGGCATATGGCAGGAGCCCCCCCTGTCAAGCCCAGAATGCCTCCATTTGAGACGCAGCCCCCAATTTCACGCGGCTTTGGCGAGTAAAATTGAAACGAGCTTAATTAATGTTCCATTTACAAATACTCACGGCTGTGCCTGTGGTCGAGCACTTTCGTTCTAAATGTTGAAAGAGCACTTCTGTGAAGCAGCACTTATGTGTTTAGTATTCGGGAGGGTAATGCATTTGTGTTTGCTCTTGCCCATAATGTCTTGGTGTACACTTTGCCAATTGTGCATCTGACTATTTATGTGCTTATGAACGC
This sequence comes from Lethenteron reissneri, assembly GCF_015708825.2. Lineage (NCBI taxonomy): Eukaryota > Metazoa > Chordata > Hyperoartia > Petromyzontiformes > Petromyzontidae > Lethenteron > Lethenteron reissneri. Next base: position 12,884,382 of record NC_083807.1, on the reverse strand, counting down.
TAAAAGCATGAAAAGCCGAGTGTCCACGTTTGTCGTTTTAAGTTGCTGCCATTTGAAATATTGATTTTGAAGAGCTGTCAACTGGACAGTAGCTAAGATGTTTATAATGTTTTTCCTTTCTCTGAACATTGTACTGTTATTTTCTTCATGTCAACAACACAAGCTGCATCATATAAAATATACTATTGCTGACGTTGAACGAGCTTTCCATGTTAGCTAACAGGCAGAGAATAAAAAAAAAGGATTTGTGGTCTAATGTTAAATCTGTTTACGTTGTTTTGATATTGAAAGGTACATGAAATTAAACGTTTGTTGTGTCCATTATACAAAATGTACATTCCAAAGTGTTTGTCTTGAGCAGAACACAAAGCCAGTGATGAAATTTTTTATTGACATTCCTCCTAACTGATGCTGAGATTTGTTCATATCCATTGCAGTGAACTCACCTGAGTGAAGTGTACATTGGTGAGGGATTTTGATGTTTGTGAGTGGTTTAATCGCAGGATTTCACATTCACCAGTGCATCAGCTGATGCTTGTGTTGTACTTCACTGGAGTAAGGTGCATGTGGCTGATACGACTGCAGAGGTTAAAAGTTTGATTCCAGTATAAAAATACGTCTTATTTTGCTTGGGTTTAAAATTGGTATTCCAGAAAAAATAAATTAATATCTGGAAATGTATGTTTTTTTATACTGTACCATTGAATTTTCGAACTGGAACCAATATTTAGTACAGTATTTAAATTAGAGTTTTTACCTGTTAATTGATCAAATTACCACAAATAACCAAATGTGTGTCATTAAGGAAGAACGTTTCGTGTAGCTTTATGAGCACGGTTGAGTACGTATGGTGCGAGAGAAGTTCAAAATATGCAGTATCACCATTAGCATCAATGGTCTAACTATCAAGACATACAATGTTATCCCTTACTGTTTGTACATACAACTCTTAATTCACCAATGGTTGAATGACTAAATAATTTCATGTGTCCAGTCCGCTGTAGTTATGTAAAGTTGGAAATTACCAGATGTATGAGATTCACGTGAACAAATAAATATACTTTGCTACTGAGCTAAATATAATCTGACTAAAGTTGCATTATATTATTGATTTATGCATGTCTGTGTAATTACCCACTACATTTGTAAATACTTGCACTTGCAATGTGTTGTATTGCATCATTTAATTTGTACACAGAAATTTGCTTGCGAAATGCATTTTCTTGCAAGAATAAAGATGGATGATTTTTTTGTATCACAGTTGCCGAGCACAAAAGCCCAGAAGGTTAAGCAGCCAGCAACAAACAGCACTATTCATGGTATAAGGGTTAGACATTGCTTGAATTGAAAAAGGTCACAGCTGGGGAAATCAGACCATAGGAGGGAATCCCAAAGTCGAGCTGTGCAAACAGAGAAGTGTTTGATATTCAGTACGGTGGTTGAACACGGTAATGATGAAACGAAGCAGTCCAATAGGTAGCCGTTAGTATAGGTTGCGCGGATTTTAAGTGCAGTTCACAGAAACAAGGACATGTTTTTTTCCCCCTCTGGCTACAACATTTTTTTTAAAGATGCAGTGCGTAAACATGCCGATGCGAAAGCAATTCTGAAACAAAGCGAGTGTCATTATTTGCACCTGACAATATTACAGTGATTTTTTGTTTCTTGTATCGATAAATATAGATATATCCTCTGATGTAATTTCTGTACCTACCTTTCTGGGCGAACCGTTCCCATGAACCTCACTTTCACAGGGTTACAGATGGCGTCCACCTGTCGTGCAGGTTATTGGAATTTTGCTTTTGTATAAGTGAACGATTATTATTACAATCCAAGCGTGGTTATGAAATTACCCCAAAGGTAACTTCTAATACGTCAGTAAATGCATGTTATGATACACAGAGTAGTACGATGAAGTGTTCAAGGACAGCAAATTTATACGCAAGTGTTCAGCACATGGTGCCAAATGCGATATAAAAATTCCATTATGGGTTAGGATTTTTTTTATGGAAGGAAGTGCACTCTTACCTAAGCTTATCCTGAGCCAGCAGGGGATAAATGGGAAGAGCGTATGATTTAAGCGTTCCCTTGCAAGCATTTGTGAATGAAAACAAAAGCATGTGCCCAACAATACAATAAGGCTATACATGAAAAGGGTGACGTGTGAAATGTAAAATGCAATGGGGACCAACATCAAGTCTCTGCCAAGCCATCTAACAAAAGGACACTTGGGGTGCTTCCAGACCTATTTGGTGGCGAGATGTTAACTACCTCGCCTGGTATACAGGAGGTCGTGGGTTTGATCCTGACCCTTGACGCCTGCTGCTGTGTATTTGTAGTTTGTATGTTCTCTTCCCGTGGTCGTGTGGATTTTTCTCCGGGTCCTCCGGTTTATCCCTCCACTTTTAGAATCAACATCACGCGTTTCAAGTATTTGGCCGCAATGCATTTCAACGCGATAAGCCACGTCGTTGAGATATCATTTGTGGTCGCTTCTGAAGAAAAAGAGAGCGAAACAGCTCAGTGGGGGCCTTACCTGGCAAATAAATAAATTCGTTCACACCATTCGGATTTTATTTTAGGTAAGAGGCCAACAAAGGTTTCCGTCCTCTCTGCAATAATCGGCTAAAAGCACCACCATTGCCTGCACATCGTGCTGTGAGCAGCGTGTCAAAGGCACGTGCGATGGGACCGCAGAAATTAAAACGGAATGACATGTCAGTCGGCAGCCCAGCAAGAGCACTCAATATTTCACGACCACTACACACCAACCCCCTGGTGCTTACACAGTGGGGACGCGTGGAGGACATAGATCACCACATCTCCGGGGACATTCTCCCGAGTCTGAATAAACACGGCTCTCACACACACACACAGACAGAGCCAGGGCCACGGATTGGTTACGAATGTTCACGGGTCACATCGTTACTAAATAATGGGTGTGTACTTAAAGGGGAATCTACGACGCTTTGAATTTTCAAGTGACCAGGGGTGAATCTTGAAAGCTGCCGTCGTGTGACGTTTGGCACGCCGGTCTTGGCAATCACGAGGTCACTGGTTCATCTTCCCAGCGCGGCTGTTGAATCGATGGTGCAAGTTCCTTAAATCTCCCCTTCTCTGTCCACCCGGCAATGCAATTCAGGACCCTACGGTCGATTAGCGTGTCGTGTGTGGTGGAGTAAACTGTGGCCACTCCTATACCCTTCCTACGACGTTTGGCCAGCATGGAAGAGTAGGCCAACTACCCCGTAAAAAGTATTCTTTAGGGCTCCCTCGAGTGGAGGCTCTTGCGCGAGCAGTCGTGTGAGCAAGACATTGCAAAGCTGCACCTTTTAGCCCTTCGCAATGTGAGCAAATGAAGAGCATAGCGTGCGTGCGTCTCCATCCATATATATACATTCGCGTGCTTACAGCCAGCAATGTCAACAACAGCTGAAAATAACGCGACTTACTCTTGCAAAAGCACGAACTGCTGCAGTAGTCAAATGTTCTCTCCGCAGTGCTGCCGATATTAGCAGTTCATTTCGCACACACGTGAATTAATGCGCCCAACCCTGGTCAGATCTCGCAAGCTAAGCAAGGGTTGAGCCTGGATAGTGCTTGGATGGGCGACCGTCCAAGGCTTTGTTCTCCAGGAGAGGGGCAGCGCAGAATGATCTGTTGTGTCGTACCCCCCCCGCCATACCGCCCCTCCCCACCTTCACTAACCCGCACTGACCAGTGTGGTGAAGTATGATCAAACGTTACTCATACCTAGCAAGGGGCCGTCCATAAATGACGTCACGCACCTAGGGAGGGGGGGGGTCAGACATTTGTGACGATCTGTGACGAGGGGGGGGGGGTTGAGAAATGTGACGTCACATCAAAATGCGCAACTTTAAATAAATATAGACAACACGTTCTACTTAATTAAATAGACTTTTTAATAAATGTTTTCTCCTACGACATCAGAGTGCAGCGCCACATTAAATACGCACTACAATGACAATAGTTTAAAGCGATTTGAAGCATGCTTTATTTCTTTTTGGGGGGCGGGGGGCAGAGCTTTGTGACGTCATATTTGAGGGGGGGTTTGACTTTTTGTGACGAGGGGGGGGGGGTCAAAAATTGTCCAAAATCGCGTGACGTCATTTTCGCACGGCCCCCAAGGCATGGGGGAGGCCCTCACCTAGCAGGGGATTGACAGGCGTGCTGTACGTGTGTGTATCGTGCTGTATGTGTGTGTATCGTGCACAGTCTGCGTGAATCGTGCGTTTGCACGACGCACAACAGCTGTGCTGCGAGCAATACCCACGGCGCGTTTACACAGAGTGCAGTTTGTCGAGCTTGTGAACATGGTTAGATACATGGTGTTGGTGTGGAGGGCTCACGTGGTTTATACAAAGCACACCTCTTTCATGATGATGAACAAAGGCAGGCCCAGCTCACTTCACCACGCGATTTGCTTCATTGGGACAGTTGCACGCACGATCGAACTCTTCTAGGATATGTTTTTGTTGAATTTTTTACAAGGCCGTAATTATAATAAATATTAGGGGGGACACACCCCCCCCCCCAATATTCAAATATGCTCAAAATATCCCCCGCCCCCCAATATATTGCTATAAAATAGATTTCTGTTCATATGATTGTGGTTGTGGTTGTACTTTATAAATCCATAATCTCTGCCACTACATACAATGAAACAACAAGTAACACAAGATTAAACAGAGCAATGTAATACAATATTATTGTAAAAAATAAAGAAAAAGTCCATCCTGTGTTCGTGAATTTTCTTAATATTTTCGGCAAGAAATTCGTTTTCAAACTTAGATGTTTTTTCTGGGGGGGGGGACTCCAGACCCCCTGGAAGATTTGATCCCCCCCCCAATGTTGACTCCATGGCTACAAACGTTATTCCAAACGTGCGTTCCGTATCATTTCATTGGACGAAGTGTCCGTCTGGAACTCTCGCAGAGCGGTGCGGCGACCTCCCCCCCCACCCTCCCCCCGCTCGTTCGAGAACGGCCTTTGTGAGGCGGATTTCGCAAACGTTTCTGAGATTCACTTCAAGTGACCTTTGATTCACGCCGACACCCAGAGGGGGGCAACACTTTCCGTCATGCCCTGCAATGAGGTGAAAAACATGTTTATTGGATGAGTCAAATTATGGTGGAAAAAAATATTTGTAGAGCTGGAATTTGGCCCAAATTAAGTGAAAACTATTTTAGTGGGATGGTTTGCGTAGTCATTGGTGATTTGGCCGACATCATCAAAATCATGCATTTAAGAGTACAGTTTAAACATAGGTGGTTGTTGCTTGGATTCAAACCCAGGGTCTCAGCGATTCTAACTCAATGCTCTCGTTACAGATCCGTCCATCCATCCACCTCAACGACACTCGAGATATACAACTGGAGCTACTCCGAAATCCATCAGCAAGACGTAGCATTAGAAAAGGCATTTTGAGATGAAATTGGGTTTCAAATAGGTTTCAGTGAGGAGCCTAAAGAATGTCAGTCCATTATAAAACGTCAGTCTCTTATAAACTCGACCACATTGGCTTGAAAACAGGAGTTGAGGTGCTGATCGGTGAGTCCTGAAACTTGTGGAGAAAAGAAAAAGCCAAGCAGACAAATAAATGCTGCATGAGCATTATCGTGTGTGTGGAAGGACTTGTAACATACAAATTACATTGCACTGCAAATAATGAACTACCTCCACAATACAGGTTTTTTTCGGTTAGATCGTGTAAGTATATACATGTCGTTAAAACCCGCCACCACCCGACACAGCCAACTAGTAAGGGTTGTCCCGTGAGCAGAACGTACCAATTCGTTTCTAGTACAGCAACACCGGTGTGTTGGAGAGCAAAGCCACAACATTGACAATCCGAGTACGACGTTTCGTCAGAAATTACAACTAGTCTCATCAATGTTTGGTGCTTTTCGGCTATCGTCTATGAAAGGACCTGGGTGGATTTTCATAGCCACCCTCTGGGCATCACTGACCGAAACCCCAGCTGCCGTGAATTATTTGCGTCACTTTCTATGCAGCCCAGCCGTTCGTCTGGCCTGGTAGTCAATCTCGTCACTTGGGGACTTCCATAGTCACCAGGGCCCCTTTATGACAGATTGGCCTTGGAAAATCCCCCAAGGCTCTTAGCTCAAATGGACCATTATCTGAGGCAAGTGTCCAAAGAGACGATTTAGGAAATGTGAGGGCAGTTTTCTAAACAGGGTGTCACTAATGGCAGTCATGTAAAATGGTTTACTCTCGCGATCCTCATGGGAACTCGCAATGTATCCTCACTCCTCAGTCTGCGCTTTTTGGTAATGTCCCCACCACAGTGGACATATACGTTTGGGATGTAAAACTAAAAACAACTAAACTTATCATAAATTATAGCTCAACGAAGTGGCTTATCACGTGAAAATTTAAAGCAGACAAATACTCTAAATGAATTTTTTCTAAATATGGAGGGAAATAGCAGAGGATCCGGAGAAAAATCCACAATTACGGGGAGAGAGAAATACATGCAAACTCCAAATATACAGGCGCCGGAATTGGGATGGAACCCATGACCTCCTGTATACCAGGCGAGATAGTTAACATCTCGCCACCGTGATTTTATTCAAACCAGACATACAAATCATGAGGTGAAAGCATTGAACAACAGAACACCCACTCTCCCTGCAAGTCAGCCTGCCTTTTGATTAGGAGGCCACATAATCAATTACCTGTTCCTCAATGTCAAACGTAAATTTAGGAAACAGTGATCCTTAGGAAGCCCTCTTGAAACACTGTACGGTATTCCACAATTGCAATGTTTATCGTCGGCTGTAATGTGATTTTATTACCATTTCCTCTTCAATTCTTCTGAACATTTTAGTTAATGTTGTAAGTCAGTGAAACAGAAAGCAGAGATTGGGTAAATCATTTTTAGCATTTTATAAAGGGCTTCCGATAAACATATTTTAAGTGCACTTTTATAATATAGAGTAAGGGTGCGATCTCAAATATTTTAGCGAAGATTTGAACTGAGATATTTTAGGTCGAGTGCCACACCGTCGGAATGAATTTTAAAGTAATATTTTGTACATTTGTGGGGACATTTAATATGCAGTGCATACCGTCTATCTATTTTCATGTAGAAGGAACGATTAACATTTGTTTGTCGGACAATGAGAATGTATAATTCATACTCTAACTTTATAATTCATGGGTGTTGGAGAGCAGTAGTGCGGCGGTTAGCACGCCGCGCTACGAACACCCAATGACGATTATCTGAACCGGTGCGGGGCCTCCCCTAGGTCGACTCAGCCTCAAATGAGGACCTGGTGCGGTGCGGAAAAACATCGCCACTGGGGAGACAAAGGTGGGCGGGCGTGGTGCTGGCCACCCACCCCACTCGTGTGTCGTTCCGGCTTTCATAGGTGCTCGCCAACAGCACTTGCCCCAACAGTCTGTTAAGGCTACACGGGGGGGGGGGATCTTTGTCTTTGTTGTTACTTAAGTCGCCATCCTGCCACCACCAGGTCTCAGTTGGCCACAAAGGCGATGTTGTTTTTCCACACTCTGGCGGTGGATGGTGGAAGGCTTAAAGGGAATCATCCGGGGAGAAAGTCACAACATGCAAATGACACCAGAATATCTGTACACGGGCTACAATTAGCAGTACATGTGTGTTGTACAGTAACACCGCAGTGCCACTGCAATGTCAGTGCTTTTAAAGTGTTGACTGATTAATTATTTAACTTTCCTCGGAGGATGTCTCTGTTTAAGACAACATCATGGTTTATAATGACTGCTATGGAATTATACTAAGCATTCTTTAACAGTTTAACACGTTGTAGGCTTTTGCGACCAATATCCTCCATAGAGGTTTTTGGGTTAGATTGTGTAAATATATGTGTCGTTAAACCCGCCACCACCCAACACAGCCAACTAGTAAGGGTTGTCACGTAAACAGAACGTGCCAATTCGTCACTAGTACAGCACTAACCTGTGTGTTGGAGAGCCAAGCCAAACATTTACAATCTGAGTACGACGTTTCGCCAGTAATTACAACTAGCTTCATCAGGCAATAGCCAGACAGCCAGATCTCCAACACACCGGTTAGTGCTGTACTAGTGACGAATTGGCCACGTTCTGTTAACGTGACAGCCCTTACTAGTTGACTGTGTCAGGTGGCTGCGGGTTTAACGACACATTTATATATTTACACGATCTAACCCAACAACCTCTATTATTGATGATTTTTTAACACATTTGCGGGCTTCCGTTGACTTCTGTTCTTCACCGTATGGCTTTGCCTTTAATACTTCACCCACGAGGAGGGCCTTTTACAGACCGCGCAGTATCGTATAGTAGAGCGTGGCGACTCGTGAAAGTGCAGTGATCACTTGCATATACGTTGAACTTCTTTCGCGCCGTACGTGGCCAGCCAAACTCGCCACTCGGCAGGAGATGTGGCCGAGCCGCCAGGTGGCGCTTTGCCCCTTGCGATCCGCAGCGTCGTGCGCGGGGTTTAAAGTTGAGAGTTGCACACGAACGAGGAAGAGAGTCGCGAAGCGAAACTGTGAATGGCTCGCTCAAGTTTATCATAAAGGCATTAGAGGGTTTTTATTTTTGTCGAGCTGCGCTTCGCACAGCGTTGTTATTGTTATGGCTATACCGGTGGTCGTACGTGTGACGAATTGAGGTCAGAAAAATAATGTGTGGTTTAAAGGTGTCCCTAAATAAGCCACACTCAGCTTGGGCATGAGTGTGTATATTATAACACGAGGGTAGTTCCACAAATTAGGCAATCTCACATATCTGGTGTAATTTTGAAGGTGATTATCATTTATTTTGTGTTTAGTTTATTGTCCTTTCCCCCGCACCTTCGATTGGCGTGGTTAGCCACGTACGGCGCGAAAGAAGTTCAACCGTACATACATACAACTTAGAAAGTATATCTTACAGAACATGAGTGCTTTGACGCAGACACGAAACTGAATGTGCCGTCACCATCCCAGTGTGGATAACAAAAGTCAAGTTGTATGTGTACGTCCGACACCTCTGGTATTTTGCAAGCATTTCTCCCAAATCATAATAATTTCCATCTGAATGATAGTCCTAGTCGGTTAACATACTATGCTATATACTAATGATGACCCACATCAGTTTAACACGTAGGCTTTCGCGACCAATATTATTCATAATCAACGTTTTTGGGTTTAGAAATAACGCGATCTAAACCCAAAAACGTTGATTATGGATGACCCACATCATTACAGTCATACCGTAATGCACAGCCCTTCGTCAAATCCACTGCTGGATGAATATTTACCCTCGTCACGGGGGTTATTGACCACACTCTACTGCGCTGGACAGTACGAGGTAGTATGTATGTGGAACTTCGTTCGCACCGTACGTAGCTAACCGTGTTAATTAGAGGTGCGGGGGAAGGACAACAAACTAAACACAATAAGTGAAGGGGTGGGAGCGGAGGGGTTGGAGCCCAGGTTCAGATATGACTCGCCAATGTTGTAGATAACAACAACAACAATTATAATCAGTGTTTTAACATTGCATCATTCGTGCAAACTGCATCATTTGTGCAAACTGCATCTCACAACGCTGTGCAATCCGCAACACGCGGGGGTGGCTATGATATATATGAAGATGTATTCAGCCAATTTACGAGTGTTAACACATGTGGGAGGAAACCGGAGCGCCCGGAGACAACCTACACATGCGAGGGTGCAGCACTCTATCCCATGCAGATGGGACAGATGAAGATTACACCGCACTTGGCTGTACCGCTTTCTCCTGGCAAGCCAGGGTATGGCACACAAAACCGGAGCACCTGGAGACAACCTACACACGGCACGTAACCTGGCCATGTGCAAACACAGCCAACACCGTGTTAGCCATGGCGGTAGCTATGGAAATCAACCTCAGGTCGTTGTGTTCAAAGCCCAGCGCGAACCACTGCGCCACCAACTCCACCTTTGAAGTGTCTGAAATGTACATCCTTGGAATTGTGTAACTGTCCAACGACGGAGCAGACAGCACCGCCCGATTCAACTGGGGTCATGGCACTGCGAGTGCTCATTGAGAGGCCGACATGACGAGACGAGAGGAAACATTATCGTTGTGAGTCTCACCTTGACTGTCTCTCTCTTTCAGGGCGATTGGGCAATGCAAGGCTCAGCACACGGTGAACGCGCACACTCCAACGTGACCGTGCATTGCTATTAAGCGGATAGCTGGGGGTGACGTACATACGTGTGTCCGGTCAGATCAGACGAAGTCCACCTCGGGTTTTCCAGTCTCAGGCGATAGCTCCTGCGGGTGAAACTCGTTGATTACACTGGTCAACAAAAAAAAAACATTTTTTTCTGGCCTGGACTTTTGCAGCTGTTTTATACTAATTTCAGGGTGCTGATTCCAAATCTGATCTCAGATTTGCTCTATCACATCATTTTTATGCTATCGGCATACACCATTTTCATTGATTTTACCCGAAATTAACTCTGTCACTTATGATTGCAAGTTGTTGCGAGTCAGGGACTGCTTTAGTGTTAAAATATGGTGCTGTATTTTTAGGATAGTGTGTTTATAATATAATTTTATGTAGATATCCACATTTATTTAACATTTTTCTTCTGCAGTTTTTATTGAAAATGCAATATTTGCTATCTCAAAAACCTGATGTGATAGACAAACACTGATGCCAGATTTGGAATCAGCACCCCAAAATTGCTTTAACACCGTTGGATTACCTTATGCCAGAAAAGTGTGTTGACCAGTGTAATGATTGTGAGCAAGAGGTAGCGATGACGCTTCACCAGTGTGGGGTTCTCACCAGACCGGGTCTCCTGGGAGCCTGCGTGCACTGCGAGTGCCTCCGTCTGCTGGAGAAAAACCTGGCGATGAAGCTACCGTCAGCGCATTCAAGTCTTGTTCAATCGGTCTCGATGTGAGTCTATGGGTGTCTTTACGAGTCTATACTGCGTGTTATTCGTGTGATTCTTTAGCGCTTGCTGACGGTGAAGCTACTGCCAGAGCATTCCAGTTTCTCAATCACTCCACCTGCAACGCGATGTCGCCCGAGACTGGGAAACGCCGAGGCTGCCTTTGTCGCGTCCCCAACCCGGAGCCACGGTCTGAATGCAACATGCAATCTCAAGACACTCTGCAACATACAACACAGTACACTCGGCACTTTCATCATAAATGCTGCCTCGTAGTGGTAATTGAATTGTCACAATTCATGGTTATGATTTTATTCGAGTTTTGTTTTTTACCTTGTGGTGAAGGTAGTGGCCTCGAATGACAGGAGGGGTCACATCATGAGTCCATTGCATACAGTAGATGAATAGAAACATATGATTAGACAAACGATGAAATGCACGCGTTATGAGCTTAAGGATTGACATTCATTGATGAATCTGTACATCGTTACACCCAAGTAAATCATGCAATTGCACCTTTCCAAGCTCACTCTGTTGTGATTCATTCACATTTGTGAAAGAATAACAAATATTATTTTCTATTTCATGTAAAAAAAAGCATCGTGAACAAACCAGTAGAAATACAATGTGGTAGGTAACACAAAAAAACGTATTAGGCTTTTAAAAGACAATAATTTTGATGTATCCCTATCACTGGGCATTCGTCACTGGTAATGAATTATCCCGTCTCTCAAACCGTATCATTGCCACAATCAGGCAACCAAGACACAATTAATCAGTTGGCCTCGCCTGACCTCTCACCCCAGTCGCACCTCCCCCACCATCACACGGTATCAGTAGGTGTCACCACAGAGAGCCCCCCCCCCCCCACAAAACACCCCCATTAAAGCACTTTATTAATTAATTCACTCACCTGCTTGAGAGCGCCGTTTTTGATTTGTTGACTTTTGAGAAACCGTTCCACATATTTTTGCACTCCCAGCGTCTCGTGGTGTCTGGCTCTGTGGGCCACCATGCAGTCTTGCCCAGCCACGGAGTGCAAAGGGGACAGAGATCAAAGGGGCCGCGATGGAGCCGTCAAGCCGACTCGACAGCCATTGACAAGCGGATCACACGTCGCGTTCGAGCAGCTGGGCCACACTGCCGGGCGGAAAATTATCCCTCCCCCCCTCCCAGTCCTCCTGCAGGGAATAAAGGATCGCGATAGTGCTACGTGGAGTAAGATACATGGAATTTAAACAAAAAAACCTCATTTGGAAATTCTCCCCACGACGTGTGTTTACATGTTTTTTTTTGTGAATTCTCGACGCGAATTTGTGAAACTATTTCCGAGCAGTTTACAATAACAGTGCGAGGTGGGGGGGGTGTTGGATATAATTACCACCAGGATTTGCCCAGCATCAAATCGTGGCAACTGCGTTTTGGAATTTGTAATTCTACTCACCGTTATCATGGGGCCAATAATGAAATTCCCACATTTTTATCAGCCTTTTAGGCTTTGGAATCTTACAACATTTAAGGGTTTTTTTTGCGTGTTTAAGATACAGAAAATAATAATATTACAGCCCTTTAGCAATCCGCTGTTGGATGTAGGCTCCACCATGCCTTGTCAGTTCATGGGGGTTGTTGGACCATACTTCATATACGCTGATCGGTGAAGTATGGGGGAGAAACTCAGGACCACTTCTAATATATCATTATAGCCATGGAGGGGGCAATTCAACTAAGGTCACCGGGTTCATAGCGTCGTGCACGAGCCACTACACCAAAGTTATATTAAAATGTAATAATACACATCATTATCAGCCATGGTCCATCCAGCACTGGATACATGTCTCGCTAATCCACTGCAAAATAAATAAATAAAACACTTGAGCAGTTTAATCCATCAGACATTTTATTTTTTTTTCTTGAAGAATTCACTTTTAAGGAGTTACGGTCGTGTGGTTGTGAACGTCGCGAGAATGAGCCCCAATGCCAAACCGCCGATCGCTCTTGCTCCCCGCTGCGGGCTCCGTGTCGG